>NC_062559.1:16712621-18033786 GCF_016906955.1 Phacochoerus africanus | reverse complement strand
AATTTAGAAATTCACAGGTGTATTAGGGAAGGAAAACTTTGGGGCAGTGACTTTTTAGAGCAAGGTGGCAAGCATGCCAATGTCATGAGTACCAGCGACATAGTTCTGTTGACTTTGTTTACCTCCTGATCCACCGGCCACCCAGCCGGTCTCACAGACAAGCGTCCCTGGTTCCAGGTGAGCTTAGGGTCATTCCGCACCACCCTGCTCCCCCATGTGCCCTGCCCTCCAGGCACTTCCTGCTCCCTGACATTCTTCAGACTTCCTCGCCTCACGTCTTTGTTTCTTCCCTGGCCAAACCCTCTGCATTTATCTAATTTATCTTATCCGATTTCTCTCTGGGTAAACAGCTCAGTTTATGGACTTAACAGAGCAGAAAGAAACCTTGTCATTTCTGAAGAAAGAAGTGAGGCGGCAAAAGTACAGGGTAGAACAAGATTAGGCAGGATCAAAAGACAAGAGCAGGATGCTCATAACAAAGACAGTTTTAAAATTATAACCACCGTTGTTCATCCTGTTGGAATTTACTGGCTGTCAGCGCACCGTGGGTGTAAATTGTAAGGCGTCTGGATGAGTGACTGCCCTTCATTCCTTCTGGCTCGCTGATGACATCCTCTAGCAAAGCTCAATGTCATCATTAAAACATAAAAAGACTAGTACAGCGATGAATTAATCTGCAAGTATTAGACCAGCTTTTCCCATCACAAATTTGGAAATAATAGATATTTTGCATAAAACAAGTACAAGAACATGGAGTTAAGTACCTAGAGTATCGGTCCTTATTGGCTGGATTATTAGAGTTCTCCAAAGAATTAGGACCACTAGGCTGTGTGTAGATGTCTGTGTGTGATGGTGGTGGTAGGGGGAGCTGTTTTAAAAAATAGGCTCATGACATTTGGGAGTTGGCAAGTCTGATTCTACAAGAAGGCAGGCTGGAGCCTCTGGCCACAGTTGATGCTGCAGGCTTGAGTTCAAAGACAGCCTGGAGTCAGGGCTCCTTCCCCTATGGAGGAATCTCGGTCCTTTTATTTAAGGCCTTCAACTGATAGGATGACGCCCACTCATATTATGGAGCATCTAAGTGTACTGATTTAAATGTTACTCATATCTAAAAAGTACCTTCAGAGTAACATCTCGACTGATGTCTGATTATCTCGACACCCTAGCCTAAGCTAAGGTGTCACCTAAAATTAACCATCACAGTCACCAACATCTAATTAACATGATGAATGGGTATATTTGCTGGGGCTGCCTTAACAAGTACTACCAACTGGGTAGCTTGCACAATAGAAATGTATTTTCTGGGAATTCCCATTGTGGTACAGTGGTTAACGAATCCGCCTAGGAACCTTGAGCTTGAGGGTTCGATCCCTGCCCTTGCTCAGTGGGTTAAGGCCCCGGCGTTGCCGTGAGCTGTGATGTAGGTTGCAGACGCGGCTCGGATCCTGCGTTGCTGTGGCTCTGGCATAGGCCGGTGGCTATAGCTCCGATTAGACCCCTAGCCTGGGAACCTCCATATGCCACGGGAGTGGCCCTAGAAAAGACAAAAAAAAAAAAAAAAAAAAAGGAATGTATTTTCTCACAATCCCGGAGGTTGGAAGTTTGAGATCAAGGCATCAGCAGGCCTTGGATCATATGATAGGTCTTCTGAGGCCTTTCTCCTTGGCTTATACAGGGCTGTCTTGCATGTCTTAGAATCATCTTCCCTTTGTATGGGTTTATGTCCTAATTTTTAGGATCCACCTTGTGACCTCACTTTAATGGAATTAACTCTTTAAAGACGGTATCTCCAAATAGTCACATTCTAGGGGTCTGTGACTTTAACATATGAAATTGGGGTGGGGGAGAGCCACTATTTAGCCCATAATAGCAGGAAAACACTAGAAAATTCAGGGTGGTGATGATTTTGCCTCCTGCTGAAGTGGTCTTGATTGATTGGTTGGTTGATTTTTTTTTTTTTTTTTTTTGCTTTTTAGGGCTGCACCCATGGCATTTGGGGGTTCCCAGGCTAGGGGGTCGAATTGGAGCTATAGCTGCGAGCTACACCACAGCCACAGCAATGTCAGATTCTTAAACCCCCGAGTGAGGCCAGGGATCAAACCCGCAACCTCATGGTTACTAGTCAGATTAGTTTCTGCTGTGCCACAGTGGGAACTCCCAGTTGATCGATTTTTAAGCTTACTGATTTCTTTTCTTTTTTTCTTTTTCTTTTTTTAAAATTATAGTTGATTTACAATGTTTCTCCAAATTCTGTTGTACAGCAAAGTGACCCAATCACATATAGTTCCCTGTGATGTACAGTAGGAGCCCATTTCCCATCCATTCCAAATGTTACAGTTTGCATCCCCCAACCGCAAACTCCCGGTCCATCCCACTCGCTCCCCCAGCAGCCACAAGTCTGTTCTCCAAGTCCATGATCTGTTTCTGTTTTGTAGATCAGATCATCTGTGCCATATTTTTGATTCCACATATAAGTGATATCATATGGCATTTGTCTTTCTCTTTCTGACTTAATTCACTTAGTATGAGAATCTCTAGTTCCATCCATGCTGCTGCAAATAGCATTATTTTGTCTTTTTAAGGGCTGAGTAGTATTCCATTGTATATATGTACCACATCTTATTAATGCATTCATCTGCTGATGGACATTTAAGCTGTTTCCATAACTTGGCTATTGTGAATAGTGTTGTGATGAACATAGGGGTGCATGTATCTTTTTGAATGAATGTTTTGTCTGGATATATGTCCAGGAGTGGGATTACTGGATCATATGATAGTTTATATATTTAGTTTTCTGAGGTATCTCCACCCTGTTTTCCATAGTGGTTGTACCAATTTACATTCCCACCTTCAGATCACATAATCTTTCACCTTTTTCTTTTCTTTCTTTCTTTCTTTCTTTTTTTTTTTTTTTAAAGGGCCACACCAATGGCATATGGAGGTTCCCAGGCTAGAGTCAAATCAGAGCTACAGCTGCTGGCCATAGCCACAGCAATGCTGGATCTAAGCCACATCTGTGACCTACATCACAGCTCGCAGAAACACCAGATCCTTAACCCACTGAGCGAGGCCAGGGATCGAACCTGCATCCTCATGGATACGAGTCAGGTTCGTTTCCACTGAGCCATGACAGGAACACCTGCCTTTTTCTTTTTTTTAATTTATTTTATAATTAGAAAAATACTCTGGCTTATTGCATACATTTGGAAAATTTACAAAAGTATGAAAAAATTATTAAAAATCTGAGAAATTTCACCATATATTTAGAAAATCAGTTGAAAGATTAGTATATTTCTTTTTTCTAGGCATTCATACATTTTCAGTAAAATCAGGATTACACTGTAGTTTAATATGTTTTCACAAATTACATTGTAGTGAACATTTCCCTCTTTCTTATTTATGAAAATTTCAAATGACTGTGTGATGCATTCATCCATTTCCGTGTATGTATCCATTCAGCTCACGTGTTTTTAGTGTCTTCAGTGTGCTCTGCCTTGTGCTAGACCCTAGAAATACACTGATGAAAACAGACAGGGATCTTGCCTTCATAACTTTTCCCATTTTACAGGTATATGAGCATTTATTTAGGTAAATAAATGTTTATTTACTTTACTCTGCTTGAAGAGAGCACTGGTTTTTGCTGTCATGTGCAGCTAACTCATTTCCTGTTACCATGCTATTTGTATAGAAGCTGCAGATTTCTACAAAATTGTATATATTACATGTCTTCAACTCTGACACCTTTGTTTTTGCTTTTGCAACGCAGTGTCTCAAGTCAGTATCATCTTAAAAATCAATGATATGACAGTTTAAATGACTTTGAGATAAAATTCACATAACATAAAATTCACCTTTTTTTTTTTTTTTTTTGGCTGCACCCACAGCATGTATTCCTGGGCCAGGAATCAACTCGTCCCACAGCAGCGACCAAACCGCTGCAGTGACAAAGCTGGATCCTTACCCTGCTATGCCACCAGGGAATTCCAAAAGTCACCATTTTAAAGTGTATAATTCAGCAGTGTTTAGTATCTTCGCAGTGCTGTGCAACCACCACCACGTCTAATTCCAGAGCAGGAAACTCTGACCTGTTAAGGAGTCACTCCCCACCTCCCCTCCCTCTGAAGAGTCTTTGCCAACCAGTAGCTGCTTCCTGGCTCTGTGGATTTGCCTGTTCTGGACGTGTCATATGAATGGAATCGTACAGCTGTGGCCTTTGTCGTCTGGCTTACTCTGCAAGGCATCATGTTGTCGATGTCGCAGGACGTATCAGTTCCTCATGTATTTTTCTGTCTGAATGGAATTCCTTGTTTGTACCATGTTTTGTTTATCTTTGCATCAGGGGATCAGTGTTTTGGTTGTCCCACTGTTTAGCTGTATGAATGAGGCTGCTTTGAATATTTGTGTGCAAGCTTTTTTGAGGATGTGTGCGCTCCTCTTGAGTATATACCGGGGAGTGGAATTTCTGGGTCTTGTGGTCACTTTAACTTTTTGAGGAACTGCTCACTCTTTCACAAGAGTGGCTGTACCATTGTACATTCCCACCAGCCATCTACCAGCAGTGTTTCCACCTTTTTACTATTATGAATAATGCTACTGGGAACATTGGTGTACGTGTTTTCTTTTTTCTTTTTGGGGGGCCAAACCTGGGCATATGGAAGTTCCCAGGCTAGGGGTCAAAACGGCACTGCAGCTTCTGGCCTACACCCCAACCACAGCAACTCAGGATCTGAGCCGCATCTGGGACCTACAACACAGCTCATGGCAATGCTGGATCCTTAACCCACTAGCAGAGCCATGGATCGAACCTGGGACCTCATGGATATTAGTTAGGTTTGTTACCACTGAGCCACAATGGGAACTCCCTTTGTGTACATGTTTTTGCTGGGGAAAATGTTCCCCGCTCTCTTGGATGTATACCCAGGAGTAGAATTGTTGCGTCATGTATATAAAATAACTTTTTGGTTAAATTTTGAATTGCCAAGCTGTTTTTGACAGTGGCTATTCCATTTTACATTCATTTATCAGCAATGTATGATTCTGCCTGCCCTCGTCGATACAGCTTAAATGGCAAATTCCAAATTGTTTTCTTAGTGGTATATGAAATAATAGCACATCTCACAGTCAATGTCATGGAGTCAATGAAATATAATACACAAATTTTCTTTTGACCCTCGTTTCACTTTTTGCCTTTTTTACCTTAAAATCCAAGTTATAAAGATAAGCATGTAGGATAACAAATGTTTTTATACTTGGCACCCTAATTGACAAAAATTAACTTTTTGGCTTTATATATTTAAAAATAAAAATAAATAGAACATTACAAAAAGTTCAAGGCCTCTCTTTCCCCTTCATCACACCTGGTACATGGTCTCCTTCTCTGGGGACCATCGTGATCACAAATTTGGCATTTATCCATCTGGACATTTTATTACTATTGATAAATATTAAAAATATATATTTACATATGGTTTTAAGTGTTAAATATATGCCACTATACTGTTATCATTCTACAGCTTGTCTTTTTTTCTTTTTTTTTTTTTTTGTCTTTTTAGGGCTGTACCCCCAGCATATGAAGGTTCCCAGGCTAGAGGTTGAATCAGAGCTGTAGCTGCTAGCCTACGCGACAGCCACAGCAATGCCAGATCCAAGTCACATCTGAGACCTACACCACAGCTCATGGCAATGCTGGATCCTTAACCCTCTGAGCAAGGCCAGGGATTGAACCTGTGTCGCATGGATGCTAGTCAGATTCATTCCCACTGAGCCCTGATGGGAACTCCTACAACTTGCCTTTTTAAATAAAGACTGTTTCTGAAGTCTCTCCAGTGATGTGCTGGAATATTTAACTCCAGCTTCTGTGGGGAGAAAGGGGAGTGACTTACAAATCATTATTTCTAATTTCCATATTTTAAATACTTCTAACATGGGTGATCTCAAACTACTGATATAATATTGACCAGCTGGCAAAACTCCTAAAATTTTAACCATTAGCTCTTGAGACCTGGCTGTAGCATGCCACCACCTCTCTCCATATCCATGGGTAGATCTGGGTTCTGCTTTTGTCCTTAATTTTAATATAGTGATAGTATGACGTTTCCATCCATTCACTTCTTGACAGGCACGTAGATTATCTTCAGGTTTTCACTGTCATAAAGCAATGCTTCAGCAAGCATCCTTCTGCATTTTTCTTGTGCATGTGCGCAAGATTTTCTGGGTCACCAGACATGTTCGTCATCAGCTGTACTCGATTGGGAAACTGCTCTAAGTTGTTGCACAGCTCACCCACTCAGCAGTGGTATGTGAGAGATGCCACTTCCCCACAGCTTTGTGGACACTGGTGGTGTCATTGTTTTGCCAATCGAAACGATGTAATTCTATTGATTTCATATGCAGTTGGCCTTCATCCTGAGATCCAGCAACTGTTTATATGTAATTACTTATACATTCATTTTTAAACTTAATTCTAATATTTATCTCTAGTTGATGGTAATAAATACAGTAGCCTATTATGAGAACTTCAAAACACAAAATCAGGCAATGTGGCTACTCAGCTTCTCTATGAAGGTAAAAGAAATGCTTAACTTTAATTTGGGGATTGAAAAAGAGAAGCAAAGATGTGCACAGGGTTGTGCTGGTTTTTATGGCATTTGGCTGCAAACAACAAAGAACCCCATTAGCAATGGCTTAACCACGTGTGGAGGATGTTTATTTCAAGAAGTAAGAAGACCAAGGCTGGCAAAGGAGGCACTGGTGCTATCGTGGACTCAGATTCTCACCATATTTCTCTGCTAGCCTTAGCCTGGGGGCCATTACTCTCATGCTCATCACTTCGTGGTTGCAAGACAGCTGCCGCAGTGCCTGGCTTCACATAAGCACTCAAGGCAGGAAGAAGGAGCAGTGCCAGTTCAGAAACACAAGAGCTTTCATATAAATACCAAGAGGACTTTTATTAGCATCACTGACCAGAACTGTCATAGGGCCATCTCATGTGACAGGCAAGTATTTTTAGTGGGGGATACACTCTGCCTTATCCTCTGAACAAAACTTGCGTTCTGTTACGATGGGAAAAGAGCAGAGAGAGACTTGCCACAAGAGTTATTTGAATATATATTTTATGTACATTATTTTTTCATAGTAGCATCAAATTGGATAAATGCTGGGAACTTATTCAGAAATTTCTACCATTCAAAAAAATAAAGAACACAGTTTTCTTTGCTTGATCATTTTTTGTTCATTTTCCACTACCAATTAAGTATCTAGGTTTCACTTCCATTTGTCCCTTTTCACTTACTCAAAAAGAATTTAATATTTAACCAGGCATGTGTTATCTACTTTTTTTTTTTCTGGCCTGCACCCACAGCATATAAAAGTTCCTGGTTCAGGGATCAAATCTGAATCTGAGCTGCACCTGCAGCAACACCAGATCCTTAACCCACTGTGCCAAGCTGGGTACTGAACCCGAGCTGCTGCAGAGACAACTCTGGATCCTTAACCTGCTGCACCACAGTGGGAATAGGCATGTGCTATTATCTTATGATGAGTTTTCCAGATATGCCTCATGCCATAAAAGAGCAGAAAATTTTATAAGTATAGGTTATGGAGTGTGGGAGAGAAACGGATTTGTCATCATTGACTGTGTTTATAAGACAAGTCTCTTTTAGTGTTTCATATTATTAATATAATTCAGGAATTCTTTTTCCCAAAGTTGAAGGCTCTCAACAATATGTGTAGGCAGGACCGAAACAGGTGTGGTTCCTTACAGACCATTTCCAAAGGGTGAGTCATAGAGGGTTGTAAATTAAACAGGAAGGGGGATATTTGATATGAAAGGGCACGTAATTAGATTCCACAGCAGTTAGACTTTCATAGAGAAGAATCATCTGGTTTTGGAACTTGCAGAAAGAATAAAAAGTGAGAATTTGAAGGAGATCTTGAAGAAAGCACCTAGGCACTCAACAAACAGTTGGTAATTAACTACTAAGTCCTATGAAGAAAGGCTGAGCTGTGGAATAGAACCATTGATCTGCTTCCCAGGACACCTGGTTATCCAGATTGCATCTGCAGTGTGTCACCACCAGGACCTAAAGAGGGTGGGTGTGCAGGTGTATGTCTGTGTCACTTTGTGATATTTATCGCAGTTTCAATTTCATACATTTTACATTGTTCAGATTTATACATTCTCATATCAATCAAAGAAGCAATTAGGCATCTGCTACCCAGTGTTTCAGTTAACATTTTATATTCCCACTGGAAGGATTTCTCTTCTAGTTTTGGATTCTAAACTTACTGAAATAAGAAAAAACTTGAATGATGTGCTAACACAGCACAATGTGTATGTGAAACTTAACTCATAAACATCCTTAGGAGTGCACGTACTGTGTAATGGGAGTCACACAGATTTTGTTTTTCTTCTTATGGCTGCACCCGAGGCTTAGAGACATTCCCAGGCTAGGGGCTGAACTGGAGCTGCCGCTGCCGGCCTGCACTACAGCCACAGCAACACAGGAGTCGAGCCACAGCTTGTGGCAATGCCACCTCCTTAACCCACTGACCAGAATCTGCATCTTCATGGACACTATGTCAGGTTTTTATTTATTTTTATTTTTGTCTTTTTAGGGCCACACCTGCAGCATATGGAGGTTCGCAGACTAGGAGTCGAATCGGAGCTGCAGCTGCTGGCCTACACCACAGCTCACAGTGATGCTGGATCCATAACCCATTGAGGGAGGCCAGGGACCAAACCTGCATCCTCATGGACACTATGGCATATTTGTAACCTGCTGAGCCACAACTGGAACTCCAGGCACACAATTTATTAACAAGAATGTTTCGGGTTTTTGTTTTTGTTTTTTTTCTTGTGTGTGTTTTGTGTGTTTGTTTTCACACACCACGGCTGTGGACCGCATCCATCTTGTGCAAGGTTCCTGTGAAAGGGCGCTCGAGAGGACTCACAACTGCTTCAGGCTGCAGTGAGGGTGGACCGGCGGTTTCCATTTCACACCTGGCACATGGGATGCTCAGCAGGGGTTAGTTCCCGTCCCCTCTTTCCCTCCAGGGCCATCTGCATTCTAAGCTGTGCTAGCCTGGGTTTAGCTTTTCTCTTGGAAGCGCCATCAGGAGGAGCAAAGGGTGATTCTGAGACCAGGTCTTCCTCCAGGGCCCCTGAGGGCAGCCCCACCTTCTCTGTTTGGGAGGAGCTCTCAGACATTTGTGTTAACACAACTAAGAGATACTATGGCTCTTTCCGGGTCACATCTTAGCAGATACAGAAAATCAACCCGGCGAAAACACTTACCTCCAAGTCAGAGAGACATTTAATGGCGCTGAGGCCTGTGGGTGTGGGTCCCAGTCCAGGCAACATCTGAAGGCAGAGCGGTGCCCGTCATAGCATGGAGCTGGGGCTTTGAGGGTCTTATCTCTGGCTGACCTGAGCATTGGCTCAACTGGCCAAGAGAGTTGGGGAAGAAGGAGAATTCTTTTTTTTTTTTTTTTAAGACCTTATTATTTTTTACAGCTCTTTTAAGGTTACAGCAAAACTGAGAAGGTTCAGAGGTTTTCTATGTAGCCCATCCCCACACATGCTTAGCCTGTCCTGCTGCAATGCCCCCTCCAGAGTGGCACATTTGTTACAGCTGATTAGTCTATGCTGACACATCATTATCACCTGCAGTCCTTAGTCCACATTAGGGCTCACGGAGTGGTGTACAATCTATTAGTTTGGACAAATCTATGATGACATGCACCCACCATTATAGCATCATAGTATTTTCACTGTCCAGATAGTCCTCTGTGCTCTGCCTTGTCATCTCTTCCTCCCTGACCCCTGGCAACCACTGACCTTTCTCTTGATTCCATAGTTTTGCCTTTTCCAGAATTTCATATAGTCGGAATCATATAATACATAGCCTTTTCAGACTGGCTTCTTTCACTTACTCATAAGCATGTAAATTTCCTTTTCATGGTTTGATAGCTCATTTTTTTTAGTGCTGAATAAGACTCCATCGTCTGGATGTACCACCATGTATTTATCCATTCACCTACTGAAGGACCCCTTGGTTGCTTCTAAGTTTCAGCAGTTAGGAATTCAGCTGCTATAAACGTCCATGTGCCAGTTTTTATGCGGAGATATGTTTGCAGCTCCTTTGGGTAAATGCCAAGGGGCATGATTGTTGGATCACATGGTAAGAGTACATTTAGTTTTGTAAGACACCACCAAACTCTTCCAGAGTGACCATATGTATCATTTTCATTCCTGCCAACAATGAATGAGAATCCTTGTTGTACCACATCCTTGCTGGCGTTTGCTCTTGTCAGCGTTCTGAATTTTGGCCATTGTAATAGGTGTGTAGTGGTATCCCATTGTTATTTAGAAGGAGAATTTTTCAGATAAAGATTCCCTCTATTTCTCTCCTACAGAGAGGATTTACCTCAGGCCTAAAGCTGTTATCTCTTTGGCTCTGACCATGGTGCTGAATCCTCGGATCTTGAAAATTCAGCTCCTACAGTGGCAGTAGATTCAGAGTCTCATAGCTGTGCGATGCATTAAAAGTGGTATGAGGAAGAGTGTGTCCTTCCTAAAGCCATGTATTTAAGCTATAGAGCTTATCTGCTCCCTTTTGACGAAGAAGATTTGGGGAGAATTTCTAGCTAAAATTTACGATTTAGGATGCTCCCAGGTCCTGAACTCCATCTGAGTGTGAGTAGAAGGTTCTCAACCAACTGGTGCCAAAGTAAACTGAATGCAGGTCAAGTACCATATTTTCCTCCTCAATTTCTAATGGAATAATAATAGCTATGCCATAGTTCCTCAGACAATGACCACAGACAGGCTTCTCCTTCTCAGAGAGGGAGTTCCCAACTTCAGGGTGGTGCTGCCATGCTGACATCCAGCAAATTTGTTTACATAAAGCTTTATCAGAGGTTAATCCTTAAAGACAGAATTTGTGGGAAAGAGCCAACTCAGTCCCCAATCTCTCAAGCCAACTCAACTCGACACAAAGTGCCAACATTGTGCTAGGCATGTGCTGGGAAACGTGAACCCTGACATCAAGAAGTTTACGGTCTGTTAGGTGAGAAAAACATGAATGTGAGTGATGCTAACAGCAGGCAGAATGTACCATGTGCATTAACAGAGGTACTGCCTATTAGAAGAATTGCAACAGGACAGTGATCCACTCTGCTCTAAAACCTAAGCAGAGAGTTCTCCAGAGTCCTAAGGTCTGGTCTTGACCTTTCACTCACCTTCCAAGCCAGGATGGAGGCAGACATGTCTGAATTGATGACATCTGGTCAGCCATGAACTTCTTTTTAGAGATGCATTACACCTTGCTATGAGATCCTGGTCACGACCAGGCCGGGCAGGGTACAATAGTGTTTGTATCTGTTCTATGGACACAGACTGCAGCTCCATCTCCACCCGTTCTCTGCAAATGGACAAGGCAGAGATTAGTGTGTGGAGGTGGTATAAGCAAAGGGGCACACCCGGGAAGTGGCTTAGGGAGGATGATAAATCACACCGTCTGGCTTCCCTCTGCTGACTTGGGAGGACCCTGGCCAGCAAGAGGATGAGAGCGTCTTTCACTCAATTAAATATCAAGTTTTCCTCCTGCCCTTCTTTTGGATCCCTTTCTCAGAACTCACAAAAGTACTTCAGAGAAAGTTGTGGCATGCTGGCTGAACAGCATGGGGAGAAGGGCATGCGGTCTTAATAGCACTTGCAATCGGTTTACCATATGTTGAGGTGGAAATGGCCTGAGCAGCAGAGTTCTGAGCGTGTTACAGAAGAACACACCGCTCAGGGCCTAGACAGTGCTTGCAACACTGTAGATGCTCAACAAATCTTTATTCAACTGAAGTTGCTGAGATACTAAAGGAATGGGGAACAGCTGCTCCCCAGGGCCAGTGCTGTGCTCCAGAAGGCAACGAGGAACTAGCCATGCGTCTGGACTTCAGACCAGCTGTTCACTCCCACAGCTCAGCAGACCATCATCTTCCCATTCTACGCCCCAAGGAACTCTTGCTGCTGGATCAAGAGGCATGAGCCAAGGAAAAGCTCACCGGGGACCTAGAATCGAGTCCATCTCAGCTGGCCACATTATTTTCAAGTAAAGAAGGCCACAAGCCCTCTTTTTCTCTTCATGGCCATTGCTGCCCTCATTTTCAAGACATTTCAATGAAGTATTGCTAATTGACCTTACCTTCTAGATAGGAAAAATGAGGCTAATGGTTTCTTTCAGCCCATCAGTGTGGAACCAGGGCTCTTCCAAGGCCAGGTCCCCCCAGGAATCTCTTATCTGTTGTTTGTCACTGAAGCTCTGCTCGTTGACATTTCTCTCGGCCTTGCCCCCATCCAACTCTATGTTTTGGTTTGTTTTGCACATGCAGGAAGTCAGCAAGTGAGCTGGGATGAGAACGTAGCTCTGTGTACCATCCACACCTTGTTCCTTTGTCCTTATTCTCCTGCCTGCCCTTGACCTTCCCTCTGCCCTGTTCAGTCACAGGAAGGAAGCCCGAAGGGAGGGGCAGCTGTTTTCATAAAGTAAAAATGCCTCCTACAAAAGTATACCCAAGGGCTGTGTGCTTTTTTCTGAGACCAGTTCTGACAGCTAAGAAGGCTGGCGCCCAACTGGCACACACCAGTACCTTTGTCCTGTCACCTCCTGCCACATCAAGCCTTTGGCACAGGACTGGCTACTCAACCTCTGCCAGGCCTGCACCAACTCTGCCCAACCCATGGCGGGTGGTGTCCAACATGTTCGGTGTTGACACAGCCTGGTCCAGCGCCACATTTTTGTGGAGCATTCTCCCCCACCCCCCCCACCCCGGGAGGCAGGATTTGTAAAAGCTGTTGACACACTGTCGCCTTTCTTCCTCCTATGACCCTATGACTTTTGATGAACCAGCTCCCTGTCCACCTACAGACCCCTCTCATCTCCCAGAAGGAAGAAATGTGCCTACCACTGCTCACCTCTTCTCCAGCTTAGGAAAGTGCTAATCCTGAGATGGCAAGTCTGAGATGGCCTGAAGCTTCCCAACCACACCCACATACCAGGGCAGTGCCAGCCAAGGCAGTTATCTGTTGTTTCCATGCAGTGGGCAGGGCTGGCCACTGGATTGGATACCAAGGCCACCTGGGTGGAATGAGCCTTTTCAAAACAGGGTGGATCCAAAGCCGCTGGCTGAAGTTCGTACTGTGGCCTTGAGAGAAAGTAAATGAGGGGTGTGGCGCCCAGAACTTCTAGAATCAGGTCAAGGGAACTAAAAATTAATGCCCCCAAAATCCTTCCATCAACTTAAAACCCAGTTTCTATAGAGTTCTAAGCTCTAGTCTCAGAAAAATCAAAACTCACAGCCATGGGTAGCCATTGTTTTTAGGTGGGGTAAAGCAAAGATGCCAGTCTCTCTTCCCTCCCTCACTGACCCACTGTGACAATAGTTCTCCCTTGGGATACCTGTTTTACCAACTGTAGAATGGGTCAATACTGTTAAAATCCTTTTCGAAGTCTTTTTTTTTTTTTTAATAAAGGAATGACTGGTTAGTGAAGCTCCTGCTTTAACTATATGCTGCATGAAATGATCAAACATAACTTTTACCCAGCAGACTCTACCCTCTAAAACTTACAGCACGCAAAAGAAAGAGGAGGGTGAACAAAACCACTAAGGCAAAGGAAGGTGGCCGCAAGGTGACAGGTGTGTGGCACCTATCCACTCAATAATAATGGGGCAGTACATCTGGGGTTCCAAGTAGCTTCAACTGGATATCAAATGAAAACATTCAGCATCACAGAGCTGATGTGAGTGTGTATGGGATCCAGAGATAAGGGACTGTAACTGCACTGCTCCTCCAGCTTCTTAGAGAACAGTCAGTAGACGCCCTTCCCTCAACAATTCCCCCTGACCTAGGCAAAAACCATGGCCTCATTCCTCTCATCTTTCTCAGCAATACAGAAAAACAGTTCTCTTCCGTCAGCCACTAGCCTCCAGCCCTGTACAAGTCGTCTTGCTCCTTATCCATACATAGCCTAACATGCACAGGATCCCAGGAGCTATGCTGCCCTTTGGGTCCTGGAGCTGGAAAAAAGGACCAAATCCAATATAGGATACATAGTGATGCTATTACCTGGCATCTGTACTTTGCTCTAGTCTGTAGTTCAGTTGAGCTTATTTTCTTGGCATCATTATTCAAAATTGTATGCTATTAAGAATACACATTCGGGGGGCCGCTGCTAATGTAACCTGGGCAACCCCAGGTGCCTGCCAGTCAAGCCTCTACTGAGATTTCTCCCCGCGATTCCATGGCATTTTCCATGATGAGCAAATGACACAGGGCTCCTTTGACCTCTGGTCACTCCTTCCACTAGCCATGCCAGTCAGCCACTTAAATCTCTAAGCCTCTTGACCCCTCTGAACTGAATTCAGACTAACACTTAGGCTCTAGACTTTGGTTTCCTGATAAATAGCACACTGAAAACTATTTTACTGACACTTAAAAAGGCCAGCTTAAAATGTCATCTTTGAAATATACCACAGTTAAACCTTATAGCTTTGGAAAATCAGAATGTCAGATCTAAAAGTGACCTCAGCGATGATCTAGGCAGGGGTTCTGGACTTGGGGTTAATACTCTTGAAGGGGTCTTGGACCCTCAGAGACCCGTGAACCTCCTAAAATATACTCCAATTCTGTGTGTGTGTGCATGTGTACCATTTTTTCTTTTAGGGGAGAGGGATCAGAGCTTTCATTAGATTCTTTAAAAGGGACCCCAAAGGGACCACCTTGTTTTAGAGATGAGGAAATGTGGCTCCTTAACATGGTAAGATAGCTGGAACTAGACCTGGGCCGCCTGGCTTGGAGCTCTTTGCACGATATTACACCATTTGCCTTAAAAACCTTAGAGACGTTCAGTTAAATACAGTGACCCATGGGCCTGTTGATTTGCTTCTGAAGTCCCACTCATATGATGATAAAGGATAAAGTATGAACCGATAAGGACAAAGAGCACATGAGAGTCGACAGCAGCCCACGAAGCCGCCACCAAAATCTCAGAGACAGACAGATCTGCGGTAAGTAAACTTAGCAGGACAGAGAAGACTGAAACCTAAGACCCCAGAAGAGGAAGCCCGAGAAGGAATCTGGCACGAGGCAGATGGGTGGGAAGCTGGAGGTGCAGTCGTCGCTGCAGATGGCCTGGGAACGGGACTCACCAGGAGACTGCGTCAGGGTTCAGTTCAGCTCCGTCTCCTCCCCACCCTCCCAACACACCTTCCAGCCTCTGGGGCGTCTGCACGGGAGAAGCTCCGGACTTACGCATCTCAGGCACAGCCAAGGGAGGATTAGGCGCCTTATTCCAAAAAAGTCTTGTTGTGCAGTGAGCTTCTCTCAGTTCAGCTTCCAGGACCGGCAGCCAGCGTATCATACCCCTCGGAGCTGGACTGTCTGCGGCCAGGCAGCTCCCAGCTGTCACCAAGCCCGTCTAAGGCTGGCAGCCATGCTTCCCAGAACCTAGACCAGGCAGGGTTCCAGATCGTTCGCTAGTGAGAGGACGGCGCGTGGGATTTGGTGTCTGAGCGAAGTGAGCGCCATTATGCCAGTGGTCACGTGTGCCGCGTTCACGGATCTCTCCCCACAAGCTCCTGCTTTTGGTGGGTGGATGCTGTGGCTTCTCAGGGTTTCTGGGGACCTCCAGCTTCTGCTCCAGGGCTGCAGGCTCAAGTCTTCACCGATGGTTCCACTAGTTCTCTGGCTGCAGTTTCTCCGCAGCCTCCTCCCACATGTGCAGAGGCGCTGAGGCCTAGCCTTACTTTATTCCAGCAACAGCTGTGGCCATGTCGTTCGTGTGAGCCTAAGACTGATCAGACGGAGAGAGCGAGCGAACACCCCCCCATACACACTTTATAAATAACGGCACCGGGAGTCCTCCGGGCAGCAGCTCTGTCTCCTCTCAATTACCCTGCGTTAATTTTCTGTGGCTGCTGTTCTAAGTTATTACAAACTTAGTGAAACAACACAGATTTGTTACCTTACCATTCTGGAGGCCAGAAGTCAGATTCAGATCTCACTGGGGTAAAAATCCACGTGTTGGCCGGGCCGCATTCCTTTCTGGAAGTTCTAGGGGAGGTTCTGCTTCCTTTCCAGCTTCATGTGCAGCCCGCATTCCTTGGCTCAGGGCCCTCTTCCTTCCTCTTCCAAGCCAGCCTCACTGCCTCTCTCTGACCTTTCGTCCACAATCACGTCTCCCTCTGACCCCAGCGGGCAGGGTTCTCTGCTTCTAAGCACACGTGTGAGTAGATTGAGCCCACCTGGGTAATGCAGGCATCTCTCCCCATCTCAAGGGCTTAACCTGAAACTCATCTGCAAAGTCCCTCTTGCCATGTGAGGTAACATTTCCACAGATTCTGGGGATTAGGATGTGGATGCCTTTGGAAGGTCATCCTCTGCCAATCACACACCCCAAGATGAGCCCACCAGCTGGTAAGTCCTGTTAGTGTATGGAGAGCTTCCAACAGTTGTAAGGCCTCCAGGCTTGAATATGAGTAGATGGCCAAGGATCACAAGACATCTGAGCAACCCTCTAACATGAAAGACAAAACTAAGAATTAAAACACAAAGAACCTGGAATAAACAGCAACAATGCAGGGAGCAGGAAGGGGGGAAGAAAAAAAAAAGGAATTCCTGTTGTGGCTCAGCAGGTTAAGTATCCATGAGGATGCGGGTTCAATCCCTGGCCTTGCTCAGTGGGTTAAGGATCGGGTGTTGCCATGAGCTGTATGTGGCAGGTGAGGGTCTGATTCGAACCCTAGCCTGGGAACCTCCGTGTGCCATGGGTGCAGCCCTAAAGAGACAAAAAAAGGGGGGGATACCTATTTAACATATTTTTTTTTCTTTTTTTTCTTTTTTCTTTTTTGCTATTTCTTTGGGCCGCTCCCACGGCATATGGAGGTTCCCGGGCTAGGGGTCGAATCGGAGCTGTAGCCACCGGCCTATGCCAGAGCCACAGCAACGCGGGATCCGAGCCGCGTCTGCAACCTACACCACAGCTCACGGCAACGCCGGATCCTTAACCCACTGAGCAAGGGCAGGGACCGAACCCGCAACCTCATGGTTCCTAGTCGGATTCGTTAACCACTGCGCCACGACGGGAACTCCTATTTAACATCTTAAGAAACATTTGTGAATCCTCAAAATAGGAACAAAAGATTGAGAAAGAAAGAAAAGAAAGGAAGGAAGAAAAAGAAAGGAAATTCTCAGATACTAAGCATATTAGAAGAAATCAAAATTCAGTATTAAGTTTCAGAAATACAGGTGGGAATTTCCCCAGAATAAGATAAAAAAGATAGAAAACTGGAAAGGAAAAAATAAGAAAAATCACAGGGCTGGTCCAGCGTGTCCAATGTAGGAAAAACCACAGTTCTAGAAAGAACAGTGACAATGAATAAAGAAATTACCTAGGAAGCAGCAGAGAAATATTGTTGAGAGCTGAAAGAATCAACCTCCAGAATGGAAGGGACATTCAATGTTTGGTCAAATTAATGAACAAAACCTCTATCACACACATAATTATGAAATTTAAACAACACAAGGGATATAAACAGAACCTCCTAAAAACTTCCAGAGAAAAGGCACCAGAAATCAGCACTGCATCAGGCTACTCAGCAACATGGGGCTGGAAAACAAACATCTGAGGGGCAATTTCTTCCAGTCAGGAATTCCTGTTACATTATCAATGAAATATAAGAGTAAGATGAAAAGCCTCAAATAACTACCTCCTGGTCACCCTTTCTTAGGGAAACTACTGAAGGATGAACACACACACAAAAAAAAAGAAAAAAAAAAGAAGGAAGAGGATGAGAATTAAAAGTAAAGCCAGAAATGTGCTGGGATCCAGGTGGAGAATCTAACCCAAGAGAAGAAAGGGAGTTTCAGGACGATAACGAAGCTACGTCCTGGGACGATGGCTGGGAAGCAGGCGAGCAACCAGTCCAGATCACCGCAGGGGGGTACACAGCTCTGAGGGGAAAAAACCCTGAGAGGGTCTTCGGTTCTATAATAAAGAGCGGGAAATATTTACGTTTATAGAAAATCGAGCAAGTTAAAATGAGATTATTCATTTGAGAATTAAAATTTTAAGGGCAATGTAAAACTATGTGGCTATGCCATCAACAGTACTGACATAATTATCAACACTAATTCTCGATTTAACCAAAAATAGTGCTGTCCCTAAATTCTGACGGTAAATGGAGGAGTATGTACATAAGTGGTGATGTAAGAGCTAAATCCTCATGTCCCATCATTAGTAGGAAGAAAAAAAAAAGGCCCAGATGAAGAAGTAGCAATATGAGCATTTTAAATGCAAGCGAAAAAATCAGGAGAGACAGATTGGGCTGTTTAAATAGAAAAAAAAAATAATCAGAAAAAACAAAGGGAGGGGCTGACACTAGCTGCTTGCAAGAAGGCAGAGGACGGCCCTTTGTAATTGGAGGGCCAGCAGCGTCTCAGCTGAGAGTCTATGGACATGTGTGTGCCATTGATAGAAATAAAATGTAAAAGTAAAGAATGACATGCCAAATGCCCACCAAACTGATGGCAAATAAACAAAATGCGGTCTCCCCATACAGTGGAATAGGATCCAGCCATAAAAGCAATGAAATACAGACCCCACTACACCATGGCTCAGCCCACAAACATTATGCCAAGTGAATGGAGCCAAGCACGTATGTTGTGTGTGCATTTGAAAGCACGTCCAGAACAGGCAAATCCAAGAAAGCAGACTGGTGGCTGCCCAGAGTGAGATGCAGGCGGGCACTAAGGCATGTCTACTTAATGGCTATGCTGTTTCTTTGGGGGGGGGGGGGGTTGGTTAAAAGGGTGAACTTTATGTTAGGAGATTTGTGTCTCAATAATAAAGTTGAAAAATGCTGGATTCTGTCTATAGAGTATACACATTTTATTTTATTTTTGGCTAAATCAGAGTTGTTGACAAAGTCTCTATGACATCCTTCTGGCTTTAGCGAGCACGGGATGATGAATACAATTGAAGCCTTCGCTGATGTATGGTTTCCACAGTTTCTGAGGATCAGTCATCATTCTGAATAGCCAAGATTGTATTTTAGGCACGATAGACAGAAATGAATTATGTACTAACCTCGAATATAATATTAGAAATATTTATGCATGCAGTTCTTTGGTAAACTTAACAGCTTGCTCTCCTGCCATCTGACACTTTCATTTCAAAGTAGAGAAGTGGGGAAAACGTAATGAATTCAGAGTTCTGGGAAGTGATGGCTTGTGAATGAGGTTACACTGTGTTTTGCTCCTTTTCCCCAATCATATTTTCACTTCTCTTTCTTTGGCACCCCCTCCTTCTGCAGCATCTTCTATTGTCTGTTTTATTCAGTAGTCAATTACTGAAAATAGCGGAGTCGTTCTGGCAACAAAAAGGAGCTTGATTCTCTGAGAGTCAAGCCAAGAAACCAATGTTGGCCACTAAGACTTGAGGTCTCATGTGTGCATTATTTTCAGAGTTCAGATTTGTTTCTGTTGTTGCTTTTTTTTTGGCTGCCCCGTGGCATATGGGAGTTCCCAGGCCAGGGATCAGATCTAAGCTTCAGTTGTGACCTACGTTGTAGCTACAGCAATAATGGATCCTGTAACCAACTGTGCTGGGCCAGGAATCAAACCTGCATCCTGGTGGTGCAGAGACACGGCCGATCCCACTGTGCCACAATGGGAACTCCCTGTTGTTACTGTTATTATTATTATTTTTTGCTTTTCAGGGCCGAAGCTGTGGCATATGGAAGTTCCCAGGCTAGGGGTCCAATGGAGCTACTACAGCTGCCAGCCTACACCACAGCCACAGCAACTCTGGATCCAAGCCAAGTCGGGACCTACACCACAGCTCATGGCTGTGCTGGATCCTTCACCCACTGAGCAAGGCCAGGGATTGAACCTGCATCCTCTTGGACACTAGTCGGGTTTGTTACCACTGAGCCACAGTCGGAGCTCCTAGTTTTATTAAACTTTGTTCACAGAGTTTTGTTTGCAAAATGTTTACACCTATTAAGTGGTTGTAGTACATAAATAATTTGTTGTAAAATTCTAATAATATAAGTTCATTCTAAAGAAAAACCCAGAAAGATGCAGGGACTTGCCAGGATCACACTGCATAGGAATCAAGAAAAATGCACATTAGCACTCTTAGTTGAAGAGTTTCCACTTAAATAGTTACAAGCAAGTTAAGTATTTGTGTATCATATAAATAAAAATGAGATCATACCAACATCCTAAGGCAAAATAACCATTTGTGAATCTTATGCTATTTGATAGGCTAATTAATAAATGAAAATTTCATGTTTTAAAAAGGTCATTGCTTTTTAGTAAAGTATATTTGATTTTCTAAAAGTATTTGTGATTCGTTAGGGTCTGATCATTTATTATTTTGAGCCACTCCCACCCTCCCCCTCAGTAACTTCACACAGTAGAAATTTTCAGTTAAGTTAATGTAATGGTTTTATTTCCAAATAATTATAAACAAGACAGACCCCTAATTAAAGACTTTTTAATATTCCTTTATTATCTATGGGTAGACCTCCCAAATTTTAGCAGGTGCGCGCACGCACACACACACACACACAACTCTCTTTACACACACACACACACATCTCTCTCTACACACACACATACAAAAACACAAAATTTATGGAGTGGGATATCAACTTGGCTATTAAAAATGTGACACCAATCCTGGAACAGAAAAAGGACATTAGTGGAAAAACTAAAGAGCTGCAAATCAAGTTTGAAATTTAGTTAACGGTAAGGTACCAATGTTAGTTTGTTGGTATTGACAGTGTACCATGGTTATACACAATATAACAGAGGAAACTGGGTGAGAGCAAGAAAAGATCTTTTTTGTACTCTTTGCACTTCTTTTAAAAAATCTAAAGTTATTCCAACAAAAAGTTTACCTAAAAAATTAGATACTGTAAGCAGAAAGCGTTTGCTTCTGTCTTTGTTTTTGCTTTTCAGGGTGACACTCTTGGCATATAGAAGTTCCCAGGCTAGGGGTCGAATCAGAGCGATAGGTACCAGCCCACACCACAGCCACAGCAATGCGTGATCCGAGCCATGTCTGCAACTTACAACACAGCTCATAGCATCGCCAGATCCTTAACCCACTGAGTGAGGCCAGGGATTGAACCTGCATCCTCACGGATCCTAGTCGGGTTTGTTACCATTGAGCCACAACAGGAACTCCTGTAAGCAGAAGGATTAAGTCTGGATGTGAGTACTATGAGCTGTGTAGTTATCACCTGCTGCATAACAAATAACCCCCAACGTAGTGGCTTAGAACCACAGATACATATCATGTCACAGTTTCTGTGGGTCAGGAATCTGGGCACACTTCAACTGGGTCCTCTGGCTCAGGATCTCGCACAGACCTACAGTCAAGGGTTTGGCTGGAGCCGCAGTCACCGCCAGACAAGTTCATTCACGTGGCTCTGGGCAGGCCTCGGGTCCTCATGAGCTTCGGTCTGAAGACACCAGGTCTGTGCCCCACGGGCCTCTCCACTGGGCAGATCCCAGCGTGGCAGGTGTCTTTCCTTAGGAAGAGAGACAGCCAGCGCATGCAAGAGTGTGACAGAATCACAGTCCATTTGCAACCTAATCTCAAAAGGGACTTTTGCCATGTTTTATCTGAGAAAAGCAAGTCAGCAGGTCCAAACCACAGTCGGGGGAGGGGATCACATGGGGCATGAATACCAGCAGGTGGGGATCGGGGTAGAGGGGCATTTTAGAGGCTGTCTACCAAATGGGCAGGCCCGTGACCACATCCACCACAAGGAAGAGAAGAGCGGTGACTAGGAGAGAGGCCCTGGACTCAGAGATCGGGGTGTGTTCTCCTGCACAAAAACCTTACCGTTACATGATCTTGGGCCAATTATTTAATTTTTCTGTTTGTTCTCTCATGTGCAAAATGGAAATGATGTTAATGATAATACCTCCTCAGGACTATGCTGAAAGTTTGATTAAATGAGATAATTCATGATCAATGCTGAGCGGGTGTCTGGCACAAAATAAGAGCTCAGTGTTAGCTGCTGTTACTGTCAATTATCTGAGTTAGAATCATTTGAGCCAGAAACTGAAGAATTAGCGGGCGCTCCCAGGCTGAGGAGGAGCAGGAGAGGGCAGAGGAAGTATCTCACACACACACACACACACACACACACACACACACACACACACACACAGACTTGGAAATGTCACAGTACCTGGAGGCCAGCAGCAGCAAGCAGCGGGGTGAGCGCAGAAGCCAGGCCCTGATGGGGGGGTGGGGGCTGGAGGGGAGGGAGGGCATGTAGGTGGGGGGGAGGGCACAGTCACACGTATTAATAGAAGGAAATCTGGCGGCAACACCAAAGCCAGACTAAAGGTGAGAGGTGGGCAAGAAAGCCCTCTAGGAGGGTGCAGAGAAAGGGGTGGATTTTAAGAAGAGGATTTTAAGACAGCTAAGACCAGAGCGGCAGGGCTGGGTGCGTGTGTGTGAGGCTGGGGTGGGGGAGGAACGTCAGGCAGTTCTTGGGGGTGAGCTTTAACCACGGTGTGGACCAGGCAGAACTGGTCTTGGGGCAGGATAATGGGCACCGCATTGGCATCATAATTGACACAGGTTGGCAGTAGCAGGTGAAACTCCCCAGTACCCTCTGGAGGCAAGTTTCAAGTGCAGCCGCCCCCATGGCCTCTTCTGAGGAAGGTGTCCTTGTGGAAGCCACCGGTGGGGAACGAGGCCAGGTGGTCCCGACTTGACCAGTTGAGGAATCTTGCGGTTGTCTTCCAAGCACCTGCGTGTGTGTGTGTGTGTGTGTGTGTGTGGGTGTGTGTGTAACTGAGCAGGTGGCCAAGTCTGGAGAGCTGTCAGGTGAACCACTAATTCTTTTAAAAGTTAAAAAAGATTTTGTATCAAAAAATGGAAATATGGAAACAAGGAGTTCAGAGAAGTGCCTGTGGCTGGAGCTTTAGTTCAGGGAAAGCAGAGGTACTGGAGCCAGGGAGCAGTAAGCTTGTTCAGGGAAAACTGAGCCGGTAAGAAAGCAAAAGCGGAGTTGTGGGGAAATACTAACCATAGGACTGAAAAAGGAGACGTGAAATGGTCTCATTGGGTCCGTGTGGCAGATAGAATGTTTTGGCTTCAAGTTCCAAGAATTCCATGTGAGGCGAAGGAACTTTCCTGGACAAATCCTAAGCAGGAGGGGGAGAGGAAGGGGGTGTGGGAAGGGCCGGGGTGGGGGGAGGTATTGCTGAGCTTTGTGAGGCAGGGGAGGGTGTCCGCTGAGGTCAGGCCGGCTGGCTTCCCCAGGCCAGATGAAGGCAGGAGGCAGAGGCTGGAGTCGCAGCAGGTGCCCTGCCTCCTCCAGGACGGCGCGTGGAGACCGCGGGTGGCGGTGGCGGTGGTGGGCGGGACTTGGGGCAGAAGCCGCAGGTGAGCCCCTGGGCGTGGGGACGGTTGAGATGGCTCACTTGGGAGCCTTTGGCGCCATGCTTGGACCTAGAAAACCCAGTGTTGTTTTCAGTCTGCTTCCAAATAATAAGAAGGTAAAATTTAGGAAGACAGTTCAAGAGTAAGCTGGGGCTTTCTCAATGGGACTCAGGCTCATCCTAGACCCAGAACCTCGTCAGCTGGGCCATCTCCTCTCACGTGCGTGTCAGCGTTACCCTGGAGTCCACCTGAGCCTGGCGCTGTCTTTGAGAAAAAGACGTGGCTGGGCGTGGGACGGGCTGCTCTCCGCGGGGACAGGAGAGCCCTGCGGGCCAGGTCGTGCCAGCGGCAGGCTGGGCTGGGCGCAGAATCTCCCCCCGACGTCGCCTCCCAAGGACCTGAGGCGTGGACTTTACCCATTCTTGCCTAGGTGTCCAGCGTCAAGCAAACATCCCCACAGAGTTTGTGGGAATTCCTCTAAAATCTAACCCTTAGCCGTAGGCCAGGAATCAGCCATCGGTTAGTGCTGGCACACATGCAAGGCAGGGCCATGAAGCTCAAAAACTGGAAGAAGAAACCCCCCCTCGGTACTTCTTATGTTTTCTTGCCTCTTATCCATGGCTGCAAAGGTCCCCAGTGTATTTTCTCTCGTTAGTCGGTGGCACGGTGCTCTTCCCCAATCATTATAACCGATTTCAGATGGTGCTAGAAAATTATATTGACTCTGAACACCAAAAGAAATCAGTCATCCTCTAAGGGGTCACAGGAGGGAGGACGTGAGGACTGCGAAGAGCCCAGAGATGAATAAATCTGTCCGACACTCGGCACTTCAACCCACACACCATGGAGTCTGTCTTACAGGAAACGTCCTATAGGAGGTTTACTGCCCAAAGTGTGAAGTTCTAGTCATGAGCCATCGCATCATTAACCTGCTGTTTGTAACACCACCACTCACTGCTGGCAGGGGTGGCATGGATCCACTGCCGTGCCAGGCGGGCTCTCCTGGCAGCTGCTCTTTGCCTTCAAAGTCTTCAGGACCGGGTCCCATGCGTTCCCTCTGGCACTGGCAGCGCAGCTGGGCTCCCCCAAGAACACTGATTTCAAATGGTGCTAGACAATCACTTTTTAAATCTAAACCACCATATGAAACCAGCTTCCTGAAGAAGCTTGAGGATCTGGTTTTTCTTTGGAGTGCTTCCCTACAATAAGCTGGCAACAGCCTAAAAAGGAAAAAGGTGAAACCTCTTTGCGGCCTAAACCGAGCTTTAGCGTATCTCCCACGTACACATCCCGCTCTCGCCAAATCTGCTGTCTGGGCTGGGGGATACCTGTGACTTTATCCTTGAGCTGCCCAGACCAAGGTTCAGTGTTTATCGTTTAGAGCCAGTGGCACAGTCAGCCCCTTCTCTCCCCGCGGGAGGTCAAGGGAAAGCCTTTGTTTGGGTAAAGAGGCCAGAGCTGATCCCGGGATCAGAGTGCCCGGTGCCAGGTAAGTCAGAGTGGTGCCCAGGAGCCTTATGACGTACCCGTCAACGGGACCAAGTAAGCAGGTGCTCTGGTAGCAGTTCAAGAAAACCTAGCAGTTTCATTTGAAGATAATTTTGTTTGGTTTGGGGGCCAAAGGAGGACGACGGAATCGCTCAGAGGCAAAGTAATGTAGTTATGCTAATGAGATCCTCTTGTTTTTCCCAGAATGGAACTCCTTAGATTGCATCTATGAGCTAATAAGGACTTTTGTTGGCTTCACCTAAGATTCTCCTCCTCTCCCCTCGCTGTACTCTCGGTTCTCCTTAAACTATTTTTTGCCCAAGTTTTTTTCTCCTCCGTTACGGTTCTTGATACCATTTTATTAGGAAGTCTATTTCCGTTCCCTTCAGGGTTCTAGGGTTCTGGGAAGATACTGTATCTGACCACCTAACCGAAGAGATGAGCAGCCTTTTTTTAAAAAAAACTGTTATGACTCAGATATACATTAAATTTGAATGACAATGAAGTGAATCCCTAAATTCACTCCACTTAAATTCACTAACTTCATTTTTGCCACTTCTGCCTTAGTGATGTTATCCACACGTAAGACGCATGTACATTTTTGGCTGAATCATTTGAAAGTTAACCAGCAATCATCCTGACAGTGTGGTCCTGACTTCTTGAGCAGGTCTAAAAACAGAGGCCATTCTTCTATATAATTACAGTATCTCATTCCCACCCAGGAGAATTAATTCCTCAGTATCATCTACTATCTACATCTAGCCTATATCCAACTTTCCCCACTTTCTCCACAAAAATGTAGTTTTGTGGCTTTCTTTTCAAACTCAGAACCCAATGAGGCTCACTCATTAAGACTCTAGTTTCTTTTAACCTCACACATTCCCCCACCACCACCTCTTTGGGGTTTTAACATGAACGCGTCATTTTGTGAGAGTGGGTTCAAATCCTAGCTGTACCATTCACTGAGCCTGTTCTCTTTGCTTAAATAAGCCAATAGAAACAGCTTTTCCTTTTGACTTTCTCACACATTACCCTCATTTGCAATCTTTTTTTATTTTTGTCCTTTTTTTTTTTTTTTTTTTTTTTTAGGGCTGCACCTGGGCATAGTGAAGTTTCCAGGCTAAGGGTCAAATCAGAGCTGCAACCACCGGCCTACACGACAGCCACAGCAACACAGGATCTGAGCTCCACCTGTGACCTACACCACAGCTCACGGGAACACTGGATCCTTAACCCACTGAGCAAGGCCAGGGATCGAACCCGTGTCCTCTTGGACACTAATCGGGTTCCTTACCACTGAGCCACGACAGGAACTCCCTTCATTTACAATCTCAACATGAGTATGGAAAGAACATCCAGTTACAACGTGCCTGTGGCTGAGGATTTCCAGTGGGCCCAGCAGGAGGAGGCTAACAAGCCAGGAGGGGGTAGGGTGTTGAGCTCAGGTCCGATTCACATTCTTACCCCTGACAGGCCAGGCCACTTAGCCCTTCACCAGGAGATCCCAACACAGACTCGTCCTTCACAGTGGAAAAGCACCATGGCACGTGCGTACCGCCACTAGGCTCAGTTTTTCATCTCTGTAAACAAGAGACGAGGACACCATGGGCTGCAGAGACGTGCAGCAATCACTTCACAAGGATGCAGCCACGTGCTGCCAGCAAAGAAATACACATGCTCCATGAAGCCACAGGCAGTTAAATATCTCAACTGGAAAGGACGTGCAAGCATTTCAACCTGAACAAGTGCTGGGACACGGGAATCACTGGCCTCCTCAAATAGCTATTTTACTAATTTTGTGATAAATCTGGGCTCCACTGCATCTTTCTGCAAATGCTATTGTAATTGATAATCTCAGCAACCCAAGTATATAAGGTCCAGCCAAATTCTCTTATTCTGATCAGCTGAAAATCCAAAATCCAAAAAGGCCTACTTTCTATTTTTTTTAATTAATTTATTTTTAGGGCCAGACCCGAGACATACGGAAGTTCCCAGGCTAGAGGTCAAATCAGAGCTGTAGCTGCTGGCCTATGTCACAGCTGTACCAGCGTGGGATCTGAGCCACGTCTGTGACCTACACCACAGCTCACAGCAATGCTGGGTCCTTAACCCACAGAACAAGGAGTCGAACCCACATCCTCATGGATACGAGTCAGGTTTGTAGCACCGAGCCATGACAGGAACACCCTAATTTTTTTTTCATTTTTAACTAATGGCTGACATTTCAGTTACGGGGAAATTTTTTTCCTAAAGAATGAATTTCTTCCTTTTACTTATATCTAAGGTCATACATATCTCATACATCAAGTAAAGGTCACATCTGCAAATGTACATACCTGCACACGCATACACATAATACACATGCAGCCATACTGTTCTCTTCCCTCAGCA
The DNA here is from genome assembly GCF_016906955.1 of Phacochoerus africanus. NCBI lineage: Eukaryota > Metazoa > Chordata > Mammalia > Artiodactyla > Suidae > Phacochoerus > Phacochoerus africanus. Next base: position 18,006,439 of record NC_062559.1, on the reverse strand, counting down.
GAAACAAACAGATGGTACGTTTCCTGTATTATCCTTTAAATACGCCTTTTCAAAAAAATCAGCAGAACAAAGGTGGATATATTCTTTCCCATCTATGGCTCTTCAAATGAGGAGGCATTTTTAGCAGAGAAAGAGTAATTAGCACCAGAATCAGTCATGTAGTGTATCTGTCCTTGAAGCTGGCAAGCCCTTGGTGGGAACCAGAGGTACTTAGTTGGCGATTATAAAATGACATCCACAAATACACTGAAATAGAGCTCCTGAGTTTGGGCCTCTGTTTTTGTATCATCTTCTAAAGCAAGAGGCCGGTTTCCTGCAAAGAGGTCTGCGTGGGCAGGGTGGCTATCAAACTCACACAGGGGAAAAAAATCCCATGGTTCACTAGTAGGGATGTGGAAAAAAAAAATCAGGGGCCCGTTCCTTCTCCTTCCAGGACACACGTGGGAAAACGGGCCCCAGCACCTGGCATCTGCTTACTCTGCCGAGTCCGTCAGCGACACTGACCTACAGGGAAAGATCTTACTCGGTCACGACAGCATCTTTCCACGCCTTCCTGCCCTCCGTCTCCAACAATCGACCCCACTGTTCTGCATGTTCAGGCCAGGAGATGGACAGGGCTGACTCTCTGTAACTCAGGGTGCTCCTATTTTAAGCCTCAACCATGTTTAAGGTATCGCATCATTGGAAAGGCGTGTTATTTGTTCCCACCACTTACACATGGAACACACGTTTAACCCTGCTGAACACTCCATCCCCAGCACAAAGGGAACCACTTGTCAGGAACAAAAGCCTTCCTCCGTCTCCCTCAGCCCACAAGCCACAGGAATGTGTTTCCATTTCAAAACCCCACCTGCCCTGCCATACTTGATGCTCTTTTTGAGCAAGCTGCCCTTCTCTGGATTTTTGCTTCCAGATCTGATAGGCAAGGTAGAGCCTGAAATGTGACTCCGTAAACCACACGGGTAACTCCGGTGTGGCAAAAGCGGAACAGTGGAGACACGGTGTTTCCCTTGACGTGAAATGCCAGTCTGTTCTTGCAGGAAAACCGGATTAAGGTAACGTCCCTTGGGGCTTAAATACCCGAGGAGACCGTATCTGACTAGGACACGTCTTTAAGACAGTGGCTTCCAAATGTTACAGACATCGGGATACAGGAGTCCTAACTTGAATGTTTAGGCCAGATTAAAGATGCAGCTGTGGCCGGTTGGGATCCCAGGGTGGGAAGTGCTTTTCTGTTAACGTACATGCCTCTAATAAATGCTGCCTCACAGGAAGCAAATGAAGTTATTCAGCACAGGATCCGGAGCTGCAGCTCTGAGGTGAGGTCCTGGCTGTGCTGTTGACTAACTACAGGATCCTGGGGAGCATGCGATTTTGCCGAGCCTAAGAACGCCGATCTGGAGAGCGGAGATGCAGATTCCTATCCTGCAGTGGTGCTCGGGAGTATACAGAAACATCTGTAATTTTTAAAGCACCTCACAAATGTTCACTGTTTCATCAGATCAGAACACTGGAGTGCCTTTTCCGGGTGAAGGTCTGAATCAACCGAGAAGCAGATGGAGAAGGTGCTCTGAAAACAGTAGCAGCATCCATTTCTGGAAGGCTTAGTTCTGTGCCAGCACTATGCCATGTGCTCTCTCAGTGTTCACAGCCACCTAACAAGGCTGGTGGCGTCATCTCCATTTTCCAGGGGAAGGAACAGATTTTGCGAGGGTACAGGTCTCGCTCTTGGACACAAAGCCTGTGGATGGCAAGCCCAGGATTCAGGCCCTGCCTTGCAAGATTCCAGGCCCAGGCTCCCAGGCGTCAGTCTTTGCCACTTGGTGCTTTATAGAAATGGTAAAGGCTAATCTCCGCGTGGCTACGGGGAACTCTGAACATCAATCGGCTCCGAGTTTCAGGGTTTCATCAATAAGCATGTGAGCAAACAATTACGACCAGCTTTGGCCCTGGACCCTCAGCCACACTCTGACCTGCAGGGTGACCTTAAGCAAGTCACATCTTCTCTAAAGACTTGTTTTCCCACTAATCTAAGGAAGCTCACGTCCTCTTAGTCCAGCAGCCCCCGCCATTCGATCATGACCTTGACGGTGCTAAAACAGTCTCCAAACACAGCCCGCGGGTGCGGCCTCCCAAGCTGCCTGCATCTACGAGGCAGTTTGGTGAGATGGTCCATTGCCAACTTCTGGAGCCAGGACGTCAAGTTCTGGAACTCACTCCCCGCACAACCTGGGGGCAGTTATGTGACTCTCTGTGCCTCCTCAGTTGCCTCATCTGTGAAATCAGGGTCTATACCACATAAGCTTGTTGTGCGAGTTAAGCTAGATAAGGAAAAGCTAGAAACAGCACGGGTTCCCATTCACTCGGTGATGGTTACGACGATGAAACAATGACTTCGCTTTTCTTCACCACGTCAGAAGCAGAGCGTGGCTAAGAGACCTGCCGCGGCCTCCCAAATAGAAGGGCTCCCGGCTCCCGTGTTCACGTCTGTGCTACAGGTGAGCGTCCCACAGTCGCTAACCCCAGAGGAGCCTGACGTGCCCCGAACCCTGAAAAGGTGCCCTCGGATCCACAAACAGCGTTTCCAGCTGAGTTAATGGAAGTAAGCAGCTGTGACATTTTCTGTCTGCTCTTATTTTAAGACCTGAAAATGGGATCCATACCCCTGGTTTTAAGCAGGAGTTCATGTTAGGGACTTCTTCTGAGAATCGATTGAAAGTTGAGTATTTAGGAGGAAAGAAATAGAGATCAAACACTGACCATCATTTAGAAAATGTACTGGTGAATCACCCAAGAAAATAAATCAAAGCTCCCTTGAGACTGATTTATGAGCACAAGCCTCTACTTACACAAGATATCAAAGCAGTCTGTTGACGGGTATTTTCCAGGCACAGAAATCCTAAGGGGGCGTTTCTTCAGAAGATGAGCACCTGGAATTTAAATGACAGTATGAACCCTTAGGAACTAATCCAGAGCAGCAGAGGAAGCAAAATCAGTTGTTTTCTCTTGCTACTCTACCACTGTGATAAAGAGATGAATTTTTTTTAAGGAGGATGAAGGAGCACCTCTCTTTCCTGTACAGTGAACGCCACACACCTCCTCAAGCCGGTGTGGCTGCTGCTAAGGAAACTGTTCCCCCCGCCCCCCCCCCCACACCCCCTGCCCGCCGCCCAGGCTGTGCATTTTGCGGACCATCAAGGTTTGATCAGCAAGATGTCTTCTTAAATAAAACATGGTATTGATCTTGTACCTCCAATCATGGAGGAAAGGCATGAAAGCAGCCTGCACAGAAGATAGGAGGTTTCTATTTTCAGAATTGATTTTGCAACCTTCTTCTGCAGCGGCACAGACTCCAGATGGCCAGCAGAGGGCAGCATGAGCCTGTAAATCCGACCTCGGGTGGAGGGCACTTTAGACCTGGAGCCACAGGACATCCTCCGCCTACGTGGTCTAACACTGAAGCTGGCATTCACCTTTGAGCACATCACAGGAGTGGAAGCCCAGGTCGCACAGGTCCCCATCCCTAAAAATTAGTCTTCCATGCAGGGGGACCTGCCTGGCTCCTGGGAGGGCTTCGGAGCAGCTCCAAGGAAGGTTCCTTAGGGAGGCCTGACTCTCCGACGCTCACGCTTCAGCCAGTGAGAGGCTGTGTGACTCAGCAGTGCGATGCAGGAAAGTCTGTCCTGTCAAGTGACCACTGATAGAAGTGTCTAAGTTAATGATTACAACGCCCTGGATGAGGTACTTAACCACAGCGAGGCCAGAGAGCAGGCTTGCTCATCAGCGGACGCATCAGGACCGACCACAGAAGGAAACTTAGTGTGTGCTCTTTAGGGCAAGGGACCAGGGGAGTGGCCATGCTCAGGTGCTTCAAGATGCCGTCAAAACAGGGACACGATACATCAGGAGGTTCTCGAGAGTGGGGTGGGCATTCAACAGGATCTTGGCCAGAAGGGGAAATGGCTGAGATAAGCAATAGGTATATTCCATACTGTCTAACACCAGAAAAATAAATCTAAAAAAGTCAAGCAGAAAAGTACAAACGGGAAGGAAGATCTGTCAGGGTGAACACAAAATTCAAGCCAATGCAGAGCTATTAAGTCGCACACGATTCTGGAATATTTTAAAACACTGTTATAAAAAGAGAGCATGCTTCCAGAGTTGTCCCATCATACACACGAGGAAAGGACCCAAGTCACGGAAGAGCTCTGTCCCTTTGTGACAGTAACCGTGCTTCAGACTGCAGGGAGCGCCAGCCTATTGTTTTCTGGGAGCTTTCCAGTATTTGGAAAAGTATGTGGAACAGTTCATTTAAGCCTCTGGTCCAAGCAGGTGACAAAACCTCACGCTGCAGCATGATTCTCCTTGAAGGGGCCGGGAAGGGTCCTGTGGCCTGGGTCTCAGCCTGCAAAGACTCCGGTGCACGGGCATCGCCTACAGGTGGGGAGACGGAGCACGGGCAGGCTGGGTCAGGAGCACCATCCGAGGCGGCAATGAGACTTCTCAGCTCTGAGGGTGTGAGCCTGACAGCGCCCGCGAACGGCCGGCGCCGTGCCTCTCCCCTCCCATGAGCGCTGGAGACCTGCACCTTCTATAGCTGCTCTCCCCTGAACACAGGGAGGGCTGAGGGCTGCTCCCAGCATCGCCAAAAGGGGGAGCGACAGCCAGTGAGTGGGCTTCCCTCACGGGGTTCCTGCCACCTTCTCCAGAGGGGTCAGGGGTCGACGTCCACGCCCCGCCGTCAGCCCCCTGACACAGAGGGCCCCAAAGGCGGGCTTCTTAGGGGCTAATGGTCTTCCTCTTGAAGCTTTACGGTTTTAGAGGCTGACCTCTGTCAATCCTTGCTTGGAATCGGTCTACCGATAATATCTTTGCCTGATCTCCACCTTTCCTCCCGAGAAGTAGCTTATCTGAGTTAGTACCTGTGTGCTGCCTTTTTCACGTCAAGGGCTATTAAGCAACCTCCGATTTAACGGCCTGCTTAAACTGGGGGCAGACTGACGAGCCGTGTAAGCTTTGAGATCGGCAAGACCAGGATTCAGATTTTCCTTATGCAGCTTGGACAAGCTATTCGATCCTTTTTTGAGCTTTTGTTTCTTTATTGGTAAAGTGGAAATAATAGTGTTGATTCTCAGAGTCGTGAACCTGTAAGTATCTCAAATAAGGCACAGGTACATAGCTCTTCAAGAAATGGTACCCCCCACTCCCCATCCCCTGTTCCTGGGAACGGGGAACACTGCAGAATCGAACGTTCTGGATAACATTTCCATAGGTGTTACAGTCAGCATGTGGAAATTGGTAGGAAAGACAAATATCGGGCATCAGTGTGTAGAAGCTGTGGATCTGGGGGCTTCTCTGGAGGAAAGGATAGCAAATCAGCCAGGGTGTCCGAGTCCAGGAAAAGACAGGTAGGATCAGAAGCTGGGATGAGGTACTCCAGCCACGCACACCTGTTCACGAGTCACAGGTTCACCGAGATTATGAGGTACCAGGAGGTGAATGAGGCTCAGGGGCCACGAGAGCAAACAAGGCAGGTGAGTCCAGTGTAAGCAAACCGATGACGACAGGATGTGACAAGGGCTCCGAAGGAAAACAGTGTGTATGGGACCAACTTGGGCCACGTCCGGGGGACAGTCCATCTCTCGTGGAGGGATTAACCAACAGCCACACGGTTAGAGCCAGCACTATGGATAAAGACAGACCTGTTACAGTCCGTGGGCAGGCGCCCAGCCCTGGGCTGGACACTCCAGAACACCACCTAGGGAGACGATGTGGATGCCTTGTGACCTGGCCGTCTAACTGTGGAATGAAGCGGAGGGGTGGGGAGGTGTCACAGTGCGCCACGCAGGGGAGGGGACCGCGGTCATTTAGGGCATGGGGCTGGTGGGGGGAGTGGAGTGGGCTTCGAATAGGAAAGGGGCCTGAGAGAGATCCCCTGACAAGGTGGGGAGGGGCCTTAGCGTCCGCTTTGAATACAAAAACCTTGAGTACACAGCTTTCAGTTCCGTTTCTATACCCTAAGCGTGTAATTTTCTGCTAAAAGAATTTTACTCACGCCTTAAAATCTGAGACACTAGCTAGATGACAATTTTTAAAGTACGTACAAATGCAAGACAGCCAGAATTTTCAAGAATGCGAGGAAGTTAAACCAAGGCCCGGGCCTTTCTAGGGGAACGTTCTGTGCAGCTCGGGGAGGGCTTGGGCCCAGGAGCGCCATCCCCGGGAAAGGCCGGGGCAGGGGACACGCCAAGCACTTCTCCTTCCCCGCGCTGGTTCACCTGAAAGACGAAGGCAACACCGGTGATGAGGTGCAGGAAACATGGTGATTTTTTTCTTCAAGTCATGCCAGAAGCTGGTCACGGGCTGGTCTTCCCGGCGGCACCGTCTCCCTGGACTGGGAGGCAGCTGGCATTTACTGTTACTGGGACTGAGGGACTCGCTTCTCGCTGGTAACAACGACCATGCCGTTTACACAACAAAGCCGTAGATGCAGCCCCAGCGCCTCCCGGAAGCCCCCTGCGGCCCGTGAGCTCTGACTGGCTCTTCCTCCTCAGGTAAGTGACCGTCTCTCGGCTCAGGAGGTTGTCCTTATACAAATACAGGCGACATCGTCCTCCCAGGGTTCCGGGAAGTGGCGGGCAGAGGGCCAGGAGGAGAGAGCCTCTTCCGCAGCTCTCATGGATGCAGAGGTGGTGGGGCCAGAGGACACGGAGGCGCGTGGGCCCAGCCGGGACTCCTGGGGCCCAGGCTCCTGGAGGCCCGGCCTCCCCGCCGCCGCCGCCGCCGGGCAGGAAGGGTGAGTCACTGCTCCCGGCTCCACCCCTTTCGCTTCGCTCCCAAGAGGCACTTCCAAGCTTCTGGAGCATCTTCTAAAACAGCACATTGACTCAGTGCCCCAAGGAGCACAGCGTGTTCTCAGAACATTGCTCAATTCTGTCTCCTGCGGGAAGGAGTCGGCGTTTGTTTTATTAAGAACTAGCGTGAAATAGTTAGTTCTCATCTACAAAAGGAGAAAAGAAACGTGGGGGGGAGTAGGTCGAGTCTCCCATTTTGGCGCACAGATAGAGACAGTGTTTTTCTTATTTCTGGGAGCCCAGGAGCTAATAAATTGGCTGCACTGACAAAGGAGGTTTGGGAAAAGCTGCCTATGACGAATAAATGACTGATTTGTTTCATTTTGTAAAAATGAGGCTCTCCTTTCTGACCCAAGTCATTTTCTAAGCATTCCTCAAAGGGCAGCGGCCTCTCCCGCTGGGAGGCCAAGGGCGCCCTGGAGCCTCTCCCCGGGCTTGGACAGGAGCCGTGCGGTCAGAGGCGGGCGGCCTGGCTCCCGCTGGCCCTCCTCCAGTTCCGTGACCTCTGGCCACCACCACCCAGGTTCGGTCTCTCCATCTCTGCCACAAGCAGCTGTGTGTGACAGTTTCCCTTTTGCTCTAAAACAAGACGATTCTGAGATGCGACACCTCGGCTGAGGCTGGCTCTGCTTTGGCCCACATCTCGGGGGGCCTGAGTCGTACACACGCCTGTGTGTGCAAAGCCGGCCCTGCCAAGAGAGAAACATTCCGGATCATTCAAAGCCATGAAGAATGTTGGCTCTGACTTCAGAAGGGCAGGATAAACAAATCCGTGCCCAGGCGGGCACTCGCTGACTGGCTGCCTCTGCTTTTTTAACTCATCAGGGCCTGAGAGCTTCCCCAAGGCCTTCTGACGCCAGGATGCGTCAACGCTGTCACGTCGGTCCCTTCCCCGGCTTTTTCACAGGCGCAGGCCGTCCTCAGGTGGGGGCAGAATGCTCACCAGTCTTTCACCGGGACTGACTTTTTTGTAACCTCTCCCCCAAATCAGGTCAGTTCTCCCTTCCCACATAGGTCAAAAAATAAAGAATAAAGCTACCCTCCTTTAAAAAAAAAAAAAAACCTCTTTCCCCAAACCACACGCCCAAATGCAGTGAGTCTAGAGATTATTTGGACTGGAGTGGATCCTAAAGTCAATTGAACTTCCAATGCATTTCAATTTGGCCTCTATTGATCTGAAACCACAAAGGTTGTAGGAGACAGGATATGGTTCTGGTCTCTGGTAGAATCCGCTTGAATTCTTCCCCCGAGAGAAACTGGGAACCCTTCGACTGTCCAACCAGATTTCTGTGTGGCTCATGGAAAGTAAACAAACAACATAACAGAGAAAAACCTAACTTCCAAGCCACAGGCTCACAGCATCTTTGGGAACTAAGTAGTTGAGGTCCAGGGACTTGCTGAAAACCGCCCCAGGACAGTCAGAGCACACAGACACTGACTGGGTTTGGGCCCCCAGGGACACTTCTGCTGCAGAGAATTAACTGGGCACCTGGCCTGTAAAGGAACAAAGAATTCGGCTTTTTTTTTCTTTTTTAATTAAAAAATTTCGTACTCAAAAAGCAAGAGACGTGATGCTATTTTCTCCCATTCTGAAATCTCACAGGGGCGAGGGCATGGGCAACCACATCTGTAGCATCTGCATTCGGGCAGCTGTCTGAGTAACTGTCACCAGACTTTTTAAGGTTTTACAGAAACTGAGTTGGGAGTATTTCCCAAGAGCCACTGCTCAGCGGTGAAAACGTGGAGAGCTTTCTGTTCTGTCTTTTGGAAAATCTAATCAGCTAAAATGATGACTTGGTGGTCTGACTTGCTGTCTTTTGCTACTTGATAAAGGCCTTTTTTTGCCAGGCAAGGAGAGAGAGTATGGTTAGCTTGTTTTTTTTACACTGAGGTCATCTCTATTCATTGGTGTAGTAAACAAGCCAGACTTAGGGGGAAAAAAACCACCCAAAAAACCCTCCTTTCAAAAGCAACACTATATTTCTATCTTCTCTGTGATGAATTAAAAGCAGGATCATTTTCAAAAAACAATATCCATCAGAGTATTTAGGAATGATAAAGAAAACGTGTTAAAAAAAAAACAAAAAACAACGACCTAAACTTCATTTACTAATTTCCAAGAATAACTCTCCAGATCATTTTAATCCTTAAGCTCATTCCTTAAGCGCTTGTAATTTACAAGGTCAAAAAGAATCTTAAGACATTATCTTAAACTCCTTTGCATTCCATTCTTAAGGGTATCCGTAAATGGATAATTCTGGTGTGTTCAAATAAAACAACCATGGCCCCTACGTTTAATTGTGAGAAAAATGCTTTGGACTCTGCCAAAGACCCAGCTAGAAACTACCATTGGGACAGTTTGCTTTTGGGTCTCCAGCTGCCTTTACTTCACTTTCTTATCAGCTCAGTGATGCCTCTAGATGCACAAGGAATCCATTTCTCCTGGGCTCTGGGCTCTGCCAGGGCGGAGAGCTCGCCCATTTGCCTGAGCCAGCCTCACCAGGGCACCATTCCCAGGGCAGTGACTCAGCTCTGGAGGCCACCTGCTGCGGGGGTGCTGCCCCCTTCCGGGTCATTGCCAGTCACGAGGGTGGAGGGACAGGACAGAGCTGAATGGACCCAGAGCCTCAACAGCTCAGAGCCAGGTCAAGGGCAACGCCAGAAGGAGAGCTGTTGTTTACGGCAGGTCCAGCCCTGCAAGGTGAGGCGCTGTGCAGTCGAGGGGCTTCACACCTGGGTCCTAAGCATCGTGGTGACCACCTGGACCGTGGGCTGTGATGCAAAACGAGGGCAGGGCCACAGGGCAGCTCCCACATTCCACACCACTTCCATCAGGTCACCGTGGTTGTCAAAAGTAATCCACAGCGCCCGCTGCCGGCAAGATACCCCGCTGCATTTGAGGTCTTTCCACCACCTAAATCCATCCTAAGTCCATCCTTCTGCCAGGGCATTCTCTCCTTCCTTTAGGCAAACCCTCTGCTCCAACTAAAACAAGCTGCCCCCACTGCCTGGCTCTGCAGGGCTCCCTCCCTCTGGTCTGTTTTCCTGTTTCGAGAGACCGGCTGGGTTGGCAGCAGTCACGGGCACAGAGCTACTCCACCTGGGGTTCTCCGCCCATTTTAAATGTACGAAGCCTCCCAGGCCCAGCCCAATATTCTCTGCTTGCTCTGCAGAGTCTCCCTGGACCACTCGGGCTTGTCACCCTCTTCTGCACTCACAGCATTCATGTCTTAACCCTATAAAGCCAACCCATGTTACTTACTCAGCCCCTCTAACATGTTAAGTCCTTTCGGTCAATGACAAACGCTTAAGGGACAAGTGCTCCATGTCGCAGAGCGTCAGGTGCTGGAGGGAAAAGACACGGTCCCTGCGGCGGTGCACGTCCCTCGCAGGACAGAAGCGCACGAGCACCGCCCTCCGCTCCATGGCAGAAGCTGCCTGCAGGGTCAGCAGGCTGTACTCAGGGTCTCTAGGCTGCTCTGAAAGGAAGAGGAGCCTCTCAAAGGAGGGACAAAGTTGGACAAGGAAGGGAGGGGGGGAGGAGAGAGTCTTTCAGGGAATGTGGGCGCTACAGAGACAAACGGCACATTCTCTTCAGTATTTCTGTAGCTTTGGAGTCAGGGGGGTGGGTTCTGCGCGACTGGCAGGGTACCTGTGCTGTGTGACGTGGGTCAACAGGCGGCCGGGCTGGCTTCCGTCCTTTTGGAGTGGAGGACCTACATGATTCGTTCTTGAGCCGTGTGTCTGGCCATTAACCACACACTGCCTTGCGACACGGTCATTTCTGCTGCTGGTTTCCTAGCGTGGCCTGCACTGTTCCATCTCCTCCCCGGCTGGGCTGTCAGCTCTGTGCAGGCACAGAGCTCTCTAATGGGCACTGCGGCCAGCACAGCGCCTCAAACCCACAGATGGTCGGAAGCTCATGTCTTTTCTCCTTCCTTGCTCTTTTCAAAAAACTAAAGTATAGTTGGTTTAGCACACGTCTTAGTGGACACTTCAGGATGCGCTTTTGCCATACTGCCTGTCAGTAAGTAGTTAAGTCCATCAGCAAATAATTCCTGAGTCCTAGACGCTGGACGCTAACTAGGGCACATGTCAAAAATGGTGTGTGGTCCAGGTGGACGGAGTCCGGACAGCCAGGGTAAAGAAGCTGGAACTCTTCCACAGAAGCCACTCGAGTGAGAGTGGCGTGGCTGAAGCATGCTCAAAGATGACCGACTGGGCAGGAGGAGAGGGGACTGGGGCTGCCCTGAGAGGTGACAGGTGATGGAGCACCTTTCCACCTGCACTGCCGGGCTGCGTGCCTTTACTCTCGGCCCAGCTCCGTCACACCCAAGAGGAACACTCAGTGATCTGGGTCTTCACCTGTTTTATCCTGTCTTCTTTATTCCTTCTATAAGTAGCGAGCGACAGTAACATGCCAGACACTGTGATACAGAAAAAAAGTCTCCTCTCTCAATTACATCACATACATCACATTATCTAACATAACGCAGAGGGCTCGCTGGAGGAGGTGATACCTGAGACAAATCCTAGGTAGAATAAGCAGGTGTCAGCAGGTGAACAGGCGAGGGAGAGAGAGAAGCACAGGTAAAGATACAGTCCAGGAAGAGAAGCAGGCCTCAGGATCTTCTGAGAGAAAAACTGGAACCTGGAAAAGGAGGAGCCATTAAAGGACTCTGAGTAAGAGAAAGACAATCAGATTTACATTTTAAAAAGATCAGTTAGGAAACCAGTGGGAGAACTTATTGGAAAGTTTTGACTTTGGAGGCAAAAGAGGGCAAAGTATGGATTAGAAAGATGCCAAAGCACAATGATTCAGCACTGGAGATGGAGTGACATGTGTAGAGAGAGAGTCACGGAGAAAATCTTTTGAAAAGACCTTCAAAATTAATCTATTTCAGGTAGGCTCCAGCAATAGGTTACATACGCACTGCCAGTTTTGGCCACAAGAGGGCAGGCTCACACAGCTATTCTAGAGCTGGCCCCTCCAGGGAGAAGGGAGAGGATTTCTGGTTTGTTTGCAAAAAACTGGGAACACTTGGTTTTGCTTGGTTGTGACCACCAGAAGTGGCTGGCCTTTTCCAGGTTTTTGGACTGACCCTTTTTTTTTTTTTTTTTTCTTTTCAGGGCTGCACCTGTGGCACAGTTCTCAAGTTCTGAGGAAGTTCTCAGCCTAGGGATTGAATCAGAGCCACAGCTGCTGGTCTACACCACAGCTCAAAGCAACACTGGACCCTTAACCCACTGAGTGAGGCCTGAGATGGAACCCTCGTCCTCACGGATACTAGTGGGTTTCATTACCACTGAGCCACAATGGGAACTCCTGGACTAACAATTACGAATGATGAAGAACATTCAACAGTCTCATATTTTAGGTCCTTGCAAAGGCAATTTAGGACAGGGTTATCTATTCAGGGTGGTTCTCTCCTTACCCAAAGATCTGACAAAACTTCAGGTTTGTGATTTACAAGGCAATAAAGCCTGCCTTCTGTTCTCAGACTGCTCACCTAACTTAGCCCCTCTTCGGATTCGTAGATGTCCCCTGCCAGTCCCCAAGGTCTCTAGCAGGGAGTTCCAGACTCTCCTGCCCAGGGCAGTCTTTAAAGACGTAATTCCTAGTGGAAACTGTAGGGAACCACCCAAACTTAACAAGATTCTCCACCACGTGGGGCAGAGCCTCCAAACAGATTCTGGAAAGGAGGCACAAGCTCTCTGAACGTGCCCCATAAACAACTTTTCTCCCACTGAGAACCTCTGCAGAAACCACGGAGTACCAGGCAGTTGGAGGAGGAGGTGGGACGCTGCATGAAACTACTACACTTGTCTCTCACTGGGCTGTTTGAAGGGCAGCCAGCTGAGCCCTCAGAGAAGAGCATGGGGATTGGAAACAATGTAGATCGGGAATGAAGCATTTCAATGAAAGAGTTTTCATCAGGGGAACCAGCTAGTAAAGAGCTTGGCCCCCATGACCCAGTCTGACCATGACCCTTGAAACTGAGAAAACTGGCACAGGCTGCCTGGGCTTCCGTGGGCCTGGGGGCAGCACCCCAGGGCAGCGACGCTGCTTACCTGAGGTCCTGTCTTCCCTGCAGAGTTAACAGCGGGAGCTGCTGGGGCCTGTGCTCTGCCGGGCTGAGCTTTTCTTGGGGAGACCAGGGAGGGAGGCAGAGCACAGGGCGGGCACCGAGACCCACCCCAGGGCCCCTCTGGCTTCCCTGGTCATCACCTGCTTTGCCTCCTCTAGGGACCTCTCAGGTGGTCCATTTGCCTGAAGAGGTAGAAGAAAGTAACAGACTCCCTCACTGGAAGAGGCATTTGTGAGCCATCCCAAGAAAGGCCAACCGCCTTGTGGGCAGGCCACACACTTTAACCCAATTGGGCCTCACAGCAGCCTGTGAAGTGGGTACTATTCCCATTAGTGATGAGGAAACAGGCACCAAGACACTGAGATATGCTCATGTGCCCTGAGTCACAGAGCCAGCAAGGGGCAGAGCCTGGATGCAGACCCAGGCAGCCTGACTTGGGGCCTGTAGGCCATACACGGCCTCAACTTATCAACGGGGGTAGAGAGAGGCCCAGGAATCCGCCAGGGTCACTTGAGCTCGAGGCTGGGACATACTGGGGTGGGGGGAGGCAGCTGGAGGAGAGAGACAAGGATCCGGCCTCCTAATCTCATCCAGAGCTTCTTCCACACAGCACGTGGTGTCTTCCACGCTCCTACTGGCACCGCTCACTCCCACGGCCAGAGAGACCGACTGGCCCGCAGTCAAAACCCTGACCAGCCAAGCAGAAGCCGACTTGTTCGGAAACTGACCTACACCCCCCACATCACATCCAGAAGCCCTTCAGCCTGCAAAAATGATTCTAGGGACAGCCTGCATGCCCCAGACAGGATCCCTTCCTTTTATCACTTTTCTAAAGCTGCACTTGATGTACACAACCTGACGGAAGTTTTCAGCTGACTTACTGCTCGCGGTTCAAACCGGCTCACCAAAGATTTTAAGAACCTACTTGCAGAGGTCATGCTGTTCTCGGCATCAGAATTTCCACGCATGCCTGGAGCAGCTCAACGCAGGGAAAAAAAAAAAAAAGGAGTGAACTGCCCGGATTTCCAGAGAAAACCACACTTCGGAAGAAGAGGACTGGTCCGGTCCCTGTGAGGGACCCAGGGCCCGCTGAGAGCAGGGCCCTCCAGCAACGCCTCAGATTTGGGCTCAAGTGTGTGGCTTTCAAAGCTGCACCATCAAGTCGGCAGCCCACCAGGGCTCCTGAATATTCCACGGTATGATTCAGAGGCGGAAGGCATGAGAGCCAGTGCGCCTGCGCCGCATCTCCCCGCGGGAGGTACTGGGGCGCCCGGAGAAGCGGCGTCCAGAGCAGCCCCCAGGGGCTAAAAATACCTTCCACTTCTCCTCTTGTCTGTCTGGTCACTGTCCCAGACGCAAGCTCAGCACAGCCGGGTCCACACAACCTATGACATCACCGTCTACCTCCGCTTCGTAACTGGATAAAGAAGGGTCTCACTATTTTTTCCTTTCCCACGGACACGAGCACAAGGTTACAGACTCGGATGAAACGACATTCTATACAAAAATAGGTGCTGAAGGTACCCGCTTCAGCCTGGCATCTCAGGAAAACTCTGGAAGTAGGGTCCTTTAAAAGAAATTCCTTAACTGCAGACTGGAGATAACGACTCACCCCAGAGATCCAGCTAAATGCTGGCACAGGAATTCCTAACGAGAGTCAAGCAAGTAAGTTCTTCTAAAGGGAAACTTCTGCGTCATATGCTTTGTGGACAAGCTGCTCTGACCTCCTCCTGCAGCTTCAAAGCTCTTCTGCTTGATTGCATAACCCATAACCTTGAGAACAATTGGTCCTTCCTGCCAGCAGCTTCTCCACGTCCACCTGTCCTTACAGGTAGTAAAAGTTGAGAAGGATCAGAACCAGTGTTTACACAACACTTCTGGTGCTCTCTTCCTCCTGCCCCAAGCCCCCAAGTTCAAAGATCACTTCAAAAATGGGAGAGAGGTGATTCAAAGAGCAGGCAGAGGTGACCCTGGTGGGGGCAGCCCCGGGCGGGGAGGGGGGGGGGCTTCCCCCCACAGGGCTCAGGAGAGGGGCTGGCCGAGCAGGAGGCCACCAGGCTGCCCACCGGAGAGTCCCAGACAAGAGGAGCTTTAACGTCAGAAAAAGACCCCCACCCCCACCCCTAGGGAAACAGCATCTTGCTCAGGGGATCACCTGCCCCAGGACTTAGGTGGCTAAGACTGCAGGTTTCACTCTGGGAACTGACCAGGGTTTTCGTTTTATGGCTGCTGCCTTGCTGTACCCACAGGAGGGCAGGCAGATCACTCGTTTTAAAACCACTTCCATTTAGTGAGTTCTCATGGTGGCTCAGTGGTAATGAACCCAACCTGGATCCATGAGGATGTGGGTGTGATCCCTGGTCTCGCTCAGTGGGTTAAGGATCTGGAGTTGCTGTGAGCTGTGGTGTGGTGTGAGCTACAGCTCTGATTTGACCCCTAGTCTGGGAACTTCCATATGCCTCGGGTTTGGCCCTAAAAAAAAGCAAAAAAAAAAAAACAAAAAACAAAAAAAAACAACAAAACAACAACAACCAAAAACCCAAACAAAATAAAGCCAGTTCCATTTACAGTCATTTCATAGTCCCTTGGGCACATTCTCAACACTTTTTGGCACCTGATCTAACTACTAGTTCCACTGAAATCTGCTTTTGCTGTATATCCCTTTTTAGTCCCCTCAACAAGTGACAGTCACAGAAGACCAACGTGGCAGGCAGCCTCCTGGGGACAAAGCCTCTCCTAAGAGCCTGGGTGCCTGGGCTGGAGATACTTTGGGGGTTGTGGGGCGCTTCCCTGGGACCTCTGGGATGGACGCCTGCCAGAGCAAGATCGGACCAAGCTGAAGGCTTCTGAGGGGCGAAACCTGCTTGCCCTCTCCTCACCTGGGGCGCATCTGCCTTCTCGATCCTCAAAGGCCAGACTCATTCCCCACTCCAGGGCCTTTTAGGGGACCTGTGTCCTGTGCCTGGGACCTTCCCCCTAAGCCCTCGGCTGACACATTCCTTCCATCCTATAGCTCTCAGCTTGGAAATCACCTGCTCGGAGAACCACCTGAAGGGAAGGCCCCCTTCCATCATGAAGCACCTTTCCCCTCGTCTCATGTAGTCTGAGTTTTATTGGACTGCTTTTCTGTGCATTTAATCAAGTTCACCCTGACAGAGATACCACCGTCGTCCTCTCGGTGCCCCCCACCCCCGGTGCCTGGCACACAGCAGCTGCTCAGGAAATCTTTGTCAACTGAATGAACAATGACGCCAGCTTGCCTTGACCTCCCCTAGCTGCTCCGATCTCTGAATGTCCTGTGGAAGGTGCCTCTGACCACATCTCCCATCTCATCCTGACCTTGCCCACCCCCAGCAAAACCACAACAAATGCCCGGAGAGCTTCTTACTGTGGATAACCAAGCACAAAGGAGACCTTCCTAGCTGGCACTTCAAACCACCACTGAAGGGATTTATAGACTTTGTCTCATGTTCTATCGTGGTGGCAAAATTAATTTCTATATGAAATTAAAAATGCCTCACTGGAGTTCCCATCGTGGCTCAGCAGTAACGAACATCACTAGTATCCATGAGATTGTGAGTTCAATCCCTGCCCTTGCTCAGTGGGTTAGGGATCAGGCGTTGCCATGAGCCGTGGTGTAGGTCGCAGGCGTGACTCCGATCCCGCATTGCTGTGGCTGTGGTGTAGGCCAGCGGCTACAGCTCTGATTCGACTCCTCGCCTGGGAACTTCCATATGCTGTGGATGCGGCCCTAGAATTACAAAAAAAAAAAATCCCTCTCTTTGACGACATTCCCAGGAGTCCCTGGAGTGGAGCAGGACTGAGTATTCAACTCGGAACCTCTGAACTTTTTGAGTTTAGGAATCGCTGCCCCAAATCGCTCTCCCCTCGTCTGACACTGCTGTGTTCTATGGGCTACCTTCCTGGGGAAATGATGCAGGCCTTATGCTCCAGGTGAGTCACTCATACCCAGCTCTGTGTGTCCAAGACACTGCCAGCTCACCTGCTTGCACCCCTGCCCCCCACAGGCCTGTGGAGAACACCCCAGTCCGATGTCAAGATTTATTCAACTGGTTAATTCCACGGCCCACTCCAGCCAGCAACCTCTCTACAGCCTCTTACTTGCCAAGTGAACCAGCCCCCAACTCGCATCCTCTTACCTTCTCGGTGCCCAGACAGACACACCTCTCTCCCTGCTCACTTTTCACTCCCTGACACACCAGGATCTTACCTACTCAGTGTGCTCAAGGACCGTCCTCCATTTTTCTAAAAGCTCTACCCCCCAGAAAACAAAAGCAGCGGCAGCCAGCCTGGCCTGCATACGGAAGATTCACCGCCAACACCTTGAAACCTGGAAAGGATCCACCCCAAGTCCCAGTAAGGCTTTTGCTGGAATCGTGGGTGGGATGATGCCAAGAAGGATGGGGAGAGAAATTAAAGTCTGCTGATTCTCTCTCTGGGTCGCCTTGGTAAGGACACGAATAACACATAGCTTTTGTTATAGATGCCAATACCTGTATTAAGACTGGCCTTGGCATATTCACATGGTTGGTATGTTACAGCATAAAGTCTGGGGTCAGAGACTTAAGCTCAAGACCTGGCTTTCCCACACCGGGTGAGCTGATGTTTCCCTGTCCGTGGGCTGGGGTTAAAGAAACTGACCTCCCAGAGCTGCGGTGAGGATTCAGTAACGCAACATGGTCATGTACCTTGTAAACTGTCAATACTAGCCACTGTATCTGTGAGTTTCCACTGTCACCGAGTATGTCATTTCTACCTCTCTCTCACTGGAACCCTTACTGCGCATCTGCTATGTGTCAGGCACTGCCTTGTGTGTCAAGGTGTTCATCCAAAAGTAGCCGAGAACAATCCTGGCTCTTATGGGACCAGTGCAATCAGGGGAAGACAAACAAGAAACCAACAGGAAGTTAGAACTTAGCGTGATGTGCGCACAGAGGGGAAAGCAGGGGGCGGGCGCTGTGGAAGCCTGCGGGGCACTCAGCCCAGTCCTGAGCAGTCAGGGAAGGCTGCCTGGGGGAGGTTTCAGCTGAAGCGAACAGTTGTGGTTGGCTAGGAAGAGAGGGAAGGAAAGAGCTTCCACGCAGGCGGCAAGCACCTCCAACTTCATCTGGCTGGACCAGAGACCATCGAGTAGGGTAAGGATGAGACGAATGCACGAAGGGCCTTTGGACCACATCAGTGGAAAACCAGCCTCCCTGACAGAAGTTTTACATAGTCAAGCAGCAGCAACAGTATCATAAGACAACAGATTTCTGGGTCCTAACCATGCACTTAAATTATAGGGCCTGAACTGACTGGAAGGTACTGTGAGCTTCTACTCATTTCCAGCAATAAAAGAAAAGGGGATTCCATCATTGGCTACACCGATTTTTTTTTTTTGTAGTTGGAATAGTTGCTTTATTAATTACCTTTTACGGACATACTCTTGTCTTATAACCAGCAACATGTTGGCTGGAGCCTGGCGGGGGCAGGGGGGGCGGGTTGTGGTAAGATATACCATTAGTGCCAAGCTGTAACCAACCAGGTGATCTGGGGCAAGGTAAGGCATGAAGATGCCCAGCTTTGGGGCTGCATCCACCCTCCCTGAAACACCAAAACCACCACAAAAGATAACTGCCTACATGAAACTGAGTGGCCCCCAAAGGGTAACAATACCTCCAGAAGATGAGTCATTTATGGAAACCGAATAGGATACAAATGAAGAGTTTAGGTTCAGGAGCCAGAGTGCTGTGATTTGAATCCTGGCTCCTCCACTTAACTAGCTGTGTAATCGTGGAAGAAATGATGTAATCTCGCTAATCCACAGTTTCCTATCTGTAAAATGGGTATAGTAATAATACCTGCCACACAGGATTGTAAAACAGACAGCCACGTAAAGTACTTGGCCTGGTGCCTGGCATACGGTGCCCAGCTAACAGTGTCAGCTACTGTTGTTACTATTACTCATCTCTTGCACCTGTGTTGGGTTGAGGTCCGTTCTCACCTACTGCTTCCATGAATGAAAAAGCAGAGGCTTGAACACAGGAATGAATTATCCCTGTTAAGCCTGATCTTGCAACACTGAGGCCACAGGAAATACAACTGCAGTGACCTGGGATCTTGCATTAGTCATGACTGGTACATATTAGGTCACAGCTAACTGATACTTTATTTATTTATTTGGTCTTTTTGTCTTTTCAGGGCCACACCTGCGGCATATGGAGGTTCCCAGGCTAGGTGTCCAACTGAAGCCGGAGCCACAGCAACGCAGGATCCGAGCCATGTCTGTGACCTACACCACAGCTCAAGGCAACACTGGATCCTCAACAGGCTGAGTGAGGTCAGGGATTGAACCTGCATCTTCATGGATACTAGTCAGGTTTGCCAACCCCTGAGCCACGATGGGAACTCCTGACACTTTTATAATCAAAGTGGTGATATTTCTGACAGGGCCCTCAGTTAAATCATAAAGATTCCATCCTGGAAAGAATCCTTGATCCATCTAAAACCTTGTTACTGTGTCCTCTGTTGTTATTTTTAATCCCTGAGAGTAACACCACAGTGTATTTCATTAGGGTTTTTCTTCAGCATCTCTATCTTAGAAGCTAATGTACTCAAACTTTGCTTTATATTTAAAAACTTCAGGCTTTAATTTAAACTCATTTTCAATGTTTCTGACATGTTCATCCTCCCCCCCCCCTTTGGAGACACTAGGTTCCAAATGGGTACAACCCAGCTTATTAGGCAGCTTTCTTGGGATTCCCAGTGCTAACACTGCAGGACCCAGTAAATAACTTCATACTCCATAGCACTTATGATCTCACAAGCTTATTTCCTGCAGACCTAGCCTGGGAGCCGGATTTTAAAACTGGCGGTGGACTTAGCAAATGATTCATAAATCTTATGCACAGCGTGGTGGTGACCGGTGGAGAAGAGTGGATTCTTCTGTCAGCCTGCTTTACATTTTAATAGTGCAGAAAATAACAGGTTAGAGCAGTGCTTTGTAGCTACCCTCCCTTGCTCCTGGCAAACTGATGCAAGCCAAACACACTCCATCCTTTACCACCAGTGTATCTGTGGTGCGGAAGGCTGCCCTGGGCTGTGGGCAGGGTGTGTCTGGGGAGGTGGACAGCAGAGTTGGGGGGGTGGGGGGCTTCCCCAAAGGCCAGGAACAGGAAACAGCTCTGCGGGTTTGGGAAGCAACAGGCTGCGTCTTGCTGGAGTGCAAAAGCGAGAGGGGACGGTGGCGGGGAGGGGGGGGAAACTCAGGTTACAGAACTTTTTTTTTTTTTTTTCCTGAAAAGTCGCTCTAATAGGATCTCTCTTCTGAATACTGACATCACTAGAACATCCATTTAGATTACCTTAAGTCTTTTCAGTGTAGCTCTCCCTCCGTTTCAAAGCACTAGTTGGCTAGACTTCTAAAATACTATCCGCCATTCATGAAGAGCAGAGAATTTAGAACAAAGGTGACGCTGGACCTCGGGCTGAGTCTCCCGGAGGAGGTCGGAGGTCGAGCAGCTCGTCCGCTCAGAAGCTTCCCGTGAGTGAGGTTTCCTCTCTGGCCCAACTCGGGAAACGCCCTCATTCCTTTCGTAGGCGCGAAGGGCTTTAACATTCCAGTTCTAGATCTGAAGCTGGGGAACTTTATCAATGCTCTTAACAACCTGGGGAGTATTATTCAGAAAAACTGGGGGTGAAAAAAAAACCCAAAATTGTCTTCCCAAATTTCTGAGAAAGAGGTGAATACTGACCTACATTCAGTGTTCTACATTAAAATCACAGGTTTGGGATAAAGAAAAGTCTTCCATATGACGCGATGAAATCAATTTATTCTGAAACAGGAAATTGAGCTTGGATTGGGGGGGGGGAGGGACAACCCAGTACAAAAATTAAACCATGGTTAATTTTTAACTGTGACCAAGGCCAAATCTTTGAATGCAGGTTGCAGATTTTTCCATTGGCTGCTTGTATGCTGCATCAAGAGGCAGATGCAGCAGGTCAGTTTGCTGTTAAGACACGCTTGCAAACCCATGTCTATGCCATCAAGCACCAAAAACTCATGGGAATTCAGGGTGCTTGTCATTTAGGCTGGAAAGAGGTGACTAAGCTCCTTGACCTAAGGTTTATTCGACCTAATCACTTGCCGTGAACCAGAGACACTCAAAGCCAAACATTAGTAGGGCAGGTCTGGGACAGGCTGCCCTGGGCAAAGCAGCCTTCACGCTAAGGGCTACTGTGGCAGAGCCTGATAACAGCCGCTCAGGAAAGTGGCCTGACTCCAGCAAAAGTCTTCTTTCAAAGCCCACTGTGGCCCACAGGCCCCCTCACCAGCTCCAACAGGCCCACCCACCACATACTCCCACAAGCATCTCGGGGTCTACTCTCTGGCCTTTCTATCTCTTTCTTCAACGTCCTCTTCAGTTTCAGCCAAAAGAACAAAAAGCAACTGTACTGTAGTGAAGACGAAGCCCTTAAAAGAGAATTATGTTTGAAAAACAAACTTATCGTTGGAACCCTGAAAAGTCAAACTCATCTTCACAAATTAAATGACCAAAACAAACCAGTTTCTCTTGGTATCTATTGTGACGTTCACTCTTTTACTGGATTAATATAAATTGCTAAACGTTTCCTGGAAATCAAAGCTACAAATTAGAAAAAAAACAGAATGATAGAAAATGTCTTTGATAGTCCAGTTTTGATTTCAAATAATGATTCGGGAGGTTTAAAAACTACCACATGAATAAATAAATGATCAAGTTACTAAAATGTTAATTGTGGAATCCAGTTGGTGTATATATGGGGGTTCATTATAAAATTCTTTAGACTTTGCTGTATGCTTGAGATTTTCATAATAAAATGTGGGAAAAAAGTATTATATCCTCCACTCGGGTGCTAATATCCACCAAAACTCATGGACTCCTGCAGCTAGATACAACAGTACAAGGTTTTGAAACATAAAAGAAGCATCAAAGATTAACTGGGAAAATACAGATGACTCAGCACACAATGTTGAGAGATCTACTGTGTGAAAAAAAAGATCTATTCGGATCTTTTTTTTTCAGACTTTACTTCTAATTTGGTGGGCTTTCTCCAAGAAATTAAAAAATTTTAATTAAATGAATATTTTATAACTTCCACGTGGGAAGGAATTCCTAAACCCAAGGTAATGGAAGTCACACCAGAAAAAAAAAAACACAGACAAAAATCATTTGTTCAGCTAAATAAAATGTAAAGATTCTTCTATATCTCAAAAAAAAAAAAAGGTCATAAGCAGAACTAAAAATCAAAGAAGCTGGGAGAAATATTTCCCACAAATCTCCCTCTCACCACATACAGAAAAGATTAAGTAAATTATAGAATAGTTACATCCCAATAGAAAAGTTGGTAATGGACGTGAAGAGAACACTTACAAAAATAAACAATGTTCTAATAAGCACATAAAAACGTTAAACTTCACTGATAGCCATTAAAAACTGCCACAAGCCTGGCACAAAGCGGGTGCTTGTTAAATAATGGTTGAATAAAGGAACCAAAAATAATGTAATGCTTTTGTCTAAAGATCTGAAAAAAGATTACACTCACTGAGAGATTATGAAGATGAGCATGTGTGTATAACTTCACACAAATTTTCTAAAAAACAAACAGGCAAAGGGTATCAGGAATCTTCAGAGTTCAAGTCCTTGGACTTAATAAATTCACTGCAAGTGATCTATCCTAAGGAAATTATTAAAAATATGTCCAAGATTCATTTATTTTAGAAGGATAATTACTGTCACAGCAAACGAAACAACCGACAAGATGAAAAGACAACCTACTGAATGGGTGAAAATATTTGCAAATGATATGATGAATAAGAGGTTAAGATCCAAAATATATAAACAGCTCATACAAACTCAACATCAAAAAGACAAACAACCTGATTAAAAAATGGACAGAAGACCTGGATAGACATTTAAGAAGACATACAGATGGTCAACAGGCACACGAAGAGATGTTCAGCACTGCTAGTTATTACAGAAATGCAAATCAAAACCACAATGAGATATAACCTCACACTGGGCAGAACAGCTATCATCAAAAAGTTGACAAGGGAGTTCCTGCCGTGGCACAGTGGATTAAAGATCCAGCACTGCTGTAGCTGTGGTGTAGCTTGCATCTGTGGCATACCTCACAGCTGTGGCTCAGATTCGATCCCTGGCTCAAGAACCTCCATATGCTGTGGGTGAAGCCAAAAAAAAAAAAAAAAAAAAAGTTAACAAATAACAAATGTTGGCGAGGATGTGAGAAAAGGGAACCCTTGTAAACTGCTGGGAATGTAAACTGGGACAACCACTAGGAAAAACATCATAGATGTTTCTCCAAAAAAAAAAAAAAATCTAAAAATAGTATCTGGCAATTCCACTCCTGGGTATATATCCAAAAAGAAAACGAGAAAGAAAATACTAATTCAAGAAGATACATGTACTCCAGTGCTCATAGCAGAGTTATTTACAATAGCCAAGATATAGAAGCAACCTAAGTGTCCATCAACAGATGAATGGATAAAGAAGATGAGGGGGTATATGTATGCATATATACACACATACACATACAATGGAATATTAGCCATAAAAAGAAAGGAATTCTGCCATTTGCAACAACATGCATGGACCTAGAGAGTATTATGCTTAGGGAGGTAAGTCAGACAAAGACAGATACTGCATGTTACCACTTATATGTGGAATTTAAAACATAAAATAAATGAATATATATAACAAAAGACTCACAGATATAGAAAAACAACTAGTAGGTACCAGCGGGGAGGGGGAAGGAAGAAGATAGGGGTATGGGATTAAAAGATAACAAACTACTTTTCGTAAAGTAAATAAGCAACGAGAATACATTACACAGCACAGGGAAATACAGCTATTCTTTTGTAGTAACTTTAAATGAAGTATAATCTATAAAAATTTTCAATCACTATGTTTATACCTGGAACTAGTATAACACTATAAATCAACTATATATCAATTAAAAAAAAAAACTTCTTAGGAAAATTCCAGCCAAGATATAATTGAAAGTTTTATACTCAAAAAAGGGAAAATTACTGTAATATAAAAATGGCTTAAAAAAATGGAAGGAAACAGAATACTCCGAAACTACAGAATAATGCCCCCTGAAAATGTCTTGGAGAAAATGAGCATTTAAGGTGGACTATAAAAAATGCCTATACAGAATGACGCTGATTTGGCAACTCTGTATGTGTATGTACATGCACACGTGTTCAGGAAAACACTAGAAGGAAATAAACACAAATATTAACAGAGCTTTGGGGATGGGATCAGAGATCATTTTTATTTCTTCATCTTATTCTACATGTTTTTTTTAAATTTCACTCAAAGTTAGAAAAAATTTTTAACTATCATAAAAATTTTGGAAGAGTGACCCACTGCTTTAGAAATAGCTCTTCACACAAGTCAAGAGCACTGACGACTTGGCATTGTTGCTGACCAGCATCTCAAGTCCAGAGCCTGTCACGCAAACCACCTTCCCGGCTCGCTCCGGCCCCTGCCTCCGCCAGGCTCCGTCTATGTGCTCTCACAGGTCCGCAGGCTGCCTCATCGCCCCTCTCACATGTCATACTGTGTGAACGATACCACGTAACAACCTAAGCCACGATCCCGACTTCACCTTCTCCCTCTTTTCAGCTCGCTAGTCTCTAGAATCCACCGCCAGTGGTGTCCTTTCTGTCTGGCCTCCTCGCCCTATGCCTGACCCGTGCCCCCCGCTCCAGCCCCCCAATCCCCCCCCAAGCAGATCCAGACGCACACGCCCTGTGAGCTGCCTGATGTGTACCTCTCGTCTCCTCATGCTCCTAGGTGGACACCTTCAGGCACAGCCATGAGGCCTCTGTTGTCAATGACGCTTCCTGCTTCCTCTCCTTGCATCACCCCTTTCCCCACAACCCCCACCACACCCTATGCTCTGAGCCTCGGTGTCCACTATGCCTCTTGCTTGCAGCCCTCCCCACCAGGCTTGCGCCCCTGGTCCAGCTAACCCCTTACAGGCTGTCCTTGAAGAGTCAACTCAGACCCACCTCTGTCGGGAAGACCCACGGATGGCGGCTGCAGGTTACATGCTGTTTTTGTGTGGCCATGACTCTTATTGTACACCGTGGATCTGTTTTTGCATCCTAGCCTCCTCTATCAGACTGTGAGCATAGCAAAGTAGGCCCTCAGAGTCTGCTGAACAAATTAATAAATGTTTCCACCATTTAAAACAGAACCACCTAGTCCTGTCTCGAAACCAAAGATTTCATAACTTCCCTTGGCCACTCATTTACTTGATCATCTTGGCAACTGAGACAGTCTTTCTTACCTATTAATCAACAAAGAAGTATATTTTTTATATACCTTATGTCCTGACAACATCTCTTTGGTCTTATTTGAACATTCTTTACTCTTGCGAAGCTATCATGCAGGTGTTACGAGTGTTCCCACACAGGACAGCATCTGAAGTACAGCAATTTGCTGAGAGCAGGCAGGGTGTTATAAAGACAAATGAGACTCCGGCGACTTAAAGACCATCGGCAAGAAATCCTTTACCCTTCTGGGGACTAAAACCTTCCGTTACTTTATCTGTTGTGGAAAGGGTGTATAACTTTCTGTTGGTTGTGTATCAGAGCTCTTCACAATGACCCCAAATCTTTTCTCAAATGTGATTCAGACTGGACACAATAACAAGTCTGACTAATGCGAGTCTTATTTTCTTAACCTTTTATGTCATACTCCTTTTAATATACTCAAGAATCATGTCTTTCACAACAGCCTTACAGTATTGACCTAAATTTAGCTGATGGGCAAGAAGGGCACTTTTTTTTTTTTTTTTTTAAATAGGGTCTTTGTGTACTCAGCTAAGCTACCTTCTATCTATCCCCACCCAAATTTCTCCTGCTCAAGTAGAACCATTTCTCCAGTTTGTTACAACGGTTATTATTTATACTGCTGGGGTTCAGATGGTTTGTGGTCTGATCTAATTTGGTAACATACATGTGGAAAAAAAGAAAAGAGACTTCATTACTTAGAAGGAAAACTCTCTCCAGTTGTTTAAGACTGAATCTTGAAGTATTCACTGGAATTCACCTTGTACTTTCCCAACACCCAAGGTTAGACGTCTGGGGCTTCTGGGCTGTTCGGTGGTTGTGATAATACTAAGGATTCTCTTTGTTTGTTTAGTATTAGTCACATATTTTCTCCACCCTTCCTCCTTTTCTCGGGCTTTGCATCCCCACTGAGCAACCACAGAGGATGACTTATTTTCGACTTGGCTGCCGCCCCTTTCGATCCCAGTGTCTGCTGCGAAACTAAGGGATGGAAAGATCACAGTGTGGTCTCATGCCAGGTGGCAACCCGCGCCCGGGGTCCCGGGTGTGCTTCACTGTAGCTGCAAATGCCCTGAAAATGGGGGCAAATGCTTGTGCGTGAGTGTAGTGACACGACTTCCAGTGTCCATCGTAACCTCACAGGGGCCCCACACCCTGGAAAGGTTAAGAACTCCGCCTCTAAGGCGTTTCAGACGCAACGCTGTCTGCTGAAGAGAAAGCGCTAGTGTGACCAAGTCAACGTTCTCCTCGGCCATCTCCGAAGAGAATGAGAAACTCTATGATAATTATACACTAAGCATCCGCTGCAATGCTGAAGAACATAACTTGAGTATGATCTGGGGGACTTGGCATAAATGAAATGATACAGAGGCCATAATCTAACACTTCAAATATTAATCACTTCAAGCACCTCTCAGCTTCTACTTTTATCCAAGTTAATATACTCTGTCTTCTTTGGATACTTTTAGCTTATTTGATAACAGTAGCTTAAAACCAAAATGTCATAAATCAAAAGATCCTCTGCATGTAAACATTATGCTGCTAGCCAGAAAGATATGCCTTTCGTTATTAACTAGTAGTAATTATATTATTTTGTTAAAATATATTATCTTCCATATTTGTGTTATAAATAACACTACCCCCATAAATCACTTAATATAAATGTGTCAAAATCAAAACTGCCCTCGTGTCAATACGCTAAAAAAATCTGTTTTTCAAAAGATCTCTTAACTCTTAACTTCCATTGTTGTCTACGGGTTCTGTGGTCTTTTTATAATTATCACCACACCTAGAGTATTTTCTACAGGTCAATATAAAATGTAATATAAATGTGCCGGGGGAAAAAGGCTCTTTAAAGCTTTTCCTGCGATGAAATGCCATTTAGAAATTTAGAAGCAAGAACTCGTAAAATCAGACAATGCTGTCATCCGTACTCACCACTGGACAGGCACACAACGGAGCCCCAGGCACAGGCTGGACTTGCGCTGGAAGCAAGAGACTGAATCCCATCGGGAGACCAGGCAGGTAGAAACAGCAAGTGGCAACACTACCTTTCTCCAGCTCATCTTATTTGCACAGACGCAGATTTTGGAAGCCTCCAGGATGAACAATGAAAACCACACTAGGTTGTTTTCCCAATTCCTATGAAATGAGTCAGTAGGTCAAACAACTTCTCCACTCGGGAGGGAGAAGGATTTCTGAAACTGCACTCCCTGTTTCCAGGAACTGGATTTCCTCTCTTTGCCCCTCGATAAAAGTGCTGCCAGTAACCCATGGCGGGCCCACTGGGTTCTGGATGAGGCGCATCACTGATGCTGCCAGACAGGGAGCCTCGCTCGTGGAAACTTGCCCTGTGTGAAGAGGCAGGAGGACGACAGTCCAGCGAGGAGTAACACGTGGGTGAAGGTCTCTTCATTTCAAAAGAGCTGGCGTAACTTCTTCTCCATTAAACCATGCAGTCATTTATTTCTTTCACACAAGAGGATAGAGCGACACTTAAAATATAGGAGAGCAGTAACTGTAGCTCTAAGAGACTCCCACAAACTGCTTCCTTCTGTAAGACATCCTTTCTTCCTCCCAAGGACTAGTATATTCAAAAGATTATTCAATTAATCCACGCTCTGCAAAACCTTTCACAGGCTTCTGGGAGTCTTGCAGCTCCATGCATTAAATCATATAAGGCACAGCAAGTATTTAAGAGCTTGCTGGCAGTCCTCTGAATCCATGACTCAAGAGGACGAACACTGGATTAGCGATGATCTTCGGAGTCTACCACCTACTCACCGCACATAACACTGCTCGGAGTTAGCAACCTGCTGCATAGGAGACCACCAGTTACGGCAATGAACCCGTGATTTCAAGGACTCGTGCGTTCAGGCAAGTACATGGACGTGGATCTCTAAACACAGGTACAGAGATCTTCTGTGACAGCTCGTCAGGAGGAGAGTGGAAATACTTTTGCTTTCTGTATCGAGAGTACTTTCTTTCTTTGTAAAGAGGAGGTTTCGTTTTGATCTTGAGAAATTCTCTCTGATAAAAACCACCAACGGAAAACCTGCCATTATAAACGAGGGATTTCACAACATTCATTCCAAAAAACTGTGGCTATTCATTTCTGGAAGTGATTCACTGCACAAGAATCGTTGCTGGCGGTGGAGGGAGCATTCATTTTTAGAAGACAGCCCGCCCCCTGAGCAGGGAGCAGAGACCTCAGAGACGGCGGCCACGTGCCTTGCTGACCCCTCATCACAGTTCCCTGAGTCACTGTCCACCACGATGACGAGCGATGACCAATTTCCTCTCACAACTCCCTCAGTACACAAAACCCCTTTGGTCTGTATACCCCGAGTACTCCCCTGCTCTGGTGGAAATGCTCAAATAAATCTGGGAGGGCAGCAGCAGTACCTCCACCTGTCAGCGCTCAGCTGGTGAATAACCAGCATGTGGACACTCACTTCCTGTGAGTATTTCTAAAAGAGCTCATGATATTTCCTTTGGGGGGAAAAAAAAAGTGGGAAGGAAAGTGATACAAGGAGAAGTAACTCCAACAAGCAAAGCTGAAAGCAGGCAACGTGATCGCTGTTTACCAGCCACGCCTAATTTTAATTTGGTTTCTCAACCCCTGTGTAATTAAGACAGCCAGAAGAGAACAGCACAGCATCGGGAGGAAGAAAAAGAAAAAGACATTTCACAAATGCTTAGACCTTCAGTGCGCGTGACCAGAAAAGTAATTTTAAGATGCGAGTGAACCAATCTGAAGCTGTTTAGAGTATTAACCCTTTGAGAAAAACAAAGTTATTTCCGCTTGTCCCTAAATTTCAAATATGGAAATGATCTTCCCTCCTGGGCGCTGAGACACTGAAGACACAGCCTCTGAGTGTCATCCCTGGGGTTTGGGAGAAGAGGGGCCTTTTTCAGATATGTCTGTGATGGGGGCAGAAAAACACTTGTTTTAAGACCTCATCATGTTAACAGTGACCGCTTGGTTTTCGAATCAAAGCATCCTTTGAAAGCCAACCACAAAGGAGTAAAATATGACCTTTTGTATGTATTTCTCTCGACTTTAACCAAACCTGATCACTTATAGCAGAGGAGAATTTCTTGACAATTGGGCAAATTGAGTAAGAAAAATTGCTTTTCTCTTAAAGAGCATCAATGTGACAGAGCTCATTTTCTGAAGGGACCAGTAGACAGTTTGCTAAAAGAGGAGCTTAGAAAAAGCCTGTCCTTTATTTTCAGGCTATTAATGCACTTCTATCTTGGGTGGGAATGGGGGGGCGGTTCATGATGGCAGGAGGAGAAAAACACAAGCTTCCACTTAATGAGACCAAAGAATAAAAACAAACAGATCCAATGTGTTCACATAATTTGTTACATGGCATCGCTAAGCCCTTAATTTCTTTTTTTTCCCTTTTCCCCTTTTTTTTTTTTTAGGGCCACACCTGTGACATATGGAGGCTCCCAGGCTTAGGGGTCTAATTGGAGCTATACCTGCCAACCTACGCCACAGCCACAGCAGCACCAGATAGATCTGAGCCACGTCTACAACCTACATCACAGCTCACGGCAATACTGGTTCCTTAACCCGCTGAGCGAGGCCAGGGATCAAACCCGCAACCTCAGGGTTCCTTTTCAGATTCGTTTCCCCTGCACCACAATGGGAACTCTGCTAAGCCCTTAATTTCTAATGTGGTGACAATTTGCTACTTAAACCCCAGCTCCTATGTTTCTCATTTTTGAACGCTCAAGATAAACATCAAGAATACATGTAAAAAAAATTCCTAAAACCAGGCAGTTCCCATTGTGGCTCGGTGGTAACGAGCCCAACTAGTATCCGTGAGGATGCAGGTCCTATCCCTGGCCTCACTCAGTGGGGTAAGGATGTGGCGTTGCTGTGAGTTGTGGTGTAGGTCACAGATTCGGCTGGGATCTTGTGTTGCTGTGGCTGTGGTGTAGGCCGGCAGCTGTTGCTCCAATTCGACCCTTAGCCTGGGAACTTCCAGATGCTGCAGGTGAGGCCCTAAAAAGCAAAATAATAATAATAATAATAATACCATCTGCATCTATACTCTGGAAGGAAATTTTCATGAATGTGGTATGTTTTTATAATTTTACTGTATTGATATTTTAAAAAGAAGAATATGGAAACCACTTGCATGGCATGAATATAATCTTCAAATTGAGGATGAATAAAAACAGCATCAATAACTGAACTGAAGAATTTAACGCAAACCAACGATGCCATACAACAGGCATCCCTCTGCCCTCACTCTCAAGACCTTAGGAACTTGCTCAATAGACAGGGGAACACCCAGCCTAACATCAAAAGGACAGGAACCCTACATGGGGTGCAACTGCACATACCTACGACCTACAAAAATCTTATTGATTGAGCCTGGTGAAAAATTATAGGCCAGAAGGCTACTCAAATATTAGCATATCTAATGTCCCCCCCCCCCCGTGTCATGTTCACACAGAGGTTCACAGTTCCCAAAGCTCCTATGCAAGTTGTTCCCATCACAGACTGTGCTTTATATGAAAATTCCTCTTAAGTCCTGGGTGGCCAATGCTGATGTCTTAAAAAGAGAAAGGAAAAGTAGAGCAAAATAGGATAAAGATCATAAAAATACATGCTTGTGGGGAATAACACAGAGAATGTGAACCCAACAGACGTGGCTGCTGCCAAGAAGCTGTGGCCTGCTAGGAACACCTGTAAATGGGGGAGGGTATTTAAAATGGGATCAGACTATAGGGACACTCAGGTCTTGCTGTAATTTGCTCTGCTGTGGACATCATTCAAGCCCCAGTTTACGAATCAGTGTCTGCTCTCCAGACCCCTGGGCCCACCGTCCCCCCACTTCCCCAAACGGAACAAAACCCTGTCACAAATGTTCTTCATGGTGGTCACTGACTGAAAGTTTGCTCTTAAACAAGGGGAAGGAGTGCACTCTTTGGTGGCACTATCATAGAAAAGAAGGGGTGTGGCCTCACGCAGGAAGAGCACGTGACCCAACACAGGAAGTCGGGGGGCCTCGTGTTCCACTCCCACCTCTTTTCTGAGTTGCTCTTTGCCCTGGTTCAGATCACCCAACCTCTTTAAGCTGGTTTAATAGCCTGTGCTAAAAGCCAACCGACGCCCAGGACCGGTTTAGGCACTACCAAGAAACTACTCGGGATCTGTTCATTTAATCCCCCTGGCAACTCAAGATTCTTAGTTATTCCCTTCCTACCGATAAGGAAACAGAGCCCCTAGGAGTTGAAAGACTTGACCAGGGTCACGCCACCAGCAGGTGGTTGGAGGTGGCATTTGAATCCAGGGAGCCTGCCCTTGCTGGCTCTGCTGGAGCCGTCCCTCAGCACGTCTGCCCCTTGCACCAGGGTTCGATGAGTGTCAGGTGAAACCTCTCTTACGAAACTGCCTTGAATATTACTCAAGGCAGGTTTTTACGCGTGCCACTTGCAAATATATTCTCTGCAGAATTCAAAAAACACCAATGGGAACTAAGTACCGGTAACTCTAACACATCTGTTTGTTCCTGAGAACAGTTTTGTGTAATTTGCTTAAACGACTTCTTTGCAAAATGTGTGGTACTGAGTTTTAGAGGTAGAAGGGATCTTAGAGATCCAGTTTTCAGTCAGTGTGGTGAAGTGAGGCTTCCTGTCCCAGAGGGAAGGCTCGAACCTCTGCCAAGGCTGCGCCCCACGGTGGCTGTGCCCGCACTAGAACTGCAAAACCCTTCTCGGGTAGCGTGATCAGACTGTCAGGCATCCACTCACTTGTGGGACACATGCGTGTATAATATGAGTCCTCAGGAATGTGTGAGTTAGACGGCTTCTCACTACAAGCGCCTCAGGCTTTCAGAAGCAAAGAGAAAGATGAGAGAAAAAAATCTTTCCTTCCTGTTTTCTTTCTTCAAGTCAGGGAAAAACAAAGCCTCTATGTAAGTTCTCCTATGATGACATAATTGAAGTTCTGCTCAATTTTTTCTTTTCTCTGTAAACTTGCTCATCTGCAGAGCTGCTGAAACTCTCTTTCCCACATGTTTATGGAACATGGAAATCAGCAGAATTAAAAGCTAGGGGCCCGCCTTGGCTTCAATGGTGATTGATAATTTGGTTATTTTACTCTTCAAGGGAAAAGAAGGGTATTCAAGCTCTTCATACTATTTATTCTATAAATTTTGGCCTTATTATTTTCACTTAGAACTTTTTTAATGGGTCCCTGTCATATTGGGTCACAGTAAAATACTGGAAAATGCCTCTTCCCAAAACAAAGACATGTGTTGATAAGAAAAGTTAGGAAAGGAAAGAAATAAGAACACATTCTGGTTTTATTTCCACTTAAGAGAGCAGAGCTTTTGGGAAATTTATGTACGTTACATTTATAAGCAGGCACTTTTTTTTTCCCTCCAAGATTGATTTGGTGTGAAAAGTTACTTCCTGTACTGTAATCATAAAATCAAATGTTATTTACTCCTGTTATAACCATTCACATACTTCCTGTCATAAAACTTGAACTTGGCTGGAATAGTAAATGAAATATCCAAAAAACTACAGGTAGGAAGTGACTGTATGGATACATATGACAAGTCCATATTCCAATCTGAGAAAGGGTCTTCACCTCTCCTTGGAAAAACCGGTATCATGCTTTATCATCTTGGTGGACTAATTCCAGTTATGGCCCACACGAACTTTAAGCGTGAAAAACAGCTTTCTCGATTTATTGAGCTTCATCAATAGGTTAGTGGCAGCTTAAGGATGCCCCCCTAGGGGGACCCTATGTGTGTAGTGGGCTGCGATGTTCATGCCGAGTTCACGGCCCCAAGTTAGAATCAAGAAGGGTCAAACACTTAGGTGGGGTAGACGAGCACATTTTAGATGCGTGTGTACATTTTTCTTGGATGCCTGCACACTTCTAGACGAAAACAAGTTTCTAAATTCCTAGGCTTCTGTGTGTCTGGTGGGAAAAGCAGAGCCAGTGTACACATACAATGATAGAAGAGAGTGTGCGTGAACAGATTTGTTTACAAAACAGGGCCCAGCAAAGTCTGTCTCTCTGGGCCGCAGCAGGATCCATCCAACAAAACAAACACACAGACACGGAAGAATCTATGGGAACAGCGCTTCTTTCCGGCGGAGGTAGAACAGTTTGTAATGATAACTGGGCAGAATGATGACTGGGCAGTAAGGCCTTGACGTGGGAATATGCCACAAGATCCCGTTGAGCACACGCACACACAGAGGTGCATATACTTCTACAGAGCACAATGGTTTCAACTCTCCTTCTTCAGCATTAGAGTCTCAAATATATTTCTTCAGCACAGGCACCTTCTCCTACTGTCAATACTTGCAACTGACAGGGTGGTCCCTTTAAATTCACTGGGAAACCACAAAACCAACAAATTCTGCTAATTTGAGTTTAATTAATTGTACGGCCATCTGACGGGGATGGAAAGCTTGGACCCTTGACCTCCTTCTTTACGGAGGAGTGCTGAGCCAGTCAGTCGCCAGGTCTAATCAACACTTGTTTCCAGCCATTCCCACTTCTAAGAAATATGTCGGCCCTCCTTCACTTAGTTCTTGGACAAGTATGACAGCCTTTTTTAAGTGGTTCACTTGCCCATGAGCAACTGTGGCAGAAAAGGCACAGTCAAGAGTAGGAAGACTGGGTCCTGCGTTTGGCTGTGCCAGCTGCAAACCACGGGGTCCTGAGAAAGTTATATGATTTCCTCGGGCCTCAGGGTTCTCACCTACAGCATAAAGAAAATGGCTCTCATTGTACGATCTAATTCATGACAGACAGAGTCAGCAAATATCATCTTCTGAAATTTAGTTTCCTCGGGTAACGGCACACCTTAAAATTCTTCAGTGACTTTGCTGAAGTTGAAGTTCTTCAGCCTGGACTGAATGTCAAAGCCTCCTAAATTACAAGACCTGGTAGAAATGCAATAGCAGCCCTAAGAGGGATAATGTTTCTTGAGCTGCATACGCTATGCAATATCCAGGAATTTTATGGGCTCTAATCCCATGACCACTCCACAAGGTTGGTTTTATGACTCTACATTACTCACCGAGAACCTGAGGTTCTGTCCATAATTTGCCCTAAAACCTATTAAGTGCCAGGAATGGCATACAAATCTACATGTGGTTGATTATAAAGCCCACTAAGCCATCTCGAGTGCTTTAAATGTACCATAATATGGGAGGGGGTGTCCCTAATTACTAGAGTGATCATTCTCTGAGTCCCAGTGGTTACCAGGCTACTTAAGGAAGCACCGATCATCAGAATATTAAAAACAATGACGAAGTGACCACTTCGTATCCTGTCCTCATCTATTTAATCCTCAGCATCTATTCCCACTCACTTCCTTGGTTGGTTAGTATCACAGAATAAAAACGCAAATAGAGCGTAGTTCACTTGTAACATGAAACTGCAGTTTTACACATAGTTGATAAAGGAGGCTGAGTCACACACAGTCACTGACAAATAAGGATCAAAGGGAGTTTGAACAGTTTAACAACTGAGAAAGCAAAAGTCAACAGAAATGATTACACGAGAGGTAGGCTCTTCAAAAAAAAAAAATGGTTTGTGTAACAAAAGACTAACAGAGGTCCTTGGAGAAATTAATGCTTACAACAAAAATCACCCTCGAATTCTGCCACAGAAGCGAACATTCAATCTTTGGTCTAAGAAATAGCATACTGCTGTATCATACCCGAAATGTATGTTATATAATGTAAAGCAAACTGAGATTCAACTTTTGAAAAACTTTCCAAGATTTAATCCCAATTAAAAAAAAACTTACTGTTTGCTTTAAATACTTGATTTGTGTTTTAGGTCAATTCTCTAAAAGTCATAGTTTTCTGGTAGCAGTTATCTTCAGATAATAAGGACCTCATGAAATGGTAATAATACGAAGAGGGAGAATAAAGGGATTACTGATACGCAGATAGTGGCGAACCACAAAAGGACTAATTCTCTAGCCCCAAATGGAAAGTCAGGTCCTAGGTGTCCTCTCATTTCAAGATTCTTAGGCTTACCTAGTCCAATGCACCCACAAACAATATACCCTCGTCAGCTCTATGCCCCAGCCCCACTGCTGTATCCATGGTGGCATAGATTAGGCCTGCCTTTGGGCAAGTCTGATTGTGCAGGTAAAGCTAGACCGGAGTCTAGTAAACCTGCGGTATAAATCCTAACTTGACCAGGTTCACTCCATGATTCCACCTTTTATCCAGTTACCTGAAGACCTCTACTTTTTCCCCCAAAGACAAGAGTTCATCATCTGGAAGAAGCTTCATTTTATAATCATCCACTTTAAAAAGGCCCCACTGGTTAATATACGCAAACTACTGCATTTGGAGTGGATAAGAAATGAGATCCCGCTGTCTAGCACAGGGAACTATAGCCAGTCGCTTGTGATGGAGCGTGATGGAGGCTGATGTGAAAAAAGGAGTGACTGCATGTGTATACGTATGACTGGCTTGCTCTGCTGTACGGCAGAAATTGGCAGAACGCTGTAAGGCAACTCTAACGGAAAAAATTAAAATCATAAAATTAAAAAATTTCAAAAAAATAAAATAAAAAGGCCCCACTGTACATCAAGATCCTTCCTGACATAAAATGTAGTATATATACCTGTGTATAAAATTAAATGGTTTGGGCTTCTGCAAATATCCTTCAATCAAGGGTTCAAGAGAAGGGCTATTTTTGAGAAAGAGGTAATGAGATTTGTAACAGAAAACCTCAAAAGTATACTACTGACTTAACTGAGACAATTCTGGAAGTGTGGTGGTTGTGCTTTTTCTAGTGACGATCGGGTCCACCTCTGGGAACCTAATAAAATAATGTGGTCTCCCATGCCGGAGAAACCCAAGAAGGTGTGCCCTTGGAAGAGTGAATTAAATTCTGAGATATGTGAGTTAAGCAATCAATTCATTATTAGTGAGCTTTTGGTCTCGCAGGATGGTTGTTTGCTGTAGGGATCTTGGCTTGTTCCTAAAGAAAGCGTGGCTCTGTGATACTTTGAAATAGTGTCTTCTCTCTGAAAAGTGAAAGCTGATACTTCTTGTAAGGAAAAATCCAGTGCCTGTGATCTACCCCATACAGTAGAGATTCTTTTTCATATCCATGGAGAAGCCATACATGCTCAATAATGCACCATGTGAAATTAATATGTAAGTAAATACAAGAGACTTTCTAGAATTCGGAAACCTGACATTGGGGAATGAGGTGAGCAGACATGGGATGGGAAGAAGTGGCCATTTAGTGCCTTTGGACTTCCACGATTCCTGAAGGTTTTTAACAGAGCACTGGCTTTCCTAAAAGGATTTTGTAGCATTAACCCCAAAGGCAGCATAATCTTGCTGTAGTGTATATTAATGAAGGCCGTTGGTAATGATACGCTCGCTTTTAGGCCTAAGTAGAAGCTGAATATGCAAGCAGATAATACAGAGTTCGCCACGGCTCCTTTTACAGTCCTCAGAAGCAGTGAGGCTGGGCTTCGGGAGCTCAGGGTGGAATGCTTGTTTTGGAGAGCATTCAGCAGAGAGCATTTGGTTTCCTCCATTTAACCAGGTCACCCAGGCATGGAATGCACAGCTCTGCCAGACAGAGAGCGTTGTGGATGCCTGAGAAACAACAGCTTGAACGGGCTACTGATGCGAAGAGAGGCCACGGTTTCCTTTTTCTCTGCTTTGAATGGAAGCCTTGACGTCACAACAGCTAGGAACCACTGGAGGGACAAATAACAGGGCTCAAGCCCACAGCGCCCTGCTCTGTGGAAGGCCCATTTTCCTCTCGTTCGGGTATTTTCTGTGGCTGCAGAGAGTTAGCCCCAGCAGAGGTGAATGTCTGGAGCTTAAAAATAGAGGCAGCCTCTGTGCTGATAAAACAGACCTGAGACCACACTCGCCATCACCTTCAAGAAATCTGGGTAAAGTAGAGCTCCTGCCTTAAGCTTATTTCTAACAGAACGGACTCCCCAGGGAAGGCCTGTGGTGATTTTGCTCAGGGTTCAGACCTCTGCATTTTCCCTGAAGAGCTGAGTTTCCTGAATTTCAAAGCAGGCCTCTTCGAAGAGGGGCTGGCACAAAGGCCCTGAGAGAGGCAAGGAGCTCACGAGAGCAGGCAGACCGCTTCTGCAAGAGACTTATCTTATTTTCTAGGACAGAAACATCCTTTAGGGATTTTATAATTTAAGTTCAAGCAATGAAACGTGCACGTTTAGCACCCAACTGCAGGTGTTTGAACAAATGGGTGAAAAACGTTCAGAGGCTGGCAGGCTTAACTCACCATTATCTAGAATGAGTTGTCTGTATAAGTCATCACAGCAGTTGGAAAAGCATGATCTTTCACGTTTCAACCTTACATCAAAATTATAAATTATATTTAGCTACCTGAGTGCTGGCTCATTTATTTCCATTATAAACGCCATGCTAACTATAGACACACCGGGTGATCTGCAGGCACGATCTGAAAGCACTATCCCACTGCTTTCAGGCAACAGGGAACAGCTTTCTGTTGCCACAGGTTTGTCCCAAGTTCAGTCCTTTGCCCCTGGCGCACTGACAACTTTCACCAAACCCAGACCCTAGCCTGAACCCACCATGCTCAGGGGCCTTTGGGAAAGCCGAAGCTGGAAAACCGGGGCCTGAAGGGTCGCCTTTGAGGAGTGTGAGTGTCGTAGCAGCACAACAAACAGAGGGCAGTGGAAACAGCTGCTCCCATGACGTCTGTGCTCGTACTTGGAAAAGAAGTTGAGCAGAAGGAATAACACCCTTGAGCAACTTGGCCCCTTTTATAAGCTCTTTCCTTTCTTCATTAGATGGACACTTCCATAACTTCCCCGTGGTTACATCTTGTTTCAAGGGAATAATCTGCTACAGAGAGGTACTCACTTCCAAAGATAAAAGGGGGCATAACTCTGATCCAGACTCTCACTTAACAACTCCCTACAACAGAAGACACTGCTTCTGCCTTCAGGGCGTCCTGGATATTTCTTGTGCTGCGTAGAGATCGGAGGCCTGTTTTGGAGTCGGGTCTTTGGACTCAAATAATCTTACCTGGGGCAGATGATAAACTCTGTGTCTTGCTCCTGCTGTTTTAAAAAAGCTCAAGTACTTTCGGTGATTAAACAATGGAGAATATGCAGCAAAAATTATTTTTTAACTGCATTTTCTTTCAAATGGCAGTTACGCTCAAGAGGTGAAACTTATTCTAGCCCTACCCTTGTTTTTATTTTATAAGAGTTTTTATAGTTTAAGAACTATAATTAAATCTCTTCTGAACTGATTTATTAAACTTCAGTTTTCAAGAAGAGAATGATGGGATTTCTTAAACTATTAAGTTTCCAAAAGGAAGACAAAATATTTTTTATTCTGAGAGATGAGAGATCGAGTGGGAAAATTTTTTCCATCTGTATTTTGATTAGAATTTTTTAATGTTCAAATTCCTGGTTATAAACCACAGTAAACAATCAGTCATTCATTAAGAAGCGACTATTGAAAAGGATATTTAAAAGAGAAAAAATAAAACATGAAGTGATTAAAATCCCACGCACGTCTTCACTTCAAGGCAAGCGCTGTGCCCATCTGGGTATTTAGAAGGTGCCAAATATCAATTGGGATCTAGATTTAATTCACATCAGAAGGAAGGCACCAGGTTTAATCTGTTTACAAAAGATCTAGAACCTCATGGAAGTAATGATGGTGATATGGACATGAAGAGAACTCAACATTAAAATGATTTTTAAATTATTTAAGAATAATCAGAATCAATCACAAACACAAACTTTCAATGATCTCGTGTTCTACTCCTCTTGAGAAAAAGGTAATTTTAAAGATACCTTTCAGCTTTAATTGGTTTCTGCTCTAATTTTCTCCTCTGCTTGGAAATCTATAAACATCAGTTGGTTTAAAAATCCTGGCTGCTTTTAGTCGGAAGGGCCATCGAAGAAGAGATAAGGTTTGTCCCAAGGGCAGCATTTAAACTCTGGAAATGCCACCTGTCTTTGCTTGCTTTAGCGGAGGGCTTGGGAAGAAGCCTGCTCCAGAGCCCTCTTTTCAAGTGACAGGAAGTAGGAAGTACACTGAGCCTGGAGCTCCGAGCACACGTTCAGGGGTATCCCCGCCTAGAAGTTAGGCTGAGCTGGCAGACCTGCCAGCCAGGGTGGCCATCCTCAGCAGGGATGCTGTCTTTCCTTCACACTCCCTTGCCCACTGAACCTTACATGAGGAGCAGAGCCAACCCCTGATTTCGGTCTAAGGACAGTGATGGGAATTTTCCAGGAATTTTCTTTAGGAACAGACAGCTATCATAAACACTTCAGAAATGAGCTCTCCCTTTCCGAATTCCTCTTCTGAAAATGGCAGAGAATATGTATATCCTTGCTCTAAACTCATCTGTTAAAAAAAATAGAAGTTTCTCCTCCAGTTTATTACAACTTAACCAACAGTCATCATTCAATCTTATAATGTACACATGAGAAATTAGTTTTCACCAATTGTCATTTGTGCTTGTTAGGAAAAATCCTATCTATCTATCTATCCATCTGTCTATCTACCTATCTATTCTTTACCTATATGAAAACAAACTCGTAATACCTAATCTCCAAGAATGATTCTGTGATAAGTAGCTTTATAAAACCAAATCTTTATGCTTATAAACCTACTCTCCAATAGGTAACAGTAGAACAGCTCTGTCATTCTCCTTGGCTTCTAATATGTACATGGAGAGGGAGAGCACACACCAGGTTTTATTTAGACTCTTTACTGTAATGCCTTTTTTTTTTTTTTTTTGTCATAACACACCATAACCTGCAAGTACCTTTGCGTGCTTGTAAAGCTGCCTGTTTCTTCCGCTAGTCTGTAAATTCCATGAAGGCAGAATTAGTGTCATTGTTATCCCTGTAAAAACCCCGCAGGATGGATGGAAGGAGAGGAGGGGAGGGGAGGGAAAGGAAGGGAAGAAGCGAGAAGTAGTGAGAGAAGGAAGGGAAAGAGAGAAGGAAAGGAAAGAAATGTTGCAACAGCAACCGTATTGGTTTCAGTGAACAGAAGGAGCACTTTTACAGTTTCATCAGATTTTTTCATTTACAGAATTTAAAAGTCTTTGTAACTATTATCTGATCAAATCTCATCGTAATCCTAAGTGATCTGTTAACATGAAGTGAAAATTATTACGTATGACACAGACAGCCACTAAAGCGAGCAGTTCCGTAACTGAATCTTCCAATTATCTGTGTGTAAATACAGAGCTATGCTTCTCTAAGTGGACAGCTTAAGAATTGTGACAAACGCCCAGTATTTCTTCCCTATTTATTCATTCAGTATGTCTCGGAAATACAAAGCCTGATTTTAACTCTGGCTATGCTTACGTGAAGGAAGAACGAGTTCTCAAGAAATTCTCCTCATTTTTACCACTCACACAGAGATGGAGCCTCTGGTAAAGCACACCTCTCGATGAGGAACTCGTGACCAATCACAAGCAGAGTTGCTGGGGGCAGAGGACAACATCAGACGTGACAGCCAGGAAGGCAGACTGTGGCACGAAGAGGACGCTCAGGAAGCCTCCTACCGCCAGGCTCTGGGGCGGGGGGCAGGGGAGCATCCAGGGTGTCCTTCCCCATGGGACACGGCCTCTGACGCTGTGATGGACTGAGGAGGACTCGCCCAACTCACACAGCCCGTGACCCACAGAGCTGAGACGCAGCCCCAGGTCATAAAGGCTCAGGCTCTGAACAGACAGGGGCTGCAGGAAATGGCGACAAAATCACGTGCACCGCAGCGAAAGTGTGAACACAGACAAGTCCAACTTGATATCGCACGCAGTCTTGAAGCATCTTGGGGAGGAAGAGCCACCAACAGGAAATTTAACCAGCTGAGCTGAGCGCAGCCCCTCATCGGCTCCGTTTTTTGCCACAACTGCCTAAAGCCCTTCTGTCAGCGCAGAGGTGAACATCAGCTCCTACCATCCCAGGCTGCCGGGGGAATTGTGAGAATTAAGGCAATAACGCATGCCCTGTGCACCTTAACGCTGAGGGTTCCAGGTGAAAGCTGCATTCAAACCCCGCTCTCATCTGAACACTATCAGACCCATCTTGGAAATTCAGCTTTCGTTTTGCTGAATGCTTCCTCTCAGTGTTTCTCTATCAACTTATCACAACGTATCCCTGGCTGAGGGTCTACAGCACGTCTAGCCTTCTTCTGATGACGAAAGGAAGAAACCACTCCCTGCGTTCTCTGCACTCAAGTAGTTTACAATTCACGATTCCTTCTCCCTTTCTCTTGGATGCCTACAGCTTTTTCTTGACGGATGAGGCCTTCCTATGGCACGTTCACAACCACAGGAAGCTAACTGCAGGGCACCTGTCACACAGCAAGAAAGGCAGAGAGAAAATAAAAATCCAAAAGAAAGAAAGAAGGAAGGAAGGAAGGAAGGAAGGGCAGAGAGCAGTCGGTTCTGACCACCAGTATCCCAGGAATATAACCTTCCCCCTCGCATCCCTTGATGGCAGTCAGCTGTGACGTGCTGACTCTGTGGGTAGGACGTCGTGTGTTCCAGTTTCATCTGCAAGAGTATTTTCAGGTCCAGCTTTGGCCTTGTGGCCACAGCAGGGCTCCGACCCCTTCAGCCAGCCTCAGTAGGAGATGGAATCAAGGCCAACAAGCTATGGTCTAATCCTAGTGCCAATGTGAGTTTGTTAAAGGCTCTGAGGGCAAATCGTGTTTTCCCTGCCTGGGGCTTGGTTTCCATGCTTTAAAAAGGATTCTTAGTATTTACTGCAGTAAAATTAAGCACTTTCAAATTTCTGGCAGATCTGCATAAATACCGTTTATTAACACAAAGCAAGTGTGAGGCTTGAAAGGCAGGAGGCCCAAATCGTAGTCCCTGGCCCACTGCTGACTCACTGGGTGGCTGCAGGCAAGGAACTTAAATCAAGTGCATCATTTTAATTTTCTTCTTTTTAGGGCTGCACCTTCAGCATATGGAGATTCCCAGTCTAGGGTTCAAATCCGAGCTACAGCTACTTGCCTACTCCGCCACCACAGCA
Organism: Phacochoerus africanus; assembly: GCF_016906955.1. Taxonomy (NCBI): domain Eukaryota; kingdom Metazoa; phylum Chordata; class Mammalia; order Artiodactyla; family Suidae; genus Phacochoerus; species Phacochoerus africanus. The sequence goes on along the minus strand of NC_062559.1, from coordinate 17,964,078 downwards.
ACGCGAGATCTGAGCCTTGTCTGTGATCTACGCCACAGTTCACTGTAATGCCGGATCCTTAACCCACTGAGCGAGACCAGGGATCGAACCTGCATCCTCATGGATCCTAGTCGTGTTCGTTACCACTGAGCCACCACAGGGACTCCCTAAGTGCATCATTTTAAATGGGCACAGAGTGAATACTTGGTAGGTGGGCAGTGCCCTGTGAGGTCTGAGGCCAGCCCAGTGGTGAAACTAAGTCAGTGTAGACAAGGCCCTTTGCCAGGGTCCTTTGCCTTGAGTGCCGTTTTGTAGCTGGTTCATGGTGCCCACGCTGAAATGTGACCCTAAAATTTTTGAAAGCTTGAAGCTGAAGGAACTAGGCAAAACTTGTCACTGAAAAGCGGGGTGGCCCCACATATTAGCTAAGAGCACAGCTTTTAGGAGCCAACTCTGTGGATGAGAATCCTGAGTCTACCATTGCTGAACTTTACTCTTCCCACCTATAAAATATGAAAAAAGACTATCTACCTGCCACAGGTTGTTGTGAAGACAGATGTGTTAATTCATGTAAAGTAAGCACTAGGTGAATATTAGCTATTAGCAAACAGTTAACAAGGCATTAAAATCAAATATAGTACGTATATATATATTTTTCAGTTCCCAAAGCAAATTTATACAGGGAGTTTCACTTGGACCAGATGGAACACCAAGAGAGAGGTAGTAATAGAGGCACTGTCCCCTACTTTCTTTGAGGCTCATAGTCTCATTTATTCTTTTATAAGCCACACTTCAGGAAAGTGACCGGGCAAGCAGATTGATCAGAAACAAAAAGAAGGATAGAACTTCAAGAAATTAATCTCAATTGATGGGTTAAATGCTACTCTAGGAACAGCTGGAGAAATAACACCATCCAAGTGCTGGTATCTCTGCCTGGGGCCTCTCCCCTGAATTACACTTTTGAACATTCAGCTGCTGAGCCAACATCATCCCTGGAATCACAACAGGCATCTCAAAGTCAATGTGTCTAAAACAGAACTCCTTGTTTTTCTCCCTTCCTATACATTTCCTCAGGTGGACAGTCCAAGGCCACAAAGGATAGGGATGTCTCCCTGCCCCGCCTGGGCCCAGGCCTCTTGAAGCTGAGGCTTGTCCAGGAGAAGCTCAGAGCTGCACCTGTTGAAGGCCCATGACTTTGGAGTTACTCATCTCTCCTCCATCAGCACCGACAGTGGTAGTTTGTTGTAGACAGACTTAAGATATGCTTTGTTCTTTCTAGAGCATCTAAGTTGCAATTCTTAAAATGAACATGGTATTAGAATCTATTTTAATTTTTTTTTTTTGCTTTTTTTTTAGGGCCACACCCTCACCATATGGAAGTGCCCAGGCTGGGGTCAGTTGGAGCTACAGCTGCCAGCCTACACCACAGCCACAGCAACATGGGATCCAGGCCGCATCTGTGACCTACACCACAGCTCAGAGCAACACCAAATCCTTAACTCACTGGGTAAGGACAAGGATCGAACCCACAACCTCATGGATTCTAGTCGGATTTGTTTCTGCTGTGTCGTAACAGGAACGCCCCAGAATCTATTTTAGAAGGAAGCAACCAAGATCAAAGCAGCACTAGGCATGATGTGCCTTGTTTATTTACCTGTTGGAACAGGCAAGGAAACAAAAAGGGACCTGTGCATTTCTCGTGCTTTTCAAACAGGAGCTGGATCTCTTGAAATGGCCAAGGAGGAGAAGACAGTTTGATTTAGATTTGGCATGGGTTTAGGGGAAGATATGCCTTTGTAGCTGGCCTTAAATATTATGGCAACATGGACTGAGTTAGTCTCCAAGGGAGAAGTTGCCACATGTTGTAACAGAAGCCACTGGGCTTGGCAAGGAAGGGAATGAAAGAACGACAATGAAAGCAACGCCATTTTCCCACCATGGCAAAGATGGGCTGACTGGGACCACGCCTGTCCCTCTTTTTCAGGCAAGATCAAACCGGGCACTGCCCTTTCAAATCAGTCTTCACCATATTCTAAACAATACTGAAATCTGAAATTAATTTTAATTCCTAATGGCTTCTTAAGGAGACCTTTTTCTTCCTCCTTACTAAAAAAATAAACAATTCAAAAAAGAGATTCAAAAAGAGGAACTGCACCCCCCCCCAATTCTGAGTCTGAGAAGGCTGAGAGGGTGCACTTTTCAAATGTATTTATTAATTTTAGAGCTCCAGCAAGCTGTTTTGATGCATGTTCCATCTTTCACCATTTAAATTTTTAAAACATTAGATTCTTACCTATATCTATCTTGCTATTTTGACTGGTCATTCCCAAACGTAAACTGCCCTACTTTGAAGCTTTCCAAAGCTAAGAAGTGAAGTCTGAAATAAAGCAGGCTGTTAATTGAGTTTTTACTGAATGAATCTGCATTCTTGCAAGGCCTTGAGCTGGATATAAATTCTTAGGCTTCTTCCATTGACAGTAATTCTTTTGGTCATCATCATTATAACTTCACTATTTCTAAGAGGGAAAAATAAGCTTGTATAAATTGTACTGAATACGATATCTAGTTTCTACTTACGAGAAGCTCTCTGGGACTTGGGGCCATGGTAGTCCCTATCTCAATGGGTAGTTCTAAGAATTAAAATCATGAACATCTGTAAAGCAACTAGGCTAGACCCGACCTATAGAAAATCATCCATAAATGTGAGCAATAATTACGCACGGCCAACCCAGTAACTATTATCCTGCTGATGAGACCATGAGCGCCAAAGAGCAAGGGAGCAACTGAACCATGCCTGGGCAAACAGCGTTCTCTCCTCGCTCTCTTATTCGCTCTCTACATCACAGTGGGAGCACCACATCCCTTCCACAATTCACTTTCCTCGTCCACGCAACAAGCAATATACATCTACACCAAGAATGCCTAGAGAGGCCGGATGCAGTTTTTGGCTAATATCAGCAGCAGCAGGACAATTCACAACATCTGTGTCTTCCTGTCTATATGAGTCAGGGTTTTCCAGAGAAAGACAGCGAGTAAGATGTGGTATGTGTGAGTGTGCAGAGAGAAAGACAAAGGCAGAGACAGACCGGCAGGTTGAATTTCAAGGAATTGACTTAGGTGACTGTGGGGCAGGCTAGTGACCCAGGAAAAGATGACACTGTGGTCTCCAGACAGAAGGCAGTCTGGAGGCAGAATTCCTTCTTTCTGGGGGGACAACAATCTTTTTTTCTGAAGGCCGTCAACAGATTGGATGAGGCCCACATACACTATGGAGAATAATTTGTTTTACTCAACATCTACTGACTTAAATTTAATCTCAGTTAAAAACACCTTCACAGGTATTTTTAGACCTTTTAGACTGGTGTTTCGCCAAATATCTAGGTACTGTGCTCTAGCTAAGGTGACACAGAAAATTAGCCATCACTCTCCTTTCCGAATAGATAGTGCTCAGTTGGGTCTTTGCTGCAGGAAAAACCTCTCAAAATGTACAGCAACTTCACTTTCTGAGATCAGGTTAAAGGCAAGAAATTCAGGAGTTCCCATCGTGACTCAGTGGTTAACGAACCTGACCAGCATCCATAAGGACTCAGGTTCAATCCCTGGCCTTGCTCAGAGGGTTAAGGATGCGGCGTTGCTGTGAGCTGTGGTGTAGGTTGCAGACGTGGCTTGGATCCTGTGTTGCTGTGGCTGTGGCATAGCCTGGCGTCTTCAGCTCTGATTCAATCCCTAGCCTGGGAACCTCCATATGCCACAGGTGTGGTCCTAAAAAGACCAAAAAAAAAAAAAAAAAAAGGCAAGAAATTCAGATGAGCCATGCATTTCTTAAGAGGTGAGTTCTATGTCTGAAGGATGCCTTTCAAGCAGATACAGAAGATGACATCCGAACAGTAGGGAGAGTCAGGGGAATACATACCAGTCCACAGAAGGGACAGCTTCTAGAACAAAGACTGCAAACTTAGTACCTATTAGGGCCAGACGAATAAAACAAATGAGTGAACCAAGCCGGGTGGGGTTATGCACAGCCCCTGTACAACCGCTCAGCAGCCTCTGGCCACGGAAGGCTCCGAGTCTTTCTGCAACAGCCCCAGCACACAGCACGGCCTAGTGGAAGGACCACTGACTTTAAAGTCAGGTGGAAGGAGCCCGGTCTCCCAGTTCCACTACACATTATCAGCATGACCTGAAATAAGTTACTTAAAACCCTTTGGGCCTCTGAGTTGTTTTGTGTGTGTGTGTGTGTGACCTGAGATCGCTGTTGCTGACACTATATAATATTGTGAATACTCAGGGAAAAGTGCCTAAAATGTGATGGTTGATATACATGTTTCCTACTTTGCTTTTATTACCATTTACATAGCACTTAACTGTGTGCAAGACACAGCTCTTCAACTCATTTATTCCTCACAACAATCCTAGGAGGTAGCTTCTCAGTTTACAAATGAAGCACAGAAAGGGTAAATAATTTGACCAGGGACACACAGCAGGCAACACTAAAAGACTGTCAAAAACTCAAAAACAGGAGGATTCATTCTTAGATGCTACAGGAGATTCTATCCCTCAAACTACCACAAGCCTCTTTGTCTTTTCTTTCAACCTAAATGTGCTGCAAGTACATAGGGTACCTTCTGACTCCCACTCCCACTACTGACTCCCATGCCGTGGGCTCCCCGCCGCCATCACCCCACAGGTGCTCCCTCAAAGGCACTCCAGACTCGGGGCTCAGTGTTGTAGGGCGGCTCATGGTCCCCTCTCCTCAACCCTGCGTTAATACCTTCTCTGCCGGGCACCAACCTCCGAGGGCTGCCTAGGCCTCTGAAATTCCCTGTTCTCTTTGAAAGTCCCTCCATGGTCTCCCTCTCAGAGGTAAGTCCCAGGTCCCAGCCCCTCCCTCCCCCGTGCTCCTGCTCCTCTTCCCTCTCAGATGCTGGGCACCAAGTCCCTGCAAAGCATGTTTTCAATGCACACCTCAGGGCCCAAGCTCCACACCTCGTCCCTGGGCCGGCACCCACCTACATGCGGACCCTCTCTGCTCCGGGTCCTGCCAGCAACGTGCGTGACTTCAGCTGCCACAGGAAAGCCCACCCAGCTCGGGGCTGTGAGCTCCTTAACTTTCCCATCTCCCAGGGCCAGCCCTCCCCCGACCTGAGCGGCCCACTCAATGACCCAGTTCTTTTATCATCATCTGAACTGCTTCGCTTCTGAAAGGGTAAGCTCTGACAGCCCTCCTCTGACCACACCCCCTTAGCTTTCAGCTCCCTTTACTGACTACTCAGGAAACCAACTGGTTACTTAGGATAACCAAAGCTACTAATCCTAAACCCCAAATCTGACCTTTCCACTGTGTGCCCTCGGAAAGTTCCAGCAACAAGCCAGCTGTCCAGCCAGAAGCTTACACGTTACCTTTTACTCCTCCCCCTCCTCGTCCACAGCCAACGAACCCCAATCTGCCACATGCCTCCCATCCTTCAGCACCTACCCGAGTCTCTCCTTCTATCCGATCACCATCGCTTCTCATCCAGAATCCTCTCTCCAATGGTGTCCTGACCAGCATTTCGCTTCCAGGACCTGCTTCCTGCTTCCCTGAAATCTATTCTTCCGCAGACAGAATGGTCCTTCTAAAACATGGTCTAATCACATCACTCCAATACTTAACATCACGAATACTGCCCTAGGTCCTTCAGGAGAGGACAAGATGCCCTAATGCAGCTTCAGGGGCACTTCTTGATCGAGCGGCTGCCCACCGCTCCTGCCTTTCGCCTGTTTCCTCCGTTCCCGCTGCACACAGTTGCCAGGTCTTCAGAGGCCCCGGTCTCCCTCTTGCCTTTGGGGCTTGGTACACTCCAGTCCCCTTGCCCATAACATGCCTTTTTCTCATGTTTCACCTGGGCTTTCCTCGCGCGAGAGTCATGGTAAATACTACAACTTCCTTAAGAGGCCACCTCCTGGTCCCCAGACTTGGTCAGGCCCCCAGGTTGGTGTTCCTGTAGCAAACCTGCACGCCCCATGACAGTCACCCCACAGAGTGGCGTCCCCCTCACCAGCCTGTGGTTCCGTGAAGCAAGCCCGTGGCTCTCTCGTGCAGCACCACGCTCCCGGCCACGCGGGGCTGGTCCGGACGGACCCTCGGTGAGTACGGGTCAAATAAACGAGCACGTGGTTGAGTCTCAAACCCTTGTCCCCCACCTCCTGACTCTGGGCTTGAGGTTCAGCTCCACGTTCTTCAGGCGCCTGATGGACCCCTCACCAAGACCTAACGAAACACGTGCACAGTGGACAGAGCTCATCGTCTCTCTCACATTCGTGCTCTTTAAAATCTCCTACAGCAGAAAGAACACAGATGCGGACGTCAGGGAGGCCTGGGATGTGCTGCTCGACGCCCATCAGCTGTGTCCTAATTTCGGACAAATCTTTCTTTGAGCCTTCGTTTCCTCATCTCTGAAGTAAGGACAAAATTACCAGCCTCACAGGATTAGGATAAGACCGCACGAGAGAACGTCGGGAAATGCCTGCAAATGGCGCGGAAGTAACAAGTGGCACCTGAGTCGAAAGATGTGGAGGAATGTAGCTTCCTTCCTCCTGCCCACCGGCCGCCCCCTCTCCTCCAGGCGGCCTGCTCCATTCCAGTCGCGCCCTCACGCAGGCCCTCTGCTCCTGCTTCCTAGACCCTCTCACGACAGCTCCACTGGCCTCCCCCGGCTCTGGTTTTCTCACTGCCCAGGCCACCCCGCACGCTGACACCGGATGATGCTATTGTCACCCCCGGACTGAAATTCTTCAACAGCTCTCGTGACGCAGTGTTCAGTTTATATCCTTTAGTCAGAAGCCTTGCAGCCCTCCTGGGTCCGGCCTCAGCAGACCTTTGCTGCTTCTCTTCCCGTTAGTCACGTCTACACACACTGTTGCCCAGCAACCAGAAATTAGTCACCGTCTCTCTGTTCACGGGTACTTCCCATCCCTTTCCCTGCCTCTGCTCACATTTCCTCAGACTCAGACCCTCCACTCTTCTTTCAACGTCTGGCCAAAGCTTCCTCAATCCAGGAAGCATTTCCTGATTGCCCAGCCAGAGAAAATCTTGCACTTCCACAAACGTGTGGTGTGTTTATATACATTTTATCTCTCTTCTCTGTGTTTATCCTGATGCGACATGTGTACGGAACCTTAGCTCCAAGCGTCATGTCCAGGCCCACCCACACTGTCATGCTCAAGAAAGGCACCCAGCTCATCGTGCAGACCTACAGGATCTTACCAAGGAGGCACCAGCATCCAGAGTCTGTAGTCAACAGGCTTAGCTTCTTCTCAGCTCCCAGAACAGAGCCTGACACAGAGCAACACTCCACACCAACGTTAAATACACAGGGACATCAACCATTGGCTACAGGACAGAAATTCTGTCCCCGTGGAATGAAACACAAAAGACGTGAGGAAGCCTCTTCTCTGCCACCATACGCTTAGGAGGCAGGCACCTCCAAGTTCACGGTCGTCCCCCCGCCCCAAACACACACTGCTCCGCCGCAGCTAGACAGGTACTCTCTCAACAATCCATAGGCGTGTAATGCTTTGCCATGTTCAGTATGTCAAAGGTACTCAATTTTAACACGTAAGTAAGAATCACTCCTTAAAACAGTCGCCTTTGGGGAGTTCCCTTCGTGGCTCAGCGGTTAATGAACCCAACTATGACCCGTGAGGTTGCAGGTTCGATCCCTGGCCCTGTTCAGTGGGTTAAGGATCCGGCTGCTGTGAGTTGTGGTGTAGGTTGCAGACGAGGCTTGGATCTGGCATTGCTGTGGCTGTGGTGTAGGCCTGCGGCTACAGCTCCGATTCGACCCCTAGCCTGGGAACTTCTATATGCCACAAGTGTGGCCCTAAAAAGCAAAAAAATAAAAAATAAAAATAAATTAAGTAATTAATTTAAAAAACTCGTCTCCTTTGCAGGCCATGGAGTTACTTTAACGTGCCCGAAATCTTTTTATAGACCTCACCTTCTACGGTCACAACTTCTTTTGGTTAATGACAATAATAATAATAAAAAGATGTATTACAGAATGAATGCCTCTTCTCATAAGGCTCTCAACCAGCTGAGAATTACAATAATTTTAGAAATAAATTCCAATCTCCTCGTCCTTAAAATAGAAGATTTTTTCCAGGGCTTTCGTTTCCAAAATTCTATTACATAAGCCATTTCATAAATCATGTACATAACAACTCTCATTTTTCCTTCAAATTTTATTTTAGCCTCCCTCCCCTGCCACGTGTATCTCTGTGACAGTACTCCTCCGTGTGTGGTGTTACCTCTCTGTATGTCATTTATCCCACCAAACTGCCTTCCTGGAGGGCCAGGCAACTGACATACCCATTCTGAATCCGCAGTTCTGACTGCTGGAATGTAGTCTGTGGCTTAGTAAATGTTTACATGATTCAATGACTGAAATCAGTTATTGGATCATAAACCTTTTCATCAGCGCTAAGTACTGGCTCCTTGCTACCCTCCAAGGCCAGAGAATTCTCACTGCTGTGGCTAATAAAAAAAGGATGGAAGGCTCTTAAGACCATGGCAAACAAAAAGCTCTAAATGAGTCCTTGGCAAAGAGGGCATCACCACAGTAGAAGTTTAAATTCTTCCCAGCTAACGCAGTACTTCAAGGAGGCAGCATCCATTTGCACGTCTATGTGTCTGCCTTTTGCTATGAGTTAAAATATTCATTACATTGCTTTAGAGTCACATCTTATATATGAGCTTTATTTAATTTGTTTATTTAGTCCCCTTGAAATAAATCCTGATGGGTAAGACCAAATTAGTATAAATCACAACTTAAAAATGAGAGGGAAGTATCTAGGTTCAATATCTAAATGACATGAAAAAGCCAAAGGGACCCGCTTTTTCAGCGCTGTGTACCCTTCCTTGAGTAGGAAGTGAGCCACTTTTCAAATACCTTCCAATCATACAAACTGACGTCAGTACTCCAGAGTCTACATATCGCTCTTCCCAGATTCAACAACATAAGCACATCGTAGCTTCCAAGAAAGCTCATTACAAGTTGATGACAAATTTGAAAAGAAAAACTCTAAGTAAAACTGCAGACAATGACTCTCACATCTGGGCTTTCCAAACATATTGTTATGGGTTTAAGAAACACATTTTCATATCACAAAGAGTTCTAAAAAACAGCATATCCTGGGAAGTCCAGACCTACTGCCTGGGGGTGGGGTGTAACAGAGAGTGTTAAGGCCCGAATCTTTTCAGACAACCATCGACGCTTTGCCTGAGTATATGAAAACTGAAAACAAAAATAACCACAGGTTTTAGAATTTTTCAGTTGTAATAAAGTTTTATCAGAGACAGAAAGTATTCTTTTATATTCTCTTAAACACTTAAGCAGTATGTATTTCTTCCATTTAAAGAGGTGGAAACGGAGGCAAGAAAGCTCGGTTTGTTAGAGGACTCTGTTTCAAAAGCAATTAAAGCTATGACCCCAAACTACAACTAAATTCTCCAATAACCTATTCTAGTAAGAAAAGGTCTGAAAGACTTACTGCTTCACTAAAGGATAAACAATGTGAATTATTTCAATGAGTGGTCCAAAAAGCTGCAGTAGAGTACTGAGTAACTGGGACATCTGTTTAACATCCTTGTCCATGATTTCCCTTCAAATTATATATAATATTACATATTACACACACACACACACACACACACACACACACAGGTATCCTTGGCTTTGACAAGAATAATATTCTTGAACATTCCCACTGGATAGCTACATGCTGCCATCTTCTGATTATGCCCAGTGGAGTGTAAAACATTTTTCATGGAAAAACGAAATCAATAAAACTCCCTACTTTTCCTGCAAGTAGTGCCGTCAGTAACAAAAGGAGCAAAGACACCAACCCAGAGATTACAATACTCTCAGACATAACTCAAGCAGGATTCTAAATGGATAAATGCACGTTATAAACTTTTTTTTTTTTCTTTGCAAGTGCCTTGCATGCTTATGTTACTATTCATTCTGAGATAGACAGATCATCAATGACCTTCTGGGTCACTGACTAGGGAGAAAGCCGACTTTAAAAAAAAGAGTGGGAGAAAAATAAGAGGGGGGGTTGCTTCCTTCCACCCTAGACCCCCTACTGCCTTGAATGAAAGAAAACAGATGGCAGCCACCTTCCCCTTTAATTAGGAGGGGCAGCTCAGAAGGGGACAGCCCTGCTCACTTGGCACCATCTTTAACAAACCGTTTCGATGGTAATGCTCTCTGCTCACTCGCCCTTGTTTAAAACTGTTCTCAATCTCTGATTTGCAAACCGAATCTCTGTCAATTTAATTGTGAAAAACTACAGGTCTGAGCACAACGCCATACAAAAAGAAGGTGCCTAAAGATGTTTGCTGAATTAATAATTCACAGACCTTCAGAGAGGGAGCCCGGAGTGTTTCAAGCGAAGTGCAGCCACCTCAAGTTCCATCATCACCACTCTGAGATAAAGCGTGCATTCCCACGGCACAGAAGCCCTGGCTTAAATTCACACGGTATTCCATACTGGATTCAGAAGATCCCTGACTTCTGCTTTCCAAACGCCACACTACAGCCATGCTGCCCCCTTCTACCTTCAAAGTGTCACTGCTGAAAGCTGAGAAAACGCTACAGTAAACGCAGTCCCTTTTACTGCAGAAAGGTTAGTTTAATTACAAATTACAAACCATTCTGCATTTCCACTTGTTTTGCATTTTCCAAACCACAGAACCTTGTATTCAAGATTTATCAAGCCGCATAACATCTCTGGAAACAGGATCAGCATGAAAAACAAAACAAAACAAAAGTGGAAGACAAGGACCAAGTGTCAGAAGCAGGCTGATGTCACAGACAAGTCTTCTGTGTAGGTGATAAAGCCTCTTCCTAATTTTTTTAAGTTATTAAATGTATTTTCTATAAATCTGCAAGGGAGGAAACTTTCTAACCTGAAGGAAAAAAAAGTTCAGTGCCTGTTGATGAGGTTAGGTCTTTATCTATTTTAACCCATTTTTTATATTAAATTTTTTCCCCAACATCATTAAATAACTTGTATTCTTTGGGTCCTTCCCATTTCCTGACAGGTTTTAAAATCACAGCCTCTTGTCCAGGAGCCATTCCCATCTAGTGCCTGCAGTTTCCACGTGGAGACTCCCCGTCTCCATACCTGTCGTGCGCCCTTCCTGCTTCCAGTGGAAATGAGGGCAAGTGAAGCGGGGCTATTCTGCTAGATGCGCTCCTGGCCACACCACATAAACAGCCTTGTCTGTGTCACTGTCATTTAATTAATGTTAAGTTCTTGAACCATTTAAAAAGAGGGGGGAGAAAAAGAGAACTTTTTTGTTTTCTCATTGATAATAAATTTCAGTCTCTTACTATCTCTAACAAGCCAGCCAGCACATTAGATACAGGAAGAGAGATCGAAAAGATAAAAGAAGCAATTAGCTATTGAACAAACTTCATCTCCTGCTTCCCGATGAAGGGGAAAGAAAAAAAAAAAAAAAAACAACTTGGCATTTGCCAGATATTGAGTGTCTAATAATGTTAGCAAGAAAAAACATGTAGAAGAGACTGACTAACAAAGAAATAAACAACACTTACTTTGTTTTCCAGCACAGTAAGCTGGTCGTGAGCGAGATGAGGGTAAAACTCCTTTCCTCAAGGCCCCTGCTTTCGCTTTGGAAGCTGTGTTTACACTCGGGTCTAGGTTTGCTGCAGGACTCCTAAATGCCTGCGCCTCTCGGATGCCCCAAGTTCACAGTTCATCTCAGAGGCTTCATCGAGGACAAGGAATCCCCAGTTCAGACCCAGGCAACCTCTGGGCGCCACGTGGCACCACTGCTGTTGTTACCACACGCACGCCTGGGACACCCACTTGTTACCTCAGGAACCAGGCCACCAGCAGATAACCGCTCAGACGAGTGTCCAGAGACGCGAGCCTCTGGCATTCTCAGGTTCAAGGTTGGAAAATGCATAAAGACAGGAACCACACAGTCAGCAGTATTCTGTGCCATTAACTTTCTTGCACTTAAACTTAGCCTTAAGAAAGAGCGGAGGGCACAAAATTAAAAGAGGTATTTTACTGGTGACCAGCATTTGTCCTGTCTCGCTGTCTAAAACTGCATTTAAGAATCCTAGATCACAAGAATTTTCATTTCCTCTGTGGAAACTACAGAGAATCAATTAAAAAAAAAAAAAAAGGAAAAAAGTCTAATTTTGCTTAAAAATGTAACCCCTTACTAAATCTCATCGGGTTCATTTTTTAAAACCCAAATTTGATGTTTGTTTTGAAAACTTACTTCATCCATGTACTGTTCAGCTCATAAAAACAAACCTTCTTCCAGCAAAATGGGACACTTTGACCTTGTTTACCGCAGTATTTTGAAACCGCTGTCTCGTAACTCCTGACATCACTGGACGTGTATTAGCACCTTCACTGCTGTTGGCTGCACACGCTGCTACCCCGACCTTCTTGAATCGCCCCTGGTTGAACAAATACTTCACACGACAGTAGGGGTACTGGTGTTAGCATTAAACCCACAGAACTCACGTGGTCCCTTTTATAAGTGCCACATCTCTCTGATCACTTTTCTAAGAAAACAAAAGCACTGAACATCTGATACTTTTTTAAGTCCCTGCATCCAGACCTCGTACAGACTATTTTTTCTTCAGACCCTCTCCCTGCCCAAGAGAAGGGCTTCCTTTCTCACCAATCGCCATACTGGCAAGAATTTCTGCCACAGAGCTTTTCTAATAGAAGATCTTGACCTACTTTCCCCCAATAAAAAATTCCCACAAACTTCCCTAGAGGATAATTTATGTTGGCATATTTTAGAATTTCAGAAAGCATTGTTGCACTTTTAATTTTGATAAAGTCAAGATTTACTCATTTCTTTTTCTCTTATGGAAATGATTTTGGTATTGTATCTGAGTGTTGCATTTCTAAAGAAATAATTTTCCCCTGGCAGTCTGACACATTTCCCTTCTCTGTTCCTCAATTCTTATTCTTGATGTAGAAGAATTAAAAAAAAAAAAGAGAGAGAGAGAGAGAATACTTGTAACATAATTTAACTGTGTAAGTCACCATTAAATTTGAGAGAACATTTCCTATAATCCAACTCTTTAAATAAAACTAAATTCTGGTCTTACAGTGGTGGTGCAATTTTACAAAGAAGTAATTAAAAACTCAAGTTTAACTTATCTGAAACCAACTGATAACATTCTTGTTTCTCTCCTGAAACAACCTGCAAAACATCAAGTCCTCGAACTACAGTCACCAAGAAATAAAGAACACGAAATACATATTTGAGCAATTATGGCCTTTGTTTGTCAGAGAAGAATAAAAAGAAAAAACATCCAGAGTTAATAAAATTAATTAACTTGAGCTAAAGAACTACTAAAAGGACCCTCTGAATATCATGCTTTTACTATGACAACTTCAAAACTGCTTCAAGCAAATATGAGGGATTTTAAGATTCATGATAAAACAAGTGTCATCCAGCCTGTGAAAAATTACTTTCATTTCCATCAGGCAGCAGAAAGGCTAAATGGCTATTTACAACTTTGAAATATCAAATCGTTACCTTGTGAGAGATGCTATACTCTTCATTCAGATTATGAAAAAAAAATAATAAGTAAATGAACAGCTCTCTCAGTAATCGGAACCATTTTGATTTCAGTCCTGCAACTACACCACTCCTACGGTCTATCTAGTTGGTACTTTATTTTTATAATGAAAGCAAAGTCTGATGCAATCTGAAAGGGAAGGGACAAAAAAAAAAAAAACAACCTAACAGTTTCTAGTTTCCAAATACAAATAGGAAAGCACATACTCCAATTTTTTAGGCATCAATAATGAAACAGAAAAAGAAAATAGCATTTTCCCCTTAAAATTCCTGCTCATAGGTAGTTAGACTGATTTACATTTTACATAATCTTGATGGCTCAATCAGGAAGTGAAAATTTTAAGTGCGTGTGTTATGGACGGGAGGAGTCATGTGACCCACAGAGCAAAGAAAATTATGCAGGAGACTAGCACGCTGAGAAAAATAAACTTAACAGGAGTTTAAAAATACCATCTTTGGGATTCACTGAACCATGAATATATTACGGCTTTTAAGAAATAAAAATTCATTTGGAAGCCTTGAAAATAAGCCCTCAGGATGTTTTAAAAAATATTACGAGATCAAAGCAGTGTACTATGAGAAACAAAAGTTTAATTAATAAACAAACTGTTTCTATGAAGATCACATCCACTCAAGGTTTATTTTAAGGGCGATTTTTCATGTTATTTGAAGATCAGGCAATAACACACAATTGCACAATTGTGATCAAACAACACATAGTTGCAGCTACAAATAAATACTTGTGCTTTATTTACCATATACTGCTGTGTCTTCCTGGAGTACAAAGAAAAAACTGTTTAGGTTTATCCAGCCTTCGCACAAGTTTTATAGATTTCAAGTGGTCCTATATAGTTCATTTCAGAAAATACATTCTCTAGAGGAAAATGTCAACCCCACAGAATTTTTCATCTGCAGTATTTCACTCACTCTGGAAATCAAAAGATGGGAGATGAATGTTAAAAAAAGCTAATAGGTATAATGGATTGACGGATAGATGACTTTATCATACAAAAACTACTTAAGACATATTAGTCTCCGTGCTAGTCTTCAGATATATTAATATAAACATATCTGAAATTCAAAAGGTTTGGCCCATGGTGCTTTGATTCTCAATGCAATTTGTTACTAATACGTTAATAAATAATTTATTAACACCAAAAAAACCAATTAACATTGGTTGAGAACAGGTATTTGTATCTTATAACTATGACTTTTATCACTTTAATGCCTCACACTTTTCAAAATGCTTTTCATACTTTTACTTCACCTTTAAAAAAAAATTTATCCACGCCTCTGGGCAAGCAGCAGGAAAAGGGCAGTGACAAACATCAATTTCAAGTATTTCTTGATTACGAGGTCATTTTTCTTTAATTCTTAAACACAGGAGGTAGCTACATGAAAGAAGAAATTATCAGAGAAGACAGAAGATTTTCAGAAGGGAAGCCTGAAGCAGACTAAGAACAGTTAGGAAAGGTAAGAAGGACAAGCCTCCAAGGTGGAGTATTAAATGACACTGCGATATTCTCACTAAACTTGGTATCTTACTGGTTGACTCAATCAATAAGGATGAACCAGTTACCAAGAAACGTTCCCCAACAGAGTTGTAGCACAACCCCTAGCTCGGCCATTTGCCAAGACCGTTTAAGTTACCGAGAATAAATCTCAGAGTATATATCTCAACTCCCTAACTCTACAAAGTGGGAAATCAAAGAAGAGGCTTCCCCGTGTTATACAGATGGCTGACCGACAGCTGAAACTGGATCCAGGATCTCTTTCCTAGGCTAGGGATCTCTTTCACCACGTGCTGTCTTACATCTATAACCTGAGGTCAAGTAAGTCTCCAAAGAGCCAAGCCCTGGAAGCTTATCTTAGTTGAGGAAAATTGAAACAGGGCCAAGACTTAAGAGAGGCTCACTCTGGGCTACCTAGTCCCTAACTCATGGGTCCCTGATGACTGCTGCTGTCTCTGTCCCCCGTCCAAGGCTCTACAAAGCATCATACTGCGTGAGCTGGGAAGAGACAGGGCAGGTTCTGGGCTGAGGGGTAAAGCTTTGGGGATAGAAACCAGTCCCTCTTTCTGGCTCCTCGCTTCCACGGGTATATCACAGCCTTCTCATTTTTTTTCCCCGGTGGGAAAATCAAGACACTAAAATACAAAAAAGCACTTGCTTTGGTTCACATCACAGTTTTCCTGGGATTTTGGACAAGCATGAGAACAAGATAATATTCTAGAAAAAACAAAATTAGCCCCCACTTTACAACCTTCATCAGAATTAATTTTGTAGAGACTAGAAGAGTTAAATGCAAAAGCGGGTAAAGTAATTAGAAGAAAATATTTCTAAATTTGAGACAGGAAAAGAAGTCTGAGCTTTATAAAAGCAATGAAAAAAATAACAAAAGGCAAGGCAATCAAATCCATCTGACAATACTGAAGCAATAAAATCTGTGGCTCCAAAAGCAGCAGGCAAAACAGAAAAGTAAACAAAAAATGACATACTCGCAACAGGGTGATATACTTTATATTATTATAAATGTAAAAGGTATAAGATATTAACAGACTATTCACCTCCAAATATAAAAGGCCAATAAATTTGAAAAAATGTTGAATTTCACTGGCAAATGCCAAGATTTTTTTTCATCAATCAAATTCACAAAGATGGACAACAAAGAGTAAAAGCTGGTGAAGTGAAGTAAGAAAATTATTTCAGGAGATCAACAGTATCTTTTTACAAGTCCTCAAACTGTTTTGACTGATAATAGATCTATAAATACCTCCCGAAGAAACAATCACAGATATACAGAAAGATAACTATACAAGGGCATTCATACAATGACTCACAATAACATACAATTGGATACGACTCAAAATATCCAAAAGTGAAGGGAAGCAGGTGACTAAGTTATAGTAAATTCATATGTTTAAAATATTGGTTTTGGGAGAATATTTTATGACACTGGAAATCACAAAATATGGCGAAAAAGGTGGATATAAAATTGCATATAAATGATACCAATGTTGCTAGGTAAGAACGAAAGTTAGGAACGGGGTGGGGGGAAGGACAGACAAATGGGAGGAGGGATGGAGAAAAGCTGATCTCAAAAAGAGACTGGAAAAGACTACAATTAAAAAGCTTAAGAAGGAGTTCCCATCATGGCTCAGGGATTAACGAATCCGACTAGGAACCATGAGATGGTGGGTTCAATCCCTGGCCTTGCTCAGTAGGTTAAGGATCCAGCATAGCTGTGAGCTGTGGTGTAGGTTGCAGACGCAGCTCAGATCTGGTGTTGCTGTGGCGTAGGCCTGCAGCTGTAGCTCTGATTCAGCCCCTAGCCTGGGAACCTCCATATGCCGAGGGAACAGCCCTAAAAAGACCAGAAAAAAATAAATAGATAAATAAATAAAAAGTTTAAGAAGGGGTGGGCGGAGAACTTGGATTTTTTTAACTACCTCTTTACAATATTGACACTTTCTGTGAGAAACATTATCTTGATAATTGAAAAAATGTTATTTCACCCAATGAACACCTTATTATTTCTCAGGCATATAAAATAATTAAAGTATTTACAAAGACCTAACAAGAGAATGCTTATACTTTATTGTTAAGGGCAAAAAAGAAGTGCAAAACAATAGAATAGATAAAAATTCACATTAAAAATACCAGAAGAATATGCATCAAGATAACAGCAGTTGCCTTTAGATTGTGCTATTGGGCATAATATTTTTTCCATATTCTACAAGTTTTCTATGATTGTCATATATTGTTTTCATGAGAAAAAAATAAATCGATATCAATGTCACAACCATGGGCTTGATACATCAAGAAGATGGTATTATTAACAGCTAAATTTAAACATACAGAATGTCAAGAGCCACAAAAATCTGCCCTAGCACCAAGGTGTTTTCTTAAATATTATTTAGGAACCACTGATATGTCTTCAGAAAATACCAGGAATTGGTAGGTATGTAAGAGGTGGGAATAAGTAAAATTTCTTAGCTGCCAAGCTGTTTTCTGCACATGGCAGCAGCTCTGTGAGGGCCACACCGAAGCATGAGAATCTTGAGAGTAGGAAGTTCATTATTAGGAAAATGGTGTAGAAGGTTGATGGGGGAGGGGTGGTAAATGGCCAAAAGAGGAATTTAATTAAGAGTCCATGAAATCAACAGCAGCATCAAGAGGGAAGATTCAAGAAATCATCAGAGCCAAAATAATTAAAAGAAGGGTCTCAAAAAGTTATTTGTATACCTACGTTCACAGCAGCATTATTAAAACAGCTAAAAGGTGGAAACAACCCAAATGCCCACTGATAGATGAATGGATAAACAAAATGTGATCTATACATACAACACAGCCTGTCATCCAGCCTTAAAAAGGAAGGAAATTCTGACACGTGCTAAAACATGGGCAAATCTTGAGGACGTCATGCTAAGTGAAATAAGCCAGTCGCAAAAAGGCAAACACTCTATGAGTCCCTTTATATGAGGTTCCTAGAGAAGTCGAATTCAGAGACAGAAAGAACTGTGCCTGCCAGGGGGTGAGGGTAGTGATGAATGGTGAGTTCAGTGTTTAACTGGTATGTAATTTCAGTTTTACAAGACGAAAGATTTCTGGAGATGGATGACGGTGATGGCTATTCAATAATGTGGATGCACTTAATGACACTGGGTTGTACACCTAAAAATGGTTCGGATCATACATTTTTACACTATACGTATTTTACCACAATCTAAAAGTGCGTGTGTTACATCATTAAAAAATAAAGATAGAATGGAATAAAGAAAGAAGTCACTGGAGTTGCAAGTTCTGAAGAAGGCTTCTGATATGGCAGGAAAGAAAGTTTAAAGCATGTCAAGGGTGCAGGCATCAAAATAAAATAGACCTTATTTCTGATACTAGATTCTTTAAATATAATTATAGAAGTCAGCTCCGAAACACGGAAGATCAAAAGTGAAAATAAGAAGGGATATTATGTTGAACTTGAAGAGAACATGCCAGACCTCTCTGTGGTTCTTTAGACCCTCTCATTAGAGCCAGCTCGAAAAATTCCCCAGGACTAGGAAAGAACCTGCAAGCCCGAGCGACAAGATGATGTTTTCCCATCAGCTAACAGGAAAAAACACGACTATGACGGAAGCCTGAGTGCCCCAAAAACGTACCCTATCCTTACCACACACTTTATCAGAGACCTGAAGAATTCTGGAGCTGGACAAAGGTCTCAGGGAGAGCTGGTCCAGGGACACAGACACAGAGGGCTTGCCCAGGCTCACTCAGGAAGGCTGGATCTAAAGACAAACCCCTGGAACACAGTTAGGTTTGGTTTGTCATATTCTATTTCTTGATAGGTATGTTTTACATATACATATATATATTTTTTTTCTTTCTCTTTTTCTTTTAGGGCCGCTCCTGCGGCATATGGAGATTCCCAGGCTAGGGGTCTAACTGGAGCTACAGCTGTCACAGCCACAGCAGCTAGATCCGAGCCATGTCTGTGACCTACACCACAGCTCACGGCAACACCGGATCTTTAACCCACCGAGCGAGGCCAGGGATTGAACCGGCAACCTCATGGTTCCTAGTTGGATTTGTTTCTGCTGCGCCACGACGGAAACTCCGTGATAGGTACATTTTATATTTTAAAGGCAGCTTATTAGAGGTCAGAAGCATGGCATAATTGAAATAGTCTTTATACAAGTCATTTGATTGATGAATTCCATTCAAGAATATTTGCTGAATGTACAGTACATACAATATACTATATACCAGGCACTGGGTTGGGCACTGAATGGTACAGAGGATGCCATTGTCCCTCCATCAAAACCAAAGGTGGGAGTAGCTAGTGTTGGGAGACATGAACAGGTGAGAGGGGGAAGGCTGGGAGGGCTGGCAGGGGTATGAGGCCCATGATAGAAACCTTGCAGGTGGAAGAGAGTGATACCCAGTTGGGATTTTCATTACGTTCTGCTTTGCGGAGTAGGAAATAACCCTCTTCTGCATCTCCCCGTGAATTCTAGTGTTCGAGGACTTATTTATGGGTAGGGTCAGAACACATACTCTACAGGGGCCCAATCAGGTTGAGTACAGGATATCATGAAAATGGGTAAGAGTGTAAGCAGAGGATGGCAAGATAAGGAGCTCTTAGAAGCATCACTCTAGATGCATCAGGAGAATGGCAGGGGGAGGGACACCAAGAGCAAGGAGAGGGAGGCTAAAATACCATAATTTAGGTAAAGGTGATGGTAACCAAGAAGGACTCACTGGAGACAGAGTAGATGGGTTTCAGAATGGTCCATATGTGGAGTTTTGACCAGATTTTTTTTTTTTTTCTGGATTTGGAAGATGAGGAGAGAGAAGGCTCAGTAAGTCACAAGTTTCAAACTTGGGTAACGTGGATCAGTGTGGAATCTGTTGGCTCTGAGACACTAGCAAGATAGCAAAGTGAGAATGTCTAGTTG
Organism: Phacochoerus africanus; assembly: GCF_016906955.1. NCBI lineage: Eukaryota > Metazoa > Chordata > Mammalia > Artiodactyla > Suidae > Phacochoerus > Phacochoerus africanus. The sequence goes on along the minus strand of NC_062559.1, from coordinate 17,944,021 downwards.
GCCTCTGACTACAAAGTATGAAGCTTAGAGATGGAGAGAAAGAACCTGCAAAGGGCAAGGAGGAGAAAAAGCCAGAGGGGCAGGGTGGGGTCTTGGAAGCCAGAAAGGAGAGGACATCAAACATTATCACCGCTGACAGGTCACAGGAGATACGAATCCAAATCTATCTAACGAACACGGCAATAGAAGGATGGCAAGGCAACTACCAGCTCTGGCCAGAGCACTATCGGCTTGGTCACAGGAGCAAAAGCCAGACTGGAGCAGCCTGAGAAGGAGCGGGGGTGAGGAAATGGAGGTAGAAAATTCACACAATTCTTCCAAGAAGTCTGGCCCTGGCAGGAGAAGTAAATGCAGCAATAACAGAAAGGGAAGGCGAGATTGAAAGCCAGTTTTGTTTTTATTTTTATTTATTTTTTTTTTGTCTTCTCAGGGCCACGCCTGTGACACATGGAAGTTCCCAGGCAAGGGGCTGAATCAGAGCTGCAGCTGCCGGCCTACACCACAGCCGCAGCAAGGCCAGATCCGAGCCACATCTGTGCTACACTACAGCTCATGGCAACGCCAGATCCTTAACCCACTGCGCAAGGCCAGAGATCGAACACGTGTCCTCATGGATACTAGTTGCGTTTGTTACCACTGAGCCACAACAGGAACTTGAGTAGGTTTACATGCGCGCAAGAGAGAGTCAATGGCGAATGGCAGGTAATGGGCAGAGAAAGAAAGTCTCTGAGGAGGTGAGAGGGGATGGGGTCCAGGGCCTCAGATGGGGGAAAGGATCCTTCCCACTGGAGCAGGAGGCCAGGAAAACAAGGTAGGTGCAGGTAAGTGTTGACTCGGGCCAGAACCCGAGTGAGCTCACTTCTGGGGGTCTGTCTGCTCTGTGCACAGGAGGGGTGGCAGCTACAGAGACTGAGAAGTGAAAACCGAGGGGCGGGTGTGGAGCTTCTGGGAGGTGACAGAGGCCTGGGACGGCAGGGAGCAGGGCGCTCGGCGGGACATCACCTCCCAGATGGCAAATCCTGACAGCCACGTGCCAGTGCTCTGTGCCTCTGCGGCATTTGCCGAACAGCACTGAGAACATAAACAAAAAGCCGATTACAGGAGCCGACTACACGAGCCGACCTCACGAGAAGTCCATCCTCAACAGAGTAAGATCAGGTAAGTCAGCTGCAATCACACCACTCTTCCTTGGGCCTTAACCACACACAGGACAGCAAAGACAGGTGCTGCCCACGGAGGATGACGGCTGCTCTGTGACCACGTGTGGAAAGCTCACACTTCATCTATATTCAAACTCAGCTTGTACATGTAACCAAAACATCATATTTCAACACCATTAATAGCGCATTAACAACCTTCGTGGTGGATCGGAGCTGGATCCTGCTTTGCGGCACACGGACTGCAGCGAGGGTCGGACACACCCCTCCTTCCAGTCTTGCAGGGAAGCACAGGTGGGAAAACCATCCTGGCATGGTCACTTCTCCCAGACTCTGCTCTAGTTCCTGCTCTGGCCAGGAAATTGCTAGAGAAAGCAAAAACAAGGGCCAGGAGCTGAGCACAACGGTACAAGTCCAAACACAGGTTAAGGGAGATGGTATTTCAAGTGAGCAACTGTTGTGTTTTACTTGAGCTCAGAGCAAAGCAGGAGGAGAGGAAGATTCGATCTCAAAGAGTCTCTTTCCTTGTAAAGTCTTTCTGTAGCAACGAAAGTAATTCTAGTAATTGACATGAAGCACTTCTTGTATTTTCAGGGCATACACCTCCTAAGGAGCTCAAAAAAAAAAAACTTTAATTCTGCCTCCCTTGGGGAGAGAGTGGAAACTAACAGTAAAACAGGACCAGCTCAACCAACTGGGGAGTCAGTTACGAACAGTGAGATACCTGAATCATAGGACAGTGATGGATTTCTGCTTTTTAGTTTCTTCTTTTTAAAAAGATTTCCTTTTCCTGTGTGCTTTTATTATGAAAGTAGTATCACTACTGGCCTACAGTCCCCTGGTGCTCACTCTGACCCAGGCCCAGCTCTCAGCCTCCTGCCTCCTCTGAACCTGAGGAGAAGCACAGAGGCCGGTGCCCGTGGGGACTAGCAGAGCTTGCATCCCAGCCCACCTCGTCCAGGGTCAGAGTTCTGCGCTTAACACTTCCCTGCAAGGCTGCACCAGGAAAACACGAATTCTAAAACTCAAAAGTTTAGGATGTCAAAGAGAGGCAATTGCCTTTTATTCTATCCCTCTAATAGAATAATCTTGGTGTTTTTTCTCACGCTATTCCTCCTTCGGTTTCCAAATCAAGGACTCTTAAAAGAAGATGGTTCTTAGTTATATTCAAGTAAAAATGCTAAGTAAAACTGTTTACAAAAAACTTTCCAAGTTGAGATTCTATTCATAGACAAGACTTGCTTTTAAAGTCAGTACACCTATTTCTGCATACAATACATGCAAGTTAATAAAACAAGTTTTCTTCACAAGTTTCTTTACATTACAAAAAAATATTAAGAGTAGTATTTTTTTGGTTGAGCCCACGCTTAATTATAATGAGTTCCAAATCAGTCATTTTGAATCCATGCGTATCCAAGTTTCCAAATAAGAAAACCTAAGTTGAAATACAGTTCTCTTTGAAGCTGCCTGCAGGCTGAGGTCAGATCACACAAATCTGATGGTACGTTTCTGTGGAGATAAGAACCTGACATTTAATGTGGGAATTCTGAAACTACTAGAGGCCTCAGCTAGGTTAGCTTTAATAAAACAAGCAAAAAACGGTCCCCACAGAGTTTGTTAGTGACTTTTGACACAAATATTTCATGATATGTAAGTTCAAGACCGCCAGTCACTTGAGGCTTATTAAGGTTGACCAGTGTGAAGTGTTATTTCCTAGACTTAAGTCCATGACCTATGTGGTCCATACAAACATTCTTTAGGGTTCCCTTGAGATAGACCCATACATATGTGGTTAACTGATTTTCGATAAAGGTGCCAAAGCAATTCAATGAGGAAGGAAAAATCTTTTCAACAAATCATGCTGGGACAACTGGGAAAACATGTGCAAAAAAAAAAAAAAATGAGTTTTAACCTCTAAATTACCCAATAGACAAAAATTAATCTGAGATGGATCACGGACCAGAGCATAAAAGCTGAAACTGTAAGGCTTTCTAAAAGAAAACACAAGGGAGTTCCCTGGTGGCTCAGTGGGTTAAGGGTCTGGCACTGTCCCTTCTGCAGCTCAAGTCATTGTTATAGTGACAGTTGGATCCCTGGCCTAGGAATTTCCATGCACTGTGGGTGAGGCCCCTAAATAAATAAATTAATTAAAAGAAAAAAGGAAAAAAAAACACAGAAGGTATCTTTACAATCTTGAGAAAGCAGATTATTTAGGAAAAGGACTGATAATATATGGGGAAATTCTGACTAATTAGGTTAATTAAAAATTAAAAATTTCTGCTCATCAAAAGACATTTTTACAAAAGTGAAAACTAAGACAGCTTGGGAGAATATACTTGCATTAAGAGATTCTGACAAAATAATTTTATTGAGTGTACACAGATTAAAAAAAACTCCTACCTATCAATAATAATAAGACAAATAATCCAATTTTTAAATGGCCAAGAGAAAATATAAACAGATAAAAGGTTGAACAGATAATTTGAAAAGGAAAGGACACAAATGACCAATGAGAACATATAAGTCACTAAGGAAATGGAAATTAAAAATCACAAAGAGATTACTACTTCCTATCCAATAAAATGGTTAAAATTAGAAAAACCAACAATATACAATTGTTAAGGATGAACTGGAGCACCTGGAACTCCCATCCACTGCGGGATGGAGTATGAAATGGTATAATTATTTGGAAAATTGCTTGGAAGTTTCTTACGAAGGTAAACATATGCCTACTGCATGGTCCAGCAAGTAGGCCTAAATCCAAAAAGGAATGAGAGTGAGAGAGAACTCATTCACAGTAGCTGAATACTTATAACAATCAAAAAGGTGAAAATAATCCAAATGTCTGTCACCAGGAAAATAGATCAAAGGGTTGGATCTATTCGCACAACAGAAAACTACCTAGCAAGAGGGAAGAGTGAACAATGATATACATGAAAACATAAAACTGTGTGTCAAGGAAGTCACACATGAGAAAGTACACACTCTGTAATCCCATCTAGATGAACTTCAACAACAAGGGAAAATGCAGTCTATAGCGAGAGACATCAGAAAGAGTCTGCCAGTGCCAACGGGGGTGGTGGCTGATTGGAGGGGACCTGAGGACACCTAGGAGAAGAAACGCTCTGGGTGTTAGCCAGCGTTTCGGGAAGTGTGTATACTTAACATCACAGCTTTTCCCCAGGGCTGTCTCATCTCTCTGAGACCACCCAGACATGGTATTTCCTCCAGGTAAAACTTGTTGGTTTTTCTCTCATCCAACAGTGGCAGTCAACTGATATGCCAGGGCCTGGAACCAGAGGGGGAGTCCTCTAAATTCTGAGTCATTGTGTCCTTTTTAAGCCCATCATTATCCAGTAGACAACTGACAAGCCACACAACACATTCCTTATCTCCAGCAGGTTATGGGGAACAGATGGGAGCAAGAAGGGCACCTGGAACAGGCTGATGATACTCATCTGGCCAGTGCCAGAAATAGGATTACTCAGAGCTCAGGACATTTCAGCTCCCTCCACATCTGCTTCCAGGGGCATGGGCTCAGAAGGCCTGCTCTTTGATCTAGAACTGTCCAGAAGGCTCTAAGCTGGTAAACGATTTACAGAATACAGAGGTAGCTCTGATACCAGAGGATCCATACTATGCTCAATTACCTCTAAGCCCTTAAATAAAGAATAAAGAATATGTGATAGTGCTACTTTGCAAATTCTAGAGATAGATTTGGAGCTCCCAGTATTATACTAGAGATCAGGGTAGGCCCAAGAAGATTCTGGGTTAGGTTCGATCATGTTGGGACGGCTGGCCCAATCTATGGAAAACCTCCAGGGGGGAGCTGCAGGGATTCTTCACAGGGAAACAGCCACTTTTTCCAAGTAAAATGAGGAATTATAAGATTGGAAACATCAATTCAGAGTTTCTTCTGAGATACAAATGGATACCACTTGTGTGAGGGAAGTTAAACAACTAATTAGTTAGCATCTAATTTTTCCCATCTTCATGGGGTCTACCATACATTTTCAGGAACTACACGACAAATACGAGAAAGGGATGATCAATAAGAATTTGGAGCTTTTTTCACAAGGGAAATGGGAAGGGAGAATAAGAGATGCTTCTTACAAGAAAAGGGAGAAGAAGTATGAGAATCTATCCCCTAAGGAATAAACGTTATAGAAATGAAGGCAAAGGAAACACTTTCAGAAACTCTTACGCCGAAGGGTAGACAAAAAATTAAACAGTAAGCACATGCACATTCATACTCGTATTGAAGATGAGGAACAACCACTACTTCTACAATTTTTTTTAAATGACTAAGTTGGATGTTTTACAAGATGCACTGTTTCTTCTGGCAACAAAGCCAGAAGAGTGTCTTAGGGCGCTCTATGACGAATGACTACAGCTTCCATAGCTGTGAAGCACATCTTTGTATAATCGCATCATCTCATTGCTTCTTCCCAGTCAAGTTATTTTGAGGATCAATCTCCAAGACCCAAGACCCACTGCAATTACTGTGCCCTCATCTAAACTTTTCTCTGGCTAAATGCATTTTTGATTTAACTCTTCAGATATGCCTTGGATAAATCAACAAATGAAAGGCCTTCTCATGTATTTTGGACTGAATGTTTGTGTTCCCCCAAATTCATATCTTGAAATCTTTTTTTTTTTTTTTTTTGGTCTTTTTAGGGCCGTACTGCAGCATATGGAGGTTCCCATGCTAGGGGTTGAATGAGAGCTGTAGCTGCCAGCCTACACCACAGCCACAGCAAGGTGAGATCCAAGCCTCATCTGTGACCTACACCACAGATCACAGCAATGCCAGATCCTTAACCCACCGAGCAAGGCCAGGGACTGAACCTGCATCCTCATGGATACTAGTCAGACTCGTTTCTGCTGAGCCATGAGGGAAACTCCTGAAATCTTAATTTGATGGTATTGGGAGGTGGGGCTTCTGTGAGGTGATTAGGTCATGAAGGTGGTGGCATCATGGATGAGATTAAAGCTCTTATAAAAGAGTCCCTAAAGAGCTCTTTCACCCCTTTCGCCACATGAGGACACAGCGAGAAGACAACTCCCTATAAACTAACCTCCAGAACAGTGAGGAATAAACTTCTGTTGTTTTTAAGCCACCCCGTCTATGGTACTTCAGCAGCCTGAACTAAGACACCATTTCAAAATGGTGGTCAGGGCATATGAAAGATCCCATCACAGTTATAAAAACATATATATACCTACCACAATTCAAAGGCTATCATGGGCCTGAGAGGTTTCAACAAATATCTGAAGCTGTAAAAGGATGAGGAAATACTAGCTGACAGAGCTTACAGCCTCAGAGGCTCTGTGGGAGAGCTGCTGCTGAAGAGGGCGATAAGTGACTTACCCAGGGAAAGAGGCTCCAGACTCAGAAAAAGCAAGTACATACAATATGGGCCAGAAAGCACAACACGAGTGCAAAGGAGAAGATTAACTGAAAAGTCTAAGTATCAACAACTGTTACTTCCATGCCTAAGTCCTATCTTTATAAGAAAACAACAAACCTTATAGGACCCCAGGCAAAAACAAAAACTTTAAAAAGGGAAATGATTCTCTTAAGAAATTAAACAAAATGTCTGGGAGAACTAAACAGCTAGTGCATCTGTTAGTCTGAGAACCCCAAAGTCAAGCCCTCCTCACTCTGATACTTAGCAAGTCTCCAACACGAGGGCTGGCTCTGTGCCACCAGAAGGAGGCTACCGGTGGCAATACACAGCCACACATACAGAGTGCCACCTCATCTTTATATGAATGAACAGTTAAGGATAAAGATCCATTTAAAGAAACCCTGCAGTGTGAAAGTGGAAAACCAAAACAAACAATTAAAAGACCCCGGAAGAAACAGAAAATTCAAAGGAATAAAGCTATTTCATTGAGAACCCCCAAGACAACCTATATTAGTGCTCCTAAAAAATATTTGATAATTACACCCACATAAGGACAACAACAGGAGTTCCCATCATGGTTTGGTGGAAAAAAATCTAACTAGCATCCATGAGGATGCAGGTTCGATCCCTGGCATATCTCAGTGGGTTAAGGATCCAGCACTGCCGTGAGCTGTGGTGTAGGTTGCAGATGTGGCTCGGATCCTAAGTTGCCGCAGCTGTGGCCGGCAGCTATAGCGCCAGTTTGACTCCTCGCCTGGGAACCTCCATATGCCGTGGGTGGGGCCCTAAAAAGACAACAACCAAAAAAAGAACAATGACCATCAAGAAAAGGTGCTCTGGAATTAAAAATGTGGGCCCAGACCCCAAGGGTCAGTGAATACCACGTGTGTGCGCCTGGGTACTCTGACCTCAAAGCTACGACTCTGATGACATCATCCTGTGGCACAGACAATCCCTTACCTAAGATGTGGTATATTTATAGCACAGTCAGAAATTCAAAACGGCACACATAGAACATGCTCATGGGAGGGAGACAGAGACATGAAGCCCCATTGTTCAAGAAAATCTGAGCCTGTTTTTAACTCCTCTACTAGCTTACAGGATGATCTGTAAGCTTCTCTCCATTCCTCGTCTGTCCTTTCCTACAGGACAGGAGAAAACAAACGTCATGTGTGTAGAGTGACACAATGAAGACTCCTGGAAAGTATTAATAAGAGCTGGCTTGGTGGGAAGACTTCAAGACACTAAGGCATGTTAATGAAGTACGTGTGAAATCTTCCCCGGAGAACTTCACCTACAAGATAAACACCCCTCCCATCTGAGTGATTTGCATACTGTCCTCCCCGTAACTAGAAAGAGGAATGGGATCATTGGTTCAAAACCCCACTAGTCTGAAAGCCTTCTTTTTAAAATTCCATAATGCCCTATTTATTATTCTGAAATAAAATTCATTGATAAATATTAACTCGTATACATATTGTTTTTATTTATTTTATTTTATTTTATTTTATCTTATTTTATTTTACTTTTGTCTTTTTGCCTTTTCTAGGGCCGAACCCACAGCATATGGAGGTTCCCAGGCCAGGGGTCGAATCAGAGCTGTAGCTGCTGGCCTACGCCAGAGCCACAGCAATGCGGGATCCGAGCCACGTCTGTAACCTACGCCACAGCTCACGGCAATGTCAGATCCTTAACCCATTGAGCAAGGCCAGGGATCAAACCCACAACCTCATGGTTTTTAGTTGGATTCGTTAACCACTGAGCCACAGTGGGAACTCCCATATTGTTTTTAAAACATCAATATAATACTCTATGTGTAATGTAAAGAAAAACAATTTTTAATAATATTTCAATATGTAAACAATTTTCAGGTCCAATTAACTGTGTAATGAAATAGATGCATATTGTTTACTTATATAAACTTGAATTAAGAGAAGTCAAATCAGAAGAGTCCCAAATTAAAAGCACAGGAAAACAAAAGAAAGGAATAGGCGGACAAGAGAAATGAAAGTGAATATATTCTGTGTATATTAAAATTATGAAAACATTTCTTGTGTTTTTATATAAAACGGGCTTAAGCCTAGGCTCAGATAATTATAAACTAATTTTTCACTGCGTGAATATCCAACAGGATAGCTGAAACTCATGTGGGAGACGGGTCAACGCTTTCTGTCTTTTCCACTGTGAGACATTTAAAATCTGATTCCCATCCATCCAATGCCCTACCACTGCAGGATCCAACAGGGTCCCAGATTTCTACTATGCCCTCTAGGGGGCGGCACTGCTCCCATGAAAACCCCTGGTTGATGACCTATGGGCGTTTCCTTCTAGCCTTCAGTCTATCACAGAGAAGCAAATCCTGAAGACAAATTCAGCAACATCCCTGAGAAAAATACTGATTCAACATGGCAAATGACTACAAAAAATGAATTGAGACGTACGTCATTAACTATAGCCATATTCAACATTATTTCCACTTTCTGAATTCAAGAGGATTGGTTACTCCATATAGACATGGAGTGAAAAGCTATAGTTCTGTGTCATTTATTTAGATAGCACAAAGTGATTCTGAGTTTAGAATTTTTCTTCTCAACTAGTTAATTAATGATGAAAAGGGAATTTTTCACAGAGCTCTACAACTCTCATTTCCTCAAAACAAGAATTAATGCATTCTTTCATATGTGGTCATTACAGGAAGGGGGGGAGCCATTTACTGTAAATGCCTTTCTGATGCAATTCTACCACCTCTTTCAAAGAGGGAATTCATCCAAGAAGCCTTAGTCACTTCTTCAAGAAAAATGCCACTGCACTGAACATACACAGGCGGAATCCCCTGCCCGAGGAGAGGAGCAGAGCTGGTCTCACCAGGAGAAAACAGGGAGGAGTGGCAGGGGGAGAGATCTCACAGCTTCTTCCTCAGAACAGATGTCTCAAAATGTGGCCTTTATACAGGAAAAGTCTGACACATCTATAACATGACTGCTTTGTAAATCAGATGCAAACACCAATCTTCCCCACCCAACTTTTAAGGCCATTCTTCCTAAAAAAAAATATGAGACTTCTGTTCTGAACCAGGAACCTATGTATAATTAGTATCTGAGCAACTATAGGTATTTCATTTTAAAAACTTCACACACAGAAGGAAAAATGAAATCCTATACTTAAATATTTGAAAATGAAATTACATTTTGAAGCGGGTGAATTTCACAGTAAAGAGATGATGACATACAGTGTAATACTACAAAGCAATTCAGAGGAAAAAGAAACTTAAGACAAAGAGTTCTGAACTCTTTCCAAACAGAGGACTAATTTTTCTAAAATCTGAAACCCACCCCAAGGGAAAAGAGGGAACTATTTCTCCAATTAATCCTTACCTGGATTTCCACTGATTCTTTTAACAGCCAGATGTACCCTCTTGCTTCTATGGAGGAGTCAATGTAAAGCCCAAAGCCCAGAAGTCACCCGATCAAGACCGTGTGCTGCTGGAGCCCAAAATCCCCTTGATGAATAAAACTGCACATCGTAATATACACGTTCTGAGCAAGCTATTGGTTAAGCGAAGGCAATGCGTGTGGAAGTCTGATTTGCCACCTTCGGGGCATGCCTCTCATATCCCATCTCAGAAAGACGAAAGACACACCACATCTGAGTGAGTCAAAACTAGACAGGGTTCATTTCTTCTGCAGCATTCTCCCCAACACTACGGAAACCACAGGAAGGACCAACCACAGCGAGATAGGACTCCCTCAGCAGGCCAAGTCAATGAAGAATTATGTCGACACTGCAATTCACAAATAAATCTCAGGCCACTGCCAGAGTTTTCTGTGTTATGTGACTGCTTAAGAGTTATATATAAGGACAAGCACGGGACACATATCTTCAAGCCAAGAATTCTGAGCCATGGTTTAGGGGTGCAGAACTAACAAGGAGTGGTAACAATTCTCCAAAGAAGTTTAATCTTTAGGCTACACTGATGATCTACCAAGAATAATAGAGCAATGGTGTAACTGATCTTCTTGGAATGAGGGGTTTTCAACATGCAGTTCTTAGACCATGTGCACCAGGGTGACCTAAGGTTGACTCAAGAGTATCTGAAGTGGAGCCCGGGAATCTGCAGGTTATTCTTAAATCCTTTCAAGCTGGAGGACGGTGCTTCCTGCCAGCAGAATGAACAGCTGATTATAGCTGCTACCATCTTCCCTGCTCCTCATTCAGTTATCTTGTCCCGTACTCCCGCTGAAATCAGGAGCAGTAAGGACATGAAAGCCACCTCAGTCCAGAGGCTTTCATTCCAGGGGAAAGGAGAGCCTGCCTGGGTTCGCCTGGCCTCTCCTCCACACCCAGCTCTCCATCTCCACTGAGACACAAGCTCAGGCTACAGTACTTGAGGCTGAATGTGAACATAACATCCAAAGATGCTCCCCCTGGAAAACAAAAAGACGCTGCTAAGAACAAGAGGAGGAAAATGAGAGAGGAAACTCATGTTTACTGACGACTCACAATGTTGCAGGCACCACATCAAGAACTTTATAGACAATTTTCTTTGTCATAGAAGTCTCACCAAAAACCCCAAAACCAAAACAAAAATCCCTTCTTCAGAAGAGTATGAACATACGAACTTGGAGTCTCTGTAGAGGACGCACTGCTGGTAGGGCCCTGCCGGCAATGCATCCCTCCACGGAAGACTTCCCTCAGCCACATGTGCTCAGCTCCACCCCCATTATCCTCTAAACATAAAGGGGTTTTTAAAAGGAAACTAAGAAACACTGTCAGAAATGTACTTAAAATGATATCACCTTTCCATATTTCTAGTTCTTGGTTCCTTATTTATCCAACGTAAGATCGTGTAAACTTTCAGAAAGTTCAGAGTCCTTTTCCCCCATCCGTTCTACATTTAACTTGTCAATTCACTGCAGTCCAAAGTGCTGGGCAGGGAGCGGGGGAGCCCCATCGTTATAATATGTACAGAAAAAATGATATTTGAACATCACCAATGAGTATGAAAATTATGTTTACTTTAATAAAAGAGGTTTTACTTGCTTATCCAACATGCACAGAGTTTCTAAGAAAACATTCTGGCGGAGGCAGGCCCAACTTGGAGAGCAGCCGGTTGATGAACAAGCCCTTCCAAGTGCTCCCCTCTGTGTCTCAGGAGGACGCTGCTCTCTGACATCCTAACACAGTCACAGGAAGCTGACATTCTATCTTTAACTTTTTACTATTAGCCGACCCAGTGTATTTGGTGTTCCAACTATTTTGCCTAATAGGTAAAATCTGCATCTGTTAGGGCAGCGGTTCTCTTATGCCCCCAAATGAAACCTTAGGTGAAAACCTAACACAGGCACAGGATGAAAGCAGAGCAGCCTCGCTGATGTGGTGGGCTAGAGGATACAAAGCCCTCCAGAACAGGGCCTGCTGACTCATCTCATCCCTCAGTGTGGCTATGAGGCAACACTGCCAAACCCTAAGGGCTCTATTTTATCTTCTCTTAGACCTTGATGGTTTTTTTACATTTACACTTTATCACTTTATTCTATGCATGCCTTTGTGTCTCAAAGTTGGGCATATATAAAAATTGTTAAAAGCCATGTCAGGTCCTATTTCAAGCGCTACTTACTACATTAAATTTAGGATTTCTGTTACATATTTGACTCCTGTGGATCCTAACAGAAAAATTACAATCTCTATTTGTATCTTTAGCAACAATACTCTGAGCATATTTGCAAGTTCAAGATCATTTTATAAACATAAAATTGTGTCGATAATGTATCTTAAATGAAGGAGAACATCTTTGATGTACAAGACCCCTTCGCCATGATTTCACTTCCACCAGTAGCCTTTAGCTTGCTACCTGTGGTACACTAAGTTTCAGATGATATACTAAAACTCAAGCAAAAAATATTACCATGAGATTAAAAATGAGAAATGAATTTAAAGAGTTGTTAGGTAACCATTATCTTAAGAGGTATAATACCAGGTCAGCAGAGAGAACAAAGCTTGAAATGACTTCCTGAAGACCCAATACGTCCAAAATTCTAATAGGAAAATGTAAGAGCCTTTCCCTTTTAAACATTTTCTGACTGCTATTTCCCAGGCTTTAAAAAGTTAATGTGTTTCTTCAGCCAAAGCCATCACATTTCAAGTGTACATGTGAGAAAGTGGCCAGAGTGAAGGGGTTGACCTGAGTCACGTGGGACCAAGAACTTGAATCAGGGAAAAGTCCCAACGTTCAGCATTCAACGGCCCCTCAGAATACACACAGTGTTGAAAAGTAGTGAACTTTATGTATAAGAGAGTGTCCTAAACACATACACGGAAGTGATAAAAATGATCTGTTATTTCAAAACCCATGCTTAACCACATTCTTATTTTCAGAATACTCCACATTTTCCTATGATTTCCACTTTAATTTATTATCCAAAGTAATTATGGAAGCCACTCTACTAGCATTACTCTAGTTGTACTTAGATGATTTTAAGATAGTCAATCTTTTTCCATGAACAGAAGCATGGTGAAGAGAAATAGTCCTCAAATACCTGGTTGTGTTCCCAAAATGTACTTATGTTGATGGGTTAGAACTGGTGCCGCTTTTCCCTTAGGGATGATGATGCTCGTGAGACTCAGTACTCAGAGGTCATTGCACGAAAACTTATTTCACTCATAACGGATCTAGGATACAATATTACATATCTGAAGCGAAAAGTATATTGTAACTGTGCTGTAATACTAATAATTACATAAGGAACAAAATAAACTAGGCATGATTTTTATTTTTCTATATGCACATGTGTAAGACAGTATAATGAGAGGACGATAAACCAGACTAAAACACTTAAGAGATTTGAAAGTTGATGACGCTGGCTGTTATGCCTTATTTTACCTCCGAATATACTGTGTTCTTTTCTTTTAATAATAATTATAGCTACTCTTATCAGCGATGACCAGCACCACTGGGGGCTCTCCAAAATCAAACAAGGAGGGAAGAAAGAAAAAAATCTTCGAGAGAGAGAGATTTACTTGAAATATGGGGGAAATATGAAAAAGAAATATGTATGGAATTAACACAGACTATGATCTGAAGTGCGGCGGGCAGGAGAAGAAGAGAACATAAAAGACGTTGGATTAGACACAGCACCTGAGCCAGGACAGCTGGGCTGCTGTGTGGAACAAGGGTGGGGGGAACTGACCATAGGCAACGTGCAACTGGCCCTCTGTGTGAACCAAAATGTGTGCAAATCAAGTGTTTATGATTTGGGAAGGCCTTGTGTGGTAAACTTGGTCAGAATTTGGTTGTCAGGCTTTCAAAGCAGTAGTTATTTGGTCTGGCTGGTGGCTCAGTTGATGAGAACAGAGCCAGGGCTCAACAGGGGGAGTGGTGTATGTTTGGCTTCATGGTCACAGAGCATGAATGGCTCTAAGCAGTGAGCACCCAACAAATGGTGCTGACCAAAGAAGGCACACACCAATGCCTACAGACTGCTCAGGATCCCATCAGCTTTCTAGAGCTCTGTTCTACCAATAAAGTCACTTTTCTGCATGGCATTCTTAATGCCTTATATAACTGAGGAGGAGTGGGCCAAAAAGAAGTTAGGTATCACAGTCTGAAAAATCTGATATTATTATCATATCTAAACTTAAACGATTATTGGATCCCATTTTATAATGATGTGAACCCTATGCATTTTTAATACTATAATATGCTAAAGGTGAATCTGAAATACAGAAATACTTAAGGTCCTTTTATATGACAACACAAACTTTGGCCTTGCTAAACAGGTTGGTGGCGTGTGTGTGTGTGTGTGTGTGTGTGTGTGTGTGTGTGTGTGTGTGTTTAAAACTTCCTACTATCAGAGGAAGTTAGGAAAGAGAATGAAAAGGAAGTGAATACTGGTTATAATCAAAGGTAACCCCTTTTGGTTCTGGTCAAGAGTCAGATTGGTTTAATACAGTATTTTTCAAACTGTAGGGGTGATTCATTAGTGGGTTTTTTAATAACTTCAATGCATGGCATCAACACTTTTACAAAAAGGAAACGAGAATAAAATAGAACACAAGAGCTCACTGCACATAGCTTAACTTGTCTCATAAAGTAATTGTTTCTTCTTTCTTGTGTGTATTGTGTGTACTTTTTCATGATGTACAACACATTCCTTTCCTGAGTCCCAGGAAAGAAAAGGGTTTATTAGAAAGAGGACTAAGGACCGTGTTTAAGATGAGGTGGGAGGATCATGTGTAGATGTAATTTAATCAGGGCGGTGCTACAAGGGCCTTATCTTGGAAACTAACGGCAAACCAAGATGCATTTACATTACCAATCAATAATTCTAAAGGCACCGAGCAAGTCATTATTCACTCATTCAACCAGCTAAGTGCCTATTCTCCCTAGATGGGGTTTATGGAGAGAGGATGAAGTTATTTTAAAAATGAAATAGGGTCACATATTATAATAACAGCTAACACATGATGAGAGCTTACGAAGTGCCTGATAGTGCTCTAAGCACTTTACATGTCATTAACTCATCTGATCCTCTCAATAACCCCAAAAGGTAAATACTAATATTATCTCTGTCTTACAAATGAGAATCTGAGAAATCAGGTCAGTTGCCTAAAAGGCAAAGCCAGTATCTGAACCCAAGAAGTCTGGATCCAGAGTTCTTATGCTTAATGTATAGGATTCTTCCAGAATCCTTACTTTTAAGGTATAGTATCCTTGACAGTTAACAGCACAATCATCCATAATGGAGAGTCAGACTGTGGCACTGGGGAGAAAGGAGGGGATAAACACATGAGGGAAACGGGAGGCCCCATGGAAACTTATGTCATTAACACACACTACTGCCCAGGCTTTGCTGTCTGTCCTCGTTTCTCTTGCCGTTAAAGTAGAAGCTACAGTCTATGCCAGAGACACTTCGCCTTGTTCCTATTTTGATACCCTGATGCGTTCTGAACACAACTCCCAGCACATTAGTTCAAACTCCATCCCTTCTTCCCTCCTTAGAAAACATGTAAGAATGTGATTGAGTGGGTCCCTGTTTTTCTGTTATGACTCTCATTTATTGAAAAGTTAAAAGGGATTCATTCTGGGGGGTTGTCACTTAAGCTTTTGTCTTAGCCAGTGATTTCTGACACATCTCCCATGTTTTATCTCCAAGAACCAGTGAATCCTGAGCTGCAGTAGGCACTGCCAGACTGGGTGACACAGAGCTCCCAGAGGTACTGAGCAGCACCCCCTTGCGTTGCTCCCCTTATTAGCTTCAAATGAGATCCGAAGAAACTGCAGATGTGATACACACTGTGGCAAGTGAACCACCCTGTTTCAGAAAAATATGAAAGAATTAGGTACTAAAGATTTCTTTTCCTCCTATCTGTCCACCCTTGTTTCAGGTTATATTAAGCCCTATAGGGAGGGCCCATACCAATAATGAAATAAGTAAAAATCAACATTATTCCTGGTAGCATGGTTACCTTTCTGAGCTACCTAAGCACTCCAAACAGCACTGTTTAAATGCTGAGTAAACACTAGTAAGCTTCCACAGCTTGAAAGAAGGAAGGACTATTCCTCGTCTTTTATAACCATGATTAAAAGAGCCAGTACAAATGAATTCTGGAACAAATATGAAACGACATTTAGGTCTTTGACAACTACTTCTGGCCACAAAACTTGAAACATTTCTCATGAAAGCACCTTGTGCCAAACAAATATAATTATCTTTCACACTTTCAAAAAATTATTAAAACATTTACATCGTACATTGTGATGTGGGGGATTAACTTATTAGAATAATTCAGGACTTTTTCAAAATGCAATGAAATACTCAGATGACTAAGACAAGATCTGAGGCCTGAGTGGACTGTGGCAACGCTCTACCTCACTTTGCGATACATACATTCTCTAAGGAGTCCATCAAAAGAAAAGCAATGGTTTAACACCCTTTAAAAAAATACACACAAAAGCTGAGGGTTGTCAAAATAAAAATTCTAACTGAATAATAACTGCATATATGCCTGTGTCAATGTCTTACTAGAAGCCAGAGATACGACTTTACTATTTATCACTATCATAATTCTTCGGTTATTTTTTGGTTTATTTAGGTTACTTCTTTTCCAGGTCAGATTAAATTGTTTATTTCTACCAGGTATTCATTGTGTCTAAAACCAAGACTTTTCACATGGGTTAGAGGGTACATTTTCTGTAGTTAAAAAAAAAAGGATGATTCATCTATATACCCATCTAGTCTATCAGCTTCTAAGAAAGATACACTTTTGGATAAAAGAGTGGTAAGGTCTGCACTTTACAAACATGACATTTTTTACTAGTGGTATTACACATGGGGATTTTTTTTGTGTGATGATGCTCATTTTCCTGCTCCGGTTACCCTGCCTCATTAACTGTACTTGGAACCAGGAGCATTCATTTGGTCCCATCCAGATGAAGGTGTACCCGGTTCTAAGAATGAGACTATTTTAATTGGGAAGCTGAATGATTTATGGGGCAAGAGGAAGGAAGTCAAATGTAAAACTGCAGCCTCAGCCAGCTCAGTGCACTCATACAATAAGTTAAGGGACAACACTAATACTGCTTTTCTACCAGTAAAACATCATGCGGATAATAAATAATATTCTAAGCAGAAACATTGTGTTTACTCAGGGGGTCGGCCAGAGGCTTCCCTAGAATATAGGAATCGGGGGAGGGGTGTTTTCTGGGTTGACAGGGGTACATGTAGCTGAGAAAGACATGGAACTTTTGCGGGAGCAACTAGGGTCAGAAAAGAAAGTGGTTCCAGATTTAAAAATTAATTATCCCCTAAAACCTTCATTGTCATTGAGGTGAAGACTGGGCCTCTCTCTCCCTCTCCTATCTGTACCCATCAGCGGAGTGGAAAAAGCAGTGCACCTGGTTATGAGTGGGCTTTGCTTTCCACCACCTTCTGCTAAGATACACACTTTCCAAGTAGTGTGTTAAAAAACAAAAAGCAAAAGACAAAGAAGACTGAAGTTTAATACTAATTTTTGAAAACTATTAAAGTGAGGGGAATCCTTTCACAATGTATATGTTTATCAACTGTCATGTTGTACATTTAAAAGAGTTTATATACTATATGTCAATTATATCTCAATAAAACTGAAAAAAAAATTAAAAGTTCTGGTTGAAAAAGTGCTATCTGCTTTTCAGTGTTAGTTCTTCCCTTTAATAGCTCTGCTATTGTGTCCAAGTCCCATTAGCTCTCAGAAACTCAGTGTCCTTATCTATAAATTAAGAAGGTTAAAGTAAATGTCCTCTAACTTTCCTTCCAATTCCAAATTCAAATGCTTAAACTGAAATAATTTTGTGCATGTAAATCAATGAAACTGGAACACACCCTCACACCATGCACAAAAAAAAAACCTCAAAATGGCTTAAAGACTTAAACATAAGACAAGACACCATCAAACTCCTAGAAGAGAACATAGGCAAAACATTCTGACATCAACCTTACAAATGTTTTCCCAGGTCAGTCTCCCAAGGCAACAGAAATAAAAGCAAAAATAAACCAATGGGACCTAATCAAACTGACAAGCTTTTGAATAGCAAAGGAAACCATAAAAACAACAAAAAGACAACTTACAGAATGGGAGAAAATAGTTTCAAGTGATGCAACTGACAAGGGCTTAACCTCTAAAATTTACAAACAACTTATACAACTCAACAGCAAAAAAGCCAACAACCCAACTGAAAAAATGGGCGAAAGACCTGAATAGACATGTCCCCAAAGAAGATACACAGATGGTCAACAAGCACATGAAAAAATGCTCAATGTCCCTGATTATTAGAGAAATGCAAATCAAAACTACTATAAGGTACCACCTCACACCAGTCAGAGTAGCCATCATTAATAAGTCCACAAATAACAAATGCTGGAGAGGGTGTGGAGAAAAGGGAACCCCCCTGCACTGTTGGCGGAAATGGAAATTGGTACAGCCACTGTGGAAAACAGTATGGAGGTACCTTAGAAAACTATCTACAGAACTACCATATGACCCAGCAATCCCACTCCTGGGCATATACCCAGACAAAACTTTCCTTGAAAAAGACACATGTACCCCATATGTTCACTGCAGCACTATTCACAATAGCCAAGACATGAAAACAACCTAGACGTCCATCGACAAATGAATGGATTAAGAAGATGTGGTGTACATACACAATGGAATACTACTCACCATAAAAAAGAACAAAATAATGCCATTTGCAGCAACATGGATGCAACTAGAGACTCTCATACTAAGTGAAGTAAGTCAGAAAGACAAAGACAAATACCATATGATATTACTGACATCTGGAATCTAATACATGGCACAAATGAATCTTTCCACAGAAAAGAAAATCATGGACATGGAGAACAGACTTGTGGTTGTCAAGGGGGAGGGGGAAGGAGGAGGTGGGATGGACTGAGAATTTGGGCTTAACAGATGCAAACTATTGCCTTTGGAATGGATAAGCAGTGAGATCCTGCTATACAGCAATGGGAACTATGTCTAGTCACTTATGATGGAGCATGATCATATGAGAAAAAAGAATGTATATATGGATGTATGACTGGGTCACCTTGCTGTACAGTAGAAAATTGACAGAATACTGTAAACCAGCTATAATGGAAAAAAGTAAAAATCATTAAATAAAAAAAAGGAAGAAAAAGTATTTTGTGACTTATTTCCCCCTTTCAAGTATCTCCGATCTTTATTCTATACCAATTGTAAACTTTAAAAAAAATACATATATATATAGGAACAGTGGAAGATTGGAGCCAGTAGGGCTTATTAAGATAGATTTAAGTATTAATTGATCTGGTTTACCCAGGACGTTTATAATTTTAAGAACAGGCAAATGAATTTGAATCTACAAAGGAAATGTAATAAACTCCATAATGTAATTATGTATTAATTTAAACTTCTGGCAATATTTACAAAATATTTTAAATTATAAGGATATTCATCTATTTCCAAATACATATTGAGCCACTCCCAAATCCACTGCTGGTTACTGTGCACATCAGAAAACAAAGAACCCAAAGCAAAACTTAAATGAAGATAAGTTACTGTGAAAAGAAAACTTTTTTTTAAAGAAGTGAGCCTTTGTTTCCTTGTTACACACACAAAAAAGCTGGCTGAGTTGGCCGCTGAAAATTTCTGGTCACCCATGCTAGTGTTGTCTTCCACGATGGTGGTAAACTGAATATTGATTATAGATACATATTTGCCCCTTCAATCAGAGGTACTGAATTTATTTTCCTCTAATTATTGATGGAGACAAACCCCAAAATACTGAAATCCTTTGTAAACTGTCTTCTAAAAGGCCCATTTCATACTGAAATAGCAAGATCTATCATGTACAACTGAAAACAGCAAATATTCAGGAAATACATAAAACATGTTGATTACACACATTTAAAAAGGAATACTACTAGAGTTCCTGTCGAGGCGCAGTGGTTAATGAATCCGACTAGGAACCATGAGGTTTCGAGTTTGATCCCTGGCCTTGCTCAGTGGGCTAAGGATCTGGTGTTGCCGTGAGCTGTGGTGTGGGTTGCAGACACAGTGTGGCTGCGGCTGTGGTGTAGGCCAGGCCGGTGGCTACAGCTCCGATTAGACCCCTAGCCTGGGAACCTCCACATGCCGGGGGAGCGGCTCAAGAAAAGGCAAAAAGACAAATAAATAAATAAATAAAATAAAAAATAAAAAGGAATACTACTTTTGCTTTTTTAAATAATACACTATTCTATCCCTGAGGATGAAACAGTAGATTGTAAACTGGAAATATTTACTTAAAAATCTTTAAAAGCAAGAATATTAAAGTAATGCTACAAACTTAGGAAAATCTGCGTTATATTTTTACTCTGTGAAAACCTCTTCTTTTACTAAGTAGCATTTTCCTTGTGTGGCTATCACAGCTAATCAACACTGTAAAACCAGGAGCTTTTTAAACCTTTATGTGTGTGTGTGTGTGTGTGTGTGTGTGTGTGTGTCAATTTTTTTTGTCTTTTTAGGGCTGCACCTGCGGCATAGGGAAGTTCCCAGGCTAGGGGTCCATTCGGAGCTGCAGCTGCTGGCCTAACCACAGACACAGCAACACGGGATCCAAGCTGAGTCTGCAGCCCACACCATAGCTCACGGCAACGCCAGATCCTTAACCCACTGAGCAAGGCCAGGGATGGAACCTGCATCCTCATGGATACTAGCTGGGATCGCTACCACTGAGCCACGACGGGAACTCCTATATCGCTGCATATTAAAGTCAACTAGCATTTGGTTATGGCGAGACTATGATCTCTGCTGGGAACTGACTAGAACCTTCTTTTATCATGAACGTTCGGTAAAACTGGGATGATGGCAGCATCTGCCCGTACACGCTTCATGCAATGCTTAGCACATAGGAAAGAGTCGATAAAGGCCATGAATGTCACTGTTTCCTTTGCCACACAAATTATCACACACACAAAATAGAATAGCTCAAAACAAATCCATCCTGACCTGGGAGGAACACGACTAGAATTTCCTGAGAGCGCCACCTTTGTACATGGCAACAATAGCAGCTGCACGTCCTGAGCACTTAGAAGAAGCCGAGCATTTTAGTTGCCTTATTTCATGACAACGTACAAACTTTGGCTTAAGTGTTGTTAAGCACTGAAGTTCAAAACTAGCAAAACCCACAGCACATCAACTACTTCACAACTTGTTGTTGACTGTCTTCTTTTCCTTTTATTCACGCTTTTAAAAGAAGAGCTTGGCGACCCAATGTGACTTCTCACGCCTTTCATGATCGATCTAGGTGCTTTAATAAAAGGAGTAACAGTAGTTTCTAGTTTCACTTGTTTCCCTTCACAGAAAATGAATAAAGGAAAATGGCCAGAAAAATTGGACGAGTATGAAATGCTTTTAAGAACACATGTTGTTCTTGTTTGGGGTTATTAAGCTCACACTATCTTATGTTCCCAAATACTGTTTAGATTTCTGCCATAATTTGTCCCTTTGAACCCTTTTCAGTCCTGCTACTCTCTGAAGCCAGTACACCCGTGACCTGTGATCCGTGCTTTACCTTCTGAAGTAGGGGCGGCGAGGAAAAAGGCCCAGGAAGGGAGCCAGGCCGGGGGCAAGGATTCAGCTCCAGCTCTGTGTAGTCTCAAGGCTGCGGGGTAAACCTACCCATTCTGGTGTTTTTCTACTGGTTTCTAGGCATGTACTGTGTACTAGGAGTAAACAAGGACAAAATGGACTTGAACTCAATCTTGGAATTACTTCCAAGTAACAACAACAAAAAAAGGTTTTCTAGTTAAAGGCTTTTCATGGTTTTTTGATTTTTTCAAAAAGTAGGGATTCAACTGAAGTAGTTTTAAAGTATTTATTTGACTGCTCTCTCTCACTACTTTCCAAGCCCCTGCCCCTGCCTAGGATGTGCTAATGCCGTGAGTTCACCAGCCAGGAATGGAATAGGACAAGGGGAAGACCCAGGGTTCAGACCAAAATTTTAGGGTCACTTATGAGGTTGCTTGGAAGAGGTCATCAGAGAGGTATGAGAACAAGTAGTAAGTGCCTCAAAAGGCAAGAGGAAGAGAGTGGAAAGAAACGGAAAGAACCACCTGTAATGGTAGAGAGACCAAGGCTGCACAGTCTCAGGGGCAGCGGCGACGTGATGAGGGTGCTGCAGCCGCTTCAGGAAAGGCTGGAAGGATCTGTCCTCGTGGATTATTTATATATGAGCTGCTTATTCCGTTTTTCCGAGACAGGCCCTTCCACCGTTAGCTCTATGAGTATTCCCTTTTGTTTTTCCTCAATTTGTAGAGGGCTCTGGATCACCTACCAGTTCAGCCCCTCCAGCATGTTCCCAGGACTGGCCTTCAACTGCCTCCAGATGGTATGACTGCCAGAAAAGTGCCACTGCATCACTGGCACCCTCCATGGTCCTCTTCCAGGCAGAGATGATACATTAATTGCATCCTAACCCAAATGGTGCAAATGCACATGGCTACAGACTACTGTACTGATTTAATTAATCTTCAAAGTAATTAGTGAGTAAAAGAAGGAAGAATATATCTGAAGAACAGATGTCCAGGAAGGAGTTAGTTTAGTCCCTTAATTATGGCTAAGAAGAAAACATCAGAAAGTTTTATTATTGTACATGATCTATTTATTTACTGGAAAAAATACTTTATGATTCATTTAAAATTGCTTTAGAAAGTAAATGGAAAAAAAGAAAAATCAAAACGAAATCCTAAGATAATGATTTTTTCAAAAGATTTTGATAAATACACCTTAACATCTACTAGCTGTCAAAGTCTGCTTTATTCTCTTTTCTCAATATTTTCAAACCTTAGATTCTGCAAAACAAAGTAACTCAAATCGTCTAATGTGGCATTTAAAATAATTGTAAAATGTAGAAATGTATTAATCTATAATATGTGGTTAAGTATTATAATATGATGTTATACTATAGTATAATATTTGGCTAAAAGTTTTTGGCAAATATGCTGTATTCATAACTACATGGGAAGGCTTAATTACTCAAAGAACCAAGAGAACAACGTTGCCTTGGCTTCAATAACAGAATATTTAGAAATTTCTAAGACTACTCAAATGACATATTTTTAATACAGAAAACTGGGATTTGCTGTCTCATTTATTGCCTATAAACCTTAGAAATATTCCTCAAAGACAGCTGAGTATTAGTTTATCTTTAATTACAAGAACCATTTGCACATTACAACCACGAAAATTTGTTGAGCATACTGAGTAATCCTAGGTGTACATAATTATGATTCCTTTATAAATACATGGCCTCAAAGCAACAAGAATTTTGCTAGCATTCCACAGAAGTCACTAAAATATTGTGAATCACTGAAATATTGAGGAGTGAATGGTACATGAGAAAACAAAAACAGGAGCTAAGTTAGGGAAAGAGTTTCACACATAAAGAATTAAGTTATGGCAAGTTGGGGGGGAGCACATTTATGGATAAAAGAGACTTAGGCACATTACCACAGAAAATGGAGAGAAAGGCAAGAAAAAGCAGGTGCCCCACCACTGCACAAAAATACCTGGCGCTGCCGAAGCGCAGCTGACTGGTAGGTTATGAGGAGCGCTCCAAAGAAAAGAGGAGGGAGAAAAGAAAACGTGATAGGAAATATGACAGACTAGAAAACTCTATCGCAGCCCTCATACGGTTACCGTGTGTCGGGAATCCACACATCCACAGTGGAAGCGGGCGCATGGGGTCCTAACATGACACTTTCCTGGGGGTTCCAAGAAAAAGGTCTGAGAACCACTGACACACCGAGCCCACCACCAGCGCCCGGCTCTCTCAAGTTACACTTCCGGAACACCTCCGAACAGAAAACTTCCCAAGGTCATATCCCCAGATCGCAGAGGGGAAACACGGCAAAACATGAAACAACGGGGCATTTAAAGGAACTGTGTACACTGTGACACAGCAGTCTGGGGGAAGACGGCCGTCTAAAGCAGTATCAAACCACAGGGCCTGCCTCCCAGCGTGCCTCCCCCGCCTGAATGAATGAGCAGTGCTCGGGTGCGGAGGGGGAGGAGCCGGAGAGACAGACGGACGGACGGTGGCACGGAAAGCATCCCTCCGGCCGGGGGGAGCCAGGTCTCCCCACAGCGCGGTGAAGGCGGCAGGAGCTGGTGCCAATCCGGAGAGGTGGGTGGGTGAGGAGAGAGGAGACACGTTCAAGGCCAAGCACAGCACTTGGCACATAATGTGCCCCTTATCAGTGTTTGTTGCAAGTGTCGGTAGCCCTAAGTAACACCGGCAGTTTTATGATGGGAAGTTAGTGTGGGGGCAGGGGCAGCAGGTTGAAACGTCTTATTCCAGGTAATCACTGGCGCCCTCAGAAAATAAGTGCGGATCTTCATGCTGTCGCCTCTGTCTTTACTAACTATCCACAGGCTACCTCGGCGCCTCCCTGAAAACGAAGCCACCTTCCCACATGAAAAGTTCTTGGAGAATTTTAAGGAAGCTTGCTTTATTCCAAAAAATTGAAACTGATCTGACATTTAAAAGGTCATCATGAATGAGTGCTCAAAACCAAAAATGAATGGGTATTCAAACACTCAGAGGGCTCAGAGATTAAGAAATTAAGTTTCTCAGACCACTATAACAAGTCATACAGAGACCATGACAGCATTTACCAGTGATGTTCACACTTGCTTTAGGGGAAAAGGGGTTTTTGTTGTTGTTGGGTAGTTTTTGGCTGTACTACTCATTTGTTCTGGGCTAAGGTACATTTAAAGGAACTTAATAATAGCAAACACGTATGCAGTTATTTAAACATGCCAGGTAACCTTCTAAGGACTTCACAAATATTAACTCATTTAATTAATGTTGTACCCAACTCCTAATAATTTCTGGTACCTGTTCAGTGGTTTATTCTGTTCCATTAAAAGTACTTCTGTTGTTTTTTTTTTCCATTTTCTCCTGCAAAAGATGAGGAAAGTACTGTTAGTGAGTATTCACAAATGCATATATATATTTTACATCATTGTTTGATACCTTCTGGACTTGAGAGTATCAAAAGGGCTTCCTTAAACTTTATTTCAGCTGCCTAACTTTGCTGGGTTCCTACCTAGAACTACTAAGGCAGTATCATTATATGTATCAGAAACAGGAGATTTGAAGAACATTCTTTATGATTTCAAAAGAAATCGACACGGCACATAAAAAGGTGGTAGATGCATAGGAAAACAATTTAGAATAAGATTTGCCTTGGAGATGGGATTAAGATGGTGGAATAGAAGGACTGGAGCTCAACTTCTCTCCTAAAAACAACAAAATTCACAACTAAAGACTGAGCAGTCTCCACCCAAATGGACCGGAAACCCATACCCTACTCCAGAAGAAAAAGAGGAGGCCACATCCACAGGTAGGAGGGGTGATTTCGTGATATAAACAACCCCATACCTCCCAGGTGGGAAGCTCCACAGACTGAAAACTAACTGGCTCACAGAGACTCACCTACAGGAGTGAGAGTTCTGAGCCCCACATCAAACCCTCACATGCTGGAATCTGTCACTGGGAGAAAGAGCCCCTGGAGCATCTGGCATTGAAGGCCAGTGGGGCTTATGTGCAGGAGCTCCACAGGACTGGGGGAAACGGAGACCCCATTCTTAAAAGGCGCACAGACTTTCACGTGTACTAGGTCCCAGGGCAGAGCGAGGTCTCCATAGGAATCTGGGTCAAACCTGACTGCAGTTCTTGGAGGACATCATGGGAAAACAGGGGTGAATGTGGCTTGTTGTGAGGGAAGGACATTGAAGGCAAAGCTCTCGGGAATATTCAGCAGCTGCCTTTCTCTGGGGGTGGCCATTTTGGGAAAATCTGGCCCCACCCATCAGTCAGTGCTGAGAAGCCCACAGGGCAAACAACAGTCCAGGTGGGATCACAGCCCCACCCCTCAGTAAACAGGCTCCCTAAAGACCCCTCAGGCACACAGCTGCCTCTAATCCCATCCAGAGACTAAGCCCCACCCACCAGAGGGATTAGAATCGGCTCCACCTACCAGTGGGCAGGCATCAGCCCCTCCCATCAGGAAGCCTACAGCAAGCCCCCCATACAGACTTCAGCCACAAGGGGGGCAGACACCAGAAGTAAGAGAGGCTACAGCTCTATTATCTATAAAAAGGCCACCACACCAAAAACCTATAAAAATGAAAAGACAGAGAACTATAACTCAGATGAGGGAGAAAGAAAAAACCCCAGAAAATCAGCTAGGCAATGAGGAGATTCTCAGCCTCCAGGAAAAAAACTTTAGACTGTAGATGCTGAAGATGATGCAAGACATTGGAAATAAACTGGAGGCAAAGATGGATAACTTACAGGAAACACTAACCAAAGAGATACAAGATATAAAACTTAAGAAGAGATGCAAAATACAATAACTAAAATAAAAAATTCACTAGAAGCAGCTAACAGCAGAATACAGGAGGCAGAAGAACGAATAAGCGATGGTGGAGGACAGATTAGTGGAAATTACAGATGCAGAACAGAAAAGAGAAAAAAGATTGAAAAAAAATGAAGAGAGTTTCAGGGAACTCTGGGACAATGTTAAACCACCAACATCCGTATTATAGGGGTGCTAGAAGGAGAAGAGAGAGAGAAGGGGACAGAAAAAATATTCCAAGAGATAATAGCCGAAAATTTCCCTAACATGGGAAAGGAACCACTCACAAATCCAGGAGGCACAACGAGTACCATATAAAATAAACCCAAGGAGGAACACACCAAGACACATAATAATCAAACTGATCAAAATTAAAGACAAAGAGAAAATCTTGAAAGCAGCTAGGGAAAAGAAACAAGTAACATACAAGGAAACCCCAATAAGGTTATCGGCAGATTTTTCAGCAGAAACTCTGCAGTCCAGAAGGGAGTGGCATGATATACTTCACGTGATGAAAGGAAAAAACCTCCAACCAAGAATACTCTATCCAGCAAGGCTCTCATTCAGATTTGAAGGAGAAATAAAAACCTTCTCAGATAAGCAAAAGCTGAGAGAATTCAGCAACACTAAACCAGCCTTACGACAAATACTAAAAGAACTTCTCTAGGCAGGAAAGAAAAGATCAGCAACAGGAAACAAAAATTCCACAAATGACAAGGCTCACCAGTAAAGCCTTGTATATACAGTAAAGATACGAAATCATCCATGCACAATTATACCATCAAAATCAGAAGTCATGAGAAGAGGTGGGTACAAATGCGGGACACCAGAGATGAACTTGCAATTAAGAGAACAATAACTTAAAACAATCTCATATACATATAGACTCTTACATCAAAACTTCAGAATAACTGCAAACCAAAAATCTACAACTGGTACACGAACAAGGAATCTCTGGAGAAGAAATATATCTCATCATAAATAAGTGCATAATCCACCATGAAGGGGGTCATTTGACATCATTCTTGGAATGCTGAAGTCTTCTTAGATCTGATTCTGATTTCCTCTCCATCAAAGAACTTATGATAATTATAATTAAATAATGCCACTGTACAATTAAATAATACAGTTCTACAACTGTATTATTAATAACCATTTCTCTCCATGGTACAATGTAAAGTCTATAATGTCTTGTTTATCACATCACTAGAATGGTGTAATGCCTTTATTGAAGAATCAATGAGATGGAACAAATTGTGAGGACATATTTATAAAGTTACACTGTTTTTTAACCAACTTATGCATTTTATATTTTACTTATTTTCAGAGGGTGTATTATTTTGGTTATGCTTACCAGTTGTTATTCTTTTTACTATGCTATATAAAATATTTAATGGTATATAAGGCTTCCTTCTTTATAAATTTTAGTTGCATAATATAACAATTTAATATAATGCTAATTTTTAAAGAAAAGTTGAAATGTAATAGATAAAACTAAGTAGTAAAGATGAAAGCCATAAAATTGGGATAAAGTATAGAATAAATTTCCTATTTGTATCAGCATATTTTCCACTCCACTTCTCCAGCGGGAGTCACTTAATCTGTTTCTTAAGATCCATGTTATAATAATCTGTGTGAATGTAATTGTGTGTAAATGTATGTATTTTATTCTGTAAAATAAATAAATAAATAAATAAAACTAAAAAAAAAAAAAAAGATTTGCCTTGACTGTGAATCCTTCTACATAGTACTACGCCTTTTCAAACTACATGCTCTCTGAAACTCTTTTTTTAGGTGGAAGCACCTTTCCCCCTGGGTGAAATAATTGCTATTCTAAAGATAAAAACACTTAGTGAATGTAGCTATTATTACTTAAAATTACTTGTATTACTTGTAATTACTTAAAATTTTTTTAAATGAGAAATATTCATCAAAAAAGAGGGTGTCACCTAGGAAAGGCAGCAGTTCAGAGAGTCCACCAGGTGACATTTACCTCGAGAAACTCACAACTGTCTCGGTTTTGTCTCTCCCTCTGCTACCTCCAGAAGTCTATCTCACAAAGGTTCAAGAAATGATCATGTTTATCAATACTGATTCATGCTAGCAAAGGTCTTAAGAGATGGAGACAGAAGCCACAAAGCCTATGTATTAATTTCCAATGAAAAGGATGCTTGTCAGACAGCCTGGACATTTGATCCATCCACCTTGACCAATGTATTCACATTTCTTTGGTCAACAAATACTTCTTGAAGTCCCAGGTATAGGTATAGGTATCGTACAGGTAGGCTACAGATGAAGCCACATTAGCAGAGAATTGTCGAGGGTGCCCATCAGAGCCACAACACTCTAGATGCCCAGGGCTTCCAATATATTCTCTCCAGACACGTGTTCTCCTATCTCCCCCACTACCGCCATCCTAGTCCAAGGTGCCATCATCCTTCTTCTGGACAAACACAAAATACTTCTTGCTATTTTCCCCGCTTCCACTTTCTCTCTTCCAGTCCATTATCCACAAAGTGTCCAGAGTAAACATTTCAAAACAGAAGACAGGTCAAAGCTCAGCCCTACTTCAACTGCTTTAATGCTCTGCATGAGTCTTAAGATAAATGCCGAGAGCTGACTCTCGGTCCTGCTCTGGCCCTGCTCACCCCTCCAGACTCTTCCGGGCACACTCTCCCCCTCCCTCCCAGGCACCCTCACACTGGTTTCCTTTTACTCTCTTGAAAGCACAGATCCCGCAACACCTCGGATGTTCTGCACACCTCATTTTCTCTACCCAGAAACTAATGCACATTCCTGCCCCTTTCTCTCAAAGCACACACATGCCTAGTTGTCCGCAGAGCCTGGCCCATGTCACGACCCCAGACTGGGACAAATTCCCTTATTTTAAGCTCCCGTAGCATGTATCTTGATCTTCTCCTTTGTAGCACTTATCACAGTTTACGATTATACATTATGTGTAAATCAAATTATGTAATGATTTAACTTACATTTACTTCTCTCATTAGACTGGAAGAAGAGCCATGAAGGTATATGGGGCTCATTTTATTAGCATGGTTCACAGTAGTGGACATGCAAGAGATATTTTATTGAATGATGGCTTTGGGCTGTTAGAACCTGCTGCCTCCATCACCAAAACAGGGATAATTCTGCCAGTCAGACCATGTGGCTTCCCTGAATGGTCTCCACCCTCTGATGTATCCTCTGACCCCTGGAGGGGGCCAACAATTAGATGGGCACTAACACACTTCTGTAACTTACTGTATCCTAGACTTCCATGGTCAAAATAAGTTTTAAGATATGAAAGGAGAAAAAGCACAAAGTCCAAGCAACTCTACAGAGAGGACTTGTGGCAGTAGGTTACTAAGAAACACTCTAAACAAAAAGGAAAACATAAATTCCAGCCAAAGGATGAGTTCCAGTAGTGTTGACGAGACAACACTGGAAAACAAAAATACGCGCACCCATAGCAGTGGTCCTCGGAGGGGCACTGGAGTCTGAGTTTGCTGTGGATGCTGCCCCAACTAAGGGCTGAATAACAACATGTGAAGCCCTCTGAAGGAGACCCCATTCGCTGCACCACCTCCAATCCCCAGGGTCTGACTGCGTGCCTGGCACAAGGGAGACCTGGTGGGTACCGACTGTGTTATTCTCCCATTTGCCTTACAGATCAACAGCTATTTGGCTTTTCCTAACTCACTGTGTAGAATGTTTTAAATGACTCACAGTTATGGTCAACATTTTAAAGATGTTCTCCTAACATTTCAGTCCTCTTATGTGATGAGAATTAGAGCAAAACCGATAGGGAGAAGTCCCACAATGCCCTTGGTTCTAAACTCACATCTAGTCATGGGGCTGGAGAGTGCCAGCTTTCATTCATTCAACAAAGAGTATGCACCTCGAATAAGCCAGGCATGGTTCTAGGTGCTGTGGACACACAATGAACAAGACAAAACCTTTTCCTCTCAAAGTAACCATCCAGGAGGAGACAGACAATGAAAGTACTGTAAGAACAGGTATACTGCAGAGACACCGCGTGTTTGGTTCTAGATCACCACCTCTATATAGCGAGTCACACGCATTTTCGGTTTCCTAGCGCATATAGAAGTTAAGGTTACACTATATTGTAGTCTGAGATTAAGTGTGTCATAGGGTTATGTGTCAAAAAATGTACATGCTTTAATTTAAAAATACTGTATTGCTAAGAAATGCTAACCGTCACCTGACAACACAGAGTCGCCATAAACCTTCAATTTGTAAAGAAAAAAAATTCAATGTCTACAAAGCACGATAAAGCACAGTGCAATAAAGTAAAGCACATTAAAGTGAGGTATGCCTGTCAAATATAAGATATGTCATGTGAGGAATGTTCAACTTTAAGTAGGGTGGTCAAGAAAAGCCTCCCTGAGAAGCCGACATATGAGCAAAGATATGAAGGAAGTTTGCAAAGAGTCATGCAGACACCTTGGGAAAGAGTTCCAGACAGAGGGATCAGCAGGTACAAAGGCCCTGAGACAGACGCATGGCCTGTCTGACCTGGGGTGTGCATGGGAGACAGTAGTAGGATGTGGGGTCAGAAAGGTAAACTGTGGGCCTCTTAGGGCACCCTAAAGCCTTTGGCTTTTATTCTGAGAGCCCTGCAATGCAACTGAGGTGTCTGGGGCAGAGGAAGTATGACCTGGCTGCTGTGCTGAAAACAGACTAATGAAAAAGCAAGGGAGGAAGCAGCAAGACCAGTTACCAGGCCTCTGAGACCGTCTAGGCAAGAGATTGTAGGGGCTTGGATAGAGCACAGTAGTGATACACAGCAGTGCCTCCAAAAAGCTGATGGATTCTACATGGAACTGTAAGGAAATGCCCTAGGATTAACTCTAACTTTCGTAAGGGCTGATTTTAGCTGTCTTAATCTTTTTTTATCACTAAAGGGTTTTTGTGTTTGTTTAATTCTTTTTTTTTTGTCTTTTTTTTTTTTAGGGCCACACCCAAAGCACATGGAGATTCCCAGGCTAGGGGTCTAATCAGAGCTGTAGCCACCGGCCTGTACCACAGCCACAGCAATGCAGGATCCAAGCCGCATCTGCGACCTACACCACAGCTCACAGTAACGCCGGATCCTTAACCCACTGAGTGAGGCCAGGGATCGAACCTGCAACCTCATGGTTCCTAGTCAGATTTGCTTCTGCTGCACCATGGCAGGAACTCTTGTTTGTTTAATTCTTACTTTTATAAAAGAAAACTTACTGGATTTTTATCTACATGAAAGTAATATATGATCATCACAGACAGTGGAAAAGATCAGACACACAAAAAAATCACTGCATCACATTATAAAAGAATTGAACATCCAAGTACTTGTGATACTGGTCACCACTATATATTAGCATTTTTTGGTTTACCCTGAAAATGAAGGCTTCTCTAAGTAAGGGGAAAGATCACTGAATACATGCAGCCACAGTGGTTAATGACTATTTAACACAAAGATTTTCCATTTGACAATGTGTTGATGTACAACAGGATAAACACCAAACACAGGTATTCTTAAAACCAGGCTTTGGCCAATATGGTCCATCCCTGATCTTTGTCAGCTGTGCCAGTTTGAGTTTAGCCCAGGAGAAATGTTTGCACATCACTAAGGAAAGCCACGCTTTTCTGCCCAGACACTTCCCCCCGAGAAACCCATAATGATAACACGACGTAAAGCAAAAAAATGGACGTGATGAATTCTGGAAAAAAAATAAACAAAGTGTTCTTTTTATTCTCTGCTCTGTTGGCTAATGCGGGGGGGGGGGGGGAGGTAGGGAAAGATCACAGCATGAAACTGTCATCACAAAACATTCCACCCTAGGGCAGGGAGGCAGCTCTCCACTTGCTATCATCAAGCCATAGGGCGCATCATCTGCATGGTGAAAAGAACCCCCTCCCCCGTCCCCCCAAACAGAATGTTGCTGTTTAGTCAACAGTGACAAAAAACTAAACTCTCTGATTTTCAACATTTAATACTTTTGGCTGATATGCCTTATTTGTTCAGCTTTTCTCAAAGTGTGCTAAGACAGGCCAGTTGCTTGTGTTGAACCAGGTACTGCCATCAGCTACCAGGGTGGTCCTTTTCAAATTTCAACGTGCAAAGGAATTGCTGGGGGGGGGGGTGTCTGTTAAAACGCAGACTCTGATTCAGAAGCTCTGGGCTGGGGCCTGAGACTCTGCATTTCTCGTAGGGTCTCTGGTGATGTGGATGAGTGTGCAGGGCATAGGTGCTAGAGAGATTCTCGAGGGCTCATTTCTAAGGCTGGTTGTTGGTGGAAGCGGGTGATGTCAGTTCTCGTAAGCAGTCTGTGGACCACGATTTGAGTATATAGTGGTAGCATACTGATTAGCCTCCCTCTTTTCCCTCTCCCCACAATTCCCTTTCTAAGTGCCACTGACAGAGTCTGAAACAACTGCATTTGACAGTTTTCTATTAAAAATAAGGATGTGCCCTCCATGGGTAGGATAATTACATCACAGGCTCTTCTGGAGCATCCTTAGATAACTGATTAGATCTGAAACCATGTCAGGTTCTCCTTTTATTCTCCCTTTCCTTTGCTCATCCTCTCCCCACATAGAGGAATGGGCCCCACACAGCACTGTGGCGAGAGATAACTCCCAGCTTCAGCATTAGGCGAGGGTGTGAAGGAACCAAAATTACTGAGCCTTTTCCATCTCATACTTTCTTGTGAACAGACTCATCCACAGACAGCCATGGCACTGGCTGGGAAAGTACACATTTTGTAATAAGGGGTAAGAGTGGGTGACGAATGACTGCTTACGAGAACTGACATCACCCGCTTCCACCAACAACCAGCCTTAGAAATGAGCCCTCGAGAATCTCTCTAGCACCTATGCCCTGCACACTCAGACAGAGGGTCTCATATTACACACATGGCCAAATCTCTCATTCAGAACCTCATATTTTCTGCCTTTTTTTTTTTTTTTTTAGGGCTGCATATGGAAGTTCCCAGGCTAGGGGTCGAGTCAGAGCTGCAGCTGCTGTCCTATACCACAGCCACAGCAACGCCAGATCCAAGCCATGTCTGTGACCTACACCGCACCTCTCGGCAATGCCAGATCCTTAACCCACTGAGCGAGGCCAGGGATTGGACCTGCAACCTCATGGATACTACTCAGGATTGTTACCTCAAAGCCACAATGGGAACTACTAGAACCTGATATTTTCTAATTACAGACAATTCATATGAAAACGTAACCTGAGCTTTAGAGTGCCTTTCTCAACCCTTAACTTCTGAGCTATTTTAGTTCAATCCTAACTGGTTTTCAATCAATATTTCACAGATATGTATTTCTTTCTTAGTTTGCTTCTAAAATATACCAGGAGTTCCCGTCGTGGTTCAGTGGTTAATGAACCCGACTAGAAACCATGAAGTTCTGGGTTCGATCCCCAGCCTTGCTCAGTGGGTTAAGGATCCAACGTTGCTGTGAGAGGTGGTGTAGGTCGCAGATGCGGCTTGGATCCCAAGTTGCTGTGGCGTAGGCCTGCGGCTTTAGCTCCAATTAGACCCCTGGCATGGGAACCTCCATGTGCCATGTGTATGGCCCTAAAACAAAAAGACAAAAAGACAAAATAAATTAAATAAATAACTAAAGTATACGAAAACAGTGGTGAGATTGCTAAAAAGAAAAAAAGCAAAAGCTGTTCCTCTAGGACAAGGATCCCCAGCACACATGTATGAAAGGCCTCCTTTCTGTTTCTCTAAAGCCCTGAGATGCCCGAAAGGAGATGGTGTGGTGAGGAAGACGCGGAGGAGATGCTGGACTGTTACCCCCGATTTGCTTCCCGCCCTCTGTGATCCTATAAAACCACAGAGGGAGGAACATGGCAGAAAGGAGGCTAAAAGAAGAGGATACAGCAGCAGCAGCCGCTCTGAAGATTTGGGAGCTCCGTCTAGGAGATCACAATCACGTGCAGAATTTAAAAGGACCAACTGGAATTCTCATTGGGCTATATTAAAGAAACAAACTACTAACCAAAACCTACCAAGAAGGATAAATAAAGGCATACACAATTTGGGGCAAGATTTAAAGAAGCAAAATACCACTCACATATAATAAAGGCAGGTGGCAAAGAGCAGGCAGGCCCACTCTGCTGCTCCTGCAGCTTGAACCCAAAGGCAAAGCAGAAAAGGAGACAGCCTTGGCACAATACAAGGACACACCTTCTAACAAACTTCTCAGCCACAGCACTTCTTCTTTTTTTGCAAAGCAGTGACTCCCATCACTCCTGAGACAGCCTTAGCCTGCTACCCTGCTCTTCCCCAGCACCAAACATCGTGCTATGCCAGGCTGCACGCCACTCCCTGAACGTAGTTTCCTGACTCTCATGCATCACAAGTACCGTATCTGGAAAACTTTTTCATTGCTAGGCCACCACTTCAGACTTGAAATCTCAGCTTCCACACAATCTCCTCTGTGAATCCTAGGCTGTCTCACATCCTCTCAACAGGTCAAGAGCCTGCTCCTCATCCAATAACTTCGCATACCTCTTCCCTGCACAACCTCACTCTGGTACATACTTTTAGACTGGGGGGGCCTTTGAGGGCAAAATTACGGGTACTCATCTGTGTACCTGCAGTGCCTCCTATAGAGACCTGGCCTCAGAACACATCAGCTGAAAAGTAAAGGAAGGAAGGAAGTGAAGAGAGAGAAGGTGATGCCGAAACTGTCATCTCTCAGGCACCCTGCAGAGGGAATGCTGGCGCTGGGAGGGAAGCTAGTCTGAATGAACCTGTTCTACGCAGAAGGACATGAATTACTTACTGGGGCATCCGTTAAGGTTTACCATTTTATACTTGATCTAATTTTTGTTAACAGCTGTTTAGAAATAGTCCCAATATTTTTTTATTTATGCATCTAAATACACACATTTACACATGTGCTACTCAGTAATATAAATACTTTTCCCCAAAGTTTTCATATTAAAAATTTTTTTTCATAATTACCGGGAAGCCTGCCGAAAATGTGGCCATGGCATTTCCTTCAAATGTGGGAGATGTGTATCACTAAAGCAAGTACCAGGCTACTGCCGACAAAACACCCCAGCAACACTTTGTAAGCCGTCAGGTTAGAACCCTGGAAACCAGAAGGAGAACTGTGTCTTCACACCTTTCCCAATTCACGCGAACCTTCGCCACTCTTTTTCTCTCGTTCCTAAAAATCTACACCCAAGTTAATCTGCTCTTTACTTCACCCCTCTAATCCTCTAAACATGACAAGTATGTGCTCTGCGGCCACTCACGTGAAGGGCCGTTCTGATTGGGGCGTCTCGGGGGAGTGACAGGCAGGTGCCTACATCTGGGAACTACAGAAACAATCGTAATTACTATTTGGGAGAATTTCTATACACCACACCAGCACCTTTCCCAAAGAGCAGATGACGACAGGTGAACCCAAACCTGAGGCCAGAAAACTGTCCCACAGACCTGGCTCTGCAGGAGCTCCGACATGCTCTCTCTCCTTTGTGCCCTCTCCCGACGCATACGACGATAGACACACTCCCACCCCTGCCTCCTCAACAGCCCACTTCCTTCAGGCCCACTTTCTTTCCCGTGCTGCTGCCCTGGGTGGCAACAGAACGGTCTGGGCTCCGTGGGCACCAACCTGGCCAATTCCAGAGGCTAAGGGGTGAGGCTGACACAGAGGCCCAGCCTCCTCGCAGTGGGTGGCAGGGGATGTGCATATGAACTGCTGCCCATTTCCTTTTTATAAAGGGAAGCATAGTAGACTGTCCCAAAATGAGAACCTAAGAGTCTAGGAATGAATGAAGGTCGTTATTGCACTTCAGGAGACTTAAAAAAAAAGACAGCTTTGAGATAACATCATTTTAGAGGACTTAGCTGACATTTTCTGGCCTAACATCAAGTCATATAGTCGATAAACTTATATTAGCATATCTTCTCACCAAAAAATGCTACATCTATAAAATAGAAGAGGGCAGGATGGTACAGCAAACTGGCCAGATGCAGCTTTTTATCATACTGATTTCCTTCTACCCAACAGGTTTCGCCATGGCAATAAGAGGTGGTCTGGGCTGACTGACTAGAGGACACGGATCTGCTTCAACGTGAAAATGCGCACGCAGAGCCCTGAGCACAGCACTACCCGTCCAGGCTGGTTACCGCAGGAGAGACCAGAGAACAAGCCGACAAACAGGATGTCTTGATTTGAGGCTGTTTGTCCATAGGGTTTAATTGTCAAAACAAAAATTCTACTTTTCATTTTGCCAGTTCTTCCCTTATTTGAGCAAACCAGAGGAGAAATAAATGGCAAAATTCAAAGTGGGTTTTTGCTGCCTCCCCCAAATTCCTCAGCCGGCCAAAAAGAAGGATGCCTCAAGTGCAATATTAAGACCCACCTGCATCCTGATTGAAGGGCAAAGGCCTCCCAAAGATCAGTCCTCCCATCTTCAGGCCTGGTCAGCTTGCTAGGAAGAATTCTCCCAGTACCTAGTATCCCCACCATAAGCCTGGGTTCCGTAACCCAAGAAAGAAACAGAGGGAAAAGAGTGGTTACTGCGAGCTGGCTACATCCCATGCAATTTTCGGTTCACCTTTAGAACAAGCCAAGGAAATTTCACTTGGGCAAGGTGTGAGTATGCATGCTCAGAGAGGTTAAGTAACTTTCTAGGCTTTGCTCTCACAGAGATTTCCGGGGGCCTGAGGCCTCTTCCCACCCGCTCCCAGACTGCCCCCCACAGGGCAGGCCCCAATACAGGCCTGCTCTCATGCTCAGAAAAAGAACACACCTGCTCCATGACAGGACGTAACCAGGACAATGGGATTACATGTTAAATAGACTAAAAGGAAAAATATGAATCAAGCCAGGAACCAATAACTAAAGGTCATGCAGACCACAGGTTCCAACGTGGCATATTTCACAGGAACAGGAAAACAAGCCCCTCTCTGCAGGGCTGTGCTGAAGCCCCCTCACCAGTCTCCCCAGGATGCAGACAGGAGAAAGCCTGCAGGAGTACCTGTGAGAGGCCCGAGTGCAAAGCCAGGGGGTCTCTCGCCCTGGTTACAAGAACCAACAGAAAATTCCAGGGCACTTCCAGAGGGCCTTGCCGCAGACCCTGAAACCCGGGATCCATGCAGGGAGCCCAAGAGTTCATCATCTTTCATTGCACCTTGCCTTCTGGGCTTTTGGAGAAATCTGCACAAGTGCAATATTAAGGAACAAATAAAGCGCCCAAGTTTAGAGAACAAACAGGCAAGGAGGGGGGAATGGAAGTTCCCTGGAGTCGGGGAAAGAAGAAAGAAAAAGCATTACAAAAAAAAAAATAACAAAAACACTTATTTCTCTACAATTGAGCATGAAAAGAAATGACCAGAAAGCACTGGGGAGTGTAGGGAGAAGGGTGACACTGGGGTCTCAAGCCAGAACAGAGCGTTCACATAAGCCTGGGTGTGTGCTTTGCTTCCACTCCCGCCCACCCACGGTTCCTGGGGCAAACAAATTCTTGGCTGAGCAGGTATGTGTGGGAGGCCTGAGTTATTTTCCAACCATTAGAGCTTTGCCCAGAACTACTTAATCAGAATTTTTCAAGGTCATACATTCAAATATGATGTTACTGCCATACAAAACAAATAACTCTAGGGTCTGTAGGGTAGGAAGTGGGGGAGTCTGAGGAGGGGAAAGAAGGAATTAACCACTCTCACTTGAACTATCTCCTTATCCGCTCTTACTCTAGATCTCCTACATATTCTCAGAAAATCAACAAACTGTCAAAACGAAAACAGCAAAAAGAAATAATAGCTAACGTTAATATATGCTGATTCTATGGCAGGCACAATTCTAAACCGTCTGTAGATATTAACTTATTTGACCCTCAACAATCCTTTAAGGACTGTTATCATGATCACCCTTTTTCACAGATGCCTGGAAGGGGTTTAAGTGACTTGCCCAACAACCAACAGCAGGGTGCCCGGTGCACTGGGCTGTACTCCCCTTTCTGTGCTCGGCTCTCTGGCCCCTCAAAAAGGCAAAACCTCTTGCAACAAGAGCTCTTTGCCGCTATGGGATAGCAAACTGATTTTCCTGTGCAGTGGGGTTTTCTCTAAGCTGCCTTCCTGGGACGGATATTATCAGATCCAGTCCTCACCTCAAAGGACCGATAGGACAGTACCAACCCTGCTGCGTAATAAG
The DNA here is from genome assembly GCF_016906955.1 of Phacochoerus africanus. Classification (NCBI taxonomy): domain Eukaryota; kingdom Metazoa; phylum Chordata; class Mammalia; order Artiodactyla; family Suidae; genus Phacochoerus; species Phacochoerus africanus. The sequence continues at coordinate 17,905,333 of NC_062559.1, read as the reverse complement.
CCATATAAGCTGGAAAAGTCCCAAGTCTCAAACCACAATTCCCCTTACACGATGCAGTTCGAGGCAAAGCTTTGATCCCTGTTAAAATGTAAAAGTTGGGAGGTATACTCACTATGCTGTTATCAGTTTGTAGTGCAAGTTGCATTGTTATCTTTTAAATACAGTTTAATGATAAGAACTTCAGGTGGTTTCCAGGCATTCAATTCACCTGTCCAGTTTGGACTTGTTCACTGTTGGGTGCCTAGAACTCACCAGGACCTGGCATGTAAATTGGTGTTGAATACACCAGGGTGAGCAAGTGAACAAATGCATGGCTGTAATTCTTGCTGAGGTCAGGTTCAGGGCAAATTTCTGATGCAGGTAGGTCTTAAAGTGGCAGCCAGTTTGGGCAAAGTATCACTGGAAAAGTCTAAAGAACAAGTAAATCACTGTTTGGCAGTAATGACTTTGAAAGAAATCCCAGGCAAATTTAAATATATGAAAACGATCTTTTGAGTCTATTAAGAATGGATCATATTTTTAAATGTATATAGAGCTAATTTATTAATGAAGGAGACAATCTGTTTAAGAGGGTAGTGATAGCTTCGGTATTTCCCCTTGGCGCTGGATCTGGCGTTGCTGTGACTGTGGTGTAGGCTGGCAGCTGTAGCTCCGATTGGACCCCTAGCCTGGGAACCTCCCTATGTTGCGGGTGTGGCCCTAAAAAGACAAAAAAAATAAAATAAATAAAATAAAATAAAACTCTCCCCAAAGCGGAAGTGCCCTACACATCATCTCTCCTCCCTAATGTTCTCATACCCAAGTCCTATGTGTCCTCAAAGTCCTCTGCAAATGTCTTCTCCTCCCTGTTTTCCTGGCCAGAAGAGGTCACCCACCCCCCACCCCCCATTTGTACTCAAAGTTACTCTCTTTGTTTGTGTACACGAATCCCTTCCTGAATTGTAGCATTTTTCTTACCTGCTCTACCTAGCTAGCTGTCTTTGACTTTGTATTCCACAGGGAACCTAACATTTTTTTCTTGACATAAATCAGCATCCAGTCAATATTGGACTAATGTTTTTAAAAACACTCTCATGGAAGTGCTCCAAGGATACACCACCATCTGTTTCTAATGTTCGAATACATCTTAGGTATTTTAAAAGCTTTAATTTTTGTAAATGACACTGACATGGTTTACATGCAAACTTTTCACCCTCTGTGGATACACAGGGTCGCGTGTTAACAATTCTATCTGAGGTCCGGGAGGGTCCCCTGGCACCTCCGTGTGCACGCGTGGACTTCCTATAAGTGTGAAACTGGAAAGGGAAGCTGTGGCTCCACCCTGGCCGTGTGAAAAATGCCGGTGTGCACAGTCTGCTCTTAAGAGTTGCTCAAGCAAGCACACAACCGCGCCCTGGTGTGGGCTGCCATTAAATGCAGGAGGGAGGCGCATGGGCATCGTACTGCCTTGCTTTCATCACAGTAGAAAGTCCTTTGTGATAATACCCTATTTGAGAGAGGGTAAATATTTATTCGAAGAATTAGATGTTTCCTGTATGACTTTAGATTTATGATAAGGAATGTGAGCAATTGTTTCCATAAGTTTAGTTAGAGGGTTATGGTTTTGAAACAAATATTCCCTACCTAAGATTCGCTGAACTGAAAAACATCCTGGGATCCCAAGGTAAGTTATTTGAAAACAAAACAAAACCAAAAAACCCTTGTTGTAATTTGCAAGTAATTATCTATGAGAACAGATTTTTAAAATATGCACTTAAAGCAAACTAAGCAATTTTATTAAACACAGCTTGGTAATGTGAATACAGCTGTTGTACAATTATTATCAACACCTGGTTTAAAGTATTTTCATACCCAAGATGAAGTAGTCATTGGCAAAGTGAGAACTCAGCACCTGTCTTCTAGGGTTTAGTAATCAAAAATCTAGGTTCACATTCAGATTTTTCCACGTACCAGCTGCAGGCTCTTGGTCAAATCCCATAAGCCACAATTTCCTTAGATGTAAAAATGGGAATTATACCTTCCAGGGTTGTTACGCAAATTAAAATGAGGATACTTAATAGTCTTTTAGAAAAGCATCTGATTCTAAGTAAGCACACAATAAATGTCAGCACTAGTTGTAAACATATTGGGGGGGTGGGGAAGAGTTTTAGAACAGAAAATAATTCTCCAGGTATGGAGTAGGCTACCCAGGAAACCTCTGAGTTTTGAAGGTGGAGACAAGAGGAATTAAAAGTGTTAGACTCCTTCAGAGCTATAGGTATGGAGGTGGTGAGCTTATGGAACTGAAAAAGGGAGTAACTCAGCCACAGGGGATGATTTTTCCAAAACTGGAAGGGGAAAGGGTTAGGGTTCCATGAAGGGCAAAGCCCAAACCCGTTCACACGCCCACAACCTTCATACCCATAACTCTGGGGGATTCCAGCACCTTGGTTTCCTATTTAAACAGTAAAAGAAACAGAGAGCATTTGAAGGTGGGGGAAAGAAAGGTGACAGGCCAGGTGAGACCAGCCCCTTCCTGGCTACAACATCAGTAACGAGGATCAGTGGAACCTCACTGCTCTAAGCTATATCAGCCACTCACCAATTCCAGTGTGCCTGTCCTCAAATGCAATTTCTGCTAACCATATTTCTATACAGAAATTTCTCGTATGTTTTACGGGCCTAGAAATAGATAGGTTCAGCATCTTCTCTTGCACATCCTCTGGCAGTGCAGCACCCCTCTCCAGCTCCTGCAGCTTCTCCTGGGAGTGCAAAGCTAAGCAGGGGTTGAGGAAAGGGGAGCAGTGAGCCCTGCAACTCAACGGCATAGAGCCCACTCTTATAACTTCCCTGAGGAGACTTCGCAGTCCTAGTGGCCCTTAATTAATTAAATAATTAAGAGTTCCTGCAGTGACACAACAGAATCAGCAGCATCTCTGCAGCACCAGAATGCAGGTTTGATTCTTGACCTGGCACAGTGGGTTAATATCTGGTGTTGCCGCAGCTGCGGTGCAGGCTGCAGTAGCGGTTCAAATCCATTCCCTGGCCCAGGATGCCATATGCCACAGGGCCATCAAAAAAGAAAAAAAAAGCCTCTAATAATTAATGTTTGTAGGTGTTGACAGCTTGCCTCATTGTTGAGATTTTCAAAGTATATATGGAGAATATAAATTATTCCATTACTTACTGATTCACTAATCTGAGCAGCCTCTGTGCCGACTGGGATCACTAACGTTAACTTTATAGAATATAGACTGGAGATTAAAACTTGGATTCAGACAAGCAGAGATGAGGGGTAATAATGTGTTAAAGATTAGACTGAGTTCACCTTAACATTCTTCCTAAAGCAGGAAAGTGAACTAACAAATTACATTCAATATGACTGCAGCCTTGATAGCAAAGATAATTTCATATACTTGTTTTTATGTAATATTCATTCTAGAAACATTCAATAAATATTTAGCGATGGAGAAAGGATAGGAAAAGATATAGGGGTGTGGGATTCATAGTATTCCTCCAAATATTTAATTAGGTCAAACACACTGTCCACATGCAGTCTGGTTTTACAATACATATTAATTAAATCCTATTCTAGTCATTAACAATCTTTCATTAAGCTGTATGTGTTCTCCACTGGCTCCTAAGTCTTTATGTGTACTTCATACTCAAGAGGACGAGCACAAATCACTGTCATATCAGTTTTACTTCCCAAACTAAGCACAAATGGATTTTAATCTATTTATCTGTACATCGAAAATTTTTTCTTTGGAAATAGCCTAGTATTTTTAAAAAGGTAAAATTAGCAGAAAGTGCCCATCTACCTAAAAGAGAAAACAGGTGCCATCTACACGCAAAGCAACATGACAGAAATATAAAGGCAAACTTAACTGTTACAATAAAATGTAACATCTGCTTCTAAAGGAAAACCAGTGTTCCTCTAACAAATATGTTAGCAGAGAAAATTAACTGGTTGTATTATGCCTTAAGCAATGAAAACCTGTTTCATTTCCTTCTTGTTTTTCTGGAAAAAGAAAACATGTCACCGTGAGAGATACACACACACACACACACATACATACATATAATAGGTATAATAGATATGATAGATATGTATCAGCATCCATTCTTGTGACAAATGTTTGCCAAGGGGGTGGGGGTGCAGGGTGGAGGAAAGAAAGAAATAAAAAGGCAAAGAAAGCAGAAAAGAGATAAGAAACAGTGAGACGCCATCTGCTGTCAAAAGGGAGGAAAAGGGGGAGGAGAAATTTGAGAGCCCACTTTCTGTTTGAAAAAATGTCAAATCAGTTTTCCATTCATCCTCATGAAATAGAAAATTTTACTATGAAAACAAGAGGAATAAATTCTTTTACCTTGGTAAAAGTTCATGTCCTGAAAATTACTGTTACTAGTAAATAAACTTATAAAGACCACCATTCTCCTAGTGCAGACAGAATTATACCCAAAACTATTTTAAGCATCAGAGGGAAGTTTCAGTGAATGAACCAGAAATATCCCAATGAGACATATAGTTCAGCTTATCCAGGAAGAGCCAGCTAAGGGATGATTTCTTTGGCTTAAAGCAGTCATCTAAGTTTTAAGCACACCTAGACTAGAAGGCTATGGAATACTAAAGGATGACCATTAGCTACAAATAGGATGCTGGACATTATGCAGCACTAAGTACAATCCAGCTAAGTAATGTATCAGTCACTCATTCTATGCTATAAAAAGGCAAAACAACTTATAAGAAATAAAAGCTTATAAGAAATAAAAGCTCCATGGCTGTGAATGAAATTAAACTAAATTATAAGTCTCAGCGCTGAGGAGAAGGGTAGGAGAAAGGGAAAGAGGGGTTTACATGCATGCACATCTCTAATTGTAACAAAGTGATTTGCTTCTGTTTTCTTTTTTTCCCATTAATCTGTCCACACACACACACCCTTACCTGTTTCCATTTCAAATTCACTCATACTCCCAGTTAAGAGATCTCAGTTTTACAGGTGGTTTCTTTCAATACCCCAACTTTCGGTTTGAAGCATTTCTTAGCATTTAAGAAGTATTACTATTTGCAGGTGGAACACCTGAAGGCCAGCTATGCACCAAAGGACAAAAGCCGCCAGCGGATAACACTGTGGTTTTAGAGCTAGAACATGCTGTCTGTAAGTTCTCATTTCACGATGCTTGGAGTTTGTTCACTACCTTGATAAAACTTTAGGTATCTGACCTTCAAAGATATATTGTTTCCACTGATTTATCTATATACTATTTTATTATTTTGCATTTAGCAGAATTTAAGAGAGATTTTGTTACTGAATCATGTTTGTTTGTTTGTTCGTTTGTTTTTGATTGTGGTCTTAATCTCTTTGTGTGCAAAGGTTATAAAAGTAGCTTAGGAAAAATGGACAAAGAGCCTACAGGGAACATGATGTCTTCTTGTGTCATGTTATGGTAACTGTGCTACCCCTTGAAGCAATTAGATCCGCTTCTAATTGAACTTAGTGTTGTGTCAGTATAAATGGATGTCAGCTTGAAGGCTCAAGAACCAATGTTTTTCCTACTGAAGTTAATTATTGACAACTTTTAAGAATTTATCCTACAAAGATTTTTCCAGAGCAAATGATCTGCAAAATGTTGGGGCCCACTTATAAAACATATCTCAAAGGGAAAAAAAGAAATGTAGGTTGACCCTAACATATTTTAACAGAAGATAAATGCACTAAGGTTTGGAGATTTATGCCATTTCCACGGTTTAGAAATTATACCTTGAAGCATCAGAGTCCTCTGAAGTGCAGCTCTAATGGAGGATGCTGAAAAAGTTACGGACACAGTACCAGTGACAAAAATGTACAGAAAAGCTCCTTTGTGAGGGGAGGACTCATGGTGTGGGGCAGGGAGTACTGAGAAAGCAGTCAGAAAATCCTGATTCTTATTCCAGCCCCATCACTAGCAACCTGGATTTCTAACCCTGCTTCTCAGCTACCTTGTCCACAAAGGGACAGAAGTCCTTCCAGCCCCTCCAGCCAGTTTCTATCAGCGTTATTAGCTAATAAAACAAGCATACACTCAAACCCAAAACCCCGTATCTATTACTAAGACTAGCATTCTAGACAGTGTCACCTCTAAAGACAACTGAGGACGACGAATCATGTATTAACAAGAAAAACATCGGTTCAGCTCAAACCACTATTCTAAGTTTAGTGTTTATCAATCCATGGGTGTCTTCCTATTTTTACCACTTACTTCTGCATTCACAAAAGTTAAAGAGCGGTGTCTTCCTGCATGTGTCTCTTTATACACATGTTCCAAAGTTTCCCTAGGGTACACACCTGGAGGTGGAAAGGCTAGATACAGTGTGTGCACAGATTAAATCTTACTATACAGCCTGGGTCCCACATCTCTGGTCCAGAAGAGCTTCTTGCACTGGAATCTACTCTTAATTCCAATTGCTGCTGTTCTCTGACCTTACCTCCCCCTTTCCCATTTGTCCTTCATGCTTAACACTCAACCTGGCTTTTCCTGTATGACCTTGCTTCCCCCTTTCAAGGATCAATCGGTAGGTATCACTCTAGTTAGGTTGCCTCAACTCAGTCCAGCCTCAGGACCCCTCAGCCAGGCTGTGCATGGTGTATGGAAGTTACCCCCAGTTACCCCTCTTTCCAAATTTCAAAGGCCACCACTTGCTGCTTCAAAAGTCAACAAGTATTTGAATCTTTACTCTGCAGAATGCACAGAGACCCAACATATGTATTTGCGAAGTCTGAATATCATTTGACTTCGGTTCAGTGAGTGCTATACACCAGGAGGCCTCAATCAGTAAATTACAACTAACCATGAGAAACCCCAATCTGAAGCAGGTGATATTTTCAGATAAGAAGAGAAGGGCAGCAGGTGTGCGTATGAGAAGAAGACAACTTTGGAGTTCCCTGGCAGGCTGGCGGGTTAAGGATCTGGATCCTAATGATGTCAATACCCTGAACCTTGTATTAAAACAAAAAAGATCCCAAAAATCATTCTTTCCAAATGCTTAATTCTATGAAAAATGACAAGTATTACCTCTGGCAGCTAGTGACCTCTTCCTGATGAGCTCAAGGCAGCTGCTACCCTATAAAACACAACAATAGCTGTGGTACTGTCTGTTGGGTTGTTCATTTGTTTGTTGCACAGGAGCCATGGGGAAGTAACTTGCAGAGAGAGCTGACTTTAAGTCACTCTTACCCCACAAATAGAAGGCTTTTTCAGAACACTCCTGCTTCGGGCTCTTGCTTTCCTCTGCAGGCCTCCTTTTGTGGAGCTTCATCCCCGTCTCCCCGGGCAGGTCCCCCTCGTGCTCACTCAACCCCAGGAACTGACTAATGGTACATCAAGAGGTCCTGGCCCCAGCATCCTCACTTATTAGCTGTTTGGCTTCTGACAAGCAACGTAATTTTTCTAAATCCTACTTTCTTCAACAGGCAAAAGAGGCCAAATGAAATGACTTCAAACGGCCTTTCAAGCATTAAAGTTTTGCTTCTGTGAAACAGGCACAAGCAGAGAGGCACTGAGCTTTAAAAAGTATGGCCTGGCAAACAAGAACACACAGGACACCAAGAAGAGTCCAATGTTGGTAGATTCAAATCTTGCATTTTCTCAGGAACTCAACCTACTCAGACGGCAACTGCCAAAACCATTATTTACTGCTTATTTAAAGAAATCATGAAGTAGTTCCATAGGATGTTAATTTAAAAAGATACAATTTCTGGAGTTCCCATTGTGGCGCAGTGGAAATTAATCCAACTAGGAACCATGAGGTTTCGGGTTTGATCCCTGGCCTCACTCAGTGGGTTAAAGATCCGGTGTTGCCGTGAGCGGTGGTAGAGGTTGCAGACGCGGCTTGGATCCCGAGTTGCTGTGGCTCTGACGTAGGTGAGCAGCTGCAGCTCCGATTCGACCCCTAGCCTGAGAACCTCCATATGCTGTGGGTGCAGCCCTAAAAAGACAAAAAGACAAAAGATACAATTTCTATCTTCAAATAAATTTCAGAAACCCTGTTAAGCAAAGTTAATCAGATTTCTTAACCTCCTAGACTTTTACGATGCCACGTGTGTGCTGTGGATGTCCAGGAGAGCTACAGAACACAGCATTTTCCCAAACTTATCTGTCACAGAATCCTTTTTTAACCAGCAAACCCTGCAAATCCAGCAGTCCCAGGAGTACCTTCAGAGACTGCTGTTCTGACCAATTAAATATCCGCTCTGCAAAAGCTGAATGAACTTGAAGTGGCACCTAGGGCACCAAAAGGAGCCTGGGCAGCAGGTCAAGATCCCTGTTTCTACTGCAGGTTCTGCTGCCAAGTGGTTGTTTGCACTGGACCCAGTTCACCGGCCTCCCCAGACCCGCTGGGCCCCACCTGCCCTCCAGGCATCGACTGCCAGCCGGCCCACTCCATCCTGCCGGGAGCAGCTCGGCACACAGCCGTCCCAGGCCTCTGTTCTACATCTTCACTGCAGAAATGCTGGCTGCAGAGGCCCACGTGACCATCCACAGAGCCTATAACCTTCATTCCACTGTCATCCTAGACTTTACATTATCAAGTAACAGATACGGGGAATGGTCTGGAGTTGCGGCGCAGTAAGAAGAATTCTAAAAAATCCCCAATTTCCTTCCACGTAGCTGTAACTCAAGAAAGTGAACTACAAAATCTCTTTCCCAACTGTTCTCTTTTCACAGAAATGTCCCAATTAGCGAATGGCAATTAAGCAAATACTGGAAATTAGAGGAACAACATAGCTTTCTTCGAAATTAAAAAAAAAAGTTTTTCTGATAAGTATTATTGACCGAAAAACAGTTAACATGTTTGTCACTTTCAAAAAGCCACAAATGAATTTCTCTGAAAAACCCAACGTCTTTTTTAAAAAATCCACAAAATTGGGGCTCTGCCAAAGCGTGAATGTTACAAAACCATGCACCGCATGCCCTTCTTTATGCTGCGTATTAATTACTCAAAGCAAGGATTAAGCTTCTGCTGATGTGATGTCAGAAAGATCAGACATGGATTCAAATACTGGCTCTAGCTGGGTGTGTTTGGTCAAGTGACCTAATTTTTATTTCACCCCGGTCCCCTAATCCATTAAATGAGAACAAGAATACCTAGATCGCAGGCGAGTTCGGAGTTTTAACTAAGATAAAACTGAACCTGCCTAGCAGATCAAGGACCTACATTAGTGAGAATAAGGTTTGGCTGAGAGTAACAGGAAGCCTGAAGTATCAGCGGCTTCAATGAGAAGTTTCTTTCTTTCTCAGGAAAAAGTCCAGAAAGGCAAGCGTGGCACTCCATGGGTTTTGTTGCTCTACCGTGTGTGATCCAACTCCGCAGTCCAAGAAGGTGGCGTCCACCTTCCAGATTGCAAACTGGGAGAGAGACCGAGGGCATGGGCAACGCAAACTGTCCCTTAAGGAAGGTTCTGGAAATGAAAACACGCTTCCCATTAACCAGAATTTAGTCTCATGGCCATAAAGCAGCCAAATGCCCTCGCTGTGAAGCAGGGCTCCAGTGACTCTCTAAAGAGGCGGGGGTGGATACTTGGGGGACAGCCAGCACGCGCTGCCGCAAAACCCAAGAACAACTCATCTCCCATCTCAAATGGCTTTACTTTTCAGCAGGAGTTACACCCACCCTGTACACACAGGCACACAGCCACACAGCCACACAGCCACACCAGTTACTTAAGACCAGCAATCAATCTGAACGTCTGCACTCCTATGCGGTACTGACTGTTCACAAAATTACCCTGGCCTTTGGCAAGCTGTGCCTTAAGACTCCACAACCAACAAGAGTTCCTTTGAATATATGCAGGTTAGGACACAATTTTTTCCTAACTGGTTATCTTCCCCTTAGTTTTCTTTCCTAAAAAAAGCACTAATCCTAGTAACTTGCTTTAATAGAAAAAGATCAACCCTCCTAAATTACAGGGCTCTGTTTTGCAAAGCTAACACTTTATGATATAGGCACTCCATTTTTGATAGCGTAGTCTCCTGGAAGCTAAAAACAGAGACCTGATGGTGGAAGAAAGCAGCTCTGTCCATGGCCCCACGCTGCTGGACCTCGTCACCCCTTGGTCACTGACAGCAGATGTAAGCAAAGGATGGGGAGGAGGAGGAGCGGCGTAGATTATTAAGTCCACACTCAGGGCACGTATGACTCATGTGGGCGATAGGTGCTCAATAAACTGTGCTGCCTCACTATTCAAATTAAACTTAAGTAACACCATCATTCATCTTGAAAAACTGGAGCTGAAGCAGAGGGCCCCAGACCTGATCTTTCAGGGTTAATTATTTCCAGGAGTTGAAATCAGCATTTCCTAAGCTGTGTTCCACAAGTGTCAAGAAAGCTTGCACGAAAAAAAAAAAAAATTCAGTATTTGGAATATTTTTCCTTTTAAAACGTGTTACGTTAAATGTAATAAAAACCAGTTTTAAATAGCTTTAATTGCTATGCAATACCCAGCCTGTAAGAAATAGGGTGCCAACCCTGGGGCCTGGTGAGCCAGGAGGCTTCAAGAGGGTCCATCTGATGGTCATATGAAAGCTCTGGTCAGCCCTCTGCTCTCGGTCAACTGTTTAATTTAATCCTTCCTATCCTAGCTGACTCTTACCTCCTAAACAATCTAGTCCACATCCTGCACATTTTAAGGATGTGTTTTATTTTTTCCATAATTATTTTATTCATTTACTAACACCAGCATATAGTTACAAGGGACAGAAAGAAAAGGGTATACAGTGAAAAAGTCATTCAGTCCTACCTCTGTTTCCCTTGCACGCTTTCCCTTCCCAGAGGAAACTATTCTTACTAGTTCCTGTGAATCTGTCCAAATTATACATTTTCTAACATAAATGTCAACAATAAATACATCCTGTTTTGCACAGAAGGATGCGCTTCCAATAGTCTATTCTCATTTCAAAAAGTCAGACATACTTTTTTTGTCAGCACTCACTGTAGCTAATTTACTAAACACTCTCTATTCTAAACTCAGCAGTGACATTTACCGTGTGTACAGGTGCTACTTAACAGTGTGTGCGCACCACCAATTACCACAAGTTATTTTCTAACCTTGCAAAGCTCTTGGTACCCATTTTCTTTCCTACAATTAACTTCCTATGGAACACTCATTCTCAACAAACAGAGGCACATGCGTCTTCAGAGGGAAGGATTAAAATCTTCCAGAAATTCTGGCACATCCTCATGGGCAGAGTGCCCCCTCCATCACCTGCAGGAAAATCACTGCATTTAATGAGAAAGCTACTTGAAGAAAGGTTCTACTGTAGCACTGCCCAAATGAACCTTCTGCCAACGGCAATGTTTTTTATCTCTGCCGTCCAACACTGGCCATGTGCTTTCCATGCTACCACCACATGAGGCTAGTGGATACTTGAAATGTGGCTAGTATGACAGAGGAACTGAATTCTTAGTTTAATTCAAATGACCACACGTGCCTAGTGGCTACCATGTGGGACAGTCCTGGTCTAGCAGACTATCTGATACTGGCTAAAGAGAAAAAGATTACACTCCCTGTTATAACACGGGGACCGTGGGAAATGTGTGTGTATGAATATGCATGGTAAACATGGAAGCTCAAGCTCATCTCCTGAACCTTCTTTCTTTCCATATCCAAGGCTGAGTGAACTAGTTCTAGAAATAACTTCTTTAGTTAAAGTTGGAACCAACGATAAAGATACGTGGCAATTACCTTTAAAATCTGAAATCGAAATAGTTTTAATTTACTAAAACTCCATGCTTGGTGACGCACTCTGTTTTAAAATCTTCCTGGCATGATGTTACGTGTGGATCACACTAAACTAACAGTTTCTCTGTTAGGTGGAAAAAACAAATTGCAGAAGCATATGTACAATATTATGCCAACTGCACATATATATATATATATGCATATATATTCATGTTTGTGTGTGAATAGCATTTATCCAAAACCGTGCTGTTCAACAGCACATTCTGCAAGGATGGAAAAGCGCCCCTCCTCCCCTGCCCAGCGCGGCAACAGCCAGTCACACACGGCTGCCGAGCACCTGAAAGACGGCCAGTGTGAGGAGGAACGGGGTGTTTAATTATATTTAGTTTTACTGAATTGAAATTTAAATAGCCGCAAGCGGCAAAGGGCCCCCTTATTAGATGGCAGAGGTCTAGAAGAATAAAGCCCAAGCTGTGAAAAGGCTGTGCCTCGGAGGTCTCACACCTGGGGGGAAGAAGATAAACGTTTTTATACACCACTGCCGTGTCTGGACGTATGTACACCTGGCTCATTTAGCTCATCACACAAATAAACAGGAAGGGAAGGTGTTCATGTTAGCTTGGGCCTTCATGACAAAGTCCAGAGACGAATTTTTTTTCTTACAATTCTGGAGGCTTTAAGTCCAAGATCAGGGTGCCAGACAGCTGAGTTCTGCTAAGGGTGCTCTTCCTGGCCTGGTGATGGCTCTCTTTCACCGTGGCCCCACCCAGGGGTGAGGGAAGGGGGAACCAGCTCTGGTCTTCCTCTCCTTACAGGGACACTAATCCCTCATGGGAACACTACTCTCATGCCCCCTTCTACACCTAATTACCCCCCAAAGGCCCCATCTCCTAATACCATAACATTGGGGATTAGGTATTGGATGTATGAATTTGGGGGAACACAACATACAGTCCATAACAGAAGGACAAGGGAAAGAATCAAAAATTCCTTTCGCTTTGCGTATTTTCTTCTGCTCCATTCACTGAGCTCCCTGGGTGCGCCCTAGAAGCGTTACTCTGAGGTTTCTGACATCTGGCTCTTGAACAGCTTGGATAATGACATTTTCCATTGGAGAGATGTGACCACGTCTCAAGACCTTAGGCTCTTAAACATACAGGCCAGTTGAAACAACACATTAATGACTCCGTGTTCTCGTCTCTTTGCATAATTTCTTTCTTCTTTTTGGGGGGGAGGATCCATTTTTGGCTGCTCCTTGGTATACGGACCGCTCCTGGGCCAGGGATCGGAGCTACAGTCTCAACCAAAGCCACAGCTGGGGCAACGCGAGATCACCAACCCCCTGTGTCAGGCCAGGGATCTAACCCGCGCCTTAGCAGCGTCCAAGATGTCACCAATCCCACTGTGCACAGCAGGAGCTCCCCGTTGCATAATTTCTTGACTCCCTCTACAGCCAAAGGGCAGTGCGGGATGCACGACCGGCAAAGCCTTGAAAGGACACTCTCTGTGTTGCCCTTAACCATGCTTGTTCATAGTTGTGCTGGAAGAAGCAGAACTGCCTTAAAGTGGGTTTAAACCCTCTGGGTCACATCAACACATTCCCTCTTCCCAGATCATTTGCTGGGAAGCCAAAGGCACCACCCTTCAGAGAGGACAGGGTCAAGCTCAGCTTCCCACAGGCCCAGTGGCTTCTCCTCTCTGAGTTTTGTGGTACTTTTGCAGCTTCTCACAGGTCCCAACGTCCAGGCGCAGGGGCAGCTGGTGTTCCCAAACAACGCCCATGAAGAGCTAGCGTCCCAAATCCAGGCTCCCTGGTCCAAAGGAGCCTGTGTGTTTTATTTACCCACTATTAAGGCTGCCTTCTGGTGCCCTATAAAAAAGATGAAGATGCCTGCCAAGGCTGAGAGGCGGAAATAAGAAGTGATTGCTTAGTGGGTACAGAGGTTATTTTTCAGGTAATGAAAATGTTTTGGAACTAGATAAAGGTGGTGGTTAATGTATTAAACATTAATGTATTAAATGCCGCTGTTCACTTTGAAATTCTGTTATGAACTTCACCTCAAAAATAAACACACACACACACACACACACACACACTTCCAAAATCCACTTTTGAAAAGGTAGGAGGGGACACCATCCCATCACTCAAACACAGACCTGTGCTGAGGGCCCAGGGGTGCAATGGCCCCATACCCCTCTCTGTGGAGTGATGGGCACTGGTGGACCCCTTCCTTTTGTTCTCCTCAACCAAGCCTTGCGAGCTTTCCTTTTCCCTAAAGAGCTTTGTCATTTACCCCTGCGGAGTCACACGGCAGAATTTGCCTTGGACCCTGGGAGGGCCATGACGGAGCCCACTTCGCCAGAGCCTGAGGGTCCTCTCTAACACTCAGCATTGCAGCTCAGCCACTGGCCTACCTATTGCTCTCCAGTTACTCTGTCGGTACTTTTTCATCTTGTTCTGCTGTGTCCTCCCCACTCCCTAAGGACCTCCCACTTTGGCTTCCTGCTGGAATCCAGCACGGAGGGCAAAGGCCATCTTCCTGTTCTGCTGTGGTGAGAAAATTCCTCAGGAAACTTTGACTGCATCCTTGATTGCTCTGGTTCAACCAAACACAGTGGTTGACTCTATCGGAACAATCGGGGCAATCGTTATGGTTGCGGTCCATTAAAATGTCAAGCCAGTTGTTCAAATAAACTGACAAATGGTTGGATTGAATTAACTATTCTTTTCTCTATACAGTAACCCTTGCTGGGAATGTTGATAGTTGAGAGGATTTTTTTAGCCTCTTCCCTGTATTGTCACATCTATTCCAGTTGTCCCAATCATGCTCTCGAACCATGTTTCCAAAACATATTTAACTGTGAAGGCTTTTTTCACAGCAACATCTTGTTCTTATCAACCCTTACATTCTCCATCTCAGTAAATGTCACCTTCCTTCACCTAGTTGCTCAGTCTAAAAACCTCGGCGTTATCCTTGGCTCTTCTTTCATTCACACCCCACAGATGGTCTATCGATCGGCAAAATGTACCACCTTGACCTCCAGTGTCCCCACAGGCAGGCACCACTTCCCCAATCCACTCTGAGCTACCAACCTGTCTCAGCCACACCCCCTCTCACCTGGACCACACCGGCTTCTACTTTTGATGCCCAACCTCACAGCATCCAAAGTGACCTTCCAAAATTTAAAGTCTGAACACACTTTCCCCCTGTTCAGAGAGGCTTCTCATGTCTGGGAATGCAATCTGAACTGTCCACCACAGCCTATTAGCCGCACATGGACTGGAAGCCCATTCCTCTGCAACTTCATTTCCAAATACTCTTTCCTTTGCTGCCCATTCTGCTCTGACAGAGCTGTTTCTCTGACAAGCCAAGCACCGTCTCATCCCAGGGCCTCCAAACTTGCAATCCCCTGTGCCTGGAATGCTCCTGGTCACTTCACTCAGTGCTGTGGACCAAATGGCTGCACCCCCCAGAATCCATATGCGGAAGCCCTAATCCCCACTGCGATGGTATGTGGAGGTGATGCCCCTGGGAGGTGCTTAGGTCACGAGCGTGGAGCTCTCATGATTGAGATTAGCATCCTCGCAAGAAGAGACGAGAGGAACGATCCTCCTCTCTGCCCTGTGAGGACACAGGAAGAAGGCAGCCGTCTGAAGCCAGGAAGAGAGTCCCCACCAGAAACCTGCCCACGAGGACCCCTGATCTCTGACTCCCCGCCTCCAGAAGTATGAGGAATAAACATCTGCCCTTAAGCCGCCCGTCTATGGTACTTTTGTGACAGCAGTGTCACGCCCTCCAAGAAGCCTGGGACACAGAGACTATAGCAGCACTCCCCGCCCGCCGTTTCCCCCCACCCCTTCACTCGGCTTTGCTTTTGTCAGAGCATCGATCCCTGTCTGGCATCAGAGCACATGTTTATTGGTTTCCTGGGTGCCTCCCACACCAGAACAAAAGCTCCAAACGGCAGAGGTGTTGCTTTGGGCCCTACGGTGTCCTCAGCACGCAGAGTGGTACCTGGCCAGTTGTAATGCTCAATAAACATCTACTGAACAAATGGATAAAGAGTTCTTACACAACCGTCTCTCCCAGTTATCTGTGAATCGCTTCTGTAGAATAAAATAACAAAACCAAAAGTAGTGGAACTGGGATAGGGTAGGCGCTGTGCTGGTCAGAATGGGAGCTCTCCAAAGACAAGAGGGGCCCAGGGCACATCAGTGCTGCTCGGGGCCAGCCCAGGACAGGAGCAGCTCAGGCTCCTCAGAAGGAGGCAGAAGGGTTAGTGTCCAGCTAACTGTACAGAGAAAACTGGCCTGCACTATCGCCTTCAGCGATCTATAAAGCATTCCTAGATACCTTCTCTGATAGATAACCTATCTTTTTTGCTCTTTGAGATGTGTAAGGCATGTAAAATTTCAGACCTGTGAGGTACGTCAAGGTGTAAGTTTGAAGTTAGCAGGTAACAGAGGGACAAATAAAATGTTTTGGTGAGGACACGTTACACATGAGAATCACAGTGATAACACATGTGCCATAAGCTGAAGAGGGTAGTATAATTTTCAGGCAGAGTAAGGACACTGCCATTCAACAACCATCCTGAAGTCAGGGAGGAATAGAAACACCACCACACGTGACTTGAGCTACTTAGTTCTCCAGCTCCTCACTATAAAGGTAAGGCCAAGACTCAATATGTAAGCAGTCTATTATCGTATCGTGAATTCTACTGCTGATGGGCAGCCTTTGAGAGGGGCAATGCGGGGAGTAGAAAAACGGCATTTATAGTATGTAAGAGCATGAGCTTTGCAGCCCAAACTTGGCTGTGCTCCCACCATGCGACCTGCTGTTTAAGCTACCTGGAGCAAACGACATCACTCCTCAGAGCCTCCTCGGTAACCTGAGGATGGTATCAGCAATCTTACAGGGTGGTTAAAAAACCGTCTGAAGTTATGTGACTATAACGCGCAGCAGAGACTTTGCCAGCCTTTATCACAACACACTGGAATTTCCTATTTAGATGTTTCTCCCTAGGATCACCCCAAGAGCAGCGCTATGTCATTCTCATAATCTTTCATCCTCGATGCCCAGCTCCAGAACTAAATAATAAGTCAATGAATAAAGACGTTCCTATTTTTAGGTGAAAGACAACCAAAGAGATGAGAGGGAAGAAGAGAAGGGGGAACAAAGTAACGAGAGGAGTGAGGATCCAGGCAGGGGGCAGCCCGGGGGCAGCGGTACTACAGGAAGGAGAAGGAAAGTGGCAGCAACCCAGCAAGAGCACATCAGAGAGTCCAGGCATGGCCATGTGAAAGAGAATGGACCTGAGGTGTACCTGGCAGGAGTGGGGCCAAGACTCTCACCTTGCTGCACCTCAATAACCTGCAAAGGTCAGCCACACTGAAGACAACACCTTCAAAAGACTGTAACAATAAAACTGATTTATCTGGGAAATTCCTGCCCATTGCTAATCTGAAAGATGCCAATCAAATTTCCCCCTGCACTACGCAGAATAAACCCTAGCGGACTATTTGTGTAGAGTGCAGAACCATGAGCTAAGGGAGGCAGTTCCTGTGTGTGGCTTGGTGCTGCATCTGGCTAAGGTCACAGAGTAAAATTCTGTAGCCCACGCAAGCGCTCAGACACAACAGCTTAAGAAAGTCAGGCGCCTGCCACCCTAAATTCCAGTTTTCCTCCAGCAGAAGGCCAAGGGCAGAAGCACAAACACGTTTTACTGCACTTAAGAGAGAAAACAGAAATCTCTACTTGCCTTATGACCAAAGTCAGTTGGACAGAAACAAAACCAATAAAGATGATTAAGACAGTATGAAAAGTAGCAGAGAAACCAGGAGGTGGCCAGGTCATGGATACCAAGGGACAGAGAAGGTTCAGTAGTGGGTGGGACAGAGAGCCCCACTGCAGGAGTGCATTATCCGAGGGTAAACTGGGAAGAGAAGCATCATACGCTTGAAGAGGGGACTAGCTTCGCAACAAGCACCATGGAGAATGAGCAGGACAACTAACCAGAATCAGAGTGTGCATGTGCTGTGCAGTGCTGGGCAACTCCTGAATGCATCTGAACAGGTACCAATCCACCTCACTGCTCAGGAGCCCAGGCACAAGCAGAAGGACAAAAAGCTCAGAGAGTGTAAGCCTTTGGCGAGAGAGTGATTTAAAACCTGGACAATGGATCTAAGCGGATAAAGGGGGAAGTAAGACAGGAAGGAACTCATGGATGGCTACAGAGCAATGGGTCAGCAGACTAGAGGTGTCGGTGAGATCAAGAAGATGTATACGGTGTAACTGTGGGACAAAGAGGATGGACAGGAGGGTCTGGCCACCGAGGGAATTTTCGACTTACTGATCTGAGCCATGAGTAGTCAAGGTCTTGGAAGGAGGGCGCTGGGGGAAGCTGGGGAGAAGATCCCTGGTGATGACAAGCTCCCAATCCCATGCAGTCAGGGAACAAGGTGGGTCATCCAAGGAAGGTGGAGCACGGTGGAGACCAATGAAGCCGTCACGACTGATGAGGGGGAGGAAGGAGGATGTCAGCAGGGAAGAGGGCCAAGGGATGGTTAGACACGTGGCTGGTGCTCAAAAGAGTAGCAGTTGGACAGGAAGGTGGAAAAGCAAAGATACAGCTAGGCATGGGTGCCAGCGGCCTGCCTTCTGAATTGTTTTTCATCCCTGTAAATGATGAAACTAATCTACCCAATCAGGTGGTTCCTGCCGATTTTTAATCTGCAAGATGTAAACCAATCTTTCCCCTGTCTTTATACAAAATAAATACCAGTAAAAGACTATTTCTATAGATCACTAGAGGTGTCCCAAGATAAAATCTTCAGTGATTGGTAATTCTTTCAGAACATTCAAAAGGGTCACGGATTTAACCCACATGCTTGCGAGAGTAGAAGTAAATTCACATTTCTATTAGACTTTTTTAAATGTCAGGTTTTTACTCTATCTCATAACAAATGGAAACAAAGCTTTGCCTCCAAATTGGAAGCCTTTTTCCTTGTCATTTAAATGGAAGAGACAGAGAGATCTGGTATATTTTTACTATCTCCTCATCTTCCAGGATCTGTCACTCATTCAACCTGTGAGCTGATTTATGGCGCCACATTTTATGTCGCTCAAGAAGTATTTCTGGAGAAATGTGGCTCTTCCACTCCTCCGAACGGACTTGTTCAGCTACTGTCTCCTTTGGGAAGATATCACTGATAACACACCTCCATTCCCCATTTTCCCAACTGAAAGCTCCCCGGGCAGTTCTATGCTATGATCGCACTTTCAACACTTGATTGTCAACCAAAACAGGCTTTAAGACCTTGGACGTATGCTTAATCTCTCTGGGCCCTAATTTATTCACATAAAAGAGAGAAAATAATAGTAAGAATATCATAGGGCTTCTATATCAATTCATGAGTTAAAGTTAATGCCTAGAAAGCATTTAGAACACTGCCTGGCACACAGTAAGTGCCACAGAAGTGCTTGTCACTCTTGTAACAGTATTTATTTGCACGTCCCTCCTTTTGTACTTCTTGGCTAGCACCTTAAAAATGGAGACTAGGTCTTCATCTCTGCATATCCAGTCCTTAGTACAGTGACTGGCAAACAGGAGACCTTCAGTGCATGAATGTATGAATCAAGCAGCAAGTCATTTTTTTATCTCACAAAAAAGTGAAACTGTATATATTAAAAATAATAAACCAAAGCATTACTTTATTTGTAACCTAACTTGTTTAGATATAACATAAAGCGGTTCAAAAGCTGCAGCCTGACATTGCAAATATGTAATTAAATGAAAGAAATTAAAACTAAGAGTAGAACTGCACCATCAGCACCACTGAAAAGTGAGTATCGAACTGGACATCTTAAGAATTAAGTAACTTATAGACATTTTGACTCGAAGAATTACTAAATGTTCACTTTTGCCATGGGGGAAAAAAAGCCCAGAGACTTGGCTCTAGACCAGGAACTGTTACAATTTTTTTCCACAGTTCTAATTTTTTCCTCCTCCAATAATTTTTCTCCTCCTCCTTTCTAAACCCAAAGAGGAGGTCTAAATAAATAAATAAATAAATAAATAGGGGAGTTCCTGTCATGGCTCAGTGGTTAACGAATCCAACTATGAACCATGAGGTTACCGGTTCGATCCCTGGCCTTGCTCAGTGGGTTAAGGATCTGGCGTTGTCGTGAGCTGTGGTGTAGGTCACAGATGTAGCTTGGATCTCGCGTTGCTGTGGCTCTGATGTAGGCAGGCGGCTGCAGCTCCGATTAGACTCCTACCCTGGGAACCTCCACATGCCTCAGGTACGGCCGTAGAAAAGGCAAAAAGACAAAAGAAAAAAAAAGCTACAAATTCACCTATTTAATCTGTCCCATTTCTGCAGGAAGAGTCTTAAAGCTGTTGGTGGTAGAAGGGAATCAACTGAGAATTCCCTGAGGTATCCAAAAGAAAATTCAAATTATTGGGCTAAAAGCTCAAAACATTCATAAAGGCCACAGGTGATCAGAGTGGGGCAGGTGGCTTCTCTCAGACTCCAGTAGAAAACAGCCAACTTTTAGATTTCATCATCGGTTTAATATTTCTACAGAACACCTGATCTAGGAACACAGCACAACCTTTTTTAAAATTTGCACTGTTAATACTTAATTTTTCTAGTTCTTTTCAGATTGTCTTTCACTACTGAAAATGAGTCTTCCATGTAACTAGCAGGACTTTCTTCTTTCACTGGTCATGAAAAGAAGCCACCTTATTCATTAAGATGGAATTTAGTGCAAGTCCATGTTAAATAAAGTCTGCGAGCATCAGTAATTCATAGAGGAAGAGAAATGTTTATTATATCCTTGTGGACATCCAAGTAGAAATCTATGTTAAAAGGATGAGAGTGAAGAGCTGGAGGAAAAAATTTTTTAGCAAACCAAGGTTGTGTCCACTTGCTGAAAGAGTCCTTCATTTCTAATCACAGATGCCCTTCCATGTTTCCCCTGGAGCCACAGAGCAATACCGCTCAGCAGCACCGCTAAGGCAGACTGAAATAACTAAAGCATCGGGAGAGATATAAATCCAAGTGTGAACACTGGAAGAAGAGACAAAGGAGCAATAGCCTGCCCTTGTCCCCATGTTGGAAATTCTACTGATAATAACACACTCAGATACGGGCATGTGAGAAGATACCTGCTTTTTCAAATAACTTCACAGCTAGATGAAATCACTCCAAGCAATAACGTCAATTCAGCTTTCCCAAATAAGCCAGTGTTGATACATACAAACAGTTCCATCAGAGGAAGGGTGTTAAGGAGATAAAGATACAGCACAAAACATACACATATCTTCATAGAGTGTTTTTCTATAGTTTAGTATTTAGCTTTTTCATTTAATTACTTTAAATGAAAAAACAAAAACTGAGGTCACAATCAGACAGGGATTGCATCTGAGAATTAAAATGTCCAAGTACATACCTCTTAACTCCTCATCTTTTAAGTGCTGCATAAACTGTTGCCTAGGAGACCTGACTGCATGAAGAGGCGCAAGCTTCCAGGTATGACTCACTACCTTTGCTCCCACAAAGCAGATCCTCCTGAGCTCTCAGAGGCAGATATTTTTGCAACCTGGACGACAATTTTTAAAAAGGAGAATAATTATTTATTTTGAATATATGTTTCTAACAAGAATGAAAGTTAAGGGCAAGTCCCTATTCATATCACATTTAGAAGAGAAATGCATATTCTCAAATATGTCCATCCAATCTCTATCAGGTAATCATGGAGGGTTATCTTTATGGCAATATGTTGACATGACAGTGATCAAGTGTTCTCATAAGAGAGAACAGAGCAAACATTGGAGCAGTAAGACCATGCAGACACTTGCCAAAGGAGGATCCAGTCAGAGAGGTATGACCCTGCAAACCACTGAGACCTACCCCAAGCTCAGGTTCCCTGACAATTCCTCAGCCTAGGTACACCTGTGTGCAGAATGACACCATGACATCATTAAACAGTGACAGGAAAACAGCACAGATCGTCACACACCAACAGGAATGCAACCTGGGGCAAGGGCACCTCTGAAGGTTCTATTTTAACCAGAGCAGGTGCACTGAGGGAGGCTGAAGTCATAGGTTCAGGCTGCAGATTTCTGAGGAAGGACAGAATCTTACGTAATTATAGCAAATTGGGGCAGAAATACCGAAAACAGCCTCAAGGCCAAGGCCAAGTCCAGATGATACCCTGGTTCTGAAACTGCTTCTGGTATCTGAGGACAGAGATGGGGCCAGGCCTGTGGAAGGAAGGGTGGGGTGACAGGGGCCCAGGGCTGAAGGCAGAGTAAGCCCACTGCCCATGGAAGGGGCTCCACTTTGTTCCCTGGGCTCTTCCCTCTAAAATCTTTTCATCATCATCTTAGCATCACTAGGTTTTATCGTGTTAAGAGCAGTCATCATTTAAATTTTAAAAGTTAAAACTGTTTCTTTTGGAAGAAAAGCAACTCCTAATTCCCACCTCCACCCCCAGCTATGCTTCTGTGTCAGAGCTGCTCCAGGTGGAGGGGCTCGGGAGGAGGTGAGCAAAGGAAGAGACAGACTGAACTCAAAGCTTTCATCATTCTCCCCCTGGATATTAATACATTCCAGTAAGTTCTACCCCTGCTGCTCCAGCCTCACACTGCAGCTAATCCACTCCCCACACTGATGGCTGGGGGTTAAAATTCCTTCAGTGGTTCCCAATTGCCCTTATCATAATAAAAATGCAGTCTGCAGCTTGGGTGACCTTGATTGCACACCATTGTGACCTTGAACCTATAAAAGCAAAACTGCCCCAAACCTGGTCTGGAACAGAACCAAGTTGCCTACTATAAAACTCACCATATTCTAGTGGAAAGACATCAACAGAATTTCAGGAAAAAATGCTTTTTTCTATGCAATTTCCTGATGAACTTTAAGACGATGAAGTCTTATTCTGGAGAACTCAATTACAACCCAGCTGACTGTCAACTATCAGTTAGAAGCTAAGGATTTTTAACCAGTCTTTTCAATGATGATTTAATCATTCTTTCTTCACTATGTTCTGAGCAAGACTGAATCTTCGACCTCACCTGCCAGGGGCCTCTTCCTTTGCACTGCAAAACTAATAAAACGCTGGTATGTGCTCGTAGCTCAATGGTCAGAGTTAGGAGTTTAACAAACCCTAACTTCAAGCAGGTCCCAACACCCTGCAGTTCTCAGCATGTTCCTCAGGCTCTAGACTTTACAGACCTTTGAATAGGCAGCCACCTCCCTCAGGAGCACCTCCACCCCCCGGCTTGCTCTCCTTCATCACAGCCCCCATCTTCTCTCAGTTTTCTTGTATGCAGCCTGCCAAACCTGGGTCATGTGGCAGTTTCTCCAGAACAATCTGCCATGAGCGTCTGTCCTGCAGGCCCTTCCAGGGGTTCCTATGTTACAGCTGTTACCACACTGCACTCTATATCTCACTGGACTGGAAGCTTCCTGAAGACAACGGTGGGCCTTTTTACTTCTGCATCCTCCAACTTATCCCAGAGCCTGGCTCAAAATGAGCATGTAATAAGTGGTTGTCAAACGAATGTAGGCCTCAGGTAGGAGAGGGGTGAAGCTGAAAAAAAACTTTTTACTTGAGGTATGGAATGATTGGCCAATGGGGACCTGCTGTATAGAGCACAGAGAATTCTTCCCAGTATTCTGGGACAATCTATGTGGGAAAAGAAGCTGAGAGAGAATGGATATGTGTATGTGTATGATTGGGTCACTTTGTTTACAGCAGAAACCATCACAACCTTGTAAATGAACTACATTTCAGCAAAACTTAAAAAAATGAGGTATTCCCTGTGCAGTTTCAACACCATCCCTGAGCTGCAGTGTGGTTCTGGACCGAGGGGGCTGGACTCCACGAGGCAGCCCATGTAGCCTCTCTAGCCGAACTGGCTCAAGAAACCCAGGAGGACCAGAAGGACGGACTCAGGTCCCCTGGAAAGTACAGACGGCCCAGCAGGAGGTGGTTCCCATACAGAATTCCCTGACATTTTGCAACCAGAGGAAAAACACAGGGGGTTTCAGAAGAGAAGCAAAATTAAAAGGAGGGAAATAAAAGATGGACAACAATTTCAAACCACCTCACAGATAGAATCTTCTTGGCATAGGAACATAAAAAATTCAGTCTTTCATGAAAATATGTTAAGTTTTTGAGATGTAGAGGCCTGAAGAAGCACTAGGAAAATGTAGGAGAAGCTGATTTTTATCGTTGGTTGGCTTCTGGATGGGGAAGGGAGTTTTGAAATGCCTACGGGAAAGACGCGCTCTGCTCTGTGCCCACTTCCCCTGACGTTTCGTATCTCTAGAGCTCCTTCCCCAAGAACGAGCCGCCCCCACCCCCGAGGCCCTGCCTGGTGTAGACGGATGAAGCAGAGGATGCCCAGGCACTCTGCCTTCTGGGTACCAGTTATAAGAGTTCCTTTCGGTGAAGATAACTTCCACTCAGGTGTAAATTCTGCAAGTGTGCATGCAGAGTGGTGGAGTGGATGGCGGCCGCCTGTCTGCTGCTGGGTTTTCACGTATTCCTAGAGGGACAGGGTGAGGAGCCAAAAGGAGTGTAAGCACAACCCTGTCCCCACCAGAGCCACAGCATCTCCCACCCAGCTCGGCAAAGTGCAGCACAGCACAGGCGGTCCACATGGACGTTCTCGGACAGCCTTGTTCATAGAACACCAAAGACCTACGACACGTCAAGGCTTCTCATCCCCGTACGATCTTCCCCGAACGGCTCAACATTGATCATCTTCTGGAAAAGCACTTCCAGTTCTTAGAATCTGACCTGACATAACTGCAGGACACACACCAGCCAGATCTGAGCAGTAAAAAGTCTGCCCAACTCTGAGCAGAGAGGAGACCCTGCAGCTAAGCTGCAGCGAAAGGCAGATGAGGGGGGGTCCCCTGTCTCCAAAGCTCTGGACAGTTTTCTCTACTTACTGCAGAAAACAAGACCTTACACTGAGCGGGCCTTTAACCCAGCTGGAACAAATTAATTTTTACACTTCATTTTATAAAGCTCAGCCTTTCTCATTCTTGCATATTTATACTTAGAAAAAGGAATGAGTAATAGTAAGACAAAGTCCTGGTACAGTGAACAGCACTCACACAACAGAGACAGAAAACGTATGCAAGATTGTTCACCGCTGCAGGCACACATGAAAGCTTCAAAAGAGACTTATTATAGAACATGTGGGAAGCCCCTGAGTGAATCTAAGACTCTTCTGACTGACTAAAAGCAGAATCGAGGGGCCAGGGAAAGGATTTCCCCTTCAGTTGATTAAAATCATTATTCTGTTTTTGAGTTGTCATACCGAGTGACCGTGAAGTGAGCAAAAGCCCTCTTAAAATGCATTTTTGGAACTTTCCCCTCTAGTACTGGATTCTAAGACGAACTTAAAGACAAAATCCTCTAACACATTCAAAACAATTTCTTAAAGAAGTGCACAAAGAATGTAAGCATGCATGTGTAACTGGGTCACTATGCTGTACAGTAAGGAAAAAAATGTGTTTGAAAAAATAAATTAATTAAAAAAAGAAACACTCGATCATAAGAAGAAACATGACGCTCTAATGTTCTGAAAATATACTTTAACTGGTCCGCCTTGATGAAACGTGTGCACCTATGGATGGAATTGTCTACAAATGTGGATTTGCACAATTGGCCACGGTGGGCGTCAAAGAGGTACCACAAGGTGTTCTGAAACAGTAAATTCCCTTAGAGCACATACAATGATGATTCAATGAGCAAAACCCACTTTTATATGTATGATTTCAAGAACATTCCTATTATCTGCCAAAACAATAATATATTATTCTCCTTTCATTCTTTAGTAAAGGACTTGAAGTGAAAATGTGAAGTCATTTGAGTTAAGTGAAAAAGACTAATCAGTCCAAAAAAAAACCCCCCTCGAATTCATTTAGAATTTTGCCCCACAAACAACACAAGCCGTCTGTAATCTGAACTCTTAAGGTTTGAACGGAGTAGCCCATGTGGTACAAGGATGAGGCACACAAAGATTTTAAAATAAAACCAACAGACCAAACATAGGAGGACTGAGAGAAAGACAGCTACTAGCTACTTCAAATCCTTCTTAGGCCCAGGCAATTTTTATCTACTTTTAAGGCTTTATACACCCAAATCTATACATCCAGAGTACAAGAAAATGACAGGCATGGTTTAAATAAAACAGAGTCCAGACAGATTAGACAATTAAGAAATCTCTTAAACTGGGAGTTCCCTTTGTGGCTCAGCAAAAATGAATCTGACCAGTAACCATGAGGATGCAGGTTTGATCCCTGGCCTCGCTCAGTAGGTTAAGGATTCAGCGTTGCCGTGAGCTGTGGTGTAGGTCGCAGACGCAGCTCAAATCTGGTGTTTGCTGTGGCTGTGGTGTAGGCCAGCAGCTACAGCTCCGATTCAACCCCTAGCCTGGGAAGCTCCATATGCTGAGGGTGTGGCCCTAAAAAGAAAGAAAGAAAGAAAATAAATCTCTTAAATTGAGACTACACTGTGATTACTGACTTGCTTCCAAAGAGCAGAGCATGGAAAGGGAGGGGAATACATTTAGAGCAGAGGAACCTGGCACACAGGACCTTGGCCAGGTGACCAAGGTCAGCATCATCAGAGATGAGTCACGATGATGGCATTTCCCTTGCACACAATGTGATAAGAATGTCACTTCACTTCTGTGGTCTTCCTCTCAAAACCCCGTAACTTCAGGCTAATAAGTGGGAAAACATGAGAGGAATCTGAACTGAGGATGTGCTACAAAACACCTGACCAGTATTCCTCAAAACTGCCATCTAAGCAACAGTCACAGACCAGAGGAAAATAAAGAGGCAGGACGACAAACTGTAATGTGATAGCCTGGGTGGATCCCGGAACAGCAAAAGCACGTTGGGGGAAAAACTAGTGAAATCTGAATCAAGTGTGGATTTTAGTTACTAGTAACATGCCAATGTTTGTTCCTTAACTGTGACAAATACAACGTGATAATGTCAGCGTTAGCATTTGGGGTAACTGGGTGAGGGACATATGGGAACCCTGCGCTCTCTGTGCAACTTTTCTGAGAGCATTTTAGACAAAGACTTTAAACTTTCAAGTACTCAGTCCACAGCGCCCATGTATGGTACTTCAGGTGGGTGCTGCAGCGGTGGCTCCACCCACAGGGACAAACACAGGCTAGGACCCTGACCATTCTGTATGCTGACCGACAGGCACTTGGGCCAATCTGGGAACCTGAGACGCCAGGGACCACAGATGGCGTGCATGCGAAACAGGAACAGACATCTCTGAGTGCTTAACACCCCCATTTGAAGTGAAAAACAGGCAGTTTTATGCAAGAAAAAAAGACAAAGGCTAGATGGGTTGGCCTGGAGCCACCAGTGCTCTGTGAAAACGCACGACAAACCAGCCTTCATCCTTCACTTAGCAAATACCACTGCCAGAAACCAGCAGGTGTGAAAAAGAGTGATGCAGACTTCACTCCCATGCCCTACAGGCTTCTGCATCCTATTTCCCTACCATAAGAAAGGTAAATCAGAGGAGGAAGAGAGGCACAGGATTCCTTTAAGGATTTGTGGGAGAAAAGCCATTAAAAGACATCTTTGGCCAAAGAGTACATAAATATCTTTTTTCAAGAATCTGTCCAGTCAGGGCCCATGCGGTACCATGTGAGCCCTGCTCTGCAGGGAGGAGGCAAAGCCTTTGAAGTGCTGCTCAATATAGAAAAACATTTGTCTGCAGAATAAACATGTGGCATGATTCTGTTTGCTGCAATGAATTTCTTTAATTGCTCTGAATTTTAATTGAGAAAGAAATCTGGGGATTTATCTTCTCTAACAGAAAAGTTCCAGAATTCATAAGCTAGATGAATATGCAGTACTCATAAGGCCAGAAAATTAAAATATAAATGCCTTGATTTTTTTTTCAGAAAACTAACACACTGTCAATCAAAATCATTAACAGTTCTAGAGGGAGAGTGACCCATCATTTAAAGTTTATCTGAAAGAAAAATGGTGCACAAATAGCCCAGGAAAATCTGAAAAATAATAATAGTAACGATGATGCTGAAGGAGGTCTTGTTTTACCAGCTCTAGTAACTTAAACAGTGTGGGGTAGATCCAGAATCGACAGATGGGCCCATGGAAAAGAGTACCATGTCTGAAAAGAAAACAAATATTAAAAATGCGTTCATTTATTCAAACATTTATTGAGAGGCTGCTAGGTATGGGCACTGCTAATGGTTCCTTGACAGTAAAACAAAAAAGACAAAGTCAGACCAAAATGACAAAGTCTGCGAACACTGGCCAACCACACAGGGGGGGAGTTGGATTTTTTTCTCACATCTTAAATCTGAAGCCACTCCAGATGAATGTTTAATTATACGACGTAGCTTAGTATTATTAGAATAAAACATAGGAGAATATTTACATATAATTTTGTGATGAGAAAGATGTGAGTTCAAGAATAATCACTACAGGAGCTCCTGCTGTGGCTCAGCAGTAATGAACCCAACTAGTATCCATGAGGATGCAGGTTTGATCCCCAACCTCACTCAATGAGTTAAGGAACCAGTGTTGCTGTGAGCTATGTTGTAGGCTGGCAGCTACAGCTCTAATTCAGCCCCTAGCCTGGGAACTTTCATACACCAAGGGTGAAGCCCTAAAAAGACCAAAAAAAAAAAAAAGAATAATTACTATGAACTGTGTTAATTTTAAGGTCAACAGGGGCGTGTTAAATAAATTATTGTCAAGCCAAGTAATGGATAGTTATGTAGTCCTTACACTGTTGACGAAGAAATGTACTTATTAACAAGCAAAATGTCAGTATTTAGTAAAAAAAAAAAAAATACGGTGTACAAATCATGTATGCAGTTAAAATACCTACATGCAGCTATTAAAGAAGACATCAACGGGAAACACCTATTCTGCAAAGATGTAAATTCTCCTCAAATTAATCTATAACGTCAATGCATGACTTCAATCCATGGGATGCGTATGTTAGAGCAAAAGGCAAAATGTAGGGACAATTTTAAAGAACAAGAAGGGAGGATTAACTCTACCAGACAAGAAGACACAATAAAGAAATAAAGACATAATAAGAAAGTGTAGAACTGAAGCAGGAAAAAATATATTAGACCAAAAGAAAAAGACCTATATAAGGTAGAAACTAGACATGACAAAATGGCACAGCACATCAGTGGAGAAAAGACACACAACTAAATCAATGCTGCTCGGAAAACTGGCTGTCCGTGGGAAAGAAAATGAGGTATCCATAACTCATGATATACACACGACTCCATTTTAGATGGACTGCAGGTGAAACTTCAAAGCAAAACTTCAAAACTGTAGGTAGAAAAGAGAATACTTTTCTATGACCTCAGCCTAAGAAAGAGTTTTTCAAATAAGACACAAAGAAACAATTCCAAAGGGATTAAATTTGATTGCATTAAAAGGAAATCTCCTATTCAACAAAAGACATTATCCAAAAAGTGAACAATTGAGAATCAAACCAGGAGAAGATAGTTGCACACATATAGACAACAAAGAATAGTAAGAAAAACATATAAAGATTGCTTAAATTAATAAGGAAAAGGAAACTAACAGGAAAAATGGGCACAGGATTGCAATACATGTTTCACGGAAGAAACTCAAGTAGCTAATAAACACATACCTTCTCAATCTCACTAGTAATCAACAAAATTCTAATTAAAACCACAATGAGATACCATTTCGTACCCATCAAATTGGCAAAATTAAAGTGTGACAATGCCAAGCATTTGTGAGGATATGGAGAAAAGCACAACCACTTTGGGGAGCAATTTCATTACAGTCATTCAGTCTGAAGCTGTGCATATCCTAAGACCCAGGGATTTTCTGGTTCAATACCCTAGAAGAACTAAGTACACATACTAAGGAAGCATGAAAAATCCTTATAGCCACATTTTTCCATACTGGAAAATGTCTGTTAAGAGGAAAATGCATTTTTAAAATGTGATGTATTTATAAAACAGAATACTGTAAAAATAGATTAAATGTGACTACAGCTATAGTTATTAGTATGACTAAGTCTCAAAAACGTACTACTGGGTGAAAAAGCAGACTGTGATGATGCACTCAGTTGTGTCCAGAGTGAGGCTGGGATGTGTGCTTAGGTCTCTCCTTTGTGATGAAGGGCTTATCCCCCCGGCTACTGGGAGCACTGCAGGCTTGTCAAAGTCAGGTCTCTTCTCTGGGGGCAGCCTGCATCCAATCACCCGTCAGTGTGAGACTGCAAAAGCTTGGCACCCTACCCAGCTTAGGACAATTCTGAAGGGCTAGCCTATCTTCAGCGCCCCCCCCTTTGGGACTGGCTGAGGCCTTCCTTGTGACTGCACTGCAGCCCAATTTTTCTCTCTGTGCCCGACCCTGCTTGCTTCTCTTTCACAGGTGTTAATCCTTTTCTTCTTTCTTTTTGGGCACACCCACAGCACACGGAAATTCCCAGGCCAGGCGAAAATCTAAGCAGGAGCTGCGGCAGTGCCTCCCGGATCCTTAACCTGCTGCACCATAGCAGGAACCCCGCACAGGTGTTAATCCTAAAATCTCCTCAATGACATTCCTGCATGTTAATCTCCTTCTCAGAGTCTGCTTTCGTTGGGACTCTACTTTCAATAGATACATCTTACTTGAAAAGATGTACCACACAAATTTCAGAAGACTGAGATCACAGCAAATAACTTTTCTGATCACAGTAGAACAAATCTAAAAATCAACAGCAGAAGGAAAACCGGAAAAAAACCACAAGCATGTGGAAATTAAATAACACAGTCTTGACCAATCAACAGGTCATAGAAGAAATCAAAAGGGAAATTAGAAAATATCTTGAGGCAAGAACAAAAACACAACACAGCAAAACTTATAGGATGCAATAAAAATCAATACTCTGAGGGAAGTTTATGGCAGTATACGCCTACATTAAAGAAGTAGAAAGAGGTGTTCCCTTGTGGTGCAGGAAGTTAAGGATTCAGACAAAAAAAAGAAGATGCCACATAAACAAGCTAACTTTACACCTCAGGGAACTAGAGGAGAAAGGATAAACTAAGCCTAAAGTTGGCAGAAGGAAAGAAATAATAAAGGGTAGAGCAGAAATAAACAAAATAGAGAGTAGAAAAACAATAGGAAAAAATTAACAAAACTAAGGGTTGGCTTTTTAAAAAAATCAGCAAAACTGACACTTAGCTAGACTAAGAAAAAAAAAGAAGGCTCAAATAAACTCCAAAATGAAAGAGGAAACATAACAACTGATGAAATAAAAAGAATTATGAGACTACTATGAATAATTATATATCAACAAATTGGATAATCTAGAAGAAATATAGACGTTCCTAGAAACATACAACCCACCAAGACCAATTCATGAAGGAATAGAAAAATCTGAACAGAGTGGTAAGGAGGTTGAATCAGTAGTCAAAAACTTCCCAACAAAGAAAAGCACAGGACTCAATGGTCACTGGTGAATTCTATGGGGTAGTTAAAGAAGTATTAAAGCTAATTCTTGGGTGTTCCTGCTGTGGCTCAGTGGAAACAAATCCAACTGGTATCCGTGAGGACGTGAGTTCAATCCCTAGCCTCGCTCAGTGGGTTAAGGATCCCGCGTTGCCGTGAGCTGTGGTATAGGTCGCAGACACAGTTCAGTCTGGCATTGCTGGGCTGTGGTGTAGGCCAGTGGCTGCAGCTCCGATTCAACCCCTAGCCTGGGAACCTCCATATGCCAAGGGTGCGGTCCTAAAAGGAAAAAAAAAAAGATAAAGCTACTTCTTCTCATGCTGATATTGGCATAAAGACAGACATGGAGACCAATGGAACAGAAGAGAGAGTGCAAAAATAAATCCATGCATATACGGAGAACTGATCCTCAATAAAGGCGCCATGAATACACAAAAAGGAAAGGACAATCTATTCACTAAAGGATGCTGGGAGAGCTGGATATCCACGTGCATGAGGATGAAGTAGGACCTTATACATACACAAAAGTCTACTCAAAATGGATTAAAGACTTAGACATTAAGACCTTAAACTGTAAAACTCCTAGGACAAATCATAAGGGAAAAGCTTCATGACATCGGCCTTGCAACAAAAGCAAAAAGAGGCAAGTATCTGTACATTATACTAAAAGAGCTTTTGTGCAGCAAAGAAAACAATCTAACATGAAAAGGAAACCTACAGAATTAGAGAAAATATTTACAAATCACTTATCTGATAAGTGATTAATATCCATAATATATAAGGACCCCCCCCATAACCCAACAGCACAAATGAATGGTTAGACAGATATACAAATAGATAAATAAATAAGTGAAATGATTAAAAATGGGCGAAGGACTTGAATAAGCATTTTCCCACAGAAGACATACACATGGCCAACAGGTATATGAAAGGATGCTTAATATCACTTATCACCAGGGAAATTCAAATTCACAATGAGATTTCACATCACACCTGATAGAATGGCTATTTATTTATTTTTGCCTCATCTGTGGCATGCGGAAGTTCTTGGGCCACAATGGAACAGAATAGAGAACCCAGAAATAAACCCAAACACCTCTCGGCAATTAATCTTGGACAAAAGAGGGAAGAATATAAAATGGGAATAAGTCTTTTCAGCAAGTGGTGCTGGGAAAACTGGACAGCTGCATGTTAATAAATGAAACTGGAACACATCCTCACACCATGCACAAAAATAAATAAGTTAAAATGGCTTAAAGACTTAAACATAAGACAAGACACCATCAAACTCGTAGAAGAGAACACAGGCAAAATATTCTCTGACATCAACCCTTCGGTCAGTCTCCCAAGGCAACAGAAATAAAAACAAAAATAAACCAATAGGACCTAATCAAACTTAAATGCTTTTGCACAGCAAAGGAAACCATAAAAAAACCAAAAAGACAATCTACGGAATCAGAGAAAATAGTTTCAAAGATGCAACTGAAAAGGGCTTAATCTCTACAATATACAAACAATTTATACAACTCGGTAACAAAAAAACCGACAACCCAACTGAAAAATGGGCAAAAGATCTGAACAGACCTTTCACCAAAGAAGATACACAGATGGCCAACAGACACATGGAAAAAGGCTCAACATTGCTAATTATTAGAGAAATACAAATTAAAACTACTATGAGGTACTACCTCACACCAGAAAGAATGGCCATCGTTAATAAATCAACAAGTAACAAATGCTGGAGAGGGTGTGGAGAAAAGGGAACCCTCCTGTGCTGTTGGTGAGAATGGAAATTGGTACAACCACTATGGAAAACAGTCTGGAGGTACCTCAGAAAACTACATATACAACTACCATATGATCCAGCAGTCCCACTCCCGGGCATATATCTGGACAAAACTTTAATTCAAAAAGATAATGCACCCATATATTCATTGCAGCACTATTCATAACAGCCAAGACATGGAAACAACCTAAACGTCCATGGACAGATGAATGGATTAAGAAGATATGGTATATATACACAATGGAATACTTACTCAGCCATAAAGAAGAACAAAATAATGCCATTTGTAGCAATATGGATAGAACTACAGACCTTTATACTAAGTAAGTCAGAAAGAGAAAGACAAATACCATATGATATCACTTACATCTGGAATCCAATATATGGCACAAATGAACATTTCTACAAAAAAGAAGCAAACTCATGGACTTGGAGAACAGACTTGTGGTTGCCGAGGGAATAGAGGGAGGGAGTGGGATGGACTGGGAATTTGGGGTTAGCATATGCAAACTATTGCGTTGGGAATGGATAAGCAATGAGATCCTGCTGTATAGCATAGGGAACTATATATATAGTCACCTGTGATGGAAGATGATGGAGGATAATGTGAGAAGAAGAAATTGACAGAACAATGTAAATCAACTATAACAGAAAAAATAAAAACCTAAAAAAAAGCCATGAAACTTTGGGAAAAAAAAACAAAACAAAACACATCCACATGAAATATTCACACAGCTGAGATGAAACTACTTCCCTAAATTTATCAGAATAATTCCACAACTGCCAACATCACTATTTGCTTAGATCTGATCCTGTCAAATCTTATATTTTCATTACCTATTAAAATCAGTTCCAGGGGTGGTTCACAGAACAATGTTCTTCCTTGTCCCCACCCAACTTTCTGAGCAAGGGATGACAGAAAAACACCAAAGGATTCAGAAACTTAAAAAGGGGCGCGTGCATGGAGGGAGGGAGGATGAAAATAATTCACATTTTCCTAGTTTACTAATTTGGGGCAAACAGATTTTGCACATATCCAAGGCACTGAGAACAAACAATCCAATTTATCTTTAATTACTCCAAGCCACTACTAATCTTTGGGCTCTATATTTGTTTGATAACAAAAGATTTATAGACACAGTTTCAAAGAAGGAGGAAAACAAATAAATCAATATTCTCAAATACAGGCCCCAAAAAAGGGACTGTGATTGAGAATGGAAATCTGTAATGATCAGATTAATGTCAGCAAAAGTTTTCATATCTTAAAAGAATCTTACTCACAATCCCTTCCTTTAGATCACTATATGTTTCAAGTATCTCTTTCCCTTGACAGTGTCAAAAAAACCTTTCTCTCTCACATTTTCCCAGCAATCCACTCGTCCCTAACTTTTCAGCCACATTTTGGAAAGGAATTTAGACCTCAGCTCAAGTTAGAGACAGCATAGGCACGCCCTCTTGTGGCACAAAAGGAAACTGCCTGTTTACTCCAGCACTGGCGCCCAAGAAGTTATTTCTGAGTTTTACAGCACTGGAATACCAACTTCATTGTCTGCATCTTAAAGGCAAGGAAACAGCCTAATTAAGGCTAAGCAACTTACTTCCTTCAAGGTACCTCAACCAAAAATATAGTTAAAGTAGGATGTGACTGCATGTTACTAAAAGATAAGATGGGGGAGTTCCCATCGTGGCGCAGAGGTTAACGAATCCCTGCCCTTGCTCAGTGGGTTAACGATCCGGCGTTGCCGTGAGCTGTGGTGTAGGTTGCAGACTCGGCTCGGATCCCGCGTTGCTGTTGCTCTGGCGTAGGCCGGTGGCTACAGCTCCAATTGGACCCCTAGCCTGGGAACCTCCCATATTCCGCAGGAGCGGCCCAAGAAATGGCAAAAAGACCAAAAAAAAAAAAAAAAAAGATAAAATGGAAGCAATAGGTAAAATCTAATTTTAACTTCCGTTTTGATGCAGTTTCAAAGCAACTGTTTACATAGTATTTTTGGTTTAATATAATAAATTCATGATCATTAAAAAAGACAGGAAGGGAGTTCCCACCGTGGCTCAGCGGTAACAAACCCAACTAGCATCCATGAGGACATGGGTTCAAATCTCTGGCCTCGCCCAGTGGGTTAAGGATTGGCATTGCTGTGAGCTCTGGTGTAGGTCACTGACGTGGCTTGGATGGTTGATTTCCAAATATCTTTACTATTAATCTTTATCATGAATTAATATGATTACAAGTACCTCCTTTTATTTAAAAAGTTAAATGAGCTAATACATATAAAGGATTGAGAAGTCTTTTCTAAATTTTACTTTTTAAATCTTTGTACCAAAGGAGTATAAAGAATGTACTTTAAAAATGATAAAAATGTGGAGACGAGAGGTCAACTTGAAAACAGTAAGAAAAAAGCATTACTAAATTCTTAAACGTGATAGGTTTTCATGTCCAAGAATTGTTACACTTTGTAATTGCCTTGAAGTTTTCAGGGTGATTTTTTTTTATCTGTAAACGTGAGATCCTCTTATAGCCTGAGATGCTGCACAAACACAGACCACCAAGACCACATCAGTTTCCACTTTTCTCTCTAAGGTTTCACGTATGTTCTCCCAGTGGATGATGGGTCAAAGAGGGTCATCGTTAAAGTTCAATCAAGTGTACGCAAGTAACTACACTCCTCTGATAAAAGCTCTGGAGTAAATTCTTCATTTCCCAAAGCAACAAGCAAAGCAAAGAAACCCCATGTCTCACATCCCCACCTCAGTGAAGGATACCATCACCGGCTTAGACAAAGGCAAAAGCTGAACTAATCCTTGACACCTTTTTCTCCCATATTCTTCTAATTCTGCCGGTCACACACTCAATCACTCCCACTTGTGGCATCTCTTCTCTCTTCTTTAAACCCAGTGCCACAGCTTTAAGGTCCTCATCAACTTCCCCCCAACCTGGCTAACAGCCACGTCCTGTTCACCCGTCAAATCTCAGCTTTCTACATTCCCTGCTTCAAAGCTTCTCCATCCCTCTCTGCATCCCCCAGGGAGGCAGGTTAGGCATCAGCCCCCAAACCCCCAACCCCATGCTTTTTTTCTCCTTGCAGGTATGTCTTATCTTCAGCGTGCCTGGCAAATATGAGTGTCCCATAAATCTTTGTTGAATAAAGCATTTGCTTTGGAGACAAAAAAAAGAAAGAGAAAAATTTGGTTAAACAGCTGGTACGTGATTTGGGAAAATGGCTGAATGAATGTGTTTCCAAAATAAATTTTTTCTATTTGCATGGACTTCAGCAGAATCACGGGCAAGATGTTCTAGAGCTTGTTGATTTTTTCATTAAACGTAGGTCATTTTCTACCTGAAAGACACCCACTTTTATCTGAGGAAGTAAAATTCAATCTCCTATTTTACATATGAGGATATGCAGGAGCTAAGGCATGAAGTCACTACCCCCAGAAATCCTGATTCCCAGCCTGGAGCAGAAACATGGCCAGACCTCTCCCCCCCACCCCCGTTTCCCCCCCCCTCCCCTGCCGAAAGTACTCCCAGCAGGGAGGCGGGGGGGGGGGGGGGTTCCTCTCAGTTGCAGTTCTCTACCTCATTCCGTGAGGATCTTACATCCAAATTACCTGCTGCCTCCACCTATATGGGGTTGGGGACAGGTGGGTGGGCTCCTAAGGCCTAGAGGGGGGTGCCTCTCTGGATCTAAAAAAGGCAAGGTCTTAAGCCGTCATCAATGTCCTTCCTGAAAAACTGAGAGGTGGAGGATAACCTACACAGTGGAACTACTGCACATGAATAGACTATCCATCTAAGAAACTACCATTTCTTCCAGCCAGGGGGTGTTAATCGTTATTAAGCATACAGCAGTGTTCATGTGCAAGAGAAATATAGATGTCACTGGTCACTGAAGTTCTGGGAAAGACAATTAATAATGATCTGTTCACAGTTAGAATCCAAAGAACATTTGACAGAAATTAATTCTACAGGTGTCACCAAAGTATTCCAAAGAATATATTACAGTGAAGTCAGCAATACTGTCTCATTTCTCTCATTGTCTCAGGGGCCTCTTAAAGAGAATTTAAAATTTTGAGGGCCACCCATTTTTAATGGCTTTATTGAAGTATAATTTACAGGCCATGAAAGTCATGCATTAAATTTAATTGTACGGGTAGGTGAGTTTTAGTAAATTTTATACATAACACAGCCACAGGACTATCTACAAGAATATTTCCGTCATCCCAACAGTTTCCCCGTACCTGTTTACAGCCAATCTCCCATCCCACCTCTGGCCCAAGGCAACCACTGATCTTATCTATGATTTTGCCTTTTTGAAAAAGCATGATTATTTTGAGATTCCTCCATGCCTACTCTATATATGAAGAGTCCATTCCTTTTCATTGCTGAGTAGCATTCCTTTGTATGGAATTCTCTATTCATCTGCTGATGGACACGTACAATATTTCCAGTTTTTGGCAATCACAGATAAAGCAGCTATGAACATTTTAAACAAATCTTTGTCTAGACATATGCTTTTATTTCTCCTGATAGCAAACCTAGGAATGGAACTGATGGATCATATTGCAAGTCTATGTTGAACCTTCTAAGAAACTGCCAAATCGTCTTCCAACACGAGTGTACCATTTTATATTCCCACCAATAATGTGTGAGGACTCTGGTTTTTCTACATCCTTGCCAACACATTTGATTATCAGTCTTTTTTCATGTTAGCCATTATAGTGCTATCCAGCAATATCTTATGATGGCTTTAATTTGCATTTCCCTAGTGACTAATGATGCTGAAATTTTTTCAGGTATTTATCTGCCATTCATATATCTTCTTTGGTGAAATGTCTATGCAAATCTTCTAAACATATTTAAATTATGTTTAAATGTTTTACTTATATTTTTCTGCATACAAATCCCTTAGCAGACATATGTTTTATAAATACCTTCTCCTAACATGTGGTTTGACTTTTCATTTTCTTAGGAGTGGTATCTTTCAGAAAGCAACACTTTAATTTGGATGAAATCCAATTTATCATTTTTTCTCTTTAAAAGCCTTTTATACTTTATTGACTAAATAGCTTTCTAAGCCAAGACACAAGACTTCCTGCTATGTTTTTTTCTTTACTTGTTGGTCTATGATCCATTTTCAGTTCATTTTTGTGTATGTTGTAACGTAAAAGTCAAGATATATTTTACTTCACGTGGAAACCCAATTGCTGCAGCACTACTGTTGAGAAGACGATGCTGTCCCTACCAGATTACCTTAGTATCTTTGTTGAAAAGCTACTGACCACATGTGTATCTATTTCTAGATATTGTGCTCCACTGATGTATATGTTTTTCCATATGCAAATACCACATTGCTTTTATTGCTGTAGCTTTATGGAAAGTTTTGAAATCAGGTAGTATAAGTCCTCCAACTTTCTTTTCTTTTAAAGTTACTTTGACCATTCTAGATTTTCCCAAACTTGAGAATCTGTTTGCCAATGTCTGTAAGTACTGTTCTACCAAAATCCCGTCTAAAACTTTGGCAATGACTTTGTTGAAACTACAAATCAATTTGGAGAAAACTGCCACATTAACAATATTGAATATTCCAACCTATAAACATGGTGTATATCCCCACTAGATATATTTTTATTTCTCTCAAAATTTTGTAGTTTGCAGTATATAGGACTTACA
Organism: Phacochoerus africanus; assembly: GCF_016906955.1. Classification (NCBI taxonomy): domain Eukaryota; kingdom Metazoa; phylum Chordata; class Mammalia; order Artiodactyla; family Suidae; genus Phacochoerus; species Phacochoerus africanus. The sequence continues at coordinate 17,866,652 of NC_062559.1, read as the reverse complement.
CTTCCCTTGTTAAATTTATTCCAAAGTATTTTGGTCTTCTGGATGCTACTATGAATGGATTTGTGTATTCTTGGCATCTCATACAAATGGACTCCTACGATATGTGACCTTTTTGTGATTATCTTCTTTCACTTAGCATGTTTTCAAGATTCACTCACGTTGGAGTTCCCGCTGCGGTGCAATGGGATCAGCAGCATCTCTGCAGCACCGAGGATGCGGGTTCTATCCCTGGCCCAGAGGTTAAAGGATCCAGCATTGCCACAGCTTTGGCATAGGTCACAACTGTGGTTTGGATCTAACCCCTGGCTGGGAACTCTATATGCCACAGGGTGGCCAAAAAAGTGGAAAAAAGAAAAAAAGATTCACCCGTGAATAAGTGTATCAGTACTTCTTTCATTTTTAATGCCAAATAGTATTCCATTACATGGACGCATTTTATTCATCCGGGCATCAGTTGACAGACCTCAGTTTTCTAAGGTTTAACTTAAGGGTTCTTTTATGAAGTTGTGTGAACTTACACTGTAAAATCTGTGTTCCCCTATGAATTATAGACTCTGATTTCTTTGCTTAGCTTTTGAAATTCATTATTTCTATTTTCTGGCCCAGTTCTCAAGGAGTTACCTCCGTGTCTGGAGAGACATTAACCACTGCTCACCTGATGTAACCATTCATTACCTTCCATCTCCTTCTCTCCTCATCACTCACTCCACTCCCATCAATCACCTCGCCTCCTACTGTTCAAACAAGCCAGGCACACTCCTGCCTCAAGAGCTTTACATCTGCTACTCACTCTGCCTAGAACACTCTTCCCCAAATATCTACAGGCCTTTTCTCTCAATTTCTGCAAGTCTTTGCTCAAAGAGCACCTATTCAGTGAGTTCTTCCCTGAACACCCGATTTACAAATGAACCCCCTCCCCTACATTTTCTCCAAAGTGCTTATTGCCTTCAAATAGATTATTTTACTTATTTATGTTTTTAGTCTGTGTTTCACTAATAGAATGTTAACTCCATTAAGGCAGGAAGTTTTGTTTATTTTGTTCACTACTGTAACACCAGTGCCTAGACGACGTCCGGCACGTGGTAGGTATTCAGAAAATATGTGATGAATCAAAGAATCATATTCTTAAAACAACACGGATTCATGTTTATTGATCCTTACACAGCCCAGAAGGTCCAAAGTCCACAGGGTTTTGAGTAATGGATGGATGACTAAGCATGTTGATCATATATGATGATACACATTTCTAGTTCTGCCCACTGGAAATACGTAAGCTGTAGGTAATTTATAACTGTCTAGAAGCCACATTCAAAAAGTGAAATTAATTTTAATGATGTTTTGTTTCACCCAGTTTACTGAAAATAGTATCATTTCAACATGTGGTTCATACAAAAATTACTAATAAAATATTTGCAGTCTTTTTTTCATACTAAGCCACTGAAATGTGTGTATTTAATGCACAGCACATCTCAACTGGGACCAGCCATACTTCAAATGTCAAAAGCCACATGTGGCCACTGGCTTCCATGTTGGACAGCACAGATAAAGACTAAAATTAAGTAATCCCATTATAAGGGGGGGGGGCTTCTTGCATATTTAGTCATTTTTTTTTTACCTTGGCATTCCAAAACAAGGCCCTGGTACAACCTCATAGTTTCCTAGTTTTGTCAAAACATATTCCATGGCTATAACAAGAAAACTAGGAGCTTTCATTGTGAACAACAATTCATATCAAAATAACTGGCTCAACTCAGAAGTTTTATTTAGCAATTTTGATTAGAAAAAAAAATGAATGTCTTTCTTAGTCTCTCTAATTAAAAAACAAAGTTAGGACTTCCAATACTATGTTTGCTGAATAACAGTGGTGAGAGTGGGCATTCTTGTCTTGTTCCAGATTTTAGTGGGAAGGCTTTCAGCTTTTCTCCGTTGAGTATTATATTTGCCGTGGGTTTGTCGTAAATGGCTTTGATTATGTTAAGGAATGTCCCCTCTATACCCACTTTGTTAAGAGTTTTGATCATGAATGGATGTTGGACTTGGTCAAATGCTTTCTCTGCATCTATTGAGATGATCGTGTGGTTTTTGACTTTTCTGTTGTTAGTGTGGTGTATGACGTTGATTGATTTGCGTATGTTGAACCATCCCTGTGAACCTGGGATGAATCCCATCTGGTCGTGGTGTACAATCTTTGTGCTATGTTGTTGGATTCGGTTAGCTAAAATTTTGTTGAGAATTTTTGCGTCTATATTTATCAAAGATATTGGCCGATAGTTTTCTTTTTGAAAATATACAGATGGCCAACAAGCACATGAAAAAATGCTCAGTGTCCCTGATTAGAGAAATGCAAATCAAAACTACCATGAGATACCACCTCACACCAGTCAGAATGGCCTTCATTAATAAGTCCACAAATAACAAATGTTGGAGAGGGTATGGAGAAAAGGGAACCCTCCTGCACTGTTGGTGGGAATGTAAGCTGGTACAACCACTATGAAAAACAGTATGGAGGTACCTTAGAAAACTACATAGAACTACCATATGACCCAGCAATCCCACTCTTGGGCATATATCTGGACAAAACTTTCCTTAAAAAAGACACATGCACCCGCATGTTCACTGCAGCACTATTCACAATAACCAAGACATGGAAACAACATAAATGTCCATCGACAGATGACTAGATTAGGAAGATGTGGTATATATACACAATGGAATACTACTCACCATAAAAACGAACAAAATAATGCCATTTGCAGCAATATGGATGTAATTAGAGACTCAAGCTGAGTGAAGTAAGTCAGAAAGAGAAGGACAAATACCATATGTTATCACTTATATCTGGAATCTAATATACGACACAAATGAACCTTTCCACAGAAAAGAAAATCATGGACTTGGAGAACAGACTTGTGGTTGCCTGGGGGAGGGGGAGGGAGTGGGTGGATTGGAAGCTTGGGGTTAATGGATGCAAACTATTGCTTTTGGAATGGATTAGCAATTAGATCCTGCTGTGTAGCACTGAGAACTATGTCTAGTCACTTATGACAGGGAGTAAAAAGAATGTATACATCCATGTGTAACTGGGTCACCATGCTACACAGTAGAAAAAAAAAATTGTATTGGGGAAACAACAATTAAAAGAAACAAAGTTAAATCCAGAGAGATTTTGTGATCTTATCTTTATCAGCAGGGGGGAAAAAAATCACTATTTTCAAATAGGAAGAACTTTAAAATTTCTATTTCCATGAAACAAACCAGTATTTATTTCAAGTTAACCAAAATACATTGTGTTAAAATACAATTTTTATATATAGTTTCATTTAAAAAATTCATAACAGTTGTCTTACCAATATTTTTGGATTCATAATATAAAAGTGAAATAAAGAACTAAGGAGAGTACCCTTAAATCTTTCATAAATAAATTTAGCTCCTCGACATGTTCCTTGAAAGCTCAAGTACTGTGTGTGGAAACATTTTCATAAAATGCTCAACATCAGTAATTATTAGAGAAATACAAATAAAAACTACAATGGGGTACATACAACCTCACACCAGTCAGAATGGCCATCACTAATAAATCAACAAATAACAAATGCTAGAGAGGGTGTGGAGAAAAGAGAACCCTCCTACACTGTTGGTGGGAATGTAAACTGGTACAACCACTAAGGAAAACAGTAAGGAGGTACCTCAGAAAACTACATATACAACTACCCTATGATCCAGCAATCCCACTCCTGGGCATATATCCAAGCAAAACTTTCCTTGAAACAGACACATGCACTCCTAGGTCCACTGCAGCACTACTCACAATAGCCAAGACATGGAAACAACCTAGACGTCCATGGACAGATGAATGGATTAAGAAGATGTGGAATATATACACAATGGAATACTACTTGGCCATAAAAAGAACAAAATAATGCCATTTGCAGCAACATGGATGGAACTAGAGACTCTCATACTAAGTGAAGTAAACCAGAAAGATACCATATGATATCACTTACATCTGGAATCTAATATATGACACAAATGAACCTTTCTACAGAAAAGAAACAAACTCATGGACTTGGAGAACAGACCTGTGGTTGCCACGGGGGAGGGGGAGGGGGAGGGAGTGGGATGGACTGGGAATGTGGGGTTAGCAGATGCAAACTATAGCATCTGGAGTAGATAAGCAATGAGATCCTGCTTTACAGCATAGGGAACTATATCCAATCACTCGTGATGGAACATGATGGAGGATAATATGAGGGAAAAATGTATATATATGTATAACTCGGTCACGTTGCTGTACAGCAGAAATTGACAGAACAACGCAAGTAAACTATAATAAAAAATTTTTAAAAGAAAATGTTTTCATTAACTTTTTTATCATCAAGGGATTTATTTCTTCTAGAATCCCACTATTTTAAATAATCACTTACTGGAATTACAGTAACTGCCATCATTATTCAGCAACAAAATTTAAAGAACCCCAATTAAAGTGCCTGATATTTTAAAACTTCAAAGTTTTAAAATTCTCCTTTTTTAAAAAAGCAGTAAAACAAAACGCACAGCAGCATCTACTTACTCAGATGTTACAGGGTACTTTCTATCATCTTGCATAAACTGGCAGGTTTGAGTTTAAATCACCAGTGAGGCAGAGAAACTCCAGATGGTAAAATATCCTAAATTCTTCTCACCCTGAAAAGCCAAATAAAATGCCAGTATGAGGAAAAAAAAAAACTGGAGTTATAACCAAGATAGAACTCTCAGGTGTAGACTGTCTAGATAGGGAATAACTTCTATTTCTTCTTTTCTTTCTTTCTTTTTTTTTTAAGTGAGGGCTCATGACGAGTTAATTCATGGCCCTGGAGTTGTGGGTGATCTGATACAGCAATACTTGGTATTACAACTGCCCTTCTGTTTTAAGAAATCTCTTTGGGAGGAAGCCTAAATTAGCACAATAAAATATCCTCTATCTCTAATCATACAATTTATCCTACAAACCAAGATACTTTCGAAAGTGAAAAGGGAAACTTTCTAAGTATTTATTTATTGATCAACAAACTGTTTTTATTATATTTTATTCTAAAATAGGAAAACACACATTCACTATATTAGAGCAAAAAATTTTCCTTTGTTTTATATGAACACCTATAATATCATAAGTAGATTAATTACTCTTGGTGTATATTCATGTACTTTAATCCATTTTCTTAAAGAGTCTGCCTCTATTATTGTGTCCCTGATATTTTTTCTGGGAAAAAAAGTTTGAAAATTTTCCACTAAGTTAACAATCTTTTTGAAAGTTTCATTTTATGTCAAATACTCTGAAACCACTGACATCTTCATGTGGCTCTTCTGTATTGATATTACTTTTAATAAGAAAACTCTTTCTCGGCAGATGCTGAGAAACCTGGTAAGCTCAAAGCAAATTTTACTAACTAGAGGATATTCTCAATTCTTTTTTTTTTTTAATAGCAAAGTTGTAAGTATTTCAGTCTAACTACTTTACAGATACAACCTTTTTTTATTTTTATTTTTTTTCTTTTCACAAATGCACCTATGGCATATGGAAGCCCCCAGGCTAGGGGTCGATTCAGAGCAGCAGCTGCCAGCCTACACCACAGCAAGGCCATGCGGGATCCAAGCCATATCTGCAAACAATGCCACAGCCTGCAGCAATGCTGAATCCTTAATCCACTGAGCAAGGTCAGGAATCAAACCCACATCTTCATGGACACTATGGCAGGTTCTTAACCCACTGAGGCACAATGGGAAGTCCAACAGATGCTATCTTTGTGCCTAAATTTGTGTTCTTTTCTTCCACTTTTGCCCCCTCCAATCCATTCACCATCACACAATGTAATACAGGTAGATTTTTTTTTCCAATGCAAATACATCCTGTCACTTCCACCTAAAAACTTTTCCACAGCTTCCCATTACTATAAGGATATAAACCAAAACCTTAAAACCAAAGTCTTGCATGACCTGGTCTCAGGCCACCTCTCCAATCCCCCAAAGCATCAAGTTCTCCCCTGCTCCTGGCCTTTGCAAGCTCTCTTCCTTGTGCTTCAATGCATTTCTTCTCGGTCATGACCATCTTTCCCATCCAAGAAGTCTTCTAATGCCCCCCAATCTAAATGATGCCAAGGCTTTCTCTCTCTCTCAAACGTACTCCAACTTTTTCTATGAAGCATCCATTGAAATCTGCTTTTATTTATTTGTGTGTTTTTAGAAAGCCTATCTGCACCAGACAGTAAAAACTCCACCAGAAAGTGGTGTAGAGATTGCTCCTGTTTGTTTCACCCCTTAATCACCATTCTTTACTCAGCCCCTGGCTTGATCTTGGGCATCTTGTGAGCCTTCAGTAAACACTTGATAAATGAATAAATGAATGAAAGAATCTGAAGGAGAGGGTTAAGGGACATAGGACAACCTAGTTGTTTCCGTTAGCCTGTTATTGATGACTGAAGCAACTCATTATCATAAATCTAAACTTCATCATCAATTTCCCCCGCTACGGGATTATTCTCATCAACAATATAAAGACTGTACTTTCTCCCAACCTAAAAGAAAAAGAGAGACAAACAGACACATACACAGACACACACCCCTTTCTCTTGACCCCACATTCCCATGAATTACCTCCCCATTTCTCTAATGCAATGTCAAAGGAATATTCAGAAGAGTTGACTCTATCTGCTGTCTCCAATTCTCTCCTCTCATCCTCATTTGAAGCCACTCCAACCAGACTTTTGAAACTGCTCTTGTTAGGTCACCAATGACTTCCACCTTGAATGGCCCAGTAGCCAGGTACTGAAGCAGACACTTTAATGAATTCCCTCATCCATTTAAAAAGTTCGTCGCAGCCACCCTTTGAGGCAGATACGACGGCTATCCCCAGAGAGGATCCCTTCTTTCTTTAAACACTTGCTGGGAGTTGTTGTCATAGCTCAGCAGTAACAAACCCGACTAGTATCCACAAGGATGCGGGTCTGGCCTCGCCCAGTGGGTTAAGGATCCAGTGTTGCCATGAGCTGTGGTGTAGGTCACAGACTCAGCTCGGATCTGGCATTGCTATGGCTGTGGTGTAAGCCAGCAACTGCAGGTCTGATTTGACCCCTAGCCTGGGAACTTCCATATGCCATGGGTGTGGTCCTAAAAAGACAAAAATAAATACATAAATAAATAATAAAATGAACACTTCCTTTCTTGGTTTCCAGGACACCACACTGCTGAATCTCCTCCTCCTTCACTCTCCATTCCTTTTTTTCTCATTATCTCAGGCGCTTCTAATGTTAGAGTGACTCAGGGCTCTCAGCTCTCAAACTTCTTTCTTTTTTTTTTTTTTTAGGGCTGCACCTGCAGCATATGGAAGTTCCCAGGCTAGAGGTCAAACCAGAGCTGCAGCTGCTGGCCTACACCACAGCTACAGCAACTCTGGATCCTTAACCCACTGAGTAAGGTCAGGAATCGAACCCATGTCCTCATGGTTACTAGTCAGGTTCGTTACCACTGAGCCACAGGGGATACTCCTCAGACTTTTTTTTCAATGGGTCTCATCATTTCATAAACCACCTACAAGAGACTAAACCTCATCTCTGAACTCAAGGGTCATATTTTCAGATTTACATCTCCCCCTGGATGTTTAATAGATGTTTCACACGCAACATCACCCCATGCCAACCTCCTGACCTTCCCCCACTAAGACTGATGCTCCTCCAGTGGGGACCTGCTATGTAGCACAGGGAACTCTGCCCAATGTTCTGTGATGATCTATATGGGTAAAGAATCTGAGAAAGAATGAATGTGTACATGTAGAGCTAAATCGCTGTTATACAGCAGAAATTATCACAACATTGTAAATCAACTACAATAAAACTTAAAAAAAAAAAAAAAGACTGATGTTCCTATAGGATTCCCCGTATTCATCAATGATGATTTAACTCTCCAAGTCATCTCTGACTGTTCTTTTTCCTTCATACCCCATAGCTAATCCATCAGCAAATCCAGTTGGCTCTATCTTAAAAACATCATAATTCTGCCTACTTCCACCACCACTCCTGCCATCTGAGCCTCCATCATCACCGTGTGGATTTTAGGGCAATAGCCTCCCAGCTGATTCTTCCTTGCCTCACCTCACACTATTTTCAAAACTGAAGGCCAGAGTCATACTGATAAAACAAAATCAAATCATGCCGCTCCTCCGCTCAAAACCCACTGTTTCCCTTCTCGCTGAGAGTAAAAGTCATTTGTCTTTTTTTCTCTTCCTCCTATAAAATTTAAGCTTAAGGGAAGGTTTTGTTTTATTTTGTTCAACACTGTATCCCTCTGGTGGCAAGAAAATGCCTGGCACATAACAAGTCTCCAACATATATTTACTGAATAAAAAGTAATGGAAAACAATATCACAGGTAAGCAATTTAACTAAATCTCCAAACCCACCAATTGTTCTGAACAGTAAGCTCTTGGAGAGCACGGACCATGCAGTTACAATTAAATTTTGCACAATAACTTGCATACAAAGTCTTAATATAGTCTCATCACTGATGCCAAATTTCCCAAAATGTTAGTTTTCCTATATTATATGCATGTTAATAACTTTAAAAGGTAAGTAGGACATTTTAAAATATGACATCTGGGTCTCAATTATCAACACAACCCCCCCCCCCCCCCCCCGCCACTCTCACTGCCACTACCCAGCCTCTTTCTCCTTTGGGGAGGTATATGCTTACTTATTAATGCTTTACCTGTGACAATCATCCTGACAGTTGCTCTGGAGCCCTCACTGTTACATTATTTGCTCCACTGTCTACAGGGAGACCTTGTAAACCATGCAGAGGCTTAAACTGGATGGCAGAAAGAACAGCAGCTGAGAGTCTAGTGTGGCTGCTTTCTTTTTAAAAGGTTCTTCTTTAAGCATCTTGGGTATATTTATTACGGCTTTAACTCTCTCAAAGGCATTTCTCAGCCTACAGCCAAATGTTTCCAGGGTCCTTTTCAGGTGTAAACTTGTCTTCCAAGTTCCATGACTCCTACAAGCTATACCAGCCTGCACACCCTTCATTTCTAATGTCCAGACTCCATGCCTCCACTTAGTTCTTAGTGGACTCTACTAATACGAGAATACTTTATCAATTTAGTATCTTTATGGGATAAATTAAACTTCACAAATAAAACTGGGGCAAGTTGAATTCTGATACAATTATTCTACTCTCGAACACCGTTTAACCTTGTCTCATTTCACTAGGAAATTCAAAACCCTTTGCATTATTTTTTGAATTATCATCAACCTATAACTTAATGAGAAACTATACACTTTCAACATATGTTATTGGGGCTTTTCTTAAGTATCAATATAAAATAACACTGCTAAAATCAGGATAGATCCCCAAATGCTTAAAAATGTATATTTATATGACCTAATATAAAAGTTCTGGAAGAACTGTGTGTTCGGCCATCATCAGTAACATGAAAGGATGAAGAACTAACATTTATTAAGTACTTACTCTGTACCAGGCATTTTATCCACATTATCGTGTGTAATTCTCACAATAGCCTTGTAGGATAGGTATATGTCACCAAAGTTCAACCTCCCCCCACCCTTGCCAAGGCGCCTTCCTAAATCCCAGCACCACATCTTCTTATATACTGCCGAGGTATGACTCAATCTTAAGAAACGTTTAGGCAGTTTTACCAAAATGAGCGGCTAGTCATTAACACCTATTTAAAAAATCGGTGTCTCTGGTAAACATGTAAAGGTCAATTTATACCCATAGGACAGGCTTAAGTGTTTTAAATTTTTTTCATTTAATTCACCCTAGTAGGTCCAAGGAATACAAGCATTCTTTAAAGAAACTACAATATGACGATCATATTAAAGATTTTTATGGAAAAGACAAATATTTTGTTATATTTGGCCCTCATGTATTTTATGCAAAAGTTGTTTCTTCCACGTCACATAAGTTGTGAAGTCTTAAATTATTCCCGTTATGAAAACTTATATTGAGCAGAAGCTCCTTGGGCAGGGGGAAGATTCCACTGTTGCCTTCACACGGCAAGTGAACTAGACTTCTGATTGGGCAAAAATACCTTGGAATTCCACGAAAAATGTTGTCTGCATCCTTCAAAGCTTCACCTTAATCTACAAAATGAAATATCTCTGCTGAAGGCATTTGTCAGAGAACTTGAGAAGGCAACAAAATAAAATCCTCACCGATACAAAAATCACACTGATAACACCTAACATTTAGAGAAAAAACAACTGAAAGGTTCTACTGACGATGGTGATTTCCTAAGCCCCTTCCTTAGCAGAGTTTCCCCACCACAGCGGTGCGGGATCCTGGCTCCCTGAGCCCCTGCCCCCGCCCCGCCCGCAGCCACGCACCTCCTCAGTCCTCGGAGCTGCACTCCTGGGTCTTTTACATAACTGTGGTTGAAGATATTTTTCACAAGGTTCTTTAAACAAAGATTCACGTGATACATTTCTGCTTGAGTTTAGTTCCAGGAAATGTTTGGTTTCTGCAGACGTTTATATACTTCCGGTTGTCAGTGCATGAAACTAAATAATTCTGTGTTTCTTTTTCTCACTTAAGCAACTAGAAAACGTGAGATCAAATACATTGCCCAAATCTCTCAAAAATGACAGATGGGAATATTTAATCCTTCAACTTTTAGGCAAAGTTGGTTTTATTTTTCGTATGAAGTTACTTTATCTTTTGGCCTGAAATGTGTTCCCTTAAGGGTTTTCAGAAGCGAAGGAAGCTGCAAAATGAAAAATGTAAAGATAGATCTAATGTTGACCTGCTTGTAAGTTCCAGAGTCAAATTTTAAAAAAGAGAAAAGTACACTGAGAAGGCATAAATGCCCAGAGTTAGTCTCTGTTATCCAAAAGATACAAAGGACTCCACAAAGAAATAAATCAGCACTCTATTCTCTGTTTAAACCTGGTTAATCGGTTTGAGTACTCAAAAAGGTGCTTGGTTGAACCTCCCTAGCAACACTAAAAAGTCCGAAATATTTACAAAGTATTTTAGGTAAGACAGTTTTTCAAACATTATTTTGAAAAATAAAAACATTTCAGAAAAGTGAATTAAACTGGGTTTACAACACGAATATATTCTTAGTCACTTCACTTGTAAAGCAATCCAGATTATCTGTACATGTGTTAAAATCTTAATCAGCCAAGAACTGTTTTTAGTTCCTTAGCTTCTTTTTACCACTGATGTTCAGTAGTAAGTGGCTCCTAATAAGTGAACAAAGAAATAAAGGACAAAAGTAACAAGCGAAATCTTGAAGGACCTTATTTGTTACTATTCTTTATACTCTACTACTCTCTTTTCCCAAAGCCTTTGATACAAGCTATAAAAATTCAGACAATACAAGTACAATTATATTTTATAAATATAAAAATTCAAACAAGAAAAAAAACCCATGCAATTATGTAGGCCATAAATTTGCCCTTACACCTTCTGGCTGACAAAGCAAAAAGAGAAAACCAATCTACTACACAATTCACACTAGCCATGATGCAGTGGAAACTCTCAGGAGAAATAGAATGTGTGTGTCCTGCTATGCAAATCTGAGAACTTTTCTCAAGCAGGTCATTATATAATATACACTGGGGTCGTTAATACTGTCCCTGATAGATGTATTGACTGCTTCATCTGACAGTTTTTGAAAGCATGTAACATATACAGTAAAAATACAAAGCTTTCAGATAATCTGGATCAATTAAAAATAAAACCTAGAAAGTCTGTCTAACAGAACCTTCCGTGATGCTAAAAAAGTTTTATATCTATACTGTCCAGTACGGTAGCCACTAGCCACCGGTGGTTACCGAGCACTTGAAGTGAGGCTAGTGCAACCAAGAAACTGAATGTTAAAGTATGTTTTTCACTTTAATAGCCATAATAGAAGAGCAAATGCCTAGGCATTGGACTTTACAGGTCTAAAGCATTAGTTATCAAACTTTTTTTTAGTAGCAGAACCATTTTTGAGTTGGCAAACATATACTAAATCTAACACATAAAATATTAAAACGGCATGTTGTATATATTTTATAAGTTCAAATTTATAACATTATACTCAGTGCAAATATGATTTTTCTAATAGGTGAAAACTAAAAACTGAAGGCTATAAGTGAGAGTTCTAAACTTAGATCAGTAAACACTTATTTCTGTATATTGTTTAGATGTACCGTCCACTGTCCATGTGGGACTTCCCGCTACACTTTCTGAGCTACTCAATTACCAAAGGCCACATATAGCAGCCATCCTCTCAGAAGGCATAAGAAGAAAACACAGCATGCCAGCAGGGCAGTTTCAGGTGCTTCTCCTCATGGGAAGAGTCCTCCCAGGAGCCCCATGGCCAACCAGGAGCTGTTCTCTCGGGTATTCAGATGACAGCTTAGGTGCAAGAAAATGAGAATCATAGGGGAGGTGCAGAGTCACACTGGCTTAGAAGCCTTATGTCCCAGAGAGAAACCAATACCTCAGAGAATGGTCCCAGCCACAGCTTCCAGGGTCCCATGAAGTTCGTATCCATCTCTGAGAAGTGCTCCCAGGTAAAGCTCAAAGCTATTGCTTCCAAATGAGAATTCAGAGTTTATGTACAGCTCCTCCCAGTCCAAATACATTTACCACTAAAAGTCACATGGTTGACTTTTCACTTTTATCAGGATTCAGAGGAACAGAATAGAAAGTTCATCCAAGGTCAGAATTGTCCTTAGAAAATGAGAATGGTTCTGTTAATTCTTTACCCGCCTTCATGACTTAAACATAATAATTCTAGCATATTGAGAATAGAAAAGAACTTCCTTTGCTTCATCAAAGACTTGTAACAAAATCACACTTAATGACTAAATAAGTATTTCCCTTAAAAGCCAGGAAATTAGACCAAGAAGACTGCAATCATCACTTCTATTCAATAATGCAGAGGTCCTAGTTAATGTAATAAAATAAATTTTAAAATGAGATATAAAATTTTAAACAAAGTGAAAAAAATTGTCTTTTATGTCTAAGTGATAATTGTTTATAAAGAGAATTATGAAGGCAAGCCATTAAAAGCAATACAAAAGCAAGTTCATCAATGATGCTAGAGCTAAGGCAAGACACAAAAGCTAGTATAATTCCTAGAAGTTGAAAAACACCAGTTTGTAATTTAATTAAGAAAAGTTACGATTTAAAATGGCAACGTAAAAAAAAAAAAATCTGAGTTTACTGTTAGAAAGAACATATGGGTGGTTGCCTGAGGTATAAGTGAGGGATGGGCAAAATGGGTGAAAGGGGTCAAAAGGTACTAACTTCCAGGTATAAAAAGAGTAAGTCATGAGGATATAATGCACAGCATGGTGACTAGAGTTCGTAATACTGTATTGTGTATCTGAAAGTAGCTAAGAGAATGGATTTTGAAAGTTCTTGTGATGAGAAAAAAACTGTGTAACTACGTATGGAGATGGAGGAAGGAGGCAACTAAAAGCTATAAGCTTTCTAATAATAAATTTCTAGTAATAAATCTAACAAGAAAGTTTTAGGAGCTTTATGGAGAAAATTACAGAGTTGAGTAAATGAAAAAAAAAATATACCGTGTTTGTGGATAAAAGACCTAATAAATATGCTTAAATTGAACTGGATTTCAAATGAATCTAATAAAACTCTCTACAGGGTCTTTCATGGACCTTAATAAATTGGTCCTAAATTTCTTAAGAAAAAGAGTGCGGGAGTTCCCATCGTGGCACAGCGGAAACGAATCCGACTAGGAACGATGAGGTTGTGGGTTCGGTCCCTGGCCTCGCTCAGTGGGTTAAGGATCTGGCATTGTCGTGAGCTGTGCTGTAGGTTGCAGGCGTGACTCGGATCTGGCGTTGCTGTGGCTGTGGCGTCGGCCAGTGGATAAAGCTCCGATTAGACCCCTAGCCTGGGAACCTCCATGTGCCACGGGTGCAGCCCTAAAAAAGACAAAAGACAAAAACAAAAGAGTGCCAAGAACGGCCTTGACGAACTTGAAGAAGAACAGAGGCAGCATGCCCTCCAGCATGTTAAGCCTGCCTATATTAAACCATGGTAAAGTAAAACGGTACAGACAAATGAAAGCAACAGAACACAGAGACATATGTGTTTGGAAATATGACATGTAATAGTGGGTGATAGTGCAAATCAGTGGGTAAAGGATGGACTACTGAATGATGGTGCTGAGACACAGGTCATCTATAAGGAAACAAAATTAAATCCATCATTCACACCAAAGAGAAACATTCTCAGGCCATTTAATGACTTAAATGTGAAAAAAATTTGAAAAATTTTAGAAAAAATATTATTGCTCTCATGAAGGCTTTAAAAAATAAGATATAAAAAGAAGAAATTATAAAGACTGATAAATATTATGTTAAAATTGTTTTAATTCTAAACAACAAAAAATTCATTAAACAAAATGAAAAATCAAGCCACAGACTAAGAAAAGATAGTTTAATAACCAACAAAGTGTTAATTTACAGAACATATGAAAAACTCCTAAAAGTCAACAGAAAAACAACTGAATTGAAAAAAAAAGAAAAAAAATTGTAGACAGTTAATTAATGGAAAGGAAATCTGATTGGAAAATAAGCAGAAGACGTCCAAACTTAACAATTTAAGTTAATAGTACAACAAAATACAATATCACATCAGACTTAGAAAATACCATGCAGTGGTTTTTAAAATGTAACAGATTAAAATAAAGCACTTTGGAGAGCAAGTTGGCAATATTTAATAAAGGTAAAGAAATGCCTATCTATGGCCAAGCAATTCCACTCCTAAAATATGTGCACTACAGAAACTGGCACCTGTACATAAGGAAGCATATGGAAGAATATTTGTTAGCAGTGTTTATAACAGCAGAAAAAGGACATAATTCAAACATGAATTAAGAGGAGAATGGATAAACATACAGTGATATAGTCTTATAATAAAATATTACATATATTTAAAAGGATCAAGGACAGCTGCAAATACCAACGAGGAATAAATGTTATAAAAACATTTGTTACAGCAACAACAACATTACCTTCTGCACAGCCAAGGAAATAATCACAGACTGAAAAGGCAATCCAGAGAATAAGAGAAAATATTTGCAAACATATATCTGATAAGGGGTTAATATCCAAAATATATAAGGGCAATAGCAATACAAAAATGCAATAGCAAACAAAAATCAAGCAGCCCCCTACTGAAATAGACTTCCCCTCAAAGAAGATACACAAATAGCCAAGAGGTATATGAAAAGGTGTCCAACATTATTCATCAGGAGGGAAATGTAAATCAGAGCCACAATGAGCTATCACCTCACACCTGTTAGGACCGCCCATTATTTTAAAAAACAGAAATAATAAGTGTTGGCAAGTATGTGGATAAAAAACTGGAATCCTTGTATGCAGCTGGCAGGAATGTAAAATAGTACAGTTGCTATGAAAAACACTATGGTGGCTCCTTAAAAAATTAAAAATACAACTACTAAATAAATGATCTAGGAATCCTACCTCTGTAGAGTTTTTTTTTTTTTAATCGAAACTAAGATCTCATAGATTTATCTGCACTCCCATGTTCCCTGCAACATTATTCACAATAGCCAACAAGCGGAAACAACCTCAATGTCCATCAACAGGTGAATGGATAAAGCAAATGGGGTGTAAACATAAAATGGATTATTATTCGGCCATAAAAAGAAGGCGGTCTTACCACATGTGACATGGATGAACCTCGAAGACAGTATGCTAAGTGAAATAAGCCAGATACAGAAGGCCAAAGAGTGCATGATTCCACTTATATAATAAAGCAGCTAAAGGAGTCAAACTCAGAGAAGCAGAAAGTAGAACAGTGTTCGCCAGCGACCTGGGCGAGGGGGAAATGGGAGCTGCTGTTCAGTGGGTATAGAGTTTCAGTCATGCAAGAGGAAAAAGTTCTAGAGCTCTGCTGTATAACAACGCTGTACTCAAAGTCAACGATAATGAACCGAACACTTAAAAAGTTGTTAAGAAGGAAGATCTTATGTAATTTTTTTTTTTACCACAGTAAAGAAAAAAAGTCAGGTGAAAAAAGCTGCAAAAGCCTACGGACAATAAAACACTCATATAAAGTTTGAAATTATATAAAATAGTGTTAGACATGTATACGTGTGTGCACATGTATTACATAGGTATATACTGCTACAGTTGTACACACAGACAGTAAGAGTATAAACCACGTGTGGAAATTTTAAACACTAAATTCAAGATAGTGGTAGTGGTTTCAACTAATGAGGAAGAAAGGAGAATGGGGCCAAAAATGCTAAACAGGAAGTTTCTATATTGCCTGTGGTGTTTTATCTTTTAAAAAACTCAAGTAAATATTAGGAACTGATAATATTTGATAATTTATTTTCATTTTCTATTTATTTTTCCATGTTTGAAATATTTTATTACAGAAACAATTTTTTTTAGAATTTAATACTAAGAACATTTTCTTTCTTTTCAAGAAATGGATATATAGTTCCTCTTCTCTGATAACAAAAGGTTCCCTGAGGAAAGATGGACCCGAAATTATAGTAAAATTGAGAGTGTGTATGTTCAATTCCTCTCAAGAGGATACACAGATTTCATCAAAGGGGTCTGTGACTTAAATGAAAAGGTTAAGAACCATGAACTTAATTGATGTTTGCCATTTTCTAGCAAGTAACAATAAAAACCAGAGCCACTGAGTATTTATTCGAAGAAAACAGAAACACTAACCCAGAAAGATAAACACATCCCTGTGTTCACTGCAGGGTTATTTATAACAGCCAAGATGTGGAAACAACCTAAGTGTCCACTGATGAATAAATGATAAAGAAAATGTGGTATATATACACAAGATAATAGCATTCCCAGCCATGAAAGAAAATGAAATTTTGCCATTTCCAACAACAAGGATGGGCCTTGACGGCATTATGCCAAGTGAAGGTAAGTCAGACAGAGAAAAACAAACACCACATGATCTCACTTACACGAGGAATCTTAAAAAATGAAAACAGGAGTTCCCGTCGTGGCGCAGTGGTTAACGAATCCGACTAGGAACCTTTGAGGTTGCGGGTTCGATCCCTGCCCTTGCTCAGTGGGTTAACGATCCGGCATTGCCGTGAGCTGGGGTGTAGGTTGCAGACGTGGCTCGGATCCCGCGTTGCTGTGGCTCTGGCGTAGGCCGGGGGCTACAGCTCCGATTCAACCCCTAGCCTGGGAACCTCCATATGCCGCGGGAGCGGCCCAAGAAATGGCAAAAAGTCAAAAAAAAAAAATGAAAACAAAAACCAAGCTCATAGATACAGAGATGACACTGATGGTTGTCAGGGGTGAGGGGTGGGGAGGGTGGACAAAATGGCTGAGGGAGGGCAAAAGGTACAAACTCCCAGTTATAAAATAAATAAGCCCCGCAGATGTAATGTACAGCATGACAACTATAGTCATTCAAACTGTGTTGCATATTTGAAAGTTGCTAAGACATGACGCTATAAAATTCCTAGAAGAGAGCATAGGCAAAACATTCTCTGATATAAACCATACAAATGTTTTCTTAGGTCAGTCACCTAAGGCAATAGAAATAAAAACAAAAATAAACAAACAAGACCTAATCAAACTTATACACTTTTGCACAGCAAAGGAAACTTAAAAAAAAAAAAAAAGACAACCTACAGAACGGGAGAAAATAGGTGCAAAAGATGTAACCAACAAGGGCCTAATCTCCATAATATGTGAACAACTCATACAATGAAACAACAAAAAAACAAACAACCAATCAAAAAGTGCGCAGAAGACCTAAAGAGACATTTCTCCAAAGAAGACATGTGGATGGCCAGTAGCACATGAAAAGATGCTAAACAATGCTAGTTATTAGAGAAATGCAAATCAAAACTCCAGTGAGATTCCACCTCACACTGGTCAGAATCATCACCACTAATAAGGCTACAAATAACAAATGCTGGAGAGGGTGTGGAGAAAAGGGAACCCTCCTACATTGTTGGTGGGAATGAAAATTGGTACAACCACTATGGAAAACAGTAGGGAGCTACCTCAGAAAACTAAATATAGAACTACCATACGATCCAACAATCCCATTCCTAGGCATCTATCTGGACAAAACTTTCATTCAAAAAGATACATGGATAAACTATAATTCAAAAAGATACATGTACCTATGTTCACTGCAACACTATTCACAATAGCCAGGACATAGAAACAACCTAAATGTCCATGGACAGATGAATGGATTAAGAAGATGTGGTACATATATACAATGGAATACTGCTCAGCCATAAAAAAAGAACAAAATAATGCCATTTGCAGCAACATGAATGCAACTAGAGATTCTCATACTAAGTGAAGTCACTAAAAAAGAGAAAGCCAAATACCATATGATATCACTTATACATAGAATTTAAACTATAGCACAAATGAACCTATCTACAAAACAGAAACAGACTCACAGATACAGAGATCAGACTTGAGGTTGCCAAGGCGGAGGAGAGAGGAAATGGAATGCACCGGAAATTTGGGGTTAGTTAATAGATGCAAACTACTATATTTATAATGGATAAGCCATAAGGTCCTACTGTTCAGCACAGGAAACTATATTCAATCTCTTGGGATAGCCCATGACGAAAGATAATATAAGAAAAAGAATGTATGTGCGTGTGTGTATATACACATATATACACATACATGCATATATATATACATATATATGTGTGTGTGTGTATATATATATATATATACACACATATATGACTGGACCACTTTTCCATACAGCATAAATTGGTACTACACTGTAAATCAACTACACTTTAATTTAAAAAAAATTTTTTAAGTTGCTAAGAGAATAAATCTTAAAAGACTCTGTCACAAGAAAAAAAAATCTGTAAATATGTATGGTAACAGATGTTAAATAGATTTACTGTGGTAATCCTTCCCAATATATACAAATATCAAATCATTATGCTGCACACTTGAAATTAATATAATATATATCAATTATACCTAAAAAAGAACCAAATCTGATTTTAAATCAATCAACATGTTTCTAACCTTTTTCTTAGTTCTGATTTTCTGCCTACATGCTTTTTCATTTTATGTATTTTTGCTGGAGAGTTACTTCAAACCCTCTCTGAAAAAAAGAAACACCCTTTAAGAAATCCCACCAAATTCATGTAAAAAAACACAAAACAGAAGAATCATTTGAAATGAATGTAAACACCAACACAGTAGCTTTGGATCAGATGTCAAGACAAATGGTTCCATTACAAACTTTAAGAGGAAAGGCTATGCAGAGGGGATTCAAACAGGGCAGACTATTTTCAGGTTCTCACGTCCTTTTTTGGCCCCCAAACCCTAAATGCCTAAGGAATGTGACAGTAACAGGAGCAGGTTAGAATCTGGCAGTGAGAATCATACTATTGAGAAAAAAATTCCCCCAGATGCATCTGCTATACTTTCCCCCCATTCCATCATTAAAACCCCCAATCCCTGCCCCAGTTGAAATCCCTGGGTTAAATTTATTCCTTTAATTTGTTCACCATTTAACAGTTTATTGAGCACCTATTCTATCACTGTCAGGAAGTGAATATTTTTTACTTCTGCACAGTCAAAGCTTTCTGGGAAATTTACTGGGACGTGGGTTTAAGGACCAGCCTTCAAACTTAAAAAAAATGACTGAATAGATAGTAAAAGACTAAACTCCCCTGAGGTAGGTGTTTACATTTCAGAAGGATGAAGAAACCGGGGTTGTGGAGACATTCCAGAGTTACAAACTCAGAGTCTCTTGGTTTAGGTGACTGAGCTCAGTAACAACCTGTCCCTGTCCCAGGAACCTTGTGTCTACTTTCAGGATAATGTGAATAAACACAGGTACTAAAAACTTATCAGCCACCAGCACCAGGCTAGTTCCTAAGGACACAACCGTAAACAAGAGAAAGTTCTGCTCTCACAGAGCTTGTGGTCAGTGGTGGCACCGACAAGTAAATGACCCATCACAACATGGGATGGCAAGTCTCTGACAGGGATGTACAGGGAGCTGGGAGAGACGGAAGAATTGAAGCTGAGATCGAAGGGGGAGGGATGAGCTACACGCCTTTGTCTGCAAATAAAAGAAAAACCCCAAGCTTCACTATTTTCATACAACAAGAAATCCCCCAAAAAAGGATGGCTCAATCATGCCAGCCAGGGCACAAGTTCAACCTGTTTTCTGTTCCTCCATCCTTAGCGTAGGGACTGCTGCTTGGACCAGCTCCCTTCAAGCTCAAACCACAGGGGACAGAATGTCTGTTGCAAACTTTTTTTTTTTCCAGGGAGGAAAACCTTTCTGAAAGCCCATAGGCTTTTCTTCCATTTCAGAGACCTGAACTGGATCACATGCTCATGTTCAAACCAATCAACTGGCAAGAATGGAACCTTCATGACGGCTGGTAGCTGGGACCTCAGCCCACCTTTCCTAAAATACAAGGACATGCAGACAAGAGTGGTTTCTTGAGGAAAAAAGTTGAGGTTCTGTTAGAAAAGAAGAGTGATGAAAGGTTGCAGAGGAAAGCAGCCAATAGGATGTGCTACCATCATTAAGAGAATATTTTCCTTTTTTAGAACATTATATTTAGCACTAATAGGAAATACGAAGAAACACAACCTTATTCTCAATCAATAGCATACACATATTTTAACTTTTTAATTTTAATATAGAAAACTACAAAGAAATGAAACTAATATAGTGGGAATGAAGTACCACAAAGGCTGGGGGATCACAGAGTCATAGAGGGAGATGAGAATTTAAATAACTAGAGACAGTTCTGAAAGAAAGGGATTATAAAATGATGGAGAGGTTGATTATGTTTAAAGGTACAAGGGTAAAACTTCAGGGCTGAGTGGGTGTGTTTTTTTAGCTCTAAGAGAGTCTCCGTGCAGAATACTGAGAAAATGCACAGCAATATAAAAGCCTGTGAGGACAGAAGCCCTGAGTGTCCTGCTGTATAAAGACACTCATATATATCTATTGAATGAAAAAATGACAAAATAGGCTTGGGTTTGAAATACTATTTGACACTACCAAAGTTTTCTAGTCAAAGGACACACAGGACCAAAATTATTTCTGATGCAAAACTATAGTTTTCAATAAATAGACTGGACTGGAGGAAATGACCAATTAGGAAGCCACTAAAATCATCCAAGCCTAAGGTAGTCAGTCAGGGCCTAGATCCAGAGGTTCAAGAACTTATAACCAGACACACAAATTTTTAAAAATGTATATGTAAAGTATACATACTTTGCTTATTTTATTTACAAATAAATGTCACAAGCATTAAAGAAGTGCATTGCATATTTTGACTCATTTATTACTGCATTATGAAAATAAGGATGACTAATTTTAAATCTAGTTTATCTGATCCTAAATGTTAAGAAGTTTTTTCCAGCATTTCAACTAGGTTTTTTGTTTGTTTGTTTGTTTGTTTGTCTTTTTGTTGTTGTTGTTATTGTTGTTGCTATTTCTTGGGCCGCTCCCGCGGCATATGGAGGTTCCCAGGCTAGGGGTTGAATCGGAGCTGTAGCCACCGGCCTACGCCAGAGCCACAGCAACACGGGATCCGAGCCGCGTCTGCAACCTACACCACAGCTCACTTAACCCACTGAGCAAGGGCAGGGACCGAACCCGCAACCTCGTGGTTCCTAGTCGGATTCGTTAACCACTGCGCCACGACGGGAACTCCTCAACTGGGTTTTTTACCTTAGGTTTCTTTTTCAACTCCAACAGGAAAGGTGCAAGAACATGAGTCCTTCAGAATCTTGGAGTCTATGGCCTCCTAGTGCTGGCCGTTTAGAATGACAGCTTCCGTAGCAAACGCTCATAAAAATAGCACACTCCTTCTGTCCTCTAGCTTTTCTTCTACACATACATAGAGTAATGACAACATCTCCTGAAATAACATCTCAGACGCTACTCACAGGTCTACAACTCAGGTAAACAAAGCATCTACAAAGCTAGCAGTCTTTAGATCCTGCCTGCTTATGTCTCAACATTATTTCCTATAACAATCTCTGAGAAGCTACTGCCAAGAGTTCTTTCTGTTTTACTTTCGTTTCAAAAAAGTTTTAATTAGGTGTTCCTGTCGTGGCTCAGTGGTTAACGAATCTGACTAGGAACCATGAGGTTTCAGGTTCGATCCCTGGCCTTGCTCAGCGGGTTAAGGATCTGGGATTGCCGTGAGCAGTGGTGTAGGTTACAGATGCAGCTCGGATCTGGCATTGCTGTGGCTCTGACGTAGACTTGTGGCTACAGCTTCGATCAGACCCCTAGCCTGGGAAACTCCATGTGCTGTGGGTGTGGCCCTAAAAAGACAAAAAACTTTTAATTAATGTTTGCTCGTATCTTGTAAACCATTTAGTCTTTATTTCACCCTTGGCAGCTTTATTTGTTCACTCTATTTCTCCACTATTCCCTGTAAAACTTAACCAGTGCTTCTACCTGTCAAGTAAATTTTCCTCATCTCTGATCTCCTGGCTGGACTGAGGGTATTGCCACTTCATTATGCATACCTGACACAGCTCTTGCCAAATAGCTTCAGTCACACACAAGTGGGACTCTACCTCCAGCCAGACCCTGAGTCCCACAGCCGCTCTGGGAGGCAGCAGAGACACTCCAGCTAACCTGAGAAAAGGCCACCAAGTCAGAGAGGAAGGCTGTATGCTGGCTGGGACTGCTGTCCACTGAGATGTGATCAGCACAAAATATCCAGATGTCTGTTTCATGCAACCATAAAGTTTTAGAGATATAAGCAGCATTAGTTTTCATGTCATCTGAACCTTTCATACCATAAATGACAAAATATTTTGGCAGAAGAGCTAAACAATCCGGTCAAGGCCACATATCCTAACTATATTTAGACATCCTGGGACGAGTTTAGGGAGGAATAAGTGACAAATACATAAAATCTAAGCAAACAAAGTCTTCTCTAAAGAGAGACTGGGGAAAACAAAAAGCTGTTTTGGAAGGAAAAAGTAACCATGGATTATTTGCTTTAGCTATGAATAATGTCTTCATAGTCAGAATAACATAAACATTGATTATTACTCAAAATTTAATTATAATTATAATGAGAAGAGAGGAGGGTTCTACACATAGAGAGAAGGTGCATAAGAAAGATAAATCCTCTGCTTCCAGCATAAGAAGTCAAAGGTATCCCAAAGACTAAAAAATTAAAAACTGGAAAAAGTGCAATATGCTATTTAGAGATTTGGAGGTAAATAACAAAACAAGTAGTCTCAGAGCTGAACTCGGGAGAGCAGGGGCTGGGGTGGAGCGAAAGCTGGCGTACTGCCGAGTTTTGCAACAAGCCTTGTACAACTCCTGGACTCTTTCGATTCTGTGCTTGTATAATTGAGATTAGAATTAGATTAAAAAGTGGCCAAGCAGAAACAAGAACCTAGGGTTTCTCACTGTATAATACTTTTTAATAATTACATATTTTTTCACTTAGAGAAAACACTGATATTTCATCTAAACAGTTAAATTTTCTATTTTTCTTGTTGTGGCTATTGTATTTTCATTGAAAGCAAAAAAGAAAGTCAAGTCAAATATTCACCAGCTGAACTGAAGACATATGGATCTGTACTAGGTTCTGGGAAAACACAAACGAATAATAAGACCTTTCTGCAAAGAGTCACTCTGTTTTAGAGAAACAAACACATAAATAACAGAAAAGCAATGAGATAAGCATCCTAACATTCACCAGTTCTGTGCGCCTTGGTTTCCTCATTTGTGAAATGCCTCATTGGGTTTTCATGAATCTTTAATGATTCAGTAAAGGATTCATATAAAGTTCTTAGAACACTGCCTCACAGATCATAACAAATTAAGGCCCAAAAGACAAATCCTTACCTGCCTAATTTTAAAGCCCATGTTCATTCCACTACATCACATTTCTAAAATAATGCTATTCTTTTCAAAAACAAAAACATTTTCCTCCCCAAATAGTATCAAGTAAGTAGACAAACTGTGACTCATTACATACGAAGATATAGATGTAGAAAAAAATTTGAGGATAAAAAAAAAATCTTTTCTTGGGAGTTCCCGTTGTGGGGCAGTGGTTAACGAATCCGACTAGGAACCATGAGGTTGCGGGTTCGAGCCCTGGCCTTGTTCATTGGGTTAAGGATCCAGTGTTGCCGTGAGCTGTGGTGTAGGTTGCAGACACAGCTCGGATCTCGCGTTGCTGTGGCTCTGGTGTAGGCCGGCGGCTACAGCTCCAATTTGACCCCTCGTCTGGGAACCTCCATATGCCGCGGGAGCATATATGGGAGCGGCCCTAGAAAAGGCAAAAAGACAAAAACAAAAACAAACAAACAAAAAAAGAATCCAAATACAGTGGCTCAGGTCACTGTGGAGTATGGGTTTGATCGCCAGCCTGGTGCAGTGAGTTAAAAGGATCCAGCATTGACAAAAAATGTAGTATATTACAGTAAAATGTAAGAGTGATCTTCAACAAACAGAAAGTCAATTGTTTATCACTAGATGGCACCATAAGGGATAATTTTTTTGAAAAAAAAAATTTAAGATAAGGTTCAACTTATCAAATTAAAAGCATACTTTCTTGCAACAGAAGAAGGTAAGTTACATTACTCCTTTAAGTTATGGCTTTGAAAATAAACATATGGTTTAATGGAAAAGAAAACAATGACATAATCCAATTATATTCTATTTTTAAACTACTCTGAGATCTTAACTCTTCTGATGTCTTCTAAGCAGAAATAATTCTGAATGTCTCTCTTGTTTGCAATACAACAAACAAGTACATGAAGTACAAGTAGCAACTTGATGTAGGTGGAACTACATTTCCCAGAACCCTCAGCTATAAATGGCTTTAGGCAGCGTTGTCCAAAAAAGGAATTTACTTCAGATGGAGGAGGTGGCAGCCGTAGTCTTTCTTGGTTAGATGTGGGGACAGACACCAATGCTGGCGAGTTCCAGCTTGTCCTCACACCCCTCTGGTCTGTGTTCAGCTATTCTGCCCAAACATTGAACCAAATGACCCACAAAGGTCCTACGCCCCCACCAGATGCTTCACAGGACACACAGAGGTGGCATTCTAGAAATATTTTTTCATTTTTTCAAGTTTTATTGAGGTATAGTTGATCTACAATTATTGACCAAAAAACGTTCAGTCAGCTGTAATAATGCAGTAAACGAGTTAAGCTCCTCCTCACACAGCAGCTTCAATGTATTAAGAATGTTTAGTTAATTTATAGAAGTACATATAACCTTTTGTATGTATCAAATATTACATAACTTTTTTTTTTTGCTTTTTTTAGGGCAGCACCAATGGCATATGGAAGTTCCCAGGCTGGGGGTCAAATTGGAGCTGAGGCTGCTGGCCTACGCCACAGCCAAGGCAACATGGGATCCAAGCCACGTCTCTGACCTACACCAAGCTCCCAGCAAAGCCAGATCCCCAACCCGCTGAGCAAGGCCAGGGATGGAACCCTCATCTTCATGGATACTAGTTGGACTTATTTCTTCTGTGCCACAATGGGAATTCCTACGTAACTTTTTTTTAAAGAACAAAAGTATACGACAGGGCAATCAGTGATAGTCAAAATTTAGTGATATTTAAGTAAGTTGAAACCACAATGTCTGAACAAAATAGTGAGCTAAGAAATCTATCTCCACCACTTGTTTTTCTTTTCTTTTTTTTTTTTTGGCTGGATCCAACTTGGCATGTGGAAGTAAGTTTCCAAGCCAGGGAGTGAACCTGCGCCATAGCTGCAGCAATGCCAGATCTTTAACCCTCTGTGTCACGAGGGAACTTCCTCCACCACTTCTTTATTATTTACCAAATTACTATTTATTGGTTTCATTCATTGTGCATAAAAACCCTCCAATATTTAGAGCCACCTATCTTTAATTGTCAGCCAAGCTCCTGAGTTTGAGAACTACCACCACAATGGCTTCTTAGTTTGCTTTATTTTCAGCACTGAAAAAGTAGGTCCAATGCTAGAACCTGTTATGGCAGGTATACACAACAGACTCAATAACTGTGTTAAAAAGAACTGATTAGTTATTTTCATAATGGTATCAGTCTGATTCAATTCCTTAACATCTGAGTTATCACAAGGTAATAAAACAAAACATCAAAGAATAAAAAATATAATTGCTAGTCCACTTTCCTGGATTTAAAAAAAAAAAAAAAATTAAATTCTGTGTCCTGTCTTGCTATTTCTCATGTTTGCCTCTGGCAATGTCATTCAGTCTGAGCGACTGCTTCCATACAGATAACTCCCAAGTCATATCTCTAACACTGAACTTTCAGCAAAGTCATATCGCCCTAGACACACAGGGCAGCATTCACTTCATCTGTGTTTGTTGCCAGTGTTCTATGTTTACACCATTATCTCGAGCACTCCTTTAAAACAGGTACAATTACACAGATCCTGTTGTTGACATGTACTTAGATATGTAACTCTGGAAGGCTGAGAGAGATTGAGCAGTTTTTTCCAAGGTTCCCTATCTAGTACATATCAAAACTAGGTTGGGTCTGAATGCAGAACCCAAGTTCCCAAACTTCAATCTATCCTCCCCTCCCACTAGATCAGACAGCTCGAGGATGATGTCTGCCTCTGCACACGATTTCGTGGTAGGTCTAGAACCTTAAAAGGACTCTCCTAGGCCTTCCATGACCTCACTTTCCCTCTGGGCGGCAATGCCTCATTGTCGGTACTCCTGGTTAGGCCACTCCACCTCCTCTGCCAGACGAAGGATGAGGCCTTCCCCCAAGTCCCGAGGTAAAGAGTCCTTTTCCCTCTGGCCTTTCTCGGCAGCCACTGGACCCACCATGGAGCCACTCCAGAGCATCCCATCTCCTGAGCACATTCTCAGTCTCGCTCCTGTTTTTTTAGTGTGGGTCCTTGCTCGAGGTCAGTTTTTTCTACAACTCTCTCTGCCCAGAATCACCCACTCGCCTGATGCAGCCATGGTCACACAAACTGCACACTTTAAAGCTACCTTTGCTACATCTTGAGCATCGTTCTTTCCTATACATTTGAATAAAACAATGAGGCATAAATATCTGAATACAGTTTAAGTCCCTGGCTCTAGGTAGGCAAGGACCCACTTTATCCATGACTTTTACAATGAGAAAATTTTCACTACAGATATTAATTAGTTGCTTTTAAATGTATGCTCTCAGAACAAAAGAGGAGCCTTGAAATAAAGCAGAAAAGAGTCTGTACCTCCTAATCACCTAGATACTAAAATACTCAAATGTACCACTGACGGGGCTTGTAAAATTTTGAATCCTGCCAATCTTCAAAAAAAAAGTAAATGATAAAATGGAGAGAAAACAATTATCTATCCTTGACGACTTGGTGTCATTTGCCTGAAGGAGGAATTTAGGGTGCTTTATGGTCCCTCTGACTTACTCTTTGTTTTCATCACTACTTTAGAAGGTGGTGTGATCCACTCTAACAGTCCCAGAGAACCACTCATCCTTTTCCAAACATCCACTCTAAGACTGAACCTGGTTTTTGGTATTCTTCTTTCTTTAAACCCGCTCCAAAATGGGCTTCAGAAAATGACTTTCTAAGGTCCATACAAACTTCAGACTTTGGGTCTCTCTAACACGTGGTCACAGAATGCAGATGAAACTCAAAATCTCAGTGGTGCTCTCAAAGCTTTCAAAGCAAAACACTGAAAAAAGGAGAGAGAAGCACAGCCTTCACACAACACCAAAGCCCACCAGCTTACTTCGATGAAGGTCCTAAGTTGTAGGAATAATCCTTCTGTAAATGATTGTTTTTACTTTGTCAAGATAATCCAAACAACCTTGGTATGTCACTGTCATTGCTCAGATCTTTAAAGAAAAATGTCTTTCTTTCACTGGCACAGGACAGAAGATTCAAGAATTTAGAGAAACATCCATAGGTTAAAAAAAAAAAATCTTCAGCAAGGCAAGTATCAGACTGTGACTCTTGGCTTCAACTATTTAGTCAGATTACTTGAATAATATTTTTGCTTTGTAATCACCTTAAAAATGAATAGTTATACATCTTTCATTTTTAAATATAAATTTTCTCCTTTCCTATTTGTGATTAAGATTGAAACCATAAATTCAGTCAAAAGGAGTACTTGCCTAGAGAAATCAATGGTATAAAATCTACAAAACTTAGTTTTACAAACTACCTCCAGATAAATTCTAAGTTGGACAAAAACACCAGATAACTTTAAATAACTACGTTAATTCAATTAACTATACAAGTGATTCTGCACTTTTGGAAATGTTTGTTCTTAAAAGCTTAAACACAAAACAGGAATAGTTTAGTATCCTGAGGAGATTACTGCATTTGCTGAACACCAGGAAAACTTTAAAAAGCACATCTTCATTAAGTTTGAAGCAATGAAATTTTATTTCTTCAGAATAATATAAGTGGAGAGAGGACTAAATAGAGGCTGAAGGGTTGTAGAAAGAGTCTGGTATCAGGAGGACCAGGACTTGAATCCTGGTTCAGATATTTGCTAGCTGTGTATTCTTGGCCAAATTACTTAAACGCTCTGAAATTCAGTTTCTTCAGCTGTAGAATAATAGCCATAACCACCTCACAGAGTTGTTGTGAAGACTGAATAAGTCAAATACAGCACTTGTAACCAATACAGTCCGGACACACAGTACATGGGACGTATGTAATCAATGTGAACTCCTTTCTTTTGCCTGCCTCCCTCACGTAAAACTAACACGGTAGGTCTTGAGAACTTATAATGGCTGTGGAAATAGTTATGTTCTTGAAAAAAAGTGTGTTTAAATCATATTTTAAGAATACTGATGGAGATGTTGACGAATGCTACCCCATGGATGAAGCTTGAAGATGTTACGCTAACTGAAAGAAGCCAGTCACAAAAGGACAAATTCGCACGATTCCTCTTGTAGCAGGTCCCTGGGGTAGTCAAATTCATAGAGATAGTCCCATGGTGGTGGCCGGGGGGCAGGGAGAAATGGAGAGTTAGTGTTTAATGGGTTTCAGCAGGAAAGGCAAAAAGCTTCTGGAGATGGATGGTAGTGATGGTTGCAAAACAATGTAAGTATCCTTGATGCCACAAGACTATGCACTTAAAAAATGGTTAAAATGGTAAATTTTATATATATTCTACCACACAAATAATACTGAAAAGTACTTGTTATTCAAAATAACTTTATAATAAATTATTTTGAAAAAAGAATTATTTAGTTAAATAGTCATGTTGTAGGGAGTTCCCACTGTGGCTTCGTGGGATAAGAACCCAATGCTGTCTCTGCCGGGACGTGGGTTCAATCCCTGGCCTTGCTCAGTGGGTTAAGGGATCTGGTGTGACCGTAAGCTGTGGCATAGGTTGCAGCTGCAACTCTGAATCAACCCCTGGCCCGGGAACCTCCATATGCCACAGGTGTGGCCATAAAAAATATATATATATAGACATATTGCAGTTTCTTGTTCCAGCTTCTAAGCTAGGAGAGCACTACAGGAGAAAACCCAGGTACCTCTCCCACTTGGTTCAAGAACTTGCTCTCCACTTCAGCCAGGCCCTTGTTGCTGGGCAACACTCTGCAACCTGTTCCTAGTCAGCCCTCGCTCAATGGCTACAACAGCTGTTTGAAGCATGTGTAGACATTCAGACTGTCTTAGTACACTTATGCCAGAAGAAAGACCTTCCCTCTAACCTTTATCCGTAACCTACCTCCCATTTCAATTTTTTTTTAAAAAAAAGATGGTCTATACATACTCACTGTCTATACTCATTAACACCCACTGCACTCAGCCATTCGAATTGTTTCTAATGCCAGTATTAAAATTTTTAATTTAAGGAGTTCCCATCGTGGTGCAGCGGTTAACGACTCCGACTAGGAACCATGAGGTTGCGGGTTCGGTCCCTGCCCTTGCTCAGTGGGTTAACGATCCGGCGTTGCCGTGAGCTGTGGTGTAGGTTGCAGACGCGGCTTGGATCTGGAGTTGCTATGGCTCTGGCATTGCTGTGGCTCTGGCGTAGGCCGGTGGCTACAGCTCTGATTCGACCCCTAGCCTGGGAACCTCCATGTGCCGTGGGAGCGGCCCAAGAAAGAGCAAAAAAAAGACAAAAAAAAATTTTTTTTTTAATTTAAGAGCTTCTGATTAGATCAAATCCAATGGCCTCATTTTACATCTCAGACCAGCTTGACCTCTTGGTGGCATCTGATACCGACTACTTCCCTCTTTGAATCTGTTCTTAGATGGGCTTTCCCTGAGCATGTCCTTTAAATGCTGGCATGTCCTGCAGTCCCCTGCTTGGCCTGCCCTCGTCCTGTTCAGCTAGCTCCCCTTTTATGATCTCGCCCTTTCATACACATGTGACTCACACCCCAAGATCTTTCTCTCCTAAACTTCAGAACCACATTTCCAATGGTCTGCTAGTTGTTGCCATGTGGATGTCCCCTTCTCAGATGTCCAGAACCAAACCCAAGCTTCCTTTCTATTCTTTCATCCAATGGCTAGAGGATTAAGAAATCTGCAACCATCTGCTATTCCTCCATCTCTCTCACAACTTCCATATGGAGCTCCAATCACTAAGTCTCACAAATTCTACCTCCCCACAGCATACTCCGTAACGTCTTCCCCACATTTCCACTGTTAGTGCCTTAATCCAGGCATGTCATCTTGCTCATCAGGACGGCTGCACTAGTCTCCTAACTAGCCTGTTGAATTTTGTTTATTTCCCTTCCCGTCTGATTTTCACACTGCTGCCAGAGCAATTTTCTAAAATGTGAATCTGTGTCATTCCTCTGATTTTAAAATCTCCAGTGGTTCCACAACAAGGCAAAGATCAGCTACAAGGATTAGACACACAGTTGCTTCTAATCTCATTTCCACCACCCGCCCACTCCCCAAGTCCCATGAACCTCAAGCTCCTTCTCAACTCCTTAAAGAACGATCCTCAGATCTCTATGGCCGGTAGATGCTCCTCCCTCTTTTCCACATGGGGAGCAACTACATGTTGAACTTCCCAGCCTCCCCAGGCTAAGTGATCGCACTCTTCTAGAGCAGTCTGTGCGTGGTGCCTCTGCTGCAACATTCAGCACACAGCATGGCACTTTCCTGACTCTTGCTCCCAAAACCGTAGCGGAAACCTACTCGGCCAAGCATCTCAACATCAGGAACTCCACCCTACTCGTTTTTCAATTCACCCTAGATTCTCTCTGGCCCACGTGGTCTCTCTCTCTCTAGTCACTGGCTCTCCCAACCACCCAAGCTTGGTGACACCAATGCCACACTGATAGACCGTGGTGAGTGTGTCTGCTACAAGGTGTGGGAAATCATTTGTTCATCCCACTCTCACATATTAGATGTGGGAACGCACAGATGAGTAAGACTCAACCCCTCCCACTAAGGAGTTTCCAGGCTAGCAGGGAACACGAACACCTAAACAGACAAGGTCTAGGTAACACGCAGGAGGAGCCCAGTGTAGAGTGTACTGGGACGTGCTAGAGTAGAGGCCGTGGAGGAGGAGGATTATCCCACAGGTGTGGGGCCCTGGGCATGGGAGCCACCACTGGAGGAAGCTCCTGGGACTTATGGCAGGGAATGTAAGGGAAAGAGGAGGGGACAGGGGAAACAAGAAGAGGAAAATACTCAATTAATCACACGAACTTTTTGTCAGCTGTCCAAGTAAAAGTCTTAAGTCATGAGACACCAAAGGCAACATACAGATTCAATGCAATCCCTATCAAATTACCAAGGACATTTTTCACGGACCTCAAACAAAATATTTTTAAGTTTGTTTGGAAGCACAAAAGACCCAGAATAGCCAAAGACATCCTGAAAAAGAAACATGGAGCTGGAGGAATCAGGCTCCAGGACTTCAGGCTATACTACAAAGCAACAATCATCAAAACTGTGTGGTACTGGCACAAAGACAGACATATAGATCAGTGAACAGGATACAAAGTCCAGAATTAAATCCACACACATACAGTCAACTAATCTATGACAAAGGAGGCAGGAACATACAATGGAGAAAGGACAGCTTGTTCAATAAGTGGTGCTGGGAAAACTGGACAGCCACATGGAAAAGAATGAAATGAGAACACTCCCTAACACCATACACAAAAATCAACTCCAAATGGATTAAAGGTCTAGATGTAAGACCAGACACTATAAAACTCTTAGAGGAAAACATAGGCCAAACACTCTCTGACATAAACGACAGCAGCATCTTCTCAAATCCACCTTTCAGAGTATTGACAACAACAAAAAAATAAACAAATGGGACCTAATCAAACTTCAAAGTTTCTGCACAGCAAAGGAAACCCTAAACAAAACGAAAAGACAACCCACAGAATGGGAAAAAATCTTTGCAAGTCAATCAAATGACAAGGGATTAATCTCCAAAATTTACGAACACCTTCTGCAGCTCCATACCAAAAAAACAAAAAACCCCATCAAAAAATGGGCAGAAGATCTAAACAGACAGTTCTCCAAAGAAGACATACGGATGGCCAAAAAACACAAAAAAAGATGTTCAACATCACTCATTATTAGAGAAATGCAAATCAAAACCACAATGAGGTACCACTTTATACCAGCTAGAATGGCCATCCTCAAAAAGTCTACAAATAATAAGTGCTGGAGAGGGTGTGGAGAAAAAGGAATCCTAGTACACTGTTGGTGGGATTGTAAATTGGTGCAGCCGCTATGGAAAGCAGTATGGAGATTCCTCAGAAAACTAAAAATAGAAGTACCATTTGATCCAGCAAGCCCACTCCTGGGCATCTATCCAGAGAAAACCATGACTCGCAAAGACACATGTACTCCAATGTTCACTGCAGCACTATTTGCAATAGCTAAGACATGGAAACAACCTCAATGTCCATTGACAGAGGAGTGGATCCAGAAGATGTGGTGCATATACACAATGGAATATTACTCAGCCATTCAAAGGAATGAAATACTGGCATTTTTAGCAACATGGATGGACCTAGAAATTACATGCTAAGTACAGTCAGCCATACAATGAGACACCAACATCAAATGCTTTCACTGACATGTGGAATCTGAAAAAAGGACAGACGGAACTTCTTTGCAGAACAGATACTGAGTCACAGACATTGAAAAACTTATGGTCTCCGGAGGAGACAGTTTGGGGGGGTGGGGGGAAGTGCTCGGGTTATGGGATGGAAATCCTGTGAAATTGGATTGTTATGATCATTACACAACTACAGATGTGATAAATTCATTTGAGTAATTTTAAATAAAGAAAGAAAACAAACAAACAAAAAGACATATCCAGACATTTTATTGTGAAAACAAAATCCGCAATTTCCTAGGACACACCTCACTCCCTTTTTGCCTGTCCCTCTCACACCCATGGACATAAGAAAAACTGAATACATGTAATGGAAAAATCTGTGTAAGCACTGGCATGGCAGTAGAGACCTGTTTAGGGCCCATGCTGCTCTCTCCACACTTCCTTCAACAGTCGCTTCTCATGTGTGCTCTCCATGCCCGGGGCTCTTGGGCTTTCCTCACTCCTGCAGGTCCTCTTCCCCTCCCCTGATCCCACCTTCCCTGCACAAGGCAGAAGCAGGCTACATCCTTTTATGCTGCCCTATTTATTCAAACAGGATGTTACCAAAAACCATCACGTCATTTTGCACTAAAAAAAATTTATCAGCAATAATTCTTTTTTTCACAGCAGAAAGTCTACCCTTTCATTTGGAACCATAGTTCCTACTGTTATACTTACTGATTTAGTTTCTTTAAGTCTTTAGAAGACCCAAAGTTTATTCTTAAAGGAAAAGTAACCCTATCAAAAAAAAATTGAGATAATAATCATCGCACCATGTAGTAGAGAAAACTCAGATTTAATTTCTGGCTTTGTCGATATCTTACTACACAATATTTGGTCTATTTAATCTCAAATTCTTATAGAAATCTTGAAATGTAGTATTTCACACAAAGTCATTTCTAAGATATTTTCATGTTTTTGCTCCATCTTATTGACAGTCGTTTTACTAACTTGAAAACTGGTTAAATATGTATCTAGATACAAAGCATAAGAGAACACAAAACCATATTTTGGAGTTCCCATTGTGCCTCAGCACGTTAAGAATCCAACTTAGTGTCCATGAGGACGCGGGTTCAATCCCTGGCTTCACTCAGTGGGTTAAGGATCTGGCATTTCCATAAGCTGTGGTGTAGGTCACAGATGAGGCTCAGATCCTGCGTTGCTATGGTTGTGGCATAGGCCAGCAGCTGTAGCTCCAATTTGACCCCTAGCCCAGGAACTTTTCATGTGCCAAGGGTGTGTCCATAAAAAGGAAAAAAAAAAATCATCTTTCAATTTAGTATTTACATTTGTCAGTAACTATTTTAATCATATTTACTAATCATCCCTGCAGGTTCCATTAACAAAAACCAATGAATAACAGAATTGTGCTTGATTGAAGCTGGGAGGTAAGGATTGAAGGGGAACCGGGTGATTACTCAGCTCAGATCTGATCCTGAAGTCATACTAACCAGAGAGAAGGGAAAAGGAGGGACGCGGGGAAGAGCACAGATAAAAATAGTTTAAAACAGTATGTAAAGTAAAAATAATAATTAAAGAAAAAAACAATAAAGTTGATTTCACTCACAGTTAAGAGTCCCTGAGAATGAATGAAGTAAACTCCTCCTCCATCCCTCAATCCAAGAACTGAGCAGAAGTTCCATTCCAGGGCAGCTTGGTGGTGCTGAAAGGAGGCAAGAAAAATGTTAAGATCTCAAAATCAAAATGATGAAAGGCACGCCAGCCACTCATCCTCCCACTTTAGGCACTTTTTTTAAAAAAGTTAATCATCGAATTAAATGTTATAATCCAATTTCCAAAATTGTTCTACTCCACTTAAACTGCTGTCACCTCTAATAATCTTACAGGCAAATGCATTCATTTCAAACATCATTCTCTTCAGATTCTACAGCATCTGAAGCTCTTGATGACTCCACCTTTTCTGCTCCTGCCAGGAACACAGCTGGCTCCGTCTTCAATACTACAGATCTGGCTCCTCTTCCTAATCTATTCCAGCAGCAGCTTCCCCCAAAGGCTGGGTCCTCCATTCTCTGGCCTCTGCGAACTCATCTCTTGAAGAATTTAATCCTCACTTTGGGGATGATGAATGCGAAAGTTCCCTCTCCGGCTAGGCATTTCAGCATGAGCCCTGGTTCATGTTCCAACTGCTGAGGAATTTCCCCTCGAATGTCTAAAACCAAATGAGCACCCTCATCTCCTCTAAACTGGTTTCTCTTTCCAGTCATTACATGCCTGATCATCCTACAGATCTGAAAAGCTTTGAGTCTGTTGTTTCACTCCCATCTTTCTCTCTCTCATCATTCTGCTGCATCCCTTGTATGCGTCCTGCCTCTCCTCTCTCATCTCCCCTGACTAACTTAACCCCATCACTGCTCCACCACTGGATTATCTCACTAGGGTCTACCTCCTCATTCCTCCCTTTTTTCAATTTGATGCTGCCACCAGATTAACCTTCTGTTAGATACCATGGTACTTTTTTCCCTTTCAAAATCATACCATCACTCCTTTTCTTCGGAACATAGATAGTGTGGTGGTTTTATTTTTTAATTTTTTAAATGTTTGAAAAATTTTTTTGCTTTTTAGGGCCACACCTGCAGCATACGGAGATGCCCAGGCTAGAGGTCAAATCGGAGCCATAGACACCAGCCTACACCATAGCAAAACGGGATCTGAGCCGAGTCTGCAACCTATGCACAGATCACGGCAGTTCAGATCCTTAACCCACTGAGTGAGGCCAGGGATCAAACCCACATTCTCATGGATCCTAGCTGGGTTTGTTGGCACTGAGCCACAATGGGAACTCCCAGTGCGGTGGTTTGAAAATGTTCCCAGGTTCTTTCTCCTCTCCTAAAAGGTGGAACCTAAGGTCCCTCCCTTTGAATGTGGGCTGCACTTACTGCCCTGCTTCTCAGAAATAGAATGTCTCAAGAGAGCTCCCTGCCCCCAAATTCCTTACCTGCAGAAATTGTTAAGAGATTGTAAATGCTTACTGGTGTTCTAAGCCTCTAAATTTGGGGGTAACTGGTTACATGGCAATAGATTACTAATTCAGAAGGCCTTCTGC
This sequence comes from Phacochoerus africanus, assembly GCF_016906955.1. Taxonomy (NCBI): domain Eukaryota; kingdom Metazoa; phylum Chordata; class Mammalia; order Artiodactyla; family Suidae; genus Phacochoerus; species Phacochoerus africanus. The sequence continues at coordinate 17,830,520 of NC_062559.1, read as the reverse complement.
TGCCGAGTGGATCAAATCCAAAACTCTTAGGCACTCAAGGTCTTCCACTAACTGCCCTTATTTTATCTTTAAATACAAACACAACTGCTTCAGCCAGTTATTTTACTGACCTCACATGACACGGTAAAATGCTGCTTCTTTAGCCTATGCTATTCTCACACGCAATCTCCATCTTTGATTCCCCCTACTAATCGAAATTCAACACATCTCTTAGGCTCAAAGTCTACCCACCAAAGAAACAATTCCATTTTCTAATGCGTATAAACATAAACATATATCTAATTTCCAAAACTATATTTAAGTTGGTTAAGGGAGAAATCATGACTTTGCTATCTTTATATTCACCATATGAATGGACATATAGATATACTTTCTGTTTAGAATAAACTTTTATGACCCTTCAAAAAAAAAGTTTTGGAGTTCTCGTTGTGGCTCAGTGGGTTAAGAATCCAACTGGTATTCACGAGGATGTGGGTTTGATACCTGGCCTTGCTCAGTGGGTTAAGGATCCGGCATTGCCGTGAGCTGTGGTATAGGTCGCAGACGCGGCTCAGACCCCACGTTGCTGTGGCTGTGGTATAGGCCGGCGGCTACAGCTCCGATTAGCCCCCTAGCCTGGGAACCTCCAGATGCCATGGGTGCGGCCCTAGAAATGGCAAAAAGACAAAAAAAAAAAAATACATGTGAGAACAAGCCAAAAAAAAAAAAAAGGAGTTCCCACTGTGGTGCAGTGGAAATGAAGCCAACTAGTAACTGTGAGGTTGTGGGTTCGATCCCTGGCCTCGCTCAGTGGGTTGGGGATCCGGCGTTGCCATAAGCTGTAGTGTAGGTCGCAGACTCGGCTCGGATCCTATGTTGCTGGGGCTGGGCATAGGCCAGCAGCTGTAGCTCCGGTTCGATCCCTGGCCTGCGAACCTCCGTATGCCATTGGTGTGGCCCTAAAAGGCAAACAGAACAAAACAAAACTAAAAAAACATGTGAGAACAGCCAGGAAAACACCAAGTGGTAGAGGGGAGGACTAGTCCTCCAGATGTTAAATTATACGATAAAGCCCCTTCCTGAAAAGTACGCTACTGGCCCACAAGTAGATAGACAAGTCAGTGGCGCAGTACAGGAAGTTCAAAAACAGACCTAAGTACTGATAGAACTTTAGTACCGTATATGATAAAGAGGGCGTCTAAAAATCTCTGGTGCAAAAACAGTTTTTAATGAATGGCTCAAAGAACTGATAAGCCATTTGGAAAAAGATAAAATGAGATCCTATTTCATACCATACATAAGAATAGACTCCAAATGAATCAGGAATCTAAATGGAAAACAATAAAGCTGTACAAATACCAGAGGGGGGAAATGGTGAATTCTTCTCTAAACTTCATATAAGGGTGTGCTAACTATGACTCGAAATCAGGAAGAATAACATAAAAGGCTGATAATATGTTTATATAAAAAAAAATGTGTGCATCTTTTTAGGGCTTTACCCAAGGCATATGGAAGTTCCAAGGCTAGGGGTTGAATCAGAGCTGCAGCCGCCAGCCTACACCACAGCCACAGCAATGCCAGATCTGAGCCGCATCTGCAACCCATACCACAGTTAAGGATCTGACAATGCTGGATCCTTAACCCACTGAGCAAGACCAGGAATCAAACCCATATCCTCATGGATACTAGCTGGATTCTTAACCTGTTGAGCCACAATGGAAATTCCACATAAAAATTTTTAGCAAAATTTTTCTGCATGGCCAAAAAAACAAAAAATCATTAACCAAAGACAATAGATTAAATGGGAAAAAATATCTGCAAAATATCACAGTTAAAGGGCTAGTATCAAAAAGGAATACTTAAAACTAGAAAATAAAAACTAGTAATTTGACAGAATAGTGGGCAAAGGACAGGAATATACACACAAATATATATATACAACACGTATATAGAGACACACACATATACCCTTAAATATATGGAAGATATTCAAGTTCACTTATAAAAGAAATACAAATTAAAACTACACTGAGATGCTATTTCTCACCTATCAGATGGACAAAAATTAAACAGTTTGAAAAGTCACTCTTGGTCAGCATATGGAAAACGAGGTGCCGTCATACAGAGCTCCTTGGAGAAACGGCCGCTTTCAGGGCTGAGGCAGGGAAAATGCACAAGGAGGACCATCTCTGTGCCAGAAAGTGAAGCAGAGTCAAAGAATGATAGGGATATGCCAAAACTACACAGGAGCCAGCTTGAAGAAGCTCCCACAGGCCAAATCTAGGACAATTTGAGCTTCAAAAATAAGTAAGAATAATAAGATAAGAATAAAGTAAGGACCTGTGAGTCTGAACTCATATTAAAAAAAATAAATAAATGAGAGATAAGGGAACACTCTCTGTGGAAGAAAGCCAATGAATAAATGAAGAGGGAATGATGAAATTTTAAATCACCATTGGGCGACCATCCTAAGACTAACTGAGATTCAGGTAGGAATCAGCCATGGATTCTATTGTACAAGTAAAAGTCTGAGGAGGAACAGGTTATTACCTAAACACATCACTCCGCAAGAGAGGTAATGTCTGAAGTGGGGAAAAGAACAGCACCGGTCAAACCTGGCAGACTGGGCTTTAACTAAAGGATCAAATTCAACATGCCCAGAGGTGGGACACAGATATGGTATCTCTATATTTGATGCACTGAGAGGAATACAATGTCCCTGCACAGCATTTCCACCAAAAAGGCTAAATTTGAATCTAAACACAAGGAAAATTCCAACCAGCCAAAATTGAAGGACATCCTGGTAATAATTGGCTGGTGCTCCTCCAAACTGTCAACACCAGTAAACACAAAGAAAGACTGAGAAACTGTTGCAGATGAAAGGAGACCAGATGTAACCTATGGCCCAGGATTTTCTTACCATAAAGACATCTGCAGAGTAACAGATGGAATCTCACATTGGTACTTAGACAACCTTATTGTATCAGTGGTAACTTCCTGATTTTGAAGGAGAATAAACTTAATAAATAAGGAGGGAAGAAGAAAGATCTGGCTTGGAATGCACAACCTGCATCTAACGACGAGGAGACTTCAGACCAACACAAAATGAGGAACGGTCTCTTTTTTGTTAAAGGTACTATAGTCTTCAAAAAGAAGCCAATCTGATAAAAGACCAACTGTAGAAATATTCAAGACGAAAGAATATTAAACAGATATGACAAGTAAATGTGATGCATAGCCCCAGACTGGAGGATAAATGTTATAAAGGACTTTATTAGGTCAACTGACAAAAGTGTGATACGGATTGCAGATTGATGAAAATAGTTTAAGAGTACAAACCTATGAAATAGTAACTGCTGTGTAAGTAAAAATTCCTGTTCTTAGAAAAAACACAATAAAATATTTAGGGGTAAAGGCCATGATATATATGTCATCATCAAATGAGTCAGAAAAAAATATACAGATACACACATACGCAAACATAAATACAGAGGAAGAAAATATGCACAAATGATAAAATAAATGGGAGAAATGTTAACAGTAAGTGAATCTAAGTAGGAACAGTTTTTCTTCACATTATCCTTGGGGTTTTTTTGCAATCTTCCTCATTGGTAATGGTCCATCCTCTAAATGAAACTACTACTCAAAATTACCATAAAATAGATTAGGACCAGCAATCTTCAAAAAGAAACTATGCTAGGAGTTCCCGTCGTGGCGCAGTGGTTAACGAATCCGACTGAGAACCATGAGGTTTCGGGTTCGGTCCCTGCCCCTGCTCAGTGGGTTAGCGATCCGGCGTTGCCGTGAGCTGTGGTGTAGGTTGCAGACGCGGCTCGGATCCCGCGTTGCTGTGGCTCTGGCGTAGGCCGGTGGCTACAGTTCCGATTCAACCCCTAGCCTGGGAACCTCCATATGCCGTGGGAGCGGCCCAAGAAATAGCAACAACGACAACAACAATAACAACAACAACAAAAATTTAAAAAATAAGTAAAAATTTAAAAAAAGAAACTATGCTAACAGTTAGTGTCAAACTATTTTAACAATAACTATATTTCCTAAGTGTTCATTTGAGGGATAAGGTGTCTCAAAACGGCCATGCGACATCCTAAGGAAAACACAACTGGATAGAAGATGAAATGGGTGAAAGAAGTTCTATCCAGTGTGGCTAAGATCCTAAGTTTCTCTGGAGCCAGGCTACCTGACTCTGAACTTAGGCTCCAAGCCCTGAGCTTTCCTAAGCTTTAATTTTTCAATGAAGTGGGAATGATAATAGTATCTATTTCCTAGGGCTGTTGTGGAATTAATGGAATAATAGGGGAAAAAAAAAAACATTTAAGCGATGTGGCCAACACGCAGTAAGCACTCATTATTACCATTATTTCTCCTTTCTATTGTAACATATCTGCCACAGGGTAATAGGGCTTTTGATAACTAATTACAAAGGACACGAGAGAAGAATTCTTCATATTTATGCAGCACCATGCTGTAGAGTAAAGATGCTCTGATTTAAATCCTCGGTTTTTAAGGCAGAATAGCCCTTGGAGTAAAAAAAAATGTCCTCTATCAAATTCTCACAACTTGATGATAAAATATCAATTGAAAATATCTCTTTCTTCCCCGTTTTATTTCTATATTCACCAGGTAAAGGTATGATCCAAATTTTACCCCTTTTTTTGTCTTTTTAGAGCCGCATCCGTGGCATGTGGACGTTTCCAGGCTAGAGGTCAAATGAGAGCTGCAACTGCCGGTCTACACCATAGCCAGAGCAACAAGGGATCCACGCTGCGCCTGTGACCTACACCACAGCTCACGGCAACACCAGATCCTTAACCCACTGAGCAGGGCCGGGGATCGAACTCCCTGTCCTCATGGATACTAGTTGGGTTCCTTACCGCTGAGCCACAGCAGAAACTCCCAAATTTTATCCTCCTGATCAGTCTACCACTGAGCACGGTACACCTCCCACTGCAAGTTACTTCACTGGGACATTCAGCCTCCGTTAAGCTCTCTTAGCTTAGTGATCATCATTCAGTCTCACAGTCCCCACTGACTATGAGTGAAATGATAAAATCAAATGTCTTCACCTGTGAAATCACACCCTAGATACCCAATCAAACTGCGCAGCAGCTTTCCCTCGTCTTGAGGGCCTGCCTGAGCAGTCAGCCCTTCCCTCCCTGACAGGAATTTAACTACCACTGTTGAAATGTTAACTTTCCAGAAGCATCTATCAAGGGTGGACCATCTGTCTTTATTAACCAACAGGATGCCTAATGGACACTGGGAGCAATTCAGTGCTCACTGATTAATAAACACTGGCCCTCATGACAAACAGCACCAAGCACCAATCAATAGCTTTGTGTTAATCATGCAAAAACAGAAAAAAAATGGCTGAGTTAACTCTGAAATTGATTTTAACCTTTCATGCAACATATTTCAAAACATATTTCCAAAGAGTAATTTTAAGCACAAATATCACACAAGTTCATCATGATCCGCACAGATCACATGAAATAATCAATTACTATCAAATGGAAATAATTTAGTAATAACATGGATTTCTAGTATTTACTCAACAAGGTTTTCTTTCAACTTCCACATAACCCTCAGCAAAACCCAAGACTCTCTTTTAAAAATAAAGAAAATAGGAGTTCCCATCGTGGCGCAGTGGAAATGAATCCAGCTAGGAACCATGAGGTTGCAGGTTCCATCCCTGGCCTCACTCAGTGGGTTAAGGGTCCGGTGTTGCCATGATTTGTGGTGTAGGTCACAGACTGTCTCGGATCCTGCATTGCTGTGGCTGTGGTGTAGGCCGGCATCTACAGCTCTGATTAGACCCCTAGCCTGGGAACCTCCATGTGCACAGGTGCAGCCCTAAAAAAAAAAAAAGACACACAAAAAATAAAGACAATAGCCAGCCATTATTCCTAAATATTCTTTTTCTCTTAGCAGCTTTTTAATGTATTTTTCCCTACCATTCAAGGGAGTATGAATATATCCACAATGTAAATTCTGAGCCATGAGCCATCTCCTCTATTTTTTTACTGAAACAAACTACAAAATTATTTTCTTGTTTCTCATTCTTAGAGGAGGAAAAAATTATCCAAGAGGAATAAACAAACTCCTATTCCATCCCCCTTTATGCTTTCCTCTATGGAATTTTCAGACTCTGGATTTTGGATCCCATCAAGTCCCTCCTCTCCATACCAGCAGTTCTTGAAAAAACGAAACAAAAGACAAAACAAAAAACCTTCATATACAATGAACATCTTTTTCCATTAAGTGACAAAAACATCAAACTTCCCTTCAGAACTTAAAACATAAAAAATTTCCTCCACCTTGCTTCAAGTCTGATGCTCCAAATTTCTTTTTTTCCCCTTTATTTATTTTTATTTATTTATTTTCATTTGCTATTTGGATATTATTTTTTAGTCATCTTAATATCCAGCTTACTTTTACATTGTTATGTTAATTCAACATTCTGTTATTCCACAGCACCATTTCATTCTCTTCCCACTGTCTCTGAATATGTGTACTTCAGTACTCTCTGTTTACATGGAAAAAAACAGGTGCGGGACTTTTCTTTTCGGTTTTTGTTTTATAATTTTATGATTTTTATTTTTTCCATTATAGTTGATTTACAGTGTTCTGTCAGTTTCTATGGCAAGGCAAAGTCACCCAGACATACACACACACATATGTATGTATATATTTACATATATTCTTTTTCCCACATTATCCTCCATCATGTTTGGTTCTCCAAATTTCTTTAGGACATAAAGAGAAATATTGTCCAACCCTGTCCTCCAACTACCTCCCTCCTTCTCCTAAAAGAATGAAATGTTACAGTTAGTTTTTTTAACCTTCCAGAGACGTTCTAGCTATCCACAACTGTTCATAAATTCTTTTTTACACTCTTCTATGCCTTGTTCTTAAGATTGTATCTCCAAGAGTATAACATATCAGGATATAATGAGCTTCCTTTTTCTATCTTTATGGTTCTATATATGATTTTTTAACAATGTATAAACCAGTTTCTGTGGCCCTAGTCTCTTGTCCAAACAATTCATTAAATATTCATTTTGCTGGAGAAGTCCATCCTATTTTTTAAAAATTAATAAATATACATTCCACTCCCAAATGTAAATATTTTCTATATACTAGATCATGCTATTATAGCAATGAAAAACTTGTTGGGTATGACCATTTTATTGGGGTTATATAGAAGAAAGTCCTCTTTAGCAGGTATTTGGAGGTGAAATGTGGTATCTACAACTTATGTTCAAGTGGTTAAGCAAAATGATACAAATTTACATACCACATTTGATTCAAAGCACATAAATACACAGAGCATGAGGCAACTGTGGCAAATGTTAACAACCGATTAATCTAGAAGAAGGGTATACAGGTATTCATAGTACTATTTTTCCAAAGTTTTGAAAATGTCAAAATGAAAAGATAGGGTAAAAAGGCTCTGGCACTTCTGTAGGGTCCCCTTATTTTTGGCCTTAAAACATAAAAAGAATTTCCAACTCCCAGGCCTGTGTCTTAACCTAAACCAATTTCATCCCTCATTCTCTCTCTCAAGAGAAAATTAAAACGAGTTCTTTAGCTCTTCTTAACTACTGGTCCTTCAAACTGCTGGAACGTCGTGGCTCCATGGGGGCTTCCCCCACTGCTGGAGCCCTTCTCCCTTCCCTCGCCACGCTGTGGGGTCCTCAGACATTCGCTGCACCTTTTCAAGGACCAAGCACTGGGGACCCAGCTAGACGGCAAATGCCTAGAGGAAGAAGCTCTGGATGAATACTTCGTTTGTAATTCCCACAGCACCCAGTTCAAAAAGTGTCTGCTGAAAGAATGGGTTTCTTCAAAGAAGAGCATGGGAAACCCTGCTAAGTACTGAGGAAAAGGTTTCGAAGCTCAGTTTTCTTAGAAAAGTTTCTCTAGTGTCCTCAGCTTTTTCTCCAATATGTTAAACTCATCTCACCTTTCCTATCCTTCCAGAATGCCACACCTGCCTGCTCCCTGACACAATAACAGATTATCCTACTGAGAATGGAAAAACCTGTTCCACAATCCCAAATAAAGCAACTCCACAAGTTAGAATAGTCAATTCTTCTCACTTACATGACATTCCTCTCTAATACTGTAACAGACTCTCAACAATTTGGGGGAGGGAGGCAGCACCTCTCAGTCATCTGTCTGTGGACTATTCCTGCACAGAACTCATCCACCAGTTTGAAACTAGGGAAGACTGGCCTCCGAGTATGTGTTTACTTCAGTTAATCAAGGTGATGCCAGAGGCATCTATCATGTTGCCTAAGACAAAAAAATAGCATCTAAGAAAAATACACTTAGGAAAAGTTGATTCACTAACAGGAAAAAATACAAATGATACCTACCTAAAAATACGAAAAAAAAATGCTTCTTGAAATAAGATTCAAGTTGAAATGGCACAAATTGTAAATTTACAAATGTAAAATAGGAAGAGTCTAAATCTATTTCATCTCTCTCACCTGAGTAAAAGTCATAGACCTGGAAGAGATCTTAAAGTTCAACCCTCCAAAAAGTGAGATCCAGAGAGGTTACACACCCAGTCCAACACCCCATAACTAGCAAATTAAAGTCAAAATAGATTTAGAATGCATATATTTTTCCAGGCTTCTCTGCCCATTTCACCTCTAAATTTCATATTTCATATATTTAACTTTCCGTCCAAAAAAATCAAGAGTGAATAGGGAAGTGAAAGACCTCATTGTGGTCAGCTATGCCACTAGGCAGGTGTGTAAAATTAAATAAACTGTCTCATCTATAAAACAAGAAGACTGAATTAAATTAGCTCTGAAGCCCCTTAGAGCTAAAATACTTTCTGATCCCTGACAGTGGCATAAGTAATAGTTGCGTATTTAACACAAATCTTAGTCACATTTTTTAATATCAAACTTTGTTACGGCTTAAGCAATTTATAAAACATTTTTGTAACCCAAATCACATCTTTGTTTACCAAAAATTTCAAATTTTAAATATGAAGAATCCTGAAATTCATTGTCTACATGATTATGATTACCTACATTTTGGCAGGAAGGCCTTTATTTATTTGTTTATTTCTTGTCTTTTTGCCTTTTCTAGGGCCGCTCCCTCGGCATATGGAGGTTCCCAGGCTAGGGGTCTAATTGGAGCTGTAGCCGCCGGCCTACACCAGAGCCACAGCAACGCGGGATCCGAGCTGCATCTGCAACCTACACCGCAGCTCGCGGCAATGCTGGATTGTTAACCCACTGAGCAAGGGCAGGGACCGAACCTGAAACCTCATGGTTCCTAGTCGGATTCGTTAACCACTGTGCCACAACGGGAACACCAGGAAGGCCTTTAAGAACAAAATTTACACCTCAATCTGAAACCTATTTGAATGCCTATTTAAATATCCCAAAGAGTTTTGGCATCTGCTATATAAACATACTCAACTCTTTAGAAATAGTTTGCACCAGCATGGAATCTTGTCAGAATAAAACCTATCTTTGGCTCTTGGATGCCATTTAGTCAGGCTAAAAAAAAGGCCGTGGGAATTGTCATATGTTACCTGGCTATCCGCACCAAGAATGGGAAAGGCAAAAGGGAAAGAAAAAAAAGTAGAAGAAACAGAAAAGAATCCAAGAAGGGGTGGGGGGAACAAGGCAGGCAGGAAATGAAGTAAAGAACATGGAAAGAAAGAACAAACAAGGAGAGAAATGGCCAAAAATGGTCTGCCAGTATCCCAAGGCCACGGGGTGCCAGCATCCACAAGCCTTCAGGCAGACCATAGACAGCTTTAACTGTTCTTGTTTGTTTGTTTCCTTTTGTTCCATTCTGGACAGAAAGTTTGCCTGGGAAAGACATGTTTACTTGTGCCTGCTCCTAGCCTCCACCGTGAGGATGAGGAGGATTTCAAGGCATGAACAGTAACACAAAAAGAGCCACGATCCAAAATACACGAGACTGTTTACCAGCAATGTCCAGGACCTGACATGTTCCTGATGAGTCATCTTTCCAGGGCTTGGATCTCGTAATTCCAAAAGAGCACAATAATGTGAAAAGATGTTTTAGCAAGTACGGTGTATATTTATACAAATGTAATTCAGTGCTTTGGTACTGTCCAAAGACAACAACAAAACATAGTCTGGAAGAGGGCATTTCCAGTCAGACCCGAAGTATACCACTGTGCTCGTCCCTCAACCTCGAGGGACCCTCCCCTCAGTCAAGGGGCTGGGACGTCGGACACAGAAGGAGCCCAGGGTATCACACGCCCAGCACATCCCCCCCACACAAGCAAAGTCTGCAGCCATTATAAGGCATGATTTCTTATACAGATAATTGCTTTAAAAAAATCTCTTTAAAACAGGAGTTCCCATCGTGGCGCAGTGGTTAACGAATCCAACTAGGAACCATGAGGTTGTGGGTTTGATCCCTGCCCTTGCTCAGTGGGTTAAGGATCTGGCATTGCCGTGAGCTGTGGTGTAGGTTGCAGACGCGGCTCGGATCCCGCGTTGCTGTGGCTCTGGCGTAGGCCTGTGGCTACAGCTCTGATTCGACCCCTAGCCTGGGAACCTCCATATGCTGCAAGAGCAGCCCAAGAAATAGCAAAAAGACAAAAAAAAAAAAAAACCTCTTTAAAACAAATCTATTGTTGAAATGTTGCTGTTTTTTAAAATCTCAAATGATCTAATATTGAAAAATGTTTATCTTGAAAATACTCTGTAGCTGATATGAAATGATTAAATAGGGTATAGTTCATTAAGCTTTTTATAAAGTCCTTGTTCCAAACTGCTCGTTAGGTAGTAACAAACAATACAGATGGCAAAGAGCAAACTCCTTTGTTCATTTTCAGAAGAATTAAATTAATAGCAGAAGGAATATTAATTTTGACCCCTTTAAAAGTGGGAGCAATGGAAGATTTTGGTCTCTTCTTCCAGCAAAATAGGGGAAGCGTACAAGCACAGTAACTTTTCACTCACCAAGTCAAAGCCTTAAAATAGATCACAGATTTCAAAAATAAAATCCAAGAGTTCCCATTATGGCTCAGTGGGTTAAGAGCCTGACACAGTGTCCAAGAAGATGTGGGTTCGAAGGATCTGGTGTTGCTGTGGCTGTGGTGTAGGCCAGCAGCTGCAGCTCTGATCTGACCCCGAGCCTGGTAACTTTCACATGCTGCAGATATGATTGTAAAAAAAAAAAAATTAAAATTAAAAAATAAAGATAAAGATAAAATCCAAAGAAAAGCTATAAATGGCCTTTTATTTAAAATACACTTTCCAGGAGTTCCTGCTCTGGCACAATAATATCAGCAGCACATCTGGAGCACTGGGACTCAGGTTCAGATCTGATCCCTGGCCTGGGAACTCCATATGCTGCGGGAGGCCAAAAAAGGTAAAAATAAAACAAAACTTTTCACTTAATTTCGAGTACCTGCATTTTCAAGCAACAATCACTGAAGAGTGAAGAATTATCACAGATTCTTTTAGAGCAGAGCCTATAAAAAGTAGGTGTTATCCAAGTTTGAAAAACCAAAAATTAGAAAAAGCTGAAGGAACAGTAGTAACTCTGAGGACAAAGCTTACGAAGTAGATGTTCCTAGCACAGCAATGATTAACCTCTCTGGAAACATAGAGACACAAGCAAAAAAGATAATCAAAGGTTTTTAGAAAACGGACAACATGTGCAATGAATGCATGATACAGCAATAAAAAGCAGAAAGCAAAACAGCTGTCCATGGCCTTGACAATGAACAGATAAGTAGCTTGGTGTAGTTGCAAACATTTTGAAAAGACTCAGTACTAACAAAAATGCCCCTGGAAATAGGAAACAAGAACTTAAGGTCACAGATCAAGTACAACTTTGCAAAGGAAAAGATCTGGAGTAACATTTTTTTTTTAATTGTACAAGAATTAATAGAAGTATTAAGCAGGTTCCCAGAAACTGCCCTAGTGGTCTAAATATCACCCAGTACCTCTTTCACAGAAATGAAAGAAGCAGCAGAATCTTCCATATCAGAGTCAATAACCTTTCCAAAGTGGAATGCTTAGGTTTAGGGATATTCTGATGTAGATAAGAATGGAGAAGGGTGCCCTTGAGCCCCGGCCCTAACTCCTGAAGGAAAAAGAGGGCCAGACATCGAAGAGTCTAATTCAAGGAGTCCTGGGTCTCCTGATCCTGGAACTCAGAAGTAACACCCCTACACTGAGGCCAGTCTTGATTAATGTACATCTTTCAAAAAGCTAAAGTACTCCTGGGAGGGTTTACAATCCTACCCCAATGTGAATAAACTCATTCACAGCCCCTGAGGGCAAGAAACACCTTACTCCACCAACCCTTCATTTTATAGACGAGTAGCCCATGGCATAGACTTGGACACTCTCGCAAGGTTCTGTAGCAAGTGAGAACTAGAACGCAGAGGAAAGAAAGTGGAGTTCCTAGCACAGCATCCAAAGAGGTACCCACTAATCATTATTAGAGATCAACACTATTCTACCCCTACACTCTTTCCACCAAACTAAATAAGATCAGTCATGACACAGAAAGAGAACTGAGAAGAAAAGGAAGAAAGCTGTGAAGGTAGGACCATAACGGACATCCAGACAGGGCTTTGGCCAAGCAGAAGCCCGCCACCTGGCTGTCAGAGAAACTAATGTCAGAAGGTAGAAAGACAGGAACCTCAAGAGATATGGGACCACAACAAAGACAGATGCTGCCACATGTTATGGTATGATTAAATGCAAGAGAAATATTAAATGTCTTACCTCTCTAAAGCAAAGAAAGCTTTCCAAAGGTGCTGGGGGTGGGAGCGCAGTGGGGGGACAAACTCTAAGAAAGATGGGAAGTGGGAATCACACAGCAGCACCTCCCTCCCTCCCTCCCTCCGGCTGCTCAGTGAAAACTGGCTTATGGGCTTTCCCCAGCACTCTTGTCATACAGACTGTCGGCCCCATCCTCAAACTGTCAAGTCTGAAGAACTCAAAACAGTTTCACAGATTTCGTTACGAAGATTATGTCACAGATAGTTGAGTCAAGAAATGACTGCAGATCTGAGTAGCAAATCACATGGAGTTCTTTTCAAAGAAAGCAAGAGCAGATAAAAGTCTCAGGCAGTATCCATGAAATATAGTCTAAAATCAATTATATGGATGCTAAATCAACTCTGACATTTTATAAAGGAAGATAGAAAACAGAGTTTCAAAATAAAATTAAAACTGGTAGATGTGAAAAGCAGGGAGATTTTGTGGCCTCAGCCCAGCTTTGTGGCCTGTGCTACATAAATGATTTGTTTCCTAATCCATAAAACACACTCAATAATAAGCACTGCGTGTGCCTTCCAGGAATTTGATTTAAACTAGTTAACGATCATAAAGCAATCTAAAAATGTAAGCACTGCATGAATTCTAGGTATAACTTTGGAAAGGCATTTGATATTAGTCAAGTAATTTCATCTGGTGATAATTTGAAGGATTCACTGAAAATGAAAAGGAAACTCATTAATTTATTTTCTAACAAAATAAGCCTGTGCTATTAACTAGTCTTGACACATCCACAAAAAGTTTTAGAACATTTAATACTTTAAACCTTTCACTTTTACCCTCCCATTCCCTATTCCTTCTCCATTTCTTCTTTTTTATTTCTTCGTTCTCATATAAGATTATGTTCCCCCCCCCCAAATCTTTCTTTCTTTCTTCTCCAGTAAGTTCACTCATGTTAAAATGTACCATCAGGAGTTCCTGTCGTTGCTCAGCGGTAACAAATCCAGCTACTGTCCATGAGGACACAGTTTAGATCCCTGGCCTCGCTCAGTGGGTTAAGGATCCGGCGCTGCTGTGAGCTGTGGTGTAGGTCGCAGACGTGGCTTGGATGCCACATTGCTGTGGCCGTGGCGCAGGACAGCAGCTGCAGCGCTAATTCAACCCTTAGCCTGGGAACCTCCATATGCTGTGAGTACGGCCCTTAAATTACAAAAAAAAAAAAAAAAAGACTTGTCAAACCCACTTCAACTCACTGAAACCTTGAGTCCATTGGACTCTGCACTCGGGTGTCTAATTTAATCTGGAATGCTTCCAGAGCACCACCTATTAGAATGCCTTGCCATTCCCATGCCCCCCCGCCTCCTATGGCTAAAGCCTCTCCCCCCACCCCAACCTGGCAAAATCAACATACACTCTGGGCAAGAAGAGTGTGCTTGTTCTGCAAAGGCTGCTCTGGGACGTCTCCTGGTATCCCCACTGCCTTCCTACCAGATTCCAGCCCCAGAGCTCCTTCATTGAGAAACTGCAGAGCGCCCACTGTTACCCAAGCCCTCAAAATAGGGAATGGTAGTGCCCTGGCTTATGTTTCATCTCCTAATGGGCACCTCGTTCCTACAACTAGGAGTCTTCCATTAAGCAGTGATCTTCGGAGGACGACAACCAGGTTAAGGCTTTCAGAGCCCATTATGGACCCAGAGACTAGTTTTAACCAGGAAAACAAATACATCTCATAAAAACCATTTGTTTACTGAGCTCACAATTATCTAATGTGCTGCATCATACCCTATAGCTGTATTAAAAGGCACTTGCTTCGATTTGATACACCATTTCGGTTTAGGGAGCAGCAAACACTGTAGTCATTTAATAGCCTTGGAACTACTTCAGTGTATTTTAACTGGAGCCACATCTATCTTCTGTGTAAGAATTCTAACCTGAGTTTGAACAACGCCTTCACAAAATATATGGAATTCTGAAGAAAAACTCAGATAAAATTAATCCATCTAAAAATTTTAAACCTCAGTTCGCCATATAGCAATTTTTAAATGAAATAATGTTGCAGAAGTCAAAGGAGAGGTGCTACAACTTGAAAAGGAGTTGGGAAAAGAGGCAAAGAATTATACAACTGTAGAGGAGATTATCAAATCCAACGGTTCTCAACATTTAGTCCTCTGGCCAGCAACATCGGCATCAGCATCACCTGGAAACTGGAAAGAAAAGCAGATTATGAGGCTCACTCAAGACCTACTGGGTCAAAAACCCTGAGGCGGTATCCAGCAATCTAGGTTTTAACAACCCTCCAGAGTTTCTACACATACTAAAGTTGGAGAACCACCGACCAATTCCACCACTTCACTGATGAGAAAGAAATGAAGCTGGCAACTTCCTTCAATTCTTATACCAAGATAGTGACCAAGGTCACTGAAGACAGTTCTCAATAAACCTTCAAAATGATTCTGAAACTGTACACCTGAATCCAAGTAATCCCATAGGATTTTCTAGGTTGACAACATTTCGATCCGGTGCAGTATGAATTCTACATTACTACTCTATGGTTAGATAGGCAGATAATAAATTTTTTTGTCACAAATGATCCACATTTAATACCTGTAAAAGACTTCACATTACTGATCTCCCCACAAAAGCAACAACTCAGATCTCAGAGGCTTTCTTATTTTGGTTGGTTGGGTAGGTTAACTTTTGGTGGCAGTGGTGGATTTTATTATGGTTATGGTTGTGTTTTGGTTCATTTCTGAGGGCAAGAGCAGGCATTTATGGGAAAATGGTTAATAATTGTTTTGGTGTTTGGGTTCCCTACCACCACTAAAGAAGTTCACAGCAAAAGCATCTAAAGAGTAATCATAAAAGACTAAGAAGGCAGAAATTGCTTAAAGAAACCCCCATCCTCCCCCCCAAAAAAATCCATTTTATCTGAGAATGTATCATATGATTGTTTTTTAGACAACAGATTTTAATACTTTCAATTACGTTTTCCTTGCCCTAGTTTAAAATTAATTTTCATAAAGTGGAACACATAGTGGCAGAATGAAAGGAAGCTAGCCTGTGTTCTAGGAATGAGGACAGGCCTGTAATCCAGCCACACATGACCCTATAAGGAAGGTAAGTCTTACGCACTGCACTTTGAAGAGTCTGCATCATCTTCTACAAGTACCAGGCCACATATGGGGCTGCGTCATCAAACCACCAATATAGCATCCACCACATAAAATGAACTCTGCCATTTTCGGCCCTAGGGCTCTCTCTCACTCTGAACAGATGCTTGATGTATCTCATACCTTTTTATATAAATATTTCTAAGTCTGGTAGTGGTTATCTGCACAACTAAACATCTGTTTCTATTTACATTTTAAAATATCCTCTTTGAGAAGTTTATAACTAGGGTGTTAAGATTACCACAGACTGAGATTTAGAGGTTTAAGATATAAATGTTTCCATTCCTGTTTCTCATATAGAAGCTGTTTTCTCAATGTCATGCCATATGAAGAGATATTTTCAGTCCTCTTTTCAGACTCTATTAACATATATAATTACCTCTGATTTTACAAACCAAATTTTCTAACTGACATGGTTCAGGGCATGACTATTTTTTTGAGGAAGAATCACGGACGAGTGCACAAAGCAATAGAAACAATTACGTCAATTTGATTTACACTTCCAACCCCTTCCATGTGACCTGAGCACCAAATCTTCTTGAGACTTTATTTTTCAATCTGTCGTCAAATAGGGGTAACAATTCCTATTACACATCTTAAAGGAAGAAATCCAGATCCCTGAGTTAAGGTTAGTGCCTGGGGAAACTGCACTCGTTTCTCAGAAGAATAGTAAAGTCCCACATAGTTACCGATATTCAGCCTCCTGTTCAGCTCCACAACATACCCTGTGAGGCTAAATTAAAGGCATTAAATTATTTGAACATTCATTCATTCAAAAAGTATTTCTGAGCACTTGCTCTGTGTCAGGTGTTGTATGGAGACCCTTGGTGATACAATGGCCAGCAAGACATACATAGCACCTGCTCTTCGCAATATATCTCAGAGAAGTACTGATTAAGCTCATGGGACTTCCAATTAGTTTATACACCAAGGGCTCAAATCCATTTGATTTTTAAAATAATTACTCAGAATCATAATGACTCATAATCACTCCACACTGCTCCTAAAAATGGAAGACCACATGAACTACATGAAAAACTCACAGAACTCACAGGCAGATGCTCAAAAACTTGAAAGCCTTACATAGATCAAAAACATCACCCTGTCAACACCTTATAATCTATGAACAGAAAACATGGTGTTAAGCTCTACAAAATAAATCAAGATTTTCCTTTTAAAGGAAAATACTGTGAACTAATAGCTACCTATCAAATACTAGACAAACCTACACAAATCTTCTATAACTGTTCTGTCCAATGCAGTAGCCACCAGCCACTTTTGGCTATTTACATTTTTTTTTCCTCTTTTTCCATATGCCCCACAGCGTTATACCTATGGCATATGGAAATTCCCAGGATAGGGGTTGAATCAGAACTGCAGCTGCCCACCTGGCCTACACCACAGCCACAGCAATGCAGGATCCAAGCCGTATCTGCCACCTACGCCACAGCTTAAAGCAACGCTGGATCCTTAACCTACTGAGGGAGGCCAGGGATCTCCAGTGATCAAACCCAAATCCTCATGGACACTACTCAAGTTCTTAACCCACTGAGGCACAATGGTAACTCCAAGCTATTTACATTTAAATCAATTAGTAGTTCAGTTCCTATGTCACACCAGCCACTTTTTTTTGCGGGGGGGGGGGGGCTTTTATGACCACACCTATGGCATATGATAGGGGTAGAATCGGAGCTACAGCTGCTGGCCTATGCCACAACCACAGCAACACCAGATCTGAGCAGTATCTGCTCAGATCATCTGCGACCTGCACCGCAGCTCATGGCAATGCCGGATCCCTAACTCACTGAGGGAGGCCAGGGATCGAACCCCCAACCACATGCTTCTTAGTAGGATTCATTTTGGCTGAGCCATGATGGGAACTCCCACACCAGTCACAGTTAAAGGGCTCACTAGCCTCAAGTGGCTGGTGGCTATCACTTATAAGTTATTATAAATATTTCATTATATGGAGTTCCTGTCGTGGCGCAGTGGTTAACGAATCCAACTAAGAACCACGAGGTTGTGGGTTCGATCCCTGCCCTTGCTTGGGGGGTTAAGGATCCAGCGTTGCCGTGAGCTGTGGTGTAGGTCGCAGACTCGGCTTGGATCTGGAGTTGCTGTGGCTCTGGTGTAGGCCGGTGGCTACAGCTCCGATTAGACACCTAGCCTGGGAACTTCCATATGCCACAAGAGCGGCTCTAGAAAAGGCAAAAAGACAAAAAAAAATTCATTATAAATCATTTCTGCCATCCCAGAAAGCGCTATGGGACAACGCTGCTCTACAAACACCTCTGCAAGACTAAATCCGAAAATACAGTGTAATGAAATGTGATGATGCATCTGCACTCTGCTCCGAGACATAAAAAGTGTGTTCATGGGTAATACAGCGCGATTTCTTCCTTCTTAAGTTGAAAAGTGATCATGTAGAGCATCTCTCCCAGTATAAGGAGTGACCAAGAAAATTCATGCTGTCCAACTGGCCAATTGAGAATGAAATTTGGAAACAAGTGACAAACATGACATTTTGCCCCTTCCTTACTTCCTTTTACTAGAATGTGTTGATACTACTCTGCATTCTCCGTGCAAGGAGGTGCGTTTTTAGCCTAGTAACTAGCAGCAACGGTGAGAAAAATTAAGAATGAAGATGAGAATCAACAAGAAATGCAACTCAAGTTCAGTTTAGACCCATGCAATACACTTAAGTGCCTACTGTGTGCCAGTGAGTGATTCACAGATAAACAATCATTCCCACCTTTCGTGAACTCACTTGAGTAGAGGCGTCCAACATGTAAACAAAAACAATATATGTTGTGGAAAAAAATGCAGTGAGACAAGTATATACAAGGCAAAGAGGGGACACAGGAGGGTATTTTAAAATGTCTTCCAAGGAGAAATCAAGGGAAATTTCCTGAAGGAGGTACGCTAGGAGCAGAAGGCAGACCTGTGCAAAAGAACCACAAGCAGTTTGGCAGTGCCGGGTTAAAGCATCTTTGGTGGTCAGGAGAGATGAGGATGGCAACCAAGGGGTGGCGGGGGGTGGGAGGGGAGGGCTAGAGAGCTATTTCCATGGCCGATTGTGACACTCACAGTTATGTCAGGCTTGCCCTCATGGGTCTCTGAGCTTTCCTCACCGAAACCCGCAAGCAATACGAAAACCAATCTTGAAAGCTTGATAAGTAATTTGCCTACATCTGCCATACAGCTAACAACATTAGACAGCAATCATTAGTAGGAATACAAAGACATTTCTTTGTGACACATTATCACTTACTAAATATATTGGTCACAAAAACATAATGGAAATCTTTTGTTTTCAGGGAAAAACTTCTGTTGCCTGTGAGTTTTGTTTGGCATACGCTTAGAGAATATAGCAATGAACACATTTTCAAAACAAATGGATTGCCCCACATCTAAATATTCCCACTAAGAGTTTATAAAAGGGGGAAACAAGTGAAATAAATCCAAGGAAGAAGGGGGATGCAGAAGCAATGCTTTCTGTGCTCCACATCAGAGTGGCTGTATTTTTTTCCTCCAAAACTTTGAGGGCAAAACTTCTGCTACCTCTGTGTGCTGCCTTGAACTTCCTGCTACTTCCAGTTTATGACGACTAAACTTATATTGTGACCAGCAACCTGAAGGACTTCTGTGGTGGCTCATGTAAATATCTGCATCGTCCTGACTATTCCTTTCACTTTATGCATATGGTCAAGTCTCAAAACAAAAACAAAACCTTCCGTGGGATCAGTTCGCTTCAAATTACTGGGAGTCTTTCTCCTCGCTTCATAATAAACTTCTTTAAATAAAATGTTAGTAGCCTATAGGCCTTAATGAATTCACTTCCCTATGATACAAACAAAACTTTCCAGATAAATACATACATAAATACATACATATAAACTGGATGGCCCTTTGGCAAACACAATCTATTCCTATTCATACAAACATGTAGCCTTTATGTAAAGGCAGATTTTCAAGGCAGCACATATAATGATAAAAAGAATTGGTTCTGGAGTTAATCTCACTGGGTACTACTTAGGGATCGTCACCGACCAATTCTTACTTCAACCCCTGAACTTCAGTTTTGCCAACTGTAAAATGAAAGTAACAATGTTTCATTAAGTATGTAACCACAAGGCAGGCACATAACCCATCTAGTGACAGATCAATACCTGTTCCTTATCTCAGCTATTTCGTCCCTAAAGATGGACAGTTTCACAACTATCTATTCCGGCAAGCTGGTTACCACTATAAATTCTCATCCCTAAGAGTGCACCAAAAATACTTACGGAGTACTGTTTTAAATACACTATGTTCAGGCCCTATTTGGATTTAGGGGTCAACCAGTCTAAGGTCAAAGCTCTTTCTAACACGCTTCCAGCTGCTTACAATATGCAGACTGGATTAAGAACCATACACAGATCCCCATATACCCACGGAAACACCCACCCGCAAAGTCTGTTCGATTTCCAACCGAATTAGCACAGGCGGGCCCCCCAGCCCCTGATGAACTAAACTTGCCTAGATGCTGTGACTACGAACTCAAAAGTGCGATGGGATTAACACCCAAGTCCGAATACTGCTAACAGAGGATCAACTCCCACGAACCCCACCTGGTGCTGCCTAGACAGCAGTTGCAGTGGGGATCTGTCTGGGGCACACGCCCCCACTCCTTAGGTGGCAGCCCCCCGCGGGCGCCAGGCCCTCCAAAGGCCGCGTCACTGCGCCCTCGCCTCCCGCTCCCCAGCCCCCTCCCGCCCACGGCACGTGACTCGACACGCGCCAGCTGCACGCGGGCTCCATCAAAACAAAAACAGAGAGGGCCGGCCGGCTGGGCGGCTGGGGCGCGCGGGGGAGGCGGGGAGCGGGCGCGCCCCCGCTGCCACTGCCCGGCGCCGCGGCCGCGGCTCCGCCGCCCCGGGCTCTGCCGGCGCGCGCCCCGGCCGGCCGCGGGCGGGAGGGCAGAGGGCGCCACCCTGTTTACAGCCCTCGCTCCCGGCCGGGGACCCCGCCCGGAAACGGTCTCCCGGGAAAAGGCCCCGGCCTGCGCACCCACCCGCGGCCAGGACGCTGGCCTGGGTGGGAGGCACCGGCCACCGCTCAGAATAAAACCATTTCCACCGCGCTGGGGTCGGGATCGCTCGAGTCTCAAGTCCTTTTGCCCCGCCGCCCACGGCTGCTTTGGTGTCAGCTCCCGGCACGACTCTGCTACGCACTTCACCTCCATCTCTCAGCTCCAGCGCTTCAGCAGACCCTCCTCACCTGGCGGCATCTTCCCGGCCCTGGCACTCCCTGGTGACAAAGCTGCGGACCCTCGCGCACTTTGGGACCTCGAGCGGCTCCTACACCGGGGAACCTCACCTCTCTCGGACCCCCAACCCACATCTTCCGTCAGAGAGGAGGGTGGCCACAAGCTGTCAGAAGCCTAGTTTTCTATATGACGACGAATCTCAACCTCACCCTTACATATCTCCACTCACCCTTCAGCACAGGGAGCTGAATCAGATATTTTACGGGGGGGGGGGGCTTGCTTTTTCTCCCTAATCGCAAAAAGAAAAAAAAGAAAAAGAAAAGACGCAGGTCTACTCAGCCACTCTCTTTTAAGACTCCCCACGTAGTTCCACCAAATGCAATACTTAGAAAATAGAAATGCCCACCACACACCTGCTACGCAACCCGCCCTCTGGAAACCTGGAGATCCACCCAGCCCGCCTTCTGGAAGCTGCGCTTGGGGTGGGGAGGGAAGCGATGCCGCCCGGTTCCCTAAAGTAAGAAGGAGTGAGAGGGGGACCAGCACCCCCGGCCCCGCCCGGGAGCGCAGTCCTTCCGGCCCCCAGCTCCAGAGCACAACGCGGCATCCTTCGTTCCTCCCGGCTGAACGAGGTGGTAGCCAGAGGCTTGGGTGCCAAGAGCTGTTTTTCCCTTTAGATCCCAGATGCCGCGTCCTCTAAGAGTATCCCCCCTCCCCACGCCGCCTTATTTCTGGTCGACAGCACAGGTGGGGTAGGTGGGAGAAAAGAGCCAGTGCTCTCGAGGTTCGGGATGTTAAGTCTCCGTGAGTGAAGAGGTGGGATCTCGAAATGGAAACAGTCTCCCCCCTCCCTCCCCTCCTCCTCCTCCTCCTCCTCTTCTGTTTACCTCAAGTTTGAATTTTATCTGCGCAACATTAGCTGGAATGCGGACATTGAAAAACACACACGCACACACACACACACCACACACACACTCTCAACCCGGCAGCAGCTCCGGAGGAGCCATGTGGCATCAAGCCACCTCAAAGGGGAAAAAAGTGCTCTTAGCAACACAAACATGGCGAAATCGCCTCGGCATTCCCGGGTAACGCCACAACCCCTACCTTCCTTCGCCCGGCTCCAGAACATCCCGGCCGGGACCTGCGCCCCTTCCGGGGGGAGGCGAGGAGCCGGGGGAAGTCCCAGGGTGGGACTGCGGGGCGTGCGAAAGAGGAAATAACAGAGTCCACAGTGGAAATGTTTCTGCTGGACCATCGAGCCCTCCGCCTCGCCAGCAGCGAGGGGACGCCTGGTTCGCCCGGAGAGGTCCAAACGGAGAACTAAATTCCCATCCCGAAGTCCTGCTGAGCCGGCTTTCCCCACCCCCCAGAACTTACCTTGGGGCTGAAGACACGCTGCTGCTTAAATCCCTTTCTCTTTCCTTCCTCCAGCGTGACACGCAAGGGGGAAAATGATGCGCATGTATATTTTGTAGAGCATATTCTTCTAGAATTTCCCCTTGACCATCACGAGAAACGATGGAGGCTTCGGAGACAGGTGCAGTGCTGGCTGAGGCTGCCGGCTAAAAGTTGTTCTCTCGGCAGTGGGCGGCGGGGTCCCCCGGCTGGGGCTGGGGACCCGGTCTCCCTTCCCCCCGGCGTCGCCCACTTCCCCCGGGCTGCTGCTGCGCGCGGCTCAGCTGCAGGAGAGGTGGCGTAGTTTCTCTTCCTCCCACCTCTTCTCACTCACTTGTTTTTGTAGCCGTGGGCTCCCCTAATGCTTTCCTCTCCACAATGTTGTTTCATTATATCATGTCCATCATGTGACACCAGAGAGGCCTCTCTATGGAAACTTAAAGGGCCTCCCACGTGACTGCAGCAGCAACAACAGCAGCGGCAGGACTGGCGGTGGCGGCGGCCGCAGCGTTCGTACCACCACCCACCGAGAGCCCCTCGAAGCATCCCGGAGAGGCTTCTGGCGCTGCAGAAGCCCAGATAAGGGAGCCATAGCATCCGGGAGCTGTGGCGTCTGTGCGTGCGTGTAGCCTTTGCTCATTACATAGGAAACCGAACAGAAGGAGCGTCCTTAAATCCTTTCCTACACGCACAAAACCCACGCTCTGTTAAAATGACATTTCGTGGCTCTTACTTTATTTTCCCCAAGAGCAATGAGTTTTTCTATCAGTTTTTCTATTAAATTTTACCAAGACAAAAAGAAAAACTGGATTTTCTCTCTGCGAGTTCAGCCAGTTCTTGGGTAGATCAGAAATGACAAAACAATAATAACAAAAATAGAATCAGGCATTTGATACGTAATTACCATCACACCAGCTTTAAAGCTTTTCTGGAATTAAATTCCTCTGGTAACCGTGTTGATGATGCTTGCAGGAGGCAAATGCAATGCAGTTCTTCTCTTCCGCAGCTATATTAGGGCTTTGTTGCTGACAACAGTAAAAACTTGTTTGTGTCAGGAAGTGAGGTACGAAGATACGACCTGGAAGGTACAGACAAAACCATAGTGGCAGTTTTTGTGTTACTTTTCTGACCACATTCTTTCAAATGGTGAGAAGCAGCTGATCTGCTGTAACATGCGTATATGGGTTTGGTGGGAAATCAAATAATCAGAACAACACATTTTCCTCTAATCATAATGACCATGCTAGTAGACACTAGAAATTACATATGGATTTACATATGTGTGTGTAGAGAGAGAAAAGTGTATGCCTTTATATGATATTTTGACCAAAAACTTTGTCGTCATTTCTAGCATTTAACTGAAGCATGTAACAAACACTTTGACCCAACCAAGTCCAGTTATGTGTGGAGATTGTAACATCGTTTTGAGTGCCTTCCTGTTATTGAATCACAACCCCCAATCCCAAATCTCTGCCTTAAAGTTTGTGTGGACCCTGGGATTTTATCCTGGAAATGTAAGCTAAACAGCTCTATGTTTTAGTTCATGCTTTTCCATTTATAAGGAAAATTCCCTGTTGGATTGGTAGAATAAAGAGAAACTTCACAGGAAACGGAAGAGTGAGATGGAAGAGCATCCTCTCTTTGGGCTTTGCCCTGACTCTTCCTACCTCATCAGTTTTCCTCATCAGCCATGATGCATGATCTCCACTACATTCCCTCTGATCCCTTAATGTGTCCCCCAATATTTCCCTCCCTGTGGAATGCCTAATTCTTCCATCCCTTTCCCCTTTTCTGTTTTTGCCTCCCAATTCAGACCCGTGCTGCCTGGATACTTAGTTCAGGCCTCCCCACATTCTGCCTCCCAGTCCTCCTTCCCCAGCAGGTCCCCTCCTCCCCTTCCCAGTTAGGTCTCCCTTCTCAGCAACTCTACCTCCTTACCTCTCTTTGACCTCCTTTATTCTCCTTCACAGTCTGGCCCTCGACTTCTCGGCCTCTTCTTGCCCTTCTTTCCCCGCAATGTCCTGCCTCTACAGGGGTCTCCTTCGCACCCTTCTCTCAGGTCCCATCCCTTCTGACGCCGAACCCCAGCATTCCTCAAGGGCTTGGCCTGATAGGCTTTAGCCTGATTTTGTTCCTGTGGCCCTGGGCTGGGAAAAGAGTGTATGGTGCAAAGTGGGGGCAAGAATCCCCTTCGCCGGTGGCCCCTGCCTGGTTCCCCCTCCGCCCCTCCCAAGTCCCGGTTGCGGCGCTTCCTGGGCGGATGGCTGGGACTTGCTGCAGCAGCTGCGGTTCTGCTGTGTCATGCAAGAAGGAGGCGGCGGCGGCCGGAGCAGGAGGGGGAGGAGGGGAGGAACCTGATCTCTCCGGTAGCGAAGGGCTGGAGGCAAACACCGAGTTCCCCCTGAGCCGCCCGGGAGCAGGGAGGGCTCCGCTACCCCGGGGGGCCCTCCCCGCGGGGCAGATGGTAAGTGGGGTGGCGCAGGTGGTCGCCTTGGGAAGGGAGCGCGCAAGGGGGGGTTAGGTGGGGAAACGGGGAGAACTAGGAATCACCCCAGCCAAACTGAAGGAGCCCAGTGTCCAGCTGAAAGGAACCCGGGCTGTAATAAGGATGACCAGCAGCAATAGTTACCATTCAAATAATACCCTGCAGTGGACCCAGGCTTCACGGAGTTGTGCATCCTGAACCAAGGACTGAGCTAGAGGCAATGAATGATTCAGGGTTTGAGAACCACCAGCCCATCAGCCCTGGCGCTTTAGGGTACAGCTGAGTAGCAAAAGTCAACATACACATATTCCTATAGCCTGGCTGAGCTTTATGGGTTGTCTTGTTTAAAACTAGGGAAGGGAATGGAAACCTGCCCAACCTCACTTTAGCCACGAAAATAATGGTCTTGGCCAGTGGCCTTGGACAAACAGCCTCTGGTGCAATTAAACAATCAATAGAAAAAATAGCTTCATTCTCTTTACCACTCTCCTTCCCCAAGCTTCTTCAACCAGAGTAATTGATTATACTTAAAGGAGAAAGAAAACTCTGCCTTGCGTTCCCTCCCACCCTGCCCTCTCTGGGCATCCACCCTACACAAACTGGCTGCCCCACTATTGACCCCCACTTTCAGACCATGAAGGGACTGCCTTAAACTCTGAACAATTTCACCTCTGCTGCCTTTTAGCCCTTTCCCGGGAGGAACTGAGAACAGTGGAACTGAGAACAGTGACCACAGAGGCAGGCTGGGCATACAGGAGGAGCATTACCTCTTTACCTGAATGCAATTCTCAGGACAACTTTTTAAAAAATTATTATTCTTTTCCATTTTGCTACTGGAAATTTCAAAGCACTTTCTGTAACATCATTTTTTTTTTTCTTCGTCAGTCATACATTAGCAGTAAGGGGTTGACGGGATTAACTGAAAGGCTAATGACTGTCTCAAAAGCACATGCTGTTGCTAGGGAACTCAAGCTCATCCTGCTCTCTAATCACTAGCATGTTATGTGGAAATCAAACTTCTCAGGGTGTTATTAAAATGAATGGCATTTGGTTAAAGGCGTTCTCGCTTGTGTTGTAGCATCCTGGATTATTATCGATTGCCTCACACCCACATATCTTGTTTTCCTAATTTGATTTCTGAATGTGCGTCACTGCTAGGGACACACAGACTAGACCAGTCAGGTTCACTTCCTGTTTCTCAGAACCGGTTTATATTTGGTCTCATAGCACTAGCTGGTAAAACATTATCAAACCGATCCTCTTGGAAAGAAAATCTGTGCTTTCTGTGAAAACAAATTATCCCAATTAAATTCTAATTCCCATGGAAAACGTCATCATTTGAGGAATAAAGCAGACTGCCAGTGGCTATTTGAGAAAGCCATTCTTGAAATGTAAAGCCTAGAAAAACTCATCATCTTTATTTCTCTTACCCAGAATCTTCATTCCTGAGCCTTAGAACTAAAACAAACTCAAGTTGAAAGGAGATTTAAGTAGGATATTTCTAAAATGAAGCTCAGAAAATACACACTGAAGCTGGGGAAATCATTTAGACTAAATATGGCATAGAATTGAATAGAATCCAGGCCCCAGAAGCACAAATAAGCTTGGGTTAGCATTGGGGCGCTCAGAGAACAGAATGTGATTACAAGGCTACACGACAAATAGGAGCCCATTTCTTTGTACTAATTGTCTCTTTTACCATTTCTCCCGTGTCCCTGGATTAAGACAGCCTTGCTTTTTTTTTTTTTTTTCCAGTTCCTTCCTTTTTATAACAAGGATATCACAAAGGCACTATCATAAAGATAAGCGCTATATAACTAGTTAGATAAGTTCTGATGCAGATAATCTGTTTAGATGGAAAATAAAAGGGTATATATGGCATTGAGGAAGGATCAGCTGACTGAAAGTCAGGGAATTTTATAGACTGGGTGACCTTGGGTGATCTGTTACAGGTCTCCTCATGTCCATTTCCTCATGGAAGCTTAACAAAAGTGCTGAGCTAACAGATCTCTAAGATTCCTTCCATATACAAAACTCTGTGATTATACTGAACTCCCTACATAAACATTTCAATTTTAGCTGAATTTTGCAATGTTAAATTTTGACACTGAAACTTTAACACCTATCCATAGAGATCTTAGAGGAAATGACAATGGGAAATGATTTTGCTGTTGCTACATCACGTTTTAGTGTCAGTTGCTAGACAATCAAATAAAATGGACCTGATTCCCCATAAACTTACGCTCAGCTTGTGTTTCGAAAGTAACAGGATGAGGTAGAAAGAATGGAAAACTGTACTGAAAGATCTTTCAATCATTTTAGATTTAGTTAACCCACATTATTTTGATGAGCAAAATAGTGGAATGACGAAGAAGGGCTCTTCAGAAAATAAATGATCCACTGAATCCTCATGGAGTTAATAATCTATGTGCCTTTATTTTAATTAGTGATAGGCAAAAAATATACCTAGCACGGATTTTTGAAATTTTCAGGTTCAAGATGTTAAGAAGTAGCATGAAGAAATGTGAGGTCTGTGCCAGAGAGAAAAGATCTGACTCTGAAACCCAACTCTTTGAGTGCCTGATGTGTGTCAGGTATTGTGCAAGACACTGGGAATACAAATTTGACTAAGAGAGTCTGCTCTGAAGGACCTTGTAGTTTAATAAGGAGACAGATGAGTGCACAGGTGATTACACGATGGTGAGATGTTAACCACTGGGGCACTCATTGGAAGTGCACTTAACCTTGACTGGGCATAGACAGGGTCCCTAACCATAGAAGATGAATTCAGAGAGGAGTTTTGAAGCATAGTAGAAATAATCCAGACAAGTG
The DNA here is from genome assembly GCF_016906955.1 of Phacochoerus africanus. Taxonomy (NCBI): domain Eukaryota; kingdom Metazoa; phylum Chordata; class Mammalia; order Artiodactyla; family Suidae; genus Phacochoerus; species Phacochoerus africanus. The sequence goes on along the minus strand of NC_062559.1, from coordinate 17,802,647 downwards.
GGCTACTTAAAGAGAAAGGCAGTCCAGGCGAAGAAGGTCCTAGGTATTAAGTCTTGGCGGTAAAAAGGTGTATCCAAAGAGTTGAAGATGAAGGACAGTGCCCAACAAGGAGTAGATTCTGTCTTGTATGAATGCACGGCAGAACCCAGAAAGATCAGCAGGGTCTTGTATTATGAAAATTATGTCTTCCTAAGAAGTTTCAACTTCTCCTAAGGCCAGGGGAGAACCATTGATGAATTTTTTTTTTTCTGTCTTTTCTCTTTTTAGGGCCGCACCCACGGCATATGGAGGTTCCCAGGCTAGGGGTCCAACTGGAGCTGTAGCCTCCGGCGTACACCACAGCCACAGCAACGCCAAATCCAAGCTGCATCTGCGACCTACACCACAGCTCACGGCAATGCCGGATCCTTAACCCACTGAGCAAGGCTAGGGATCAAACCCGTAAAAAACAAGTCCTACTGTATAGCACAAGGAACTATATTCAATATCCTGTGAGAGGAGTTCCTGTCATGGTGCAGTGGTTAACGAATCCGACTAGGAACCATGAGGTTGCGGGTTTGATCCCCACCCTTGCTCAGTGGGTTAATGATCCGGCATTGCCGTGAGCTGTGGTGTAGGTTGCAGACACAGCTCGGATCACAAGTTGCTGTGGCTCTGGCGTAGGCCAGTGGCTACAGCTCTGATTCGACCCCTAGCCTGGGAACCTCCATATGCCGCGAGAGCGGCCCAAGAAATGACAAAAAAAAAAAAAAAAATCCTGTGAGCAACCATAATGGAAAAGAATACAAAAAAGAGTAAGAATCACTTTGCTATACAGCAGGAATTTACACAATATTCTAAATCAACTATACTTCGATACAATTTTTTTAATTTTGAAAGTATTGGGAAGAGAAAATAATGATCTGTAAGGTTAAAGATGTATAAGGAAAGAAGGAAGTAATACAAAATTATGGATTCTTTTAACCTTCAACTTGAATGGCTTCACCATTCTTCTCTTTTCCTCAGTTCTCATGTCCACTCCATGGAGAATTTAGGATAAGTTTAACCTCCAAAACATTTCCAAAATCTGTCTCTTTCTCTCTCTGGTGCCATCATCCTAATACAAACATTGTCTTTTGGGCTCCTATAATAGCTTCTAATTGGTTTTCCTGTTTCCATTTTTTCTTCCTTTCTCCACAGCACAGCTAGAGTGACATAAATCATAAAACATAAATCAGATCATATGGCTTCTGTCTTAGACGATAGCTTCTGATTGTTCTTGGAATAGAGTCCAGACTCCTTTGCTGGCCTACAAAGCCTTATTGGCATCGGAGAACACTTCTTTAATCTTGTCTCCACCACTCTCCCTCAACTCCAATTACAATGGTCTTTTTTCTACTCCTCAAACACATTAGATTTGTTCTTGCCAAAAGTATCCTTCCTTGTCCCTTCCCACCCATTCTAAATATTTTTTTATAGTGGTAAAACTTTATTACTGTTTGTTTTATTGCTTATAATTGAGAACCCCTGTAAAATGTAAACCCCATGAGGATTCCTGGCATATGGTTCACACTTAAAAATATTCATTGGATGTTTGTAGAAGGCAAAAGAGAGGAGCGATTGATTATCAGAAATTAAAGGCATCAAGAATCAGAGCCTGGTGTGGTGGCGGAATGGCCAGTGATGATGGATTACTAGGCTTTCAAGATTCCAGAGTGGAAGAGTTATTAGCTGTGTGACCCTGGAATTCACATTTGCTGAGCTTTATTTTGTAGTTAATAATAATATATGCCTCACAGGGCTGTTAGGAAAATTAAGTGAAATGGTATAGGTAAAGATAGAAGGCAGTCTTGCCAAGCTATTTTCAGGGAGTCAGGACTTCTGCAAATCAATTCATAACCTCTATGTTGAACTTTTCATGTTAGCTTCCCTCTAATGGGGTTAACATTTGAGGGTTACTTATTATTTAGGGGAAAAAATTGACAAAATTATGCCTTTTAAAAGATACTAAGATTCAGGAGTTCCCCTGGTGGCTCAGCGGATTAAGATCCCGACATAGTGTCTGCAAAGATTCAGGTTCCATCCCTGGCCTTGCTCAGTGGGTTACAGATCCGGCATTGCCGTGAACGGTGGTGTAGGTCGAAGACTCGGCTCGGATCCCACATTGCTGTGGCTCTGGTGCAGGCCAGCGACTACAGTTCCGATTAGACCCCTAGCCTGGGAACTTCCATGTGCCATAGGAGTGGCCCTAGAAGAGGCAAAAAGACAACAACAACAACAACAACAAAAAGAGTTAGTTTAAAGAACTCAACAATTGAATGGAAATAGTGAGTTATGCAGATGGAGATAGTATCATGATTGACTTGAGATTTCTTCCAAGATCCAGTGCTTGAGTAGAGGTATCAATTACTAAGATGGAGAATCATAGGACAGGATCAGAATTATAGGGAAAGATGAAAAGTTCTGTCTAGGTGGAGATGTCTACTGTGGATGTATGATATGACTTGGAAGCTCAGAAGAATTGCTAGAACGGGATTTATAAATTTGCAAGAAGATTGCCTAAGGAGGGTAGGTTTATAACCAGAAGAAAAGCAGGCCCATGATCTAAGCTCTGATCATTTAGAGATTGGATAGAAAAGAAGGACCTGGCAATGGAGAATAAGAATGAGAAACTAGAAAAATAAAACCAGGAAACTAGGCAGCCAAAGAAATCAAGAGAGAAATATGTTAAGGAGGGTCAGCTCACGTTAAATGGTGCCAACACGTCCAGGAAGATCATTAAAACTTGTTTCTCTCATAAACCTTAAGCTCCTTGAAAGTTGGGATTATTTGATTTTTTTTTTTCTTTCTTTTTTTGGCTGCCCCACAGCATATGGAGTTTCTGGGCCAGGGATCAGATCCAAGTGGCAGTTGCAACCTACGACGCACCTTGGCAATGCCAGATCCTTAACTCACTGTGCCAGGCCAGGGATGGAACCTTTGTCCCAGCCCTCCAAAAACGCTGCTGATCTCTTCGCACCACAGCAGGAGCTCGTGATTTAGTTTTGTATCCTCAAGGCTTGCACTGTGCCTCACACATATAATGAATGATCAGCACATTTTTGTTAAATTGTAAAGAGACAAAGATACAGAAAGAGACCAAAAGAGATACAAAAAGACAATAGAATGTATCTTCGTGTCTCAAAAAATAAAGAAGGCATATTCTCTTGAACTGTACTGCAAACCAAACTTGATCTTAGGAAAAGTAAGGAAGTCTCACTGCCTTGGCTTTACTCTGGAGCCAACACATTCATGGATTGAGTTCTCACAATGCTATGTTGCTGAGATGTTAGTGCCTCCTGAAAACATTTTGATAAGTAATATTCATCTGGGTCTCGTCATTCTGAGTGATTTTCGTCTGCCATAGGTCCTGGGTAATGACACAGAGCAGTTTGCTTTTCCTTGCCTGTGTGACTCCATCACACCACCTTGAATCAGTCGATAGAGTCTGGAGAGTCCATTTCGGTGCCACTCCAGTTCTGCCATACACTGTAACCACTCAGAAGGATGCCCAGCCTGTTTCCCGCCAAAGAGAAAGATGACTGTGGGCAGGAAGAAACATATGACCTCTTAGAGAAAAGCTGACCAGCTTCTCAGTTTGTTATTGTTTCTACAGAAGGGTACTAATGCTATCAGGAGAGAATGTAAAGGATACCAAAGAAGAAAGGATTTGACTTTGTCCTGAAAATATGGAAACCTACACAGCAAAACAGATGTCATGACCTTTAGGTCCAGTGTCCTTGAGTTAGAAACCAAAATAATAGATGTCACTTAAATAATATTTAAAATGTTATGACATCCTGTATTACTTAATTAGACCAGAGGCTAGCAATTTTTTCTATAAAGAACCATATTTGAGGCTTTGTGCACCATACAGTCGGCTCTGCCATTGTAGTGCTAAAGCAGCCATAGACACTAAGTAAATGAATGACCTTGGCTGGGTTTCCAATTAAACTTTATTTATGGAAAATGAGATTTAAATTTCATATAATTTTCACATGTCATGAAACATCATTCTTCTTTTGATCTTTTTCAGCTACTTAACAATATGAAAACCATTTTTAGCTCACAGGCCATGCAAAAACAGGGGTGGGCTGGATTTGGCCCATGGACACTTAGTTTGCCAACCTCTGATTTAGACAAATAAGATCATGTCGTGAGAAAGATTTTCAGATTCAGACTTCTGAAGGAAATAATTGTTTCATATATACCCTTCAACTTCTCAAATTTATTTGAACATATAAACACATTTGTCTACATCTGACTTAGTTGGGAATAAATATGTCTCCTCAATTTAGTATTCATTTAATACTTGGCCTCTTCTTATCCATGTAATGAATGATTGTGCATGAACGTAGAATTTCTTTTTCTTTTTACAGTTGCACCTAAGGCATGTGGAAGTTTCCAGACTAGGGATCAAATCAGAGCTGTAGCTGCAGACCTATGCCACAGCCACAGCAATACCACATCTGAGCTGCATCTGCAACCTATGCCACGGCTTGTGGCAACACCAAATCCTTAACCCATTGAGGAAGCCAAGGCATTAAATCTGCATCCTCATGGACTCTATGTCGGGTTCTTAACTCACTGAGCCACAGTGTGAACTCCAAATGTAGTATTTCTGTAGAGCAAACTGAAGAATTCTTACCACTTGACTATATAAATACCCAAACAAAGAGAGGACATGGTAGTTCTAATTACATTTTAAAATTGCATTAATTCATTCTGTAAGTACTTATTAATGACATTTTTACATAGGGAAATATTGAGTGTTTGAGGGTTAGAGATAAAGGAGGATGGAAGGTAGATGGATGGATGGATAGATAGACAGACAGACAGATAGATGTTAGTGAGAAAAGTTTGGAAGTATTACAGTATAAATGCAGTCATTTAACCAACAGACAGATAAAACTAAGTTTAAATCTCTATTTTGTGTTCCAGATCTGTGACACTGGGCTGATTACATAAACCATACAAACTTCAGTTTTCTTTTTTTAAAATGGGCATACTAATACCCACCTCTCAATGAGGTGCTATGGAAATTAAATAAGATACAGTGTACATAAATCAGCTTGCATGATGCCTAGACACCGTAAGTCATCAGTACACAGTAGCTGCTGTATTACACCAATATGAAGGGATCTAATTTGTTCAAAAGAAGCATATAGTTGAGTTCCCATTGTGGCTCAGTGGTTAACGAGCCCGACTAGTATCCATGAGGATGTGGGTTCAATTCCTGCCCTCGCTCAGTGGGTTAAGGATCCGGCATTGCCATGAGCTGTGGTGTAGGTCACAGATGCAGCTCGAATCCTGAGGTGCTGTGGTGTAGGCCAGTAGGTACAGCTCCAATTCAACCCCTAGCCTGGGAACCTCCATATGCCATGGGTGGGTACGGCCCTAAAAAGACCAAGAAAAAAAGAAAGAAAAAGAAAAAAAGTACCCAGTTAAAGGCTAAGTAAAGTAACCTTGTGAGTCAAGAATTTATGAATACAGATGAAAACTCACAAACTTGAAGGTTGATGCCTGGTAGAAAAGATATTTGAAAATAAAAGCAAGAGTGACATTGTCACAGGAGCTTACAATAAGGCAGCCGGCTAGTTGTCTTGCCTTTCCTTCCCTAGGAACCAGGTGCTGGATTGTTTAAGGAGCTTAGCCTAGAGACCTTGCTCTCCAACCTCCCTAAGACTTAAAGGCCAGTTCTGACTGGGGAGAAAGTATGTTATCAGTATCAGCCCTAGCAGCTTGCTTCCTCCCAGTCAGGTCAGCTGTGAGACTTGGACACCTGGAGATCCCTCCTACAATGCCTCCCACACTATGTCTGTCCAGTTCTGCGCTTCCCCCTTGACCACCGCACCTTCAATCACTGGTCTTGCATCCAGACTCCCTGTAGATTTGGGACACTCTCCCGAACCCTGACCTTCTTGGCCATGATTCTGATGTCTTGTTTAGCTTACCTCTGAGTCCTCTTTCCAAAGGGCTGTATTCGGCCATCCATACTCTTACCATGATCTCCGGAAACTATGCTGCTGTATGTCTTACCCTTCACGCTCGACTTCTTAGCTTCTTGAACTTCACCTTGTTGAGAGACATCAGGTCTTGCACAGCCCAGCTTCCCTAATCCAAGCCAACTTCTGTATTCACAGCACATGCCCAGGGGAAAGCTCCCCACTCTCGTCCAGGCTTATGCTCTCTCCACTGGCCATGTGTTGTCAGTTAGTTCTAGCATGACTTGTGATCCTGTTATGGCAATATCAATAATGCTTTCCCAACACAAATGACAGAATTAATGGCACAGGGCCACCATACAGGGGTAATGAAAAACTGCAACATCTACTGACAAGTTCATTCTGCTGAAAAGTGAGCATCAAATAAAGTTGGCATGACTTACATTTAAACTAATTGCTTATTGAAGAGGTACTATTCTATGCTTAATTCTAACCAGCCAAGAAGAATGTGTTGGTGAAGTGGAAGTGACAGACAACTTAAAGTAAGTGACTACAGTATCTTTGAATTTGTAGCAGCCAGAGAAGGCAATTCTGCACTTGCTAGCCAGCAACAAAGAAGACTTGAGCAAGTTAAGAGAAAATATGGACATGGGGCTTTAGCTGGCCAAGAACCAGGAAAGGAAACTTAAGAGGAGCAAAGTGACTTGAAATTTACATTCTTAAAAAGCCAGAGATGTCAATGAAGAATAAGGAGCATCTAAAAGAGATCAGTGTAGGAGTTCCCTTGTGGCTCAGTGGGTTAAGGATATGCCATTGTCACTGCTGTGGCTCTGGTTACAGCTGTGCCTTAGCTTCAATCTCTGGTTGGGGAACTTCTGCACACCAAGCATGTGCCCCCCCCCAAAAAAAGATTAAAAAATTAATTGATTGATTAATTTAAAAAGATCAACATGGCTGCTCAAGAAGTGTTCTGATTAGCTCGTATTTTTTCAAGGACATGTGCAAAAAAAGATAGGAGGAGGATGTAAAAAGGCCTTGCTCTAAAGAAGGACACAGACCCGTGAAAATAATGCCAGAGGGCTTAACATCCAGAGACAGGCTCTGGGAAAGGTATTGAAGACAAAATTTTTGTCTCCATGTACAGTAAGAACAATAGTTAAGAAGGGGTAGTGCTACTGAATGGGGCAGACTGTCTAATATTAATAGGTAGCTAAAAACCAGAATCATTCACTACAGCATTTCCTAGATGCTAAGGCACACGGCTTTTCCCACACATTTTTAAATAATTCTAAAGTCAAGAGTTTTCATTGTGCCTTAGCAGGTTAAGAACCTGACATAGTATCTGTGAGGATGTGGGTTCAATCCCTGCCTGGCCTCGCTCAGTGGGTTGGATCTGGTGTTGCTGCAAGGTGCAGCTTACGTCACAGATTCAGCTCAGATCCAGTGTTGCCGTGGCTGTGGCAGCTGCAGCTCTAGTTCTGCAGCTGCAGCTCCAGTTCCACCCATAGCCAACTCCCCCCAGGAAATTCCATTTGCCACAGGTATGGCTATAAAAAGAGAAATAATAAAATAAAATAAAATCAGAATTTATCTTGAATAGATATATTTAATATGGTAGCGTTTTGGGGAGAGGACTCAAAACAATAATTAGGAATGGTGTATCATAGAATAAATTGGTCTCAGGATAGAGAAAATATGGAATTTTTTTTTCATTTAGCACTGCTGGTTTCAGTCTGTTCCATTCAGAGTCCTGAAAGTGGCAGTGCTGCTGGTGGTCACCGAGGGTAGGAAAGAGAATGTTTGGAGGCCGAATTTAAAAGTGTGTTTTCAGAGTTTCCGTCGTGGCGCAGTGGTTAACGAATCCGACTAGGAGCCATGAGCTTTCGGGTTTGATCCCTGGCCTCGCTCAGTGGGTTAAGGATCTGGCATTGCTGTGAGCTGTGGTGTAGGTCGCAGATGCGGCTCGGATCCCGTGTTGCTGTGGCTGTGGCATAGGCCAGTGGCTACAGCTCAGATTAGACCCCTAGCCTGGGAACCTCCATATGCCGCAGGAGCGGCCCTAAAAGACCAAAAAAAAAAAAAAAAAGTGTGTTTTCCCCATGGAGGGAGCAGAGAAAGGTGAGTGAGTACCACTGAGGAACACAAGAGTGAAAAATATCAGAGATAGGATTGAGACCAGAGAGGAAAATTGTGCTCAGAACCTCTAAGAAGGGGTAAAACGAGACCATTGCTGCTCCACCGAAGCCAGGCCACTGTACAAGTATGTCAGGGAGTGCAGAGAGACGATGTCATTCTCAGTTGGAGCCACCATCACTAATACCATAGCCTGGGTGACTTAATAAGAAACAATACTTCTCAGTTCTGAAGGCTGGTAAGTCCAAGATCAAGGTGCTGGCAGACGTGGTGTCTGATGCAGACAAGCACCTTCTTACTGTATCCACACGCAGAAAGATCATCTCTTTCATGTGTCTTCTTCCAGGAGCACTAATCCCATTCATGGGGTCAGATAATGCCTTGCCCTGGGCAGGATACTTTGAACCGGGCCTCGCACACAGCATGTGGGTACTATTATGTCCTACCTTTTCTGATTCATTGCTGTGATTGACTTAAGCCCCAGTGCTCCCAGGTCCAACGTATCTGGTTGACCCCATAGAAGGCTCCTCTAAGAAGATATTTAGGTCAAGATATATGTCTCAGGTTGCAAACCAGGAGAAGGCATTGCAAAGTGGTATAAGTAAGACCTTCAGTTTAAAAAAAGAAAGACAAGGAATGGTCCAAATAAGTAACCTGAAAACAAAGATCCAGGAGACAGAAACTTTACCAGAATGAAATCAGGAGAGAATTGGAGCTGTGGTCTGTTTCTACTCACCTGTTTTAAAGAAGGAATTCAGAGAACCTATAGATTAGTTGGCCATGGAGGAAATTGTTCCAGCCACATATGATTAGACTTTTAGAAAATGTGATGTGCCCAGGTAGCCCCAATGCAGTTTGAATGTAAAGGATTTAGTACCTAAGGAAACGATCATGTCTTTTTCAGATTTTAACTCTAGTTTCTACTGTGGTGATGTGGTAGAACAAATGTTTTCAAATGCAGAGGTTCTGTCACTTTCTATCAAAACAATGATCTTGAGACTTAAAGATGCAGGCCTTACTTTAGTTGTCTTTTCTCATGCATCCCCCTTTCCCAGCTTCTCCTTTCTGTAGGATATCCATGCAGTTTTGAGAAAACTGACTCCAGCTTTATTTCCAAGAGGTAGGGCAAGTGGTCCAGACTAAGTCAGTCAGTGAATTGCATCCTCTTGGCCTCAATAAATGCTTCATGTATAGGCTTGTGACCTAAGTCAGTCCAATCAAAGAAAGATAATATCAAGACTTTTATGGGAATGCTGAGACGAAGACACTTTCCTCTGGAAGTGAATGCAGAGGCATGTAACCTAGCAGTTCTTGGTCACCATCTAGGCACCAGGAGGAGAGAGTCTATTGAGAATGGAGCTGACACCAGGGACTAAAGCAATGAAGTGAAGAGGGAACCATCAGGTCCTTCCATCTTGTGTGAGCTGCCTAACAAAATATGGCCCTGAAACATTTGAACTTTTCTTCTTATGGGAGCCAATAAATTTAATATTTTGTTTAAGCCAATTTAAATTTTATTTTCTATTTCTTAAAACCAAAGTATCCTCTCTGATTCAAAACGCTAGAACAGGGAGTTCCTGTCATGGTGCAGCAGAAATGAACCTGACTGAGGTTGCGGGTTCAATCCCTGGCTTTGCTCAGTGGGTTAAGGATCTGGCGTTGCCGTGAGCTGTGGCGTAGGTCGCAGACGCGGCTCGGATCCCACATTGCTGTGGCTCTGGCATAGGCCAGTGGCTACAGCTCAGATTAGACCCCTAGCCTGGGAACCTCCATATGCCACTGGTGCAGCCCTAAAACGACAAAAAGATTAAAAAAAAAAAAAAGCCTTAATATATGCAAACCACTTAACACAGTAATATCATTTTTAAGACTTTATCCTAAGCCAATAACCAGGAACATTCACAAAATTTAATATAGAAGATTATTTAGCAGAGCATGCTTTCTTTATAATACTGAACATTGGAGATAATTTAAGTGTCCAAAAAGGAGTATCCTATAAATTCTCTTCTATTCCTATGATGAAATCCATGTATCTGGTAAAAAAGTCGATTATGGAAAATGATGTCATGACTTCAGAAAATATTGGTAATTTATTTTAAGTGTATTGATCAGAAAAAAAAGACTGAACCATTACACAGAAACATATTAATAGTGGTAATATCTCAATAGTGGATTTAGGAGTTCCCGTCGTGGCGCAGTGGTTAACGAATCCGACTAGGAACCATGAGGTTTCGGGTTCGGTCCCTGCCCTTGCTCAGTGGGTTAGCGATCCGGCGTTGCCGTGAGCTGTGGTGTAGGTTGCAGACGCGGCTCGGATCCCGCGTTGCTGTGGCTCTGGCGTAGGCCGGTGGCTACAGCTCCGATTGGACCCCTAGCCAGGGAACCTCCATATGCCGAGGGAGCGGCCCAAAGAAATAGCAAAAAGACAAAAAAAAAATAGTGGATTTACAATAGATGTTCTTCTTTGTGAGTTTTGTATATTCTAAATCCACCTCAATAAACACGACTGTGTCTTGCATATATTTTTAGGCACTAAAATGTCAAGCCCAATGCTTTAGACATAGCAGGCACTCAACAAATATATGTTGAAATGAATTGGATGCTCAATTGCTGGTCAAAAATGCAATGGTTGTCTTGTTGGGTAGTGAGCTCACAAGAGATGTTTAAGCAGAGACTAGCTGGCTCCCTGTTATAGTAAAGACTTCCATCCCATAAAAAAAAAAAAAAGTCTACACCTTGCCCAGCTCCATTTTCTTCCCAGCCATTACCTGCTTGCCTCACAGCCAAACTTCTAAGAGGAGTCTTCCCTCAATCCATTCCAGTTTGACTTCTAACACTCTAGACACTGTGCTCATCAGATCTAATTACCAAACCTAATCTCATCATTCATCCTAGCCCAGGGAGAATTGTTGACCATTTCCTCTTTGAAGGTCTCCTCTCCCTTCACTTGCTGACTCTGACCCTTCCCAATCACCTCCCTGGCTCCTCTTCCTCTGACAGCTGCCTGCATGGCCCTCAACCCCAGGGTCTTGTTCTTGGCATTCTTCTCACTGTTTGCCCTTCTCAGGATACCTCATCCATTCTGAGGATTTAACTACCAGTGGCCACTGCCTTCTGAACCTCTATATTACAGTCAGGACTTCTCTCCTGATCTGCAGACATGTCTTTCATTTGCCATTGGATATCTTACAATCATTGTAAACTTAATATGCTGCTTATCATCAAACCCCCAAATCTTGCTCTTCTTCTCCTATTTAACCCTAGTTAATGTCATTACACTTTAACCTTGCCCTCTCTCCCCTACTCCCAAATGCCTATCTAATCAATAGCTATGTCCTCAATGCTACTTCTAAATCTCCCTTGGATTTGTCACTACTTTTCATCCTGCTGCTGCTATGGTGATTCAGACCATAATCCCTTCCTTAGACTATTACAGTGACCTTCTAATTGGCTTTCCTGGCTCCAGTCTCCCCTTACTGTAGTTCAGCCATCATCCTGCTGCTGAAGTTTTATTTATTTTTTTCATAAAAATGATCATATCTCTTCCCTATTTAAGAACCTCTGATACCTCTCGTAGTTACTTACTGTCTTTCATGTAAAGTCCAAGTTCCTTAGCTATAAATCAAGGTTCTTCTCAAGGTGGTTATAACCTACCTTACCAGTTATTTTCAGCCTCACCAGATTTCACTCTTTCTCTGAACATAGTTTGCCTTTTCACACCGTTGTGCCTTTCTCCATCTTGAACCCCTAGTGATCTTCTCTCCTCAGCCATCTCATTTCCTCTTTCAGTGCCCAACCCAAACCTCAATGCCTCTAGAAAAAGAAACCGTCTTCAGCTCCAAGTCAAACATTAGGACAACAGATGTGATATTTAAAGTAATGGACTGGGTGGGCAGTCATAGAAGACCAAGCCCACAGGGGCTCCCAGCATTTAGATATCAGAAAGGACCCAGCAAAACAGACTGAGAAGGAGTAACAATGAGGTAGATGGAAAACCAGTGTGATGTGATGAAGCAAAGTGGGAAAAAAAATTTCAACAAAAACAGACTGATCATCAGTGTCAAGAAGCTGCTAAGAGAGCAGGATGAGGATGGACAACTGACTTCGATTTGACAACATAGAGATCACTGCAACCTTCATGGGTATGTTTTCAGTGGAGGAACAGAGGACAAAAAGCTGAGTGGGTTGGCTTCAAGACACAGTCAGAAGTGAGGACGCTGATGTTCATGGAATGGGTGAAGTAGCAGGCGAATGAAGAAATGATGTCTCAGGATTCTATAATCAGTTAGGAATCAAAATAGATTAGTTATTTTGAACCCTTAGAGTCTCTGTAACGTTTCTAAATAGAAACAAGAATGTGATTTGGTGGTGAAAAGCTTTTATTAAGTGACAAGGGAATCACAGTAGGATTACCAAGGCAGTAGGGTTAGTCTAGGGAAGATTCTGTGTGAGTTCTCGGTGGTGGTTGCATTTTATCTACTGCTGACCTGGTTCATAAAGGCCTTCATGCAGGACTTCTTAGAGGCCTCAGGGAAGAGCTGTCCCTGTAGGGACTTGAGTGTAGGATTTTCAGAGACAATATTTCCAAACACCTCTTGCTGGTGTGTAGGGGTGCTGATGAGAAGCCTATAAGGCTGGCTTTCAGACTTTTGGAGTCTGGGCAGCACCAAATCTGAATGGCTGGGAAGAGGTAAGCAGGAAAAACCTGACCCATCCAATGTAGGATACTTGAAAACGCTGTATTTGGAAGTATTTCTATACAAAAATTTGATACTGAAATCATAGAGGGGGTGGACTAAGTAATCACCTACCTATATTTGAAGAATAGGTAGGCTGTTCTTACCTGCCCCCAACACACACACACACACACACTGAGATGCAGTATGAGAATACAAACATTGGGTACACAAGACCCAAGCTTTGGCTTTGTGCTGTTACCTATGTGACATTCCTCAAATAGAGTTTCAAAAAGTGCTTTGGTATAGATCCCATGTGGAATGCGTTTTTACTTACATAGCTGAAGACAACCCAGGTGTCATATATTTCCCTTTATAAGGTTATCTATGGTGATATATGAAATAGAGCCAGTCACAGAATATTCAAGACCCTCTTGTTACACCATGTTCCCTGTAGTTCCCCCAAATGCTCTTATAGGTGCCTTTGCTTGTGCTGAGCCCTCTCCCTAGAACACCCGAGCCCCTGCTTTCTGGCATGCCCAGATCTAAGTCAGTGATTTTGTCTTCCTCCCGTTTCTGTATTTTACAGCTAGACTAGTGTTTGCACATTTAGGGCACACAATCGGTGTTTTTGAATGGATGCATGAATGCTTCAGAGTGTCAATAAATGAATGAGTGAGCGAATGAATACATGAAAAGATCAGAAAAATGTTACCCCCAAAATGGAAGCTTATATGAATATAAAAATGTCAATGACTTTACATATCCCAGAATTCGTGCATGTGATGGTACTTTCAAAATCCAAATGAGATGACAAGATTACTGCAGCACATATAATGCATATGAAGAAGAGAGTGAGACCCACAAACCACTCATAATATGTGTGGCACAAGGCAGTGAGAACTGTGCTGATTAAATCAGAGTTGGGTGGTAGGAATTGATTGGTTTTCATCTACATTTGGGAGAGAGAAATTTGATCTGTGGATCAGAGTGAACATTTTGGTCTTTGTGATTTCTTTTAAGCAAGGTATTTTTCATCTTAAAATTTAAGGGCAAAGTACACATTAATAAACATGTTGATCTAAAGCATGGTTTCCTTGTAAAACAATAGCGAAAGAAAGAAAGAGAGGGAAGAAGGAAGGAAGGGAAAATCAGACTAGCTATTACACCTCTAAAATGGAAGTCACATTGAATTAGTCACTTCATTCATGCATGCCTTGGTTTCTTGCATGCATAATTTGTAAAATGATAATAGTCCTTACTGGTATTTACAGTATAAAAGGGTTGTTACTATAGATAGTATAAAATGGGTTATGTCTTCTTTGAAAGACAAGCACTATGCACAAATGAGGAGTTATTATTTAGCTTTTCCTATTCAATCTCTTTAAATGAGAATTAGATGAAAACTCTGTCCCCCTTAAGCAATATCCAGTGAGTAAATGATTATCGGGTCAAGCAAAAGAAAAAAAAAATCTTCAGCTGAAAACTCAGTTTTGTGCAGCTTAGCTAGTCTGTGCACAAGACAAAAATATTGTCTTTCTCTATGATGTTTACCGCTATTCTTTATCTCCTCTCTGGGCTGTAATCACAAACTGAAGACAGCTAAACCTTTCAGTTCTGTCCTAGTGTGCATTTTAGAGAACTGTAGATATCCTGGAATGATTACAATTGAGAAATAATGTTTCATTTAATCAGGCCATGCAGCCAGTTTTGTTATTAATTTAGGACCTAATTCAACTCCTGGTTTTTAGGCTCAGGGTAGCTGTTACTGCACGCTTTTCGGGTGAGTTACCACCATTGCCTCTGTGCTTCCTGTTGGCACCATCCAGACCAGAGCTTTCCTGCCTTCTTCTTGGAATACAGGTTTCTGTAAGAGTGCTTGGGGAAATAAGAGTTGGGGAATTGTTGTGAGAGTGAGACACTTCACTTCATGTCATGACGGCATGAAAACTGAAACAGTGCAGTGGGAGGATTCAGGAGAACAGAGCTGGTAGTGGGAGGCACACCTGTCCAACACGATTGCGCCTGGCTCTGCGTGCATAACAGCTTTAGCCACTTCTAGTTCCTGCTCCCCTCTCCTCCCCTGTCACCCTAACCTCTTACAGTGTTCATCCATTGTATCTTGGCTCGCCTTCACTCCTCAGGACCAACCTTCAGCACTGCTTGCAGTCATGGTCTTCTGTTTTCCCCCAGACCCATTGATTTTGGTCTCTGGATTTTGCTCTCAGAAATGACCCCTGCATGGTTAGCTGCCTGGCCAGCTGTGGGGCCTGCTGCATGTTCCAAGGTGACCAAACTCCTCCCCCCGCCCTCTGACTGGTCCAGACACATGAGCTATGGCAAAGGTGAGTGTGACACTTGCATCTGAGTAGGCTTTTACCTATGAAGGTTATTTCATTGGTGAGCTACTCAGAGAGGTCAGGTGTCCATTCACGCCTTGGGGCCAGGAAGCCTGTGTGGACTTTAGAGAAGGAGCTGGTGCAGAAGAAGAGGTAGGAGGAAAGCATGAAAAGCAGACTGGATTTACTGGACAGTTTTGGCCACATCCATCCCCAGTTGTGAGACCACAGCAGGCCATGCCTTAACGAGAGCATTGCTATGTGGTCAACTGAACTAATGTAAAGGTGGTGGGGGTGCCTTCTTGGTGGCCCCATTTCCCTACCTTTGGGAAGAAAATCTAGGGGTTATATCTTCCACTTTTAAGGGAAATTGTTTGAAACAGTTGTCTACATTCACTGGTTCCATTTATTCCTCAACTTGCTAGGACCTGCCTTCTGCCTCCACAGACCCTACTCTCACATAGCTGATCACATGTCTCTTTGGTGCCCCCTTCATGGGTGCTTCTCAGTCTTTCCTTACTTGACCTCTTGACAACATTTACCTTTGCTGACCATCACCTGCTTGTTGAAATGTGCCTTTCCCTTGTCATCCGTGATACCTCACTCTCCCTGTTTCCCTCCTGTCCTTCTGGGCTGAATTTTCTTTTTTTTGGGGGGGGGGGTCCTTTCTCTGCCTATCTTTTAAGCTTGAGCGTTCCTCTGGAATTCTCTCCTGGGCCCTTTTCTCTCTCAGGACATTTTCCCAGTGTATCTCTTATCCCTGTGGATTCTGTTGCTGCCCGTCGTGTAGTGATGTTTCCTAAACCTGTATTCTCAGACTTCAAGATCAAACTGCCTACTTGTACCCTGTGAGTGTTCCCCAGGCATCCCAAACCAAACACAACCAAGGCTGCAGTCATTCCCCTGCCCCTCCTCCAAATGGAAAATTTTACATTTTTGCTGTCGTAGTGAGATCATTGTCTACCCAGCTGTTCAAGCCAAAAGCCTGAGCAGCAGTTGTGACTTCTCCACCTTCAAAACTCCAGCATCCAAGCAACCACACATTTCAGTAGATTGTACCTCCTCTACAGTATGTCTTGTAAGGTTCTGTATAAATTGGTTCTGCTTCGCTTTCCGGTCTCATCTCTGACCACTCTGTCTCAGCTATCCTGAACTATTTTCGACACTCAGATACCCAGTAATTTCTGTGACCTCCAATATGGGCATCCACTGTACCCTCCACTGAAATAGATGTGTCCCACCTCTTTACTGGACTAACTCCTTCATACCATGTGCATCTCCATATAGAAGGCTATAACTTCCAATTCTCCCAAAGTCTGGGTGAGGTATCTCTCCTAGCGCTCTTGGTACTTTTCTCCTCATAACACGCCACTTTATCAGTGCTGCCTTTCCTGTTTCTGTCTTGCCCTCCATAGCAAGCCCAGGCGGAAGGTTTCTGTAAGCAGAGCCATATTTATCCTGTTCACCTTTGTATTCCTAGCACCAACAAAGTATTTGGTACAAAACAGGTGCTCAGGGAGTGAAAATAAATGTTAAAAATATCATAGTGAGAATATAAAATAAATTTCCAGCCAGAGAATGCAATTAGAATTTTACCAAACTGAGATTTATCAAGTTCCTCTAACATCAAAAGGGAGCTAAAGACTGTCTAAAACTATTTAGAAGAATGTATCAACATCAGAGTTATGAGCAGAGAGTAGGTCATAGAGATAGAGTTCCAATCTGTCCCTTCTGGGCTTCTTTTCCAGAGCTCAGTGTCCAGACTTTCTGAGCTGTGTTATGGGTCACTCAAGCAGTCCACCTTTCTGACTTTCCATAATCTACTGGATTCGTAATCCACACCATACTTGAGAACATGGGGATCGGCATAAGGTAAGTGTTAGCTTTTCCATTTTTTCCTTTGTTATTTCGTTTTCAATCATATACTATTCTTGTAGAGCAATACTTTCAAAATTCTCTCCCTGAAGTCATAATCAGGAGGTATGAATGGCTTCCCTGCTAGTCTGGCTGGTTTCACAACGTTTGAATATTCAGTGCATGTGCAGAAATGTTGTGAAGTCGCTTGAGGTATTGAGGTATTGGGTCCTTTCAAGTTTTCTTTTTTGTTTCATGACTATTCTTCATCATTGTTCTATTGATTTTTCGTAACGCGACTTCACATAGAGAAAAGTGAGCTTTGAGAAATCAGAAAGACTTGTTGCCCACTCTGGTCCACCTTTTGGGCCAGATGTACACTAAGAATGTAGGGCCTGAGCAGTGCAATCCGACTTCGAAAACAACTCTACTTTAGCCACATTGCTTATGGGCAACTCCTCACTTTACCCCCTGTCAACCTTCTTATTTGTTTATTGTTTATCTCCTAATTAGAATGTAAGCTTTATGAGGGCAAGGATTTTGTTTTGTTCACCATTATATTCTCAGCATTTGGAACAATAACTGGTACATGGTAGATAGTCAATATTTGTTGATTGAATGAATAATATCTTTTAAAAATTTTTAAGAGGCTGATACATACCCAGGGCTGTAGGGATCTAATGTAAATCTGGTTTGTAGTCCTGTCCCCCTTCATATTTTGATTAATGGCTAAGATGATAACATTGACGACATACTGAAAGAATTTATAGATGACGTACAACTAGAAAGGATAATAAACAAGTTGGATAATATAAGAGGATTCCCCTCCCCCCACCAAATCCTGACAAAATGTAATAATGCATCATATATAACAATATAAGGTTTAACAGGGACAAATCTAAAGTACTCAAAGATCCCCAGATTCAATTATACAAGTACAGGTTGGGGGCGAGATGACTTACAATTGTTCACGTAGGAAGATTTAGAGTCTCCTGTTGATTGTGAGTAGATGATGAGTCAACACAGTGTGATGTAACTTCCAAAAAAATCAATATTTTGTTATATTAATAGAAATGTAGTGTTCAAGTCAGGAAGTAGTTCTCTAGTACTTACAGGTGATCAGGCCACTTCTGTTCTATTTTATGAATCCTGATCTTCAGCCTTTAAGAAAGACATTGACTGGAGCTCCTGCCATGGCTCAGCGGAAATGAACCTGACTAGTATCCATGAGGATGTGGATTCGATTCTTGGCCCCGCTCTCTGGGTTTAGAATCCAGCATTGCAGTGAGCTGTGGTGTAGTTTATAGACACAGCTCAGATCCCACATTGCTGCGGCTGTGGTGTAGGCTGGCAGCTATAGCTCCGATTTGACCCCTAGCCTGGGAACCTCCATATGCAGCACCTATGGCCCTAAAAAACAAAAAAAAAGAAAAGTACATTGATAAGCAAAAGTTTATTCAAGAAGAGTAGAAGGGGTAATATGCAATCTTGTGATCAGTATCATGTCAGATATGATTAAAAGATCTAAGATTTTGTGTGGGTGTTTAAGGAGGAAGGTGATATGTAGCATATAAACTCCTAAAGTTAGAGGGGCTATCCTGCAAGGAGAGATTAGATTTCTTCTGGGCAACCCCAAATGACAAATGGAAGACTTGGGAGTGGAAGAAGTAAGCATGTATATTACAACCTGTTAGAATTTATTAACAGTTATGTTTGCCCATCCATCAAGTGGATAACAGGAAGAGGTTGTAAGTTCCCTGACCCTGATGAGATTCGAACAGAAGTTGGGCATTCATGCCTCATGTGCTGAATACATTTGCAATGGAAGTTCAAACACAGGGGTGAGGGAATGGGTTAATCACAATAGAAAACACATATTGAGTGTTCCCTATATGGCAGGGACCACAATAAGTGATTAATATGGGTTATTATTTTTAATACTCACATCAAATCTACTAGCTCCATCTTAGAGGTGAGAAAAGTGAGGCTCTGAGGGGTTAAGTAACTTGCTCAAGGTCTTACACCTTGTTCAAAGCAGAATAAAGAGTTTTAATGTAGGCGATCCTCAGCTTCAACTTATTATTCTATAAGGACTCCTGCTTCTAGAAAACCATCCTATCCCACCCTGAGATTCTATCACTGTAATGAAGTAATCAGACCAAGGAGCTATTATCACCAGTTGTAAATGATCCTATAGTAAATAGATTCTTTCAGTGCAGTATGCAGGCACTAAATTAGCCTGAGCATTTACCACTTGAGGTATGCTATATTTCGCCTGGCATAGGGCCTGACACACAATAGGTGCTCAATAATTATTTACTAAGGAAAAATAATGAGTGAATGCAACCATACATGTTGCATTTGAAATGATAGAATCTCAATATATTGTGCCTGAGTTAAAACAAGCACATATCTGGGTGATTTACTGAGAACACTGGCAAAAAGTGATAATCCATCATTCCTGGCAAAGGCCTTGAGAATTCCTTCTCAGTTCTTTGGACAATATTCATTTAAACAAATATTTATTGAGTACCTGTCCTGTGCCAGGTATGTCCAATGTGCTGAGGTACAGAGGTGAATCAGAGGATGCACTGTTAGTGGGGGAGATGGACAGGTAAGCAAATTCTTATGATACCATGTGACAAGTACTTAGCATGTGTGGGGGTGTGTGTGTGTTTTAAGTATCACAGGGATGCGGTGCAGAAAGGAACTAATTCTCCTTGACTGAAGGAGTTGTCCAATACTTTATGTTTTCAAAATGACTGTCACATATGTTGCATGAGTTTATATGATCTTCATAAAAACCGTATGAAGTTGTGATCCCTTTTGAACATAAGTTGAAGTAGAGCATCTTAGACGTTAGGTGAGTTCCCCAATGTTATGCAGCTAGTAATAATAATTGCTGATATTTATTGAGTGGTTAGGTTACCTGAGGCTCTGTTCCAAGCCCTATAAAGATGATGCATCTTCACAACAACTCTATGAGGTCATTATTGATATTATCACCATTTTACAAATGAGAAAATGGAAGTCAAGATTTAAATAATTTGCCTAGAGTCACATAACTAGAAAGCGGAAAAACAAGAACTTGCACCTACCCATTCCAGCTTTAGCAGGCATACATTTACCTACCGCACTAAATTACCTTTAACCAGTCCCCTGAAGAGCTGGAAGTCACTTTTAGGTTCTGACTCCAAGTTCAGCATTCTTTCAAGTGACCTAGCTCTTTAGCAATATTACATCCAAATAAAAGAAATAGTGTGTGCCTGGATACAAGGACAGGTTGTGTAGGTCAGGCACCCATGGGGGTTTTGGGAGAGGATTGGTAAAATCTAAAATATGCACTAGTGTGTATGCAGCGTTCTTCAGGGCAGCCAGAATTTGGCCTCTTGTTTTTCAAGTCAGCAGTCTGAGCTCTAGTGTCTATCATTTGTTATACATAGGAACTAGCTACCAACACTTACCCTGCAGCCTTTTTTTTTTTTTTCTTTCTTCCATGGCATGGTAAAGTTCCCAGACCAGGAATCGAACACATACCACAGCTGTAACCAGAGCTACAGAGGTGACAACACTGGAGCCTTAACACATTGAGCCCCAAGGGAACGCCACCCTGCAGCCTTTTAAAGTTTAGTTTAAATCTTTTAAGATGACAAGATGTGAAACATCAAGGATGAAACAAGTTAAATTCAATACCTAGTATATCAGCAAGAATGGAGATACAGAAAAGGATAAATGAAGCACATAATTGCTTAAACTGTCCAAGCTTTCTCTCCATAATAACAATTCTTGGATTGAAAAATAGTTCTATCTAATGTTATTGTACCTTAATAATTAGGTTGAGTTGGCTCCGTGGCAAATCTGAGAAAGAATTGGTTATTAAAATGAATGAAGTAGATTACCCTTACCTCAGTAATTATAACTTCAGTTAATGTGGATATGACCTAAGCAATTGAATCAACTGTATTTTTAAGTCAACCGCCTCCCATAATTTTTGGAGATTCGGTGATTTAAAAATCAGCGACAGGTGGAGATTTCTGTGGTAAGGTGGAGGAGCAGCAGAGGTCAATGTTCTTCGATATTCTTTGCTTCAAAGCAAGTGGGGGTTTTTTTTGGTTTCGATTGGTTTTCAATGTTTTGTTTTGTCATGTATGGAGACCTAGTAGATGCAACTGATTTATCTTGGTCTTTGTGTTTATAGTTTTCTGTTTTCTTGGCTTCAGTTCCTTGGAAACATTTGTTTTGATGGTAGCAGGAGAGTTAGTCATGTTTTATTTTTGTTGTTCCTATTTATTTTTAAGATCCTTTAGTTCAAGTCCACTTACAAGGTGTTATATAACCTGTATTTATATTTCCACAAATAAAACATTCCTAGTTGTAATTTCTAGTATACTCATAAAGTCAGCTAATAACTTGATGCCCATCAGAATGATTCTGTAATATTAGTAAGCTAGAACAAGGATATACTTTGGAAAATTGTGTTTGAAATTTATAATTGGATTTAACATGAAATTTCAAGTTTCTTAGATCAATTATTTTTGAATTAGCAATAAACCTATTTTTCCTTTTCATCACTGAGTCAACAAAAGTTGGAAATTTTCTTTCTCACATATTTCATTCTTTAAGCCTGAAGACAAATGGCTTTTAAAAAACCACATCCCAAACAAACAGTTTTACATGAAGTTTTGAGTAAATGAATAGAGTGGACTCCACTGGCACTTGGGATGTATGTCTAATTAGAACTCTCAGTATTCCAAACATATAATTTACTAACACTGAGGTTTTTCATTCTTAGCTTTGAGGCCATTGGGAAGAAACAAGTGACCCTTGTTGGAAATATGTCAAGAATCAGCTTTCTCAGATTGACCTTCAGTTTGTTGGTCACCAAATCAAAACACTGTTTATTCCCAGGCTTAAAGATGTCTGAATCTTAAATTTGTCATAAAATCAAGGCAGAAAGCCAGCACTGCTTTGCTGCTTTGAACATGTTGCCCTCTTTCTTCTTGATGCCTCTTAGCAAGTTTCTTTGCAAGAGATGGTTCATCTTAGTTGGCTCCAGTGAATGAAGCAAAAGGAAACACTGCCCTTCCTGCACATCTTCTAGTTGGCCGGGGCCGGGGTAGGGGAGTAGGAGCGGGGGAAAGAGCAGAATAGAGAACTCTATTTTCACCATGAGACAGATGAATATCAGCCCTTAAACTGACTCGAGGAGTTCCTGTTGGGGCTCATTGGTTAACAAATCCAACTAGGAACCATGAGGTTGCAGGTTCGATCCCTGGCCTTGCTCAGTGGGTTAAGGATCTGGCGTTGCCGTGAGCTGTGGTGTAGGTCGCAGACGCAGCTTGGATCCCGCGTTGCTGTGTCTCTGGTGTAGGCCGGTGGCTACCGCTCCGATTAGACACCTAGCCTGGGAACCTCCATATGCCACTGGAGCGGCCCTAGGAAAGGCAAAAAGACAAAAACAAAACAAAAAAAACAAAAACTGACTTGACATACTTTCTAGCCCAATGCTCCATACCAGGCACAAAGGACTGCTACAAATGCTTTCAGTCAGCCATGTTTGTAACTTAAAAGTGGTAACATAAGATCTGCAATCAATTAGATTACTGTGTGACCTTGAGCAAGCAACTTAACCTCTCTCCAAAATAACTATTTCACGGGGTTATTATGGTAAATGATTGAGGTTATATATGAAAATACTTAGCACAAAGCCTGGCACAGAGTTGCAAGTGAAGGCTGAGTTTGTGTGAAGTATGTAATTAACCTATCCATGGACTCTCAAATGGACAAATGATATTATCTGCCTCTAGCCAGTTTTAAATCAGATAATTTCACTTCTAAATGAATAACTACATCTACCAATGATTTTGCTTTAAAGTCTACATTCATAACAAAATATTACTTAGGTGATAATCTGTTAATGTATTTCATAACAGGAGCTGACTATGATTTCTTTAGAAGAAAATTACATATGAACAAAAGAAGGAAAATTAGATAAATGAAAAGTTTTATTTCAAAATAAATGAAGGGACAGTTATCTGATTATAGACCATTCAATCATTTATGATTATTATATATCTCTATGTAGTTACAAAACATAATTATATTTATAAGTTAGTTTTTAAAATTTTTTCTTATCTTAAAGGACTAATTTTCTCCTAACTGAAAAACAAACTCTGCAGTACTTCATATTAACTATTAATATGCTAAAATTACCCATGAACTATCTTTTTCTTAATTGCATCTACTGTCATGGCCTTTCATTTATTTCAGCAGTACAAAAGGAGTGATTTAAACTGCTTTCTCTCTCTGCATTTTAGAAAGTAGGAGAAAGAACCATTCCCCCCACCCACTTAATATGAAAAAAAGGACTCTCCCAAGTTGCCAGGAACTAACACAGTTGTAAAATTACAAGAAAATTTTGTTATGAAATCTTTTCTCATCTGCAAGTTATCTGACCGAAACCTGAGGTACAAAATTTCTGCACAAAGGTGACTTTGGAGGAGAAAGTTTATGCCAAATTGGATCAGTTGTTTTTGTGTTACGTAAGAAGGAGAAAAAAGAAAATAAACTATTCACTCTTAAGCTATAAATTCAAGATTACCCTATTACACCAAATGAGAGAATTTCCAAACCTCAAATTTTACCTTAGCTTTATATTTTCATGAACTATTATCTGCACCCACTCAAAACTAAATATAATTAAATATTAAGTAATTTGCCTTGCCCAATTATGTTTTTAAAGTACAAAGTTACTTTATTCATTACATCAGAAGTGAATTCTAATTGAATCATAAAGATGGTATTGTTAAACAGTTTAAAACATTTTCTTGAAAATAATTTTTCCTGGATTTCCTGTCATAGCTCAGCGGAAATGAATCTGACTAGTATTTGTGGGGACGCAAGTTCGATCCCTGGCCTGTGGGTTAAGGACCTGGCACTGCCATTTGCTGTGGTGTAGGTCGAAGATGGAGTTTGGATCTGGCGTTGCCATGGCTGTGGTGTAGGCCAGGGGGTGCGGCTCCAATTCGACCCCTAGCCTGGGAACCTCCATATGCCATGGCTATGGCCCTAAAAAGACAAATAATAAAATAAAATAAAATAATATTTCCTGATTACATAGAACATATGTGCAATGTAAAAATATACAGCAGAGTAAAAACAAGAAAATAAAAATCACCAAATCACCCATAATTCTATCATCCAGAGATAATCACCTTTAATATTTTGCTGTATTCTTTTAATGGGTGTTCACAAACACATATACACACATCAATTATATGTAGATATATATTAATATGTTATTATAGAAACTTTAAAGCATGAACAAAGGTAGACACAGAGCATAATGAACCCTATGTACCCATCAACACATGATGTCCAACCATCCCATCAATTCCTTCTTCTTCCCTACTCATTTTATTTTAAAGCAAATTTCAGAATTGTATCATCTCATCCACAGTTATTTCAATATGGATTTTTAAATGGTAAGGCTTTTTAAAGCATAACCATTTTCACATCTAAACTATAACTAAGAATGATGTCTTACTAATGTGAAATAATTCAGTCATTGTTCAGAATTTTAATTGTCTCACAGATGTCATAATTTTTTTATAGGTTGTTTGAAGCAGGATCTAAATAAGGTTCACATGAAGAGATTGGTTGATATCACCATTAAGTCTCTTTAAATATAAATGTATTTATACTCAAATATTTCTTTTCCTTCCAATTTATTTGTTGAAAAAACCAAGTTGTCCTGAAGAACTTTCCACAGACTAAATTTTCTCATTGCATCCCCCTGGTGTAGCTTAACATGTTCCTCTGTCCTCTATATTTCCTGCAACCATCTACAAGTTTTAACAGATTCAGATTATTATTATTTTTTTGCAATACTGCTTCACAGGTAGTAATGTGTTTTGCCATTAAGAGGTACATAATGTGTAATAATCTCTTCTTTTATGATGCTACTTAGAGTCATTAATTTATTAAGAACTGCAAAATTGTGATATTTTAATTTTAATTCTATTATTCCTCAAGTTGATTTTCTGGCATATTCCAGTGGAGGCCAAATAAATGTTTTGTGATTTTTCTATTTAGATTTGTTTGTTTTTCAATTATCATTCAAATGCAATAATTAAATTTGTTTCAATACATCTTATTCATTATTCTTATTAATGCTGAAATTATCCTTTATTTGGCCTATGGAGGCAGCTTCAAATTAGCTCCTGACTTCTTTGGACATGATCCTAGTAGTCTTTGATAGTGCCTCTGCTAATTAGTACTAGAAGATGGTCTAGGTTCATGTATAATTCCACATAGTACAAATCTATTTACATTTAAGACTTGAGTATATATAAATATAATACAAAACCATAGGATAGAAACTGTAATAGCAAAAGACTAGGAACAACCCAAGCATTTATAAATAGAGGACTGGCTGAACAAGTATGGTACAATCACACAACGGAGTTCTTTGCAGTTATAAAACGGTATTAGAAATCTTCAGATCTTTAAATATACTTATATGGGTTGATCTCAAGGATATATTTTAAGTAAAGCAACAGAGGAAAAAAGTGAGTCTAGGATGCTAACGTGTGTAAGAATGGATATAAATGTATGTACATACATATTTATATGCATACATACATACACACATATATTTGTTTATATTTTAAAAACAATGGAAGAATAAACATCACAAAACAAAATAATAGTTACCTCTAAGAGGGTGAAAGGAATAAAGTGGAAGGGATGGGTATAGAAACTAGAATTAATTGAATTTACCTCATTTTGTAGATTTGACTATGGAATCATGTAAATATTTTACATAATTACAAAAATATTAACTTTTTTAAATGAAATTCTTAATTTTTCTTTTTTTCTTTTTTTGTCTTTTCTAGGGCCGTTCCCGCGGCATATGGAGGCTCCCAGGCTAGGGGTTGAATTGGAGCTGTAGCCACCGGCCTGCGCCAGAGCCACAGCAACGCTGGATCCGAGCCGCGTCTGCAACCTACACCACAGCTCACGGCAACGCCGGATCGTTAACCCACCGAGCAAGGGCAGGGACCGAACCCGCAACCTCATGGTTCCTAGTCGGATTCGTTAACCACTGCGCCACGACAGGAACTCCCAAAAACATTTTTTAACAGTTTTTGGGAATAGTGTCACTATTGCTATTCTGAGTAATATGGAATAAGCAAATATTAATTTGGGGATATTCTAATTCTACTGCCCTCGGTGTCCTTGAGAATCAGGATTCTCAGTATGGAAAGAAGGAGATGTAGATGTAAAAGAGATTAGGTAAAAACCATGTAGTTCTGAATTTGAGTTTGAAGTTAGTGATACACACTTACGATGCATATGTGTATGTATAGATATATTTCCCTGCTCTTCTGTTCATTAAAAAGACCTGGAAACAGTGATTAAACCAGTAGCAGTGAGCACCTTTGGTCTGGCAGAGGCAGGAAAAATGTCTTCACATATGTACCCTTATAGTCTATATATATATATATGTATACATATATATTCATATATACATATATATTCATATATACATATATAGAATATATGTGTAACATCAGTTATTTAGCTATTCTTCTATATCTGGATAATTAGATTGGTTCCAATGCTTTATAGATACATGCAATACTGCAACAAAGCATTTGTGCATGTCTTATTGTTTCTTTAGTACAAATTCCTATGAGTGGAATTACCTAGCCAGAGGGTAGGAACATGTTTAAGCTCTTGATTAATTTTGTCAGATTCCCTCTAGAAAGGTTATACCAGGGTACACACCAAGCAGCAGTGCAGGAGAGTGATTGCTTAGTCTTAGGAATAGTTATAGACATTTACATTGATGTGTTTCTGCCAATATGATCTAAGACAGGTAGAGTCACGCTTGTTTTTTCTTTGTTTTTCCCTCTTTGCTTTTCTTGTAGAGAAACTTTAAAAATTAAGAATTCCACATGAAAAACTACACTGATGTAACTTTTATATTTATATTATAAATTAATAACCATATATCAACAAAGATTAGAATGGCCTTATCAAACTGAAAGTATTACTTAGAAATTAATGTGTGGAATTGCCAATACTTTAGTTGCAAACAGATATATAAGGAATGTATTAAGATATTAATTGTTATTGCTTTTAGGTAACTTGGCAGCTACTTCTGAAATTCCAGGGTTTTTCGTTATAACCTTACCTTTGCAGAACTCATTATATGTAAAGCTTTCTTTCACTAATATAGTTTAGAAAATTAAGCAACTTTGCAAATATTGCTTACATGCACCTTTTATATACAATTGCATATGAATCATGAAAACAAAAAAAAGTAGATTACAGATTTTAAAAAACAACTGGTAGAGCTGGAAGGATCTTAAAGATCGTCTGGCATACCCACTGTACTTTTTGGGAAACTAAAGGCAAAGGGCAGTCATATGACTATCCTGAGGTCATATAGCTAATTTGTGACAGAATAAGTTAAAAATCCAATTCTGGAGTTCCCGTCGTGGCGCAGTGGTTAACGAATCCGACTAGGAACCATGAGGTTGCGGGTTCGGTCCCTGCCCTTGCTCAGTGGGTTAACGATCCGGCGATCCGGCGTTGCTGTGAGCTGTGGTGTAGGTTGCAGACGCGGCTCGGATCCCGCGTTGCTGTGGCTCTGGCGTAGGCCGGTGGCTACAGCTCCGATTCAACCCCTAGCCTGGGAGCCTCCATATGCCGCGGGAGCGGCCCAAGAAATAGCAACAACAACAACAATAATAACAACAACAACAAAAAGACAAAAAAAAAATCCAATTCTGATTCAATACAATGCCCTCTCCCTGTAGCTTCTCAGAATTAGCAAAACTTGAAGGCAATATGCGAAATAAAAATAATTGTTGTAGTAGGGATTTGAGGTGTCTTCCTTTGAAATTCTACAGTTATGCTACCTCTTCAATAGAAAAACTTATAAAAAATAGACTAACAGCTACATTATAAAATCAGCTAAAAGAGCACTCTGTTATTTGGAAGCTAGAAATAAATTATTTTAATAGTAGGGATTTGTAGTAATCAAAATACACAGCATCCGAATGCTATATATATGCATGTATATATATATACACACACCTATTACTGCAAGCACTTCATTGGCATTATCTCACTTAATTCTAATAATTATCTCAAGCTCAGAGGTTATGTGACTTGCCCCGGGTATTCTCATGGGGGTCAGAGTCAGGATTTGAAACCAGGTAATCATAGATACAGTGGATTGTTTGCAGTTTCGAGCCTCAAAGGTCAATTTCACTGAGGGGTGCTGTGATTGACTCGCTCCAGCTCTCTCCCTAAAGGGTCAAAGTTTCCACCTTAAAAATCCAGTCATTTGAATAATATGATGAAATTCCTTAGGGCAAACATTTTCAAAGACAGTTCTTCTAACCCCCTATCTGCCACTTGCTATGTGACTTTTCATTTCTCATCTTTAATGTGGATATGACAATATCTACCGCACTGGAACATAGGAGGATTAAACAGGATAAATGTATTGACAATTATATCCATTTTTTAGTAGAATATCTGGCTTGCAGTAAATATTCAGTAAGTGATACATGCTATCATCAGCTATTATTGCTAGCATCATCAATATTACTAATATTGTTATTAATATTATCATCATTATTTCTTTTCTATTGACCACTTTTTAAATGCAGACTAGAGAGAGCAGCGGGAGAGAGCAGGGGGAAGGAAAGGGAGACAGGGAAAAGAGAGCTGGGAGACCCTGAAGACAGAGTTCTACCTCCAGCTGGTGGGGATAAATTTATAAAACAGTTTACTTGAAGTCCAGTGCTGAGGGTTGTTTGTTTTGGGGGTTTTTTGGGGGGGTTGTTTGTTGCTTTTTAGGGCCACCCCTGTGGCATACAGAGGTTCCCAGGCTAGGGGTTGAGGGGTTGAATTGGAGGGGCAGCTGCCGGCCTACACCACAGCAATGCAGAATGTGGAATCTGAGATGCATCTGCGACCTACACCACAGCTCATGGCAATGCCGGATCCTTAACCCACTGAGGGAGGCCGGAGACAGAACCTGCATCCTCATCTATCCTAGTTGGGTTCATTAACCGCTGAGCCAGGAAGAGAAGTCCAAAGTCCAGTGCCCTTATCAGCTTCCCAGAGAGCCTGCTGGTGAGTGAGGAAGACCACTATTCCGCAGCCTGGGGAGACAGACTGTCGCACTGCCAAGGAATCCCACGCACTGTGGCCACCTGCTGGTCCAGGCGGTAGGGGTGAAAGAGGGCAAACAACCCTCAGCAAATGCTTCTGTTTACTGTGCCTGGAAACAGGCCTTTTGCCATGGAAAATTTTCTCATTGTACCCATAGGTACAGGACACATATTGCACAATATGGAAGATCGTATTAAGACTTCTTGCTAACCTGTGCACAGGCTGTGCTTTAAGCCTAGGATGGTGTGTCATTTCTGAGGTGTCATTCCACTTCTTACTCAAGGGTAAAGTCCAAAGGCGGCGTACAGGAGCAACCTTACACTTTCCTCTCCATCCTCCTCTGGTCCCAGATGCCTGAAGTCTTACTGTTTTATGCTACTGATTTCTCCTCAGGTCTGCTTTTATTTCCAGCATTTTATTTCTTACTTTGCATTGTTGTGGAAAGAACATAAGCATGTGGTAAAATATAAAATAGTGCAAAAGGGTGTTCAATGAAAAGTACATCTCATTCCCAGCCCCATCCCCAGCCGCATCTCCAGGGCCACTGCCCAGAAGTAACCATCATCCGTTCGTTCATTCAGAAAACATGGTAGAATGCCCTTCTCTGCAGCAGATACTGTCCTAGGTGCTCAGGGCTAAGTAGCCAACAGACAAGATCCCCTCCTTCTAGTAGGAATTGACAGGCCACAAAGCTACAAAAGCAAATTATTACATAGAATATTAGAAAGTGATGAATGCTACAAACAGAAACAAGCAAGGTTGGGAGGGAATAGATCGACCGGGGTCACTGATGTGATACTGAGCAAAGTACTGAAGGAAAAGAGGGAAGGAGCTACCTATTGTGAGGAGTTCCAGACAGAGGGACAGCATGTTCAAGCAAGGTTGGCATGCTGTGGGGACAGACTTTTATTTATTTATTTATTTATTTTGTCTGTTGTTGTTGTTATTGTTGTTGTTGTTGTTGTTGCTATTTCTTGGGCCGCTCCCGCGGCATATGGAGGTTCCCAGGCTAGGGGTCGAATCGGAGCTATAGCCACCGGCCTACGCCAGAGCCACAGCAACGCAGGATCCGAGCCGCGTCTGCAACCTACACCACAGCTCACGGCAACGCCGGATCGTTAACCCACTGAGCAAGGGCAGGGACCGAACCCGCAACCTCATGGTTCCTAGTCGGATTCGTTAACCACTGCGCCACGGCGGGAACTCCTTATTTTTATTTATTTTTGTCTTTTGTTGTTGTTATTGTTGTTGTTGGGACAGACTTTTAAATATTTGTTTATTTTTACTTATAAAACACTTATAAAGCATCTTCCATAGGTCAGGCATTCTTCTGAGCACTTTATAGATGTTAATTCTGTTAATCCTTGCAGCAAGCCCAGGCCCTCTTCATCCCTCTTACAAAGGGCAACTGAGCCACAGAATAGTTAGGAAAGTCACCCTAAGGCACAAAGCTAGGGAGTAGTGAGACCTGGACTTTTACACAGGCTGTCTGGCTGTGTCTGGCCCGTGCCTTTACTGCTGTGCTCTGCTGTCACACAGTGGCTAGATGGCACTGAAGATGGGTGGGGCTGTCCTGAGGGTGAGATGGGAGTTGTGGGAGAGCCTTGAACAGAAGAGCGACAGGTACATTCAGAAAATTCTGACATATTTACATGCATTGATATTTATATACGTGTGTATATGTGTGTGTATGTCCTTGAGGTTTGTGCCCTCTTTGTAGTTAATATCCTTCATGGTAAAATGTAAAACGATCTTAATTTATGGGAAGGAGAGAAAGACTTGATATTATGTATGCTGTACTTAAAAATGATATCCTATCAAATAATATTTTGCCCAGAGGTGATCTCTTCTATTTGTAAAGGTTGCAAATACTTCTCTATTCTGGGTCTCTGGCAGTACCTGGCTGTCTGACCATGCTTCCCTAGGGCAACAAATTAACTTTCTTTTTTTTATTTTTTACAACTCAGTGATTTTTAGTATACAGTGTTGTACAATGATTGCCATTATTCGGTTCCAGAATATTCCCATCACCTTAAAAGAAACTCAATATCTGTGAGAATCCTTCTCAATGCTCCCCTTCCCCCAGCCCCTGAAAATCACTGTCTCTATGGATTTGCCTATTGTGGATATTTTATATAAATGGAATCATGTAATATGTCGCCTTTTGTGTTTGGCTTCTTTTGTGTCAAGCATTATGTTTTCAACATTCACTCATGCTGTAGCACGAATTTGTGCTGCATTCCTTTTTATTGTTGAATAATATTCCATTGTATGAATTTATCACATGTTGTTTTCCACTCATCAGTTGATGAACATTTGGGGTTGTTTCTACTTCTTGGCTATTATGAATAATGCTGCTGTGTACATGTGTTTATACATTTTGTGTGAACTGTTTTACAATTCTCTTGGGTATACCATTGGAATTGCTGGGTCATCTTCTAACTGTGTGTTTAACTTCTCAAATCAATTTCTGAGCACAATGGATTGCATAGCACCTTGCTACTTATACAAGGAAGATTATAGGAGCAAGTGGTTACCTGAGCAAATGTCCTGTTCTGTCCTATTTATAGGAGAAGGTGGCAGATTGGTGGCAGTGCCTACTTCTTAGGGTTTCAAATGTCAGTATCTGAAAATCAGTGGCACTCAGTGGATATATTCTGCATGCAGGTCCCACTTCTTGTGGCCCCTTCCATACAACGGATGGGGAGTGGCCATGAGGAAGTTGCCTTTGGAGTAACTGAAGGGTCCAGCCTAAGTAAGCTAGTCTCTCCTAAGAGCATCATGGCCAGGGCCAGCCTAGAGAAGCAAAGGCTTTGAGAAGATTACAAAGTTCTCGAAGAATAATATTAAGGATAATAATGGAAGGCCCAACTTTTTTGCATTCACTACATGCCTAGTATAATGCTAAAGGCTTTACAACTTTTTTTCTAGATCTGCACTTTCCACTGCAGTAGCCACCCACCACAGGTGGTGATTAAATGCTTAAAATATGGTTAGCTTGAATTGAGACAAACCATATGTGTAAAATAAACATTGGATTTTGATGACTTAGTACAAAAAAGAGAATACAAAGTATCTCACTACTATTTTTGATGTGTTGAAATGCTATTTTGGATATGCTGAGTAAAATATATACCTAAAATTAACTTTACCTGTTTTTACTTTTATTTATTTATTTATTTATTTTGCTTTTTAGGGCTGCACCCGAGGCAAATGGAGGTTCCCAGGCTAGGGGTCCAATCAGAGCTACAGCCGCGCAGGATCTAAGCTGCGTCTGCGACCTACATCACAGCTCACGGCAACACTGAATCCTTAACCCACTGAGCGAGGCCAGTGATCGAACCCGCAACCTCATGGTTCCTAATCAGATTCATTTCTGCTGCACCATGATGGAAACTCCTGTTTTTACTTTTCTTAATGGGACTACTAGAAAATTTTAAGTTACATATATGACTCACCTTGGTGGCCTGCATTATATTTCTATTGGACAGTGCTTGTTCTAGACTTTCTTCATGGTAATTTGATCAGCTGGACTGTATTATCAGACCCACATTATGGGTGAGGAAATTGAGGCTTAGAGAACTTAAGTAAATTGCCTGTGATCCATATAGCTGTGGCTTAAAACACAAACCTGTCTCTAAGCCTGAAGTCTTACGCATTATTCTATGCTGTCTCCCCATAGTCCAGAAATATAACCCATACAGAAATGGGCTTGATCATTAGCTATGGCAAAAAGCTGTTTTCACGTTTCCACTGCAGAGCACAAGAAAAATTATCCAAGCCATTCTGTAAGGTAGAATTGAGGTTGTAGTTGGGGGAAATTGCCCATGGGAAAGTTTCTGAAATACTAACTCTTTGTCTGTAATGGTTTGGGGCTCACGTGGCAAGGATAGAAGGTAGATGAAACTACTTCAGAGGTTACTTTCATTTCTATGATCCTATATTACAATTCACGACAGATTCACAGGCTAGTCGCTGCTGTGTACCATTCAGAGCGAGGTGGAGTAGAGGGAGATGAATTAGTGCTTCAGTTTCATCCTTTTTTCCTATAAAATGTAAGGCTTTAATTTCATCCCATTTCATTTGAATTTGTGAGAACCTCAAGGGGACATTCTTCATAGCAATGTTGCCCTCTTCCAAGTTACATTGAAGAGAAGGCAGCAAAACAGTTTAGGAGAGAAAAAGTCATCCCATTCTGCCCCCAGCACCCACCTTAAACCACTCTCTAAAATAGGTGTTTTAACTCTGTCAAATCTTCCTTTTCCGAAGGCATTAGTGTTCATCACTCAAAAGGAATTTTCATATGTGTGTATTTATACTAGCTATGGCCTTAGTTATAAATACTGTCACTTATGGAGTTCCCATTGTGTGGCTCAGCAGTAACCAACCCGACTAGCAACCATGAGGATGCAAGTTTGATTCCTGGCTTCATTCAGTAGGTTAAGGATCTGGCATTGCCATGAGCTGTGGTACGGGTTACAGATGTGGCTCGGATCCTGCATTGCTGTGGCTGTGGTGCAGGCTGGCAGCTGCAGCTTTGATTTGATCCCCAGCCTGGGAACTTCCAAATGCCACAGGTGTGGCCCCCTCCCCAAAAAAACCTCAAAGATCTATAACTTAATTTTATTCTTATTTTACATATATTTGTGTATAACATGTATCATGAATATAATTTACTTATTTAAATTCGAATACCAAAGGGGAAGCCCAGTTTAAAACACTAGTTCCTTAAGCTACTTTTCCAAGATGGGAAGCCAGGCAATGGATAGGGATAACTGAGAATTACGCTTTGTCTCAGGGTGTTGTCCCAAATGTTTAAACCCTCTCATATTCTTAGGGGTTAGAAATGTTGCTGTCAGCCATTAAGCAAAATCACACACATCTTTTTTCCCCAGACTACAAGTTTATAGCATACCAAGAAACATGGCACCTTGATTTCTAAAAGATTAAGTGAACTCAAAAAATCAAACCTTAAGAATCTAAAAAGTGTCTAGACCTGTGTGCACCATATTTTTTAAAAAAAATAATTCACAGTCAGAATTTAAGTGCCCCTAAATTAGGTTCACTTTGACTCAAATAGCAACATGGAAAATACATTTCAGCATTTGTTTTTTGTTTAGTCATCCTTCCTTAAAATTCCTTAGCGGTTTCTAATGTACTTCAGATGGGATGACAATGAACCATGGAAAGAAGTCAGAAAGATAGAACACTACTGGGAAGGGTACATGGAACTAGGTATCAGATAACCTGAATTCTCGTTCTGTTTCAACGAGGCCTTAAGGAATTTAGGTTTCACAGACATTTAATGGACGCCTACTCGGGTCAAGGCATCGTAACAAACACTATAGGAGTTACAAGGATAAACAAGACATGGATCCTCAAGGAACTTATCACCCGGTAGGAAAGAAAGCATATTCACCAGACTATGGTATAATAATGATACACAATGTGTGGGTAATGGAGCAGAATTTATGCAAACACAGAGGAAACAAATATAATTCCAACCAAAGAGACTGGTGATGAAGAAAGTGATGATTGGTGTGGTCCTGGAAGTTTGAGTAGGGTTTCTGGGTGGGGCTGGAAGGGAAGGGTGTTTTACACAGAAAGCGCAGGGAAGGGGAGACAGGGTAAGCAAAGGAGCATGGTAAAAAATGCAGACCTGGTTCAGGAAACTTGTTAGACAGGAAGGCACAGTTAATTCTGAACAATAATGGGAGATAAGCTTTGACCACTAGATTAGAATCAGATTGTGGTAGAGCTTGAATTCCACTCTGAAGAATTTGGACCTTATTTGGGAGGCAGGGGGAAGGGACTGCAAAGATAAAGAGCAGACCCACGACTGATCAGCTCTGCTAGGATGATTGCTCTGACAGCACTGAGTAGTATGAGTGGTGAGCAGAAAGATAGGAGGCTAGGGGATGAGTTACAAAACCATCATGGTAGGGTTTGGAATGGAAATGGATAGAGAAGGCCGATGCCAGAGACATTTTGGAGGGAGAATTGATGAGGGTTGGTGCTGACTGGTTTTGAGATGCAAAAGATGACTGTGGTTTTGAGCACTGGCGGGTGAAAGCACTGATGGAGATGCTGAGAAGCACTGATGGCGTTTTACTGGGAAAAGATGCTATTTGGTTTTGAGCATATTTCATCCATGCTGAGCAAATCAGCCAATCATAGGAAACACAAGTCAATTCCTGACTCACCTCTTTCCAAAACTCTTGAATGCCTTCCATTTGACTCAAAATAAAGGAAAAATCCTCACCATGTCCGATAAAGCTGTACATGTCCTGGCTGCCGGTTTTCCCCTTGATCTCATCTCCTTCCCCACCCCTCTTCTTCTCAGTACATGGGAGCCACACTAGCCCTCTTGCTGTTCCTGCCAGAACAGCCCAACAGGAATGAACCTTAGGGTCTTTCTTGGTGTTTTCTCTGCCTGAAACCCTCTTTCCTCAGACCATCTTCATACCTTACTCCCTCACTTAATTCAGCTTTTACTCAAATGCCACCTTTTTAGAAAGACCTTTCCTGATCATCCCACAAAACAGCAACCCCCATCCTTTCTTTCCCCTTGGCACTTTCCCACCCTGCACTTTGCAGTTCTCCAAACCACTTAGCACCATCTGACATACTATGTATTCACTAGTTTATTATCACTGTCTGGAAACTGAAGCAGTTAAAAACAAATTAATTATGATGTAATTCCATATTTTCAAGGGTGCAATGAAGTTTGTTACTCTCACCCACCATTTGGGGGACTGTACACTGATATAATCCCTTTGAAAAACAATTTAGCAATAAAGATGAAGTCATAAAATGTAAAATGATGTCCTGGAACATTTTACATCTTGGAAATTCTGAAAATCAATTCTAAGAAGATACCCTAAAAAAATACGGAAAAGAAAAGATGCAGGAAAAGTTATATTCAATATTTATAATATCAAGAAATTGAAAAGATTCTAAACATCTAACAATATAAGGAGATAGTTTAATTAAGCAAATTACCATTCATTTACTTAATGATATATTATTCACTGTTAAAAGGATAGTTATAAAAAGCTGGTTAGCAATTGGGAAAATGCCTATGAAACAATGTTATATTTAAGAGAACAGGATCTACAATTGTATACAATATGATTTCAGTTACCTTTAAATGTTGCATACAAAAAAAGACTGGGAGGAAATGAACCCAAGGGCTGATATAAATACATTAGGCTAATGGGATTATAGGCTTATTTTTTTCCCTAAATCTTTCAGATTTTCTGTATTTAGGTTATATCCTTTCTGTGATGTGGTTATGTTATTTTTAAAATAATCATTTTTTACATGATCAAAAGAAACTGAGCTGGTACAAGTCAACTCATCCTCTAGACTGCATTTTCAGCTGTCAATGGAAAGTCTTGAGTTTCTCAGCTCCTGCACCTTGTCATTCCTGACTTCTTCCCTTCTCTACTTGCCTGCATAATTGTAGGCTGTGTCCTCTTGGATTTAACAGCCACGATCATGAAATAACAAAGGCTGAAAGAACTTAACTTGCCCTGTGCTTCTTGACATTTATGTGCATGGAGTGAGGCCAAGTCACCTCATCCATGTCTCCTTCTACTTTTTGTTTTTTTAATTTTAGCTTCCCCTTCCCCATTGGTAGACATCCAGGGTTCCTACTTTGCTCTTCTCCACAGTGTTTCTCACCATCTAATATTATGTATTTACTTGCTTATTATCGCACCTTAGAAACACTGAAGTGGTTAAAAAAAAAAAAAAGAAACATGTCTACCTACTAAGTGTCAGTTAAGCTCTTTATATGAATTACCTCATTTTATCCTTGTAAATCAGCAAAATAAATGTTTCTCATATTTTAGGGGTAAAAAAACAGAGGCTTAGGTTAAACAATTTGCCCAAGTTCACTGATCTAGGAGGTTACCAAGTTAGAATTTAAACACTCATCTTTCTGACCTCAAATCCAATGCTCTTACCCTGTATATTGAAAAACACACCTTAATTATTAAGATAGCTTAAGTTAATTTATTATATAACATTTCCCAGGTGAAGTAAGCAATTGAATAATGAATTCAAACTAAAACTATCAATTAATTGATGATAAGTGACTTTGTGTCTGAATATTAACCAGCTTTAGATTTTCTCTGTATATGTCCATAGCATCTCAATAGCTATTAGAGACCCTGACATTTTCAATTTGAAATATTTTAACTATTTTGGATATCTGCAGTATTCTAAGTATTTAGTTATTAACTAAAATAATTTTATCTGATTTGATTAATGGACTCCACTGAAGGGTTTATAAGCTCTCTTTTGGGACCAATCGCAACTTATTTTGATAAAACAAAATCCTTAGTCACTAAATATTAAGTTAGATGTTTTCAATTGGTTATATGGACTAAAGAATTGGGGCTATTAATAGAAGATATGCAAGATGTCAAAAGGAGTATAAAATCCAGTTATGACTAATACTATTTCAGAGGAAATTTTAACAAAAAGAGATTTTCCATTTAATAACCCATTTATTTCAAGCCACAGTCAGTTTAATAAAGATTCTAAGCAAATTTGTTGTAATGAGATTGAAGGAATTGAATAGAATTTTCCAAGAAATGTCACTCATAATCTTCACCATTATAATATCTCAGCAGTGTTCTTTCTTTTCTGTCTTCTTTGGCTAAAGTCCCTTGTAGAAGAAAACCCTTTCGGCTCCTGACACAGATGCGAGAGGCCATAACATGATCATCCTCATCATAGCTAATGTTTCTACCATGAGCCAGACTTTGTTATATCCTATACTTGGTTATCTCATTTTACTTCTCAGTATCCAATAAAATAGGCATTATTATTATTACATCCATTTTAAAGATAAAGAAACTGAGGCATAGAAATATTAAGTAACTTGTTAAAGAGACGGTATTTTTAAATAAAACAGAAGATCTGTTTTACTGGTTATTTCACCTTCTCTGTGATCTGAGAGAATAACATTTTTAAAAGGACTGTCAAGTGTGACTTTATGGCTTTTATGTTAAAAGGAAGAGTGAAAGGCTTTTTGAATTGCTGGGGCTGTTATGCCCATGATTAATTCCACTGGAGAAGTGGTTCAGTGAGAGCTGAAATTTCAGATCTAAAAGTCTGAGAGAGTGTGTTTTCCTTGGATAATCTGTACTTCCCTCTTTCCCTCATTAGTCTGTGCTGAAAATGCCCCTTCAATATAAGAGTGTTTTCCTCTCAGGGTTTTTAACTGGTGGAGCTGAACTTGGTCTGAGAGAGAAGAAATATTTGGCCTGGGGTCTCTGACTTCTCACAAAATTGTTGGGCTTCTCAGTTGATTTGTAGAAATCCACCAACCCATTATGTAGAAAGATTGGGACAATTCTTAGGAGAGACCATGAAAACTCCCAAGTACTTTGTTAGAGTACATTTTAATTTTTATCTCCACTTAAGCAGAGTTTTCCCACCTTATATCAGGAAATGGGGAACGTGAAGTTCACTTACTTCAGTAAAATAGTTTTGAATACCTACTCTGTGCACAGTACTGTTTTAAACATCACAAAAAAGGAGTTCCCATCGTGGTGCAGTGGAAACAAATCCGACTAGGAACCATGAGGTTTCGGGTTCGATCCCTGGCCTCGCTCAGTGGGTTAAGGATCCGGCATGGCCATGAGATGTGGTGTAGGTCGCAGACGCGGCTTGGATCCTGAGTTGCTGTGGCTCTGGCGTAGGCCGGCAGCTACAGCTCTGATTTGACCCCTAGCCTGGGAACCTCCAAATGCCGCGAGTTCAGCCCTAATAAGACAAAAAAATTAAAAAAATTTAAAAAATAAACATCACAAAAGATGAAGATAAGTTTCTGTCTTCAAAGACTTTACATTCTAGTGATAAGACTCACACATAATACAGTTTAAAAACCCAGTGTCATAAAGAGATGAATCAGAAGTCAACAGAGTATCATGGACGGCAAGAACTAAACGGTCAGGGCAGGGTAATGAGGGATGAGGCGGGATGCTAAAGCAGTGAGAGGGGCTTCAGGAGAGAGGAGAAATTTAGTATAGGTCTTGAAGAGGAGGAAGCTAGCCACAGAACAGAGTGTGTAGTTTAACCCCACTTACCTAAATATAAGATAAACAGAAACTGTATGTATATATTAAATGCAGGGAGAAATTGTTGGAAGGATACCAGCAAGTTGGGCAGAGGGAGTGCAATTGGCAGGTGGTAGGGGAGGAAGGGAAGGGCTAGAATTAATAGGGACTTTCAGTTTTTGCAGTATATATGCCTCTATATTATTTGAATCTTTTCCCGAAGAGAATGTAGTCATGCCTATTTTGTTTAATTAAAATATACAAAATGTATGAAGAGAGTAAGTAGGCTTGGGTTTGTATTGCAAAAGGAAGATATTCCAAGGGAGAAGAAAAGCTTGAGTCAATGCCCGAAGGTGGAAAGGTACAGGATGCATTTGGGGAACAGTGAGTGAGTAGACATGTGGGACCAGCACAGAAGAGATGGAGTAGGAGCATAAACTGGGGCCTGTGGAGAAAGGCTTTGAATGCAAGACCTAGAAGTGTGAGCCCTTCACCTTTGACCAGGAGCAATGAAAAACCTTTGAAGGATTTGGTTCGGGATTGATTAATAGAGCTGCACATGGATTAATCTATCAGTGAGCATACCAGATGACTCAGCAAAGATAGATAATATGAATTCAAGTCCACCTGTTTTGCTTCTCCTGTAGTAACAGCAGCAAGAAAGGCTTTGATTTACACAAACCCTTTGTTAAACTTTTCAGGAACCACCGAAAGATAGAAATGCTATCAAGCACAATTGGGGAGCAGCAACTTATACCTGATCCATAGTATTAATTTTACCATAAATCTTTGTGTAATGCTTGACATCTGTGATGAATAATTCAAATATATGAAGGAGATTTAAATCCCTAGCATATGAGAAATGACTGAGTCAAATTCGTAAAATTTGAGTAAAAAATTACTTGATTTCAAAAATGAAAGATGTATTCTGTAATTTGGTGTTTGTTTTAGTTTGTCCTTGGGTAAATTGGCAAAAATCAACATTTTTCTTTAAACTTGTGTTTATA
This sequence comes from Phacochoerus africanus, assembly GCF_016906955.1. Classification (NCBI taxonomy): domain Eukaryota; kingdom Metazoa; phylum Chordata; class Mammalia; order Artiodactyla; family Suidae; genus Phacochoerus; species Phacochoerus africanus. Next base: position 17,762,404 of record NC_062559.1, on the reverse strand, counting down.
GTTATAGCACAATTCAAACACTATATTTTTATTTTTATTTATTTATTTATTTATTTTGTCTTTTTAGGGCCATATCCACGGCATATGGAGATTCCCAGGCTAGGGATCGAATTGGAGCTATAACTGCCACCCTACACCACTGCCACAGCAACACCAGATCCAAGCCGTGTCTTCCACCTACACCACAGCTTACGACAATGCCACAATACCAGATCCTTAACCCACTGAGCAAGGCCAGGGATCGAACCCACATCCTCATAGATACTAGTCAGATTCATTTCCGCTGAGCCACAATGGGAACTCCAAACACTATATTTTTACACATTTTACTTTATATATACATACACCACTTGTATTCATACAACATAGTGTAACAAAAATCTACAGCTACCTGGGAGTGGGGAAGAAACTAATCAACAAGGCAATCTTGAAGGAAACATTAAATCTAATATGAAGAAAAATACTGTTGCTAGTTGAATCTTGAGTCATGCATTGTGACTCATTTTAAATGATTGAATTCTGGGTAAGATGAATTTCTTTATTGACCAATAAATGGAAGAGGGACACATCAGAGACTAAAATGACGATGTGAGTTAGGTTTGTAAAAACATGATTTTCATCTCCAACAAATAATCTTGTAACCAGAAGTGATATATGAGGAAGAAACTGACAGTTTAATTTAATTTTTTCAGTTTTTACTTTCCTTCTCCAAACTTAAAGACTTTTAATCCTCCATCTTTCCCCTCCCCAACACCACCCCACTTTTTCAGAAGGGCAGATGGCATTCTGTATAAGCAAAAGTTAGTTCCCTGCCAGGTGAAGAGAAAACAAGTACCAGGGGACAAGAAAAATCAAAACAAACAAACAAACAAATAAAAAACCTTATAAATTACATGAAGAGAAAGATTCCTGATTTCATATGCTGCATTTTCCTCAGAACCCCTTCTCTGTTTTTCTTAATACTTCTTTATTCTTTAAAATTACTTTGTGGAGACCTGAATAGACTGTTCTCCAAGGAAGATATACAGATAGCCAACAAGCACATGAAAAAATGCTCAACATCGCTGATTACAAGAGAAATGCAAATCAAAACTACCATGAGATACCACCTCATACCAGTCAGAATGGCCAGCATTAATAAGTCCACAAATAACAAGTGCTGGAGGGGTTGTGGAGAAAAGGGAACCCTCCTGCACTGCTAGTGGGAATGTAAACTGGTACAGCCACTGTGGAGAACAGTTTGGAGATACCTTAAAAATCTATACATAGAACTTCCATATGACCCCACAATCCCACTCTTGGGCATATAGCCGGACAAAACTCTACTTAAAAGAGACACATGCACCCGCATGTTCATTGCAGCACTATTCACAGTAGCCAAGACGTGGAAACAACCCAAATGTCCATCGACAGATGGTTGGATTAGGAAGATGTGGTATATGTACACAATGGAATACTACTCAGCCATAAAAAAGAATGACATAATGCCATTTGCAGCAACATGGATGGAACTAGAGACTCTCATACTGAGTGAAATGTGTCAGAAAGACAAAGACAAATACCGTATGATATCACTTATAACTGGAATCTAATATACAGCACAAATGAACCTTTCCACAGAAAAGAAAATCATGGACTTGGAGAATAGACTTTGGCTGCCCAGGGGGAGAGGGAGGGAGGAGGGATCGGGAGCTTAGGGCTATTGGATACAACTTGGAATGGATTTACAAGGAGATCCTGCTGAGTAGCATCAAGAACTATGTCTAGATACTTACATTGCAACAGAACAAAGGGTGGGAAAAAAATGTATAAATGTAAGAGCGACTGGGTCCCCATGCTGTACAGTGGAAAAAAATTAGAATAATAAAACAAGAAAAAAAAACAAAAACAATTCAAACTATAAATAAATAAATAAATAAAATTACTTTGTGGCATCTCTTCCCATCATGAGGATGAGGGCAGTACAAGGTATCTGACCTCCATGTGTTGGGAGAAGGCAGGAATACAAGATGATCCTGTGTCTTATATGATTAGATAGACTCATACAAATTTTAGGAAGATAGGTTTTTGAATTAAAAAAATAGTAATAATCCTTTAAAAAAAAAAAAAAACCTTCTAGGCCAGAAAAAAAATCATCATTTTAATGTAGCTCTTAATACTGATTTTGATCTATTCAATCTGATAAATATGTACTAATATCTGCCAAGTTGAATTTTTTAAAAAATTCATTAGTCCTAATAGAATTGTACTAATCAACAGGGTTACAGAAAGAGGACAGAATCTCAGTTTCTAGTATAATTCAGACAGAGGAAGTCTGTTCTCTGCCTCCCTCGTCTTTGTTTCCATGTTTCTGTCCCTCTTCCCCAGTCTGTCTTCCTTCCTGGTAAATGGGCGCCCAATATGTATCTTCATTTGGAAAGCAATTGAATTATATCTGAGTAAGTCTGAAATCCCACAGTTGGAAAGAATTTCTTCCTGAGTTTGATATTCTCTTGCACAAGGAAAGAAGATGGAGTTTCTGTGAATGACAACAGCTTAAGCAAAGGCTGAGAAAGGATATTTCTGGGTGGAGAAGTTAGCGAGAAGGTCATTCTAAGCAGAAAAATGGGAGCCTATTTTGCAATCACACAAAACTTTTTTAAAGAGAGGAAGGAGTGGGGACGGGTGAAGAATTGATATGTGAAAATAATGCTGAGAGAAAGTAGCAATAGCCAGAGAGCTAGGAAACATTTTGGACCAAAAAACTAACCATCCTCGTTTATCTATTTGTACATCAACATATTTGAGGTATAGAAAAATATGCAAAAACATAAATATCACTCTGCTGATGCTATTAGAGGTCCCCAAAAGCAAAGGAACAAATACCCGATTCATTCCCAGCTGACATCAGAGAGATTAATGGTTTGTGACTTAAAATGAGTGAAGAAACTATCGTCAGTTCATTTCTGCTTTCTAAGTTCAGGGATAAAACATTTCAGTTTCTTATTTATATAATATTTTTCATTAAATTTCATTGGATTAAAATATATATACATGTATTCAATACTTATAATTTATGTTACAGTCTGAGTGTTTATAATTTATATTTATGAAATAATTGTTACAATATACAATAGTCCTTTCTTGTATTTATAATAATCTTCTTATTTTCATATATTACTGTACTTACTTATGAAAATAATCTCTTTTCTTGACCTATTTAAAAATATGATAAATACTTCAACATTTTGCTTTTGTGATAAAAAAATGTTTTATTTTGTGGGCTTAAAAAAAAAAAAAAGATTGATACGTGTTTTTCCTTTTTGTATCCAGCAGCTAAATTTAGAGGTTCTGCCTAATGTCTCAAGTGATCCTTGTTGGTACAAAAAGTTTATATATGGAGGGCCATAGGCACTCCTTGTCCTTTAAGCCTCATTTACGAAGATTTTGTCAATTGTTTCCTAATGTCCCTTGTATTAGCTTGCCAGCAATAAGCAAAAATAAAGCTGGGACTGTGTCAAAAAAATTCACGGGCCCACAATCATCCTTCTTCAGCAGCGTTTACTCAATAGTGTTCCCCATTCAGCTACTGTGCCAGCCAGCGGAAACAGCTAGTTGTTGTCTGAAATGAAGAATAATTGGAAACATGGTGCCTGTTTCTTTTCCTGCAAGTAACAATTCCTCCATTTAACATTCTTTTGGCGCTCTTGAGTTCTGTGCTAGACAGCGTTGTGTTTACTGTTCGGTTGAGGCCAAAAGGAGAAATGTCAACCTTTTATTCCGCCCTGACCCTCCCCATGGAAACAGCCACCAGGGATAGCATCTGATGGCCTGGCACCTCTACCCAGACTTAGTTAGAAGCAACCCTAGCAGCTTGATGTAGGTAAATGGACATCAAGCTGGAAAATGCTAGGTCAGGAGGGATGGTAATAATTATAAAAAATAACACTTCTACCTATTATGATTCATACAAAGCGCAGAAAGGTTAAGTAACTTGCCCAAGGTCACTCTGCCAGCAAGCTATAGAACAGACTGTCTGGTTCCATCACCTTTCTTCTGTACCCAAACCACAATATGCTTTCATTTTTTATGGCCAAGTCCATGATTGATTTTGTAAGTGTTCCATACACATAGAAAAAGATTGCATATTCTCTTTTTGTAAGGTAAAAATTTATAGTTTTTATACTGTACATTAATCACAGACACACTCATACACACGCATGTATAATAAACTTATAGATCATATTATAGTCTTCTGGATTCTTGTTTTTGACTTCATATATCATGTTTTGAAAGAGGTTATCTACTACTATGGTTGTCATTTCATCAGATTCTGCTTCTCTTCCTAGTAGTTTTGACTTTTTAAAAATTTTATGCTGTTTTTTAGTTAATAGCTGACAACTATTACATTTTTTCATGTTTGTATCTGTACCGTGGGAAATTGAGCTGCATGTGAAATGATACCCAAGGAAAGTGGCTTCACTAAATATACATAAATTTCTCTCAAACGAGAAAGATCCCTGTTAAAAGACGTTCACGGCTGGTGGGTGGCTCCGTGGTCATCTGGAATGCAAGGTCTGTGTTTCTGCTTTTCCACCTTCAGTAAGAGTGGTGGTCATCTCCAAGTCATTGTTGCAAGATGGCTCCTGTAACTCCAGCCATCACATACATATTCCAATCGGGAAGGAGGAAAAAGAAGAAGGCAGAAAGGAATAGCTTCCAACTGAATCAGACTTCAACAGGCCTTACTCACTAACCTCTGCTCACAACATATTGTCCACCCCTAATTATAAAAGAGGATGGGAACAACGATCTGTATTTGGACGCTTTGCTGTGACAAATTAAGTTTAGGTTTTGTTAGCAAGGGTGGTGAGGGATGGGCATAGGCATTTAGGAATCTGCCACAGTGCCTTTAATCATTCCATCCTCTTATTCCTATTTAATGCTTTTGGCCTTGCCTTTGGTATCAACATCGCCTTTCGTGCTTTTGGATTTGTCTGACATATGCATACCCAACCATTTATTTTCAAGCTTCCTTTGTCACTGTATTTGAAGTGAATTTCTTTTTTTTTTTGTCTTTTTGCCATTTTCTTGGCATATGGAGGTTCCCAGACTAGGGGTCCAATCAGAGCTGTGGCTGCCAGCCTACACCAGAGCCACAGCAACGCTGGATCCGAGCCGCATCTGCAACCTACACCACAGCTCATGGCAACGCCAGATCCTTAACCCACTGAGCAAGGCCAGGGATCGAACCTGCAACCTCATGGTTCCTAGTCGGATTCATTAACCACTGAGCCACGACGGGAACTCCGAAGTGAATTTCTTATACATAGTTCAATTTTGGTTTTTGAGCTCATTCTGGAAATTTGTCTTTTGAAAGGGAAATGCAACTCATTCAAATTCTTAGTGATAACTGATATATTTATTTTTATTCATTCCTTTTTATTTTTATTCCTTCTTATACTTCATTGTTGTTTCCTCCCCACCCACCTTGCTTTCCTTAGGTTTACTGACTGGATCTTTTCTTAAATGTCTTCCCCCTACCCCCTCTGTTAAGTTGAAAGTTTTCCTATGAAGTGCGTACTTCTCTTAAATAAATAAATGCTTGTTTCTGACTATGTATCCATATCACTGTATCTCAGAGATTCATTGCGCATATGCTGAGGAGGAAATGCAATTTATTTCTTCCATTGTGAAATAAGGTCATTGGAACCATGCTCTAATTAAGGAAGTTTACTTTCCTCACTCCCTTCAATATCACATGGAGATAGTGACAAACTCCTAAGCAGAGCTGGAGATGAGCCCAGTTTCAACTGAGCACCACTCCTGTGTGCAGCACTTTCCAGATTCCTTTCAGAGTCTAACTATTGAAGCAAAACAAAAAGCTATTATCCTGGACCCTAAAAGTCCACACAGGAATGAATTATAATAAATATTCATCCTTACATTTCTCTGAATCTTCACTGAATGCAAAACAAGTTACTCTGGATGATAAAGCAAACAATAATGATTAACACTGCAGTTCCCTTTATGGCTTGCTATCCCCATTGCATTTGTTTTAAAAGAAGTTTTAAAACCTTCCTCCATAGAAGGCTTGAGTTCTATAAAGTTTGTGATAGTTCTGTAAGGAACTTGCCTATGAAATTTAGCTTTAGATTACTTGGTGAAATTATTAAGGCTTTTTAAAAATAACTTTTACAGTTACATGAATATATTACTTCTGAGAGGAGCCTTTTTTCTCTCATCTGGCTCCAAATTATACCTTCCACTTCATGCCACAGCAGTATACTTGTTCCCAAGAGCAATCAAGGATCCTAAAACTGGGCAAATGGTACATGTTACCATCTAGGTAGGAGTTTTACTCTTTTTTTTTTTTTTTTTGCTTTTTAGGGCTGCTCTCGTGGCAATGGAAGTTCCCAGGCTAGGGGTCTAATTGGAGCTACATCTGCTGGCCTCCACCACAGCCACAGCAACACCAGATCTGAGCCGTGTCTTCGACCTATACCACAGCTCACAGCAACACTAGACCCTTAACCTACTGAGTAAGGCCAGGGATCGAACAGGCAACCTCATGGTTCCTAGTCGGATTCGTTTCCTCTGTGCCAGGAAGGGAACTCCAGTTTTGTACTTTTTAAACTTGGGAACAATGTAAAAGAAGAAATCAATTTTTTTTTATTTTTAGGGCCCCACCTTCAACATATGGAAGTTCCCAGGCTAGGGGTCAAATCAGACTGATCAGGCTAGGCCACAGCCGCAGCAATGCCAAATCTGAGCTGCATCCGAGAGCTACGCCAAGCTTGCTGCAATGCCAGATCCTTTAACTCACTGAGCGAGGCCAGGGATCAAACCTGTACCCTCCTGGATACTAGTTGTGTTCTTAACGAGCTGAGCCACAACGGGAACTCCTTCCAAAGTTTTGTTAAAGCCATACAACTTCTACCCAACTTCATCATGCTAATTTATGTCTTCTAAAAAAATTATTATTTTAGGCTCCCTATGAATATGATTTGGCTACAAATTGGTATACATGTTGATAAATCTTAAAATAGTAATTCTATACAGCCAACTATTTGTACTCTGCAAAAATTTATTCAGATATATAATCAAATAAATAAGTAATCTATTACATACAAGAAACCCCCCACCTTGAAACATTTAGGTTGTAATATTTGTCCCTGAAGCTCTTTCTCCCTTTAGTACAAGAACGGAATGGCCCGTCCCCCTCATTCTGCCACTGGTTAGTGTTAGAGCAAAGAGACAAAGGATCAGTTTTATTGCTGGAAACGCTTCCTTCCCATCATCAGTATTTTTCTGAAACATTTCAGACAAAAGGAGCAAGGCACAATGTCATAGGAAGAGAATAACTAATTCATTTAAAATCCACCACATCTTCCATTGAAATATGAAAGAGGTTGGCCTCGCTTCAGTTCTGGAGAAGTGAGACAGATTTGAGAGTGAGGAAGAATAATGACTGATAAAAATAAAATTATTTAGGAAAATATATGTAAATAAACATGCAATCATATTTGATCTTTAAAATTTATTGGCATATAATGTGAGTTTAATTTTACTGGCTACTAATGGTAACTAAACATCAGGCTTCACAAGATTGACCATTATGTTGCAGCTGAATGATGGGTTCATAGAACGAAAGTTGGATGCATTTTTATTATTCTACCTTTGAGTACATTTTAAACTTTCTATACAAAAAAAGTTTTGAAAAGAAAATAAATTAGGGAGTTTTGGTCATGGATCAGTGGTAGTGAACCCAAATAGTATCCATGAGGATTCGGGTTCAATCTCTGGCCTCACTCAGTGGGTTAAGGATCTGGTGTTGGTGTGACCTATGGTGTAGGTCGAAGGTGTGGCTCGGATCTGGCATTGCCGTGACTGTGGCGTAGGCCAGCACCTGCAGCTCTGATTTGACCCCTAGCCTGGGAACTACCATGTACTGCAGGCGCAGCCATAAAATAAGAAAAGAAAAGAAAAAGAAAAGAAATTAGATTTCAAAAAACTGTTCTAGATTGGTTAATTCTGAAAAAGAGATTCCTCTTTTTATGTCCCATAAAAAGAGCATCATAAATATATTCCTCAATGGAGTTTAAAACTGGTCTGGATTAAGTATGCCAATGAAATGCTTCAACTCTGTGTATAAGTCCTGCAGTTGATACTCTATGATTTAATCTGGGAAAAAATAGGCTTGCATAGCTTTCATGAATTAATTAAAACTAAAAATTTTCAGTGAGAGATGACAATACTTACCAGAAACAAGTCATCAGTTCTGTAGTTATTTTTACTTTCATGTTATTTGGATCCAGAGTTTAGATGGCAAATCAGAAATCTGCCCAAGTTAATCACTAGAATATACAACTTATTTTATGTCTTAGCATCTCCATTTTTTTTCTCCACTTAAGTGAGAAGAAACCCTGTGCCTAAACTTTATGTCTTCCAGAAGCATTTGAGGAAAAAACATGTTTGAAGGAAGATTTTTCTGATGTATCTTAGAGAATTCTGTTACTATAGAGAGATTGTCTCCTCTGCTAAGAACAAACAGAAAATAAAGACTATAAATAAATGAACAATTCCAGAAGCCTGTTTCATAGTGTCATCTCTGTAAAATTGCTCAGACGAGGTGCCACGTTTTTCATTTTCTTTTCAGCTGGCCTGGGCTTAGAGCAACAATCTGCCACTCGTGTGTATCAAGTATGTGCTAGAATATAGAAATATACATAATCCTTGCCTTGGGTACAATTGAGTGAGCTGAAGTAGCACAAGAAAGGCTCTGAAAACTCTAGTGGGTTATAAATGCATTGATCTCCAGGAGGCCTGTCTGATAGATGTGACCATGGCATGCTTTGTGACTTTTTGGGTGGATTTGCTTAGATATCAATCAAATTTTAAGCTAACTATGGGGCGAAATGCACTGGGAGACATTTCACACAGGTTCAGGAAGACATGGAGTGACTTTGCCACTCAGATAAAATTAAATCCTGAGAAATAAAACCCTTAAAGGAAGTGAATATAGGGGAGAAGGGAAGACAATACCTTTATCATTAACAATCAATCAGACATTTACTAAGTGCCTGATCTGAAGATTTCTTACATTTCAGTAGCTGGGAAATCTTGGTTTACAAAAATACTTTCACATACGTTATCTTATTTGATCCTCCCAACAAACCGGTAACATAAGCGGGACAATTTTAAGATGAGGAAATTGCATCCCAGAGGCTTATGTGCTTCCTGTAGCTCTTACTCCCAGTTGAAGGGGTCATGGGCAGAGAAAACACCCAGGTCTCCCCGTGGTCATTGCCCTTTGACCACCGGTACTGCACTCCTTCATTCTGTGTTTGGTTCTGCAGAGGATTCAAAAGAAGTAAAGACATGATCTCCCCTGCCCTCAGTAAGTTTATGATCTAGCTTGGAATGCAAGTTTTGCATATGAAAATGCAAGTTTTGCATATGAAAACAATCAGAATTAAGTGTTAAATTGTATGACGTGGGCTGTAAATACAGTAACACTTGGATTCTTTCGATTGGAAAATAAGATGCAATAAATTCTACCCAAGCTCTGAAAAGTGTGTTTGTGGGTGCTCAAGAACACTGGTCAGCTGGATGTTTCTCACTTCTTCCAGCCAGCCAATCAATACTTTCCTGGAGATGGCCCAGAATTAATTCTTGACTGGGAGGAAAGCGGTACAGGAGAAAGGAGTAGACTATCTTCTCATATCTTACCATGTTCTCATAGATACAATCTCACACGGCTCTGCAGTGGAACATGGTTGCGTGTAAGAGCTGATTCTTGAACTGTGGAATTGTTACAGGCGTCTCTTGTGCCTCAACTGAGAACTGAAGGCTTGTGAAAGCAAGTTCTGCCCTGGCACATTTTTGTGAGGCCCTCTAAGCCATCAGTGGAGGTCTCCAGCAAATTACCTCTTTGCTTCCTCCTAGTTACCTAATTGCAAAGGGAGTAAAAGGGGAGAGTCTAACATTTTGAAGAAAACTGCCTTGAGACAGGAAAATGGGCACATTTGTTTTACACTCCGAGGGATCGTGTATTTCAAGGGTCTGTGGAGACTCTGTAGTCACTTTCATTTTCTAATGTCCTAATGTTTAAACCTAAAACTTTCCAAACCTATGTCTTTGTTAAAAGCAAAATTCTATTGGAAATGTGTCCCTTCTTTTTCACCAGAGTAAGCCTGTCCTCAAAGACAGCTGCAGGCCAGTCCCTGTCTGTGTCTTCCCCATGGAGCATATTGCCTTGGGGAGGTTCCATGGGGACTTCCAAAGCCATCGGCAAGTGACTGACAGCAATCTTGGAAAAAAAAAAAAATGCACATGGCCAACCAGGCTGACCAGCATTCTGGACATTCCTTGGTAGTCGTCTTCAAAATGCTAGTTTGCTTAAGTGTCCATTGGGGTAGACCAGCATAGGGGGATCTACTGTATAACGCTGCTTGCTACTAGGAAAGTCAAAAGAGCAGTAACATGCTGCAAAGATGTACTGAAGTCATCCTTCAAGCATCAATACATGGCCATTTGAGAGGAAGAGAGGGCAGTGGGAGGAGTCAGCTTGGAGTTGAGAATACAGCTGTAACGCATGTGAGTAAATGGGAGGGTGGGCTTTGGAGGCACTATCAGCACTTCCAACAACATTGGTCACTTACACTGAGCACTTGAGGGCAAATGTGAACGTGCTTCTACCTGACTCCTAGGCTCAAGCGCATAACTGCTACCACCAGACCACGCATGTCCTCAAGATACATCCTTTGAGTTACTTTTTCAGGAGTGGCAATGGATGGATGCTGAGTCACTCAAGCTTTCATTTCCTCCAGTGGTTGTGAGCGTGGACTCTGGAACCAGTTCTGTCACGTACTGTCTGTGTGACCTTGGGCAAGTTACTTAAAAATTCTCTGTGACTCCAATTCCCCAAATATGAAATGGTAGTAATTATACTAGCTACCCCATAAAGTCATTTTAAAAATTAAGTGAGTTTAGAAATGTAAAGAGCTTAGAACACTGCCTGGCTTATATTATGTACTGTATAAGTGTTAGCTATTGTCATTCATTCACTTATTCATCCAATATTCATTTAAAATCTCTGCTCTGGACACTCCTAGGTGTTAAGAAGTAAAGACAAATAAGACACAGTGTGCCCTCAATGGGCTTCTATTCTATAGTATAGGCTTGTGCTTTATTTCTCTCTTTTTGCCTAGCATAAGAGTTGTGAGACACTCAATATGTTTTTGAATGTATGATTGGATTGGGGAAATAGGCAAATACACTGATAATTTCAGTTATATGACTATATTTAAGTGTCTGGCACATAGTAAGTACCTGGTACCATATAAGCATTATTAACTATTTTAATTATTAATTTTGTAGAATAAATGCTGAGACTGAGTGTGCAGACAGGAGGCTGAGGGTGAGGAGGTGGAGGTGCACTCAGGGAAGTCTTCCAAGAGGCAGTATCATTGAGCTGAGTTTTGATCAGCGAGTGGGCGTTAGCCAGTAAGAGAAGAGGGCTAAGTGTGTTCCAGGCAGAAGGAACATTGTGTGCAGAGCTAGAGAGGCGTGAAATAGCACAATACATTCAGGGAGCTCCGAGTAGGCAAGTACAACTGGAGCCCCATCCTCGTTGTGACATACAGGGTGCATTTGTTAAACGAATATTAGAGGCTGGGAAGTGAAACAAAACAAATGAGACATCGAATGTGTCACTCTGGCCTTCAACATTAACTAAGTAACCAGTTATGGACTAAGTGGCTCGGGAATGTTAAATTGTTCGGTATAATACTTGCCCTGGTACAAATGCTGTTAGTCTATAAAGCATTGCTTTAGAGTCAGCCCCTTCTTGTCTTCTGATACAGGAGTCAAGTCACTTAATTTATCCACTTTTTCAAAGTAATTGAGGCAAAATAAAGTTGAAGGGATCATGGTATAGATGAATTTGTTTTTTTTTTTTTTTGGTCTTTTTGTCTTTTCTAGGGCCTCACTCATGGCATATGGAGGTTCCCAGACTAGGGGTTGGAGCTGTAGCCACCAGCCTACGCCAGAGCCAGAGCAATGCCAGACCCAAGCCGTGTCTGCGACCTACACCACAGATCACAGCAACTCTGGATCCTGAACCCACTGACGAGGCCAGGGATCAAACCTGCAACCTCATGGGTCCTAGTTGGATTCGTTAACCACTGAGCCATGATGGAAACTCCAAGGTGAAAATGTTTTTGCATAGGCACATAGATTGCTCTAGATCGGGGGTAGCAAAGTGTGGCCTAAGGGCCAAATCCTATCCACCACCTGTTTGGATAATTAAGCTTTTTGGAACACTGCCCTTCCCATTTGTTAACATGTAGTCCAGAACTGCTCCAGCACTACAGAGGCAGAGTTGAGTAGTCATGACAGAGATTGTATGGCTTGCAAAGTCTAACATATTTACTAGCTGGCTCTTTACAGAAAATGTTTGCCAACCCTGCTCTAGAGTCATCTCTTCTAATCTTGATAAGTAAAATCCACCTAAATATTTAAAACAGGGATTGATTTGGATTTAGAACCAACATGGCAAATAATAGGTTGTTAAATTTTTTAAATTTACTACCAAGGAGAGAAACGATTGCAAATATTTTAACCATAAAATAAACATGAATAAATGAATGAACATAGATTCTGTGGGCTGGTCTTCAAATTTGACTCTGAACTTCCTGGCAATCAGGAAAAAAAAAGATTGGTTATATGTATTAGTTACTTATTGCTTCATAACTATACATTTGTGGCTTAAAATAGCCACCATTTAGTATTTTTCGTGAGACTATAAATTGGCTGAATGGCTCTGATAATCTCACCTGAGTCCAGCTGATCTTGGTGGGCTTGCTAATTCATTTGTGGTCAGCTGGTGTGTTAGCTCTGAGCTGGTTGGTCTGGGATAGCCTCAGCCAAGACAGCTTCTCTCCGCCCCCAATAGGATCTCTCGTCCTCCAGCAGGCTAGCCAGAGCTTGTTCACTAAGCAATGGCAGTTTCCAAGAAAGAAAGTGGAAGTGCACACCTGAGGTTTAGGCTTGGAACTCACACACTGTAACTTGCATTGCATTCCAGTGGCTAAAGCCAGTCAAACGGCCAGCCTAGATTCAAGGTGTAGTGAAAGACTCTAAGTCTTAAAGGGAGGAGCTGCAAAGTCACATTGCAAGGGCAGGGAAAGAGGAGGGAGAGAACAGGGGCTACGATTGAAATCAATCAGCATCTAAACCTGCATGTATTCCAACCATAAATTTTTTTAAAAAGTCATCTCTGTGGTCTAAAGTGGAAAGGAGTATTCATCATACGTCTTTTCAGCCCCACCTACAGATATGAATCATCATTGTCTTCAGCTAAGAGGACCAATATCTTCTTGCTAATGACAGATGCAGAGGAGTAGAAAGAAGCCTGTCAGAAAGAGGCTTCCTATGAGGCCCAGTCCCCCATTGAAATATCATCTTGATGAACTTCACCAGGGAATCAGACTCAGTCATAATGGGTTGAGGGGATAAGGAAGATTGTTATCACAGAAGTAACCAAGCGCTAAACCAAACGTTAGCCTTTGAGATTACGGACCTGCAATATTCTTGCTGACCATTCCCACTCCCCCCCACATATCAAGTGGGGTTAAAATTGGTCACTGTATTCAAAGGCAACATTGCTCTCTGTGGATATGGATGTGATTGAAAACATGGCATCAGTAGTCTTTTAAAAACTCCCTAGCCGTGATGATTTTTGAAAAGTTATTGCTGGAATGTCTTCATTATTACCAAACACCGTAATACATAGTATTAAGTATAAAGAACAACGACGATGTCAGAAATCCTCCTTAACTGTGCTCTGCCTGGTACCCAGGGCTACCAGTAAGAAGAAAACATAGGTAGCCCTTGCTCCTTAGAGTCTGTTCGGATACTATTCATAATCTCCCAAAACTCAAAAAAAAAAAAAAAAGAGGCAAAACACTATAAATAAAAGCAAAACTCCCAACGTTTCAAACAAAGCCACACAACCTAGGTTTGAGAACATTCTCTGGCTGAGAGCCAGCCAGGGCGCTCGGCCTTTTTCTCAAGAGGTTGACACATTCATACATGGCCTTCCAGGAGCTGCCACCATCAGACTTCTGTTGCAGCAGCAGTAGTACATGGGGAGGAACATGACAGAATTTAGGAAACTATTAGATGCCTGTTGACTCAGACATCAGGACCAGCTGTGAAGGGAAATCTATTTCAATTGGATACGGTGAAAAAGAACCGAGCTGTTGACATTATTGAAGAGGTGGGGACAAAACTTCCAGGATGTTTGAAGATGACCAGTCTCTGGGAGGCTTGGGGGGATGGGGAGGAGATAAAGCTGTCTCAGGAAGGCCAAATGAAGCTTTCAAATGTGGTATGGAGAAAATCAGAAGTTAACCTTGGGCAGGTCACCGGAAGGTGAAGAGATATATAAAGTACCTGGTGGGGTACTTAGAAGATCTCAGCAAACGTTGGTTCTTTCCCTCTGTAGCTCCCACCCACCTTCAAGATCCCTTAAAAAAAAAAAAAAAAAAAAGACCTGCCAGGCAGCTGCGATTGGAAAGATGTCAAATAGGATGAGCTGCTGAAAGGTGGTTAACAATCAACAAAATTAGGTAGATGGAGCAGGGCATGTCACCTCTCCTACCCCTCTCCTCGTCACGGCTTGGAGGCAATGTGAAGACATTTCTTCCTTCCTGCAGAGGAAGTGTGTGTGTTCTCTCAGACCCACCTTGGCATTCCTTGATGTCTTAGAGAAGCAGATGACCCCGGCTGAGCAAGACAGTCAGCAGAACAGCAGCCCTTGATGCTGCAATTGGAAATTTCCATTCTTGCTTGTAGCTCTGAAAAAAAAAAAAAAAAATCTAAAGAGCCCAGTAGCTGGGAAATTTCCACAATGGAAAATTTTAACATATTCTTTAGCTCTAAACTATGCAGGTTTATAGAGACAATTTTTTTCTTTTGGTAATTTCCTTCTTTAACAATAATTTATGAACATGGTAACACTACAGCTGTGGGAATAAGGAGGGCAAGATGACTTGGAGGGGAATGGGTATGGTTTGGCTAGTGGGAGGCTGTGCTAAGATACACATTTGACCACCTGAACCAGAGAAATGCAGATCACTCCAAGACCCGTGGTTGGGAACTCATCCAAAATAGAGATAATTTACCCAGGAGCACTGCAGAGAAATCTGTTTGGAAACTGGAAGTGGAAAGTGAAAGGATACCACTTTGGAACAGGAGATGGTGTGTGTTCTGTTGCTGAAAAACACAATCCCAGACAGATCTTTTCCACCACTGCTCCTTAAACCTAAATGCGCATTTGAATCACCTGGGAATCTTGCTAAGCTGTAGATTCTGATTCAGTAGATCTGGGATGTGGCCTTGGACTCTGTGGTTCTAACTGGTTCTGAGCTGATGCTGGTGCTGCCCTTCAGTGGTGCCCTTCTGAGGACCACTCTGAATAGCCAGGCCATAGACAACAGGTCTTCATCAGTGTGAGCCCAGCAAAACACAGTCAAAGGGCAGCTGGAAGTGAGCTCCCTTGGGGTTGTTTTCTCAGATTACAAAGCTACGGTCTAAGAGAAGAACTGAATGTCCTTTGGAAAGATGCTTTATGCAAGTCTGAATAAAGGGGATCTTTTGAAATGCAGGGATGCAAATAGTTCCCAGAAACCTGCTTACTCCAGCAGATTCAAGTTGGTGGTTTCTAAAACTCATACTTTTCCAGAGAAACCCCTAGAACAAGCTGGAGAAGATTCCTGAGTGATTCTCCAGCATCATGGCATGTAGAGAGGAAACACTGATGACCTAGCTCCAATTACTGAGGGAATACTGTTGGCCAGAAGGGTATAATGGGGAAAAGGGAGCTGGAAAATAAATTACATCCATCCCAGCCAGAGTCACTGTCTCACTTTTATTGAAATAAAATAAAATGGGAATAGGAGAATTTTCCTTTTTCTTAACACCTCTCTCACCTTTGTACTACCTGTTTTTCAGAAAGAGTCAGAGAAAGAGCAAGAGAGAGAGTGAGAGAGAGAAATCAAAATTTGTATCATCTTTATTCCATGGTGTTACCTCCGCTTGAGCTGTAATTTATCTGCTATGTGCATCTTTAAAGCAACATTTGTCCTATTTTTCATTTTCCATTCAATTGAGTTTTGGATGGTTATTACTACTTACTTTTCAAATTAAGGTACACAGGAGCATATGGGGGGAAAAAAGGAAGGAGATTACCATGATGAAAATGTAGTGTTGAAATCAGAGTGTAATAAGCATGAAATGAATTTGATAATAAAATAAAAAGTATTAAAATATATATTAAAAGTAAATACCTATGCTAGTATCCTAATATCTACATAATATTTAGAAATTCTAAACGGCTTACAGGATTATTTAGAGATTTGGAACTTAAAATTTCTAGATTTTCAAAAATGGCACAGTGATTTGGCATTGATTATTAAGTAAAAGAGATCAGTTTTTGTTTTCTTCTTATCGTAGGTTTCAGTGAGCAATTATTCACCATAGAGCTATCTTACAAACCTACAGCCAATCAAAAGAATGTGCTTGATCCACCTAACGTCACATCTACTTAATAATAAACACGATATTATAATAAAAATTAACATGATGGAATGCCTACAACAAATGAGGCATTTGATCCTCACAATGAGCTTATAAGATGGGTACCATTACTATATAGAAGAAAAACTGGGATTTAGAGAGCTTAAATAAATTGCTTGGGGTCTGTACATTATAGCCAAGAAGGAATAACCATCTCTGGCCAGCCCCACTGACTCTAGCGCCTTTTCCAAATGCCACAGCTACATCTCAACTTCATTTCCCTTATCACAGACAGATGGATAGATGCTCCTTCTCAAGTTTAACAACTTCACAGAGCTTGATTCAAATACTGAATGTGTTGTTAGTTGCTTACAGCTGCTATTTCTCTAGCAGTGCTGTGAGTCCAGGCAAACTCTTTTGAAAAGCTCATTAAAACTGCTAAAATAAAGTCCTAGAAGCAGGTGCATTCATTAGCTGAAATGCAGACGATTATGTTAATATCACATTCAGGTGACAAATTTAAAGCCATCAAAATCTTGGAGGATAAAAGGATTTTTAAAGCTAAAGTTAACTTCTTCCTTTGTAGGGCTCTTTGCTCTATAAGCATGTGATTGTCTTTGCAGCTGTCAACATGGCAACCTCCAATGTTACCTCATAAAAACAAAGCCATTTTTGCAGTATCATATTTCCTTTACAATTTCTTGGGTCTCTATTCAGGAAAAGAAAGGTAAGGAATTGCCTATAACCCTAGTGCTATTCTCTAAATAGGAAATCTGGCACCTCATCTACAATCTATTGTCAGGTTGAGCCCGAGGGTAGAGGAGACATGCTCATGAAGATGGTTAAAATAGGTGGACAGTGATTTCAGGTTAGAATCAGATGGACCAACAGCTCTTTCACTTTGCCTTTTCTTTTTTTTTTTTTTTCTTAAAGAAATATTGAGCCTCAGAGATCCCGTTACGGCACAGTGGGTTAAGGATCTGGAATTGCCACAGCTGTGGTGTAGATTGCAGCTGCACTCAGATTTGGTCCCTGGACCTGGAATTTCCATATGCCATGGGTGCAGCCAAAAAAAAAAAAAAGAAAAGAAAAGGAAATATTGAGCCTCAAATATGTATGTGACCATACATATGTATTTAGGAGGCTATACATCAGAATGTTAATAGCTATGCCAGGATGACTTTGATTTTCTTTTTTTGTGTATTTTGGTAGTTCTCAAATCTTCTACAACAAATATGTATTACTCTGTAGATTTAAAAAATTATTGCTGCAAGGTGGCCAAGAAAAGAAAAAAATATTAAAAATTATTATGGAACAATTAGCCTCTCCACTTTCAGTTGTTTTTTTACCTATAAAATTGGGTTCCTCTTTAATTGCCTAAAACATGGGAGCTGGATGAGAAGTTTTCCCAACATCCTTTCTTTTCAAATCTAGGATGTCTGTGGAAATGCTGAGTCCTCCTTTCAGAAGAAAATATAAGTAAAAGAGGGATAGTATACAGCCACTTACAAAAAAATTATAAACATGGTTAAAGATTGTCATATCATTCTTCAAAACTTTGATCAAATGGGGATTCATCAGCATGAATGAACCTGCCACTTGCAAAAGGAAAAAGATGGCAACCTTTTTAGGCCAAATTTACTTTATTTAAAACATTTTAGTTGTGTACTCTGGAAAGGATAAAGTTTGCAAGCTAAAACTTGACACATTCTTTTTTTTTTTCCAAATAGTGTGCTACAATGACTTATTACTGATTGCAAAATATAAATAATGAAGTTGCTATAGAATTGAACCTGTCTACTTATGAGGCATGTTTACACTGTGTGTGTGTGTAAAGAGCTTAAATTAATAAGCTGAAGGACTCCTTGTACAGTGCAACAGTCCTATTTTTGCCTTCCTTCCTCTTCAACTCTTCTTCTATCTCACCCTGTACATTACTACTTTCTTTTTACCTTAAATAATTTAATAGACAATTGACCTCATTTAAAATAAAAAGCAATATAGAAAGCAGGAAAAAAAACTCCGTGGGATGGGGTTGCCTAAGCATATACTTCTACACACATGTAAGCATACTCAATACCTATAGATGTAACTGAATGTCTGCTCAAATCTGCCCTAAATCTCATTAGTTGGGACTTTGACTGCTGGACAGCTCCAAGTCTCCTAGGACTGTTTTCCCCCACCCATTCCATCTCCTGTTTAATTCTTAGAGCTGTAACCCTCATAGAAGTTGCAGGGAGGTTCAAGACAAAGCAAGGATGGTAGCCAGAAGAAACTCCTACCGTTTCAATATGGTGCGTCACCACCAGAAGATTAGAGGGTGAACTTCAGAACACAGAACTTGAAGATGAAAGCAACTTTAGGAGTTCCTGTCATGGTGCAGTGGAAACTAATCCGACTAGGAACCATGAGGTTGTGGGTTTGATCCCTGGCCTCAGCCAGTGGGTTAAGGATCTGGCGTTGCTATAAGCTGTGGTATAGGTTGCAGATACAGCTCGGATCTGATGTTGCTGTGGCTGTTGAGTAGGCCAGCAGCTGAAGCTCCAATTAGACCCCCAGCCTAGGACCCTCCATATGCCCTAAAAAAAGCCTAGGACCCTCCTAGCCCTAAAAAAAAAGCAAAAAGAAAAAAAAAAGTAACTCGAGAGGTCACATTAGTCAAGTTTTCTTTATGTGTATGTATCTCTTCTAGAGCATACCTGATAGTCATTCAGCCTGACCTTGAAATTTTCCAATGACAAAAACTGTCCTACTGTTTTTCATTTTTATACCAATATATGAGAGTTTAGAGCACAGAAAGTATTACAACCAAAAGGCCAAAAAGGAAAAACAAAAAGAATTATTCCTAATCTTGCCACCCTTTAAAATATCAACTATTTTTTAATTTGTTACTGATCCAGTCTCAAACAAATATAACCCTTTAGGGTCCATGAGGAATGTAAAGAGGGTGAACAATTTGCTTAAAGATATTTTGGAGATTTTATTGGTCCATGGTATCAATCACACCATAAGAGTCAGACCTTGAAAAGGAAAATTATGTAAAGAATTTATAAGCCTTGGTACCACAGTATTTCCTAAATCATCCCCTTTTGTCACTCTGACACCCATACAACAAAATTTTTCCAAGATTATCATTTCCAGGGATCTTTCCAACATTTACAAATACAATCTAAGTTAAGCAATGTGCTCCCAAGTTGCCTAAATTGTACATATGATGGTATTCTTTTCAAAAGAAATTGTAGAGTTTGGTGGTATTCTGAAACAACTAGGAATGGCAACATAAAGAACAAAAATAACAAAAGAAAATCCTTCAAAAATACTGTGCCCTGCAGAAACAGTTAGATATCCTGACTTTTCACATTGGCCATATGGGAGATTCTTTTAAGATGAACTGTAATGGTGAAACGGGTGTTGATTTGGGGGGAAGCAAATTTAGAAAATCAATTAGCTAATAAGACAGAAGACTATGTACTACAATTTTGGCTAAGAAAATAGAATGGAAAGATTTACTTTAATGGTTATCATTTTAAAAACATTTTTATTAAAATATAGTTGATTTATACTGTTCCTTCAATTTCTGCTGTACAGCAAAGTGACCCAGTCATACATATACGTACATTCTTTTTCTTCATGCTATCTTCCATCCTGTTCTACCCCCAAGAGAATGGACATAGTTCCCTGTGCTGTACAGTAGCACCCCATTGCTTACCCTTTCTAAATGTAATAGTTTGCACCTACCAATCCCAAACTCCCTGTCCATCCCACTCCCTCTCCCCTCCCCCCGTGGTAACCACAAGTCTCTCCATGTCCATGATCTGTTTCTGTTTTGTAAATGGGATCATTTATGCCTATTTTAGATTCCACATTTAAGTGATATCATATGGTATTTGTCTTTCTCTTTCGGACATACTTCACTTAGTATGAGAACCTCTAGTCACATCCATGTTGCTGCAAATGGCATTATTCCATTCTTTTTTTATAGCTGAGTAGTATTCCATTGTACATATGTACCATATCTTCTTAATCCATTCATCCATTGGTGGACATTTGGGTTGTTTCCATGTTTTGGCTATTGTGAGGAGTGCTGCAATGAATATAGGGGTGCATTATCTTTTTGAATGAAAGTTTTGTTCAGATACATGCCTAGGAGTTGGATTGTTGGATCATATGGTAGGTCTATATTTAGTTTTCTGAGGTATCTCATTACTGTTTTCCACAGTGGTTGTACCAATTTACATTCCCACCAACAGTGAAGGAGGGTTCCCTTTTCTCCACACCCTCTCCAGCATAGATGTTATGGGAATATTATTTTTTTTTTTTGGCCTTTGGAATATTATTTCAGATGAGGGAATAAGAGATAGCTTAGAATTTTATTTTTTTATTTTTTTTTAATTATTTATTTTTTTTTTCCCACTGTACAGCAAAGGGGTCAGGTTATCCTTGCATGTATACATTACAATTACATTTTTCCCCCAGCCTTTCTTCTGTTGCAACATGAGTATCTAGACAAAGTTCTCAATGCTGTTCAGCAGGATCTCTTTGTAAATCTATTCTAAGTTGTGTCTGATAAGCCCAAGCTCCCGATCCCTCCCGCTCCCTCCCCCTCCCATCAGGCAGCCACAAGTCTCTTCTCCACGTCCATGATTTTCTTTTCTAAGGAGATGTTCATTTGTGCTGGATATTAGAGTCCAGTTATAAGTGATATCATATGGTATTTGTCTTTGTCTTTCTGGCTCATTTCACTCAGTATGAGGTTCTCTAGCTCCATCCATGTTGCTGCAAATGGCATTATGTCATTCTTTTTTATGGCTGAGTAGTATTCCATTGTGTATATATACCACATCTTCCGAATCCAATCATCTGTCGATGGACATTTGGGTTGTTTCCATGTCCTGGCTATTGTGAATAGTGCTGCAATGAACATGCGGGTGCACGTGTCTCTTTTAAGTACAGTTTTGTCCGGATAGATGCCCAAGAGCTTAGAATTTTAAAAAGCAACTTGCAGTCAGGCAGCTAAACATGGTCTTATTGAGGATGATCTAAAGAGACCCAAAACCTGACATTTAAAAATGTCTAGTTCATCTGAAAAGTGATGAGAGGAAGTGATGACTTATCAGTCCAAAATCAGTTATAAAAATGTGAGTTCAAGAAATTAGCAGTTGCTTTTATTTCTTCTATATAATGGTGATCTGACCCTCAATCTAGCTGCATCTAAAACATTATTACAGGAGTTCCTGTCATGGCACAGCGGAAATGAACCCGGCTAGTAACCATGAGTTTGTGGGTTTGATCCCTGGCCTCGCTCAGTGGGTTGAGGATCTGGCATTGCTGTGAGCTGTGGTGTGGGTCATGGACACAGCTCAGATCTGGCATTGCTGTGCTGTGGCATGGAGCCCTAGCCTGGGAGCCTCCATGGGCCATGGAAATAAATAAATAAATAAATAAATAAATAAATAAATAAATAAATAAAACATTATTACAATAGGATGTGTTTCCATATTGCTTTCAGTTTACAAAGCAGCATTACTGACTCTCATGACCATATAAAATAATCAGGGTTCATACTACACTGTACATATTAGTTTGGCAATCCCCATTGTTTATGGTGAAGTGTCCATTCTGCTTAATTGAACATCTATTTTGATTGCCCAGTGCTGGTGTTCTACCAGTTATTAAATATTTTGAACATCTCCTTGGGAATGGGAAGTGCTAGGCAAACCTAAAATCTTGTCTAGCACTTTACAATTTGAAAAACATATCTATTATTTCTCATTGGATGCCTACATTCTCACCATTCTTTCTCTTGCAGCTAATACTCCAGCAAAACTGTCTACATGTGGTTCTCTGAATACACAACTTTGTGCCAATTCATGTTTCCATATCTTGGCAATATATTTTTCATTCCCTTGAGAATAGCTTTCCATGGGGAAAGGATGAGGGAAAGGAAAGGCAGATGCATGGCACCTTGGTCTTCCCAGGTGAGGGGCCAGTCACTTTGCCCTTACTCTTTGCTGAGGTGTAGTATTAGGTCAGAAAGCCCGTAGCAGAAGCTCAACCCAGCAGGATGCCAGGATTTAGGGAAATCACATTATTCCTGACACAGGAGACTCTGCCTGCTCTTCTGGATGAGTTCATTCTCATCAGTAAAGGCAAATACACATACATACTCTTTAATCCAAACCTACCACTTCAATAATCACCTCAGAATATTATTCTTTTTTTAAAGTACAATTGATAAACAATATTATATTAGTTTCAGGTGTACAACATAGTGGTTCAACATTTATAAACATTACGAATGGATTACCATAAGTCTAGTAATTATCTGTTAACATGCAAAATTATTACAATATTATTGACTACATTACCTATGCTGTACATTACATCTCTGTGACTCATTTATTTTATAACTGGAGGTCTGTACCTCTTAATCCCCTTCACCTTTTTCACCCAACCGCCTACCTGCCTCGCCTCTGACAACCACTAGTTTGTTCTCTGTATCTATGAGTCTATTGCTGTTTTGTTTTGTTTGTTCATTTATATTTTTGTTTTGTTTCACTTATAAATGACATCAATCAGTATTTGTCTTTCTCTGTTTGACTTATTTTACTCAGTATAATACTCTCTAGACCTGCCCAAGTTTCTGCAAATGTCAAGATTTCATTTTTTTTAAATGGCTGCATAATATATATAGTCTGGATATAACTGAATAATAGTCATATATATACATAGATGAATGAATAAAGATGTGGATGGATGTGTGTGCGCACACCTTCTTTATCCATTCGTCTATCAACAGGCACTTAGTTTGCTTCCATATCTTGGCTATTGTAAGGAATGTTGCAATAAACATAGGGGTGCATATATCTTGGTTTTTAAAAAATCCATTCAGCCATGCTGTGTCTTTCAATTGGAGCATTTAGTGCATTTACACCTAAAGTAATTATTGGTAGGTATGTACTTATTGCCATTCTGTTGTTATCTGATTATTTTGTAGCTCTTCTCTCTTCTCCTCTTGTTCTCTTTCCTTGGGATTTTATGATTTTCTTTAGTTTAATGTTTGTATTTACTTATCTGTGTGTGTCTGTTACAGATTTTTGGTTTATAATTACCATGACGTTCATATATACCAACCTATGTATATAGCAATCCATTTTAAGCTGTTGGTCGCTTAAGTTCAAGCACATTCTAAAGCCATTATGTTTTAAACCTCCTCCCCCCTTTCCTGTTTTAATGATATATCTTACACCTTTTTATTTTGTGTATAACTTAATTTTTTTAGATGTAGAAGATTTTGCTAATTTTGTCTTTTAAGCTTCATACTAAGCTTTTTGAACAGTTGATCCCCTGTCTTTACTCTGTTTGCTTTTACTCATGATTTTTTTTTCTTTCATAATTTTTTTGTTTCTAGTTATGGTTTTTTCTGTTTAAATTCCCTTTTCTTTTAGGCCATTTAGTAGTGATGGACTCCTTTAGCTTTTGCTGGTCTGGGAAAATTTTATTTCCCCTTTAATTCTGAATGATAACTTCGCTGGGTAGAGTACTCTTGGCTGTAATTATTTTCCTTTCAGCACTTTGAATATATAGTGCTATTCAATTCCTCTGGCCTATAAAACTTCTACTAAAAAATCAGCTTATACATGTAACTCATTTTTCTCCTGCTGCTTTTAAGATTTCTTCTTTAATTTTTGACATTCTAATTATAATATGTCTTGGTGTTGAGTCTCTGGGTTCACCTTAAGACTCGCTCTGCTTCCTGAACTTGGATATCTGTTTCCTTCGCCAGATTAGGGAAGTTTTGGCCATTATTTTCTCCAATAGTTTTTCTGCCCCTTTCTTTCTTACTTATCCTTCTAGGCCCCTTTTAATATGAATATCCGTATACTGGATTTTGGTCCCTTAAACTATCCTCATTTTTAAAAATTTTTTTTGCTGTTTCAATTGGGTGACTTCCACTACGATGTCTCCTAGATCACTGATCCATTCTTCTGCACCCTCTAATCTGCTATTGATTCCTTCTAGTGTATTTTCATTTCAGTTATTGTATTCTCCAGTTCTGATTAGTTCCTCTTATATTTTCTGTCTCTTTGTTGAAGTTTTCACTGAGTTCATTCATTCTTCTCCCAAGTTTGGGAAGGATCTTTTTTTTTTTTTTTTTTTTTTGCTATTTCTTGCTCCCGAGGCATATGGAGGTTCCCAGGCTAGGGGTTGAATCGGAGCTGCACCCACCGGCCTACGCCAGAGCCACAGCAACGCTGGATCCAAGCCGCGTCTGCAACCTACACCACAGCTCACGGCAACGCCAGATCCTTAACCCACTGAGCAAGGGCAGGGATCGAACCCACAACCTCATGGTTCCTAGTCGGATTTGTTAACCACTGCGCCACGACGGGAACTCCAGAAGGATCTTTATGACTGTTCCTTTGAACACTTCATCTGGTAAATTGCTTATTTCATTTCTGTTTGTTTTTTGTTTTTGTCTTTTTAGGGTCACACCTGTGGCACATGGAGGTTCCCAGGTTAGGGGTCAAATTGGAGCTGTAGCTGCTGGCCTACGCCAAAGCCACAGCAACGCCAGATCTAAGCCGCAGTTTATTTCTTTTTTTGAGGTTTTGTCTGGTTCTTTTGTTTGGAAGGCATTCCTTTTTCTCCTCATTTTGCCTAACTCTCTGTGTTTGTTTCTATGTATTAGGTAGATCAGCTATATCTCCTGGTCTTGAAAGAGTGGTCTTATGTAGAAGGTGTCCTCAGGGGGGCTCAGTGTTGCAATTTCCCCCTGGTCACTAGGACTAGGTTCTCAAGGGAAATCCCCTGTTAGGGCAGTGTGTGCCCTCCTGCTGTGATTGGGCCTTGACTGCTGTGTGTGCATTGGTGGTGGGAAGGGCCAGCCCCCCAAGGCGGACAGGTTAAGTGGGATGTGTCTTCAGGGGAATGACAGGGTGGGGTGCATGGTGTTAGCTGGGCTGAAGGGGAATGATAAAAACGGCATTCCCCTGTGTTGGGCCAGCTAAATGGAAGAAGAGTGGGAAAAAAAAGGGGGTGCCCACTAGCATTTCTGTCCCCAGGGAAAGTTCCACCAGATCCCTGCCCCTCTGACACATGCTCTAAAATTAGGCAGTGACTCTCCCTCTTGTGTGACCCAAGTGCTTATCAAGTTGCTGCCTCTGCACTGGTTCTAGAGTGAATGAATTTGTGTATGAGCCCTTCAAGTTTCCCACAGCCCTCTGGCTCTCCCAGATGTATGTCCCACTGGTTTTCAAAGACTGATGTTGTAGGGCTCATTTTCCTGGTGAAGGTTTCCCATGCTGGAGAGCTCCACATGGGGCTTGGCTCCCTCCCTCCTCAGGGAAGAAGCTCTCTGATTGTGATGTCCCTACTGACTGCAGGTCCCCACACTGCCAGTGCGGGTTCTGATTAGACTGCATCTCTGCCCCTCCTGCCCATCTCAATGTGGCCTTTTCTTTATATCCTAGTTGTAGAAAATCTGTTCTGCTAGTTTTCCGGTCTATACGTAGTTGTCATTTTGGTGTGTCTGAGAGAGGGGATGAGCTCAGTATCTTCCTACTCTGATATCTTGATCTTGAACCCTTCTAGGAATATTATTCTTGCTTAGCCAAACCTACTTCCCCTGTGGGAAAAATAAAGGAGGAATGGATTTCCATTATAAAAAAAAAAACTATTCAATAATAGGGAAGCCTTTATATATCACATCAAGGCCCATTTTTACTGGTTATGCCTCTTTTGCTGAGCATACTAAATATTTCCCTGATCCTAGGTTTATTCTTTTACTTCTCTAATCTTTGAGGTTTAGAAAAAAATGCCACTTTTAACTTCATTCATTAATCAGTGGACTTATCCCATAAGATTCCTTTTCTTGCAAAGGTTAAATAATTTTTATTTAATTGTTTCTTTATGAAAAGGAAAGAGGAAAATCCTCCCTCCTCTACTCCTAAATATACCTCATTAAACTCATGTTCAGGCAAACACTTAGCTGGAATTTTTTTCAAACTCAACTGAAATTTTGCTCTTTATGTTACAAAAATTGGGGACATTGTGGTCTCCATTATCTGTGTTAAAATCAGGGAACACTGATACTGATTATCCAAATGGCAGATTATCCTAGTTATTTCTATTTAAAATTTTTATGTTAGTGCTCCCCTCCTACTTAAATTTGACTAATGCTAATACAAAATTAGATGCCATTTCCTGACTTACTCATCAACTTACACTGAGAAAATGCAGGTCAAATAGGTGGAAGAGGAAAGCCAATATATTTCCTTGGTAACCACATATCAAAATTAAAGGTAATTGCTTAATCAAAAGTACAGATTTTTTAGGTAATAAAAGCACTGTTTACCTGATAAACACTAGATATAAGACCACCTGATTCACTTTCCAGAAAAAAAAATTGTCAATAATTTTAGTAAATTAAATTTTTTTTTTACTGACATGATCTAATTTAAAGATATAATTACATTTTATTTGATCATTAATTTAGATTGGCACTTCACTGTTCTCTTACTATTGATACTTGAGCAAATCAAGCAATAGGCTCATAGTCCATGCATATGCTCCTTGTTTTTACTTTTATTGTATATCAAGAGCAAGAGTCACATTCCATGCAAAAGAGTTAAGGCCATACTTCAAAATACTTCTTCCTCCTTCTCTAAATTCATTAAGTGGCCGCTTCAATGTTTTGATGTTTAAAATTTCATAGTTCACTAATATTCGCTAATTAGGCACATTAGAGAAAGGACAAGTTTGAATTAGCAAAAAATTTCAATGTTGTATTGTAAGAATATATAGTTTTATCTTTTTGTGGTACAATATGCCACTCAAGCCATCTGTAGTGAAGTATTTCCAAGAAGAAAAGCTACTGCTAGGACCGCTTTGATAATAAGATTCCTCAATATTGTGCACTTGAGGCTTTAAGCAAATGAGTTGCTAGGTTGTCTGAATATGTTCAGTTCACATTCACTGAGCAGTTACTATATGCTTGGCATCATGCTAGAAAAATTTTGTCCTCTTGAGTTAACAATTCACTGTAAGTTATCATTTATTTTGCCTAGTGACACTTTATCTCATGCTTTATTCACCACCTATCCAAATTTACTCATTCATTCAAAAGACATTTAGCAGTTATAATGGGTTAGGCACAGGCACAGATTCAAAATGACTGGGGTCATAGGGTGAAAGTCATTTGCCATGTGGTCCAACACGAATAATCATGAATCAGTCAATTGATCAGCCCAATGTCCTAGGTAGTAGAGCTAGTTCCAAGTTTCTCAGGGTTGGCATTGTCAGCATTTTTTTTTTTTTTTTGCGATATCTTGGGTCGCTCCCGTGGCGTATGGAGGTTCCCAGGCTAGGGGTTGAATCGGAGCTGCACCCACCGGCCTACACCAGAGCCACAGCAATGCTGGATCCGAGCCGCGTCTGCAACCTACACCACAGCTCACGGCAATGCCGGATCGTTAACCCACTGAGCAAGGGCAGGGACCGAACCCGCAACCTCATGGTTCCTAGTCGGATTCGTTAACCACTGCGCCACGATGGGAACTCCCAGCATTTTGGATCATATAATTCTTATTGTGTGGGACTGTCCTATGCAAGGTAGGATGTTTAGCAGCGTCCCTTGCCTCTTTCCCTTAGATGCCAGAAGGACCTCTAATAGTTCTGATCATCAAAAATGTCTCCGGACATTGCCAAATGTCTCAGGGACAGGGGCGGTGGGAGAGGCAAAACTGTCCTTGGTTTAGAACTACCAGGCTAATATGTACATAATACCTTCTTTACTAGATTATAAAGACCTTGAGAGCAGAGATCCAGTCTGATTCATCACTCTACCACCTTCTCCCCACCAGCTAAATTTAGTTTCTGGCACAGAAATGCTTCTTGATGAATGTTCTGAAAAGAACAAAACATCTCCGGAGTACCTATATTGTCATCAGCTGTGCACAAAGCACTTTGGTAAACCCAGACGATGAATAGGTAACCAGGGAAAATCGCCCAATGAATTTTTATGATTTGAATAATCACTCCCTATTCATACCATATACCCATTTTGGTGCCAAATGTCTACATTTGTATAGGGCTTTACTGTGTATGAAAACCCTATACAATGGCATTTGATCCAGATACAAAGATAAGCACCTCTGTTTATTATTTAAGTTCCCAAGTCCCAGAGCCATATTCTCAGGCAGGAGTGGGAGATGTTTTAATTTCAGTGGTATTGCCTTTGGTTATTAAAAAACAACAACAAAAACAACTCATTGTAAGACTGGCCTAATTTCCGGTGTTGCTGTGAGCTGTGGTGTAGGCCAGCAGTTGTGGCTCCAACTGGACCCCTAGCCTGGGAACTTCCATGTGCCGTAGGTGTGGCCCTAAAAAACAATAAATAAATAAATAAATAAATAAATAAATAAATACTGATCTAATTGGAGTTCCCATCATGACTCAGCAGAACCAAACATGACTAGTATCCATGAGGACGCAGGTTTGATCCCTGGCCTCAGTGAGGTCAAGGATCCAGTGTTGCTGTGAGCTGTGTCATAGGTTGCAGATGCAGTTTGAATATGGCATTGTTGTGACTGTGGCTCTGATTCAACCCCTAGCCTGGGAACTTCCATATGCTACGGGTTTGGCCCTAAAAAGACCAAAAAAAAAAAAAAGATTGGTCTAATAATGTTAAATTTAAAGTTTAGGGTTTGGGGGCGGGGGGAGTTGGCTAAGTTACGTAGAAGTAGAACATCTCAAAGGCTCTCCAGTGATCTAAGTGATTCTGGTTTACTTAGATTCCTGGAAATTGCCAGAGGCCTTTAAGGGAAGAGGGAAAAAAAGAGTGAGGAAATTTTCCCTGTGGGCAATTGGGGAAAACAAAAATATTTTTGTGCTGTGGAGACTTCTCAGGAAAGAAGGGCTGGCCAGCAGTGGCATCTGCGCAAGGGGAATTTCCACATTTGGGAAAACATGGTCATAATTAATGACTTAGGAAAAGCCAAGAAAGTGGACCATGTTGGAAAAATATGATCTCCAATGGCCAAGTCATTGTCAACTGATTGAGCCAGAAAATTAGATTATTTTAGAAAAAGATTTTTATTTATGGGTATTCACCTATAGGTCCTTCCTTCTGTGGCTCTAGTAAGTACCCTGTCCCTGCCTAGGGAATTAGCTTCCCTTAGCCAGACCCACTCTCTCTGTCCTTCCCTGCCATAAGGGAGTGTTTGTGTTAGACTTCTGGCCTGTAGTCTTTTTTTGAATGTGATGCTTTGAACTAGCCAGCAGGGCTATTAGCATCCATTAGAATAGAGATGATTATCCCGGATTCTTGGACAAGAACAGAAAAATGAGATTGCATGATCTTAATGCAGACACCATTTATCGAGGACTCCATGTCCTAGGCCAGGTGCTAAGAATGTTGGAAAACTATCCTAAACCTAAACATGAGGAAACTGAGGCTCAGGGAATTTAAGTAACTTGCCCAGCGCCGTGCAGCTGTTAACTACTAAGCTAATACTTCTCGTTTTGTATATAAAGTCTCCTCGCCAAATTGGAATGTCCTCCTCACCCTATATACAACCTCTCACTTCCTTAACTATCACCCCCTTCCTCTTCTCTAGATCACTTTGTTTAAATTAGATCTGGTCTTGGGGTTGTGCTCACAGAGAACTCCACTGTTACCTTTGGTTCTCAAAAGGAGAAATCTGGGTTAACAGGCTCAGCACCATTCATATCTCTGTTTGGTTAGGGCATGATTATGTCGCCAGAAGGTTCTTGCCCTACTTTTTGGTTTTCTTTTATCTCAATGATCAATTTTATTAAAATGGGTATGATCATCTTGTGCCTCTTCTCTCATAATTTTCTCAAGATCAGACTATAGCTTGCTGAATTCCAACATATTTGCCAAGGTGAAGGTCAAAATTTTTAAAGGGAACTATAACTAAGAAAAAAAAAAAAAAGCCCTATATTTGACATGTAGATGTGGTATCCAGTAAAGCATCTATAAAATGCAGCACTTTTTTTTTTCTTTCCTGCAACTGCAATGAATATGAGAAAACAAACCTAACTAGGATTAA
This sequence comes from Phacochoerus africanus, assembly GCF_016906955.1. Lineage (NCBI taxonomy): Eukaryota > Metazoa > Chordata > Mammalia > Artiodactyla > Suidae > Phacochoerus > Phacochoerus africanus. The sequence goes on along the minus strand of NC_062559.1, from coordinate 17,731,766 downwards.
AGAGTCCAACTGCCCTGGATTGAACCTCAATGGATATTACAGTTCATTAAAAAAATCATAGCCTCTCGGAAGTAATTTAATATTATCTCTTTTCTGTTTAACTTAAAACATATTAAGTAATCATTAATATTTGTTTCCTGAGTGTTTCTTAGACGATCCAGACATTATTACTTTCAGTTAGAGATGTGAAAACCCAAGGGATGTGTTCGTTTTATACTGCCGTGTAACAAATTACCACAAACTTAGGGGTTGGAACAACATCTCATTTATTAGCTCACTGTTCTATAGGTCAGAAGGCTGTGTTCTCTGCCTGGGGTCCCACAAGGTGGAAATGGAGGCGTTAGATCGGACTCATCTGGAGGCTCTGGACAGGAATCCACTTCTAAGTTCATTCGAATGGTTGGCAGAACTCAATTCCCTATGACCAGAGCACCAAGGTCCCTGTTTGCCTTCTGGCTCCCAGAGTCCCCACACAGTCCTTCTCACTGGTCTTCTCTGTCTTCCAAGCCAGTGATCACCATGGAATCTTTCTCACATTTCATATCGCTTTGACTTCCTCTTCTGCTACCAAATGAGGAAAACAATCTTCTTAAAGGGGCCACCAAATTGGACCAGGCCCACCTAGACAATCATATTGAAACTGAGCACAGCCCTGCAGGGCTCCTGGGCACAAAAGTCTTTCTGTGTCCCCCATTTCTTGTTCTTAGGAAATGGGTCTCATTCAGCCTCCATGACCTTCCCTGAGTTCCTAGGGACAGGTTCAGACAGTCGCTGATCAGAGAAGAAAGGGGATGCAAAGACAGGGGAGGAACAGGCGAGAAACAATAGTGCAGCCTTAGAGCAGGATCCTGGTTCCCTCTCAAGGGATACCTATAATGTGTATGCATCTTATACACCCAAGAGAAAAGGTATATTCCTTACGCTTCTTTCAGAAATGAATACTTTAAAACTGAACAGCTTAGAGTCCTTCCTTGTCCTTCTCCCAGGCTGAATTGCACCCTAAATACAATCACCCGTAAGGTAAAGATGAGGCACCCTGAACACAATTGCTGTGGGTTAAAGATTATGAGCACATGGTTTTTTCAGGAACTTCCCTAGTTTGTTCTAATCTCTGATCACTAGGCCATTTTCACAAGTACTGTTATTCTAGGCAATAACCCAGAAGACCATCATCATGATCATACTGAGATCTGGAGATTCCCCCCAAAGGAAGATTCCCCCAAGGAAAGAAAAATGAACATTTGTCCCAATCCTGATTCCTATCTAAAAACCTGTTTTTCTCCTTTTTACTATAAAACTCTCAATTCTTTTGAAGGGCGGGGGGCACAGTCTTTAGGGCATTAGCCTGCTGTGACCCTCCTTTGCCTGGCAAAACAATAAAGCCATTTTTTTCGCCTTTACCCAAAACTCTGTCTCTGCGTTTCATTTGGGCACTAGCAGACAGAGGCCGAATTTCAGCAATATCTTGAAGTAAACTGATTTTAATTACATCTGCAAAAATCTCTTCACAGTAGTGCCTAGATTAGTGTTTGACTGAATAACCAGGACTGGTAATCTTGGGAAACTATCTTTAGAGTTCAGATAACCATAAGGAAGTGGAGTTACCTAGTTAACATGAGATATGATCTGGAAATAGGTTCCCAACAGTATCAAATAATTAATATTTTTACTTTATCCCCTTTTTTGTTTTTTAAATACATATGAATATGGTTTATTTTTTAATGTACCTATTTTAGAGCTATACATCCTAACGGTTTTTACTGATGCATGATCCAAAATGTTGCAAGACTGTTTGGGGACATGTTGTGTTTTAGGGGCCTCTCAGTGTTCAAGAAATTGTAATGTGTGGGAGTTCCTGTTGTGGCTCAGCAGAAGCAAATCTACTATCCATGAGGACTCAGGTTTGATCCCCGGCCCTGTTTATTGGGTTAAGGATCTGGCGTTGATGGGAGCTGTGGTGTAGGTCAAAGATGTGGCTTGGATCTGGCATTGCTGTGGCTGTGGTGTAGGCCAGCAGCTGTAGATCCGATTTGACCTCTATCCTGGATACTTCCATATGTCACAGGTGAGGCCCTAAAAAGATAAATTTAAAAAAGAGAGAGATTGTAATGTGTAGGTGTGTAGCTGGACATGGGTATAGGAGAGTGTGGAGATGGTGGTGACAGGTGAAGGAGGAAGGGGAGGGACCGGGGTTGCTGTGAGTACAGAGGAACAGTTTATTCCTGTTTTAATATATTCACTGAAGACCTTTGAAGATGAGAATCTTTTTGTTATTTTCTGTTGGCAAGTCTGGAAGTTTAAAAACCCAAGGATTCTTTGTGTGTGATTTATGAGAGGTATCTGAAGATGTTTCTAAACACAGGGGCACTTTATAGAATATACTGGATCAGCAATCACTAGGATGCCATGCCCCTAGTGTAAATGTGAACACTCCAAGGTTTTTTTTTGCACAATTTCAATGTGCCATGGCCTGCCAGATGCATGGGAGGACTACAATGGAGGCTGGGTCTTGGGCCCAGCCTGCTTCTGGTCCAGAAGCCTCTGCCTGCAGAGGGTCACCTAGGAATTAAGATGGTGTAGAAAGGGTTTAGTGGATCATAGAAAGGGAGATGAAGGGGGACTGCATGTTAATTTCTCCGATTTTAGCATTCTACCTGGAGGACAGCCTAATGAAAAATCTCATTTTCTGGTGAAGGGAGTGAAAATGGTTTTAGCCTTTAGAAAGAACATATATAGAAATGTAAAAACATCAGAAAAAGGCAGATAATTTCAGATGCTAAGTATTTCTCTCTTTTCCCAAGAACATTTGGGTTCTTCTCTTCTTGAAATCCTGGCCAAAATTAAAGGAGAGGAGGATGTTCCCCAAATGCTTCTTTTAAATTGTCCCAGACCTTCAGAAAATGGTGAGAAAGTGTGATCCTATTATTAGGCAAAAGGAAAGAAGTCAGTGGAGGAGATGTTCAATAACTGCATTGAGAGAGCATTCCGATTAGGAGTACATGTGGCTTGCTTGGCTTTGGAAAGGAAGACATAGGAAGAAAGAGGCTGGGTGGGGAAAATTTGTGTTTCTTAACTATGATGTCTTTAAAGCATAACACATTTTGTATCCTTTAACTATGGAAGCGATTTTGCTCTATAAAGGATAACTCTAAGGATGCTGAAAATATGTTACAGATGTTATTTTTATTGCTAAAGTTTCCATTTCAAAGTCTCTCCCCTCATTTATTCATTCATTCATAAATAGTCAATGAGAGTCTACCATGTGCCTTGATCTAGGTGCTAGGATATAGCAGTGATCACAGCAGACAAGGTTTCTGCTCTCATGAAGCTTATATGCTAATGTGGGGGAGTTGGAAAATAAAGAAACCGCTGCATTTCACGACATGATACATGAAGAGGTAAACAAGATAATGTTGGACAGTGATCAGTACATTACGGAGAAACAAAATAGGATGAAGTACATATATACAATGGAATACTACTCAGCCAAAAAAAGGAAAAAATAATGCCGTTTTCAGTAACATGGATGCAGCTAGAGAGTCCCATACTGAGTGAAGTAAGTCAGAAAGAGAAAGACAAATACCACATGATATCACTTACCTGTGGGACCTAAAACATGGCACAGGAGTTCCTGTCACGGTGCAGGGGAAACGAATCTGACTAGGAACGATGAGGTTGCGTATTCGATCCCTGGCCTCGCTCAGTGGGTTAAGGATCCAGCGTTGCTGTGAACTGTGGTGTAGGTCACAGACAAGGCTCGGATCTGGCGTTGCTGAGGTTGTGATGTAGGCCGGCAGCTATAACTCCGATTAGATCCCTAGCCTGGGCACCTCTGTATGCCGCGGTTGCGGCCCTGAAAAGACCAAAAAAAAAAAAAAAAGACAAAAAGTGAGTAAATAAGATATGGCACAAATGATCCTATCTACAAAACAGAAGAGACCACGGACAGGGAGAACACTTGTGGATGCCGGGGTGGGGCGGGAGAGGGGGAGAATAAGATGTACAGGGAATTTGGGGTTGAAAAAGGTTGTAGTAGATGCAAACTATTACACTTAGAATGAATAAGCAATGGGGTGTACAGCACAGGGAACTATGTCCAACCTCTTGGGGTAGAACATAATGAAAATGGAATGAGAAAAAGAATGCATATGTATACATGTATGACTGGGTCACTTTGACATACAGTAGAAATTGACACAAAATTGTAAATCAACTATACTCTAATAAAAAAAAATGAAATCCAAAATAGGATGAAGTGATGGAGGACCAGGTGGCTATTTTAGTTTGTATATCCAGGGAAGACCTCTCTGAAGAGAAGACATTTGCACAGAGATCTAAATGTCAAGGAGGCGCTGGCCATGGAAAGATCAGAATGAAGAGCATCCTACATGGAGAGAACAGATGGTTCAAAAGTTCCCAAGATGGTAACACATTTGAGTATGAAGAAGAGAAAGAAAGCCTGGAGGGCTGGAACTCAGTGGCAAACATAAAAGGTTTGACAGATGAAGCTGTCCAAGATGAAGCTGGACAGGTAGACAGAGCCTAGATTTTTTAGGCATGGAAGGTTGCAGGAAGGAATTTGGATTTTAGGTGTGAGGCAGTTGTAAGCAAGGAAATGATTTTCTATCTGGGCAATGAAATGTAGAGGGCAAGAATGAAGGTACAGAAATCTTTAGGAGGCAACTATAGTGATTCAGGTGAACAGTGGTGACCTGGACTAGGATGTTAGCAGTGAAGAAGGGAAGAATAAATTGGGGTTATATATTGGAGATAGAGTCAAAAGTACTTTCTAGTGGTGTGTATTTGGGACCTAAAAGAAAGAAAGGAGTCAAAGTTATCTCCTCTTTTATTGGTTTGGGCATTAGGTAGATAGTGATGCTATTTGTGAGACAGGTAGGCTGGGAATAAGAAGTGTGGCAGACTGGGTTAATTCCCTCCCCGGTAGCCATTCCTCTCTTGATCTTTGCTAACACAGCCCTGACTTTGTTGAGGATAACAATATGTCCAGCCTAGAGTGATGAATCATGAGTGGTGTAATTCAATCGTAATAATCCCATTCTCTTCTGCTAGATATTCAATTTCCCCATCTTCTTTGCAGCTAGGGGTGATTCATTTCTGGCTAATGAGACCTAAGTGAAAACCTTCTGGGGATAGATATGGCTTTAGTGAACACCGTCACAATGCCTGGAGTCATGGCAGACTCCTTATGAGTACAAAAGATCTGATGATGTTAAGGATGATGGTGCATGAAAAAAAAATTGAAATTGCCTGGGTTCTTGATGGTAATAGTTGAGCAACTGAACTGACACCAGCAATCCTCTATTGCCAGACATCTTGTTCATGAGAAAAGTAAAACTTTGTTTAAGCCTCTTGTTATTGATACAAGGTTAAGTGGAAAAAGCTGAGTTCTCTTTTGGCCATGTTCAGTTTGAGTTGTCTATTGGATATCCATGTGAATGGACTGTGCAATTTTTTGCCTTCCACAAGGGATAGTCTTTTCTAGATATTTTTATCTTTTCATATTACTTATAACACTAGAAAACGTGAAAGGATATGTATAAAAGTGAATGAAGTTGCAGTGACCACATGGGAACTCAAATCAGAAGCTGACCATCAATATATAAAACTGACTCTCTTAGCATTGATAAGTTAGCAAGGCTGAAGTTGTTAAAGCAAGAAAGCTACAGTGATGGAGGAAGCTCAGTTTGAGAACCAGTTAGGTCCCTGCATTTCCAAGTACTTTCCATCACCTTGGTGGAGAAACACTATCCTAGACTAGAGTATGTTTTTTTTTTTTTTTTTTTTTGCCTTTTTTGGTCTTTTAGGGCTGCACCCCCAGCATATGGAGATTCCCAGGCTAGGGGTCCATTTGGAGCTGTAGCCACCAGCCTTCACCACAGCCACAGCAATGTGGGATCCAAGCCACATCTGCAACCTACACCACAGCTCACAGCAATGCCAGATCCTTAACCCACTGAATGAGGCCAGGGATCAAACCCAAAACTTCATGGTTCCTAGTCAGATTCATTAACCCCTGAGCCACAATGGGAACTCCTAGAGTATGTATTTCTATTGATACTTTTTTACCTATGTATCACAGTGTTCATGTATTTCTTTATGTCCTCCTCTGAATATAACAAATAGTCTAATGAAAATTTCCCCATTCACTAACCCAGGGAATATAAAGTAGGCCACATTGAGCTTTCATAACAGTTTCTGGTTAATGATAAAAATCAGCATCTACAAACCCAATTGCACCTATTTCCATTACAGCTACCATCCAGAACTAGATTTCTAGTTTTGGAGATTAAAAGTTGGCCAACTCCATATTTTTTTTCCTAAACACTTTATTGTACGCTGGATGGTTTGGACTCCATCTATAGAAAACAACAGTAAAAAAATTTTTGCCAGTAGCCCATCAGAAACAGGTATTTATTTTTGGTGTATGGATAAGTAACCGAGTCTGCAAAATTGACTTCACAGGGTATCTTGTATTCTGCCCATACTGCAAGTCTGGGTTCTCCCGAGCTTAACTGGCTTCATCATATTCTTATTTCACGTTCCCTGGTTTACCATTGTGCTTGGGACTTTTGCCCCTACACTTTTTTCACTTTGTTTTCCTATAATTTATTACAATCAACCTCTGTATTTTTTAATGGTTTTGGATCTGCATTAATTTTTAAATCCCCAGAGGAACACTATGTTCCCAAACATTATGTTCTGCAATCTCATGCTCATATCACTTTGTGTAGTGCCAGACACCTCTGGGATCTCAAGAAATGTTGTTTCTTTTTAAAAGATAGGTGATTACTGTGGGATGCCCATAACATATCTTTCTCAGTTGAGTTACTCTCACTGTTTATTTATCCCTAGAGGCTCAGGTGAAAAAAAATGGTTAATAGAAAGAATCTAGGTCTTTGGAGAAGATTTTTCTAGTCTCTCCTCATCTCTGTGAAAGCAAGAGGTGCATATCACCTGGTCTTACAGGAGTTGGAAAGAAATTATGAAAAGTATCAAGAATAAGATAGCCTTTCATTAAAAACATGAAATGCTAGGCAGATGACAGTATCATTCTTACCAAGCAGACTTCAGTGTAAATGGAGCTCGCTCCTCTGACAGATGATTTTCATGATTTATTACAAAGAATGGCTGTCCCGCAGGATTCCCTCTGCTGGTAGCATCTACTGAAGACAGTCAGCACTTCTTTCCAAATACTCAAGACCTGCTGTACCCACAGTATTTCCTCTTCTCTCAGCTTCCCAGCTCTACTTACAACACTTCAATGCCTTCCTACAAGGCAAATTTGAACCTCCCTCTGAGTTCTTCTAAAGTCGTTTGAGGGAGAGGAATAGGACCATGGACAGAGGTATAGCCTACCAATCACTGGCGCAGCAGGAAAGCCAACTCTCTCCCTGCCAAGAGTTCCTGGGAGAGGGTCTTTAGATGAATAGACTCTTCTTATTCAGGGGTCACTTTCCCCTTCTCTAATCTTTCTTTGGAGTGACACATTTTCTTCTGGAGGCAGTGGCTCCCTTCACCAACTCCATGCTCCTGCGACACATAAAGAACACTCATTCTTGCAAATGGAGCTCTTAAAATAGTTTAAAATATTGTTGTTATAAAATATTTCAAGCAAAAATATTGAACATACTTTAACAAACATCTATGTATAAAACACTCAAAAAGTCAATATTTGACATTTGCCTTAGGGTTTTTTGTTTTTGTAAAAAATCTTGTAAGTACAACTTGAAGCTTGAATCCATTCATTTCTTTACTTTCCTCCTTTCCTCTTTTCCCCAAAGTTATGATTATCATAAGTTATTATAAATCATTCCCATGCATGTTTTTATGCTTGTTATGGTATTGCTTTGAATTTGTAAAATGTAAAGGAATATGATACTACGCTGCACCTCACATCCTGCAGTGCTTTTTTTAGTCATCATTATATTTTAGATTTATTCATGTTACAACCTGAAAGACCTAACTCATTAGTTATAACTGTTATACATTATTCCTTTGTTTGAATATACACAAGTTACTTACCATCCTGGTGCATTAGTGACATGTAGGTTGTTTTCTGTTTGTTATTGTTGTTGTCTGCTATAACAAATAATGCCACAATTAATGTTTAAATACCAGCCTTCTGATGTACACCATGTGAAAGTTTTCCTAAGCCAGAATTTCTCAACCTTGGCATTATTGACATTCTGGACTGGATAATTCTATGTTGTAGGATAGGATGTTTAGCGGCTTCCCTCATCTCTGCCCACTAGTGACTGCTAACACCCCACACACTGAGGTGTGACAACCAGAAATGTCCTCAAACATTGTGAAATCTCTCCTGGTTGAGAACTCTAGGTAACATACCTAAGAGAGGAACTGCTGCGTCTTAGGATTTATACTGATATTTTAGTTTCTAGAGTCTTATTTTTCCACATCATGCTGTTTTAGTATGTTCAGAATTTTTTCTTTTTGCCTACTTATTGATATAAAATAGTAACTTTTTATTATTTTATTTCATTTTCCCTTAATTTCTAGTGAGATTCCACATTTTCTTGTATGTCTATGGGCTGTTAGGGTTTTTTTCCCTAAGAACCAATTAATATCCTTTGCCGAATTTTCTAAGTGTTTCTTTTTCCTTTTGCTTTCTAAGAGTTCTTTATAATTTTCAAATTCTAATACCTTGATGGTTTTATGTCTGGGAAAATATCTTTCCCAGTCAAAGACTGTCTTTTCACTTTGTTAATGGATTGTTCTTATTTTATATTAGTAAAAGATCAATCTTTTCCTTTATGTCTTATGTTTTTGTGCTTTATTTAAAAAATTTTTCTATCCCAATGATGTAAAGGTAATCTCTTATATTTTTTCTGGAAGTATAAAATTTGACTATTGACATTTAGGTCTTTAAACCAACTTAAACTTCTTGTGATATGAAATAGTAAATACACATATAATCATTCCAACATTAAATTGTTCATGTTTTCACTCCTGGTTTGTTATGCAACCTCTGGTTTTAAATATTTATATTTGGTAGGACAAACCCCCAAACCCCCTGACTTATTCTTTTTCAAAATTGCCTTGGGTGTTGTGGTTGGTTATCTGACCAAAGGATACTGTCTCTTTCTCCTTTCTAATTTGAACCTAAACTGTTTTCAGGTGCCCATGAATCTTATCCCATAGTGCTCAGTCTAAGCCCATTAAAGTAATTTTATTCCACTGGGATTAGTTTAGCCATAAGCATGTATTGCATCTCTTGACAATGAGACCTACATGGAATTGCACTAGAGTAGAGACAGGATGGGGATAGGTACGTTTTCTTCTTACTTAAAAAGGTGCATAAGAAAAAGACTTGCCCTTCCTGTCTTTATACAGATTTGGAGGAAAACATGATGTCTGCAACTATGGCAGCCACCTTACCACTCAGAAGGGACAAGTGGAAGCTAACACAAGGAAATGGCTAAGCAGACAGATGAAAAGGCCCCAGGGTCCATGATGTCACTGTGCTGCTGAATTATCCAATAGTGAAACCACCTATCAATGGACATCTTGTGATGTGAAAATAAGGACTCTCTTATTTTTTTTTTCCAGGGCGGAGCTGGGGAGGAGGGGGTGAAGGAGGGAAAAACAAAAGCTTTATTGCTTTGCCATGCAAAGGAGGCCATAGCACGCTAATGCCCTAAAGACAGTGTCCTCCTTTTGGAGAGACCAGGAAGTGGCTTTATAGTTTGGGAATAGAAAACAGGTAGAAAATAAGGTCACAGACAAGGATCAGGGTAGAGGCAAGCTTTCATTCTTCTTCAGAGTTGGTGTTTAGCAGCCCCAGGACTGGTCCTGGTGGTCCTCCCTTCCAGTTTTCATTTGAAATCTCTTATTATTTAAGCCATTTTAAGTTTTATAGTCTTTTATTTGCAGTCAAAGGAATCCCCAACTACTAAAATGAGTTGGATCTGGAGTTCCTGTCGTGGCTCAGCAGAAATGGATCTGACTAGTGACCATGAGTACATGAGTTTGATCCCTGGCCTCCCTCCCTAGCCTGGGAATCTCCATATGCCACAGGTGTGGCCCTAAAAAAAAGACAAAAAAAAAATCAATCCTTTACTCTTCCACATGAATTTTGTCATCACCGTTCCATGTTACATAAGCTGATTGGGATTTTTTTTAATTGGGTTTGCACTCATATTAAACATTAACTTTAGAAGAACTGATATCTTCATTATAATGAATATTCAAATTCATGAATATGGTACATCTCCACTTATTCAAATCTTAGTTAACTTTTTCCATAAAAATATTTTATGCATAAAGTCTGTATTTTATTTACACATAAAAATCCACATTTTGTGTTATATTTATCTTATGTGCTTTATTGTTTATTGAGATTAAGGATGGTATCTTTTTTTTTTTTTTTTACTTTTTAGGGCCTCACTTGCGGCATATGGAGGTTCCCAGGCTAGGGGTCTAATCAAAGCTACAGCTGCCGGCCACAGCCATAGCCACAGCAACGCAGGAGCTGTGTCTAGGACCTACACCACAGCTCACAGCAATGCCAGATCCTTTAACCCACTGAGCAAGGCCAGGGATAGAACCTGCAACCTCGTGGTTCCTAGTCAGATTAGTTTCTACTGCCCCATGACAGGAACTCTAAGGATGATATCTTTTTATTTGCTATTAAATATTGTATTGGATAAATGCTGAGATATAGGATTACAATTGAATTTTTTTTTTGGGGGGTGCACTTGCAGCATACAAAAGTTCCAGTTACTGAGCCAGGGGTCAAACTGAGCCACAGGAGCCACAGCAGTGACAAAAACAAATCCTTAACTATTAAGCCACCAGGGAACTCCATGCAATTGAATTTTGTGTTGACCTTGTACCCAGCAACTTTGCTGAATTGTCTTTTTAGTTCTAAAACTTTTTTTGGTATAGTCTGTTTAATTATTTTCTTTATAGACAATCATGTTGCCTGAGCAAAGAGAGTTTATCTATTCTTTTCCCTTATGGTGTTGATGGAGATGCCATAGGGTCAATCACAGAGGCCTGTGTTTGGTTGCTTAATCCAATTTCCTATCATGGGTCCTGTCTTCCTGCTCACAGTTCCCTCGTGAAAGGCCCATCATAGTCAGTGATCAGGGTTTTTTAACTTCTTTAACAAGCCAGTTTGAGCGTATGAGGATGGGGGCTCTCAGTCTAGTCCATGGTTTCAAGCAGTGAATCTGGTCTGGTTCCCACCCACTTCCCTCACCCCATGGAGATCACTTTTAGTTTCGCTTCCCCTGCAGAAGCCCCATTGCAGAATTTTCTGCCTCCTTTCAGGCCTGGAGTCCAATATCTTCAGTCCTATCCATTGCTTTGTATTTCTGGTCCATAGAAAAGTTTATATTTGGGGCCAACTGTGTCTTTTAATTTTTTCTCTTGTACATTTTAAAAACAATTGCTTTGTGTTTGGAGCTAAGCAAGTACCTCAAAGATATATGTACAGCAATGCTACCTTGACCATAAATCATAATTCTAAATATCCATTATGTAAAAGATTATTTAACTAGCTTCTAAAACTGCTGATACTACATATAGTAATTATCATTAAATACAGGCTACTCAGAATTTTGACAATGTCTTTCAGTTCCTCATGCTCTATAAATATTAGAGTTGTGTCTGTGTTTTTCATGGGGAACGGAGGTAAATACTATTTTCTATACCCGAGAAAACTGAGGCCTCAGGAGTTCCTGTCGTGGTGCAGAAGAAATGAATCCGAATAGGAACCATGAGGTTGCAGATTCGATCCCTGGCGTCGCTCAGTGGGTTAAAGCATCCGGCATTGCTGTGGCTGTGGTGTAGGCCGGCAGCTATAGCTCCGATTAGACCCCTAGCCTGGGAACTTCCATATGCCGAGGGTGCAGCCCTAAAAATACAAAACAAAACAAAACAAAAAAAACAACAAAAAAACCTGAGACCTTAAATTGTGGCCAAGAATAACCAGACAGAACCACAAGACAGAGTTCCTCCAGAGGTAGGGCTATGCTTTGTTTATGCTGTGCCTTGTACAAAATGACCTTCAACGTGAGGTTTTGGGCTGAGAGAACCAAACTCTAGGCCCATGCCTAGCTCTGTCAATACGAGGTCCCATGAGTTGAGGAGATCCGTAATGAGGTCCTCAAGATCTACACAGTGCTATGACTTCAGGAAAAGAGAGAGAAGGAAAGAGAGAAATAAGAGCAGCAACAGTTGATTTTAACCAAAGCGAGTGGGAAGGAATTGTCAATAGCATTTCATCTAGAAAGTGAATTTTGATGGAGATTTAGATTTTTTAATACCAACCCCCTTAGATAAACTGGCTTAGTATGTAAATATAATCAAAATAGCATTCATTAAAATTGCAAAACTTATTTATTAAAATATGTAAAATAGCCAGCTGCAGCAGTAGTGACTAAGAAGTGTAAAAATAAATTATTTTGTTCAACAAATATTTATTGAGTTCCTACTATGTGTTAGGACTGTATAGGAAGTTGGAATGCAAAGATAACACAGATCCTTGTGCATTTACCCATCGAATTGGGCCAACTAATGGGCAAATAAGGAACCCAAATATGATGGAATAAACTCTTTAAAAGAGTGTTAATTCAAGGAGATACTTTACACCCATGTTCATAGCAGCATTATTCACAATAGCCAAGAGATGGAAGCAACCCACATGTCTATCCAAGGATGAATGGATAAACAAAATGTGGCCTATACACACAGTGGAATATTATTCAGCCCTAAACAGCTCGGGAAATTTCAATACATGCTAAATATGGAGAAACTTTGAGGATATTATGCTAAGTAAAATGAGTTGGTCACAAAAAGCCAAATACCACTATGATTCCACATAAATCCAGAGTAAGCAAATTCACAGAAATGCAAAGTAGAATATTGGTATCCTGAGCCTAGAAGAAGGGGAAATGGGAATTGTTTAATAGGCAAAGAGTTTCAGTTTTGCAAGATGGAAAAATTCTAGAGATTCCATCACAGGAGAAACACACTTAATACTATTGAAACATTCACTTAAAAACAGCTAAGATGGTAAACTTTATATGTAATTTAAAAAGTAAAAAAAGTGTTAGCTTCATGAGGACAAGGGCTTGTGTGTTTTGTTTACTGTTGAATTTCTGGCATTTAGCAGAATACCTGATACACAGTAAGCATTTGACAAATATTTGACCTTCGTCTGGTTTCTTCTCCCCATTCAACATCCTACACAACACAGAAGCCAAGGCGGCTGTGAGCCAATTCAGCAAACAAAGGCACTTCTCTACTTAGAGCCGGGAAAGAGAAGAATTTCAAATATTTGTGATTTGATATTTGTCCTGGTCACACCAACTATTCTTTACTTCTCAATTATGCTTATCTGAGCTCTGTTGGCAGTTAAATTTCCTAAAGACAGATACTGTTTCTGATTCCCCAAACAGAGTTGTGATGGACTTTTATTAAGAAAAAAAAAGTGGAAGGAAGTCTGTGAAATGAAATCATTATTAGGCTGTGAAACGAATGGCCCTGGGGCCATGCTTGCAGGTCACAGGAGGAAGGGTGAGGTAATGAGCATGTATTTGCTGTTCCGCTGCCTGGTCCCTCCCTTCACTGGCTCAGCCTGATTCTGTTGCTCAGTTTATTCGCTAGTGTTTGTGTTTTTCACTGGGTCAAAAATAGAGAGACAAAAAAAGTTTCCTTGCACTTCCTTCAGCTTTTCTACTTTTTTTGTTGTGTGTTGGGTTTCCTCTTGCTGTGATCCTTCTTCCTGCCACCTGCTAGTTTCTTTGCTCTTCTTAGCTTTCTCACTTAGGGCTTTTCCTTGTGTTCTGTAACCTTGGCTTGGTGAAGCATTTAGTGAGAGCACAAGCAGGGAGCCCGCCAAGGCACTGAGGGGTTTGCAATGAGGGATTCCCATTTCTAGCCTGGGCACCAGACAGAGCTCCCTGTTGTTGGTTCTGGCTTGCAAGACTTCAGAGAAGTGCCTTGCCTAATGCTCAAGGGGAAGCCTGGAGATGAAAGTTTCCCGGGTATCTTCTGCCTCCTCACGCTGGTGAAATTGGAGGGAAAGTACAGGCCAGAGCCAACCAAAGGCCTTCCTGGAGACAGGGTCAATCATAGAATCAACTGAGGTTTCCAGGCCTAGAGACTTGATTATGTTACTTTTGCTTTGTTTTTTTTTTTTTTTTTTTAAGGGCCGTACCTGAGGCATATGGGGGTCCCTTGGCTAAGGGGTCAAATGGGAACTATAGCTGCTGGCCTATACCACAGCCACAGCAATGCCAGATCCAAGCCGCCTCTGAGACCTACACCACAGCTCACTACCACACCAGATCCTTAACCCACTGAGCAAGGCAAGGGATAGAACCGGCAACCTCATCGTTCCTAGGAAGATTCATTTCTGCTGCGCCACCACAGAAACTCCTGATTGTGTTACTTTTTACATGTAACACTTAAATAGTAACTCATTCAACCCTTTAAATATTAACTCGTTTTAATCCTTACAACAACCCTGTGAACTGAGAAGTATTATTATCTGAGTTTTATGGATGAGGAAACTAAGGCCCAGAGAGATTAAGTGACTTGCCTAAGGTCACACAGCTAAAAAGTGCTAGGATCTGAACCCAAATTCCCTGGCTCCTGAATCCATGCTTTTAACCATTATACTGTGCTTCTTGTCTGGTTTATGTACAGTCCCCCAGGATTTCCCTTGAAAATCTCATGTGTGATTGTACAAAATATCTCCTCGAAGGTATAACACCCTCTGGTAGGTGCTGGGCATCCCTTTGAAATTTCTGTGCAGCTCTTGGGGTATCTAACAGGCATGTGTTCACAGGCTGTCTCCTGCAGAAGACCTCAGAATTGGACCTTCTCCCTCTCTAGGGATGAGGGTACAATAAAGCAATTTCTACTCATACAAACTTTAAGAAATACAATTTCAGCTTATATTTAATAACAATAAAAAGTCACGCTATGTTTTATTCTTCTTATGAAGTGGCCCTTCCCCTCCCCATATACACACAAGCAAGAATATTACCTAGGATCTGTCTGCCCTCGGTCAGGGTGAGTTTGCACGGAGCCATCCCCACATTCTCCACCCAGGCCCTTGTGAACAGCATCATGAATTTTTTAGATGATTGGCTGGACCTGGGAGTGCAGTTCAGAGCTGTAGGAGAGATATTCCGGTGAGAGTAGCAAACTGGTCTGGAGAGAAGCCCACAACCTTGGCCTCTTTGCCCTGGGAGACCATGGTCATGGCCCTGAATATCTGCAAATCCTCTGACCTTCCCCATTGCCCTCTGGCTGTGCCCCAAATGGCTTTCCCTGCTAAAAGCTGGGAGCAGAGAAGAAAGTTTCACAAAAAGTTAGGATGAGCTTGGCTTTCAGCTGCTTACACGAACTCTGACTTATGTTGAGGGGCGGATCTTCTTGTCTCTGGCCTCTTTCATGACTCCTGCCGGCTTCCCTACTCATAATTTCCAAGGCCTCTGCCCATTCTCCATCTCCAGGATGCCTGTCCTGGATCTTTCCCCCACAGGGCCCTAGTGCTAATTTGGCTGGAAATGACAGAACACAAATTCCTCCGAAGAAATTAGGTGATTCCTTCTCAGGCAAGGGCTATCCTCTCAGTACTGCATTTGCATCTTAATAAGGGCATTCAAAACCAAAAAGTTAAGAAACTCAAAGGAGTGAATATCTAGGGGTAGAATTTCTGTCTCATTTACACCAAGAGATTGGTTGGAGATTGTAGACCTCCCCACATTTGTGTATGCATCTAAAACTGGCCCAGGAGTTCCCGTTGTAGCGCTGTGGAAACAAATCTGACTAGCATCCACAAGGACACAGGTTGGATCCCTGGCCTCGCTCATTGGGTTAAGGATCCAGCCTTGCCATGAGCTTCAGTGTAGGTCGCAGACACAGCTAGGATCCTGCGTTGCTGTGGCTGTGGCGTAGGCCAGCAGCTGCAGCTCAGATTAGATCCCTAGCCTGGGAATTGCCACATGCCACAGGCGCAGCCCTAAAAAGACAAAAAATAAATTTAAAAATAAATAAATAAAACTGGCCGTAATGTCAATGTCAGGTCCACAGACATTCTCAGATCCAGAGTAAAAACATTCACTTTGGTGCAACAGCTATTTCTCTCTGAGTTTATTTTTAGGACTCATCAAATCCTAAGACCCAGATCAGGACATGCTAATAAGCTCAGTTTACTGGCAACTATAGCAGGGTCCTTTGTCAAATGGGGTATTTCCTCTGACGTCACTGGACTACTCATCAGCTCCAAGGTGGGACTTTGCCAGGAAAACCTGAATCGAAGAGGAGGCTTGGCTTTCGGGGAAGAGGGCCTGTGTCCTGGCAGAGGGTGTGTCTGCTCCAGGCAGTCCTCTCAGGGTCGCTGACTCTCTGGGTTAAGGCACTTTGACCCAAGAGGGAAAAAAAAGGTGTAAAGATCAGGGGCTACAGCAGTAAGCTCTTACGGGACGGGACTTGTGAACTGGTAGGATGGTGATGGCCTCAGCTCTACCCACCTCAGCTGGCAGAGGCCTAAGCTGTCTTCCCTGCCCACCCCTCCTGCTGTCTTCCTCCCCCACCCCCCCGCCCCGTTTCTCCCCCTATTCTGAAGAACAGCTGCCTAGGTGACACTTTTTATTTCCAAAACCTTCTTTGTAGTTCTTCCTTGACTCCGTTCTCAAAATATTCCCTCTCTTCCTCCTTCAATGCCAGACTGTTGGCATCTGTCTCTCTGTCTTGTGCAGACTGCCATCTCTGGCTCACCACGGTTTTATAATTGCCTCTGGTTAAAGTTTAAATAGATGGGTTTCAGCCCAAGAGAAAAATGTAAACAAGACCTTTCTGCAGTCTTTCAGAACTGCTGACTTCCAGTGCTTTTGAATTCTGTGCTAGGAAATTCATTCAGCTCCTCCCTAACTGAGGAACTGAGAACCGCCACTGGGCTTTCAGAGACGGGAGAGGCACTTTGAAACCATTGAGAGGCTTTTAGATGATCTACTCTTTTCCTTTTAACTCAATTAAGCCATCAGGATCCAGTTCCCATTCTAGGCTGTTTGTCTGGTGTCCTGAGGTGATAGGAGAGTTAAGCAATCTTCACGAACTGGCTTCTGAAGAAAGGGAGGAAATGAAGGGAATTTTCATTTCTTTGCTGGAATTTTTTCTTTGTGGGGGAAGAAGGAGAGTTGTATTTGTTGCCCCAAGTCTTTTTGTTCATGAGGTAGTCTTATGCATGCATCAGGAGAATGGGACCATTCTTGGCCAATGCAGAAGAAAGAGGGCAGGTGGGGTTTGAGCCAGTGATCCAGGCATATACCCCTTCATTTGCTCTTTCCTCAGAGGTAAATAGGCTATTTTGTTGCATCTTTATCAAGACTATTGGTTTTCTAAGTGTTTCTGCTTTGTGTGCTTTGTATACT
Organism: Phacochoerus africanus; assembly: GCF_016906955.1. Classification (NCBI taxonomy): domain Eukaryota; kingdom Metazoa; phylum Chordata; class Mammalia; order Artiodactyla; family Suidae; genus Phacochoerus; species Phacochoerus africanus. The sequence continues at coordinate 17,714,334 of NC_062559.1, read as the reverse complement.
TGTGATTTGGTGTCAGGATGAATTCAGTGATACTTTCGGATGTTTTAGTCAAGGATTGGTTGGATCCTTGACTTCTACTCAAAAACGTTTAATAACTCCTCATTTCAAGTTCAGGCTCCTATTCAAAGCCTTCCATGGTCTGGCTCCAACCTACTTTCACCCTCCACTATTCCAGTCGTACCCTGACCTCACTGAACTTTCTACCCTGCTCCCTGCTCCTTCCTTACTCTGCAGTGTCCCAGTGCTGCAGAGCCCTCCCCAGCCTCCTCAAAGTGCCATCTTCCTCTGTTCCATGGAACATTCCGTGTCCTCCATGCACAACCAGAACCAACACTCCTTCCCGCAGTGCTCACGCAGCCCCTCATAGGAGGCCTTATTGCTCAGCCCATGTTGATCTGGCAGCTTCCTGCTCTAGCTACTCAGCTCTTAAGTGGAGGATGGTTTATTACATCCCCCACACTGCCCTGCCTCCTGCATGGCCCATTGTCAGTGCTCAACACATCATCAATTTTTCATAATCAATCTTTCACAATCAATCAATTTTTCAACCTTTCTGAAAACTTAATGTCAATATTTTAAAAATTGCTCTTGAGAGGAACCAACGGTAGTGAAGAAAGGATTTTGGAGTCAGACAGATTTGGGTTCTAATTTAAGCTCTGCTGAGTATTAGTACTAAGGTGGTGTCCCCACTTTTTATTTGTTCCAAGCCTCACTCTCTTTGAAAAAATGAAGACAGTAAGATCTCTTTTGTGAGGAGTTCCCGCTGTGGTGCAATGGGATTGGTGGTGTCTTGGGAGCCCTGGGACACAGGTTCCATCCTCTGCCCTGTGCGGTGGGTTAGGGATCCAGTGTTGCCCTAGGCGAGGCTTAGGTCGAAACTGTGGCTCCAATCTGCTCCCTGGCCCGGGAACTCCATATGCCATAGGGCAGCCGAAAAAGAAAAAAGATCTCTTTGTGAGACTTAAAATGAGATCATGCAAGTAAAGAACCCAACACAGTTCTGTCTTATCCTTAGGTTACAACTTTTTAAATGCTGCAACATTTTACTCTGGAACATGAACATTGTAATCAATTTAATATATATGGGCCACATTTTCCCATTGCTAACACAGCCTTCCTTGACACGGCAGTTTCTTCTCATTCGCACTTGCAAGTTTTTCAAAGGCTTATCTTCTAAGTAGGATTGGATTGATCTATCGGTCACCTGAAGCGATCCCAGTGATGGGACGATGATGAGGCACCTGCTCTGCTTGTTGCCGAGTTCCTTTCCCGTGCGGAGGGTCATCCTCACAGCATCACACTGGCCTCTTCACTCCCACTGCTGACTTTAAAGAGGAAAGGAGACACCATTAGGACACCCTTCTCTTTCCCCCTCCACCAGAAGTCAGCGGCTACTTTCACTCATGGGAGAAGAGCAGTGGACTCCATTCATCCGGCCAACATTTATGGATTACCTGCTCTGTGCCAGGTACTCAGGTAAAAGATGAATCAGCCAAGCTCCGTGCCTTTAAAAGTTTCAATCTAATGGGTTTGGGGGTGGGGCAGATAAGCATTTAACTAAACAAGGATTGTATGGGAACAGAGGAACGGACAGTCAGCCAGTCAGGAAAATCTACACAAAGAGGTGCTACTTGAAATACCTGTACCTGGCTGTTAACAGACAAGAAGAGCACAGCACTTCAGGTAGAGGAGCCCCAATTCTCCCTCTGATCACTCTATGCAGCCTGACGCACCTGGCTCTACCATCTCTGCCCTGTAACAGCCGCCTTCTCCTGTGTCTAGACAACTTAAATTCTTCCTTGGCAGCAGCAGCAGCAACATTAGTGCTGGTTCCAATCAGGGAACTGACATTGGAAGCTCTGCTGCTGCTTTAGTTGCCAAGGCCAGAAAACAGCTAGAGTGGCCTGAGCTCCCTGGGGGAGGATGGAGGAGTTGAGCATGCATGTGCATACCCGTGTCTGTGTATGTATGAGTTTGAGAGGGTGTGTGTGTTGGGGGCGGGGGTGGGGGTGGGGGCGCAGTGTCCATCTGGATGGCCGGCTAGATGTTTATCTGCGGGTGTTGCCACAGAAAACAGAAGTGGGTATTCAGGGAACAAAGTGACAGCTTGGGATCTCAAAGCGACTGCTCAGAGAAGGAAGAGGTTGAAATAACCTCGACCTAAACAGAATGAAACAGAGAAGGAAGTTACATCAGAAGAGGAAGAGTGCTGACATCATGCTGAATAGCCACAGATGTCACAAAATAAAAGTAAAATGTGGATTCTTATTTTACCTAGTCAAATACTACTATAATGTTTTCTTTTTACAGCATTATTAAAATGATTGAAATAATATTTAGGACAGCAATCCTGAAGAACATAGAAAAACACAAACCAAAAGTGCTGAAATTTTAAAAAGTTACATTCATCATACCTATTTTTTTGGATCAGTGATTGATTTTAACTTTGCTTTCTATATACGAATTGTTTTCTCCCTCCATCACTTAAAAAATATTAAAACAAGTTCTGAGATTGCCTTACCGAAGAACATTTCAACAGTCTCCTTTTCTATTAGCACAAATTAAGACATTTTGATAGATACTCTAATAATAGTGAGGTGATTAAAGAGGTCAGAGCAAGAAATATAGATCTCAAGTATGTTATTAAGTTTTTTCATTTCATTCATGTAGAAATGTTAGTCTCATTACCAAAAAGAAATGCAAGAGTAGTTTTTCTTTTGATTAGATTCTTGTAACACAAATGAAAAATTTATAGGATTGGCTTTAGGTGAGGGGGTTTAGAAAAAGTTAATGTAACACTGAAATACGCTTGGCATTGGATCACATATGAGTCTTTTGAATTTATTACTTTATAAGCACAGGAATTGGCTTTACATCACCTTCTTAGAATTATAATGGCTTCACGTGATTAACTGATTTGCCAGTCTCACAAACAGTTAAAAGCATATGGAGAGGAACAAATTACTACGTATAAAATAACGAAGCTACAAAGGATATATAGTACAACATAAGGAATATAGCCAATATTTTATAATAACTATAAATGGTATATAATCTTTAAAAATTGTGATTCACTATGTTGTACACTTAGATAATATCAAACATCAGCTATACCTCCAAAAAAAAAAAAAAGCATATGGAGTTTTGGAAAGTGAACTAAAAAGTTTTATGTACTTTGGTTACAGTACAAAACAGTACTTCCCAACTGGATGAACTATAAATCTATATACTAGTTTACCAAGTAACTAGTGAATGGATTTGGGGTGAACAAAGTTGAGAGAAATTGACTAGGGAGAGAAAAGCACTTGGAAACAAAGAAGCGAAGCAAATAAGTCTGATGGTCCCTTTGTTTGCACACAGTAGATAATTGGTAAATAACTTTTGAAGGAAGGAAAGCACGAAATGAGTGAATAAGTTGTAAATATGGCAGTTCCTGCCATGGTGCAGTGGGTTAAGCATCTGACTGCAGTGGCTTGGCTTGCTGCAGATGCACAGGTTCAATCCCCAGCTGGGCACAGTGGGTTAAAAAGGATCAGCATTGCCACAGCTATAGCTCAGTTGCCTGGCCCAGGAACTTCCATACATTGGAAGCCATTAAAAAAAGATTTTTTTTAAAGCCAAAACAAATAAATAAATAGTAATATGAAGAAGGTAGCATAAACAGCTGATTCAAAATGAAGTTTATCTTTTGTCTTTTTTGTTGTTGTTGTTGTTGCTATTTCTTGGGCCGCTCCCGTGGCATATGGAGGTTCCAAGGCTAGGGGTTGAATCGGAGCTGTAGCCACCGGCCTACGCCAGAGCCACAGCAATGCAGGATCCGAGCCGCGTCTGCAACCTACACCACAGCTCACGGCAACGCCGGATCGTTAACCCACTGAGCAAGGGCAGGGACCGAACCTGCAACCTCATGGTTCCTAGTAGGATTCGTTAACCACTGCGCCACGACGGGAACTCCCAAAATGAAGTTTAAATTCTGCTTTGTGACAGGGTTAGAACATATGTCCCCTATGATGCCTGCCTTGGTGATATAAAAAAATGTATAATTTTCAGAAGCTATGAGACCCTTGAAAATGAGAACATCTAAAAATTAGGTATGGGAGAAATAGAAATCAATGCAAATTTAAATTTCTATATTTTCTGAATATTTTTTCAAGTCTAAATTCAGTGTTACTTCGGAACATAATAATGTATTATGTATAAATTGGTTTATTTACCAAACCACCACATATTTTAAATATAATTTATTCAAATAATATATGCTTATGAATTGACATTGTTTTTTTCTTTTATAAACAAATTTACTGATGGAGTTACAAGCTGACATCAAATATAATTTAGCTTTTTCAATTGAGAAGAAACCAGCCAAAAGTTAGGAAAAGAAGAAACCATAAGCACCACAGAATGTTATATTTCTTTTTCTAGACCACTGCTTTTCATCTTTTTTTGTTTGGTTGGTTTTTTGTCTTTTTAGGGCCGCACCCAAGGCATATGGAGGTTCCCAGGCTAGGGGCTGAATGAGAACTGTAGCCTACACCACAGCCACAGCAAAGCAAGATCCGAGCTGCATCTGCAAACTACACCACAACTCACGGCAACACTGGACCCTTAACCCACCGAACTAGGCCAGGGATGGAACCAGCATCTTCATGGATATTAGTCGGATTCATTTCCCCTAAGCAACAACGGGAACTCCCGGAGTTTATTTTCAGAGAATAATCTAAGGGTTACAGAGAGAGGGAGAATAAAGTAAACAAAATTCATTTGCAGCTTTCTAAAAACAGAAGTATAGTTGATTTACAATTTTAGTTTTAGGTGTACTGAATTGTGATTCAGTATCATTACAGATTGTGCTCCTTTAAAAGTTATTACAAGATAATAGCTATTGACTGTAAATTTTTTCCAAGCATCTACATTTTTGTTTAGTGAGTGAATGCCCCCCCCCACCCCCCAGTTTGTCAGTTCCCTGCTTTCTAAGCTCCAGGGGCCTTCCATCTGGATGCCTTTTCCTGACTCAGAACTTGCTGAGGCTCTCAAGGCCCACCCCAGAGAAGTCTCATAAACTCCCTACCCCAGCTTATGCTCTGGGAAGAATGTCCTTTCTCATGGTGTACCCGAGGAATGGGAGAGAGAGAAGAGGATGCCAAGTTGTGTTTTACATTTTAAATCCATAGATCTTTTCTTCAACAAGTGGCAGGCCATTTTTAATTCCTGCTCCTCAGTACTGAAGAATTTAGCATTGCTTGGTGATCCAAGGAACTTTTGCTCTTTGCCCGAAATACCTCTTACTCCCAAAGCAATATCCCCTCCTCCAAGAAATGCTGTCATGTCAGGCTGCACTGCCCTTGAACCAGACAACTTTCTCTGCTTGTCTTTATCTGTCTAAATAAAGCTAACCTACATTTGCTGTCTAATTCATTCAGATGCTTGCTGATGCTATTTAAAGCATCCCTCAAGGCTCCGTGGAAAACAAGATGCATTATCTCCAGTAGGAAACCTTTAGGTTTGTTGGTCATTTAAGGAATTCAAGAATCGAAAGAATCCATTCAGTCTTCAGTCGTTCAGATGTAGAGGACAAAGGAGCTTTTCCAGTTTTTTATTCCAGGCAGTCTTCTTTGATTATACTCTGCTGGGATCAGTTGATAGCAAGAGAAGTAGCTAGAAAGTTAATCTCTGCCTCTTCTGTGTGTGTGTGTGCACACGCGTGTGCGCACACGTGCGCACGCATGCATGTGCATGGTGTGTGTGTCTGTGTGACACGCTCCTTGTCTTTAGGCTTCATGAAATATGCCCAACAGAATGTATTTTTCATTCTGGACTCTGATAAATTTTTAGTCCTTTGTGAGTTTACTTTCCCCTCTCAGGGAACAAATGTGAAAGATCAAAAGGTGATGTCAGCTTAGTAAACAGACTTTTGAGTTTCAACTTGTCTCCACCTCTCCCTCTATAGCCTCCAAGCAATATTTCATTAGAGAATCCTGGTACTCATACATTCCAGAAAAAACAGGAGATTCTAAACAGGGAAAGAAACAACATATCGGGGTTGTAAATAGGACTCCACTGTGCATTTCTGTAGGACTGAGAGTTCAGAGAGGTTTCAAATCTGTTGCTTGTTTTTTCACATGTGTTATTTCTGTCAGTCTGTCAGCCTGCTTGGTGGGAGGGAGAGCTGGTACAATGGGATGGTTTTAACCACCAGTGCTCGGCTTAAGCCCATGCTTTTATCAGCATCCACTTGTTCAGCCACGATTCTGTGACGTCCATTGCAGTGAGTGAGTCAGAAGCCACAAGCTAACAGGTCTATTCCTTCCCGCCGTCACCTAGGAAACCAGTGCATCATCCACAGGAAATGCAGGCCCCAACGGGGAGTGTGCCCAGATCGGGTTATAAAGCTGGCAATGAGTTTTTCAAAAGAGGTCAAATAATAATAAGTAGACTCTTGGTCTAGGGTAGGAAGTGGATCCAGCCTCTTAGGCATAGATCGAGGACTGTCAGGCAGAAATACCAGGAAGAATTAGTCAGCTAAAATTATAAAAGACGTGTACTTTATAAGAAATTGGCCAAGGGTAAGGAGTATGGAGATATGGTTTGATTCCCCCAGAGAGCAAATGCATTTATTTGCCCATTCCTGAAAGAGATTTGTTTTTTTTCTGTTTTTGTGTCCGTGCGTGTGTGTGTGCCTTTTTTTTCTTTCTTTTTTTTTTTTTTTTGGTACGTTTAGACAGTGTCTGAAGTGAGATGAGGAAATTGATAAGACATCAAACCAGGCTTTCTGCTGAGTGAAATGTATACCCCCTTTTTCATGGTCTCTCTCCCTTGGGTTAAAGTAGTGATGGAGAATTCCTTCAGAGAAAACCATACCCTGCTTCACCTCAGGCTCTCACCGATTTTTTTCCTGCCTATTCCTTATTTTCTCCCTCCTTGACCACTATGGTTCAGCAGTCCAGTGCCTTAGTATATATATACAATCTACCACACACCATCCACCTCTCTGTGAATATAAGCTTAAAATAGCTGAGAAAAATTACCTGTGGAGTTTCATGTTGTCTGACAAGCTTAATGTTTCTAGGCAGATAACTGATACTACTACGGATGAAAGATTCTATGTAAAAGTACAATGTGAGCTCTCCCAGAACTTCCTGTTTTAGACTCAAAGAATATTAGAGCAGGAGAGAAAAACAACTCAGAAATCATCTGGTCCAACCTTCTCATTTTTCACATGAGAAATGAGTCCCAGAGAGGTGATTTGTCTAAGGTCATCTAGCAAATTAGTACGTATGTTGGGGGCCAGAAGAGGAGAGAAAAGAGGTAGGAAGTTTGACCACAAGAACAAAATGAGTCATTAGGTGGTAAGGCCATCTAAGAGCCTGTTATAATATTAATCTGCATCAATTGAAGTATGGAGCCCTAAGAGAGGTAATTGGTATCCTCACGGCAGGTCAGTATTGCCAAGAATATGACATTTTGTCCTGAGTATCCACTGAATGGGGACCAATGATAGACCCAAATGTGTCCAGAGGATGGTAAAGATGGTGATAAGAGCTTTAGTAACTACAGCCTAAAGAGGACAACTTAAAACATTAGACCATTTCAGAGTTCCCTGGGGGCTCAGCTGGTTAAGGATCTGTCATTGTCACTGCTGCTGTGGTTCAGAGTTCAATCCTTGGCCCAGGAACTTCCACATGTCCCAGGCACAGCCAAAAACAAATAAAACAACAACAACAAAAAATTAGACTGTCTAGCTTGGAAACCAGAGAGTTTGTCACAGAGAACATGGGAAGAGGTATTATCAAATAATTCAAAGAACAGGACTTGTCTTGAAGAGGACTTATTTCGTGTGTCTGAAAAGGACAATCCCAAATTGGTACCAGTTAGAAGGTGACAGATTTTAATTCTATATAAGTAATTTTCCAATAATTCAAGCTCATCAAAATATATTAAACTGATGGATGGGGTAGTGAATTAATTATCTCCAGAGGTGTTCAAATACGCATTCATCCAAATACATTTATTGAGTGCCTGCCATATGCCAGTCACTGGACTAGAAGGACTTTGAGGTTGTCATCTGTGTTAAGGAAATAATAGCTGCTGTATTAATCTCTATGTCAAACCTACAACTGTCTTAAGGCTCAGACATGACAAGAAATTTATTTATCACTCATATAACATCTGAAATGAGTGCTCCTGAGGTGGGAGGCTCTTTTCCAAGTGGTGGGCCAAGGAACCAGGCCATTCCATCTCATAATCCTGCCGTCTTCGACATGCTGCTTATGAGGCTGCTTTAGGCATTGCTATTCTGCTGACGGGGAAAGAACATGGAAGATTGCATGGGGAGGTTTTTAAGGGCTGGACTAGAAGGTACACTCAGCTCTGCTCACATCCTTTCTATAAAGTAGAATTCAGTTACATGGCCACACCCAGGTGCAAGGAAGGCTTATGTCCTGTGCCCAAGAAAAAGAGGAAATGGATTTGGTGACTGACTCGCAAATTTTCTTCCATCCTGTCCAACTCTGAGCCTCTATAATTACGGTGACAGAATTGAGAGAGGAATTTAAGAATTTTTCTTGTTGAATTCTGTTTTTCTTTTTAGTCATGCCTGTACCATATGAGTTCCTGGGCCAGGAATCGAACCCATGCTACAGCAGCAACCCAAGCCACTACAGTGACCATGCTGGATCCTTAACCTACTGTACCACAGTAGGAACTCCAAATTTTTCTTGTTTAATGATAATATCATGTTTCATGTTTACATTAAATGCCTTCCTACTGAAGGGCTTCTGTTAAAAATATATTGTTAGGCTAAAAGAAGCAAGGTAGAGAACAATGTATATAGTATGCTAATTTGGAGAATGAAAAGAGGGATGACAATGACAATATTTATTTATATTTGCTTGCATGTATGTGCAGAAACACTGGAAAGATGCATAAGAAACCATAAGGACCAGGGTGTGGGCAGAGGGAGGATGGAGACATCGCTGGGAGTGAGGGTCTCTGTGTTTGCTTTTAAATATTGTTTAATTAATTAATTATAAAACAATATAATTTTTAAAACATCTTTCTGTTGGAGAAGGGTTGTTCTCTGACTGATCTCTTTTTTTGTTTTCAAGCAAAGAAACTAAGAAAAGGACTATTTGGAAAGGTGAGCAGGATATAACTTATGAACCTGAAGTAGCAACAGTGATGACTATGGTGTCTCTCCTGTTGTAATGGGCTTGTACTGGATCAGTGAACTTTTGCAAAAGAAAATAAAAGAATAATAGCACAACAGCTTAGTTTTATGGATTTACCTAAAAGTCTCAGAGTGGTTTTTATACCTAATATCTTTATTTTTTATTTTTTAACTTTTTTTGTCTTTTTGCCATTTTCTTGGGCCGCTCTCACGGCATATGGAGGTTCCCCAGGCTAGGGGTAGAATCGGAGCTGTAGCCACCGGCCTACGCCAGAGCCACAGCAACATGGGATCCGAGCCGCGTCTGCGACCTACACCACAGCTCACGGCAACGCCGTATTGTTAACCCACTGAGCAAGGGCAGGGATCGAACCCGAAACCTCATCCGTTCCTAGTCGGATTCGTTAACCACTGCGCCACGACAGGAACTCCATCTTTGTTTATTTTTATAACATTCCTAATAACTATGATACAAAAGAGATAAAATAATTACTTATTTCGTAAGATACTATCGGGGTCCAGAATAGGGATTTATTTGTCTACAAATTCATGTTAGACTTGCAGGCCAATCCTCTTGATTTCTTGTTAGCATCAACATTGGAAGTATGTGATAAAAATCCTTTATGTTTTACAGCATTTTCACAAATATTTTATTTAGTTTTCCCATCAACCATGTGAATTAACGTGTAAATGGCATTACCTTTACTTCATTTATGTATTTATTTATTTATTTATTTATTGTCTTTTTAGGGCCACACCTACCACATATGGAGGTTCCCAGGCTAGGGGTCTAATCGGAGCTGTAGCTACCAGCCTACACTACAGCAACACAGGATCTGAGCTGTATCTGCAACATATACCACAGCTCATGGCAATGCCAGATCCTTAACCCACTGAGTGAGGCCAGGGATCGAACCTGCAACCTCATGGTTCCCAGTCAGATTCGTTTCTGCTGCACCACAATGGGAACTCCTGGTGTTATCTTTAGAGAGGAAAAACAATGGTGATGACTATTATAAAGTTAAAAGGCTAACAAAAATTCGTTGGAGGGAACTATCCTTAATATATAAAGAATGATTACAAATCACTAATTAAAAGGAAGTATTCCAATAGAAAAACTGACGGAGTTCCTACTGTGGCTCAGCAGTAACCACCCTGACGAATATCCATGAGGATGTGGATACAATCCCTGGCCTCATTCAGTGGGTTAAGGATCTGGCATTGCCACAAGCTGCAACGTAGATTATAGATACAGCTTGGATCTGGCATTGCTATGGCTGTGTGGTGTGGGCTGGCAGGTGCAGCTCCCATTTGACCCCTAGCCTGGGAACGTCCATATGCTGCAGGTATGGCCCTAAAAAGGGGAAAAAGAAAAAGTGGCAAAAGACATGCATTAAAAAGCATAGAGAGATCTTGATAATAAATATTTTTTCTCCTCAAACTGAATAGAGATGAAAGAAAAATAGTATTTAGTACTGACAAAGGTACATGGAATCAGGAACACAGACATTTTCCTGGAAGGGATATCAGTTTTAGAAACATATTAAAACTACTAACATTCATAATACTATGACCTAGTAACTTTGTTTTACTAATTTATCCTAATGAAATAACCAAAGAAATATAGCAATTTATGTCTAATGATATTAATATCATAGCATTCTTATGAATCCAGCAAAAGGTGGATCAAATGATAGTAAATAAATGGAGTACCAAGCTGCTATTAAAAGACCGTGTTAAAGAATTAGCTAAAAGCTAAAGGAAAATCCCACTATCCAACTTTAAATAAAAAAACAAGATGCAAAAAATGTACAGAGGAATGTATATTCACATTTATATAATTTACAAACACGTGAATTCTGAAAAAAACTGTTAATAAGACAAAACTGGCTACTAGTGTTTAAAGCTTAGGAAAACATATTTCTACCAAAATGGGGTTTGATGATCCTTTAACGTTTTAAAACTAAACAGCATCTTAATCTCCTTGCTGATAGCTATTCTACTGGGCTTCTGTATCCAATTTAGATCAGTCCTTATAAAGTGAAAGGTGGACAAGGCACTCTTTGGTGGGCTTTGCAAGTGTCATAAGGAACTCCTCAGCAGCTTCCAATGGGGAATTTTTTTTTTTTTTTTTTTTGTCTTTTGTCTTTTTAGGGCCGCACCCGCAGCATATGGAAGCTCCCAGGCTAGGGGTCTAATTGGAGCTACAGCTGCCAGCCACAGCCACAGCAATACAAGATCTGAGCTGCGTCTTCCACCTATACCATAGCTCACGGCAACGCTGAATCCTTAACCCACTGAGTGGGGGCCAGGGGTCAGACCCAAAACCTCATGGTTACTAGTTGGGTTCGTTAACCACTGAACCACGATGGGAACTCCATGGGGGAATTTAATGTTGCACAGATCTCCAATCTATGTAGTTATCACTGGTTTTCAGCAAAGATTCCGGAATGAGAACTTTTACCACAGCTGGCTTTTAAATGTTTGACTATATTTTTAGTTCTTACCTGAATTAATATTTGGGTTATAGCCATTCAAAGCTGATACCCAGTCTCTAATCACACATTCCAAACTCTTTCCGTTTCTTGGGTTACTTGTCCTCATTTCTTGCTGATTGATGTTCACGGCACAGACTGAGCCAGGATTTTTCATGTTTTGAATATTTCTTTATCTTTCAGAATCGCCCCTATTAACTAATGGTCCATCTCATTTCATTTCATACACATGCAACACTGGTGATTTTTCTTACCATTCATAACATTCACTTTGTTCATCTCTTTCATTTTCATCATAATCATAAGTTTCTTCTTAATTAATAGCACATTCAACATCCTCATTGCTTTTGCAAGTGTCAGACATACTGGACTTAATAATGTTGCAAATCACCCCAAATTAAATACAGTAAACCTGCTGGTTATAGAAAATTAGTTGGTCAAGACAAAAACAACTACATCCAACTGTTGTTGCTACCTGTTGGAGGCAGGCAAAGTTGAACATTTTTGCCTTTGGAGCAAATTTTTTTCATCTTAGTGAAAGTTCACAGGTGGCCAAGCTGGCAAAGAACCTCCAACGCTTTCACCATTGTGCCATTCTGGTGAAGTACATTTGTGACAGTAACCATCAAATTACACTTAAGTATGTAATTAACCCATATTTATCCTTAGATAGCTGAGTTGGTTTTCATTGTCTTAATGAGCTTGAGATCATGGGTTTGAGCTCTGTGTGAGTTACTTAGTACACAGGGAAAAACCGTGTTACTCAAGCAGTCTATACGTACACCCAGCCTTCTCACAAATGCATGTTATGGTGTGTGGTGGGACATATCATTTCAGTGCAGTCCATATAGGACACTGCAGTTATGATCCTTCATAACAATAATTGACTTTGGAATCTTCAAACACAAAACCTCATTTAGCCATTAGTAAGAGAGAAGATGCTTCAGTTGTATGTTTTCAAATTAAAAAAAAAATCTATCTATAAGCACAGGTTGGATCACAGTGTTCTTCAGATGTAAAATACTAAAGAAAGAGGCTTATTTTTCTCAGTGAGATCCTTAGAAAAATAGAGGGTGATACCTGATTTACCTCTACTCCCCAGGAACCTGATGACAATTAATTCCTATTGAGTTAGTATTCTGAGATTTGCCAAAGAGCAGGTCAATGTCACCAAAGAATGTTTCGTATTTGTCTAAGCAGAGAAAGCTACTGATTCACAAAGCAGTTCTTGGCCTTAAATGCAATTTTCTCCCTCTGTTTTTAGGATCTGCTCCTCCCTTCAATGCCAGAGCTGCAGGCTGCTCTCTAAATAACACTGCATCCCTGGCCTCCCAGCTCCTATTTGAACATTTCGGCAGGGCTCCTTTGAGGTCTGCCCCCCACTGCCTTCCATCTCCTAGGCTTGTCTGAGTCAGCTGTGAGTCACCTCACTCATTAGTGGAACTCAGAATGCTTCTCCGTCCTCTGGATTTTTGTCTCCCTTTCTGTAACTAGTTTTCTGACAGCATAAGGTCTGTGGACAACCTTGAAACTAGAAGGGGCTGGGTCACTATCAAATAAAAATGCTCAGTGAAGGAGTTCCCGTCGTGGCACAGTGGAAATGAATCTGACTAGGAACCATGAGGTTGTAGGTTCGATCCCTGGCCTCGCTCAGTGGATTAAGGATCTGGCATTGCCGTGAGATGTGGTGTAGGTTGCAGACACAGCTCAGATCCAGCGTTGCTGTGGTTCTGGCATAGGCTGGCGGCTACAGCTCTGATTCGACCCCTAGCCTGGGAACCTCCATATGCCATGGGTATAGCCCTAAAAGGACAAAAGATAAAAAAAAAAAAAAAAAAAAAAAAAAGCTCAGTGAAGAGGTTGGCAGACAGCAAACAGAACCAAAAATGATGATGAAGATAATGACGATGATGGTGCACAGTTGCTGCAGGTGCACCTTAACTGGCCAAATTTGGTACCTTTGCCAGTATCAGCTTATAGGACAGCACAGGAGCCCTTAGTTCTTGGTCACTTCTTTCTCTTCCTCATCTCTTCTTTCCGTCCTCACCGTCACCTCCTCCACACACATGCCAGTATGGTACAAGGTGAAAGCTCAGGGACTCCACTCTCTGGAAAGGCAGGTAAAAGAGCAATGGCCTTACAGTGGTGGGCATTCTTTTCGCCAGCATTTTCAGACTTATTCTCATTTCTACTCTTTCAATTTTACATTTCCAATTCTTTCCTTTTTGGGAGAGGTGGACCAGAGAGGACAAAATAGAAGAATTTATGCCTGGCTGATGCTTCCTGGGCATATAAAGAAGCTTAGTGAAATGATACTAATAAGAAACTCTAAATTCACTGCAGACAATTTCAACACCAAAACACCATTATTAATTCATTAATCTTACTTAAAGCCCTTTGTGAAATGGTTAATACTTGACCCAACTGGATAGTGACTAGTTTTTGGTAAGTCAGATGATTAACTCTAGAAAAGAACGCCAGAGATCACCCTGTCCAGTCTTTCGTTCTGTCACCAGGCATTGACTGAGCACCTGCAATGAGCAGACCCTGAGCCAGGCTTCGAAAGGCAGGGCTTCTCAAGCTTCACAGTGCATGTGTGTCACCCAGGAAACTTGCTAAAAGGCAGATTCTGATTCAAGAGGCCTGGAGTCAGGGCTCCAGGTTCCACATTTCCTTGAGCTCCCTGGAGACGTCCCTGCTGCTGCTGCCCATTAACCACACTCTGAGGAGTAAGACTGCAGGGGCTCTGCACAAAGCCAGACAAGGCTTGACTCTGTCCCTGAGAGTCAACTGGGGGGCTCACAGGCTCTGGGATCCTGCACCATGCATCCCTTCTCCTCAGCTGCTGATAATTATCTGTGAGGCCCAGACAATGTTGATCTATTCTTCTCAATGCTCTCGGCTTTCTCATGTCATCACTTCCAGTGGAGAATATTAAAATTACAAGACGCAAATTGGCACTAGGGCAAGGAAAACACCCACTTATCTAACCTTGTCTCTGAGGTCTAGTCTAGGCCATCTTACCAGAGATCTCTGAACTCACATTTTAGGCAGAGTCTGGTTAACAATAAAGTATTTCTTTGATTGCTACAGAGATCTCCTTTTATGATTAGTTTATATCCTTTGCCAATTTTTACATTAGGGTCTTTGTCTTTTAATTATTGAGTTGTAACAGTTCTTTATTAAAATATTAAGAAGGATCTCTTTGCCCCTAATAAAGGTTTTTTTTGCCTTTTAATTTTTCTATTCATTCTGGAGTTAGGAATTTTTGACTCTATGTTAACATTAATTTTCTTGCTAAATCTAAGCAAGCCACTTTACCTATTGTGACATGGTTCTTTTACCAGTAAATGGAAGCAGTAAAGACTACATACTGAATATATGCTGAGTATAAAACTGTTGAGTATTAAAAAGGAAGTACACATGGGAAAAACAAAAAACAAAAAAACAGGGAGTTCCCATTGTGGTGCAGTGGAAACGAATCTGACTGGTAGCCATGAGGTTGCAGGTTCAATCCCTGGCTCACTCAGTGGTTTAAGGATCCAGTGTTGCCGTGAGCTGTGGGTATAGGTCGCAGACAATGGCTTGGATCCTGTGTTGCTGTGACTGTGGCTGGCAGTTATAGCTCCAATTTGACCCCTGGCCTGGGAACCTCCATATACCTCGGCTGAGGCCCTAAAAAGCAAAATAAATAAATAAACAAAATTTTAAAAAGGAAGTACACATGTGATGTGCTGTACAGTAATAGGACAGGGGTACTTTGATTTCAGAGCTTAATTTGATAGCATTATTGAACCCAGTGTGGGACATAGCTGAATGGTGTTAATAAGTACCAGTGTTTTGTTTGTTTCATTTTGTTTTGCTTTTACTTTGGTTTTAGTTATTAAGCAGTTATAAAAACTCTGAGTGCTGTTCTAGGTTCTTGGTAGTATGAGCCAAAAAGCAGATGAAGAACTTTGTATGCGTAAAAGTGCTTATTGTGATTTCTGTTTACCCTTTGCTTCCTCAATTGCAACTTTCTAAATTGTCAACAGACAAGATCTTCTACCATTCCTAATACATTCAATTAAGAAACTATGTCAGTCCTGAGGCAAATGACCCAGTTGTTCCTTGGTCTACATTAGCTGTCTCATCTCTACTAGAACCTTTTATTTGTTAAAATTATTTATTTATATAGTAGAAGTTATTAGTGATAGTATTCCCATTTAGACTGATAGGTTTTTGACTAACTTAGGGAAATAGAAACTTTGTACTTTCTCCCTCATCTATGATGTTTAATGCCTTTAAGTTCTCTCCATTATTGCCTATAAGACAGAAAGAAGGAAGGTAGGAAGGAAGGAAGGAAGAATATAATAAACCATTAATAGTAAAGTATACATGTCTGAAGACAATGTGTTTTGCCTCTAATTGGTGTTTGTTTTTCGATACAGTCAAAGGAAAGAAACTCTAATGGCAAAATCAGAGAATACTTCCTCATTCCCACTGCTTCCACCTATACTCTTCTGAAATAAAATCTGCCTTATGAGTCTCTACATTGAGCATAGATAAAACAAAAAGAGTCAATATTATTGAATCCCATCCATTTGCCAAGCACTGTGCTAAGTGCTTTCACATACATTTTTTCATCTAATGGATCATTTACTTTCTTACTTCAGGGGAGAAGATGAAATTGTGCCTTTACTTTGCTACTCTTCTTCCTAGAGTACTTACTCCTCCCTGTCTGTGTCACTTTATACTTGAAGTAAGGGAATGCAGTTTGAGGCAAAATCCATTCTTTTTTTCATTTCAGCCAGGTCCATGGCAAAAAGTTGGTTGGTTTCTCATTCTGGAAGATGAGGCATATGTTAATTTAGGAAAAGGGAAATGGAAATGGAACAGAGCTGAGGATTAAATGCTCTTTTATGGATAAGGATGGGCACCTGCCTCTGGTGAGTGGTCTTTTTCTGTTTTTTTTTCCCCCAGATAATCCAATGAAATCTCCAAAAAAAAAAAAAAAAAAGCAGCTGTATACATCCAACTCTGCCTTTGATTTATTTCTTTATGTATGAACGCAGGTTCCTTACCACTTCCCTCACACACATATGACCCACCAAAAAAAAAAAAAAAAAAAATGGAAAACCTCTCTTGGAAGAATACAACAGATCTAATCTATTCCTAAGATTAACTGCCATTTTCTCCTCTTACTCTGATTCCAAATTTTGAACTCCACTAAGGAAAACACAGCCTGGGTGACATTGCATAACCAGTGAGAAAGGAATCTTCCTTGGGCACTGAGAGAAGGGCTGAGTCACTAGCTCAGCTCTTAGGAATGGTTCTCTAGCTGCTGACTGAGGCCACATGGGTTCAGCCATGAGGCCGGCAGAGACCTCCCCAGAGACTAACAAAAAGGAGGCAACCAGGACTAGCCACTGGCCCAGTTTTAGAAACACCCCCAAGGACAGTGGCCAGCAGTCCAAGTCCCAATGTCCTGGCAGTGCGGCAAATGCCTGGTGCAATCTGGTGGATGAATGATGCCCAACAACAGAAGACTCTGGAAAAGGATGTACTTATAATTAGGATGTGTGGCATTCTTATTCCAAAGGCTTATTCTTTATTCTTTCACATATACAACAGACATTTGAGTGACTACATTAGGCACTGAGCTAGAAGTGGGCATATTTTTTGCCCTCAGAGTTGACAGTTCAGTAGAAATAGAGTAAGCGTAGGAGCTCTAGGAGAATTTAGAAGAGGCACTTAAGATTTGAGAATTGGAAAAGCTTCCCTGAGAATGTGAAAGGCTTATGCAGGGGGACATGGAGAAGGGACACTCCAGATGAAGGAGGCAGCAGTGCAAAGTCACAGGGGCAAGAAAGAACAGGTGGATCATTGGAGAAGTAAAGTGGTTTGGCATGGCCAAGATCAAAATGTACAGGGGATGGGGCAAGAGATGATCCTGGAGAGGTGAAAAGGGGTCAGATGATAAGGTGAAATCTTGCGTGAATGCAAGAAGGTCGGAAATCTATCCTGAGGGCAATGGGAACCGCTAACTGACTTGTGGAGGAAGGATGGGTCAGATATGGTTTTAAAGCAAGTTTTCTCACTGGTTATAAAGTTGAGTTTGGATGCAAAAAAAAAAAAAAGCAAGTATAGAAATAGAAGGGCCAGGTTGGAGGATCTTGCAGTAACTGAAGGAGGAAATAATGTGGGCCTGAACTATAGCAGAGGCAACAGGGTTACAAGAAAGATGAGTTGAGAGATATGAAAGCAGTTGTTATCAATTGACCTTGGTGATTAGCCACAGGTGGGGCCTGAAAGGGCTCATAATGACTCTCACCTTTGAGGGGTAAAGAGAAATGATGGGAGCAGAAGGTTTGCTGGAGAGAGATAATGAGTTCAGGCTGAAAAAGGAACCCAAGACAGAAACCCTGCCATTGACCTAAGTATCCGTGGTGGAGGATCAGGGCAACTGAGTGGCATTGGGATGCCCCCAGTGTACCCCAAAGGAGGCTTAAGGACACTTTCAGCCCCCACCAGCTAGAGAGGATGGGCCAACAAATACAAGTTCCTACTTAGAAGCCTGGGTGGCTTATTAAGACTGAATTGGTGTAGGACTGAGGCTGCAGATGAGAGGTCTTCAGAACCTGCAGCCAAACAGGGCCTGACAAGCTGTTTCCATGGAGACTCAGTGTGCACAAGAGGGAGTGAGTAGGAGGGCTGATCCATTCCAGAGCCTGGGTCACAGGCTGCAGCGGGCTAACAGATAAACAGGAAAAAGACGTAGTCAATCAGAAAAGGATGTTCAAAACTATTGGCAGTTAATTGGGGTTATATCATCATAATTCTAGATTAAGTCTAACAATTTAGAAGGATTAGGGTAAGCCACTTAATGAACCTGCTAGTTATTTCAGGTACCACTTAATGAGGGCACACGGAAGTAGCTGCCAACTCAGGCTAACTACAAATGTACATACACCCATCTTGAACCTTTCTGCACCCCTGGACTCTAAGTAGCCACATATCATTTCCAAGTTTCTAGGCAAACAGGCAGAGACATGGGAAGTTATTTTTTTTTTTCCCTTTGCCATAGTGATGGCAGTAATACTCAGGAAATCTTTGGAATTCTCTGGGAAACTCAGGTGCTGGCAAAACCTCAGATTAGATGTTATTATTAAACAATTTCAGGAACATTCTGGACAGAGAGCCAGCAACATGAAGCCCCAAGTGTTTTGTGTGTGTGTGTGTAGTAGGATATACATAATAAGAAGTTGACTATTTTGACCATTTTTAAATGTACAGTTCAGTGGCATTAAGTATATTCATAATCTTGTGTAACCATTACCACTACTTCCAAAACTTTAGCATCATCCAAAACAAAAACTCTGTAACCATTAAGCAAAGACTCCCTGTTGGGCCCCAAATGTTTTTAATAACTTTATTGTGCTGTGAAAATTCTGCCTACCAGTCAGGACAATAGTTTGGCTGCTTCAAATAAGAAAACTAGCTTGATTTTAGTTTGGTCAGTCACTTTCAATTTAGATCTGGGTTTTTTGGGCCAAAGACTCTTTGTCCTGTGGGTGAGCTTGTTAAACCTAATCTCTGGAGGGAGACTGATTTTAACCATCTTAATGGCTGATGGGACTTATTAATCTTGATCTCCAAGGTATTCAAATGGCTTGTGGCAGTGCTTATTAAGAAGTCAGTAAAAATTAAGTCAAGAGCCACAGGCCTTTGTAAAGATCCTACTGGAGGCAAACTATGTTCCAAAGATAACTAGAAGATAAACTGTCTAGGAACAAACTTCATTTTAAGTAACCAAAAATGATAGTGCCTGAGGAGGATAAGACCTATTTCTGGCTTGGAATGGTAGACTATGACCAAAAGATCAGAGCCAGAAATTCCAAGTTTCCTACTGCCTTATCTCTCACAAATTCAAACATTTAGTGAGGGTAGGGATAAGCATTTGTGACTTCCTTTCTTCATCCAAGAAGTTGGAGGTGTTTAGAACATGATGCTTACTGGACAAGATTCAGTCTGGAGTTTACAAATCCAGGCAGATACTTTCCAGATGCATGATATCAGTCACAAGAAATAGCAGGAGGGTTAAAAAAAATGGGGAAGGTTTTGTGAAAACCACTCCACATAAGCACAATCTAAACCACATGCCCTATCCGGAGACCAGTGGTGAGACAAATAGTTTAACACAATATGATATTCCTGGGAGCTGGAGCTCAAAAGAGGTTGACTGGCTTACTTGGGGTCACCCAGAAAACTGGGAAGGGGGCTAAGATTTAGTACCTTTGTTTCCTGATACCTGGTTTAGTGGTTTATTTTCATCAGTATCTGCTGGTATTCTGTGCTTCAAAAGCACAGAGCCCCTCTGTAAAGCTTTTTTTTTTTTTGTCTTTTTGCAATTTCTTGGGCCGCTCCTGAGGCATATGGAGGTTCTCAGGCTAGGGGTCAAATCGGAGCTGTAGCCATCGGCCTACGCCAGAGCCACAGCAACGCGGGATCCGAGCCGCATCTTTCACCTACACCACAGCTCACGGCAACACCGGATCCTTAACCCACTGAGTAAGGCCAGGGATTGAACCCACAACCTCATGGTTCCTAGTTGGAAACGTTAACCACTGAGCCACGACGGGAACTCCTAAAGTTTTCATTTGGTCAGGGGTGATCTATCAGTACCTTTGCCTCCAAATTCACCTCCAATTTAGTCTTCATATCACACTTGGTTCAGAACCCAAATTCTGAACAGTTCATGAAAATGTTGTTAGCAGTCAAGAAAAGCTTTACTGCTATTAAGTTTGTATCAGGGGATGATTCTAAAATGGTGACTTGAAAAACTTCAAAGACCCACTCCCCAACAAAACAGCCATAACTGGTGAGAGCTATTTTTAAAAATAATTATTTAAAATTGTTATTCCATAAAGGGAGATGAAAGCCAAGAATATCAAAGGCTAGTGCCTCTACCGAGTGCCCTGCTTATAAAAGAGGGGTATTGCTCCAAGAGAAATGGGTTACTGTCCTTGCTCCTAGTTCAAGAGCAGAGTCTTAGAGTTTTTTGCCTAAGGGAAGAGGCAGGTGATAAGAACCAAGACCTTAGAAGTTCTCCACAAGGGAACAGACTTTATTTGAAACACAATGTGGGGAAAGTTCAAGCTGAAGAGAGTCCTAGAAAACAATGGAGGTTTTGGTGATAAGTGATTAAGATGAAGCTGGTAGCTTTATGAGAATCACAAGCCTGACTACAGGCTAATTTACTAGAGGGAGCCAGAGTAAACAACAGCTAAGAAGAGCCCTCCCATAGTCAGAGCAAATCTCAAAGGGGCCTCAAAACCACCTCTGCAGAGGGGCTTAAAACTAACTGGATCCAACTGTGTAATAATGTATGAAACAGGCATTGTTAAAAACAATAGAGTGATTTGCTAGCAACTAATGGAGCCTAATATCTAAAGATCATACCAACAGAGACAGATTGAGGATAGAGACAGTCAAAGATAAGTGTGCTAAAATCACTGCCATCCAGGATGACTGTGCACATGACCAAACATGCACCTTCTGAAGAGCAACATCAGAGGTTTCACCTTGCAGGGAAATAGACTTCACTAAAATAGTCTAGCTAGGTCACTAAATAAATAAAAAAGCAACAAGAGCTCATAAGTTCAGAAATAAACAATAAGGTTGAGGGGATCAGTATACAGAGCTGCTACAATATATTATCTAAAATGTCCAGTTTTCAACAAAAAACTTATGAGACATGCAAAGAAACAGGAAAGGGTGATGTTCCAGGAGGATGTTTCCTCCTGTTCCATACACAGGGGGAAAAGAGCAATCAAAAGAAACTTCCTGTGAGAGGGCCCAGACATGCAACTTGGCAAACAAAGACTTCAAAGCAGCTGTTATAAATATATTCAAAAAACTGAAGGAAACCATGCATAAAGAAGCAAAAGAAGGTATGATGGCACTCTCTCACAAGATAATCAGTAAAGAGACAGAAATTATTATTATTTTTAAAGGAACCTAATGGATATCCTGAACTTAAAAAGTGCAATCATAGGGAAAAAAATTCACTAGAGGGTATCAGTAGTATATTTGAACTGGAAGAAGAAAGAATCAGTAAACTTGAAGGAAGATAGGTAGATAGATAGCTAAATAGATGGATAAATCAATAGATAATAGATAATTATTTGATCTCAAGAACAGAGAGAAAGAAGGATATGCACAATGCAAATACCAGAAGGAGAAAAGAGGAGAGAAGCAGACAAAATATTTGAAGAAATAGTAGATGAAAACTTCTGAAATTTGATGAAAAACATTAACCGACACATCTAAGAAACTCAACTAATCCCAAGTAGAGTAAATACAAAGAGATCCACATTCAAACACATCATAGTACAATTTTTAAAAGAGAAAAATCTAGAAAACAGCAAGAAAAAAATCAATTCATCACATGCAAGGGAACTCAAATAAGACTAATAGCTGACTTCTCACCAAAAACAATGGAAGCTAGAAAGCAGTGAGATGGCACATTCAAAGTGCCCTGGCAGGGTGGGGGAATTCCTGTCAAATAAGAATCTTTTATCCAGTAAACTATTTCTTAAAAATGAAAGCAAAATAGAGATAAACAAACTCTGAGAGAATTCATTGCTAGCTGATCAGATTTACAGAAATAAGGAAGTTCTTCAAGCTGGACACAAGTAATCTCAGTCAGTAATTCAAATCCAAACAAAAAACCAAAGAACACTAGTAAGTATAATTATGTAATTATAAAAGACAGTATATTAATGCATACTTTTTTATTGTTATATCTCTTAAATGATCTCAAAAGAAGTCATATAAAAGTACTTATTTGACAATGATAACACAATGGAGGTGAATGGGAACAAAGTAGTATTAAAATAAGAAGTGAGTTATAAGATGGTAACTCAAATCCACAGGAAGAAATGAAGAGAACCAGACTTGGTAAATAAGAAGGTTGTTACAGCAAACTGTAAATGTGACTTGCTTTCCTTTCTTTTCTCATCTTTAAACAAATGACATAAAGATATGTTAGTTAATAATTATAACAATGTATTATTCAGTTTGTAACAAAAACTATTAGACCTGACATCTATAAAATGCTCCAATACACATACTTCTCAGATGGATATGGACTCTTCTCCAGAATAGATCATATTCTAGGTGATAAAACAAGCCCTACTAAATTTAAAAGATTTGAAGTTATACAAAACATGACTTCTGACCACAAAGGAAATAAATTAGAATCAATAAGACAAGGACACATGGTAAATTCACAAATATGTGGATATTAAACAATTCACTACTAAATAACCAATAGGTCAAAGAAGAAACTATAAAGCAAATCAGAAAATTCTTTGAGATGAATGAAAATGGAAGAAAACATACCAAAACTTATGGAATGTACCAAAGTAGTTCCTAGAAGGAAATTTATAGCTGTAGATGCCTATATTGAAGGAAAAAGAAAAAGAAAATAACCTATTCTTCCATTTTCTGAGGTTAGAAAAAGAAGAGCAAATTAAACTCAAACCAAGCAGATGAAAGGATGTAGTAGATCAGGGTGGAAATTAATGAAAAAAGGATAGGAAAAACATTACAGAAAATAAAGCCAACAGCTGGTTCTTTTAAAAGAGCGGAAAAAAAAAAAGACAGATCTTTTGCTAGACTTACCAAGAAACAAAAGAGGGAAGACTCAACTTACTAAAATCAGAAGTGAAAGAGGACAATACTACCAACCCCACAAAAAATAAAAAGAATTATACTAAAAAAGGGAATGCTATGAACAACTGTATGCCCAGAAGTTAGATAACTTGGATAAAATGGACCAATTCTTGGAAGGACAGAAACTATCCAAACTGACATAAGAATAGAAAACCATAATAAATCTGTAAAATATATAAAGTGATTGAGTTGGGAATTTAAAACTTCCTACAAAGAAAATCTGAGGCCCAGATGAGTTCACCATTGAATTTTACCAAAATTTAAAGAATTCATACAAATTCTTAAATGTCTTCCAAAAAATAGAAGAGGAGGTAACACTTCCAACTTATTCTTTGAGGCAATAATTACCCTGATACCAAAGCCAGACATCATTTTAAAAAAGTACAGAATGATATCTCTTATGAATAAAAATCTGTCAACAGTATACTAGCAAACTTAATCTAGCAACATATAAAAATGACTATACACTCTTAGAATAAAACAGGACAAAGCTTCACAACATTGGATTAGGTAATAATTTCTTGGATATGATACAAAAGGCACAGGTAACAAAAAAATAGATTTTGTCTAGTAATATACAAAGAATTCTTACAGGTCAATAATAAGAAGACAATTCCATTTTAAAATGGACAAAGAATCTGAATAAACATTCCTTCAAGGAAGATATAAAAAAGGTCAATTAATAAACATTTGAAAAGATCCTCAACATCATTAGCCATCACGGAAGTGCAAATCCAAACCAAAATGAGAGGCCACTTCATACCCCTTAGGATGGCTATAATCAAAAAGACAGATAGTAATAAGTTTAGTGAGGATGTAGAGAAATTGGAATCTCCATATACTGCTGGTGGGAATGTAAAGTGTTATACCACTTTTGGAAATCTTTCTGATTGCTCCTCAACTAAAACAGAGTTGCTGTAAAACCTAGCAACTCCACCCCTATATATACAACTGAAAGAAATGAAAATATATGTCCACATAAAAACAGCACATAAATGGTAATAATAGCAGTATGCATAATAGTCTAAAATTAGAACCAACCCAAATGTCTATCAGCTAATGAATGATTAAATAAGACATGGTATGTCCATACGATGGGTGTTATTGGGCAATGAAAAGGAATGAAGTACTGCAACATGGATAGACCTTGAAAACCTTATGCTACATGAAAGAAGCCTGATTCCATTTATATGAAATGTCCAGAAAAGCAAATCTATAGAGACAAAGTAGCAATTGCCTAATTGCTGGGGTTTGATGGAGGAGGTTAGGAGGAAATGGGGAGTGACTGCTAATGGGTACAAAGTTTCTTTTGGGGGATGATAAAATATTCTAAAATTGATTGTGATTATATTTGTACAACCCTGTATATATACTAAAAAACACTGAGCTGTACACTTTAAATGTGTGAATTATATACTATGTGAGCATATCTCAATAAAGTTGTTAGATATATGTATATAGAGACAGATGACAGATAGATAGACAGGGAAAGGTATTATTAGGCCAAGGAATAAAAGAATACCTAAACCCAGGCTTAGCCCAGGTACTACCCTTACACCTGACAGTAGAGTCAGTAATAAGTAACATTCTGTTAATTAGGTTGCACCTAAAGTGCTAATGCAGGAGTTCCTGCTGTGGTGCAGTGGGTTAAGGATCTGACTGCAGCAGCTTGGCTGTTGTGCAGGCATGAGTTCAATCCCTGGCCCCAACAAGTGGGTTAAGGATCTGGCATTGCTGCAGCTGCAGCCAAAAAAAAAAATAAATTAATTAATAAATGAAGTCTAATGCAGAGCTCTCTGTTGAACTAGGCTAAACCTCACAGCCAAGATAGAATATTTAGGGGGCATTTTTGTTTGCCCTAAACCCAACCTGAGTCTAGCAGTTTTATCACCCTCTCCTGGGTGTAATGATAAGAGAGTAATCAAGATCATGTGAGAGAATTAGAGGAGAACTAAATAGCTGAACTTTATCATGTGAGGGAGAATTGCTCTCCTAATGCTGAGGCCACCTCAAAGGAGGAAAGAGAGGTAACGGAAAGGGTAGGGAGAAGAAGGGATGAGGGGAAGGCCCAGTGAACTTATGCAGTAAATATGGATCTATGCCTGCAATCAGAGTACTATCTCTTCTTGCAGAATAGGACGGAGAGGATAGAGAGAAAGTTGATGTTCCTCTCCTGGATGCTCTGTAGTTGGAGGAAGATGCCTGACAGATGGAGATGTAGGTATCAGAGAAGGCTGGGTCAAACCAAACCTGAGCAGAATGCCTTGGTGAGTAAGAATGCTCTACAATTCCATGAAAATCAAAGACCCATTAGAAGAAGCTGCTCATTTCCAGGTTTCCAAGAAAGATTTTTAACCCATAAGGAAACTGTAGAATTATTAAAGCAATTTGTGTTTATAGCAAGGTTACAACTGTTGGTATAATGAAGTGCTTTACAGATATTATCAGGTATTTGGAGCAGGGAAGCCATGTGTTTACATTCCCAGAGCTTTACTGTATTAGTGCCTCGGGTGGTTCTTTTTTCAGTCTTATTCCCTCTCTTCTGAGTGTATTTCTTTTTATTTTATTTATTATTATTATTTTTTGCAGTCTTCTTAGGGCCACACCCATGGTATATGGAGGTTCCCAGGCTAGGGGTCCAATCGGAGCTACAGTTGCTGGCCTATGCCACAGCCACAGAAATAGCAGATCTAAGTGGCATCTGTAACCTACTCCACAGCTCATGGCAATGCCGGATCCTTAACCCACTGAGTGAGGCCAGGGAGCGAACCTGCAACCTCATGGTTCCTAGTCAGATTTATTTCCACTGTACCGCAATGGGAACTCCTGAGTGTACTTCTAATCAGGATGCATTAAAGATCTACTTGCAACGAAGGAGAAAGGTAGAGATGAATTTCAAAACTATATAGAAGACACTCACATCAATGTACAGATCCTCTAGACAGAAAATCAAAAAGATCACAGAGATCCTAAATGACACAATAGAAAATTTAGACTTAATTGACACTTTCAGGACATTACCTCCAAAAATATCAGAATATACATTCTTCTCAAGTGCACATGGACCATTTTCAAGGATTGATCACATACTGGAGCACAAAGCTAACCTCAACAAATTTAAGAGTATAGAAATTATTAAAAGTATCCTCTCTGACCACAATGGCATGAAACTAGAAATCAACCACAGGAAAACAAATGAGGAAAAAACCAACTACGTGGAGACTAAAACAACATGCTAAACAACATGCTACTAAAAAAACAGTGGGTCAATAAGGAAATCAAGAAGGAAATTAAAAAATACCTCGAGACAAATGATAACGAAGAAACAACCATTCAAAATCTATAGGGTGCCACAAAAGCAGTGCTTAGAGGGAAATTCATAGCGATACAGGCCTTCCTCAAAAAAGAAGAAAAATCTCAATTCGACAACTTAACCCACCACCTAAATGAGAAAAAGAAGAACAAACAAAACCTAAAGTCAGCAGAAGGAAAGAAATCATAAAGATCAGAGAGGAAATCAATAAAATAGAGATGCTAAAAACAATAAAAATCAATAAAATCAACAGCTTGTTCTTTGAAAAGATAAACAAAATTGACAAACCTCTGGCCAGACTCACCAAGAAGAGGAGAGGAAAAACTCAAATAACAAAATAAGAAATTAAAAAGGAGAAATCACAACAGATACTGCAGAAATACAAAAAAACATAAGAGAATACTATGAACAACTATACGCCAACAAATTTGACAACCTAGAAGAAATGGACAACTTTCTAGACAAAATGGACAACAGCCCACCAAAACTGAATCAAGAAGAAATATATCAGCATTCCCATTGTGGCTCAGTGGTTAATGAATCTGCCAAGGAACCATGGAGTTGCAGGTTCGATCCCTGGCCTCGATCAGTGGGTTTTAAGGATCCAGTGTTGCTGTGAGCTGTGGTGTAGGTCGCAGATGTGGCTCGGATCCAGTGTTGCTGTGGCTCTGGTGTAGGCCGGCAACTACAGCTCTAATTAGACCCCTAAACCTGGGAACCTCCATATCTCCATATGCCATGGGTGCAGTCCTAGAAAAGACAAAAAAAAAAAAAAAAAGGAAGAAATACATCAGCTGTACAGACTGATCACTATAAAGGAAACTGAATACGTAATAAAAGCACTCCCTACAAATAGAAGTCCAGGACCAGGTGGCTTCACAGGCTAATTCTACCAAACATACATAGGAGAACTTATACCTATCCTCCTTAAAGTTTTCCAAAAGGTTGAAGAGGAAAAAACCCTCCCAAAGACATTTTATGACACCATCACCCTAATACCCAAACCAGACAAAGATACTACCAAAAAATAAAACTACAGGCCAATATCTTTGATGACTATAGACACAAAAATTCTCAAAAAAATTTTAGCCAACCAAATCCAACAACATATAAAAAAGATCATACACCACAACCAAGTGGGATTCATCCCAGATTCACAAGGATGGTTCAACATATGCAAATCAATCAACGTCATACACCACATTAACAACAGAAAAGTCAAAAACCACATGATCATCTCAATAGATGCAGAAAAAGCATTTGACAAAGTCCAACATCCATTCATGATAAAAACTCTTACTGAAATGAGTACAGAGGGAATATACCTTAAGATAATAAAAGCCATTTACAACAAATCCACAGCAAATATAATACTCAATGGAGAAAAGCTGAAAGCCTTCCCACTAAAATCTGGAACAAGACAAGGATGCCCACTCTCACCACTTATATTCAACATAGTATTGGAAGTACTAGCCACAGAAATCAGACAAACAAAAGAAATAAAAGGTATCTAAATTGGAAGAGAAGAGGTAAAATTGTCACTGTATGCAGATGACGTGATACTATATATAGAACACCCTAAGGACTCAACCCCAAAACTACTGGAACTGATCAACAAATTTAGCAAAGTAGCATGATATAAGATTAACATTCAGAAATCAGTCTCATTTCTGTATACTAACAATGAAATACTTGAAAAGGAATACAAAAATACAATACCTTTTAAAATTGTGCCCCCAAAAATCAAATACCTGGGAATAAACCTGACCAAGGAGGTAAAAGACTTATACACTGAGAACTATAAAACATTAATCAAGGAAATTAAAGAGGATTCAAAGAAACGGAAAGATATTCCATGTTCCTGGGTTGGAAAAATTAATATTGTAAAAATGGCCATACTACCCAAAGCAATGTACAGATTCAGTGCAATCCCTATCAAATTACCCATGACATTTTTCACAGAACTAGAACAAATAATCCAAAAATTTATATGGAACCACAAAAGACCTAGAATTGCCAAAGCAACCTTGAGGAACAAAAACCAGGCAGGAGGCATAACTCTCCCAGATTTCAGGCAATATTACAGAACCACAGTAATCAAGAAGTGTGGTACTATTACCAAAACAGACATACAAACCAATGGAACAGAATAGAGAACCCAGAAATAAACCCAGACACCTACGGTCAATTAATCTTCAACAAAGGAGGCAAGAATATAAAATGGGTAAAAGACAATCTTTTCACCAAGTGGTACAGGGAAATCTGGACAGTCGCATGTAAACCAATGAAACTGGAACACACCCTCACACCATGCACAAAAATAAACTCAAAATGGCTTAAAGACTTAAACATAAGACAAGACACCATCAAACTCCTAGAAGAGTATGTAGGCAAACTATTCTCTGACATCACCCTTACAAATGTTTTCTCAGGTCAGTCTCCCAAGGTAACAGAAATAAAAGCAAAAATAAACCAATGGGACCTAATCAAACTGACAAGCTTTTGCACAGCAAAGGAAACCATAAAAACAACAACAAAAAGACACTAACAGAATGGGAGAAAACAGTTGCAAATGATGCAACTGACAAGGCTTAATCTCTAAAATATACAAACAACTTATACAACTTAACAGCAAAAAAGCCAACAACTCAAAGGAAAAATGGGCAAAAGACTTGAACAGATATTTCTTCAAAGATCTACAGATGGCCAACAAGCACATGAAAAAATGCTCAACATTACTAATTATTAGAGAAATGCAAATCAAAACTATTACGAGGTACCACCTCACACCAGAGTAGCCATCATTAATAAGTCCACAAATAACAAATGCTGGAGAGGGTGTGGAGAAAAGGGAACCCTCCTGCACCATTGGTGGGAATGTAAATTGGTACAACCACTATGGAAAACAGTATAGAGGTACCTTAGAAAACTATACACAGAAATACCATATGACCCAGCAATCCCACTCTTGGGCATACATCTGGACAAAACTTTCCCTGAAAAGGACACATGCACCCATATGTTCGTTCCAGCACTATTCACAATAGCCAAGACATAGAAACAACCTAAATGTCCATTGACAGAGGACTGGATTAAGAAGATGTGTACACAATGGAATACTACTCAGCCATAAAAAAGAACAAAATAATGCCATTTGCAGCAACGTGGATGGAACTAGAGACTCTCATACTAAGTGAAGTTAAGTTAGAAAGAAAAAGACAAATACCATATAGATATCACTTACATCTGGAATCTAATATAGAGCACAAATGAACCTTTCCAAAGAAAATTATGGACATGGAGAACAGACTTATGGTTGCCAAGGGGAAGGGGGAGGGAGTAGGTGGGATGGACTGGGAATTTGGGGTTATTAGACACAAACTATTGCCTTTGGAGTGGATAAGCAATGAGATCCTACTGTATAGCACTGGGAATTGTATCTCGTCACTTATGGTGGAGCATGATAATGTGAGAAAAAGGAATGTATATGTGTATGTGTGATTGGGTCACCCTGGTGTACAGTATAAAATTGATAGAACACTGTAAACTAGCTATAATGGAAAACAATTTTTAATTTAAAATTTAAAAAAATAAACAAAACTATATAGAAGAGACACAAACCTAGTGACCTGCTCTATGGTTCACTGTTTTGTAAAAGGGAAATGACCTATAGGGTGTCTTTGGTGAAAAACAGTCCTATTCCTGTCTGTTTAGCTCCCTGAACTGCAACAGTTTGACCTTTCAGTGCAATTAAGCAGCCCAAAACCCAAGGGAGGACATGGCAGGAGCAGGGGAGCCAGTTATAGCCAAGAGCAATGATTCTCTCTGAAGACTTCTGGCACTCTGATTGGGGTTGATAATTTTTATTCACCCTTTTGAACTTTCTTCTCAGCTGTTTTTTTAATATATAACCCTTCTATCAGGGTTGCAAGACTCTGACCAACAGTACTCATCCTGTGCCACCCACCTCCTTACCCTGAGAAGTCTGACCTTCCAGAGAGCCTCACCTCAGAATAAATTATATTTCCAAGTCAGAACCCCAATCACCATTTGTGTTGTTTTACAGAAAAGTAATTTTCCATGATTCCCTTCTCCTTTACAAAATTCTAATATATAGAGAGAAAGAATCAAAATAGTATAATGAACACCCAATGTCCATCACCTAGATCAAACAATTGCTAAAATTTTGCCATGTATTCTCCATTTTGCCTCTTTTTTTTGCTGCAAGTTTAATTGAAGCAAGTTATAGAAATATATATATATATTTCTCCCCTAGATATTTCAACATTCATGTCTAAATTAATAAACACATCAAGTAAACACAATTCCATTATCACACTTCACATGATTCATACAATTTCTCAATAGCATTTAATACCCACACATATTCAGATATTCCCTATTTGTTCCCCAAATGTCTTTTATTTATTTATTGTCTTTTTGTCTTTTCTAGGGCTGCACTTGCAGCATATGGAGGTTCCCAGGCTAGGGGTCTAATCGGAGCTGTAGCCACCGGCCTATGCCACAGCCACAGCAGTGCCAGATCCGAGACGCGTCTGTGACCTACACCACAGCTCACAGCAACGCAAGATCCTTAACCAGCTGAGCAAGGCCAGGGATCGAACCCACAACCTCATGGTTCCTAGTCGGATTCATTAACCACTGTGCCATGACGGGAACTCCCCAAAATGTCTTTTAAAAAATACATGGCAAAATACACATAGTATAAAATTTACTGTTTTCAAGTGTCCAATTCAGTGGCCTCAAATACATTCACCATGTTGTGTGATCACCACCATTTCCAGAACTTTTTCATTATGCCAAACAAACTCTATATCCTTTAAGAATAACTCCCCATTTCATCCTCCCTCAAACACCTTTTAAAGATGATTAACTCAAACAAGCCCCCCATGTTTCATTTGGTTGGTTTTGGTTTTGGGGTTTTTGGGCTGTGCCTGTGGCATGTGTAAGTTCCCAGGCCAGGGATCAGACTCAGGCCGCTGCAATGACAACACTAGATCCTTAACCAGCTGTGCCGCAAGGAAAGTCTGGTTGTCATGTTTCTCAAGGCTCCTAATCTAGACCTGTCTCTTTGCATCACACCCAAATACATTTTATTTTCATGATACTGACTTCTTGACAATTCTGGCCTCATTGTTCTACAGAATGTCCCACCTGCTGGATTTGTCTGATTGTTTTTTCATGGTGTTGTTGAACTTGTTCTTCTATCCTCTGTATTTCTTGTAAGCTCAAAGTTAGATCTAAAGGCCAATGGGAATCGGGTTAAACATTTTGGTAAGAATTTTTCATAGGGTAATGCTGTATACTTCCTATTGCATGTACATAATTCCTGGTTATCCCACTACTAATGAAGCTAATACTGATCACTGGGTTAAGGTGATGACAGCCTGTTTAAAAATAGGAACTTGACTATTTGCACTATTTTAAAATGATTATCCCTGCTTTGAATGTTCAGATAAAAGGGCTCTGAGTTGTTGCCTGGCACCTAGGAGACAGCCTTTATCCTGTGTAAAGGATAAGAGGATTAAGATGGAGGCTTTTATCCCCTTTAAGGAGTAGATGCAGGAGTTCAAGTTTATCTCTGGGGAGAGGGGGTGGTCAATCAGGGCAGAAACTTCTGGAATATGAAGTCTACCAGGGCCACTTTTCCTCTGGGACCAGAAGAAGGTACTCTGAAATTGGTCATCAGCCAGAACTTAACTATGAATAAATAGATCTTTTTGCTAATACTTATTAAAGACAGAATACTTTGGGAGTTCAGATACAGAAGGCTCTTTTGTGGTATTTTAAAATAACTCTCCCTTCACTTTCCATTCATCCCCCCATCAAAACCACTTTAGACTGTAGAATAAAAAATTAAAGAAGAATGTTAGGATGCAGAATAGACAAAGCTTTAGATGTTTCTTGAGTACTGTTAAATTCTAGAGTGAGGTAAATGTATGCATCTGTTCTCTTTGGTTGATGTTTACCTCTTATCTTTAAGCTACTGTAAACCAAATAAATGACCCATTTAAAATATAAACAACTAGATTAAAGGATTTCATTATTAAAAGTAAAAATGTGGGTTTCTAAGGAAAACAAGTTATTTTTAAATCTCCAAGTAAACACTTTCATTTTACAGTAATTAAATACCCAAGTCAGTTAAACTCTGCTCAAGGTTGCCCTATATTTCTGGATACCCAGAGGGGTTTTTTCAGTTTTTGCTTGTCTGTTTTTTATGTTTGTTTTTCAGCTAGTTTAAAGACAGGGGAGTTGTCGTGAATTTTCTGCATGGCAGGGCAGAACTTAACCTTAGGATACTGATGAACAATTTCATTTTACTACTGTAATTAGTAATATCCTTTTTCCCCATTTATTCTGTAATTTTTATTTATTTACCTTTAATGCTTTCTTCAGGTTGTTTTTTTTTTCCCCTTTTTTAGGGCTGCATCCGCAGCATATGGAGGTTCCCAGGCTTGGGGTCTAATCAGAGCTACAGCTGTTGGCCCATACCACAGCCACAGCAATGCTGGACCCGAGCCAGTCTGCGACCTGTACCACAGCTCACGGCAATGCTGGATCCTTAACCCACTGAGTGAGTCCAGGGATCGAACCCGAAACCTCATGGTTCCTAGTTGGATTGTTTCCGCTGCGCCATGATGGGAACTCCTATTCTGTAATTTTTAAAGACTCTGGCTTACCAATTGGAGAGGGGAGGCGGTGAAGATCCCTTTGAGGAAATAGTTCTCAACAACAGCACTGCCAGCAAACCTAGCAACACTTGCGTACTGCCTCAATTGGGGGTTACTATATTTGGTGACAAATATCCCATCAGTAGTTATAAGAACAAACAGTGTAAATGGCCAACCATCCTTTTCCTTTTTTCCCTCCTCTTTATATATAAGCTCCCTTCTTTCCTTCTTCCTTCTTCTTCAGCCTCTCTCCGTGCCTCCTCTCCCCTCACTCCTTTTTTCTTCCCTTCTTTTGTCACTCATTCAGCCATGACGCCCCTGTTCCCACCACATTTTATGTTCCTGAAGAACTCCCTCCTTCACATCAGCCAGCGAGAGGTCCCTGAATACTTAATAGAATCAAAGGGGTGGGAGAATCCCAGAGGAGGAGGTCTGTGCCTGGATCTGTGTTCTGAACTCCCTCTGTTCAATTGCCATTTGTTTTGAACTGCCAGCCCATTTCCAGTCTGGGTTTTCTGGGATCTAAGAGTTCTCTGAGGATAGCAACAGCATCACTTGAACCATGTCCAATACTTCAAAAAAGCCTAGAAGACACTGTATATTTACTCACAATAAAGACTGAACACATAGACTAAGTAACAGAAAGCTTTCTTTCTAGGGGAAGTAGGGGGCTGGGAGATGGGGGAGACTATGCCACACTAACTGTATCTTCACAGAAGAAGTTCTGGTTGGTTGTGTGTGTGTTGTCTACAGGGCAGAGAAAGTCTACTGGAAAGAATGTGGGTGTGGAGGTAAAGCCAATCAGAATTTAGTTTCTAGCAATCAAGACTTGGGCTATTGATACTCTGAACCTCAGAGATGTTACTACAGATGTTTACTCATCTGTAAAATGGGGCTAATCATTTCATGTTTTCAGACTACTTAAGAATTTTAGAGAATGTGAGTAAATCCCTCATTAATACAATATCTGGCACCTAATAGATACTTCATACATTTTCCTTATGAATATGATTTATTTAGTAGATAAAAACCTTCCAAAGTATATAGCTTTGGGGGGAAAAAAATGAATCTGAGCATTGAGAGAAGAGGTTGGGAGGCACTCACATAACATAGCTCTATACAGCCACACCAGTTAGAACTTAAGAACTCCTGTCAAGTCCTGAGGGCGCTGATTACAAGGGTATACAAGAAAGGGGATGTACAAGGAAGTCACACATCCTTTGTGGTGATCAACAGATCCTACCTTGAGGAGCATACTCAGTCCCCTAACCAAAACTTAGGAACACTTCCTTGAGCCCACCTGTTCCTCTGCTGGGTTCCTGTGTAGTGTGGACATAGCTCTGGTGATGAGGTTCAAGAAGCACCAGGTCTGCTCCTGGCTATCTAAGTGCAGCCAGGGGTTTTAGGTGGGAAGACAAAGGAATGGAGTGCTTTGGGGAAAGGGATAGAAGATGAAGTCTGAGGAAAAATGAGGAAAGCTAGGGGATCATCACAGCTTAGTCTAAATCCTTAGAAAGCAGGGTAGTAGAATTTACTTCTTGAAAAGAAAAGTACTATCCCAAGACTGCTTCTTTCAACTCAGCCTAAGGAACACTTCCAAAAATGGGACTTTCTCCTAAATCTCTTACCTCTCCCTGGACCTGGGCCCTATCTCCCGGTTCATCTCTTTCTCTTGACACTTCCAAGATAAGGAGATCAACTGTCCCTTTCCTATAATGGGGTCACGTTTACAGGCAGAAGCTATCTAGCATTTCTAGGGCCCTTGTCCCAAACCTCTACTAAATTTCATCTGGTAGAGCATCCATTTGTATAAAGATGACTTATGGAATCCAGCTTTTAAGTGTGGTGTTTCTGTTGGGCAGGACAAATGAATTTCGAATATCCTGTTTTAAGCTGAACTTACTCCTTGTTATTTTAAAGGCTGAAACAAGTTGTTTTTTAAAATGTTTTCAATCAGCAAGTCTTAATTTTTTGTCCTTAACACCCGGGGCTACTGGAAGAAGGATTTAATTTTCAAAGTCTGGTCAGTAAACAAAAGTTCCCCAATAATATCTTCAGGCAAGCACCAAAAGACCTCATTTTTTGCTACAGTGCTTGGTTGGCTCCCCCACAGTTGAACACTGGTATTGTGTTCAACCAAACCTTGTGTAATCACTTTAAAAAATACCTCCAAACATGAAGTTAACTTACTAACTTATTTCTTCTTCTTCTTAATTATCATGTTTAGCGAAAAACAAAAGCAAAATTAAGACAGGTTTTAAACGTAGTATTATCTGGCTAGACCCTAAGCATATTACATCAACTAGATTTTACTGGGGTTCATATGATAACCATGGTCAGGAGATGATTATTCACTGTTCTCCTAAGAGTATGGAAATGTCCAGAAGGGACTGGTTAGATAAGCAGAGTCTACCATGCATGGCTACAGCTCTGTGGGAATGTCTAAGCTTTAAAATTAACTCCAGAATCCCACTAAATGCAATAGTCCCTCATGTTGAGCTTTGTCTGGAACCTTCTTTTGTCTCAATCCTCTGAAGCTATGGACCTGGACTCCTGAAATTCACCCTAGCCTCTCTTCCTACTTGCGACTAGAAGGAGAGTTGGCAAATAGAGGTGTATTAGTCAAGATAGGCTAATTGTTATAACAAATGACTTCAAAATAATGGTTTGGCCCAATAAAAAATAAATTGTTCTTGTCATAGTGCAATATAGGTTGGTAGGAATGGAGATGTACGGAATGTGGAGGTCCATCCTATGCAGTCACTCAGAGACTTCTTCTAATGCATGGCTCTAGCTTCCTCTAGATTCTCCGAATCGTCTCCATTCAGCCAATGGGTGGGGAAAAGGCCTGCTGTGTATTGCATGGAAGGCTTTTTATGAGCCAGACCTGGAACTGGTGTCCATAACTTCCATCTACATTCGATTAGCCAGAACTCTGTCACATGGCTCTGCCCAACTTCATGATAGGATAGGAAGTATAATTTAGCTGTGTACCTAGCTCATAGCAGTTTCTCCCACAAAGGGAGACAGACAGCTCCTCAGGGAAAGCCAATGGTTCTGCATTTATGTATCATCAAAGGTATGCAAGTAAATCTACTGTCCCATTTTCAGGTCACTTAATGCCTAGACCTACTAGTAACATCTTGGTCAGTTTCTGAAAAAAGTCCATCTGTCGACATCAGAATCAACCTTGTTACCACCACGAATCAGTCCACACTGCAAACTTACTTGTTTATATTTAGGACTTTCCGGAGTTTCAAGATACCTGGGCCAAGCCCATGCAGAAGTTCTGATCGGAAGCTGCTTATGCACTTGCACTCGGCCCTCCTCATCAGGTGGCTCCCACAACAAAGTCTGGAAAGCAATCCATACAACTGGAAGCCATTTGTAATGTCTAATCCAAACTGTGTTACATGGGACCTATGAAGAGAATAAATGTGTCATAAAACTTGAAAAACTATCTCTATACCTCTTTAAGAACTACGAAAAACATGTTTTTGTCTTTTCTCAATCAATGTATTTTTCACAGCTGTCACGACTCCGTAATTGTCTGCACTCTTGCTTCCTGCTTCTCTCATTAACCAATTTGCAGAGGCTATTTCATAGCGCTACCATTTTAGAGATATCCATTTGTCCTCATTTATTCACAGGCAACTATTCCCATTGAGATTTTAGCTTTCTCCAATAATGTTTGTTCATCTTCTTATATAAAGAAGATAAGGACATAGATTGTACAAGGTAATGATGGTAAAGTCCTGATATACACCCTGTTCTGTTTTTCTAGTTATGGTGTAAGTTTTCACGGCCTCATCCACACTTTCCTCTTGTAATGTAAGACATGCATTTATTATATGACTCATGGGATTAAGGTGTAGTCTTCATTCATTTCCTTATCAATTCATTCTTTCTGAAATATATACTGAGTGACTACTATGGGCCAGACAGTGTGCTACATGCTGGAGTCAGAACAAAGAACAATATGTATGCTGTTCCTACCCTCATGGAGCTTATGAATGAAACAGATTCTAAGTAAATAATAATGCAAAATATTAATTATAATCCTGACATTTGTATGGAAAACTTACTTTCATTTTAGCATTTTGGATAGTCTTGGATCACCAATAGTTTTTAGTTTTTTCTTTTTAAGACTGAGGTCTTTGTTCTTCTGTAAAAACCAGTTTCTTTTCCTTAAGGTAATCATTCATTTGTTAACTGATAATATGCATTAATTCATTAAATATCATTATAAAACTGCTATTTATCAGGCACTATGCTAAGATTTCCAAATACAAAAATGAAAA
The DNA here is from genome assembly GCF_016906955.1 of Phacochoerus africanus. NCBI lineage: Eukaryota > Metazoa > Chordata > Mammalia > Artiodactyla > Suidae > Phacochoerus > Phacochoerus africanus. The sequence goes on along the minus strand of NC_062559.1, from coordinate 17,676,649 downwards.
GACAGTATTCTTGCCCTCAAGGCTCAGAGTCCAGTTGTGTAGACTGGCATGCAAACCACACAGTAGATTATGATAATTGTCATAATGGAGAAAAGGGAAAGGGGAGTGAGACACAGGGAAAGGAGGAACTAGATCAGCTTACATAAGTCAGAGAAGACTTCACAAAGGAGGGCTGAAGGGTGAATAAGGCTTTGATAGGAGTTCCCGTCGTGGCGCAGTGGTTAACGAATCCGACTAGGAACCATGAGGTTGCGGGTTTGGTCCCTGCCCTTGCTCAGTGGGTTAACGATCCGGCGTTGCCGTGAGCTGTGGTGTAGGTTGCAGACGCGGCTCGGATCCCGAGTTGCTGTGGCTCTGGTGTAGGCTGGTGGCTACAGCTCCGATTCGACCCCTAGCCTGGGAACCTCCATATGCCGCGGGAGCGGCCCAAAGAAATAGCAAAAAGACAAAAAATAAAAATAAAAAAAATAAAATAAGGCTTTGATAAGTAGACAAACAAGGAAGGGCGTAAGATGGCTAGTTGACCATCAAAGGCTCATGCTCTCCTTCCACAGCATCAACTTATTCCAGGAATTGGCCCAACCAATTTCCAATCCCCTATACAACTAGGTGGAACCAGGTGACCAGCTCTCATTAATGGGATGTGAGCAGAAATGATATACATCATTTTTGGACTAGGTTAAGAAGTACGCAGGCCTTTTCTTCCTTCTCTTTCCCAGCTGATAGCTCTGTAATTAAAGGACTCTGAAGCTTTGAAGACAGCAGAGCTGCAAAATAGAAGGAGCCTGGTTGGAAGGCAGCTTGCCACACTGAACTATTAAATGTCTAAAAAATACCTTCTGGAGTTTCCATTGTGGCTCAGAGGAAAAGAACCGGACTAGTATCCATGAGAATTCGGGTTTGATCCCTGGCCCTGCTTAGTGGGTTAGAATCCAGTGTTGTTGTGAGCTGTGGTGTAGGTCGCAGACATACATGGCTCAGATCTGGCATTGCTGTGGCTGTGGCGTAGGGTGGCAGCTACAGCTCCAATTTGACCCCTAGCCTGGGAACTTCCATATGCCCCAAGCGTGGCCCTAAAAAAAAAAAAAGAAAAAAATCACAAAACAACAACAACAAAACCAAAACACTTTCTGTTGTGTTAATCTACTGATATTACACAGCTCATTTGTTACAGCAGTGGGCTCTACCTTAATACAAGGCAGTCCAAGCAAAGTGAACAGTAGCAAGCAAAGGCTTACTGATGTGAATGTACATGGTCAGTAAGTATTTGAAATTGCAAGAAGAGTGTTATGGGGGAGTACAAATAGCCCAATATGGCCAGAGGATTAAATATGTGATTGGTGGGAGTGAGAGGAGGGTGGTTGGATAGATAAGCATGGGCTGATTTCAAAGAACCTTGAATGTCATGCTAACAGGTTTAATCCCGTGGAAGGAAAACCAATGAAGAATACTGAAAAGATGAGAGGCAGGATATCTGAGAAACATAACACCCAAGAAACTGCTTTACTTTTCTTGAAATGTAGGATGCGAATCCAAAGATGAAAGTTGGGATTTCAGAACCAGAAAACATTATAGTTTAATCAAACCTCATTTAACAAATGAGGAAAGTGAAGCCCAGAGAAGTTAAGTACCTTTGCCAAGGTCACCCAGCTAAAACTTGGCAGAGCTGGGGAATAGAAGGCTAGTCTCTTGTTGCCAGCCCTACAGCACTGCTCTTTCCACTGTGCCACAGGGCTTCAAAGCAGTTGAGACCAGCTGGTGTGCTTGTGTTTTCAGTTCCCTAATGAAGACATTGGGGATTTGGAGGCAGGATATTTACCATGGAAGGCTGTCTTCTCTGTAATTCCTCATCTGGCTTGAACCACTATTTTGGAAAAGGTCCATTTTTCAGCATCAAATTTCCCTAGAGGACAATTGGGAATGTGCTTAGTGGTCTGTGGGGTGCCCTTGCACTTTCTGGGCTTTTGTTGGAAAGATGAGAAGAAAGTAGCAGTGGTTTGGGCTCCTGGAAATGCCGCCTGGTCCCTAGGCATCTGGGGAGTTGTTGGCCCTTTCAGTGACTGTGGTTTAGCCTGCCAGCTGACTGTCCTTCAGGGGGCACATCAAAACTTCTTCAGCTTGTCTGCTTAGAGGGTCAGCCCCTATGGCTGGCATTTTATATCATTTTCTGTTCATCAGTTCACTACTTCTGGTTTTCGTATATTGTTAAGTTGATTCACTATTCATTATAATTATTTTTACTCCATGTGCCACCCAGAGCAATATGACATACATTTGTTTTTTAATAGCAAGCGAGGGCAAAAGGACAACTGTGCTGAGGCCAGTCTCAGCAAAGCAAGACATGTGGCCTGACTTAAGAAAGACCAGGTATTATTGAATCCTTTTAGAACTGGGGAAGCCAGAGCACAAGTTGGGGGGCAGAAGGCATCATTTATCCAGAAGTCCCCCAAAAATTGGGACAAATTAGTTTCTTGATGTTTTTTTGGTCTAGAGTTTTATGATCATCTCGCTCCCTGTCCTTTGGTTGTTTCATGGTTTCTTTCCTTGTGTGCTGCTCCACTGTTAGCTCAGATGGTTAGGAAGAAGTATTAAGGAAGATGAAATTGCTGCCCTGAGAGTGCCTTCACGGCAGCCAAAGACAATCCCTTCTACAGAGGAAAGTGCTTGGGCTTTGAAGCTGAAAAGACACAGGCCACTTGCCAGCTGTAAGACCTTGGGCCAGTTCTTAACCTCTCTCAGTTTCCTATTCTGTGAAATGGAAAAATAATGTAAACTATTGGGAGTGGTTGTAGGGATTAAATAAATGAATACACATAAAGCTCCTCTCAGTGCTGGGCACAGAGTTGGCTCATAACAAGTATTATTTCTTTTTCAGGTCTCTGTCACGTTCCCATCTTTTCCCCAATCCTTATCCTAGGTTCTGGTGAAGATGTGAATTAAATAAAAGAGTGAGCAGATGGAGACCAAAATACCACCTTGATTGCTGATAAAGGCTATTTATTGTGAGAGATAACGGGACACTAAATACTAAATGAGTTTTAGAATGAGGTAGACTTGTTCACTCAGTCGCAGTAACTTTTGACCAGGACAGGCCTTCTCATGCTGGGGGTGGGAAGGGAGCCTACCCCCAGAGGAGCAGACCAAGGTGACATCTGCACTGCGGGCGGGTAGATACCTCAGCGGAAGAAAGGAGGAGCTAAGATGAGCTTGCCCGGTGTACCTCAAAATTCACCAAGCGGATTAAGCCCCTCCTGTAAGGAGGAGGAACAAGAGAAGGAGTAGACAGAAGCCAGGAGCATCAAACTTCCACAAGCATTTCCTTCAGGATTTCCCTTCTCTTGTCCCTCTCCTCTCATTTTGTGCCTGTTTTCAGCCACTCTGCTCATGAAGGACACAGTTGTCCATATGTCACTGTGGGTAGCCTCAGAATATAAAAGGTTGGAAGAATATAAAAGATGTGGGAGAGGTTGGGTTGAGTCATTGGTAGAAAAAGAGAGGTAGCTACATAAATCCGGAAAGAAAAGCCTAAATTCAGAGTTAGGAATTAGAGGTCTGAAGGGAGGATCAGTGTTCAGAGACCTGTGCTAGACAGGAGGGCACTGCAGGAGCATAATCAGAATTTCTAGGCATGGGGCAACACCCTATGGCCAAATCCCAGGAGGACAGGTAAGCATCAGGGTTGCAAGAGATCTGACCTCTGAGTCCTAGAACCACATCTCCTGGAGATGACTCTCAATCTTATCTATCCTTTGCCTCAGTTTTTAATCTTTAAAATATAAGCATATTTTGTGATTATAAAACTAATACATGATCACTTTGCAAAGTTCAGAAATACAGAGAGGTATAAAGAAAAAAGCTCAGAAATAACCCATAATCTCACTAATTAAGAAAAACTAATGTTAACTTTGATTCTATTTCTATTCAGTCTTTCTTCTATGCATATCATTATACAGATAAGGTGAATCAATCTATACATGTTAAATTTGCATGCTGAATTTTTTACTTAATATTATAATCCTTTCTCCATGTTATTAAGAGTTCTCAGTAATTAAACATCATTTAAAATGACATTTTCCTTGGTTTTAAGCACATCTGGATCAATTTCTACCACTTTATGAAAATCCCATAGGTCTGGTGAGATCTCCTAAGTATTTACCTTCCTTTAAGGTTGGTGAACAAGGCACTTCAAAGCCCAGGCCTCAGTGGGGCCTGTGCATGGTAACTACTGCACAGTACTTGATCTTCTGGAGAGTTCTCATTTTTCTAGCAATTGATGACATGAGTGATCCGAAGATGCCACCCTGCAAAATACAATTCAAAGCATAGACCTTTCTCATACATCACATCATTGGTACACACTCAAAAGAACCACTATATTAGTTTGCTATAGCTGCCATAACAAAATACCACAGACTGGGTGGTTTACACAACAGAAATTTATTTTTTCACAGTGCTGGAGGCTAGAAGTTCAAGATCAAGGTATCTACAGGTCTGATTTCTCCTGAGGCCTCTCTCTTTGGCTTGCATGTATCTGCCTTATTGCTGTGTCCTTGCCATGCTCTTTTCTCTGGGCATGGGCAGTCCTGGTATCTCGCTGTGCATACTGAATTAGGGCCTACCTTTAAGACTTCATTTTAACTTTGCCTCTTTAGAGACTTTATCTACAATATATGGTCTTTTGCTTAGTATAATGTTTTCAAGGTTCATTCATGTTGTAGCACACATCAGTACTTCATTTTCAGGGGTGAAAATATTCCATTGCATGGATATACCAAATTTTGTTTATCTATTCATCAGTTTATGGACATAGGTTGCCTCCAGTTTTTAGCCATTATAAATAATACTGCTCTGAATGTTCACATAAAAGCTTTTGTGTGGGGTATGTTTTCATTTCTCTGGAGTATACGCCTAAGAGTGGAATTGATGAGCAATTTGGTAACTCCATGTTCAGCATTTTGAGAAACTGACAAACTGTTTTCCAAAGTGGCTGCATCATTTTACATGCCCACCAGCAACATATGAGGGTTCCAATTTCTCTATATCCTTACCAACACTTGCTATTGTCTTTTTAAATTATAGTCATCTTTGCAGGTATGGAAAGGTATCTCATTGTGGGTTTGACCTGCATTTCCCCATTGACTAATAATGTTGAGTTTCTCTTCTTGTGCTTATTGGCAGTTTGTACGTATTCTTTGGAGGAATCTTTATTCCAATTCTTAGACCATGTTTTAACCAGGTTGTCTTTTTATTATTGAGCTGTAATAAATTTTTATATATTCTAGATATAAGTTTCTTGTCAAATATACAATTTGCGAAGGTGTTCTCCCATTCTGTGGGTTGTATTTTTACTTCATTGATGGCATGAAGGTTTTGAAGTCCAATTAATTTTGAAGTCCAACTTATCTATTCTTTCCTTTTGTCACATCTGATTTTGGTGATAAAAAGCAACTAAAAAACTACTGCCAAATCCAAGGTCATAAAGATTTTTTTACTATGTTTTCTTCTAAGAGTTTTATAGTTTTAGTTCTTACATTTACACCTATGATCCATTTTGAGTTAATTTATTTGTACAGTGTAAGGTATAGTCCAACTTCATTCTTTTGCATGTGGATATCCAATTGTCCCAGCACTATTTATCGAAAAAACAGTTCTTTCCCTATTGAATTGTCTTGGGCTACTTGTCAAAAAAATCAATTGACCATAAATGTAGGAGTTTATTTCTGGACACTCAAGTCTATTCAATTGATCTTATGCCTTATGCCTTGATTATTGTAGTTTTGCTGTAGGTTTTGAAATCAGGAAATGGACATCTTCCAAATTTGTTCTTCCTCTTCAAGAGTGTTTTGGTTATTCTGGGTTATATTTTCATATGAAATATGGCATCAGCTTTTTAATTTCTGCAAAAGAAAGAAAGAAGGAAAGAAAGAAGGAAGGAAGGGAGGAAGGAAGGAAGGAAGGAAGGAAGGAAGGAAGGAAAGAAGGAAAGAAAGAAAGAAAAGAAAAGAAAAGAAAAGAAAGGAAAGGAAAAGAAAAGAAAAGAAAAGAAAAGAAAAAGAAAGAAAGAAAGAGAGAGGGGTTCCTGTTGTGGTGCAGTGGGTTAAGGATCCAACATTGTCTCTGTGGCAGTGCGGGTTCAATCCCTGGCCCAACAGAGTGGGTTAAGGATCCAGCATTACTGCAGCTGTGGCAAAGGTTGCAGATGCAGCTCAGATTCACTCTCTGGCTTGGGAACTTCCATACGCTGTGGGTGTAGTGGAAGGAAGGAAAGAAGGAAGGAGGAAGGCAGGGTGGCAGGTAGGATCTGGACAGGACTACACTGAATTTCATTTTCTGATTGTTTGTGGTTAGTATATAGAAATACAACTGATTTTCGTATATTGCTTTTATAACCCCGCATATTTCTGAACCTGTTTTATCTTGTATTCTTTTTTTTTTATGTTAACGTCTTTTTTTTTTTGTCTTTTTGCCATTTCTTGGGCCGCTTCCACGGCATATGGAGGTTCCTGGGCTAGGGGTTGAATCAGAGCTGTAGCCACCGGCCTACGCCAGAGCCACAGCATCACAGGATCCGAGCCGCGTCTGCAACCTACACCACAGCTCACGGCAACGCCGGAACCTTGACCCACTGAGCAAGGGCAGGGATCGAACCCGCAACCTCATAGTTCCTAGTCGGATTCGTTAACCACTGCGCCACGACGGGAACTCCTATCTTGTATTCTTAATCATGATACTTTACCTCTTACTCTGTGCAAGGCATTGTGTTAGATATTACAGAAAATACAAAAATTAACAAGACACGGTCCCTGTTCTGAAGAAGCTTATAGCTTAATTCAAGAAATAAGACATAAACTTATTGAGTAAATAATAGCCCATTTCAGCAATGTACTGGGAAATACAGAGTCAAGTGAATGCCACATATAATTAGAGCTCTAGCAAATTTCAGGGGATGGAGGGACAATGAAAGTTGGAGAGATCTGGAAAAAAACAGAGTAGAAAGGATCTGAAGGCTCACTTATATGAGCCACCCCCATAAACACACTTTTAATTTCAGCATTTGAGAATTCTATAAGTCTTATGAGATCCTTTTGCTATGAATGACCCTCAGAGTTACCAGTGGAGCATATATCCATACCCAGATTTAATAAATTATAACAACTTGCCATATTTGCTTAATAACTTAAAAACAAAAATAAAACATTTTTGTTACAAAAAAGGCCCTTCCTTCCCATCTCTCCTCAGAGGTAACCAATATCTTGAAGATGGTAGAAACCCCACATATGTCTTTATATTTTTACTGTATAATATATATGCTTTCAGTGTTTAAATATGTACATAAATAGCATACATATTTTTCTGAAAATTTTTTAACGTTTTTAAGATTTATCCACATGATACCTGTAGAGCTAGTCCATTGTTTACAATATAGTAATGTTATACTATATAATGCTGCAATATAAGTCCCATTGTATAAATATTCTAGAATCTATTCTCTGGATGGGTATTTGTTATATCTAGTTTTTTGCTATTTCAAATCATGGTATAATTAATGGCCTGGTATGTACCTCCCTGGGCTCATGTGTGAGAGTTCTTCTAGGCTGTATATCTAGAACAGAATTTGTTAGGGAACAGAATTCACACATTCTCAACTTTACTAGATTGCTCTTCAAACTATTCTCCACAGTAACTAAACTTTTTTTTCCCTCTTAACAATGATATGTGAGAATTTCTCTTGTCCCATATTCTAATCAACTGTCAAGTTTTTAAAAAATCCATATATCTGGGTCCTATTTTCATAGATTCTGATAAGGTAGCTCTGCAGTGTGGTTTGAAACAGGCCAGAAGTGATACTGAAACATAGATATCTTTGACAGCATCAGCTTAGTGTATGTATGTGCGCATAACCTAATATTTGAAACAGCAAATCATTGGTCTGTGAATTGGAACGGTGAAAGCGCCCTAGCATTTTGTTGGTAACATCTATGTTGGCTGCATTTAGATCCTTGAGGAAAAGGAAGAAGTACCATGGTCCACATGCCTTATAGATGTGTTCTGAATCCAACAGAGGTATGTGACTGATCAGTCCCCTGGCTGGTACTTGACCTAAAGTCCCACCTTTGCCAACCGGACGGATGGGGGGCAAAGTTCACTTTCTGGAAGCTGCCTTGCCTCTTACTTGGTGTATGGTTGGGCACCAGTTGTTGGGACTTGTGTACGTGATACCACTTAGGGCAGGGTGCATGTCAGCAATGTCTGCTAGCCTGCTGGGTGGTGTCACTGTGTGGAGCATTTGTGGCTTTTTCAAAGCCCTGAGGAATCTGAGAAGCAAGTGAGGGAATGATGCATGAAAACAAAAGGTAGTGGAAAGAGTGACCAGCCAGCAGGCTCCAGCAGGCTAGAACGCTCTGTCCTTGTTATTACTGCTTCATGAAAATGCCGCCGGCTTTCTGGCAAGGCCTGGAAGGTAGAGCCTTCTTGAGAAAACAAGGACAAGCGATGTGTACTTTCAGGCTGGAATCTGGGTGCTTGGCTTCCCCATTTTTCCAGTAGAAGGTGTGGGGTGAGGATGGGGAACCCTCTGCCCCTCAGTGGGTTTAGGCTGGTCCTTCCCTCTCTCCAGGCTGCTTTCCCGAGTTTCTCCTCCCACTCCTAAGCAGCACAGTTCTGGTTTCAGAGGCCTAGCAGGGCTGGGCTAGGAGAGAAGTTGGGCGGTGCCCGGGCAGAGCTGTTCCTCAAGGAGCCATCTGAAGGTCAGCATTGGGGGGTTGGGGAGGAACAAAGGACTTCAGGCATAATCCCCATTCGGGGGGTTTTGCCACAAAGAAGTGCCACCTGGTCTGGGGCAGTGAAACCAGGGGATTCCTTGCCTGCTTTCCTTGGAGTGGTTCATGCCTGCTATCATATACTCTTACAGCACAGCCTGGCTCAGTTTTCAGAAGTGGGAAAGAAGCTCAGGAAAGGCAAGAGTTTTCATTAACTCATTACAGGATGGCTTATTTGGACTCGTCATTGTTGGGCTTGTCAGAAGTCAACCTCTGCTTTCCTTCCCGATAATCTCCTTTCTTTGAAGCAGAAAATACCTAGGTGCAAAATAGGGAGGTACTCTGCATCCTCTTCCTCTCTTAAAAAGTAGCTATGAGGATAATGAATAAAAATAGTTCTTTGTGGATACAATAGGGCTGAGCTGAGGGTGTGGTTTGCTTTGGCAACAGCTCAGGCAAAGTTATTTCTCTTGGTCTCCAAATGCTTTTGACTTTGCTCTGTCTGATGAAGTCCTAAAAGATCAGCTTGAATGTGACTTTTTTTTTTTTTGGTGAAACCTTTCATCAATAGAGTTAATCATTCTCTTCCTTTGGTCCCACAGCATTTTGTGTTTTATAAAAAGCTTTCATCGCGTTGTGTGACAACTACTTACTTGGAATTATGTCTTATTGTGTGTGTGTTTCCCCAATATTTATGGACTGTACTTTAACATAATGGTCCTTTGATAAAAATTTACTGGATGAATCAAAGTTCCTGAGAAAATATCAATACTCAGCCCTTGAATTTTCTTAATTGTCCCCTGTCTTTTCTTCCTTGGGGTGAAAATGCAAGCAGTTTCAGTTCCACATGGAATAGGGGACACACTAAAACTAAAAAAAAATTTAAAGAAATTTCTCCAGCAGGAATTGGTGTTTCAGATGTATCATTCTGTTACAGGTACAGAAATTGTTTCCAGGAAACATTGCCGTTATTATCTCTGAAAGGCAAGTCAGTAGAAATTGTTATTTTCCATTTACAGGTGGACAAATGGAAGCTTTCGTTCTCATTTGCCAATTACAGAATGTGCACTCTGTTCAAAGTACTGTGCTTGGATTTTCATGGGATACAAAGACGTGCAAGACAAGGTTCTCTTTCTAAAGGGGAATGTTATAATCTGGTTAGGAGGAAAAGATCTTTGTATGCAAAAGTAACTATAATTTGGGAGTATTTAATTGGAATCATATGAGTGGTCCAAAAAGAAGTACCAAAGGGAACACAGAAAGCAAGCAAAAGATTTTCCAGCCAAGGTGATTAGGGCTATCATTGTGGTCAAAGAGGCATTTGAGAGAAATAGATTTTGTGCTGGTTATTCTTCATTTGGCCCCTGTATTAGTTTCCTGTAACTGCTGTAACAAATTACCAGACAGGGTGGCTTAAAACAACAGAACTTTATTTTCTCAAAATTCTGGAGGCAAGAAGTCCAAAATCAAGGTTTTGGCAGGGCCAGGCTCCCTGCAAAGTCTCTTCTTGAAAAATCTGTTTCTTGTCTCTTCCAGCTTCTGATGGCTCCAGGCTTTCCCTGGCTTGTGGTCACTTTATTCCAGTTCTGATTCTGTGGATACACTGCTTCCTCCTTTCTCCGCTTTTATTAGGATACATGTGATTGCATTTAGGGCCCACCCATGTAAACTAGGATATGCTCCTCCACACAGGAGCCCCAACTTAATCACATTTTTTGCCATGTAATATAATTTTCTCAGGTTCCAGGGAGTAGCATGTGAGCAATTTTTTTTTTTTTTTTTGAGGCACCACTACTTAGCCCACTGACAGCCTCCTATGCTCCTCTGTGCCTGGTGAGGCTGTTATCCAAAGATGACTCACCTAGACCCCACTGCCCTCTGGCGTACTGTTGGATTTTGCCAATGGGACGTATCAGCAACTATCAGAGGGTAGGAGGAAAAAGAGGTTGAGGTATTTCTTCTTCTTTCTTCCAGCTTTAGCACCACGATTCTGGCAGCAGCTATGCCCCTTCCCAGCTCTGGCTCCTGCGGGACTCTCATAACACCATTTCCACCCCTTGTCTCTTCAGCCCTGGGTTTCCACACTTGCTAGTCCTTGGGTACCTCAATATTCTTTTGACGTGCCAGAAACCCTGGCTACATCCTTGTAAATAGTGTCTCCATCAAACTATTTTCAAAATCCCAGCTAAGGGCGCCTTTGGTTTCCAGCCACGATCTTGACTGATAGAGGCACTGAGAAACAAAAATTTAATTTCCAGAACAGAGATAGACTCAGGTTGCCTAAATCTAAGTTTAGTAATGACCAGTGGGGACTGGAAGGTGATTCAGCACACAACACAGCCATTGCAGCTGCGTTATCTATCTTGCGGGCTCTTCAGCAGTAAATATCTGTTGCTTTGTACTCTAATTATCTGCTATTATTGTGACTCTCTGCTTCTGCTGCCTTTGCTACTAAGTACTTGCTATTCTTTTCTCTATCTCATAGCTTCTATTGCTTCATGAATTCCAGTTACGTGCTGTCAGCTTTCTTCCTTTTCTCTGCGAACTTTTAGTTTCTCCCCACTGCTAAGTGCTGATTCCCTCTCTATATTTCATATTCAGTTCCTCCAAAGGGCCTGACTGGTTTGGCTGCTCGCCGTCAAGTTAGGCAGAGCCTCTGTGACAAGCCATCACATCAGCATAAGTTTATTGCTCTACATTAGGTGCCTGCTTTCTGGACTAAACAGTTTTGTTTAAAATGGCAGAATAAGTTGATACATAATTTGCTGTCCCATTAGAAATTCCTGGGAAGTGGTTATGGGTGTGGCAGGCATTCTGATACTTCCGGAGGGAGATTATCAAAACCCACAAGTACCTCTTCTTGTCCAGGGCCATGGTGAGCTCAGAAAAGCACAACACATGTTTGGGAAAAGCAAGCAGCCCTGAATAGCTGGTGGTGTAATTCAAATAGAGAAACGCTATTGTTGGTATTAAAGCTGGAAATGTAGGTCACAAAAGTTTGTGAAGAGCCTTGAGTGAAGATTTGTTTTAGAAGGAACTTTAGACATTATTTTACGGGCAGTGAGAAGTTAATGAAGGTTTTTGAACATGGGAGAGCAAGATTAAAATCAGTTTTTAGGGCTATTTATCAGATGGCAATGGTATTCAGATTAGAACAGAAGTAGGAAAATGTGGAAACAGGAAGATAAATTAGGAAGGTGTTGTAATAGTCTAAGCAAGAAAAATGGGGACCCAAGCCAGGAGAAGACTAGAAAGGAAGGCAAAGCTAGTCATGAGAACTTCAGAGCATGAGTGGATTTCCATTTGAGGCTAGTTTTGAGCTACGGGTTCAGAATCTTTTTACCACCAAGGATCCTTTCAAATTTATTTATTTATTTACTTATTTTAGGACCGCACATGCGGTCTGTGGAAGTTCCTAGACTAGGGGTTGAATCAGAGCTGTAGCTGTGGGCCTACACCACAGCCCCAGCAACGTGGGATCCTAGCTGCATCTGTGACCTACACTGAACCTTGTGGCAATGAGATATCCTTAACCCATTGACTGAGGCCAGGGATTGAACCTTATCCTCACAAACACTACATCAGGTTTTTAGCCTGGTGAGCCACAACGGGAACTCCTTTTTAATTATTTTTATTTTCTTCCAAATAAACCGCACTTTTTGGAGAAATACACGAATTCTATCAGGTATACTAAGAAAACTGACAATATTATTATCAGTGACTATCTTTTCAAATACACGTTTGGAAGCTTGGCTCTGAGCCAAGAGAATTTAGGAAATGGTGGTTCCACAGGCGAAACTGGATCTGAATATCTTAGCCTACGTTTTCTAGAAAATTAGAACTCAAACCAAGAATTAATGCTAATGCTTCATTTCAGAGATGTAATCCCAGGCAGTAAGATTGAGAGAAAAAGGAAAGAGAGATGGAGAAGGATGGGACACAATGCAAGATGATGTTTGAATAATCTGCAGAGACAGTAGGATATATCCTGCAGAGACAGGATATCTCTGGACATGCACCATGGCGAAAACATGCTCAGGTAAGTTCTTGGGAAGCAGAAAGGAAAAAAAAAATCCATCTTCATGGTTCTCTCCTATTTCCCACTGATCAAAATTTACCACATCAGGAGTTTCTTTCCTCATCGTTCCAGGTTATGTCGTATGTTCCCATGTTAGTCTCTTAGCAGGCCACAGCCAGTGCTCTATGGTGTGGCCTGTAATCCTGCTCGTGGAATGGAGAGAGAAGCCAGAAATTCATGGTGTGCAGCTGAAGAACCTAGTTGCTCAGTGGCAATCAAGGGGGAGGCCCAGGCTGGGAAAGTGGCAGATAAATTCCAGCCCAAGGTAGCAAGGCTACGTGGGCCCAAACAAAGCAAGTCAGTTGCAGCGGTGGCTAAACTGGAACTGGAACCACCTCCAGGAAGTGTTCTGAGGGTTACAGAAGAATAACTATAGGGAAGTATATTCCTAGACAGCACAGAATAAGTGAGTCTGAACATAGGCTTTGGAGACAGGCAGGGGGGCACTTATGTCATAGCTGTATATGATGATCTAAGGCAATTTACTTAATCTCTTTAAGCCTTAGTTTCTTTACACACAGCATGGGGTATAGCTCATCATTTGGTATGATGCTAGGAATACAGTAAATGCTAAATAAATTATGGCAATTATGATCAAAGATGACTGTGTGATCTTCCTAATGCTTTCTTTTCTCTAGGCTGACTCTGCATGTAAATCCATCTTGAGCAGGGTGGATGGCTTGAAACCAAGTCCTTTAGTCAGCCTCAGGGGCAGCTGCACTTGAGGTCATGGAGCCCCACATGAGGTCACATGGCCCCCACAGCATGCTGACACATTAAGCCCCAAGATGGCAGCACTGCTAACCCATCACCTTAGGTATGCAAAAAGGACATATCTTGCATAACCATTTTTTCCTAAACTTTTTTTCCCTTCAAAGTAGAAAAATAAAGTTTTTTGGTCAAAATTGCTTTGTTGGCCCCAGAAAGCACAGCCAAATACATTAGTATTACTAGGTCCACACAATAAAGAGGTTCCTATAAGACTTTAAAAATAGAGGAGATTACCCTTACACAAATGGTATTTGATAGGATGTAATCTCTAAATTATACACATCAAAATTTCTTTGTTCTCATAAATTAAAATCATTTCAACTTTACATAAGCATACTAGATGCCAAGAGGGAGTTCCCTGGTAGCCTAGTGGTTAAGGATTCAGCATTGTCACTGCTGTGACTTGGGTTAGTTAGGTCCTTGGCTTGAGAACTTCCATGTGCCACAGGCAGGGCCAAAAAAAAAAAAAAAAAAGAAGCCCAGAGTAACACATACCTAAAGTATGTAAATATTTTTGGAAATTCCCAGAATTACAGTAAAAACAAAAAACAGACGTATCACTGGTTTTTTACGTTTTTTTGTTTTTTTTCCTTTTTTGGTTGTACCTGTGGCGTGTGGAAGTTCCCAGGCTAGGAATCAAATCTATGCTGCAGTTGCAGCCTGCACCACAGCTGGGGCAACGCCAGATCCTTAACCCGCTGTGCCACAAGGGAACTTCCTCATGCTTTTGTTCAAAACCTATATCACTCAGAATAAAAACCCAGATCCTTACCAATGGCCTCTAATGGCCTTTGGGATCTAGTCTCCAGTTATTGGATCTCATCTCTTAGTAACTAGGAGGCAGAACAGCATTCTCAGGTGCTTAAGAGCATCAAAAGTCTCTAGAGACAGACTACCTGAGTTCTATTTCCAGCTCTATCATTTGATAGTTATGTGATTGGGGGCAGTTATTTAACTATCCTGTGCCTCAGTTTCCCCTCTGGAAAAGAGAAAAACAGAACCCACTTCACGTAGTTTTTGGGAAGATTACTTAATATTCTTAAGTGCTTAAAACAGTGCTACTAGTAAGGGCTCCTTAAGTGTTAGATAAATAAAATTCTTCCCCTCATTCATTGCACTCCAGCCACACTGGCCTCTGTGCTGAGCCTCCAGCAGGCCAAGCGCACTCCCACCCAAGGACCTTTGTATTTGCTGTTCTTCCAGATTGGCCACATGACCAATTTCCTCACCTCCTTCAAGTCTTTGCTCAACTCCCATCTGTTTTTGCCTTTTTTTTTTAAGGCCAAACCCAAGGCATATGGAAGTCCCCAAGCTAGGGGTCAAATCAGAGCTGTAGCTGCTGGCCTACACCACAGCCACAGCAACACAGGGATCCGAGCTGTGTATGCAACCTATACCACAACTCATAGCAATTCCAGATCCCTGACCCACTGAGCGAGGCCAGGGATCAAACCCAAATCCTCATGGATACTAGTCAGGTTCGTTACCGCTAAGCCATGACAGGAACTCCTCACCTATCACTTTTTCAATGATGACAACCCTATTTAAAATAGTAATCCCCCCCCCTGTATACCACTGCTTTGTTTATTTTTCTCATGAGCCCTTACCTACTTCTAATGCTTTATACAATTTTCAAATTTATTTTGTTTTCACCTATCTCTCCCAGCTGGAATATAAACAAGGGCAGGAATATTTATTTTATTCTCTGATGTACCCCAAGTACCTAGAACATTGCATGGCACATTGTAGGTGTTCAATACTATTTGTGGAATGAATGAATGTACTATTTTCGGGTGAAGAAAATTGAGTCTACATATTTGGAAGACTGATTTGTAAATGAGATCCCTAATATGCATGTAAAATGCAAAAGATTGCCCCCAAAGTCATTCTCTTAAGTTGAAGAGATATGACCTCCTTCCCACAATATTAAGAAATTGATAAGCAAAACGTTTTTTTCCAAAGATAAATGTAACTTTTAGCTAAAACTTAGGTACAGCTACCTTTAATTCATAATGATTAATTAATACTCTGAATTAATAAAACTGATCAACTCCTGATTAATTGCTAGTGGACTCTATGTCACTGTCATTAATCCAACATGACCCAGAAGTCATGACCTGTCATCAGGGTATGGAAAGAAGAGAACTAATAAACACCTGCTCTAAGTTAGATAAGCTGCTGGGTCAAATCTGAGGAAAATATCATCATCCCCACAGTGTATGTAAACAAACCAAGGCCTACAGAGGCCCCAAATCACATACCCAATTGAGCCAGCATTCAATTGTCAGCTTGCAAATCCACGGTCTTTCCAGTATCTCACTTGGAGCCTCAGAGTGGTATGTAGTCACACTACGAAGACACAGGTATTATGACAATGTAAATAACACAGGTAGAGCAGAATGCTCAATAAATGACCTTTTTCATGGCTATGCTTTAGGAATGATGAGACTTTTCACATAGCTTCTCCAGGGAGAAAAATATGAACCCTGGCTTATCTGAACAGCAGAAGTAGGTCCTAAGGGATAGATTGGTGAGGAGTCAGATTTTAAAAAGAAAAATTTTTAATTTAATAAGAGTTTAAATACTTACTATATTTTCATTCAGTAAGGAGTTGACTATGGGCTCTAACTAGCCAAATTTGAGATGATTCAAGCATCAAAGTTTCGTTTTATGGTTGTATAAAAATGATGGTTGTATAAAAAGAAAAAGCCACATATTTAATGTGATTTTTTAAATAGTGGGAGAGAAGAAAGAAGAGATAGCGGAGAAATAAGAAAACGAAACCTTTTTCTTTACAGAAAAATGCCAGCTAATAAATGTCGAAGAAATGAAGCTTAAGAAAAAGAGTATTATGCAATCCTCAACATAATAAGTGATTCAATCACTGACTATCAAGGGATGATAAAACCTACGGGTGAAGGGTGGATGGGTGTCATGGTGTCATGGGTTGAATTACATTTCCCAAAAAGAGGTATGTTGAAATTCTATCCCCCGGACCCCTGGAATGTGATCTTATTTGGAAACAGGTTCATTGTAGATGTAATTAGTTAAGATGAAGTCATGATGGAGTGGGATGGGATCCTAATCCAATAGGACTGGTATCCTTATAAGAACAGTCATGTGAAGACACAGAGACACATGGAGAATGCCACGTGAAGATGGAGGACAAACTGAAAAGTACTGCAGCTACAAGCCAAGTAATGTCTGGGGCTACCAGAAGCTGGAAGAGGCTAGGAGGGATTTTCCCTTAAGGTTTCAGAGGGAGCCGACCAACATGTTGTTTTCATACTTCTAGTCTCCCAAACTGTGAGACACACATTTTTGTTACTTTGTTATAGTGACTCTAGGAAACTAATCCAATGGCAAACAGGATAGACACCATGTACCAAAGTATCACCCTGCAAATATGAAAGATAGAGTTTTCCAAAGGAGAGCTCTGTCAGTTACCACTTAAGCAGGTATCAAACTTGAACATCACTAACAGTGGGACAGCCTGATCTATACACCTCCTGATATCATGCAACAAGAGGTACACAATATCAATTTGATAGACTGATAGCAATGGGCACATCCCTTGCAACGTGACTTTGCAGCAACTCTCATCAAGAGGTAGAGTTTATTTCTCTACCACTTGAGTCTGAGCTTGCTTTGTTACCTTCTTTCACCACCATAATGCAGTTGAAGCGAGGAGTGCCAGTTCTAAGCTTAGGCCTCAAAAGACCTTGCATGCTTTCACTCTCTTTCAGACCCCTGCCTCTTCCATGAGAACAGGCCAGTGCTAGCCTGCAAAGTGTGACAGATGAATGGGGCTGGACCTAGTCATCCCAACTAAAGTCTTCTATCAACTGCCTGCAAATTCATGAATGAGTCTAACCAAAGTCAGCTGAGCCTAGCCCAGCCCAGATCAGCAGAACTTAGCTAGTCAATGGTTATTAATATTAAGCCACTGAGTTTTGGGGTAGACTGCTCTGCGGTAATAATGGTTACAATGATCTATGCAATATCCTTGCCAAATGTGTTTAAATGGAAACTAATCATGAGGAAAGAGTCAGAAAATTCTAGAGTGTGGAACATTCTACATTACAACTGGCCTAGATACCATAAGTCAGAATCATGAAAAACAACAAAAAGTGAGGAGACTGTTCTAGATAGACTAGAGCAAGGGTTTCCAATCTCAGCACTAACTGACATTTATTTCCAATCTCAGCACTGATATTTTGGACCAGATAATTCTCTGTTGCAGGGGTTGCCTTGTGTATTTTAGGATGTTTAGCAGCATCCCTGGCCTCTATCTACCTGATGCCAGTCGTGACAATCAAGAGTATCTCCAGGCATTGCTAAATGTCCACTTTGGGATACTGGACTAGAGAGACAGAGTCAAATGCAATGTATGGATCTTGTTAAGATCTTAGATTAAAAAAAATAGTTATAAAAGACATTTTGGACAATTAGAGGAATTTGAATGTGGAATTAAAAATATTGAAATACTAATTTTCTTAGGTCTAAAAAACAGTATTGTAGTTAGGTTACAGAATGCCTTTATTCTTAGGAGATGTATATTAAATTATTTTACGTGAACCATCATCAAGTATTCAACTTACTTTCAAATGCTTCAATGGATAAAAACATATATTTATAGAGAAAGATAAAGCAAAGGAGACAAAGTGTTAACAATTGGTTTATCTAGGCAAAGAGTTTACAGGCATCATGGTATCATTCTTTTCAGCCTTGTGGTTTTGGAAATTTTCTTTCTTTCTTTTTTTATTAA
This sequence comes from Phacochoerus africanus, assembly GCF_016906955.1. Taxonomy (NCBI): domain Eukaryota; kingdom Metazoa; phylum Chordata; class Mammalia; order Artiodactyla; family Suidae; genus Phacochoerus; species Phacochoerus africanus. The sequence continues at coordinate 17,658,273 of NC_062559.1, read as the reverse complement.
AATATAGTTGATTTACAAGGTTGTGCCGATTTTTGCTATACAGCAAAATGACCCAGTCTTATACACACACACACACCCACACACACACACCCTTTATCTTCCATCACAGTCTAACCCAAGAGATTGCATATAGTTCCCTGTGCTATACAATGGGACCTCACTGCTTATCCATTCTAAATGTAATAGTTGGAAATTTTCAAAATAAAAAAGTTGGGGGTAAAAAGTGTTAGTCTCACCTCCACTACCTGACTCTTTACTAACTTAAAATGACGCAAAAAGCCGGTTTGTTCTAAATGATTCTGGGTGCTCATTCTGCACTGCCAGGACAAGTTAGCTCAAACCAGATACAGGGGTTTGGAGTTGAGGAAGAGGGCTTTTCCCAGCCTGAGGAACTGTACACAAGCTCAGCTTCTCATGGGACCACCGATTTCCTTTCTCTCATGCAGTAACATCCCATGAGGCCAAAAGTCTAGCTGCTGGGCAGTTGTGTGTGCCTCCCAGACAACTCTGGGTAAAGAGCTGGCACCAAAATCCAGGCTGCCTGCTGCCAAGACAGTCTGATTATTCCTTTCACTGATACAGCTACTCTCAAACTTGCTCTATACAAGGAGACCAAAAGATGGGCAGAATTCCCTTCTCTGGAAAACCATTCTGTGAGGCCAGCAGGTCAGTTAGGGACACTAAGAGGATGGGGTCTCTGGGCCCTCTCTTCTCTTAAAGACCTTGACATTGTGAGTTCCCTCTTAACACAGTAAAATCTAATTTTAAAAATTTTATTTATTTATTTTTTTGTCTTTTTAGGGCTGCACCCATGGCATATGGAGGTTCGCAGGTAGGGGTCGAATCAGAGCTGTAGCTGCTGGCCTATGCCAAAGTTACAGCAACACCAGATCCTTAATCCACTGAACAAGGCCAGGTATCGAACCTGTGTCCTCACAGATGCTAGTCAGATTTGTTTCCACTGAGCCATGATGAGAACTCCAAAATCTAATTTTTTGCCTGTACCTATGATATAGTGGAATTCAAACCATGCCCTGGTGCATTAAAGTTTAGGCAACTGTAAGGAGACCCATCTTGCAGGAGAGCTAATACTTAAAAGAGAAACAAAACTCAGAAACCAAAAAGAGAAATGCTGGTAAATGCTTTAGCATAAAACACTTAAAACTTTCTTATGGTAAAAACAAATATGGCAACAACAACAAGAAACCACTATAAATTGAGCCAAAAGACAGGGCAGAGAAGAAAAAAAATTTGTAACCCAGCAGAAAAAAAGTTTCTTTCTTTATCATATAAAGAGATCTTACAGTTTTACAAGGGAAAAAAAAATGAACAGAAAAATGGGCAAAGAATATGAACAAATATTTCATAGAGAATGACAAAAACTACTTGAAAAAAAATACAACTTCATCAGTGCTTAGAAAAGTCCAAACCATAACAATGTGAGACCATTTTTATCTATCAGATCAACAAAAAGTGGAGAGTTTGATAAAACTCGGTTTTGACAAGGGTGTAAGTTAACTTATACTGTTCATAGGAAATGTGGATTGGAACAACTATTTGGGGATTACAATTTGAGAACATCTGACCCAATTTAAATGTATATATCTTTTGACCTGGCAATTTCACTTATAGGAATTTATCCAAGATAGAGTCATACAAATTCCCAATGATGCACATATAAAGATATTCACTGAAATACTGTTTACAACAATAAGAGGAAATGATTTAAATGTTCGTCAGTGGGGCAATGGTTATATTACAGCACATTCAACAATTAAAAGATTTTTGAAGATCTGTGTGTACTGACATGGGAGTATCTCTGATATATTATTAAATGAATAAAGAAGGTATGGGTGTTTAGCAAAGACTCCCTCTTCCTCCTGTGTGTCTCTCCTTTACTCTCACACTATCACACTCAACAACACTTCTGACACCGGATATGTGGGTGTTTTCCCCAAACCAAGCAATTCTCTGACCAGCTGGGTGTCCTACAATTTCATTCAATCTTGACACTATTGAACTTGAGAGAAAGTCAGATCCCACCGGTTAAGGACTCAGTCCCACAAGACTGCCCCCTACTTCAGATGCTAATCTCAAGTAGTAGGTTCCCAGGTTACCCACAACTGCTGTCTGACTTGGCTACAAACTAAGAGATTCCCATGACCTCTTACCCCTTAGGCTGAATTATTTGCCAGAACAGCTCAGAGAACTCTGGGAAACACTTACTTAGCAATTTATAATAGAGGATAATGTAAAGGATATGGATGACCAGCCAGATGAAGAGATACATAAGCAAGGTCTGGAAAGATCTCTGCACAGGAGCCTATGAATTTTGGGGGCTTCATGCTCTCATTAGGTGGACGTGTTCACCTATCTGGAAGCCCTCTGAACCTCACACTATTTGGATTCTTATAGAGGCTTCATTGCATATGCATGATCAATTATTAATTCATTTCTAGATCTTTCCTCTCTGGCAACTGAGTGGTGGGGCTGAAAATTACAAGCTTCTAATCCTGGCTTGGTCTTTCTGGGGACCAGCTCTCATCCAGGAGCCATCCGGTAGCACACTTCACTAGAACAAAAGACACTACAATCACCCAGGAAATTCAAAGGCATTTAGGACCTTGGATAGGAAGCAGGGTCAAAAACCAAATATTAGAACAAAAGATGCTCCGAGTGCTCTTATCACTTAGGAATATTTACACGGCTTTTAGGAGCTCTGTGCTGGAACTGGGGCACAGTTCAATGTATGTATTTTCTATTATCTCACAATAGGACACTGTAAATTTTGTGATCTGCTTTGTGGAAAAACGGTATATATATGGTATATACCTATGTGGAAAAAATACACAAGATATAGTTAATTGGAGTTTCCTTCGTGGCTCAGCAGTTAACAAACCCAACGAGGATCCCTGAGGATGTGGGTTTGATCCCTGGCCTTGCTCAGTGAGCTAAGGATTCGGCGTTGCCATGAGCTGCGTTGCAGATGTGGCTTGGATCCTGCGTTGCTGTGGCTGTGGTGTAGGCCAGTAGCTGTAGCTCTGATTTGACCACTAGCCTGGGAACTTCCACATGCCGTGGGTGTGGCCCAAAAAGCAAAAAAAAAAAAAAAAAGCAAGAAATAGTTCATAGTGCTAATCTTAGGATAAGAGTAGAAAGGAGATTTTTCTTTCCATTTTAAGCCCTTTTGAAGTTTGAATTTATTTTCATTATGATAGTGCTTTACTTTTACGATTAAAAAAACCACATAGATTGTGCCTTGAAACAACTTTTAAAATGTCAATCAATCCCCCTTCTGATACATTTGTAGAAAATATTTAAATCACTGAAACAGGATGAGGTTGTGTGTGGGAAAATTAATTTTAGCTAGGGATGCAAATATGCAAATAGTATTGAGCCACTGTACCTAGGTGTATGATTTTTAGAACTTTTCTAAAATTTCTCAGGCCAAGCCTTTAGCCAGACTCCTATTGGAAGACTACAGTAGCCAGCAAGAAAAGAACAGTGCGATGGGAAATTTTCTTTCTTCCTCTCTCCTGAATTTTTTTCAGGAATGTGGAAGTTCAGATATAAACGTGACTCAAAAGTACTGAAATGTGGGGAAAATTTACAAAGACGTTTGCATGATTCTTGTTCTTTATAAATGCACCACATTTGTGTCTGGCTGAGTCTCTTTAAAACACCCAAGGTAATAATCTAAGAGGACAGCCTCTATCAGGGGAACATTTTCTGTTCCCAGTGAAGTGGCACATTGAGTTCCTGGTGCAGGCTCACTTAATTCCTATTAGTCATTTCACAGCTGTATCTTGGGAAGAGAAAACCTCAAATACTTTTGGGTGATTTCACAAGTAAACTAAAAACAAGACCTTCCTCCGTTTCTCACAGTTCCCATTTGTTTACAAATTTCAACTCAATAAAACATGTCTACCGTTGTGGGTATTTAATCTAAGTCCCTTAGTTGTCTGCTGATGTATCTACTTGGTTTCCACACTGCTTGTGTACCTAGATTTAATGACACAGCAGATGGATGCTGGACCACCCACCCTGGTTTGCCACTGAACTGATGGTGCAATTTTTGTTTTGTGGTATATGAGTCTAAGATTGCTCTGGGACACTGCTTACAAACACAGGTCACTACCAAGTGAGACACAGGATCTGATCAAGGTTTGTGTGTTATTTTCTAGGTTGTTTAAGGGCAGTAGATGAATGCTTAAATTTGTTATTGACGAGTTCCCATGAATACTGAAGGCACACATACGGGATTATTATTGTAGGTTAGTTTGTGACAGCTGGCCCTGATTTAGTTATTTCCTCAAGAAGACACTTTGAACAATTATTTAAATGCCTCCCCTCTGCAATTACAATAATAATCATGATGATGATTTTGCAACTGAATATGCCATTCAGGGTGCATACACTCAACAACTGTTTTTAGCTTGCTTCTCTTTCTATATTGATGTCAGCTGCTGCTGTCAGGATTTCTGAAGAACGGAGAACCATTTTTCTATTGAGGGTCACTGAACTACCTGAAAAAAGTAATCTGAGGTGATATAAGAAGTTATAAGAAAAATAATTATAGTTAGTATTTAAGGAGTGCTAACTATGAGCAGGTTTTTTTTTTTTTTTCCTTCTTGGAGAGAAAAATACAGCATTTTCAGAACATATCTGCTTTTAAAATTAACAACAAAACATCTTATTTAATAATTATAGGGAGTTCCTGTTGTGGCTCAGCGGAAACGAATCTAACTAGTATCCATGAGGATACTGGTTCCATCCCTGGTCCCACTCAGTGGGTAAAGGATCCAGCGTTACTGTGAGCTGTGGCGAAGTTCGCAGATGCAGCTTGGATCCCACGTTGCTGCGGCTGTGGAGGAGGCTGGCAGCTGTGGCTCCGATTTGACCCCTAGCCTGGGAACTTCCATATGCCTCAGGTGCGGCCCCCCAAAAAAATTATAAATATCTAACAATGGTTTTGTTCTATGGTATAATCAACTTGAGACCTGCAAGTGGGAAAGATGATGAAACAGCGGAGAGAGCTAAGTGTTGTGGGTAAAGGGGAGACAATACAGAGTAAAAGAAATGGAGTCAGATGCAGAAGGAACAGGAAGAGGCTGAGAGTAAAGACAGATTAACAAGGCGTAAGGGGAAGAAGACAGAAAGAAACTGATAGAGTGGAGAACAGGTGAAGGAGATAGCTAGGTAGGAAGAGAGAGAAAGCAGAAGAAACATGAATAAAAAAGGGAGATGACTGAGTAGTGTGTGAGTTTTAAAAAAATTTGTAGGTTTGTTTTTAAGATGAATGTGGCGATCTCTAGAACGTGGCATTTATACCACCACCATCACCTGCTACCGTTTCTCTTTGAAATGCTGATTAACCACTGTTCACAACTCTAAGCCCTAAAATCATTTTAACTGTAGACCTGGTGGATAATGTGGGAAAGTTGAAATGGAAACCTTACAAATGGATGTCCAAGCTAGCTGCCACTGCAGTGTCTGCTTTCTGGAGGCTGACTTCTCTGGAGAAATTCCAAAGGGAGAAGGAGAGCTCAGCTTCCTATCCGCCAGTTACAGGCAGCTTCCTATCTCCTAAGACCTAAGGGGGAAAAGTTCTCAATCTTGGCTTCACATAGAAACATGCTCATCAGAGAACCCCATTGTAAGGGTGGTTATTTTGGGGGGCTATGAGAGCAGTGACCCCAACATTAAATTGGATAAAATTAGGCCAAAGGCCAGAGGTTCTCAAATATTGTGCTATATATTTAGTGGCTGGCGTTGCTAAAAACTGGTTGTAGGAGTAGAGGGAGAAGGAAATCATTCTGAACTTATTTGGAAATGTACAGGAAGAAAATAAGTCAAAATTTTCAACATGGTAAGAAAGGTCTCTATAAAAAAATTTACATTTGAGAAATGATTTGACCTGATTCTGACATGATGAGGGCATCTTGCATCTCTTTGAAGACCAACATGAGTTGATGTCCTCAGATGGATTTGAGATGGGGAACCAGGAGAAATAGTTTGCTGTGCTTGTTTTACTGTATAGCTCAATTCAGTCCCTTGTCCTGCTGGGCATCCCTGTGATCCCTTACTTTCTGGCCTGTTTAGGTTTTCCAGTGTGGAGCCACCTAGAATTGCTATTATCACGCTCTCCTATTTCTGTCATTCCTTAGCTCCCTCTGTCCAGTTCCCTCTGTTTCAGTAACACTGAAACTTATTTAATCTGCTCATCACCTATGTGATATGCTTAAGGAGAAGAGGTAGAGGAGGAAGCTGGAAGCCCACAATTAGCCCCATCCTCTCATGCCAGGTAACAGAAATACTTCACTTTATAGTAGTCTCTGGAGCCAGAGCTTCCTAACCTAGGAAGGAATTCGAACAGCATGACTTCCACATGAAATAGGAAGAAAAAGTTGCCTTGACAGACCCACAGGAGCCAATGTCTACAGACCTATAGGATCATCTCTAGATGATTCTACTATGTTCTGGAGATAGAGTTATTAAGGAAATATATTTGGCCTGTGGCCTTACAGAGATAATGCAACCACTAACCATCACTATGACCATCATGACCTTGTATTTTATATGCTAGTTCTTTTCTAAATGCTTTCTGTTTAAAATCTGACTACTTGATTATGAGCTCCTTAAGAGCAAGGTGTATGCCAGCACCTGGCACACAGTAGGTGCCCAACAAGTGTTTACTGAATGAATGGATGAAAATTCAAGCAGTTCAAGCAATGAAAGTAAGAGCAAGTAGGATGAAGTAGGGGGGAAATGAAAGGAGCTAGTTCAGTCTCCTCCTTCACAAGACCAGGTTGAGCCCTGACTGTGGTGATGGGACAAATACACTGAAGGATCCTGAGTTGATGAATCCCCATAACTTCAAACATTTTTACTCAGAGGGCTGGGGTACTTTTTTCGAGCCACTTTCACTTTTCCCCAAAGGCCTTTTGGTTCCAAATACACTAGGAATCAGTGTTAATTGCTTCTTGGAATATGATCTTCTCAGCTTCGTTTTAGATGTGGTAATTTGGAGAGCAACCCCCAGCAGCTGACGGTTCATCCATTGCGGTGTGGTGTTCAGATATTTCCTGGGATTCCTGCCCACCACCTAGGCAGCTGGCAGTGCTCGCCAGGATTTGTGCTCACCTGGGGACTCAGCTTGGAACCAGTGGTGCTTTGTTGTGTCTGAGATTTTTAAAATTCTGAAAGAGTGAAGGCCCAACCCTACTTAATCCAGAAAATAAAAATGTACTAACTCATAATTTAAGAATTAGCAGATGCTCAAAGATCATCTGGTGCACACTGGGTGGAAGAGGAAATTGAAGCTCTGACAGATTCAATGACAAGGTCAGCTAGCTGGCTGGTAGCTGGGAGGCCAGGTCTAGAATCTATATTCTTTGTGTGGCATCACATTGTAAGTTGGAGTCCTCTGGATTTGTTTTGGTGTGGATATGTGTTTAAGTTACTGTCTGTTCCTTTTTGAAGCTCTTTTCCCTGGCATGAGACTTCCTGGTCCTCCTTCATACATGCTTCAAGGTCATAGCTTAGACCAAAGTGTTTACCAAAATACTAGGCACTTATGAGAGGAATCATTGTCAGTTCCTGCACTACCTGTGCCCTGACTTCAACCAAGCTCAGAAAACCAAGAGAGGGATAAAGCGGTCTCTGGAACCAGGAATTTCTAGGTTTGGATGCCAACAGACAAAAGGATGAATTCTGTCTGATTTCTCCAGCAAGCTGAGGCTGCTGCTGCTGCCACCTCCTGGGAGAAGACAGACCTGAGCATCATACCTGAAGCCAGTCTCAATGTTCACCTGTGACCTGGGCAAAGGCCCCACTGGGGCCAGGCTGAAGTTTCTTTGTCCTAGAAAAGAATAGGGATATCCCCTTACTTAGCAAACAAAACATTAGTGTTTACTTCCCATCTACTCCTTTGGCAGTGTTGTGCTCAAAGAAATGATTTCGAACAGCAATGACAAAGCTGAAATGAGTTAACATGGAACTCATGAGAAAGCAGAAGTAAGATTGAGGCAGCGCCTTAGGAAAACACAAGATTCCTTCTCTTGGCCTTCCTTTAGGAATCCTAAATCCTGGGGTGATGTTAGGAATGCATACATGTGAGAATTAGAGAGGACACACACAGGAGTTTTAACACAAAGAACGTGAGTTTACTTACAGGGCTGTTGTGAGGATTAATTGAGATAACGCATGTAAGTTCCTGGTAGAAAATAAATGTTCAATGGGAATTAAACTGAAGGAAATTCACTTTTCTAATCCTCATGGTGATTTTCTTCACTGACTGACCAGAAATTGATTGATAGCCCTTATGCCTTCAGCTCTTTCCAGTCTTCTGATCTATAGATGATTCCGAAGCTAACTTATTTTATTTAAAAAATATATACTCATAAATTATTGCTATGGGCTGAATGTGAGTGTCTACCTCCCAATTCATATAATGAAGCCCCAGTCCCCAATGTGCCGTTATTTGGGGACAGGGCCTTTGAGAAGCAATTCACTTCACTTGAGATGAGATCATGAAGGCAGAGCCTCCTGATGGGAGAAGTGCCCTTATAGGCAGTGAAGAGACCAGAGCTCTTCTCTCTCAGGCATGTGAGGATGGCAAGAAGACGGCGTTGTGCAAACTAGGAATAGGGCTCCTGTCAGACACCAGATCTACTGGCACCTTAATCCTGGACCTTACAGCATCCAAGTGTGAGAAATGAATGTCTGTGGTTTAAGCTGCCCAGTATATGATATTTTTGTTATAGCAGCCCACGCTGACTATGACAGAAATTGGTACGCAGAAGAGAGGGTGCTGCTATAATAAATACCTAAAAATATGGAAGCAGCTTCGGAACCGGGTAATAGGCAGAAGCTGGAAGATTTCTGAGATGCCTGCTAGAAAAAGTCAACATTGTTATGAAGGGACTCCTAGAGGCAATTCTGGTGAGATCTCAGAGAGAGAAGATGAAAGCTGCAGAGAATGTTTCCATCTTCCTAGAGAATATAAATAATCATGCACAGAGTGTTGGTAGAAATATGGACAGTAAAGGCCATTCCAGTCTCAGACAGAAAAGAGAAATACGTTATTAGAAACCAGAGGCAAGGTGATCCTTGCTATAGAGTGCCAAAAACTTGGCTGAATTATGTTCATATTCTAGTATTTTGTGGAAGGTAAGAAATTTCAAGTGATGAAAATGGGTATCTAGTTGAGGAGATTCCTACACCAAGTGTTGAAGGAGCAGCTTGGTTCCTCCTGACTGCTTGCATTGCAAAACGTGAGAGAAGTGAATTGATTATTGTTAAGCAAAAAGGAACCAGGAAATTGTCAGCCTGTCCATATTACAAAAAATGAGAAAGCATGACTGATGGACGTCTTGGATTTTACAGGCCTGGGACCATAGAGCTATTCAGTTGGAATATAAGCTGTTCTTCAAGACAAGAAAGAATGACCCTGAAGGCAGTTTAGAAATCAGGGTTTCAAAAAGTGAGGTGAGAGAGAAGGGAACTGCCTTGGTTTCAACAGGCCAGATCGCCTCTAACCAAAGTCATGGGAGTGACTCTTGGGACCACCTAGAGCCTTTAGGGAGTGACCACTTTCTGGCAAAGCCGCCGGTGGGTGTGTCTCTGGCTGGCAGAGCTTCTGCGGCAGGACCACTCTAGGAGGGTCCAGAGGCAGAGCATCAAACCAGAGGGATTGTTCTCTAGCCTTAAGATCTCATGGAGTTTGCTCTGCTAGGTTTTGGACTTGTTTGGGGCTCATTACTCCTTCCTTCTTTTCTCTTTCTCTCTTTTGGAAAGGGAATTTCTATCCTACTCTCTGGTTTCACAGGTTCATAGCTGGAGAGGAATTTAAAAAATTTTATTATTGTTATTTTTTGGCTGTGCCTGAAGCATGTGGAAGCACTCTGGACCAGGGAGTGAAACCCAGCCACAACAGTGACAATGCCAGATCCCTAACCCACTGATCCACCAGGGAACTCTTAGAGAGGAATTTTGCCTCAGAATGAGTCTCACTCATGTCTGATTTAGATGAGATCCTGGACTTTAGAGTTGATGCTGGAATAAATTAAGACTTTGGGGGCTATTTGGGATAGAATGCATGATTTTGTCTGTAAGGACATGTACTTTTGGGGGCCAGGGATGAAAGCAAGAACTTGGCTGTCTACAAACCAGGAAGAGGGCTCTTACCAGGTACTAAATCTACTAGTGTCTTGATCTTGGACTTCCTAGCCTCCAGAACTGTGAGAAATGTTTGTTGTTTAAGCAACACAGTCTATGATATTTTTATTTAAGTACCATGAACTAATACAATTAGAAGAAATTCAGGAGGGGGAGTTTCCTTGTGGTGTAGCAGGTTAAGGATCCAGTGTTGTCACTGCAGTGGCTCAGGTCACTGCTGTGGCTCAGGATGGATCCCTGCCCTGGGAATCTCCATGTGCCATGCTATGGCAAAAAAAAAAAGAAATCGAGAGAGAGAGAGAGAGAGAGAGAGAGAGAGAGAGAGAGAGAGAGAGAGAGAGAAAGAAAGGGAAAGAAAGAGAAAGAGAGAAAAAAAGAAAGAAAAAGAAAAATTCAGGAGGAGGAACTAAGGGATTCAATTCAGGAAATGTTTCTGGAGTATCTACTATTTGCTAGCTATACAGGATTTAAAGAGTAATGTAGGTGTAGACCTAAAAAGTTCCCACTGGAGTTCCCGTCATGGCGCAGTGGTTAATTAATCCAACTAGGAACCATGAGGTTGTGGGTTCGATCCCTGGCCTTGCTCAGTGGGTTAAGGATCTGGCTTTGCTGTGAGCTGCGGTGTAGGTCGCAGACGTGACTCGGATCCCGCGTTGCAGTGGCTCTGGCGTAGGCTGGCGGCTAGAGCTCTGATTCGACCCCTAGCCTGGGAACCTCCACATGCCACGGGAGCAGTCCAAAAGATGGCAAAGAGGCAAAAAGGCAAAAAAAAAAAAAAAAGTTCCCATTAATTACATTAGGAAAAAAGAGACCAAGATTTAGATACTTGGGTTCTAAATTCAGATCTGCAAACAGCCCAGTTGTGTAAATGACCTTAGATATGATATCCAACATACATGGGTATTAGTTTCTTCATCTGTTGCATAATAGTATCATCAAGGGAAATTCTTCCTTTTACAGCAGAGCTTACCTAGGATATAGCATATTGAGTACTGCGTGGACTCTCCCAACCAGCTGAAAATTGTTACAGAAACAATGAACTTTGAATGATCTTGGTAAGTTAAAGCAAAACCCTTAAAAGACCAATCTGAAGACATTTTTCCTCGTCCATGAAGTATAGGGCTTGTTAGCCAATCATATACAAAGCTGTGGCTTTATTCCCACATATTTAGAGCATTTATTTTAATCTTTAATTAATGTAACAAACCAAGACACCCCTTCCTAAAAATTAAAAACACCTTCTTTCCCCCACCCCCCCACTCAATTGGTATGCTTCTTTGCCTGGACATAAATAAAATGAGCTGGATTTGTTTTGCTCTTTATCTCTTCATTATGTGGCCATATCTTATACCTGAATAGCACTAAGTCTCTTCCCACCTGAGAAGAAGAGGATGCAGTCAAATAGGGTGGGCTTTTGCACCAAAGAGATTCTGCCTCTGTCACTGATTAGTTATATTTCCTTGGATTAGTTATTATCATGGTTAGGGTCCCAGCTGGAAACAGATGGCATTCCCAAATTGGACAATTTGAGAGGTTTAATAAAGGGACTATTTATAAAGATGTGAAGACATACTGGGAAACCACAGGGAGCAAGGGGAGGTGGTGGTTACTGGAACCCAGAACTAGCGAGAGCTGTGTGGAGAGGCCACTTGGGAGGACTTGCGACCTCTGGTTAAAAGGGCCAGTTAGCCCACTGTGCTTACAAGCAGGGAGTCAGGGGAAGGAAATCCCAACCTCACCTCTTCCCTCCCACACATCTGCAAGGGGCAAACCAAAGAAAACAAACAGTTATTTAACCTTTCTTACTTTTCTCATTTGTGAAAAAGGGAATAATAATATTTCCCGCTCAGAGTTTCTGTGAGAATTAAATGAGAACTTAGATCATAGCAGATGAGCTAGGCCTTCTTCCTTCACTTGACCTTCAAAATCCCCCTGTGAAATAGACAGGATAGATTTGATCGAAGGCCACTTTATCATGGTGGAAAATGAAGACTCTGAGAAGTTAAGTAACTTTCTCAAGGTCCCATTGCTGGAAGAGCAGCAGAACTTGGACTGAAAGCAAGATTTTTAATGTACATTCTAGGTTTCTTTCTCTAGACTATTTTGTACCCCTCAACGCCTTTTGCAGAAGGCTGCCACAGATGGTTTCTAGAGCTGCTATACCCAGGGCTATGGTGACTGCTATTTACAGAAAAACTGATTGACCCAGGAAGCAGTGCCTAAGCCAAAAAAAAAAAAAGCATGCCCTGATTGGTTAGATCTATGGGGTGGTTTGATATAAGACTCTGACCAATATAGGCCCCCATATTGGATGCTTGGCAATTCCACCTGGATCTCTATTAGGCATTCTCTATATAGTACACTGAAGTCAGAATTCTTAATCCCTTCTACCTTAAAACTTTTCCAACCTCCTCCTCTCAATAAAAGCTTCACTCAGCGGTGCAAACACAAAACCCAGGAGTTATCCTAGATCCTTTCCTTTTCTTCCTGCTTTCCCTCCCTCATCAGCAAGCCTAGTTGGCTTTACTTCCAAAACACATCAACCACTTCTCTCCATCCCCTCTGCTAGTGCAAGCTATCATATTTCCTGCCTGGCTTAACCTCCTGTCAAGTCTCCTCACTTCAACCCTTGCCTCTCTCCGACTCATTTTCAGTTTTGCAGAGTGATATTTACAAAATGCCAAGTGGATCACCCTACTCCTTGGCTTGAATCCCCACACAGGTCTCTACTTCACATTTCCGTGTCACTACTCCTTACCCTGACTGCTGGGGTGCTACTTGTTCTGACCCCTGTTTCCCTCTCCATCATGATGCTCCTGCCACACTTTCTCTTCTTTAACACACCAACCTCTTCCCTGCCGCAGGCGTACTGCACTTGCTTATTCTCTCTTCCAGGAATGTTTAATCCAGCCTTTGCATGGTTGGCACTTTCTCACTGCACAGGTATTAGCTCAAATATTACCTTCTTAGAGATTTTCCCTTTACCATCCAATGTAAATATTACTCTGGTGTAGTCTCTCCTTAGCACCTAAAATGCACCAACTAAAGTTATCCAGTTGACCTAATTACTATATTTATTACATGCTGCCCTGCAAGAATGTAAGCTTCATGAAAGCAATGACTTTGTCTGGTATGTCTGTTTATCTCTGCTTCCTTAGCATCAAGACAGGGCCTGACATATCACAGCCTTTCTTCAAATCTTTTCTTGAAGGAAAAGATAGTGAATGGTGACAAACCAAATATAATCAGTCACTCTGGAAAGTATTTGCTATGAGAAGCATGTTGAAAGATCAACAGAGAGTAAAAGATGATTTGTTTTAAGGGTTGACAAGATAATTGGATTACTAGAGCAGCTGATTCTTGAAAAATCATGACCCATTGCTCAGGTCTCCATGAGACCATTGATATGTACTAATCTTTGAAGTGTGGGGGAACTAGAGGGACTAAATGGCTGCTGACAGTTTCCAGGCCTTCCATGGGTATCCTTGCGATAAACCCCATCACTTAAGGCTATGGCCCAAAGGCAAAAGAGGTAAAAGGGTACCCTCAGGAGATAGGAGATATGAGCTACGGCAGACTCTTGCAGAATTTGAAATTTCTTTAGTCTTCTGTTTTACCTTAACATTTACACAAGTTTTGGGTTCAGTATCATATCTATCTGTATTTATGTTAATAAACAAATGCTTTAAATTATTTTACCATTTGTAAAATATGTGCTGCAGGAGAGCCATGCTGTCCTGCATCTTTACATTCTTGGTGGCAGTCATACCTCAGGGATACATTTTTGTAGACAGAGAAGCTCTAGCATTCTTTCTCCTTTGCAAATCAAGTACTGTTTTAGCACAATTCACTCATTCTTCTATAAATATTTATTGACCATCCACTATATGCTAGGCACTCCAACAGGACTAAAGATACAACTGTGAACAAGCTATGCACGGCTCCTACCTTCGTGAGAGTTATAGTTTAGGGAGGGAGAATGAGAAATAAAGAGGAAATGAAAATATATTGTGATGTTTGCTAGGATAAGGAAGGAAACTCAGGGTGACAAGAGAAATGTAAAAAATGGCACCTAACCCCGAAATAGGTGATGAGAATTAAATAGTCTGAAAAACAAACAGAAGTTAGTCAGGTGAAGAATGGGGGAAAGTATTCCTGGCTTGACTTAGACTAAATCCTAGAGTCCAGAGAAGGCACAGAACTTAGAGGAGCCAATTAGTGGCTAGAGTAAGAAGTGCAAAGAAGAAAGAAGAGAGAGAAGGCTAGAGAGGTAGGTAATCAAGGCAGGATATGAAAGGCCTATGCTAAGGACTTTCAATGTTAACCAAAGCGAATAGAAAATCACTGAAAGTCCAAGAAGTCATCTTAGGAAAAATTGGCTTATGTGTGTTTTTTATAAGATCATTCAGGCCCATAACTCTCTGTCTGGAAAACAAGGACTTGACTTACACTTGGCTAAGAGGTGTGGGTTGAAAATTCAGGGCCCCAAGCTAACTGAACTGAGTAACCATTTTAATGTTCTACCCTTAAAAGTATTTCTTTTTCCCAAAGATAACCACTAATCACCTTTGGGACTAACTCATCTTCTCTGGCCTCTTCCGTTGTCTCTGGACTCTCAACTCCAGTCACTGAAATTAGAGCATTTCCTCTAGGAACAAATAGTTCTCCAACATGCTGCAACATGCAAAGCACATGCGATTTTAAAGGTTAACATACTGTGGGCTTTCTATTTGGCATTCATGATCTGACATCCTAGTGGAGGCTACTACTAAGTTTTCCCCTATGGAAACAGGAAGTCAGGAAAGGATTTGAGAAAGTCTGGGCAGCTTAAGGGGTTATAACAGGAAAAGAATACCATTATAGTACTGAGGTGTTTCAACTCACTTTGGTCCTTCACGAAGAAACTCTTGAGTTTTTCCATGGTTCAGGAGGAGATGGAGATGCTGTGCAGGCTTTCAAGAGTGAAACTTTTCAGACAATGAATGACAAGTAACTTGATACTGCAGTGGCTAAGTCAAGGAAGAAACACGCACAACCCTGACCAACAGGTATTTGATGGGAAGTAATCTAAAGCTGCTAGATATTTAGGTATTGGTGTTCCTTTTCTGATAAGAAGTTGGTATGACTCTGATATGGTATTTGGAACACATGGGCTGTCATTTTCTTGAAACTCTGTCTTTTGCTCTTTCAAAACTTTCGGACTATATATCTGTCAGTTAAAAGTGGGCAGATTTACCAGCTGGAAGGATGATGACACCCAGTTTCCGAGCTCCTTAAGGACTATTCTGATCTGTGGGCGAATGTCATTACTGAGCAAACCAATTGCACAAGATGGGTATGAGAGGGCGCCCTGCAGATGCTTACAACAAAAGGTAGCACAGACTGAAAACTGAACAGGGTGAGAGGACACGCGCGCATTTCCTTTTCCTGTCTCCATGTGACTCTGGAACAGTGGACAAGACATTGAAAAACATGACAACTCCAGAGGGAAAGGCCATTAGCTATTCCATTCCAATTCCCTTCGATGTTGCTGCCTTAAAATAATTTAGAAACTGGAGAGGGCAGTGGTTTCTAAAGTCGCAAAGGCGTCCCTTCTCCAGGTTCGTCTTCTCATTTTCCCTTCCTGGCCCATAACTACAATTTATTTCTTTTCATAATATTTTTGGCTTTTCCCTTACCTCAAGCTTGTAAGAAAAGTCACTGGGGCACTCGCTTCCAAGCCCCACTGGAGAGCCCCTCAGGTGCTCACACTCCAGTCCCAGTTTCTGCCAGTCAGTCATTCAGCAACGCTCAGCGTCAGAGACCCCGAGGGCGAATTGCCGACCTGGGCGCTTCTCGCCGCTCCACGCTGGGCTAACGCAGCGAGACCGGAAGAACTGACGGCCCAGGCCAGCTGCGGCCCCTTTAAGAACAAGCCACGCCCCTCCCCTCCTCCCGACCGCTACGGTGCTGACAAGATGGCGGCTGGCGGTGCTGTTGCTGCGGCGCCCGAGTGCCGGCTTCTGCCCTACGCGCTACACAAGTGGAGCTCCTTCTCCTCCACCTACCTTCCCGAGTAAGTACCGGGCCCTGGGCTCGTGCAGCCCTACTCTTCGGCGTAGTCACGGCTGGGCCAGGAGGGCCTTGGAGGGCAGTGGAGCGGAGAGGCCCAGGCGGGGCCTGGCAAGGGGGACGCGCGGCCTCGCGAGTCTCAGGCCAGCGGCTGAGAGCGTAGCCCGCCCCCGCTTCAGGGAGGGGTTAGTATCCGTAGAGCAGGGTCCCGGGGGGGAAGGGGCGAAGTGTGTGTCGGGGCCGGAGCGCGTAGGACGACAAGCAGCTGGGCGATGTCGCGGCTGGGATGTGGGGGTTGAGGAGGGCTTGAGGGCGGGCGGCTCACGGAGGTGGGGCAGCAGTCGGAGCTTTCGGGGTCCGGACGGCTGGCCAACTGGTGAAGACGTTTGAGGGCGCCCGAGGTGGCCGGAGAACGGAGAAGGTTCAGTAGATTGCTGTCGGGACAAAGTGTAAAGCTGAGGAGTGACTGTTCCTGGGGGAGAGGGGCTGGTGGTCCTGAAAAGTAATTAGCTCCAGAAGAGTGGTAAAAGTCACAGGCGGCTGAAAAGTTGTGGACTCTATCTGTGCGAGTGGGGAGACGTAGGATTTGTAGAGGAAATCTTTTCCGGCTGGTAGTTCTGAAAAAGAGAGTGGGCAGGAGGGACCTTGCAGAAGAGTACCATTACATGATGGCTCAGAGCGTGGATGTATGGAGACACAGACCCATTTCCCAGCCCAGAAATTCAGATGTAGACAGAAAAGTCTGGCTTCAGTGAATTTGGCTTCCAACCCTGTCTTGGTCTGGTTCCCCAATTTAGATATTAAAGAGTTCCATTGAGGTATGGAAGAACCTGATGTTTTCCTGTAGCAAATTGCTTCTGAAATGCTGACAATACTTTGATTCGGTATTTACTTACCTTTAGCTTATCTTTGAGAGGAGCAGATTGAACTTCAGTTTATGTACAGATAGGGAAACGGGCTTAGTAAACGTTTAAGATGTGTGCAGACCCTGAAGAAAAGTGCCAGTTGTCATCTTACAAGCCCAAGAATGATTTTATGAACAAAACAGTTAGAAATGATAAATTTTTGTTACTGAACAAATAAAATGACTAGATGTGTGAAGCATATTCAGTTTTCCACCTATATTTCATCTTGCCTTTTTTTTTTTTTTTTTAATCTTTTTGCTATTTCTTTGGGCCGCTCCTGTGGCATATGGAGGTTCCCAGGCTAGGGGTCTAATCGGAGCTGTAGCTGCCAGCCTAGGCCAGAGCCACAGCAACGCGGGATCCGAGCCGCGTCTGCAACCTACACCACAGCTCACGGCAACGCCAGATCGTTAACCCACTGAGCAAGGCCAGGGACCGAACCCGCAACCTCATGGTTCCTAGTCGGATTCGTTAACCACTGCGCCACGACGGGAACTCCTCCTCCTATATTTCAAAACTTCTTCACATTTTCTCAAATTTGATTTCTCTAGTTAAATCAGTCAAAAAGCTAAAAATTGAGCTGTGACTAGAAGAATCAAACTCTCTTGACTGCCAGCCCATTCTCAGGTCAAGGGATGACAGTCCTTCAAGAGAATCTGATTCAGTGAGGGGTGCCAAGTGACCTTTGGTCTGGTCTGGTCTCTGAGTCCTGTTGATGGTTGTATGGCTGTGTCCCCTGATTGATGCTGGAATCCAACTTTTAATGTGAGAATGAGACAGGTAAAACATTCTAGCCCTTAGCCACGGTTGAAATGCAGCCCTAAGTACTTAGGATTTTCAGGGCTAACAAGTTGTTGATTGTGTAGATAATCAGCATTTTTTTAACGCAGGTTAGGATCACAGTTGGAAATTGAAATGGCATCATTTGATCTGATGACTGTACGGACTTTTCCTGGTCATAAGTTAGACTGACTCCAGGAATTCACTTCTTAAATTTCTGTTGTAGGGGTGAGACTTGGATAGCACAAGTCTCATCTGAGTTATGAAATAAAAAGAGTACATTTCAAGCAGGAAATGATTAGTGGACAGCACTTTCCGAGTTAGAAGACAGCTCTTTGAAATAGGAGAAATCTATTGTTCTATTTTTCTCAAATATATTCATAAACTAGTATTTAATGCATATTTAACTTTTAAATACTTTCATTTATGCTGTTAGTCTTTATTCTTTTCACTTACACAGTATAGTTTTTATTTTAAAGCACTAAACTATTATAATGGAAGAGTGATCCGAACTTTTTTATCTGAAGGATTATAGCTGAGAATGGAGCTTAAGTTTGAGAGTTTTGTGTGTGCCATGCCCGAACTTCTATTAGCAAGTAGGGAATTGACTTTTCTTACCTTTGTCTTAAAATCCTACCAGAAATTGCTGTATTTTACTGGTGGTGACTGTCTTGTTAAAGTACTTCTTCCACAGGTCGAATTTTAAGTAAAGCCATTTGTTGAAATTGTCTACAGAATAACAAATATTTTGGTTCCAAGTCACTGGTTAAGGTATTTTGAGGGGGTAATACTAAAGCAATAGTAACAGTGGGAAACATTTATAATATGCCTTCCATTTGCTAGGCTCTCTTTTGAACACTTTAAGTGTATTGACTGATGTAATCCTCACAACAGTTACATAAGGAATCTTCATTTTCCAGCAGAGGAAATAGAAATGGAGAGGTTAAAACTTTCCTCAAGACACACAGGTCTATGAAGTCAGGATTTGAACTCCTTGCAGTTTGGCTCCACAGTTCATGACCTTAACTGTAGAGAGCTGTTCTGCTTCTGCACAATGGTGGAGTCACAAATTCAGAGATTTGAAAGCGTTCCCTGTATTAAAGGCACTTGGATTTTAGTTGTGAAGGACTTGTGAAATCATGAACAACAACAAAAAATTCATATCTCTATTTTCATTCCTAAAGACTTGAAAAACATTTTTCTTCTCCCAAAGGCAGAAAAAACCATCTTCCCTTCTAACTCTTTTACATTTATTTGAACTATAAAGTATTAAAGCAGATATAGATAATACATTTTTATTTTGAAACTAATAAAGTGGCCTTATATTTTTCAGTGTGCTTGAATAAGCTTGATTGTATTTTGCTTTTTTTTCCCTGAAGTTTACAACTAATTTGAGAATTAAGAGAAGTGCATCTATTTATTTATTTGGTGGCACCTGTGGAATGTAGAAATTCCTGGGCCAGGGAATGACCCTCCCCTGCAGCTGTGGCAACCCTAGATCTTAACCCGCTGTGACAGAAGGGAACCTCCAATTTAAATGATGATTAATTCTTAGAATTACATGCACTCATATGTAAAAATATTTTATTAGCTGCTAATCTCTGTATGCAAATGTTTATTGCTATAGATAATAGTGATACTAACTACAGTTTATTGAGCATCTACTATATGAAAGATGATTTTTCTATATAGTTTTACTTAATCTTTACTGAAGATCTATTTTGCAGATGAGTAAACTAGGTCCGTATAGGTTAAGTAACTTGCCTAAGGTCATACAGTTTTCAGGTGGCTCGACAAGTTCCCGGACTTAAAAACTGTTTCATGTGTCTCTAATAACAACCACCACTAGAGTACTTTCTATTCCAAAAACATGATGCTTAGGACTTGGCATGTTGTCTTTGATTTAGTCCTCAGAAAACTCTACAGTAAATACTGTCATTTTTTTTTTTTTTTTTAACAGCTAGGGAAACAGTTTCAGAGAGGTGCTTTAACTTTTGCAGATCTAAGATTTGAAAGGGTAGGAGATAGGACTCTAGTCTTGGGCCTTCTGACTTATTAAAGCTGTTTCAGTATTTTATATGGTTTTAGTATGTGCCTAATTGGGATTATAGATAATAAGTGCTATCAAGTTAGAACAGGGGGGATATTTGGATATATTTTGTCATTTAAGGTTTTAATGTACTAATATAAAAATTGGGAGGACCTTTGAGTGTATTTATACATTAGGTAATTTTATTGATATAGAATAAATATTCTATGAGATATAGAATATGTATTTCCACACATATTAGTGAGAGACTTGAACAGTTTAGATAGTAAAATTGAATGCATTTAAAGTGTTTACCTTTTTTTCTTTTATTCTTCTTTATTACTTAAAATCACATTAATTAAAACTGTACCTTTGTAGGAGTTCCTGTTGTGGCTTAGCAGTAAGGAACCTGACTAATATCCATGAGAATGCAGGTTTGATCCCTGTCCCTGCTCAGTGGGTTAAGGATCCAGCATTGCTCTGAGCTGTGGTGTAGGTTGCAGATGTGGCTCCGGCTCGGATCTGGCGTTGCTGTGGCTGTGGCATAGGCTGGCAGCCTAGCTCTGGTTAGACTCCTAACCTGGGAACTTCCATGTGCTGTGGGCACAGCCCTAAAAAGAAAAAAAAAATGTACCTTTATGAACATGTGATTAATGGTGAAGAGTAAAAGTGATATGATTTGACACCTGGGATAGGAGGTGAACCTGTTTCAACTAATTTAAAAGTTTATGTTTAAAAATGAATATATATTTTTTCTAATTGCCAAAAAACTCACCCTAAATTACTTTTGGAAAAATTTGCAAAATATAGACCCCTGAGGAGTTCCCACTATAGTGCAGTAGGTTAAGAACCCAACTGCAGTGGCTTGGGTTGCTATGGAGTTGTGAGTTCAATCCCCAGCCCAGCGCAGTGGGTTAAAGGATCTGTCTTTGCCGCAGCTGTGGCATAAGTCTCATCTGTGGCTCAGAGTCAGTCCCTGGCCCAGGAACTTCCATGTGCTGCAAGTGTGGCCATAAAATATATGTACATATGTATATGTATCTCCATAGAAACAAAATTTAAATTACCCTTAATCCTACTACCCAAAGATAACTAATTACTATGTGATATATGTCATTCCAGATATTATTGTGTCTGTAATATTTTCCAATTTGATATTGTGCTCTGCTACTCTGTATTCATTTTCCTAATCAATACATAATATTTCCTCATATTATTTAGTATCCTGTATTATCATTTGTTGTGGGTACATTATTATCCATATAATGATTTTATGGCATTTTATTTAATTGACACCCTTTTGGGGGACATTTAGGTTTTCTGGGTTTGTTTTGTTTTTGTTGTTTTTTGGCCATTAGGAGTATTAATGAGTCCTGAGCTATTGAATTGTTGGATTAAGGGTATCAGTTTATTTTCCTACTGTCTGCATAGGAAACTTGTTTCTATGTACCCTGGGTTTACTTTGGTATTATCCTTAGTAATTTGGGATTAAAATGTGATTTTGATTAAATAGGTCCTTAGAGATGTCTGGAGAGTGCATGCATAATTCAAAAGTGACATTGCTTCTTCTCATTTCTTTTCCGTCCTCCCTTCTCCCTTTATTTTGGCTTTTTAATGAATTTTGATTTTATTAATCACATGCATTTGAAAAATAGAACATATTTATGAGATTCATTTATTTGGTCTATAGACAGTTTCCTTTTATGTAAAAGTACTTTATATCTTGATCAAATACTGTGAAGTTTAATACTATGTTTAATTTTTCTTTCTTTTTTTTTTGCAGATAGGCAAATAGCTCTACTATTTGCATTAACTTTTAGGTAAAACATAGTAGGATTTTTTTTTTTTTTTTAAACAGCCGCACCTGTGGCATAATGGGAATTCCTGGGCTAGGGTAGAATCAGAGCTGTAGCTAAGGGGTAGGCCAAGGCAATGTCCTATCTTCTATGCCAACACTGGATCCTTAATATCTTGGCCGAGGGCAGGGATCAAACCTGAATCCTCATGGATACTATGTTGGGTTCTTAACCTGCTAAGCCACAATGGGAATTCCCTGGTAGGGTTTGTTGTGTTTTGTTTTGTTTTGTTTGCTTTTTAGGGCTGCACCTGCACATGGATACTATGTTGGGTTCTTAACCTGCTAAGCCATAATGGGAACTCCCTGGTAGGGTTGTTTCGTTTTGTTTCGTTTGCTTTTTAGGCTGCACCCTAACCCTAATATGGAGGTTCCCAAGCTAGAGGTCAAATGAGAGCTACACCTGCCGGCCTGTGCCACAGCCACAGCAACGCCAGATCTGAGCCGCACACGCGACCTATACCACAACTCATGGCAATGTCCACTGTGCGAGGCCAGGGATTGAACCCTCAACCTCATGGTTCCTAGTTGGATTTGTTTCTGCTTGGAAAATTAGATAGCTTCTAGATAATTATCTAGATGCATAGCTTCTTATCTATCTAGTTTTAAAAGTTTTTTGGTAATTTTCATTTTATGCATTCAACTTCTTAAAATGTACAATTCAGTACTTTTTAGTGTGTTCACAAATATATGCAACCGTCATTGCAGTCAGTTTTAAAAACATTTTCATAACCTCAAAAAGAAAACTATACCCTTTGTTATTATCTGCTAACTCGTCCGTCCCTGAGCAACCATTAGTATACTTTCTGTCTCTATAGATTTGCCTATTCCAGACATTTCATATAACTGAAATCATATAATATAGTCTTTGTGATTGGCTTCATTCATTTGGTATACTTTTTCAAGGTTCATGCATGTTGTAGCATGCATTGGTATTATCCTTTTCATGGCAGGTAATACTCAATTGTATGGATATACCACATTTTGTTTATCTGTTAGTAGGTGGACATTTAGCTTGTATCCACTTTTTTGGCTATTAATGAATAATGCTGCTGTGAACATTTGTTTACAAGTTTTTACGTGGTTTTATGTTTTAATTTCTCTTTGATAAATGCCTTGGAATGGAATTGTTGGGTCATGTGGTAAGTGGGTCATAAGTTTAACTGTTTAAGGAACTGCCATGCTGTTCTTGGTTGATTTTTTTTTTTTTCTCTGTTATTGAAGTAGTGCATATGATTTGAAGCTCTAGAAGGAGAGTGACCATCTGAAATTAGATAGCAAATCACTTGACTTCAGGTCTGTTACTCTAAGAACTTTCTGTGATGGTTGAGCTAGTCCTTGATCTTGTATTTTTGTTCAGAATGCATGTATATGGATTAGCTCCATGTCTTCATCTTTTAAACTATTTACCTACCTATCAGTGTACATACTTAGGTGGAGATGTACATGGGTTCACACATCTTTTGCTAAATAGTTTGTGGTGGGGATGTTAGTTGAAAGTTGATATTTTTTTCCTAAAGTTTGAATGGGAGATATTTATGAAATTTAAGTTGTTTACGAATTCCTTCCTTAAAAAAACTGAGGTATAGATTTTAAAAGAACTGAAAATAACTATAAGTTTGACAGAAGTTTCTTCCAGAATTTAAAATTTCGGATGATTGGAAAATTTACATATCTCAGTTCTGAAAGTTTAAGTGTTTGATATCTATCACCATCTCCTTTTTCTACAGCCTAAAATGCTACTGTGGATGACGGTTAAAGAAAACTGTTTTTTATTTATACTTTTATTGCTGCTTTGTGGTATTTGAGTCACAATTTTGGCTTTTCACCTTTTTGGCTATCCATGCCATAAACAAGTTATTGGGTGCCTCTAATTCTTGAATAATAGCAGGCCTATTTGAAGTTACAAGAAAGAATTTCTGGTGATGAGCTTCTATACATATAATAGTACAATAGAATATAGCAAAAGCTAAGTTCAGATGAATGATAAAAGCAGTAAATGCCTCAGAAGTGAGATTCAGGGGATGGAGCTTTTACTGTTGGCTTGGGCTTGAGTAGAGACTTCTTGGAAGAGGTAAATGAGCTATGATTTCCTTTAATACAGATCTGATTTATTTTACTGTTCTTCAAATTCCTTGAATGCAGGTATTTATTTTTACTCTTGTGCATATTCAACAACTCCTATTTGGGAAATTAGGTTAACATTTGGAACTTGTTGAGTTAGTATAGCATATCAGAACCAGGAAGATGGCTTGAGGTAGACTTTTCCCAGACGGTAATATAGGACACTTGATACAGGCTGGGTCATTCATCAGGTACTTCTTCCTTAGATAGTATATATGTGAACCAGTTTACTTGCTGATACTTCTCTTCACATTCACCACTTTTTACATTAAAAAGTAAATCTTTCAGTTTTTATTCAGATTTGTTTAATATTTACGGTTATAGATACTGTTTATTGAAGGCAGCTTGGCTGATTACAGAAGATGTTGTTTACTGAAGGCAGCTTGGCTGATAGCATTTCAGAGTCACTTACCATATTCCCCTCTGCACAATTAACATTTATTCTACTCATTATTTGTCAGTGAATTTCTTCCCTCTATTTACTCATACTTCCTTTATGATTCTGCATATTAGGAGAAATAAACATTCACTTATCACAAATGCATTTAGGAGATTTGCCACTTTCTATGCAAAAATTTAAGTATAATGAAAACAAAATTCTTTGAATTTTATTTCATTCTTTTAAGAAAATTAGGATATTTTTTAAATGTTTATAGTATTTTAACCTGCTTTTCCAGGGCACTTAGGGCAGTAATTATTTTCATATTTATGTGAAATATAATGCATGGGTTGCAAATTAATCCTCTAGCAAGTATGTAATATTATTGATAGAGTTGTGTAAATCTGAGATTTACTAGATTTACAGAACAATTTTTTTGAGATACGCTTGAATTATGATGGGCAATAGCTGCCATTAAAATGTAAGTTTTAGCATATTTTTTAATGCTGTAGATATAATGGCATATAAAAAACGCATAGGTCAAGAAAAACCAAACCCAACTCTTTATTAAGTATTTGCTCCATTTTATCTTTAAGCGCACACACACACACACACACACACACACACACACACACTCTCTCTCTCATTTGTATGCTTATGCATATAGAAAAGACTGCAAAGAATTTACAAAGGTCTTTTTTTTTCATTTTTTAAAGAATTGTTAAAGTATAGTTGATTTACAATGTTGTGATAATTTCTGCTGTAGAAAGTTGCTCAGAGTCTTAACAGTGATTATCTCTGGGGTGTAGTAATTGTGTTGACTTTAATTTTTTAAATGCCTGTTCTTTGAACATTGCCCGAAGTTTAAATTTTTTTTAATTAACAAATAAATATTACCTTTAAATAAAGAAAAAGTAGAGATTGTGTGTGAGTGTATATGATTTACTTGATTATAAACACACATTAAAGGATCTTAACCCTGTGTTAGTGAGTTTGAATTTTATTTTTCAGGAAGTGAGGAACCATCAAATAATTTTAAATAGAAAAGCGATGTGACTCTGCCGTGGCCCAGGTTGAGTCCTTGGCCCGGGAATGTCCACAGGTCATGAGTGTGCCCCCCCCCCCCAAAAAAAGAGAGAGGTGATGTGACTAAAGTCAGTGGTTTAAAATTTAAAATTTTAAATACTCTTCAGAACCAGTAATATCCATTTTTAGTTGCTAATTTTGAGCAGCTGTCTTTAAATTGGGGCATGCTTATCCCTGGGGATACATGTAGACTTTCCAAGGGGTACAGAGGCAAAAATCATTTTAAGGGATTCAGTTTCTTGAGTATTATTGTGTATTCTCTCTTAAACATTTATTGGCCTGTGGTTTAGGCCCTTTCTACTCAAAAGTGTATCTCACTCACCAGCAGCATTGCCCTTATTAGGTGCTTGTTAGAAATGCAGAATCTTAGACCCACCCCAGACCTATTGAATCATGATCTGCATTTTTAACAAGAACCCCAGGTGATTTGCCCGCACCTCGAAGTCTTCTAGCCATCCTATATTCTGTTTCATGGTTGCAAAAGAGGCATGCTTCTCTTATATTCCATGGATGTAAAAGTCTCCAAAGTGCCAAACAAAGGGACTGTTGTAAAAGTTGGTATTGAAATCGAGGAAACAAATGACTAAAAAAAGAAGAATCCTCTTGTAAAATCGGTTGCTCTCAATTCTTTCCTTTTAAACAAAATAAAAGGTCCTCCTTTGACCTAATCAATTTGTCTATTGATAAATCATAAAAAATAATTTTTAGGAGTTCCCTGGTGGTGCAATAAGTTAAGGATCCAGTGTTGTTACTACTGTGGCTTGGGTTGCTGCTATGGCACAGGTTTGATCCTTGGCCTGGGAACTTCTGCATGCTGAGGGCACAGCCAAAAATTAAAAAAAAATTTTTTTCTTTGCATCTGAGCTACAGCTGCCACCTACACCACAGCTGTGGCAACACCAGATCCTTAACCCATTGTGCCAGGCTGGGGATCGAACCCACACCCCAGCAGTGACCCAAGCCACTATAGAGACAATGCCGAATACTTAACCCTCTGCACCACAGCAGGAACTCCAAAAAATTTTGTTGTTGTTGTTGTTGTTGCTGCTATTTCTTGGGCCGCTCCCGCGGCATATGGAGGTTCCCAGGCTAGGGGTCTAATCGGAGCTGCACCCACCGGCCTACACCAGAGCCACAGCAACGCGGGATCCAAGCCGCGTCTGCAACCTACACCACAGCTCACGGCAACGCCGGATCGTTAACCCACTGAGCAAGGGCAGGGACCGAACCCGCAACCTCATGGTTCCTAGTCAGATTCGTTAACCACTGCGCCACGACGGGAACTCCCAAAAAAATTTTTTTTAATGCTAGCTAATTATGTGATTTTTGGCATATGATTCAGAAGGTAGGAATAGTCAAAAGATTAACAATACTAACAAATTCTGTTCCCATGTATTTATGTAAGCATTGTAAAAAAAGCCAGAAAAAATTCTGCCTATGTATTTGTTATTACTTTTAATACCATTTTACTCAATATTTAATCATTATCTGTCAAAGTTTATAATATATTTATATTGTTTTGGTTAGTGGTGTACTTATAATAGGATTCAGAAGAAATTTTTTAAAATTTCTGGATCAAAACCAAAAAAGTTTAATTTTTATTTATATTCTTTTTTTACAGAGAAGTCATGTAGAGTGAAATATAAAAGACCCTGCAGCATAGAGTAGTATTACACTAGTTAAAATTCTGTGGAAATTTAAGGAAAAGCAGGAATAATATCAATTTTTTACTGTATTAGAAGATCCTCTATGTGTTTTTAAAAATAGATGATGTTTTATATTGATATTTTTGAAAGAACAAACATAAAAGCTTTATTTAAAATGACAATATTTAGAGTTCACTGGAAATTACAACTTTTAAAATCATTATAAAATATGAAAAATTTTGCCTGCCAGTTTTAAAATTGTGAGGATATGCATAAATTTTCAAAATTATTTTAGGGAGTATTTGAGCAAAAAAGCTTGAGTACCATTACCTGACAGCAGTAGATCCCAATTTTGTTTTGCACGTTCAGGTTACTTGGGCAACTTTTTAAAATCCTGAAGTTTCACGGTCATAAAATAATCTATTTTGAGGGGCTGAGGCCCAAGATACTAGACTTAGGATGGAGCTTCCACAAAAATGATTTTTTTTTTATGGTTACGTATATACACATCTATTTCTTCTGTAGTTACATACATATACATAGCAAATGACCTGAAATTTAGAGCAAAAGAAAAAGATAAGGTAATAGTGAAAACTTGAGAGATCGAGGTTAGCTTTGACCCAGAAGGTACACTTGTTCATTTTCACAACACCTGGCTTAATGAGAAAGTGATGCTTTTTGATCAGGATACAGGACTTGGTAAGTGGGACTCAGGCTGGATTTCAGCTTTTACTCCTTATTGGGAATCTTCTTGTGTAAAGTACAACCTGATATAGCAGCCCAGCACCTTCTATCTAATAAGTCTAGAAAGATACCAGAAAAAATAGAGAAGACATTTTGAAAAAGAAGAAAATTTTTCTGAGCTGAAGATCCAAGACATTAGTTTGAAAAGGCCTGCTAAAAATGAAGAGACTAAAAAAAGTACCGCAAGTAACATACATTTCTGATGGAAGAGCTTGGTGCTAAAGAAGCTGCTTGCGTGCACACATGAGCTGGGCTTCGGGCGAGCTGCATATGCTGTAGGAACAGGTTGCTAGAGAAGCATCTTTACTGCAGAAACTGCGGGCTAGAGAAGCCTCATGTGCTGTGAGAGTCTTTTGGATAAGCATATTTGAACTGGGAAGCAAAAACACCCCCCAGTTCATTAGGGAGGAAGCAAAGACACCCACTATGTCCTAAGTTGATTCTCCTATCTGTTCTACTGACAGAGCCTACTCTTGTGCGGGCTGGCAAAGTACTTAAAGGACCCAAATCCATTTTCAAAGAGTAGGCAAAGAGGGTGAGTTTAGAAGTGAGAGTGAATAAATCCATAAATGGTGCACTTGTACTTTAGCTATTGATATGATCTTTTAGCTATTTTTTTCAACATTTCATTTATGTTTAAGCTAGTTAAAAGTAGACTTGGATCACCTAATAATGCCTATTATTGTTTCAGTTGAATTAATGTTTCTAGTAGGCCTTTGTATTTTCATTTTCCATTCTTGTAAAATAATAGAAATACAATAACATTTTAAGACTATAAAAATGGACACTGAACTGTAAAGATGGCAGTGCTTTAGAAACAAATGTTGGCTGGCATGTGGGGCATGTCAGCATGTGGCATTTTGGCTGACATAGTAGCTTGAACCATTGGCTGGATCAACTGATAAACATTCTGACTTTACAAAAGGAAAGACTGAGAGCTCTAAGCATATAAGATACAGAGTGTGGGTGTTCTGAAAGTTGAAAGAGAAAAGTTGATTGTCACCTATAATAAACTTGTTTTCAAAGTTAATATCACCAAACTGCTTATGTTCCATATAATGATTTAAAAAGTCAGAAAAGCACTCAAATTTTAATTCTTTACTACAATGATCTAGAATGTGACTTGCTATTATGACGTCTTATTAATCTTTGAGGAGAGCATTAAAATCAAACATTTCAGTTATTAATTATGTTATAACTTTGAATTTATTTGTGAATTTTACATGAACAGACATGTAAAACTGAACTTTTAGAAGACTGACATACAATTACAGCCATATAAATATATATATATATATATATATATTTTTTTTTTTTTGGCTGCCCCGCAGCATATGGAATTCCCAGACCAGGGATCAGATCTGAGGCACAGTTTCGACCTACACTACAGCTGTGGCAATGCCAGATCCTTTAACCCACTGTGCCATGCCAGAGATTGAGCCCATTCCCATTGTGCCACAGTGGGAACTCCACCGTTAGAGCTATATTAATCAGTAACATAGTTTGAAAAGTTAATATAGATATGTTAGGAAAAATTTAACTCCAAAGCTATGCAAAAACAAAGCAAGTTTTTGTGAGGGTGGTATCTATTGTAGTGATACTTGGTCTATAATATTCTTAAACTTTTTAATGATGTTAAGATTAGCTTAAAATCTTTTTAAAGTATTTTTTTTTTAGAACCCAGATCTGAAGTCTCTCTGAGGAACATAGTTTGAAAAATGCTGTGCCATAGGACTTAGATCTTGTTCAGAGATAAGGGGAGAATTCTCACAAAATGATCAGACTTGGATTAGCTAATATTGGTTTGACCTCTCACCATCAGTACAATTTAAATTACTACATTAAGCTGGGGAGGGGGGGAGGTCTAGTGCAAAGGAAAACATGGGAAAAAAATTGAAATAGGGTAGTATGGAGATACCGAACAAGGCGATTTGGGTTCTAATCCCAGTTCTGTCATCAGTTAATTGGTAATTTTGTATGAATCATTTGGTTTCTCTAGCTTTTTATTTATTTTCATACAAACCAAGAGGATTAGATGCTTAAGATCTTTTTTTGCACAAGATGGCATGGAATACTACAGAATAGTTTTTTAAAATAAAGGTACCCCCTCACCTCACCCTCTATCACGCTATAGTAACTCAAATTAAGCTAAATTATTGGCCAGCAAAGATATTTTGAGGACTTAATTTTGTCAGGAGATGATAGTGATTATTTCTATAAAATTATTGACACATAGATGAAATCATTGAGGGTGCTTGGAAGTAGTGTGATAGCTTAAATCTTTCTAATTCCTTTGTGAATATGTTGTTATTTTGTCTGAGTTTGGGAGAATATGCATATTAAGCAGTAGTAAAACCTTTCCCAGATCATGCCCAACTTTTAATAGTCTTGGCTTTATGTAGAAAGGGGCAATTCTTAGTTTTGAAATATATTCTGAAGGGGCTAATTGTTTAATTTCAGAAAAGATTAAAGACTCACACCATCTGAGATACTTAGCAAATGAGAACTATTTTTGTATGAATGTCTCAGAGGATTTTTTGTTTTTTTTTGGGGGGTGGGGTGGTGTGGGGGGATAACAAAGCATGTTAGCTAGTTTTCCAAGTTGGTTTTTGGCTAGTGGGAGTTTCCTATCTTACCATTCTTCTATATAGGAATGTTTGTTTACTTTGTTGCTATTCTCTTTTCCCCATGGTTGCTGCCTTTGTTTGTGTAAAGTGTGTATGTAGGTATATGTTCCCAATGTGCTTTGAGTCCTTAGAGAGAATTACTACAATCTCCAACATTTTCAAGTGCCTGGTCATAAGTTGAGTTGAATTTTGCTCTGGGTCATGGTAAGCAGTTGGTCTACTATTTACTAGACCATTGACATCCTATAATTCTCTTCAAAATGTGATGTAGGTATTAATTTACAAATGCAGACTGAGGCCAATAGAATAATAGCTTAATCAAGATCATTTATGAAGTAAGCATTAGGGCTGAGTTTAGAATCCATATCTTTATAAATCCAGTCATATTCTCTACATGACTAGAGCATATTAACAGACAATTTTAGATCTCATTTAGACCTAATGTAAATTTTTTGTCAATTAAAGAGGAATTGTTGTATGTCCAGGTTATACTTAAATGCTGTAAAATTGGTCTATTTCATTTTCTCCATCTTTTTGTCTGTTAAAAAGGAGAGATCATTTTAGATCACATCTTTCTTTTATACTTTGGATCCTATTCTGATTTGGTTCATTGAGTTAACTCTTCTTTCCTGTATTATAAGACACTTGGTTTCTGCCTCTGGCCCCCATTCAGGGCCTATCAGATCAACTGTCACTAATCTTTAAAAAACCTTACCCTTAACCTCCAATCTTCTATTTATCTGCTCCTCCGCACAGCTAAACTCCTAAGAGTTGGGTATATTTGCTGTCCCTGTTACTTCACTCATTCATTCTTTCAAAATATGTTTTAATAAATATTTTCCCAGCATACCCAACAGTAGGGAAAAATGAATACTAATTTTCCCACCTTGGACAGCTATCAACATTTTGCCTGCCCCCCCCCCTTTTTTTCATTCAATTTATTTCCACCAACTCTTTCTTCTGGTGTATTTTACAATAGTATAGGTTATGTCATTTAATTCTTAGATATTTTGGTATGCATCAAGAAGAAAACATTATGTTAGTTATAGATTGCTCCCTAATACATTACTGCAAACTTAGCAGTTTCAAACAATGCTGCAAAGTTTATTATTTATTATTTCTGTAGCTACATTTTCTGTAGCCAAATACCAGGAAATGATATCCCAGTACTTTTACTGTATATTCTGTTGATTAGAAGCAAATTACCAAAGTAGGACTACCGTTTAGGGCCATCTTTGAATTACCCTCCTAGAAACAGTTTTTCTTACAACTACAATGTCGTTATTTTATCTAACAGATTTAGCCATAATTCTTTAGTAATATCTGATACCTAGTCCATATTTAGTTTTCTGTTTGTTAAAAAAAATGCCTTCTTATAGTCTGGATCATAATCCAAACATTCATTGTATTTGTTGTTACAGCCCTTTAAAATGATTTTCAGGAGTTCCCCTCGTGGCTCAGTGGTTAACGAATCCAACTAGGAACCATGGGGTTGCGGGTTCGATCTCTGGCCTTGCTCAGTGGGTTAAGGATCTGGTGTTGCCGTGAGCTGTGGTGTAGGTTGCAGACATGGCTCAGGCGTAGGCCGGCAGCTACAACTCCAATTCGACCCCTAGCCTGGGAATCTCCATATGCCACAGAAGCGGCCCTAGAAATGGCAAAAAGACCCAAAAAAAAAAAAAGTGATTTTCATCAGGAACAGACTTACCAGGAGTTCCCACTATGGTGCTCTGGGTTAAGAATCTGACTGCAGTGGCTTGGGGCACTGTGGAGGCATGGGTTGGATCCCCACCCTAGCACAGTGGTTGAAAAGATCTGGTGTTGCTACAGCTGTGACATATGTTGACAGCTGTGGCTCAGATTCAATCTCTGAGATTCAATCCCTAATAAAAAAAAAAGTAAAAAAAAAATAGTCCTACCATTTTCTGTTTTTCTTCCATTTAATGATTTGTTGAAGAAACCAGGTCATTTGTTCTGCAGAGGCTCCCACATTCTGGATATATCCAGTGGCTTCTTTATAGTAGTATTTGACTAAATCTTGTCATATTTTGTATAGATTGGGAGTTATACAGAAAGACTTGTTTAGATTTTGGATCAAAAAAAATTTTTAAAAGACTCCTCCCTAGGTGGTGCCCCTTACTTTATATCACTTCAGGAAGAACAAAGTCTGGGAGTGACAGCTTGATTCCTTTATTGTAGAGTTTCCCATCCAATTTTCATTAATGGCTTTAATCTCCAAAGGTAACTATTGTTAGAAAAATAAGCTAATTAAAGATATCAATACTGGATTTTTCTAATTCTATTATTCTTTTGCATTTATTTGCTAGAATTTTTTTGACATAGAATTCTCCCTTATCCATTTGAGCATTTGGTTGCTCTGAAATACAGTTCTGTTGGAAAAGCAAGATAAATGCTTAATTCCTTTTAATAACCAATTTTCAGAATAATGAGTTGATATATACCTCCAGGTGTCTTTTTCTTTTTTTAAAAAAAGAAAAGCACTTATGAATCTTAGGCTTTTTATGTATTCATTGTGTTTTGTAAAATTTCAGTCGTCATTCTTTTTGATGCCAGATTGTTCTATCTTTGGCCGTTGGGAGCCCCTTCAGTCTTGGCACTCCTGTGTTCCTTTGACATGACCTCATTAATCTTTATTTTCTTGTTTTTTAACATGGCAGAGTGTCCTTGCCCCAATGAAGGAATGATGTTTGAGTTCATAATTGGAAACTAGGAATACTTATTGCTACTGGATTGTCATTTCTTGTTTATTTATTTATTTTTGCTTTTTAGGGCTGTATCCAAGGCATATGGAAGTTCCCAGGCTAGGGGTTGAATTGGAGCTACAGTTGCTGGCATACACCACAACCACAGCAGCCTCCCAGCTGTGGTCTGTCTACACCATAGCTCACAGAAACGCCGGATCCTTTAACCCACTGAGCAAGGCCAGGGATCAAACCCTCGACCTCATGGATCCTGGTCGGGTTTGTTAACCACTGACCCATGAAGGGAACTCCAGGATTGTCATTTCTTTTAGACCCCTTTAGAGTATGTAGCTAGGAGGTAAATATTTTTTAAAGAGAAAAAAATATCTTGAGTTCATACTGCTATTTCCAGTTCAAATTTGATTTTTGGGATTGTCACTTCTATGATTTTACAGTTCCATTATTTTTTCCTCTGTTATCTTTACTACATTGAGTCTTGCAGTTCATGAACACAGTATGTCTTTCCATTTGTTTAGATTGTGTTTGATTTTGTTCATCAGCATTTTGTAAATTTTTTTTTTTTTTAATAAGTCTGCATGTGCAGCATATGGAAGTTCCCAGGCTAGGAATCAAATTGGAGCTACAGCTCTTGGGCTAGGGATCAGATCTGGGCTTCAGTAGCTACCTATACCGAAATTGTGGCAATACCATATCTTTTAACCCCCAGTGACGAGCTGAGATTGCAACTGTGTCCTGGCGTTGTAGAGATGCCACATATCCCATCATATCACAGCAGAAACTCCTTTACTTTTTTATATAAACTTTATTATCTCTGTGAATTATCACCTTTATTTATTCTCTAGTTCTAGGAAAAAGCTTATTTTTGAGTGTTAATAAATTTATAAATTAATATGGAGAGAATTGACATATTTATGATAAGTCTTTCTATGCAGAAACATTATATAGCTTTGCATTTATTTTAGGCTTGCTTATGTGCCTTTTAGGAGTATTTAAAAATTTTTCGGAGTTGCCGGTGTGGAACCCTGTGAAATGAATCAGACTAGAAACCGTGAGGTTGAGGGTTCAATCCTTGGCCTCGCTCAGTGGGTTAAGGATCCAGCATTGCTATGAGCTGTGGTGTAGGGCAGCAGCTGTAGCTCCGATTCGACCCCTAGCCCGGAAACCTCCATATGCCATGAGTGTGGCCCTAAAAGACCAAAAAAAAAAAAAAAAATTTTTTTTCTTCTTTTTAGGTTTTATACATTTCTTTTTAAAGTTTATACCTAATATTTTATTTTGTTGCTGTTGTGAGTGGGGTCTTTTATTCCATTATATCTTTTTGCTTTTTAAGTTTAAAGGCTCTGATTTCTGTATTTTAACTTGATATATTTTTTCACACTAAATTCTCTTTGTGGTAGTTTAAAAAAATTTTTTAAATCAAAGTATAGTTGATTTACAGCGTTCTGTCAATTTCTGCTGGGTTCTTAACCCACTGGGCTATGACGGGAACTCCCGAATGTTTTTTTTTAAGCACTTATTTACTTTCTACTACAAAGTAAAGAAGTGCTTAAATATACTCCAAGGTACTACAAGATGCTCTAGATTTATTTTGGGTTATTTCTTGACCACTTCTTCATGGAGCCCTGGTTCCTTTTATTGGAAAATGCTATCAGAAACTAAGGCCTGGGTTTGTTCCTTGCTTCTGGGGTGTTGTTTATCTTAGTAACTCTCAGCTGACAAAGGGAAAAAATATATGTATGTATAGTAACTTGCATATATGTGCATATCTGTAAATATTTCTATACATAACCGTATGTATCTCTATTACACGAGTCCCTACTGATGTCTGGTACTCTAATCCATTACCACATGGATAATTCTAGACTCCTCCTCTTACTGATTTAATTTCCACTCCAATAGTTAGAAACTTGGCTCTTCCTGTATGATGTTAAATAGGAGTGCTTTGTTCCTGGTATTAAGGAGAAAGCATGTAATTTCTCATGTTAGCTGTGGGTGTTTTTAGATGTTCTTTATCAACTTGAGAAAGGCCCATTCTACTTCTAGTTTGCTGAGATTTTTAGTTATGAATGAGTTTTGGATTTTGTGAAATGCTTTTTCTGCATCTATTGATATCATATGACTTTTTAGGATGTTGATGTGATGGATTTCATTAATTTTTTTTTGGCCGTGCCAGTGGTATGTAGAGATTTCCAGGCCAGGGATCGAACCTGCACCACAGCAGTGACAATGCTAGGTCCTTAGCCCGCTGAACTATCAGCAAATTCCCTCATTAATTGATTTTTGAATGTTGAACTAACCTTGCATATGTGGAATAAATGCCATTTGATTGTGGTGTGTAATTATTTTTATAATCATTAAATTTGATTCGTTAATATTTTGAGTCAATTTTTGCATCTATATTCATAAGAGGTAATGAGCTGAAGTTTTTTTTTCTTGTAATATCTATCTGGTTTTGATGTTTGAGTAATGCTGGTCTCATACAAAGAGTTAGGAAGTTTTCACTTTGCTCTTAGTTTTTTAGAAATGGAAGGAGAGTATCATTGTTTTCTTTAAAAATTTGGTAGAATTCATCAGTGAAAACGTCTGGGCCTGGTGCTTTCTTTTTTGGAGGATTATTAATTGATTTGATTTCATTAATAGCTGTCGGTCTATTCTGAAGATCAGTTTCTCATTGAGTATTGGTAGTTTGTGTCTTTCAGTGAATTGGTCCATTTCATCTTTTGCAGTTTTGTAGGAAGAGTGTCATGTATAATATTTATTTTATTAACTTTTTGGTATCCAAGTGATCAGTAGTGATAACCTCTCATATCTGGTATGAGTAATTTGTGTCTTCTGTTTTCCTTTTCTTGATTACATAGCTAGAAATTTGTCACATTAACTTTTTTCAAATAGGCAGCATTTATTTTCATTGATTTTTATCTTTTCATTTCCTATTGCCAGTTTTATGGATTTTTTGCTTTTTTATTATTTATCTTCTCTGCTTTATATTTGTTTTCTCTAGTTTCTTGAAGTGGAAGTTTAGGTGATTGATTTTATTTTTATTTATTTATTTATTTATTTTTTTTAGGGCTGCACCTGCAGCATATGGAGGTTTGCAGGCTAGGGGGTCTAATCAGAGCTTCAGCTGCCAGCCTATGCCACAGCCACAGCAACGCCATATCCGAGCCATATTTGCAACCTACACCACAGCCCATGGCAACACCAGATCCTTACCCATGAGCAAGGGATCAAACCCACAATCTCATGGTTCCTAGTCGGATTCAGGTTTCTGCTGCACCATGATGGGAACTCCTAGGTGATTGATTTTAGACCTATCTTCTCTTCTAATATGTGCATTCAGTACTATATTCTTTTCCTTGGCTGCATCACACAAATTTTGATGTTTTTTTCATTTTCATTTAGTTCAGTACAATTTAAAATTTACGTGACTGGACCCAATGTGTTATTTAGAAGAGTGTAGTTTACTCCAAATATTTTGGGATTTTCCACCTATCTTTCTGATACTGATTAAGTTTAATTTACCACTTAAATTTAATTCCATTGTGTTCTGAGAGCATACCTTGTGTAATTTTCTGTACTTTTACAATTATTAACGTGTTTAATGATTGTTCCTGTGTGAGCTTGAGAAGAATGTGTATTCTGCTTTTTTGGATAAAATATTCTATAAATGTTAATTAGATCCAGTTGATTGATGGTGCTGTTCAGTTCAGCTATATCCTTGCTGAGTTTCTGCTCCTGGATCTGTCAGTTACTGATAGAGGGATGTTGATATCTTCAGTTATAACAGTGGCTTTGTCTTTTTCTTCTTGCAGCTTGGTCAGTTTTTCCCTCAAGTATTTTGACAGCAAAATGTGTAAAAACAGACACATTAAAGATTGTTAATGTCTTTTTGGAGAACTGACACTTTTTACATTATGTTGCCCTTCCTATCCCAGGTGATTTTCCTTGGTCTTAAGCCTTTTGCCTTATTAGTAATATAGCTTCTTCATCTTTCTTTTGAAAGCATGATGTATCTTTCTCTGTTTCTGTACTTTTTATCTGTGTTTTCATATTTATGGAAGGTTTCTGTGGACAGCATGTTCAGGTCTTTTTTGTGTGTGTCTTTTGTCTTTTTTTAGGGCTGCACTTGCAGCATATGGAGGTTCCCAGGCTAGGGGTCCAATTGGAGCTACAGCTGCTGGCCTATTTCACAGCCACAGCAACTTGGGATCCGAAACGTGTCTGTGACCTACACCACAGCTCACGGCAGAGCTGGATCCTTAACCCACTGAGCAAGGCCAAAGGTAGAACCTGAATCCTCATGGATGCTAGTCGGGTTCGTTAACAACTGAGCCATGATGGGAAGTCCAGGTCTTGCTTTTTAAATCCACTTTGTTTCTGTCTTCCATTTGGCTTATTAAGATCACTCACATTTAAATTGATTATTGATATCTACCATGTTGTGTTTTCTTTGCGCTTATTCTTTGATACTGTTCTTATTTTATCCTTTTTTTCCCTGCTTTTTCTGATTTCGAAATGAGCGTTCAATATAATTTTATTTTTTCTTATCTTAACATGTCACTTATACCTCTTTTAAACCTGTTTTTAGTGGTTGTCACAGAGTTTGCGGTATTACATATACAACTAATTTAGTCTAGCTTTAAGTAACAGTATACTGCTTCATGGGTAGTTCAAGTACCTTATACCAAAGTATTTCTAATTCTCCCTCCTGATCCCTTATAACATTGTTCTCATTCATTTCACTTTTCCATATGCTGTAATAACCCAATACATTGTTGTTCTTATTTCTTTTAGCTCGGTTAGGAGGAAGAAAATATGTTTTGTTTTAGCTTAATTTATTCCTTTCCTGTCCTTTTTCTTTACGTTGATCCAAGTTTCTGACCTGTATCATTTTCTCTGAAAGAAATTATTTTAACAGTGCAACTCAGATCTACTGGTGGCAGATATTTCTCAGTTTTTTTTTTTTTTTTTCCTAAGGAAGTATTTCTTTTTCCTTCACACTTGAAAGATAGTTTCACTGGATACAAAATTTTACGTTGGTGGCTTTCCTCTTTCAACACTTTTAAGTATTTCATTCTATTCATTTCTCATCTGTATGGTTTTTGGTGAGAAACCTCAGCTATTTCTTATTCTTGTTCTTGTGTATTCTTATTCTTCTTGCCACTGCCTTCACTCAGTATTTCCTTTTTATTTGGTTTTCTACAGCTTGAATATGATAATGCCTCTGCATAGAGTTTTTAGTATTTATCCTGCTTGGTTTGTCTGAGCTTCCTGGATTTGTAGTTTGGTGTTTGTCCTTAATTTTGGAAAATTTCTAGTCATTATTACTTCAAATGTTTCTTATGCTCCTTACACTCTTTCCTCTCCTTCTATTATTACATTAAGGCATATAGCTTTTGTAATTTCCTTTGATACTCTTTTCCTTTAAACTTTTTTTTAAAACTTTCAGTTTGGGAGCTATCAGTTGACGTAACTTCAAGTTCCCTGATTCTTTCCTTGGTGCATTACCTAGCTTTCTCGCATGTTGTCTACTTTCTCCAGTAATGCTCTTAAGATATTAATCATAGTTCCCTATCTAATAATTCCAAAATCTGTCTGATATTTGAGTTGGCTTTTGATGTTTGCTTTGCTTCTTTAGACTGTAGTTTTTCTTGCCTTTCATCATGCTGAAGTTTTTTGTTGGAAGCCAGCTAGGATGTATTAGGTAACAGAAACTTAGGTATTTAGGCTTTTTAGTTTGAAGTTTTATGTTCATCAGGTTAGATGTTGGGCTATTTTGTGTTTGATGAAACCCTAGGTGCCAGAGGCTTCATTTTCCTCTAGTGTCCTTTTTTCTTTCTTTCTTTCTTCTGTTTTTTTTGGGGGGGGGGGCGGTGGGGTGGGGAGGGGATGGGATGTGGTTCTCTAAGAACTTCTTAGAATGTGTGTCTTGTAGCTCTCTCAGTTGTAGTCTACTCTAATTATACATTACCCCTGTTGTGGTGGCTAGATGTGAAGGAAGGGAAGCATTCTCTAATCTTATGATTAAATCCCAGTTTTTACTGGGTCTCAGTTCCTGTACTCTTACTTTGCAAGATATTTCTCAGCCTTTCTTTTTCTCCCCATATGTGAGAGAGGAAGGCTAGAGAAGGCTGGAATTGGCTAATCACCCTTCCCCAGGTAGGATAAGACTCTGGTAAAGTTCCCTTTAGAAGTCTGTCTTTCATCATGAAGAACACACTGTGGATATTTTAAAATGGTTGTTTTCCCCCTACCCTATTTCAGGCAGGGTTTTTCCCTTCTCATCTTCTTTCACTGGAAGTAAAACCCACAAAAGTATGGGGGAATCCCTAAAACTATACCCCCAGGAGTGTCTAACTCTCAAGCTAGCCCGTGTTCAGTCTCTAGAAACTTGTCAACTTATATTATAACTTATAAATATTCCTGCTAATTGTTGGTTCTGCTTCA
This sequence comes from Phacochoerus africanus, assembly GCF_016906955.1. Lineage (NCBI taxonomy): Eukaryota > Metazoa > Chordata > Mammalia > Artiodactyla > Suidae > Phacochoerus > Phacochoerus africanus. The sequence continues at coordinate 17,618,698 of NC_062559.1, read as the reverse complement.
GGTAAGGTGATCTCAGCTATGATTCTATCTTTGCCTATCTCTCAAGATTACCGGATAGTTGTTTCCCCAGTAACCTCAGCTCTTTGAGGGATCTAAGGAAAATTGTTGATTTTCACTTTGTTCAGCTTTTATCATGTTATCTAGATGAGCTGAATCCGGAGGTCCTTTTGCTTTCCTTTTAAAAATTGTATTGGCTAATACTTTTATTACTAAATGTTTTGATAGATTTCCTTGCTGGAACCATTTGTACTTACCTAGTATTTATTGATGGTTGGCTTCTGATAATGTTCTCTTTTCCTTCTAGGGTAATTTCTCTATTTCAGCTTTCTATATCTACTAGAGTCAGTTGGTACATTTTTTCCCTCCTCAGGGAGTTATACATTTCATCTAAGTTTTCAAATTTATCTCCATAGACTTTTTGCAGGAAGCTGTGACTCTTAAAATAACCTCTGTCTAGCGTAGCAGGGTTTTTTTTTGTTTTTTTTTAATTTTGGTTTTTGCTGCCTTTCCCCCCCAATTTTAATTTTTTCAAATAATGTAATTTTTAGTTATATTGATGAGTTAATTATATGAATTTTTTAGTGTAGAGAGCTGCACTATCCAATATGATAACTATTAGATACATATAGCATCTTAAAATTAATTTTACATTAAATTTAAAATTTCAATTCCTTTGTCACATTAGCCGCATTTTAAGTACTTATGTGTCTAGTGGCTCTTATATTAGGACAGTGCAGATATAGAAATATTTCCGTCACTACAGAAAATTCTGTTGGAAGTGCTGTTATACTATCTGTCACATTGCTATTAACATTATTCTGTAGAAGTTTTGAGGTTTGCTTTGTATTTCTCCTTTGACCCAATAATTATTTATTTTATTTTTTTGCTTCTTGGGCTGCACCTGCAGCATATGGAGGTTCCCAGGCTAGGGGTCCTATCAGAGCCACAGCGGCTGGCCTATGGCACAGCCACAGCAATGCAGGATCCGAGCCTTGTCTGTCTGCATCCTACACCACAGCTCACAGTAATGCCAGATCCTTAACCCACGGAGCAAGGCCAGGGATCAAACCTGCAACCACATGGTTCCTAGTTGGATTTGTTTCTGCTGCACCATGATGGAAACTCTGACCCAGTAAATTTTTTTTTTTTTTTGCTATTTCTTGGGCCGCTCCTGCAGCATATGGAGGTTTCCAGGCTAGGGGTCGAATCGGAGCTGTAGCCACCGGCCTACACCAGAGCCACAGCAACGCTGGATCCGAGCCGCGTCTGCAACCTACACCCCAGCTCACGGCAACGCCGGATCTTTAACCCACTGAGCAAGGGCAGGGACCGAACCCGCAACCTCATGGTTCCTAGTCGGATTCGTTAACCACTGCACCACGATGGGAACTCCTGACCCAGTAATTTTTAATAGAAATCTTTTTTATTCACTTGGAGGAGTGTTTTTTCATTTGGTTTTTTTTTTGTTTTCTATTTTGGTGTTTAGTCATATCTAACATTAATGTATATTATAAACTATAGTATTTTATTATAAAGTACTCTTCATTTTGCTTAAGGGTCTGATTTCATCTTGTCTGAAGTTAAATTTGAATCCTGCTTTATTATTATTTGCATTTCCTTGGTCTGTCTGTATTAATCTTTTTAAAATATATAACTTCTGTTTTACTTTGAAGCTTTTCAAGCCATTTCTTGAATATGTATAGTTCTTCAGTAGGTCTCAGGAAAGGCTCAAGGAACTTTTTTTTTTTTTTTGTCTTTTTGCTATTTCTTGGGCCTCTCTCACGGCATATGGAGGTTCCCAGGCTAGGGATTGAATCGGAGCTATAGCTGCCAGCCTACGCCCGAGCCACAGCAACGCAGGATCCGAGCCTCGTCTGCGACCTACACCACAGCTCACGGCAACGCCGGATCCTTAACCCACTGAGCAAGGGCAGGGATCGAACCCACAACCTCATGGTTTCTAGTCAGATTCGTTAACCACTGTGCCACGACGGGAACTCCAGGAACTTTTATATGTTATTAATTATCTAAGCCTATAAACTCGAAGGAAAGTTTTTACTATATGTAAAGTCCGAGGCTCACATTTCTTGTGTTTGATTTTCTTACAACTTTTTTTTTTATTCTTTTTTGGCTTTTTAGGGCCGCACCCATAGTATATGAAAGTTCCTAGGCTAGGGGTCAAATCGGAGCTGTAGCTGCCGGCCTACACCACAGCCACAGCAACTTGGGATCCGAGCCGTGCCTGCAGCCTACATCACTACACCACAGCTCATGGCAACACCAGATCCTTGACCCACTGAGCAAGGCCAGGAATCGAACCCTCATCCTCATGGATACTACTCAGATTTGTTTCTCTGAGCTGTGATGGGAACTCCCTCTTACAACTTTTTATTGTATTGTTTGTATACAAAACCCAGCTGTTGTGAAGTTTTTAAACTGTAATTTTTTCTTATAAGACACTTGGTCTTTCTACCTGGATGCTTAATTAACTTCTTTAAAAAGTCTTTAAAATCTGTAATAGTTTATACTAGGAATATTTTCAGTTGAATTTCCCTAATATACCATGTATTCTTTCAGTATGTAGATTCAAGTCTTATTTTAGGAAGATTTGTTTGCAGCATAGTTTGAAATAACCGTCTGGTTTACTTGATCACCTGCTTACTGTTGCTTTCTTTTGTATCTGTTTTATTATTTTTACTCACTTTCTAATCTTTTTTTTCTTTGTTAGCCTTTTCTCTTGGCAGGATGGGGGAAGAGGGAGTATATTCTGTGTGTGTGTGTGTGTGTTTTAGTTGAGGTAGAGTTGACATACAGCATATTTCAGGTGTGACTTGATATTTGTATATATTATGAAATGGTTACCACAATAAGTCTAGTTAACAGTCTAATTCTTTCCAATTTAGTATGTTTTCTGAAAAAAGCTATTTTCCCTCATTTGTGAGTCTTAGTTCTCCCTATTGTGTAGTCATATTACTTTTGAACTGTTGTAATTTTGATTTATTACTGCTTAATAAAGCTTCAGCCGTTTTCTTAATTTCTTTCAGTTCATGTCAAAATATAATAATAATGTTCATCTTTTGGGGGACACATTTTTCTGATGTATTTTTTAAATCCGTTACAGTGTTATTTATTTCACTTACATTATTTTTCCTACAATTTCTTAGTGTGAGCTTTCATTTTAAGTTTTTTCTTTTTTTTTTTTTTTTTTGCTATTTCTTGGGCCGCTCCCGCGGCGTATGGAGGTTCCCAGGCTAGGGGTTGAATCGGAGCTGCAGCCACCAGCCTACACCAGAGACACAGCAACGCTGGATCCGAGCCGCGTCTGCAACCTACACCACAGCTCACGGCAACGCCGGATCTTTAACCCACTGAGCAAGGGCAGGGACCGAACCCGCAACCTCATGGTTCCTAGTCAGATTCGTTAACCACTGCGCCACGACGGGAACTCCTCATTTTAAGTTTTAGTTAGTTTTTTTTTTTTCTTTCTTTCTTATTTGGCCACCCCGTTACCAGGCCAGGGATCAGATCCAAGCTGCAGTTATGATCTAAGCCGCAGCTTTGGCAACACCAGATCCTTAACCCACTGTGCCAGATCGGGGATCGAACTTGAGTCCCAGCACTCCAAGACACCACTAATCCTCCTGCGCCACAGCAGGAACTCCAAGTGTTTAAGCAAGTTCATTTTCCTAGCAGTTATAGAAGAACTTCTGTAGGCATAAGGGATGGACAAGTGCAGTTTTTGAGCTTTGTGCTCAAGACCTTTCTCCTTTGTGAAATATTTTAAAATTTGGAACTTTGAGATAATAGTAAAGCTATTTGCCTTTATTTCTGTGCTTTCCAGGTATTTTGCTTTCTGAAGAGGCACCTTTAAATGCATTAAATTCATTTTGCCCTGTGGTTTGTTTTGAGTTCTGTGTTGCTTGGACCTCTGCCCACCTAGAATATGAATTTTACCTTTCTTTGGGTTTCATTCTCCATGCTTTGCTTAATTTATTTTCTCTTTCCTGCAGTTTCTTTTCAGATTGGCTTTCTGTCTTTCTAAAAATAAGAAAATATTTGTAGGGCTGGCTCGGAAATCCTCTTAGGGTTTAGATTCAGCATTTTATGAATATACTCACATCCCCTTAGAGATTTTCTGCCATCTTTGCATTTACTTTAATTTGGAGCCTTTAGATAGTTCTCAGATTTCCATGGTCGCATTATTTCCTGTTGCTATGATTTTGAGCTTGTTGATTCTTTTGTGAAGAATTGACGTTTCCTTCATTTTTCCGTGAGTGGATCCTTTTAATTAGCATAATTAGCATTTTTTGGACCACTCTAGGAACTCCCCTGTCCTAGTGCAACTCTATGTTTATTTCTTTTATAGCATTTATCACAGTGTGTAATTACCTTGTTTGCAACTGTACCTGTTTGCTTTCTGCAACTTCTCATTTGAATAGCAGCATCACAAGTGGGGATCTTGTCTCTCTTATATTTCAGTGTATTCCCAGAGCAAAGCACAATGTTTGGCATTTAGGAATCAGTAAATATTTGTTGAATAACTCCAGTTTATGATAGGGCTCCCTTTTTACCATACTGCTTGTGTGAAAATTAGAAAGTATTTGGTGTGAAAATTGGGAAGTATTTGAAAGTGAGTATACAAGTGTGTGAGTGATTATTGGAAAAGCTGTAATTTTTATAGTATCCTCTTTTAACTCAGTAGCTGTGGATATTCGTAATTGCTTTGAGTTGATTTCTATTTTGCATTTTGAACTAGTTTTTTATTGCATATGTTTTTGTGTCTCCTAAACTTTATGCATATACATATGCTATTTATTAAAAAATAAATCATAATCCCCTTGGCCACAGGTACCCATTCTTAAACTTTTATAGTGTTACCCTAGCAGAGTGTTTACACATAGTGGGAGCTGTATTATAATAAATGGATTGTGTGTTGTTACTGACTGCTGTGTAAGAGGAGGATTATACATGATACCTTGAATGAAGGATGTGAAATCTTCTCTTAGAATTGTAGAATGTTAACATGGCCTCATGAACTGTGTTTCTTAGAGTTGTGCAATGTAATTGCCCTGATTAGAGTTAGAAGAAACATGAGACCAGGAATTCAGCCTTTCCTTTTATACTGCAGATAAAGGAATTAAAGCCCTGAGAGATTATGAAATGTGCTTAAGGTTATCCATCCAATTAGTGGCCAAGCTCCATGGTTCTGTGATTCCTAGTCAAAGCTGATTTCTTCTAGATCTGTTTTAATCACATCATTCAACAAAAGGACATAGGTTTTAGTAGGGTGTTTTAAAACTATCAAAAGGAAAAATATTTCCAAGGTGAATCCTTCCACAATCTTTTAGATACTCTTCTTGGCTGACTTTTTCACATCAAAATTAGAAATAGCTTTTGAATATCCAAAACTCTTGATTTAAAATCAACTGAATTTACTGGTAAGTATCCTGAGCATCCATTAACAGAAAAAAATGTTAAGTACTCCATTTTTTTGCCCAAGTGTAGCTTTTTATGTTTAAGTATTCTTAAGAGCAGCGATTTAAAAGGCGTTGCCAAGCAGGCTTAGGATTTGAGCATGTTTAATCAAAAAAGTTTTTTTTTTTTTTTTGTCTTTGTTGTTGTTGTTGCTATTTCTTGGGCCGCTCCCACGGCATATGGAGGTTCCCAGGCTAGGGGTTGAATCGGAGCTGTAGCCACCAGCCTACACCAGAGCCACAGCAACGCTGGATCCGAGCCGCCACGACGGGAACTCCCCCAAAAAAGATTTTTAGTTTGCTGACTTGAACCCAAAATGTCCAATAAATCATCTTCTCATGATGAATTTTAAGTGACATTTAATTGGTAGTGCATATATATGTATATATTACATTAAAAAATTGCAAAACAGACATATAACTGAAAAGTTAATATTGTATTTCCATATTTCAATTGCCCATGTGTTTTCACTATAAATTTGTATAGTTCTAAAAGAAGAATTTAATTACTCACTGCCTTGCTTTTGTAGTCTGTGTCTGAGAGGCTTAATATGGCTCATTTTTTTTTTTTACCTTCAGTTTTTATCCTGCATTGGTAGAAATAAAAGTGTACATTTTAAAATTAATTCTGGAGTTCCCGTCGTGGCGCAGTGGTTAACGAATCCGACTAGGAACCATGAGGTTGCGGGTTCGGTCCCTGCCCTTGCTCAGTGGGTTAACGATCCGGCGTTGCCATGAGCTGTGGTGTAGCTTGCAGACGCGGCTCGGATGCCACGTTGCTGTGGCTCTGGTGTAGGCTGGTGGCTACAGCTCCAATTGGACCCCTAGCCTGGAAACCTCCATATGCCACAGGAGCGGCCCAAGAAATAGAAAAAAAAAAAGACAAAAAATTAAAAAAATAAAATTAAAATAAAATTAACTCTGATGAAAACAAAAACCATTATAGGACTCAGCCTATTTGTTTTATCAGCTCTTTTTGACCAGTTCTCCATTAGTTATTATTTGCATTTAGCATTTTAAGTGTATTTTAGAATGGCTTATATTTAGCTTACCCTTAGTAAATTAATCTCCTTTATTATTTGGATCATAGTTTCTTTTGTGACTTCTATAATTTTTTTTGCTTATCATTTATTTATTTTCCCAGAAAATAGTTAAAATGTTAAAATTAATCAGAGTACCTTCTGTTTTATGTCTGCTACATTCGTATCTACTACTGACTGACTGGCTTATTCTTTCTCTCATATTGTTTATACTTAATTCTGTTTTTCTTTTCTCTGTTTCATTGGTTCTGTTCATTTACACATTTTTCTGACTTACAATAATTTTATTTTTGTACTGGTCCATTCCATCTCCCATCAAAGTTCACTAGGTAGCCTAGATTAGCTATGTTGAGATAGTTGTAAGGAAGAGTTACAGGTAAAAAACATCACTGTCTATGATTGCTCCTTCAGCAGAGGATGTGGATGGAATATTTCCCCTGTTAAGAGATCAGGGATAGTGAACTAGTTTAGGATTGACAGTATGTAGTAAAAGAGGTTAATGTCTCTCCTGAGAGTTTGAAGAAGGAAAAGCTACATCAGAAATGATGATGGGTTTTACAGGTCTTTGGGAAGTATGAAGAAGGGTAATAGAGTAGAACATATTTTATAGAATGCTACCATAATGGCTGTGTTACTGTTGATGGAGGGCTAATGTTAATAATAACTACCCTCAACTAGTTTCTCATTTGCCTTGCAGGAGAGTGGAAATGGATTGAAGGAAGGAACATCTGGGAGGGAGAATTAAAAACAATCTACATTTGACTTTCAGCTTTGAGATGATGTCACTTAAAAATTAAGAGGCAGTAGCCTTTAATAGTTGCTTCTCTGTCTTTAAAAATAAAGAAAAAAATTGGAGTTCCCTTCATGGGCTTGGCAGTTAATGAACCCGACTAGGATCCATGAGGATGCAGGTTTGATCCCTGGCCTCTCTCAGTGGGTTAAGGATCCAGCATTGCTGTGAGCTGTGGTGTAAGTCACAAATGTGGCTTGGATCCCGTGTTGCTGTGGCTGTGGCGTAGGCTGGCAGCTGTACCTCTGATTTGACCCCTAGCCTGGAAACTTCCCTGTGCCGCACATGTGGCCCTAAAAAGCAGAAAATAAAGAAAAACTGAGCCTGATTTGATCATCTGATGATAATGTCAGCTTGGCATCAATACGGAAAGTGTGTTGTCATCTCAACAGTAGTATTTTTACAATAATTTTTAATGTTTATATAGTGTTTATTATAAAAAAAAATCTGAATAGGCCAGTTATAAGGAAATAAGTAAAACCCCTTAATGGCACTTCATTTTTGGCTTATTTTTGTCCTTACTTTATATTACTTGATATAAATTTACATCATACCCTACATGTTTGTTGATTTAATTGTGTGTGTGTGTGTGTATATATATATATCTATATATGGTTAGGGTTTCTTTACAACCATAGAATCATACATGCTTCTTTGTATCATATATTGCAGAAATCCCTCTAAGTTAGCTGGCATAGATCTGTTGGGGTTTTTGTGTGGGTTTTTTTGTTTTTGTTTTTGTTTTTTTGGTCTTTTTATCTTTTAGGGCTGCATCTGCGGCATATGGAGGTTCCCAGGCTAGGGGTCCAATCGGAACTGTAGCTCTTCGCCTGTGCCACAGCCACAGCAGCATGGGATCTGAGTCATGTCTGTGACTTACGCCACAGCTCATGGCTTTGCTGGAGCCATAACCCACTAAGCGAGGCCAGGGATTAAACCCCATGTCCTCATGGATGCTAGTCAAGTTCACTAACTGCTGAGCCATGATGGGAACTCCCGAAGTATTCTTTATAATGGCAACATAATGTTCCACAATTTATATGTTTTATAATTTATTTAATCTTTTCCCTGCTATTTCAAAAAATGCTGTGTTAAACACACTCATGTGTGAGTCTTCATACATAGGTATTTATGTATTGATGATTTTATTTTTATGGAATAGATTTGAGAGTGCTAGGTGAAAGAATATGTACATTTGGAATTTTAATAGCTGATGCAATTGACTTCCATCAAGGTTGGAGTAATGTCATATCCACGTTTTCTCCCTGATTTCCTGTTAAATAGGGATTTAATTGTATCAATTTGATGTGTTTAAAAAGTCTTATTATATTAATTCATTTCCCCTGATACAGATAATACACAGGGGTTTAGAAAAAAAAATTGTTATTGTTTACTAGCCATTTTAATGGCTCTTCAGTGACATGCATTCTGCTCATTTTTCCTTTTTTTTTTTTCTTTTTTTTCCTTTTTAGGGCCATACCTGTGGGCATACGGAAGTTCCTGGGCCAGTGGTCGAATTGGAGCTGCAGCTGCCAGCCTACGCCAGAGCCACAGCAACACGGGATCCAAGCTGCATCTGCAACCTATGCTGCAGCTTGTAGCAGCGCTGGATCCTTAACCCACTGAGTGAGGCCAGGGATTGAACCTGAGTCCTCAAGGACACTGTTTGGGGTTCTTAACCCACTGAGCCACAGCAGGAACTCTTCATTTTTAATTTTGTTGTTCATCTTACAATCAATGTGAAAGTGTTTTGCCTATTTTAGATATGAATACTTTATTAGTATGTGAGTTATATGAGCAGCAGCACTTTTTCTTAAACTGTTGCTTATTTTCTATCTTTATAGTGTTTTTCACAATACAAAATTTAAAGGTTTTTTCTGATCAAATTACTTTTTTCTTCAAAAACTTTTTTGTTTCTTAGCAAAAAGATCTCTCTAACCTTTTTGGATGTGCATATTGGCCCTTAAATTTTTTTCCCTAAGATGTTCATGTATGTATGCATGTTTAAATCTTTAATTTGGATTAATTTTTTAGATGATTTTAGGTAGGGGTTAACTTACTTTCAGCTGTATAAGCATCATTTAAATATGAACTACCATTTTCCATTGAAATAAAGTATCATCTTCATCAAATGTTAAATTCTCATCTACACAGGGCTCAATTTCTGGGTTTTTGTTTCTCAGGTATTGATCTGTTCCTAATGCCTATTATTTTTAATTATAGTGGATTTGTTTTGAAAGCTTATGACATGATTTCATATTTTAAATTTTCTTGGCTCTTTTCATAAATTTACGTTTTTATACAAACTTTTTTATGTTGTGTACTCTTGACATAAAGCTTCCTATTCCTCACATAGGGATTGTCTGGGAATCTTTGTCTGGTGGCTTTTGGTATACCATTTGCTATGTTGTTAGTTCTATGTGGGTCACTTGAAGAAACTCTCAGCAACTGGGCGTCCTTGGCTAGGAGTGCAAGTACATTCTCATCTTTGGGGGTAAAGCTCTCCTGAAGCTCTTTATGGGCCAGGGAGAGTGGCCTTTTGTCTCAGGTATGTTCATTTATTTGATGCCTTTCTCTTGGGAAAAAAGATGTTCATGAATTTCATGGTCCTCCTAGGGCTGATAAGTTTTTGTTACGATTCTTAAAGTTGTAGTTCTGGTCTCTGCTACCTTCTGAGCTTAAGAGGAGTACTTAGTAATTGACCTAGTGTTGGGACTGGAGATCATCAGAAATGTCTTCTCAAGCCTCCCATCTTTCCAAGCCCTCTTAGACCTCACCCCATTTCTTTTTTTTTTTTTTTGCCATTTTCGTGGGCTGCTCCCGTGGCATGTGGAGGTTGCCAGGCTAGAGGTTGAATCAGAGCTGTAGCCACCGGCCTACGCCAGAGCCACAGCAACGCGGGATCTGAGCCCCATCTGCAACCTACACCACAGCTCACGGTAACGCCGGATCCTCAACCCACTGAGCAAGGCCAGGGATCGAGCCTACAACCTCATGGTTCCTAGTCGGATTCGTTAACCACTGTGCCATGACGGGAACTCCGACCTCACCCCATTTCTGGTCAGTACTTTATTCATGAAGATGGAGGAGCACACCCACAGCATGTCTAAGGTCCCAGGTCAGAGATTGAACATGGGCCACAGCAGTGACAATGCCACATCCTAAACCACTAGGCCATCCAGAAATTCCTCTTTTACTTTTTTTTTTTTAATTGAAGTATATAGAGTTCCCATCATGGCTCAGCAGAAACAAATCTGACTAGCATCCATGAGAATACAGGTTTGATCCCTGACCTTGCTCAGTTAAGGATCCTGCATTGCTTTGAGCTGTGGTGTAGGTTGCAGATGTGGCTTAGATCCCATGTTGCTGTGATTATGGCGTAGGCCAGCAGCTACAGCTCCAATTTGACCCCTAGCCTGGGAACCTCCATATGTCATGGGTGTGTCCCTAAAAAGACAAAAGACAAAAAAAAAAATTTGTAGTTGTTTTACAATATTATATTAGTTTTGAGTTTACATATTTCTCTTTATTCCAATTTGTAAAAGCTTTAAGTTATAGGTAATAAGTAAAGATTCATATACTCTGTGCTTTGATAGATCCACTTTAATTTTTTTCTCTTTAGTGCTATTTATTTGTTCATATCTATCAAATATTTATTAAGCACTTTCTGTGTGGCAACATTTTAGCTTGGAGTTAGGCGTACGAGGATGAATACTACCAAATCCCTGTCTTCCCAGCAGCATTTTACAAAGTTTTTCACTTCTTTGTTCTTAAAATACTTTCTTCAGTTGGCATATACACTTTCTAGGTTTTCATTTTCTTCATCATAAACTCTTCTCAATCTCCTTTCTTGATCTTTCTCTTCTGGAGCTCCTAAATATTTTGGCATTTGATATCCTGATGTCTCTAAATATATATATTTTTTCTGCTCTGGCATTCACCTTAAATTTCAGCTTCAGATAACCCAACCGCTGAATCTCTAATAGGCTGTTTAATAGGCATTTCAGAATTCACAAGACCAAGCATATTGTAACTATTTGCCCCCTTGACCTTGCATTTGGTGATCCATCTGCTCATTTTTCGGATTATGGCATGGCTAGCTCCCTCATATCATTCACATCTGTTTCTCTCCTACTTTGTTTTTTTTTTCTTCATAGTACTATTATTCCTTACCACTACCTTGTCGTTAAATAGATGTTTGTTTATTTATTTACTTTGGTCTTTTTTTACGGCTGCACCAGCGGCATGTGGAGGTTCCCAGGCTAGGGGTTGAATTAGAGCTGTAGATGCCAGCCTATGCCACAGCCACAGCAATGCAGGATCTGAGTCGCATCTGCCACCTACACCACAGCTCATGGCAATGCTGGATCCTTAACCCATTGAGCGAGGTCAGGGATCTAACCTTTGTCCTCATGGATACTAGTTGGATTTGTTACCGCTGAGCCATAATGGGAACTCCGATGTTTGTTTATTAATTTTATATATGCTAAGAGATGTTAATCTCCTGCTACTATTTTTAATCAGTTTCTTCTGCTATTTACTGTGTTTTTTGCTTTATTTTTTATTTTATTTTTTTGCTTTTTGGGGCCACATCCATGGCATATGGAAGTTCCTAGGCTAGGGGTCGAATCAGAGCTACACCACAGCTCAAGGCAACTCCGGATCCCCCACCCACTGAGCGAGGCCAGGGATTGAATCCACATCCTCATGGATATTAGTTCAGTTCTTTTCCGCTGCACCACAGTGGGAACTCCCTTGTTTTATTTTTTTTAGTTTAATTCATTAAGACTCACAATCCTGGCTTGAACTCTATTATTTTATAGTTATTATTTTCATCCAGCTCATACTTTTTAAAAATTTTATTTTTTATCTTTCCTTTTTGACCCCTTTAGTCCCAATTAATACTTTTTTGCTTTAAATCCCTCCTAGTTTTACAAAGATTGCATCTGCCTCATGTATCTTTTATCTGTCGTGAGTTATTGTGTTATTGTGTGTGTATCTTAATGTAATAGTAATGTTACTACTATTCACCCAGTTCAAAGGATATCTTATGTTATTTTACGTCATTTATATGCTTGGTGTTAATAACGTCATTTAAAATTTTGTTTTTAATGTGTTTGGCTTTCATTTATCTTTTATTTCCTGCTTTTTGCTATTTTTTGTTGATATTCTGTCTCAAATAATTTAAAAGATATATGTTTTAGTACATTTTTATTCTAAACTTCAATATTCTTGAATTTCTTTCTTTTTATCAATTCAGAAATATTCCTAGGAGCTATGAAAAATGATGAAATTAGCTCACGTACATGTCATTTGATCTCCTTCTCCCCAAACTTATTTTTTTTATTTCTTTGGTCCCAGATTATCATAGTTAGAATATATTAGGTTTTCTTTCATGCTTTATAACATTCATGTCAGAGTGTTTTTTCCCGTGTTTTTTTACTTTTAGCTTTTTTTTTTTTTTTTGTCTTTTGTGTTGTTGTTGCTATTTCTTGGGCCGCTCCCGCGGCATATGGAGGGTCCCAGGCTAGGGGTTGAATCGGAGCTGTAGCCACCAGCCTACGCCAGAGCCACAGCAACGTGGCATCCGAGCCGCGTCTGCAACCTACACCGCAGCTCACGGCAACGCCGGATCGTTAACCCACTGAACAAGGGCAGGGACCGAACCCGCAACCTCATGGTTCCTAGTCGGATTCGTTAACCACTGCGCCACGACGGGAACTCCTAGTTTTAGCTTTTAACTGTACTGCAGTATTTTCATACAGAGTTCTTATCTTTATTCTATCTTATAATTCATTCTTAATAGAAACACATCCTGTAAAGTATAAAAGAGAACAGAAAAGGAAAGTCACTGTAATCTCACAATTGAGAACTACATTAACAGTTTAGTATATCTTTGTTTTTTCTCTTCATGCAAGAATATGATTACTTATAACACTTGATTTGTTGTATATATACTGTAAACTACTATGTAATGAATGGTTTCCAACTACATTAAACTCAGGCTGAAGAATACGTAATGATTACATAGTATTCTATAACATAGGTATGTCGTAATTTAACATATCTTCTTACATTAGACAATTAGGTTGTTTACATTTGCTATGATTATACATTGTACTGTGGTGAATGTGATGATTTGCATCTCCTGGATTATTTTTTAGGTTAAATTGCAAGAAGTAGAGTAATTCTGAGGCTGTACAGTATGGTAATTAAGAGCATTGTCTTTGGAGTTGGGTTGCCTTGGGTTCAAATCCTTCTTAGCTGTGTATACTTAGGCAAATTAATTTATCTCTCTCAGTTTCTTAATCTGTACGTTGAAGATAATATTTTATATGTGGAAAGTACTTAGACCAGTGCTAGAATGTCATACAAGCTCAGAAATGTTAGATACAGACATCATCATTGTTACCATGGCTGTTGTTACCATTTTTATTTAAAAGGATATTCATATTTCAAATGTTTTTGATACATATTAAAATTCTCCCTTGAGAAGTTGTATCAATTTTCATTTCTACCAGGAAAATATAAGAGTGCCATTTTACCAGCTCTGGCCAAAAACTGAGACTATGATTAGTTTTTTTTGAGAGTGTGGCCCAATTTTATAGGAATAATATATGTTGGGTTTACTCTCTAATTTTTGGGTATTATTGATTTTTAATGTTTGAGTTCTGCTGATTGTAATATGGAGTATGTGTGTTTAAGTGCTCTTTAAATACTCAAATTTTAATTAACCTTTTATGTTTTATGTTGCCTATATTTTTCTAATTGGTTGTTTACTTTTTTTTATTTTTATTTTTTTTTGTCTTTTTGCCTTTTCTAGGGCCGCAGCCTCAGCATAAGGAGGTTCCCAGGCTAGAGGTCTAATCGGAGCGACGCCACAGCAACGCCAGATCCTAGCCACGTCTGCGACCTACACCACAGCCCATGGCAATGCCAGATTCTTAGCCCACTGAGTAAGGCCAGGGATCGAACCCACAACCTCATGGTTCCTAGTCGGATTCATTAACCACTGAGCCATGACGGGAACTCTGGTTGTTTACTTTTTAATTTTGTTTGAGTTTACTTTATGAATTAATGTTTTACCTTTGTGAGATGTGTTTGTGAAGGCATTTCTTTCCATTATGGTCCTGTCTTTAAAAATTTTTTATTCACTTTTTGACATTTATTAAATACCTTCTCTGTGGCAGCTATAGATCCAACTTTTAAAAAATGTCCTTTTTGGAATTACCTGGTGGTTTAGTGGGTTAAGGATCCAGCATTGTCACTGCTGTGGCTCTGGTTGCTGCTTTGGCATGGGTTTGATCCCTGGCCTGGGAACTTCCACATGTGGGCATGGCCAAAAAAAAATGTCCTTTTTATTTTTAGAATGATTTTAGATTTACAGAAAAGTTACAGATACAGTATGGATTTCCCATAGGCTGCTCACCTGGTTTTTCCAATTACTAAAATATTTACCATGGTACATTTGTTATGACCAAGATACCAACATTGATACATTGCTATTACCTAAACTCCACATTTTATTTGGATTTCATTAGTTTTCCTACTAGTATCTTCTTTCTGATCCTTACTCTCTTCTGGTCTGTGACAGTTTTTTAGTCTTCTTTTCCATTATATCAAGAATTTTGAGGAATCCTGGTCATGTATTTTGTTGAATGTTCTTCAATTTGAATTTGTCTGATCTTTTTCTGATTGTTAGACCAGGGTTATTTCTGTCAGTATGGACTCAGGGATAATTATACTTTGAGTTCTAATCCAATACTAGTTATTTTGTTGTTTAAATTATTTTAGCTTTGACTGTTGATTCTTTCATCATGTTGGCTACTCTGTGTCCCTTTGACATGACCCCTCCCTTCTGTTGTTTTGAGCCCTATAAGAAGCTCTAGGCTTATCTTCTGAATTCCCTTCTCCAACCCTAGAATTAGCTACTTTCCCAAAAGAATCCTTGTTTCCTTTTATCAGACTGTGGTGTGTAGAAACCAAGATCTGGTGGTGGGTATACTCACTGCTAGTGGGGTGTCACTGCTTCTTCTAGTCCCTATTAGCGAAAAGAGCTGGGAAGTGAACAGAGCTGAGAATACTGTTTGTGTCAGTGTGTGTATGTATGCCCACACATATAATTATGAATCTGTTTCTCTATATCTGTGTTAAGCTAAATATGAGTTCACACTGGTGTCTCTGACTCTCTTTTAGTACCAGCCTGCCTCCCCTTGCTTTTCTATAATTTCCTATTCCAAAGTGAGAAGCTTGACCCCCATTGTCTACCATTCATTTACTCATTTGTTTGATCCTAGACTATATATAGTGTTTCAGAATTAACCCAAATCCCTCTAAAGTGCAGTTTTTATGTATGGTTCTATTTGTCTTTAGCCTTAATAGTGTCCAGTGAAAGCACCATCTTCTAAAGTTACAAATATCAGTTCCTTTATTCACATTTCTGCTTTTGACACTGAACTTAAAAGACCTTCTTGATCCAAAGATTGATTTTAGTTATATGTATATAATATATATAAATATAAAGAAATATAAATACAGCATTAACATACACATATGTGTGTGCATGTATATAATTAGCTATTTTTTACTTTGTTTACCTTAAATTCCTAAATATAACTAGTTCATTTTGTCACTTGATGTGAAGTAGAGCTATATATATATTTTTTTGCTTTTCTCAATTGTTTAAAATGCCACCTTTATCATATTTTAAAATCTTAAAATTACTAGATGTTTTCTGTGATCCTTATTCTGTTTCATTTTGTCTTGTTCAAGTTTCAGGCATTATATAATTTTGTGATAATTTCAGCATCTCATAAATTATTCCTCTTTTTGCATATTCTTATTCACTTATTTTTTTAAACTTAATTTCTATAATTTTGTTTTATTTCAGGAACATTTTAGTGGATAAACCAAATGATCAGTCTTCAAGGTGGTCTTCAGAGAGCAACTATCCTCCCCAGGTAAGTTTTATGTGTAGCTCCTGATACCATTTAAAAGTCAAATTTTAAATAGACAAGGACTTATTTCATATCAGTTATCTGGATTCCATTAATAGTTTATTCAGTCTTTGATATTGTGACGTAAATTTTTATTTCCTCTTTTTTTGTGTTTACATTTTGGAAGAATTTTTACTTCATAGGCAGATACAGTGTGGGACTTGATGAAGCACAGACTTTATACTTCTACCTATCAGAACATTAAAAATCTAATTTGTATTTTTTCTGGATTACTAATGATGCAAGACTAAGTTTTTCGATTCGTTTTGAGAAAAATGTCAACTAAAAAGAACTGATTAGTGGAATTCCCAGGTGGCTCAGTGGTTTAAGGATCCGATGTTGTCACTGCTGTGGTACAGGTTGAGGTGCTATTACTGTTCTGAGTAGTAATTGGTCAGAGGACTGATCTGAGCAGAAATCGTGACTTCAACTGCACTTAAACTCAAGTCATTCTGTAAATGTTTAAGGAGATTTTAATAAATTGAACTTTGACTCAGTGACTCAACTGCCTATTAGGGAAAATAAATTTAATCTAGTTTGCTATTTTACTAAAATTGTGTATTTAGAGGACATCAGGACCATCAGTTATTGTTTCCTTGACAAATGATGTCTGAGGTCATCTGAATCAAAAAATAATCATTTTTCAGTTATACTTTTTCAGCATTAACACTTATGTCCATACCCTTGAGGAAGTTAATTCTCTGATAGGTAAAGCAGATGGGTAAATAAAACTTTGAGGAGTTCTCTTGTGGTGCAGCAGGTTGAGGATCCTCACTGCAGCAGCTTGGGTCACTGCTGTGGTGCAGGTTTGACCCCTGGCCTGGGAACTTCCAGGTGCCACAAGCATGGCCAAAAAAAGGAAAAAAAAAGATAGGAAGGAAAACCTACTTAAAAAAAAAAAATTCTAGTGTAATTCTTGGAAACTTAGTGTGTGTACTTATTTTTCCTTTTTTTTCTTAATTTTTTTTGTACTATTTAGAAACATTTTTGGATAGCCTGATGTTTATTTATTTATTTATTTGTCTTCTTAGGGCTGCACCCACGGAATATGGAAGTTCCCAGTCTAGAGGTTGAATCGGAGCTTCAGCTACCAGCCTATGCCATAGCCACAGCAACACGGGATCTGAGCTGCATCTGCAACCTATACCACAGCTCACAGCAACTCCGGATCCTTAACCCATTGAGCAAGGCCAGGGATGGAGCCTCTGTTCTCATGGACACTAGTTGGGTTCTTTACTGCTGTGCCACAACGGGAACTTCCTGGATCGCCTGATATTTAAATGTTTCATTGCAAAATGTACATCCAAAGAATATATTTTATTTAAGTATATACATATATATATATATGGACACACACATATATACACCAGTATAAAAAATAAAATAATACCTATGTACTTGTCAACCATCTTTAGAAGTGGAAAACCACTGCCGCCTATGAGTCTCATCTTACATCTCTCCTCTAACCCTACCACAGTAATTATTACTTCATACTTTGTCAAACTTAATCTCACAGTATTATATATATATATATTTGTTTATAAATCTCTTATGATAAGTTTTGTCTTGTTTTGACTATGTAAGTATAATATAAATTGAATCTTTCATTATGTATCTTCTGTGGCTAGCCTTTTGTTTGTTTTACATTATATTAATGTTGCTGAGTAAAATTGTAGTTTGTTCTCACTACTGCTTAGTATTCCAGTGTATGAATATGCCAAAATAAATTTATCCACTTTTCAGTTGATAGGCTTTTGGGTTTTTTGTAGTTTTTTTGCTTTTAGGAACAGGATGCTATGAACATTCTTATATGTTGTTTCCTAGTACACAGGTACAAGAGTTTCTTTTAGGGTACTTTGGTGTACAATTGCTGGATCATAGAGGATATGTATGTTCATTTTATCTAGCAATGCAGAACCGTTTTTACAAAATGGCTATGTAACTTACACTCTAATTGGCAGTGTGTGAAAATTGCTGTGCATGATATTCTCCTTGTCACTTCTGTGGCTGATGTTTAGATTCTGCCAGTGTGGTGGATCTTTCATTGTAACTGACAGAGTTTTGTTCCTGTGAGCCACTTGTCATGACACTTTCATCCACCAGTCAATACATTAATATTGCTTTATATGCATTTCTGTTTAAAGAGACCTTACTTTCAGAGTTCCCACCATGGCATAGTGGGTTAAGAATTCGTTTACAATCGCTTGGGTCAGTGCAGAGATGTGGGTTTGATCCTCTGTCTGGTGCAATGGGTTAAAGCCTGGCATTGGGTTGCAGCTGTGGCTTGGATTCGGCCCCTGGCCTGGAAACTTCTGTATGCCGTGGGTACAGCCACAAAAAAAAAAAAAAGAAGACACTTTGCTTTATATATATTGTTTATTCATTAGTATTGAACACACAGCCAGTAGCACTGTAACTCTTGCCTGAATGAAGCTTATCTAACACGCATATTTTCTCCATAAGACACATAACAGCATTTGCTTTTTTGTTTTTGTTTTTTTGCTCTTTGTTTTTCTGGCCATGCCCCTTGGCATTTGAAAGTTCCTAGGCTAGGGTATGTCCCCTGAGCCACCAGGGAACTCTGACACCCTTCTTGGCATTTAGAAACACTAGACAGGAGTTCCTGTTGTGGCTCAGCAGGTTTTGAACCCAACTAGTATCCATGAGAATGTGGTTTCGATCTCTGGCCTCACTCAGTGGGTTAAGGATCTGGGATTGTCAGGAACTGTAGTGTAGGTCACAGACGTGGCTCGTATGTGGCATTTCTGTGGCTTATAGTAAAGGCTGACAGCTGCAGCTCTCTGATTCGACTCTTTGCCTGGGAACTTCTAGATGCCCCAGGTATGGCCCTAAAAAGCAAAAATAAAAAAAATAAACACTAGACAGTGCTTTAGCACTATACTTAGGGATGATTTTAGACAGTGAAACACCAGCAGAAGGCACAAAATATTTTAGAATGTGGCACTAAATAGACTGTGGAAAGGATACTTATTTATAGTATGAGAGCTAAAACAAGAAGGTATGGGGGTCCCTTGTTTAACCTCAGCTGAGAGAGTGTACATCAAATGACTAATTTTTTGTGGCTCTGTACATGTACAGGAATGACTAAAAGTATTGATTTGATGTTACAAATAAATTTTAGTAAGTACATTTGCAAGTACAGAACCATGGGTAATGAGCAACAGTACTGTAACTAACAATTCATTTACCATATCTTGAACAGGTCTGAGAATGAGAAAGAAAGGAAAGGAGGACTCTGCAAGATTATGACGAAATTTTAGGTCCTGAGGGCCTTTTTAAAAATAGTCTGCTTTGGATATAATGTTATTCTTTTTGGTTAATTGTTTCTTCAGATTTCAGACTGGAAGCAGCTTTGTACATGGGGAACATAGCTGTGAAAGATAGACGTTAACAGCCAAGTTGACAAGGAGGAACACAGAAAAATCTAAGTAAAAATAGAAAAGCAAAAGTATAACCTTTAGGGAGTCTTTAGTGCAAGGATATATAATACTCAATATTTTATTAATCTCTAAGGTAGTGTTCCCATTATACTTTGTACCGTGATGAAAATATCCTATAATCTGTTCTGTATAGTCTGGCAGCTGCTAGCCACAGGTGGCTCTTGAGTACTTGAAATGAGGCTAGTGCAACTAAGGAGTGCAATTTTTAATTTTATTTAATTTTAACTAATTTAGATTAAATAGCCCCAGGTGGCCAGTGTGTATGTATTAGACTGCACAGATCTAAGGCATATCACTGTCTTTAGGATATACTGTTTCATGCTCACAGTGCTTGACTCTGTCAGTAAGTTTTAATTCTGGAGTTCCTGTCGTGGCGCAGTGGTTAATGAATCCGACTAGGAACCATGAGTTTGCAGGTTCGGTCCCTGCCCTTGTTCAGTGGGTTAACGGTCCGGCGTTGCTGTGAGCTATGGTGTAGGTTGCAGACGCGGCTTGGATCCCGCGTTGCTGTGGCTCTGGCGTAGGCTGGTGGCTACAGCTCTGATTTGACCCCTAGCCTGGGAACCTCCATATGCTGTGGGAGTGGCCCAAAGAAATAGCAAAAAGACAAAAAAAAAAAAAGAAGAAGTTTTAATTCTGTTTAGTGTATGCAGCTTAAGCAGATAAGGAAGTTAATGGTGTATTTGTTTAGAGGAGGGTGGAAATCAAACTGAAAGCCTCTTAACTACTTCTTTTTTTCCCCTGTAGTGAGGAAGGAGTATATCTGTGTGCATGCGTGGCTAGCTTTATGGCATGTTTTGAGAATGGCACCCCAGAGTAAATGAACCCTAAATACTTCTCTCTAAAGGAGAGGGAGAGATACACATGTTTTTCTTGTAATATATACTGAGTATTTTTTCAGGAGTTGAAAAATTATCAGGCATATATATACTTATTAAGTTGTTTGGACCTAACTACTTAATAAATAGAACTGTTGGTATTTCTTTTGACCTTGGATACTGTATTAGTAATCTGTTGCTGATAGCAAATTACCATGAACTTAGCAGTTGAAAACAAACGTTTATTATTTCACCTTGTTACTGAGGATCAGATTTTGGCTCAGGAGGGAAAAAAAAAAAAAAAGAGTACCCATCTACAGGGAGCTGTGGTGTCAGTCACAGATGCGGCTCGGATCCCGTGTTGCTGTGGCTGTAGCATTGGCCGGTGGCTACGGCTCTGATTGGACCCCTAACCTGGGAACCTCCATATGCTGACAGTGCAGCCCTAGAAAAGACAAAAAGAGACCAAAAAAGAAAAAAAGGTTACTCCTCTTTAAAAAACATATGTTATATTCGGTTTATGTAAAGTATATATCTGTGTGAGTGTGTGCATAGAGTTAAACTGAATCATCATCAAAATGTTGGTGATAGTTGTATCAGAATTTATATTTTCTTATTAATTTTATTCTTATACTTTTATCTCTTCTGTTGAGTCCCATTTTCAATTTGTATTTATAATTTATATAAACAGAAAAAAATTAAAACCATTTTGTTTTCATGGTGATAGGGAGCAAATATTTTGAGACCTAATCAGAAAACATTACTGTTAATTCTGGATATATATGTACTGGTAGGGAGTAAATGTAGTATGAATGAAAACCCCATAAATACTTTAAGATGGTAATTTCACCCTTCTTCCACATCAAATATGTCTCATAGAAGTTACTGATATTGCCGTGGAAAACATGTCTTACAAGGTAACCGGATAATAGGGTTGTTTGAAATGTATAGGAAGGTATAGATGTCTTGATAATTGCTTTAGGAAAAATTAAATCATAATTCTTCTACAATTATAAGTTCCTTCTGAGGTAGATTAAATATAAGTATTGTTTTAGATAATATTCTTTGCTTTTGGGGGCTAGAGAGGGCAGTTAATTTAACTAACAGCAAGTATTCTGCTTTTTTTTTTAGTTTAGTTTTTTTTTTTTAATATAATTTTTTATTTTCCCACTGTACAGCATGGGGGTCAGGTTATCCTTACATGTATACATTACAATTACATTTTTTCCCCCACCCTTTGTTCTGTTGCAACATGAGTATCTAGACAAAGTTCTCAATGCTATTCAGCAGGATCTCCTTGTAAATCTCTTCTAAGTTGTGTCTGATAAGCCCAAGCTCCCGATCCCTCCTGCTCCCTCCCCCTCCCATCAGGCAGCCACAAGTCTCTTCTCCACATCCATGATTTTCTTTTCTAAGGAGATGTTCATTTGTGCTGGATGTTAGATTCCAGTTATAAGTGATATCATACGGTATTTGTCTTTGTCTTTCTGGCTCATTTCACTCAGTATGAGATTCTCTAGTTCCATCCATGTTGCTGCAAATGGCATTATGTCATTCTTTTTGATGGCTGAGTAGTATTCCATTGTGTATATATACCACATCTTCCGAATCCAATCATCTGTCGATGGATATTTGGGTTGTTTCCATGTCCTGGCTATTGTGAATAGTGCTGCAATGAACATGCGGGTGCACGTGTCTCTTTTAAGTAGAGATTTGTCCGGATAGATGCCCAAGAGTATTCTGCCTTTGTATTTGAGCAGGTCAAAGAAATTTTAGTGATTATTTAATACATTTGGGATGTTTGTGTGTGTTACAGCTTTTGCAATAATACACTCATGTTATTCTTTCTCTGATGAACCATTACAAGAATATTATAGGAATAACAGTTACTTGCAAGTAAGGAAGGAAATAGAAAATATATGCATTTCAATGTAATTTCTGTCTGTGGAACCATAATAACCAGTTAATTTATGAATTATCTTTATGATATTTTGCCCAGGTTTGTGAAAAGAACATTGTATGTGAGGAATAATGTATTTTTATTAATGTAATTTATAGACAGTGAAATGCATGAACCTTAAGTTTACGGTATCCATTTTGAAGAAAATTCTCACACTAAGGTAATTCACATATGTTGTCTGAATACAAGATGAATTGTCTGTCAGAACTTACATCAGTATTGTCTTACATGATACAAAACACTGTAGATGTTATGTGTATTACTAACACTAGACATCAAAAATGGAAAGGTAAAATATGAAAAAGAAGTTCATATTTATTTACAGGTATAACTATTTGTTCAGTGATCATGAAGAAACAGCAATATGATTATGGTAGCCCAGTATAACTGATATAGTTACTTCACCGTATCCTACCCTATACACTAATGAATGAGTCGTTATAAAATTTTTATGGCTTGCAGTTTTATAGTCATATTTATAATACAGTGTTGGAAACATTGTTAACGTTTTCTTAAAAATCACTTACCTCTGATGATAGGCTGATAGGCAGTGTTTCCAGTTACAGGAGAGAAGGGTGTACTGTAAAAAAGCATTGTTTCAAAGCAGTAAGAAAACTAACACATTACTAATTTTATATAAAATATCATTCACCTTGTGCCCGTGTAAGTGTATCCACTTCAGTACAAGTCTTATACACTATGTTTTACATGATCAATATTTAGGCGATGTCGATGTGACACAAAAATGTCTGATACACTACATTTGCTGTACACATAACTAAATTTTCACACAAAGACACTCTTAGACAACAGAGAAGTTTATTAATTGTACAGCATGATGATTATTTACTCATCGTTAAGTGGAAGTGGGTCCTTGTGAAGTTCTTTATCCTTGTCATCTTGTGTTGAGGAGGCTGAGGTGGAGGAGGAGGGGTTGGTCTTGCTGTTTCAGGAGTAGAGGAGGTGGAAGGGGAGATAGGAGAGGCAGACACACTTGGTGTAAGCTTAAGTAAATATACATCATAATTCCTGACTTTTTTCCTTTTTCATTTCTCTAAAAATGTTTCTGTACAGTACCATTCTTCTACTGTTTGCTGTAGTTTCCATGCTCGTACCATAGACAGGCCCATGCTGTTAAAAAAAAAAAAAAAATTAAAAGCAGTCTTGAATAATCAGAACCTTTCGTTCTTCCAGATTGTCTAATGTCAGTTTGTTTTCTGGCACTGCTGCTTTTGCATCTTCTTTCTCATCGTCTGGCACAGGTTTGGAGGCACTTACGTCCATCAAGTCATCTTCTGTTAAATCCTCTGGTGTGATGTCTGTCAGCTCTTGAATTTCTCCAAGATCCATATTTTAAAACCTTTCACTTGCCCCCTCCCTGCACCTTATTTGCCACATCATTGATCTCTTTCATGGTTTCCTTGATTGGCTCTGTCATAAATCCTGTGAAATCATGTATAAAATCTGGACAGTTTTCTCCAGCAGGAATTTATTGTTTCAGGCTTAATGGCTTTCACAGTTTTTCTGTAATAACCATACATCCTCAATAGTGTCATCCTTCCAGACTTCCATGATGTTCTGTCGGGGTTCTCTTCCATAGCATTGAAAGTCCTTCCCATAGAACTGTGTATAATGAGCCTTGAAGATCCTTATGACCCCCCTGATCTAGAGGCTGGTTAGAGACATTGTGTTTGGGGGCAAGTAGACCACTTTGATGCCTGCAGTGTTGTACTCATGGGGTTCTGGGTTGCCAAGAGTGTTGTCCAATATCAAAGGAACTTTTTTTTTTTTTTTTGCTTTTTAGGGCTGCACATGTGGCATATGGAAGTCCCCAGGCTAGGGGTCTAATTGGAGCTGTAGCTGCTCGCCTACATACACCACAGGCACAGCAACACAGGATCCTTAACCCACTGAGCAAGGCCGGGGATGGAACCCAAGTCCTCATGTATCCAGGTTCATTACCACTGAACCACAACAGGAACTCCTCAAAGGAACTTTAAAAGGCATTCCCTTACTGGCAAAATACTTCCCTGTCTTCAAGGACAAAACATCAGTGCAACCAATCCAGAAAATGAGTTCTTCTCCACGCTTTCTTGTTGTACAACCAAAAGACTGGCAGCTTGTGTTTTAAGTCTTCAAGGCTTGGGGTTGGTAGCCATACATATAGATAAGGGTAGTCCCAATCATAAACCTGACTGAATTTATAGAAAACGGTAGAGTGGAGTTCCTGTTGTGGTGCAAAGGGATTGGTGGTGTCTCCACAGTGGAGGATGCAGGTTTAGTGCCTGGCCTGGCTCAGATCTGATCCCTGGCCTGGGGACTCCATATGCTGCAGGGTGGCAAAAACAAACAAATTTCAGATTTAAAAAAAAAGAAGAAAGGAAACAGAGTTAGCCTATCCCTTCCTGCCTTAAATCCTGGTGCTCATTCCTTAGTAGTAAATGTCCTCTATGGCATTTTTCCCCCCAGAATATGGCACGTTTGTCTGCATTAAAGACCTGCTCAGAGAGATATCCTTTCTCTTCAGTGGTTTTCTTAATGGCGTCTGAGAAATTATGTGCTGCCTCTCGGTCGGCTGAATTGCTGCTTCTCCTGTTATCTTGACATTTTTTAAGCCAAACTTCTTTGTAAAATTATCAAACCATCCTTTGCTGGCGTTAAAATTTCCAGCTTTAGAGCCTTCACCTTCCTTTTACTTTAGGTTGTCATGTAATGACTTTGCTTTTTCTCGAATCATTACAGTTTATAGGTATGCCTTTCCTATAGCAACCCTGCACTCACATAAAAGCTGCATTTTTAGTACAAGATTAGAAAGTGTTTCACAAAAACTACCAAGTTTTTGTGCCTGCTGGTATAGCTGAAGTGATGGCTTCATGGATTTCTTTTATTACAGTCGTCCTTACATGAGATTCATTTTTTCTTGAAATGGCAGGCAACTGCAGCTGCAGACCCCAATCTATGGTAATATTAAGCAATTCATCTTTTTCTTGTAATGTCATGACTTTTCTCCACTTCTTGGGAGCACTTCCAGCATTACTAGTGGCACTTTGTAAAAAGGGTCTCATGGTTTAATTCATGGTTTACAGCAGAGAGATCACTTTCCATGGTAATACACAATTTACTGGAGAGAGAAGCTCACATGGAGATGATTAACATCACGTGGCATTTTAGGGGATGCTCTCAACGTGAGTTCACCACAAGAGCAGCAGGAGGTGGCTATGAAATTATTACAGTGGTCCAGTGTATACTGTAGTTAATTTTATACAGGTACGATTTAATACTGCAGCCTTATGTTTGTTTACATTTCTCTGAACCATGAATCATGAATGGTGCTGTGTATAGTCTATAAGGGTTTGTATGTCTAAGTTTTGATAAATTTTAACTTTTTATAGTAGCTTTGTGTCTCTTTTATGGTGGTAAGTGATAAAATAGACTAGTCTCTATATATATTTTGTGCATTCAAGATATACATTATTTTTTCTTTTTAGGTCTGCACCTGCGGTGTATGGAAATTGCCTGGCTAGGGGTCAAATCTGAGCTCCAACTGCCAGCCTACACCACAGCCACAACAACATGGGATCCGAGCCGCGTCTGTGACCTACAAGTGTCTGCAGCCTACACTGCAGCTCATGGCAATGCCAGATCCTTAACCCACGGAGCGAGGCCAGGAATTAAACCTGCATCCTCATGAATACTAGTTGGGCTCATTTCTGCTGAGCTGCAGCAGGAACTCCCATGATATACATTGAACAATTTTTTTTAAATCTAGGCTTTTTTAAAAATTGTCTGTTTTTCAGGATTTTTTTTTTCTTCAATTTCTAGGCTTTTTTTAAATTGTTGGAAATCTGCAAAAAAAATTTCCAAGATACTTATTGAAAAAAAATCACGTATAAGTAGACCTGTGGAGTTTCAAACACATGTTGTTCAAGGGTCAACTGTATATTACTTTATATGAAATTATCAGACTGCTGATTGCTTCCCAGCCTCACCAACATTTGACATTGACACTTTTTTTTTTTTTTTGGTCTTTTTGCTATTTCTTTGGGCCGCTCCCGCGGCATATGGAGGTTCCCAGGCTAGGGGTTGAATCGGAGCTGTAGCCACCGGCCTATGCCAGAGCCACAGCAACGTGGGATCCGACCTGTGTCTGCAACCTACACCACAGCTCACGGCAACGCCGGATCGTTAACCCACTGAGCAAGGGCAGGGACCGAACCCGCAACCTCATGGTTCCTAGTCGGATTCGTTAACCACTGTGCCACGACGGGAACTCCGACATTGACACATTTTAATTTTAGTGCTTATTGTTGGTATAAAGTGGTTTAATTTATAATTTCCTGATGACTTTTGATATTAAGTACTTTCTACTTGCTTATTGGCTGTTCTTTTTTGTGAATTCTCATACTCATTTTAAAAAGTGGGGTTTGCTTTTTTATTACTGAGTTGTAGAAGTTGTTTATATATGCTCTGGATATAAGTTTTTTTTAGTAGTATATTGTGAATTTTTCTCCCAATCTGTGACTTGCTTATTCATGTCTTTAATGCTAACTTTTATTATTTTTAAACACCTGTTAAGGTATAATTCACATATGATAATCTTCATATTTTTATGTGTAATTTGACACATTTTGACATATGTGGACACTCTCCAAAATACCCCTACTCCTAAAATACTAAACATATCTGTTACTCCCAAAGTTTTCCATGTCTTCTTTTAATTCCTTCTACTCACCTCTAGACAACCACTGTTCTTTCACTGCAAATGCATTTACATTTTCTAGATTGTATATAAATGGAGAAATGCAGTATGCATTTTTTGTCTGACTTATTTTACTCAAAATGTTTATTTGGAGATTCATCCATGTTGCAGTTTGCACCAATAATTGATTCATTTTTGTTGCTTAACTGAATTCTGTCATATGGACATATCACAGACAGTTTGTGTATCTGTTTATGGCCACTAGATTGTTAGCAAACTTTTAATAGTTACAAATAAAGATGCATTGAAAATTAATGTCCAAGTCTTTGTGATTTTAATTTTCACTTTAAAAGTGATTATTGATGTTGACCATCTTTTCATATGCTTGTTTGCCTCCTTAAATGTTCTCTGGTGAAGCATCTCTTCAAAATTTGTCCTTGGAATTCCCTGGTGGCTCAGTGGGTTTAGGATCTGGCTTTGTCACTGCTGTGGCTCAGATCACTGCTGTGGTGTGTGTTTGATCCCTGGCCCAGGAACTTCTGCATGCTGTGGCAGCTCTTCCCCCCCAAAAAATGGTTTGTCCTTTTTAGCATTCGGTTGTTTGTTTTCTTTTTATTGAATTTTGAGATTCTGTGTTTTGTATATAAGTCCTTTATCAGATACATGATTTGTGAATATTTTCCCCCTTCTGTGACTCCCCCGATCCCAGTTTTTCTTGTCCCAATTCTAAGAAGAATCTTCATTTAGTATGATCTGGCTATGGATATTTCATAGATGTCCCATATCAGTTTGAGAAAATTTTCTTCTATTTGTAGTTTTCTGAGAGTTTGTAGTCCTGAATGGGTGTTGAATTTTATTGTTGATCCACATCTTAAAACACTTTTATGTTTCTCTGCTTCTCTTGGAATGGAATGCAAATTTTTTAATATGGTCACACATTATAGCTTCTTCCAATAAGAGTGCAGTCTAGGAGTTTCCGTCATGGCTCAGTGGTTAACAAATCCAACTAGGAACCATGAGGTTGCAGGCCTTGCTCAGTGGATTAAGGATCCGGTGTTGCCATGAGCTGTAGTGCAAGTCGCAGATGCGGCTAGGATCCTGCGTTGCTGTGGTGTAGCCCAGTGGCTGCAACTCCGATTAGACCCCTAGCCTAGGAACCTCCATATGCCACGGGAGCAGCCCCAGAAAAGGCAAAAAGACAAAGAAAAAAATGAAAAGAGTGCAGTCTACTCCCCTACGTTGTAAATCTTGGCTGACCTTGTCACTTGCTTTAAGCAACAGGACATTGTATGGAAGTGTTATTGCCACTTCTAAGCAGAGCCTCAAGAGGCCTTGTAGCTTCTTTTCTGTCTTGGAACTCTGACACCACTTGCTCTGAAGAAAGCCCACCTAGCCTCCTTGAGGATAAAAGTCTACATGGAGAGGCCCAACCGTTCTAGCTAAGTTCAGGTTCTCCACACCCCACACCAGTTAAGTCCAACCCCGCAGCAAGCCCACTAGCTGGTACAACTATATGAATGAGTCCAGGAGATATCAGTGGAAGAACTCTTCATTGAACCCACAGTGTCATAAGAAATCATAATTCACTGTTGTTTTAAGACACTGGGGTGATTTATTATACAACCTGAGATGTACTTAGATAAACAGTTTGAACTTTCTAGTGTCATTTCCATGCTACCAGTTTCTTTGTCCATCCTTTCCATCAGGGTAAATGATACTTCAGCTACCCTCTTATGCATGTCAGAAACAAAATTGTCATCCTCGATACCTCCTTCTCCCCTCCTTATATCCAGCTATCACTTAATCCCATTCATTTTTTTCTCCAAAATGTATGTCGAAACTGCCTAATCCTCTCCCATCTCCACACCATCTTAGTCCAAGTCTCTTTCATTTCCTCTCTTGTTGGAATTATGTTAACTGTATCCTAACTCATCTGCTAGCTCTTCCTTTCTCTACAAGGCAGACTGTGTATGTGTGTGTGTGTGTGTGTGTGTGTGTATGTGCGCGCGCACACATGCACAAGTGTATAATGTTAATTAGATCTTGGTTTTCTGTTGTGCTCAATAGATTCCACTGCATTTGATGTTTTTTTTTTTTTTTTTTTTTTTTTTTTTTTTTGCTATTTCTTGGGCTGCTCCCACGGCATATGGAGGTTCCCAGGCTAGGGGTTGAATCGGAGCTGTAGCCACTGGCCTACGCCAAAGCCACAGCAACGCGGGATCCGAGCTGCGTCTGCAACCTACACCACAGCTCACGGCAACGCCAGATCGTTAACCCACCGAGCAAGGGCAGGGACCGAACCCGCAACCTCATGGTTCCTAGTCGGATTCGTTAACTACTACGCCACGACGGGAACTCCTCCACTGCATTTGTAATGCTTGATATGGTAATTGCTTACCTCTTCAATCTCAACTTATACCTCTCTCTACCTTTCTTGCTAGGCTTCAGACATGCTGGCCTTTTGACAGTTTCTAGACCTCATTTTTCATAAGCCTTTTTGCCTGGCTGGCTCTGTGTAGTAAGTTAATAGTGTCCTCTTCCTGCTGTCCCCCTGCCCCCAGAAGAAAAGTGTGGGCAACCTCAGAATGTAACTACTTGAAATAAAGGTCTTAGCAAATGTGATTAAGATAAGGATCTCATGGTGAGATCATCCTAAATCCAATGACAAGTGTTGTTATTAGACACAGTAGAGGAGAAAACCCAAAAGGACATGTGAAGAAGGAGAAGGTGGGTGAGGAAGAAGGTCATGTGAAGATGGAGGCAGATGTTGGGGTTATGCTGCCACAAGCAAGGAACACCAGGAGCCGCTAGATACTGGTAGAGGCAAAGAACGATTCTCTCTTAGAGACTTCAGAGGGAATATGGCCTTGCTAACGTCTTGACTTCAGACTTCTGGTCTCCGGAACTGTGAGAGAATAAATTTCTGTTGTTTTAAACCACCAAGTTTTTGGTAATATGTTATGATAGCCTGAGTAAACTAATGCACTCTGTCTCATCTTGTAAGTCTCAGTTTCTTGGAAATATTTCTTTTGATAGACCTAAAGTTTTCTCCTTTATATTATCTATTTCTTATAAATTTTCAATATTCACATGATTAAGAATAATTTTAAAATTGTGTTTCACATTGAAAGAGATCTCTCTAGACTGAAATTGCCAACAATTTGAACATTACATTTTTTTTCATTATTTACTAAATTCTGTGGCTAAGTTAAGAACTATGTGATACTGTTGGTGGGATTGTAAATTGGTTCAACCACTGTGGAAAACAGTATGGAGATTCCTTAGAAAACTAAAAACAGAACTATGATTTGACCTAGCAATCCCACTCCTCGGTATCTATCCAGAGAAAACCATGTCTCGAAAAGACACATGTACTCCAGTGTTCATTTTAGCACTATTTGCAATAGGCAAGACATGGAAATGGCCTAAATGTCCATCCACAGAGGAGTGGATCAAGAAGATGTGGTACATATACACAATGGAATATTACTCAGCCATTAAAAGGAACAAAATAACGGCATTTGCAACAACATGGATGGACCTATAAATTATGCTAAGTGAAGCCAGTCAGGCAATGAGACACTAACATCAAATGCTATCACTGACATGTGGAATCTGAAAAAAGCACACAGTGAACTTCTTTGCAGAACGAATACTGACACACAGACTTTGGAGACAGGTTGGGGGGTGGAGAGATACACTGGGAGTGTGGGATGGAACTCCTGTAAAATTGGATTGTGGTGATCATTGTAAAATTGTAAATGTAATAAATTCATTGAGTAATAAAAAAATAAAAATTAAAAAAAAAAACCCATGTGATAGTGCTTTGGTCCTCAGTGAGCCTACCACCTGCTTTGGTAAAGAGATTGTGATCATTAAGTGTTATTTTAAAACTGTCTGTTAATATCCATATATATGAAAGTTAAAGGTTGATAATGGAGGTTCTAAAATAGTTCTTAAAATAGTTCATTCTTAACAAATTTTTCTTACAGTTTCTATTACTTAATCTATAGCAGTTATATATCCAAATTAAAAGTGATGGAAACTTATTTAATTATGGGATAACATTGCTTAATAATTACACTACTCAGCATTGGTACCCAAGATTTTGAAAAACGGAAGTTATAAAATGTATCAATAATGTGGTTAAACATTAAAATTTTTACCTAAAATGTATTTGTCAGGTCATTGTTTTACTTTCAGATTAGAGAGTTTACATTTTACTAATTTAATTGTAAGTAACAAAAATCTTATTTGGTTATTAATATAATTTTACATAGACAAGCAAATGCTTTCTGTTGTATTTAGAAGTGTCATATATGGAGTGATGGATAGTGTACAAGACATTGTATAAAGACCTATTTTTACTAATTACAATGCTGTGCCTAACTAGCCAGTTGTCAGGGAAAACTGACTTCTGGACTGAGACTTTAAAGAAGGACCAAAGAGAGAAAGGAGAAAAGGATGAGAGGAAGAGGGAGTTAATAAGAAAGAGAAAGAAATGTGAATACTCCTTTGCCTTGCTGTATGGCCTCTTCCCTAATATAAGCTGTATTCTTAAGAGTGTAAACATTATATAAACCTAAAAAATTCTTAATGTGTATTGAATCATATCTAAGAATCCATTGCCAACTCCAGGGTCATGGAGATATATCCCTGTTTACATCTAAAAGAGTTTTATAATTTTAGCTTTCCCCTTTACATCTTATATTTGATGGTAAAGGAGTAATTTTGACTCACTGTTGATACATTTTGAGTTAACTTGTGTCTATGGTACAAAGTAGGAACACCAACTTCACTCTATTCCCCTTTATCAGAAGTATTACTCATTATTATTGAAGCATGAAGCTGCTCCAACATAACATTTGAGTTGTTTTCTTTCTTTTATTTTATTTTTTTCTGGTCATGCCCATGGAATCTGGGCCAGGGATTGAATCCCTGCCACAGCAGTGACCCAGGCCACTGCAGTGACAACTCCAGATCCTCAACCCACTGCACTGAACTATAGGAGAACTAACTTCCTGAGTTGTTTTCTAAATATTCTTTTTCCTCATGTATTTGATAAGTGGTAGTTTCCTTCTTAATTTTTATAATTGAAAACAGACTGCATAATGTAAAATGCATTCTCTAATTAACTGATGCCATTTTATGCTGTGTGTAATAGGAAAACTTGAGTAACATATCTCAGCATATCTATAGTAGGTCTGTATTTTTTTAAAAAACTGGCAGGGGTGATTAGTAAATCTTCATTTTTTTCTAAATTTAGAATTTTATCACTGATTTTAAACATTGAATTTGTTATTGAAGTGTAATTGATGAGAATATGTAATTGCTACTTTTGCATTCTAATTTTGTCTTATTTGGTTATTCATAGTCTGTTACGGCTTTTACTGAATGCCGCTCCCTGATCAGAAGTTATCTTACTAGTCCTTAAAGTTGTCGAATCATTTGTTTTAAATGGAGGAGGATATAATTTGGTTGTTCCTTTTTGTAGTACTTGATTCTGAAGCTTGAAAGACCTGCTATAGTACAGAATATCACATTTGGAAAATATGAGAAAACTCATGTCTGCAATTTGAAGAAATTTAAAGTCTTTGGTGGAATGAATGAAGAAAACATGACAGAGCTATTGTCCAGGTGGGTTATGGTTATGGGGAGGAAAAAGTTGTCTTCTGAACAAGCTGGAGTTCCTAGTTTATTCTCTTTGTAGCTAAATCTGCATGGTTTGATTTTTCTTGCAAAGGAGAAAAGAGTATTTCTACTATTTTATTTCTAGTGCGTTATTTTAATGTCGTGACTTGAGTTGGCTTTTGTTTTTTCTTTTCTACCAGATACTAGTTAATATTGTTACCAAAGAAGAACGAATAAAATTGGGGGTTATTTTTCTACTTATTTATTTTCAAGCATATTTTTGAACTATTAATGACTTCAGAAATACTTTTCAGCAATAATCAAAATCTTTGCTTTAATCTTTGCTATAAAAGTATAGAATCTATCCAAAACGTTAAGATTGATTGTCCTAATCCAGAAGTAATATTCTGGGAGTTTAGTATAAATTGGAGACTAAAGAGAGTGAAAATATGTGATTGCACACCTAGTACAGTGTTGACTGGTTGGAAGGAGCTCAGTAAATTTGTGTTTTGACAACATAGACCACCAGGAATTAAAATGTTAATTTGCCCTCTACATGATGAAAAATGGGGTAGACAATGGAGTGGACAAATAAAGCCATGCAGTTTTAGGACATATTTGTGATAGAGTGTGTCCCATTAGCACAATACTTTAAGCATTTCATCTAGACTGCATTTGATTTAATTATGAAAGTATTTTAGAATATAACGCAGCCTGGAGATAAGTGACTTTCCTATAAATACTTGAGTTATTCCTATTTGTTTAAGTAGAGAGGTGATATTGGTTTATTTTTATAGAGGGTAAAGTGTATGCTATTAAATCAGCAGAGTAAGGTTTTTAAAAATTTGTTGGGCTATAAGAGGAACATTGGCATTTCAGTCAGAGTTAAATAATTCTTTGACAAATTATAATATTTGGCTATGTTTCAGTTGTAAGGTATGAGTGTGAATTGTTTTTTAATTTTCTTCTTACTGCTTGAATATTTTATAATCAGTTATATGTTAAGGACACTAAGTCTTGTCACATGTTCATGTACTATAATTGCATTCTTTAATTAACACTGAACATTTTTCATTAGCCCTCTTGTAATTAAGAGAATACAGTTATAATGCAATTGATATGAATGTACAGGTTTTGTCCTATATTCTCATGTTTGGCTACTACTTTACATCTTCTTTGTCATATATTTTGAGTATTAGATGAACCTTAAAATCTGATTATGATATTAATTTCTATTTTAGTGTATTTACTAAGCTATAGAATCAGATTTGATAACCTTATTTTTTTTCACAGTGGCTTAAAGAATGATTATAACAAAGAAACATTTACCTTGAAGCATAAAATTGATGAACAGATGTTTCCTTGTCGATTCATTAAAATAGGTAAGGTTTTTAGCATTTTGGAATAGAAGTAAATTCTTTTCTTTTTTTCTTTTTTTTTTTTTTTTTTTGTCTTTTGCCATTGGTTGGGCCGCTCCCGCGGCACATGGAGGTTCCCAGGCTAGGGGTTGAATCGGAGCTGTTGACGCCAGCCTATGCCAGAGCCACAGCAACGCGGGATCCGAGCCGCGTCTGCGACCTACACCACAGCTCACGGCAACGCCGGATCCTTAACCCACTGAGCAAGGGCAGAGATCGAACCCGCAACCTCATGGTTCCTAGTAGGATTCGTTAACCACTGCGCCATGACGGGAACTCCAGAAATAAATTCTTTATGCTATCAGTCACCAAGTGACAGCCTGTGGGCCAAATCCTTCAGGTTCCCTGTTTTTTCAAATAAAAATTTATGGGAACAGTGCCATACTGGTTTTTCACATAATGTCTGTGTCTGCTCTTGGACTATAATGAGAAAGTTGAGTAACTGCAAGAAACCACAAAGCCCAAAATGTTTACAGCTTAGCTGATCCCTACTTTATAAATCTGTAACTAAATGACAGTTATTGCAAATGGAACTTTTTTTAAATACTTTCTGATTTCAAAGTTTCTTAGATTTTGCGAGATAAAATGGTTTCCTTGATTATTTAATGGAGGGTATCAGTTGTTCTAAAGTTGTATCGTTGTAATACCAAATGCTAATGAGTTCCTTAAGGCAGTATATTATGGTTATTTTCTATTCACTTTTGTATTTCTTTTTGTGTGTGAAAACATTGGTCAAACACATAAAACTAATAAGTTGCGAAGAATATTTGAAAAATACTACCTGAAGCATGTGTTTATTTAGCAAGTATTTTAGCTTAAAGTATTTGTAATGCTCCCTCATAACTAGTATTTTTAGAGTTATTTTGTTTTCCTTTAAAATGTGCTATTTAAAAGTTGGGAAAGTTGAGGGCTTATGTCTTTGAATTTCCAACTACATTTCAAACTTTTGAAAATATTATGTTAAAATTGGGATTAAAGTAAATCAGAACCCTTAAAGAATGATAATAAAAGCCAGAATCCAGTGCTTTTATTCGGGAGAAAAATTCCTCTTTTAGAATGAACAGTTCCATAGTCATTGTTTGCCAGTCTGTCAAGAGTCGGCCTGTTTATTTCATTTAATCAGTTCCGTTAGACAGAAAGAGTATCTGAGGTCTTAATAAAGGCTACTTATAAAGGGAAAACTACTTTTAGAATCATTGGGCTGTTCGGTGTGTTACTTTCTTTTATAAATATAGTTTCTTTCTTTTTTTTTTTTTTTTTTGCTTTTTAGGGTTGCATCCATGGCATATGGAGGTTCCCAGGCTAGGGGTCGAATTGGACTACAGCTGTCGGCCTACACCACAGCTCACGGCAATGCCAGATCCCCAACCCACCAAAGCGAGGCCAGGGATTGATCCCACAGCCTCATGGTTCCTAGTCAGATTCATATCCGCTGCGCCACAACAGGAGCTCCTAGTTTCTGTTCTTATAATAAGTAATTGTAAGTAAAAACTTGTGGTTATTTACTTACTTATGAGAAGAAGCAAAGAATTTACCTATGAGAAAAAGC
Organism: Phacochoerus africanus; assembly: GCF_016906955.1. Classification (NCBI taxonomy): domain Eukaryota; kingdom Metazoa; phylum Chordata; class Mammalia; order Artiodactyla; family Suidae; genus Phacochoerus; species Phacochoerus africanus. The sequence continues at coordinate 17,582,862 of NC_062559.1, read as the reverse complement.
AAATTTTTAATTTAAACTCTTGGTGGTTTCTTCTTTCGTGCTAATGAGTAATTCTTTCCTCACTATGCAGACCACCCATTTCTTACAGACTTGCATAGGTTAAACAGTTTTAATATATAATCTTATATTTCAAATGTACAGTGAAAATATCTTATGTTTTCATATAGTAAATTTAGATTTTACAGCTTTAAAGTACTTATTCCATACCTATAATTGCTTAGTCATACAAAAGGAAATGTTCTCTCTCTCCTTTCTCTTTTTCAGTTCTTTTTCATTTGCACCTTTTGGGGCACATTTCCTATAGTCATTAAGTTTTCTTTGAAGGAAAATATCTATTACTACTGCTTCTATAATTCTTAATCCTCTAGTATTATTCATTAGAATAAGTATGAATAAAAGTCTGTTGAGGGAAGTTGAATATTTTCTTCCCTTAAAAATTTATAACAGAACAGAGGTCTCTTATGGATCAGTTAGACATTCAGCTGCCTGAAAACAAGAAATTGGACCCCTTTCCAGCCCTTTCTATCAGCCTTCTAATTGTAGGGCATGATGACATTTTTTATGTGACTCTGGTGGGCTAGTTTTATGGTATTCAAGCAAAATGTTAATTAGAGCTTTTCAAATAATTAAAGAACTTATTAACTCATTTGATATTTAGAATTTTAATATTACATAACTTCATATTTCTTACTTTTCTGTTAAAAAAGATTAATAATGGTCTGCAATGTTTTTGCTTTCTAACGTTTTCCCAACATTCTCTTGAGAAGTTTTTTTTTTTTTAATAATATGAGGAAAATGTGAAACTAAAAGCCTATATTAGGTTAGTTTTTTTTAGTTTGATTTTTTTTTTAATCGTTTCAAATAAACACTTCAGTGATGTGTAGCTTTCTTTTGGTGGTGTGATTCAGCGCAGGTATTTGTTTACCTGGTTGGGATAAATTGTTGGAATTCTTCTTAAAAGAAAAACTGTATTTGAATACTTTAAGTTTCTATCCTACAATTACATGTTTGAAAGCTCTTGCTTTATTTTTAAAAATAAGTTTATTCTTAACACAATTTCTAAATATACTCAACCTCAGCCTTCAATCATTCACAGTAATGGAAGGGAACAGAAGCAAGGCTTAATTCAATGGCACATAATCTCCATATCATGCACTGACATCTGGACATGATAATTTGCATTTATAATGAATATAGCTTTTTCATTAAATTTGACTTAGACCGAATTTAAGTTTGTTTGCAAATTAACAAGGAAAATAAGCTCTTATTTCTGCTGCATGTCAGGGCTTAGGTTTTAAGATCTGTTCTGGATAATCAGCATAGCTGAACTGACTTTAGGTAAATTTTGCTTACCTTTCTTAGTTATCTTTTGTATAAAATGAGTATGATATTACCTTCTCCATCTAATAATAAGTTAAGTAGCTGTAATGGACATTTTCTTGAGTTCTTTTGTAGTTTGTAGATGAATGGTAGTCTTTTAAATTTTAATTTAAGATCATATGTACGAAGGAAATAATTTTGTTTTGAATGTCTCTTTTTTATATCCTTATTCATAAAACTTTTTTTCTTTTTTTTTTTTCATGGTTGCACCTGTGGCATATGGAAGTTCCCAGGCTAGGGGTTGAATCCAAGATGCAACTGCAACCTACACTGCCCACAACACCACATCTTTTAACCCACTGTGCCAGACCAGGGATTGAACCTGCACCTCTGCAGTGACCTGAGCCACTGCGGTCAGATTCTTAACACACTGTGCTATAGTGGGAACTCCCGTAAAGCTCTTGATGACATGCCTTCTTACATGCGGTATTTTAAGTCCTATAGAAAAAAAGTACATGCACAAATATAATTTTAACTGCCATGTTATTTCAGCAGTCATTATTTAGAGGTTCTTAGATTTTTACTGTTTTTGAGTTGTAGGTGCTTTCACATGTGGTATCTCATTTGAATCTTATACTGGGAGATAACAGTTTTTCCTTTTTTTGGTTGAGGAATGAGAGTAGAAGTCAAATTATGTTTCGCAGACCACATAGCTAGTAAGTGATTGATCAGAAGCATAGCATTTAGTATGTGTTTGTATTCCTTATAATAAATATTGATTATGAAGCATCTGTCTAACACTCTGTGAAATGGGTATTAGTATTACTACACTCGCTTTACAGATGAGGAAACTGAAGTTTAGAGGTAGATTAAATGACTGGGCCAAGACCTTACAGGTAGTAGAAGGTAGAGATGGGATACAAACTTAAGTCTGTCTTTTTACAGGTGTTGAGTTCTATTACTAATGTGATATATGTAAGTTTTGTTTCCCCAGGTAGATTGTGAAATCCTAGGGGATAGCAGCTGTCTTCTCTTTCCTCAAATTTCAGAAGCGCCAAGCAAATTGCTTGCCTCACTAGAGACATTATATATATACTTTTTGAGTTTATGGCATAGTAGTTTACAGAGATTAATCAGTGGCTTTAATCATAAAGTGAATTTGATGGAGAAGTTATATCTTCGTTCTCTAACCTTTAACAAATGTATTTAGCCTTTCCTTTAATTATGAATATAGGCAGTAGTAACTCACAGTATTTGTAATACCTGTGACTTGTCACAGATAGAAGTTACAAATTTTTCCCATCACATTATACTGTTGCAAATATTATCATGACTTTGAGATTAGATAATTATTAGACCTGCCACTAGATCTTGTTATCAAATGTGGTAATAAAAAGCACACATTTCTATGTCGTAATTTTATTATTTTATTGCTGTATTTCAATATAATCCGCTTACTCTGTAATCCTCTGTATTTTCCTTTTTGCATTTAAATCTGAGGAATGTTGGTCACAGGATTCACTGAACAGCCAAAAGGGGTTCACCACACAAAAAAAGCCAAAGATCCCATGCTGCAGTGAAGTCTTTGATAGGACTTAGTGTGGAAGTTGAGAGTTGGCCTTAGGAAGAAGCTTGGTTTCAGGTAAGGCCTGTGAGTAGAAGAAAAATTTGGTAAAGAAGAAGAGTTGTTAGTTGGAAGACCAGATTCAAGAGAGCAAGTGAAAGGTTTGAAAGGGAAAACCTCCTCCGTGGGAGATTAGGTCAGATGACTGAAAGCAAAGTGGAATGGGATCCAGATAATTGGTTACAGATGACTGGAAAGATTTATGTCTTGATTCATAGCCAAGATAACAGTTGTATCAGGAAATAAGCAAGGTGATATGAAGGCAGAAGGAAGTACTGAGTCTTGGAAGGATTCTGAAGGAGTCCTGGTTTTTGGTAGTTGGGATGATTTGGATTTCTGTGCATTTTTTGGATTCTTGTAGCCTGGATGGATGTGGGAGCTTCACAGACAAGCTTTAGCTTTGGCTGGATTCAGTTTGCATTCTGAATCCTCAGAAGTATTAAAAGTCTAGGATAAGGAGTTCCTTTCATGGTACAGCAGAAATGAATCCAACTAGTAACCATGAGGTTGAGGGTTTGATCCCTGGCCTCGATCAGTGGGTTAAGGATCTGGCCTTGCTGTAAGCTGTGGTATAGGTTGCAGTCGCAGCTTAGATCTGGTGTTGCTGTGGCTGTGGTGTAGGCTGGCAGCCATAGCTCCAGTTGGGCCCCTAGCCTGGGAACCTCCACATGTTGCGGGTGCCGCCCTAAGAAGCAAATAAGTAAATTAATAAATAAAAGTCTGTGATGAATACCATGTCTTGGGGTGGGGACTAGACGGGGGAGGTGCCCTAATAGTGGCCCTTCATGAGAGTGTGTGGAAAGGTGATGTTTTATTTTATTTTAGGACTGCACCCACAGCGTATGAAAGTTCCCAGGCGAGGGGTTGAATCAGAGCTGTAGCTGCTGACCTACACCACAGCCACAGCCACATGAGATCTGAGCCACATCTACAACCTATACCACAGCTCATGGCAACACTGGGTACTCAACCCACTGAGCAAGGGTAGGGATCGAGCCCACATCTTTATGGATCCTAGTTGAGTTCATTAACCACTGAGCCACAAAGGGAACTCTGAAAGATGACATTTTAAAAGTATACTATTAAGAGGAAAATTAATAGAGTAATAATAGCTGCTAATGATAACTAGTATTTATTGAGCAAGCACTTAAAGCAAATGTGCCAGTTACTGTGCTTTTTGTATTTATCCTATTAATCTTTAGTAGAATAGATGTGCCATTTTAGAGTGATTAATCTTGAATTTTTAAGATCTTCCAGAACCTGATCTTAAAATTACTGGTATCTTCTAAGAGCCGTTTAGCCATCCTGACAAGTTTCCCAAGTGATACTGCCAGAACACGTTGTACATATGTTCCACACAGTGCTTCATTGTGTTGAGATGTTGACTGCCCCTCCCATTCTAGAATCACAGAAGCCTACAGCCTAGTACGTTCGTGTACTAAATATCTTATCTTTTTCTATGCATGCCCTTTTGTGAAAAAGCATGAGAGGCACTGATCCTTCTCATATCTTTATCTTATTATCCCATGGGAAAAACTGGTAGTTGAATCCTAGGATACAAACTTGGCCTTGGAATGGTGTATTGGGAGTTTCTAATCTGTCTATCTATTTATATGAGGTGGGAGCAAAGACAGTGTGTTTGGAGCTCCAATTCACATTTAGATTTCTGACATATAATGCGGAGTATGTCTAATATGCAATATTAGTGTTGTTAATGCCACCAAAAAAAATATTGGTAAAATTTGAAATAGGTGTACATCATTCTCCTCATTCTGTATATATGCCTTCAGTATATTAAAAATTAAATATACTCTTCATCTAAAATACAATTTGCGAGATAACTTCCTAATTAGCCTCCCTCCTACAATTGCTTAGAAGAATTTTAATAAACGAATGTATTACTGACTTGAACAGATACAATACGAAGACTTTATTTCCTCCTAATTTTATTGAACTTGGACCTGGAACTTGAGAATGAATTTCAGATCTCTAAATAACATTATATGTCTAGTTACATATAGTCTGTGTTCTTGGGACCTTGGGTTTAAGATCTGACTTTAATACTACTCAATGGTTATTGCCGTGATGTAGTAGATACACTTTTAAAATGGTACTGCTACATGAAGAAATGAACACCAAAACAGTGATAATAATTTAATATTCTTTGGCATAAAACTTTTTGTAACTTAACATTGTTTGCACATATAAACTGAAGGCCATACTAAACATCCCAGGAGTCCTGCATATATCCTGGTGACTGGTTTTTGCTGCTTCTGTCTTTACTCACATGGTTTCCTTTAGATAACAAAATAGGAAAGCTAATACATCCTTAGCTCTTCATTGAGTCCGATATGCTAGAAAAGAGCAGTGGACATGGAAATCAGTAGAGCTGATATCAGATGTTGTGGATATTGTTTTGATACTTAAAACTTGGTAAGTATTAGTTTCTTAAAGGTAGTTGCATTGCTTAGTCTGAACCATGTCAGTGTTATATTAAAATTGGTTGGCCTGCTTTGTGCTTTGAATCAGTCTTTCATCTATGCATGTTTTTGTAGCATCATTCATTGGTCATTTAGAAAATATGATTCACTGAGTTATGCAGATCTTTCAAGTGTTGAAATATTTCATTGTATATTTTTAAAAATCATACTTTTTATATTACTGCCAACCAGAAAAGTACTGGGGAGTAGATAAACTCACAATGGTGGATACCAATTTTCCAAAATTCTGACTTTTCCTCGAAAGCTTGAATTTTATTCTTAGCGATAAATACTGTCATTTGTTACCCTTGAAATGACAGGTAAATATCTAACAAATACCCAAATCTAGAACATCATAGATTGTCAGTTTTTCTTTTAAGAAAAAGTGGTATCTTATGGGGATGTTTCAATGGCTGTTTCAGCTCATAATTCGGATGTCTAATACAGGATTTTTTCCTTGAGACAGCCATCATGCTTTTTGCTCTGCAGCAAAAGTGCTTTATGTGTGCTTTCCATTGTGTCACGTGGAATAGTAATAAGATGTATAGTTAAACAATAGGGATTTATTAAAATTAATTTTTATGCATCCGCAGAGACATTCTTAAATGAACTGTCTTTTTGTTTTTTAAGTGCAGCTGTGTGATGGTGAGGACTCCAGTTCAGTTCATGCTATGTTAAGGAATAGTGGAACACTTTCATGCTACTCCTTTTTGTGGCACTGCCAAGATGGCAACAGTTTTATTCACCATTGACTTTGTACCATAAGTGCCAATGTCAGTACCGTTTAAAAAAAAAAAAAAAAGGCTGCCAAGTCCTAGTTTTATTATGAAAAATAGTTTTGACCACATGGGACCTCTTGAAAGGGTTGTGGGGATCCCCAGGAGCCCATGGATTGCAGGTTAAAAACCTCTTCTCTGACCCGTCATTACTGATGGGAAATGTTATCTTCATCCTGCTTTACATTCCTCTGGGTCCTTGAGATATTTGGATATTCTCTTCAGTGATTTGATATCCTTTTCCTTCACTAATAGCAAGCTTATAATTACTTTTTCTTTTTAGCATGTTTATTTTCTTCTTATTTATATTATTTTAGATATTTTGTGTTACTGATTTTTTTTTTCAGGTCAGCTTGTCCGGTTATATGTCAAGAAAAAAAAATTGGATATATACCTCTAGGCTTTAAGATTGCATTCCATTTATAATTAATTTGAGGGGAATTAACATGTTTATTACAACATTGAGTTTTCCCATCTAGGAACGTATTATATCTTTTCATTTATTCAGTTCTTAAGTAAAATTTTATGTTTTCTTAAGTATATCTTGCATATTTTAAAGTTTATTCTGAGATATTTTAAGCTTTTTTTGCTATAGGAGATTTTTTTCATATTTTCCAGTTTTCTTAGGTATAGGGAGTGTTCATTTTCATGTGTTACCTTACATATAAACTTTACGTGTTTTTCATTTAAATTGCTTGAATTTTTTAGGTAGATAAGCTATATCGTCTTCAAGTGATAATATTCTTAATTTGCATTTTTTACCCTTGGGTGAGATCTCCCATATAGTGTTGAATAGTAGAGATGTTGGGCTTCTTTGTCTTGTTTTGACTTGAGTGGAAATACTTATTGTTTCTTCATTAGGTTTTCTCTTGAGGTTTTTGATACTTTTAAAAAAGGTCTAGATAACAAAGTTTTCTTTTGCCTTCTGTTTCTTATATATTAAGAGTTTGTTGTTAAAGTGGATTCATTAGTTTGCTCTTAGCATGTATTGAGGTAATCACGTATGTTTTTCTTTTACTTTGTTAATATGGTGAATTACATTAACATTGCTCCTCTTGAACCAACTCTCCATGCCTAGAATGAACTGTTTGGCTACAGTGAAAACCTGGTAGAACTTTTCTGCAACCTTTTTTGTTTTTGTTTTTGCTGCAGCTTTGGCATGTGGATGTTCCTGGGCCAGGGATTGAACCTGCACCACAGTTGCAGCCTGCACCACAGCTGTGGCAGTGCCAGATCCTTAACCTGTAACACATAAGGGAACTTCCTTTTTGCAACCTTTTTTAAAAAAATGATTTTAAATTTTGAGTATACACTCATAGCCTAGATTGTCCTTAAATTTGTTTTCTTTTGGTTTTGTTTTCAGGGTTATGTTACTTTGATAAGTAATTGACTTTCCAGCTCTCTGTTTAAATTATATAGTAATTATTTGTTTCTTATGCATTTGGTAAAATTTGCCTGCTAAATCATCTAGCCTTACTCTTTTGGTGGGGATAGATAAATGACCAGTTTGAATTTATCTTCAGTGTTTTTATTATTAAAGTAACCTCATGATGGCATGGATCATATCTTTCTTATTGCTGCTGTGGCTGGAGCACATAATAGTACAGTGCTGGACATATAGAAAGTATTCAGGAAGTCTGTTGAATGAATCCTGGTAGGTTTGAACAGTGATTTTACTTTGCTAAAGTTTTATTTGAACTATGTTAATTTTCTTTTCTTTCTTTCTTTTTTTTCCCCTCAAAGTTCCACTCTTATCGTGGGGACCCAGCTTTAACTTTAGCATCTGGTATGTTGAACTTAGTGGCATTGATGATCCTGATGTAGTACAACCCTGTCTCAACTGGTACAGCAAGGTAGGACTGTATTTTAAAATCCTGATTTCATGTTTCATATGCCTAAACTAGAGAATTGTGTCAATCTCTTATCTTCATTGAGAATATTGAGACTAGTAATAATAATTATAAAGATTAATCAACATGTATTAAGCATATACATTTTACCAGCTTCTAAGATTTTAACAACTTATTTACTCATTGCCACTCTATGAAATGGTACAATTATCATCTGTATTTTACAGATGATGATGAAGCACAGAGCCTAAAGCCACACAATTATAAAGTACTCAGGGCAACATGTAAACTCGGGCAGTCTAGCAGTAGAGTCTGCTCTTATAGTATGATGCCCATCTGACCCTGAATTTTGTTTGTAACCTATATTGACAGAAATATTTAAATATGATTTTTGGTGGGGTAGTTTTCATTCTCAGTTACACATTCCTCCACTGTGTTTGTGTTGAGTAAAATAGGAATATTTGCTTTTCCTTTTAAGGCCCTAGAATTTGAAATAGTTTCTATGAATATTATGACTATTCTTATAAGGAGTATAAAAATGATATTTAACAATTTTATTCATAGGTCATTTTATATAGTAGATGCAGCCTGAAAAATGTGATTTTAAATTATTGAGAAATAGGAGTTCTGGTCATGACTTGGTGGGTTAAGGACCCAGCATTTTCTCCCTGAGGATGTGAGTTCGATCCTAGCCTTGCTCAGTGGGTTAAGGATTTAGTGTTGCTGTAAGCTGTGGCATAGGCCCCAGTTGCTCTGGTATTGCCATGGCTGTGGTGTAGGCCTGCAGCTGGAGCTCTGATTCGACCCCTAGCCTGGGAACTTCCATATGCTGCAGGTGTGGCCATAAAAATAAAATTAAATAAATAAATGAATAAATAATTGAGAAATGGGTGTTTTGGTTTTTTGAATGCCTTTTATGCTCCATCTTTTTTCTGATGTGTATCTGACTCTTTTGGCTCTGTTTTGTTTGGGGGAGCTCTTTTTCTTGTGAAGGGAATGATAAAGCTTTAGTTTAATCAGTATTTCTTGATATCTTTATTTGCAGTTAGGGGAAACTGATCTCAGGAGATTAGGAAGCAAATACAGGTTTTTTAAGGTTTAAGCACATATAGTTCTAAGATTTTTTAATATAGTATTTCAGCTCTTTCCTGCTAAGCTTAATTAAAGAACTTTTTGATGAATAATTTTTTGACATTTGGTTATATTCAATTTAGAATAGATGCTGACTTTTAGTATTTTCTATATCTTTTATATATTCTTGCGTTAGCTGTAATACTATAGTCTTTCAAGGTAGAGAGTATATATTTTAAGCATTAAAAATCACCTTTATAGTGTTATGCACATAATAAATGCTTAGCTTATACTTAAAAATCTTCCCAATTCTATTGATTCTTTTACAGAAATAATGATTGAGCTTTTCTGGTACTGGGAAAAAAAATTTTCTCTTTAGCCTCTGATGTGTACATGTGTTTACTGTAGAAATCTCTTGATACCATAGGAAGTTGCAAATTTCACCTCTTTTTCCCAACATTGTAGACAGATTATATTTGAGAACTTAAAATTATTCAGTTATTCACTTGTCAAGTTCTCTATATTTATTGTGAACCTCTAGAAATTAAATCTTCACCCTCTTTGAATTTCAGTCCTTTTTTTGAAGCACTAAAATTCTATTATTTTATAAATTCTCTCCTATTTGTATCTGTTTATGGCCTGGGAATTCCTGCTGTGGTGCAGTGGGTTAAGAATCCAGTTGCAGGCGCTCGAGGTGCGGGGTCAGTGCTTGGCCTGGGAACTTCCATATGCCACAGGTTCGGCCATTAAAAAAAAATTTGTGTACAGACTGATAGAAAATGTAAAATATGGATGTTATTCATACTCCTGAAATCAACATGATAAAAAGATATTACTGTTTAATATTGTTCTAAATAGTTGTAATAAATCTTTATTTAGAGACCAAGCTTAAGAAACGATTAATGTGAAGTTAGTTTGGATATAGAATCATTCTTTTGTTATTTGATAAGAAAAATCTTGGTTAACCTCTAGTGTTTAAGGAAAAGTGTTTCCTTGACCTTTTATTAATAAAAAAAAAATCATCCAACTATAAACTGATTAGTGCTTAAGTCCTGTATATTTTCCTACCCATAGTAGAGAAAAATACGGGTAAATTATATTCTTGTTTGGTTATTATGTGTTGCTTCTGTATCATCGGTTTCTTTTATTAATTTTTATTTAGGAAATTTGTGGAAATCTTAAGGTTAATTTTTTAGAAATTCTTGAAGTAATTTTTTTTTTTTTTTTAGGGCCACACCCGCGGCATATGGAGGTTCCCAGGCTAGAGGTCAAATTGGAGCTACAGCTCCCAGCCTACACCACAGTCACAGCAATGCCAGATGCAAGCCACGTCTGCAACCTACATACACCACAGTTCACGGCAACGCTGGATCCTTAACCCACTGGGCAAGGCCACGGATCGATCCGCAACCTCATGATTCCTGGTTGGATTTGTTTTCCCTGCGCCACGTCAGGAACTCCTTGAAGTTATTTTTTTAAAAATTCTTCATTGAGCTTGTTTTTTGGCATTCATTCTTTTGGGAGAGATTTAGTAAATTGAATATATGTCTTTTTTGGGTTGTAGTTATCTAACATTTTTACTTTATAGCTGTGTAGTAGGTGAGGTAGCCCAGGTTTAAAAAAAAAAAAAAATTATAGGAGCTCCCATCATGGCGCAGCAGATAGGAATCTGACTAGGAACCATAAGGTTGCAGGTTCAATCCCTGGCCTCGCTCAGTGGGTTAAGGATCTGGTGTTGCCGTGACCTGTGGTGTGGGTCACAGACGTGGCTCAGATTCTGCATTGCTCTGGCTGCTACAGCTCCAATTAGACCCCTAGCCTGGGAACCTCCACCTGCCGTGGGTGCGGCCCTAAAAAGGCAAAAGACAAAAGAAAAAGAATAAAAAATTATAAAACTTAAATCATCTCCAATGGTTTTGAATCATAAAACCTGTCTGAATTTGAAATATATGACTATTTGATAATATATTTGTATTATTATTTGACTTATTACTAAGAACCAAGAACAAAATAGCATAGATATTTATGTATATTATTTAACGGTTTCTATTTTCTCAGTACCAACATTATTATCTGAGTAGTAAAATTCTTGGAAATTACCTTTTTTTTTTTGGTCTTTTTAGGGTCGCATCTGTGGCATATGGAGGTTCCCAGGCTAGGGGTCCAATCAGCACTGTAGCTGCTGGCCAACACCACAGCCATAGCCAGAGCAAATGCAGGATCCAAGCCGAGTCTGCGACCTACACCACAGTGCCAGATCTTTAACCCACTGAGTGAGGCCAGGGATTGAACCCACATCCTTGTGGATGCTAGTTGGTTTCACTAGCTGCTAAGCCACAGCGGAGACTCCAAGTTTTTTAAGTAAGCTTTGACAAATAGTTTTTCTGGTTCTTTTCTTAAAGATTCAGGCTGTAGAATTAAGCCTAGTTCCGTCTTTTAATATTTTTTATCTTCATGAAATATACACCTGTGTGTATTTGTGTGTGTATATGTGTATCTCTGCATGCATGTGTATCTTTGTCACCTTAATATCTTTCTGCTGCATACTTTGTGACCTTTGGCAAATTATCATAATTGACTGAGCTTCAAGTTTTGCCATTTAATAGTGAAGATAATAGCGATACTAATGAATTATTAATTAGAATGATGCTTATTTATGCTTAGTATACTTAGTTAATGCTTAGTAAATGCTCATTTTACATTAATGATTGTCACTTATTATTTCCTACCATAATAACCAAATCTCTTCTTATCTTATCTTTTCTTGTGTTCCAGTAGTACCGCGAACAGGAAGCCATTCGCCTTTGCCTAAAACACTTTAGACAACATAACTATACAGAGGCCTTTGAATCACTGCAAAAGAAAACCAAGATTGCACTGGAACATCCCATGTTAACAGATCTGCATGATAAATTGGTATTGAAGGGTGATTTTGATGCTTGTGAAGAATTGATTGAAAAAGCTGTAAATGGTATGTTGTGAACATGTAAACTTAAATTGGTTATTAAGGTGATTTTAAATATATGCAAGAAACAGGTTTTTTTTTTTTTTTTTTACGAAGAGTACAGTTTATGCCAGTTCTTATTAGCTCGTTTCTTTCTTCCCTCCCCCTTTCACTTTGTAAAGATGTTAGCTCCTTGAAATAGGGACTACTTTTAGTAAGACAGGTCTGTAATGTAATGAGACTTGAAAAACAAGAACGAAACATATTTAAACTCAAATCTAAGTTATCATCCTGGGAAACCATGCACTTAGAATGCTCACATTGACTAGCACTGAACCATGTTAGAAAAAGGCTTTTCATGTTTCCTTCAGTATCAGTAACCTACTCCTTTACATATTTTTGTTGACAGCAAATTGTCATTTTTTAAAAAACAGTGTGATTTGAGGGTAGGGAGTGCCTGGATAAACCAAAAATTTTTATTATTTTATAGTTAATAATGAATGAGGATATTTGTATTGGAAACATGGTCTGTGTGATATGGATGCTACATAATTGCTGATTTTTCTTGGGGGCCTGTAATCTTGCTTTGAAAGAATGTGAATGCTAGAACATAGTATCTCCCAAGGTAATTATTTTGGAGGATGACGCCAATTGAATATTTAAGGTCTGGTATGTTATGTTATTTCAAATAAGGAACTCTCTTGTTGCTGTATAGAATGACATCCTTTTAAAAAATCTATACTTCCATGGTAACAAAGGACAGAATAGGTGCTTATGGTATAATAAAAATAAATATTTGGTCTTTCTCTCCTTCCTAGCACACAGCTCCTAAAACTCTTGGGATTTGCAGGGTGATAAGAGTATATCTTTTGTGTGCATATATTTTTGGGTGGCTGGGGTCCCTAGCTAGTTTCAGATCTCCAGAAAAACCAAACCGTGTGATTAGAGGAATGGAACTTTCACCTCTGAGAAGATGGGAGGGGTCACAGATGGTGTTCAGTCACCTATAAGCAAAGTTTTAATCAATCTTGCAACCTCCAAAAAAGCCCTATAGTAAGGTTCGGAGAGTTTCTAGTTTGGTGAACACATGGAGAATCTGGGGAGGGTGGAATGTTTGGAAAGAGGCGTATATATGCGCGTGCACAGGCACACACACCCACACACCCCTTCCTCTACACTTTTCTTCCACTTGGCTGTTCCTGAATTGTATCATTTGTACTAAACCAATGATAGTAAGTAAAGTGCTTTCCTGAATTCTCTGATTACTCTAGCAAATTATCAATCCTGAGGGGGGTTGTGGGAGCCCCCCAGATTATAGCTGATAAGTCAGAAATACCAGTGACTTGGGACTTGTGATTGGCATCTGAAGTGGGTGTAGTCTTGTGGGACTGAGCCCTTTAATTTGTGAAGTCTGACACTAACTCCTTGTAGATGGTATCAGAATCAAATTGAACTGAATTGTTGGACACCCAGTTGGTGTCAGAGAGTTGGAGAAATGTTTGGTGTAAGGAGAAGACCTACTCGTTTGGAGTCAGCATTATAAGTGAAAACAGCTTAATGCTCAATATGAACCTTGTGGAATGATACAAAGGCATATAGAAGTTCTGTTCGTTTTATAGAAAGAAATAAAGAATAATAGACTTTCTCAGTGCTTTCCTTTCGTATATTTTAATCTTATCACTGTCATTCATTATTAGTAGGTACTCATTTATCAGATATTGGTTGACTATCTTACATCTGGAGAAAACAGAACCAGTACTGCCTTCTTTGAGTATATAAATTTAAAATTAACTTAGAATGAATTGCTTCTAGCTCCATTGTGTTATGATAACAAACCTGCCTCTCAGCCTTGTATATTGTTACTGCTTATTGATAATGATACTTGCAAATAAATTATTACCATGTTTGGAATAGAATGTACTTTGGAATATATTATAGAGCATATATAATAATTATTCTCTTACCAAACCATCAAAATGGCGCTAAAGTATATATGTATACATATATATGCCATTTCTGAGAATGAATTCTGTATTTTTTTAACCTTACAGTAGATGGCACAAGTAATTTTATGGGGTTTTTGTTTTGTTTTAAATATTTTTGTCTTGTTTTAATATTTTTAGGCAAAGCAAACAAGAAAACCCACCAGCAATTTTATATAATTATTAGTCTAAAACATGTTTTGAAACTGTCTCTTTAGCAATATACTCACTTAAGAGAAGCTGTTAAAGTCATGTGCAACTCTGCTACTGTAAATACTTAATTTACCCTTTTGACTTTAGAAAGGAACTAAGTTTAGGGAAATTGGTAGTAACCATTTGCCAAGTCATATTTTTTGTACTCTTCGTTGGCTTGGAACAGTGTTTAGTTAATAAACATTCCTTCCAAGGTTGTTCAGTTTGCTGTTGACTTCACTGATAATGATTTGTTGGACAAATAAGGAAGTAAACACTGCAGAGTTTTTTGGCTCCTGCTTCATAAAAAACATAGCAAAGAAGGGCAAGAAGTTCCTTTCCTGGTAAATCGGAAAGTCTGGGGAATCAAAAGCATTTTTCAGGTTTCTTATAGTGGAGAAAACAAAAACCACATGTAGTGGTTCAGAAATGGTCTATATTTTAAGAACATGTTGACTATATTCATTTCTCTAATACACTCCTTTTTGTCTAGAAACATCGCTCATTTACATTTAATTTCATTAGAGGTGATTCCTTCACGAATCATTGCTACTTTTCTCTCTGACAATGCCAGGAAAAAAAGGTGGAATCCAGGTGATGATGGGAAAAAGTAATCACCCAGGAACAGGAAATACTTAAAACCTTCTTTTGCAGTATTTATCTTATGTGCTAATGAAATAAATTTTGCTTTTGTAAGATAAAGGGGGAGAATAAAGTTTAAAGTTTAACTTGAGGTCTTTATCTCCCTCCCTCCTTTCTTCCGTCTTGCCCTCCTTCTTTCTTTTTTCTCTACTTACCCCTAATCCCTACCCTTTATTTCTCCCTTCCCATTCCTTGGTTCATGCAATAGTTGTTAATTACATGATAGGCCTGTTTCCTTCTTAGAATATTTTTTAGATCTCAAATCTTGTTGGAGTTTCCTTTATGACAAGTTTTTTAACTACAAATTCAGTATTAATAGATATTGGGCTATTTATATTTTGTATTTCTTCTTGAATAAACATTGGTTCCTTGTGTCTTTTGAGGAATATGCCCATTTGATTTAAATTGGTGAATTTATTGGCATAAAGTTGTTTATATCCCATTGTCCTTTATGTGATATCATATTCTTTTTTTTTTTTTTGTCTTTTTGCTATTTCTTTGGGCCACTCCCGAGGCATATGGAGGTTCCCAGGCTAGGGGTCGAATCGGAGCCATAGCCACTGGCCTACGCCAGAGTCACAGCAACGCGGGATCCAAGCCGCATCTGCAACCTACACCACAGCTCACGGCAACGCCGGATCGTTAACCCACTGAGCAAGGGCAGGGACCGAACCCGCAACCTCATGGTTCCTAGTCGGATTCGTTAACCACTGCACCAAGACGGGAACTCCCATATTCTTGATATTGGTAGTTTTTATCTGTCATTTATTGGTATTCTGCCTAGAGAGCTATCAGTTTTAAGAAAGTGCTGTTGGTTTCATTTTTTCCTCTTGTCTTTACTCTCTATTTCATTGATTTCTGTCTTTATTATTTCCTTTTACTGCATATGTTGGTTTTAATTTGTTCTTTTTTTTTATTGGTTTCTTATTATGAAAGTTGAGGCCATTAATTTGAGGTTCTTCTTTTCTAATGTAGGCATTTGGTATTAAGAATATACCCTTAAGCACCGATTTAGTTATATCTCACAAATTTTGCTGTATAGTTTTCATTTTTGGACCCTTGAACAAAGTGGGTATTAGCGGCAGCAACTCTCCCTCCCTCACCACCTGCCCCACCCCTTTGCGCAGTTGAAAATCCACATACAACTTTTGACTCACCCAAAACTTAACTGCTAATAGCCTGCTGTTGCCTGGAAGCCTTACCAATAACATGGTCAATTAACACATATTTGTAATACATATTACAGACTGTATTCTGACAATAAAGTAATCTAGGGTAAAGAAAATGTTGTTAGGAAAGTCATTAAGGTAGAGAAAATACATTTACAGTATGTACTGTGTCGATATTTTAAATTTACATCATCTGTTCACAAGATATGTTGTGTATCAATAGCTACATCAATATTGCCTTGAAGTTCCTGTTGTGGCTCAGCAGTAGCAAACCCGACTAGTATCCGTAAGCACGTGGATTCAATCCCTGGCCCTTCGATCCCTTTCATTGTTAAATATATTTTTAATCTGGGGTTTTTGGAGATTCTATATCAGATTCCAGGATTGCTCTGAGTTTATGTCCTAAGTGGATATTGAACTTTGCCAGTTTTTCTCTACCTTTTGTGATTTTCCTACTCATATGTAAAATCATAATATTTGATTTTCTAATGTTAAACCTCATGTATACTTTTCTATATATTTTTTGGCATATTTTGGGTTTAGGCAGACTAGTGTTTTGTTAGGATTCTTCCAACTATTTTTGTTAGTAAGAGTGGCCATGTAATTTTTCTTTCTTGTACCTTCCTTTTCAGGTTTGAATAATTATTAGGCAAATTTCATTTAAGGGGTTAAGGAGTTAAGCTTTTCTTCCTTTTTTCTAAATAAATGTGAGATTTGAATTAATCTCTTTCTTAAATACTTGGTCAAGTTAACCATTGAGCTATCTGTGCTTGGGATTTGCTTGGCGGATTATTTTTCCCTTACCAGTTCAACGTCTTTAAACTTTATTGGACTATTCAGAGTCGTTTGGTTGGTTGGTAGAGTTTTTTGCTCTATGTTTGATGTTGTCTTCTTTCTCTCTTTAAGATTAATATGCTTTTTATAATAACTTTTGAGGTGGGTGCTTAGCTTATTTTCAGACTTCGTTATTTTCCTATATATGCATATAAGGATATAAATTTCCTTCAACTTATTTTTCAGTTTTGAGGGAACATGGGGAGATCATTTGGGATGCAGAGGTGTCACCTTTTCATTTCTTTTTAGATCTTGAAAGAAAAAAAATTCTTTTTGCTTTGTTTTTAAAGGCCGCACCCAAGGCATATGGAGGTTCCCAGGCTAGGAGTGGAATCAGAGCTACAGCTGCCGGCCACAGCTACAGCAACGCCAGACCCGAGCCCCACGTCTGCGACCTACACCACAGGTCATAGCAACACTGGATCCTTAACCCATTGAGCGAGGTCAGGGATTGAACCCACAACCTCATAGTTCTCGGTTGGATTCATTTCCACTGTGCCACGACAGGAACTCCATGAAAGAAAATCCTTGAATACATGGACTGAAAGCATTTATTTTGAAAGAATCTTTATCCAGCTTTAATGTTTGTAGCATTTTTATAGGCCACCTCAAGGATTCAAGCTTATGACTGATTTTGAAAAATTTAACTTGTTCATAAAGTTTCCTTGGCATATCTCTTATGGGTTTGAAATAACTTACTGTTTACCAATAAAACATTATATTAGAAAACATTATATTAATTAACATATTACTCCTTTTCTTTTTGACGGCATGGACGAAGATTCTTAAGCGTGTTATTTCATTGAAAATGGATGCTAAATATAACCTACTCCAGATCTAATCTGGATTGTTTGTTGATAACTCATTTTCCCTGAGAGGCAATAATATGTATTATAATTGATTAAATGAGGGTAATCTATCATGTTTCTCTATAACGTGCCACATAGTTTTTTTTTTTTAAGTCCTTTTTTGTTTGGTGTGATTAGATGGCCTAATGTTATAAAATGATAGAATATCAAGAAGTCAGTTAAATAGAGTTGAACAATAGAGAGATGTGAGAGGGCTGGCATTTGCGTTTCTAACTTTCGTGACTTATGGTAAACCGTGATATCTCTAAAAGAGGTATTTTGTTTTGGTTTGGTTTTTGGTAGAAAAGCTAGCTTTTCAAACTAGCCATGTCTTGTCTGGAACAACTTCCAACCAACAGGAATACTTCTAGTGAGGAAGTGATCTGGAATAGTGGCAAACCAATTTTCCAGAGAAGAAACAATACATTAAAAAGTAAACTTTCCAGGGAGTTCCCGTCGTGGTGCAGTGGTTAACGAATCCGACTAGGAATCATGAGGTTGTGGGTTCGGTCCCTGCCCTTGCTCGGTGGGTTAAGGATCCGGCGTTGCCATGAGCTGTGGTGTAGGTTGCAGACGCGGCTCGGATCCCGCGTTGCTGTGGCTCTGGCGTAGGCCGGTGGCTACAGCTCCGATTCAACCCCTAGCCTGGGACCCTCCATATGCCGCGGGAGCGGCCCAAGAAATAGCAACAACAACAACAACAAAAAAAAGACAAAAGACAAAAAAAAAGTAAACTTTCCAGAGAAGAAACAATACATTAAAAAGCCACAGGAGCCAGTAGGTTTTTATTTAAGAGCGGAATTACATTTTTACCTTTAAATTTAAATTATATGTTTCAACAATTTTAGTTGTATCCCTCTTTTATTATAATGGACATATTTAATATTGCAGCAGAATCATCTGGTATGGTGTTTTTTGTTTCCCAGAGTCTTGCCTTTTTTGAATAGGTAAAATTTGCCATGTCTTTCATTATAGTGTTTATCTTAGATTGTAATTAAAAAACTATTTGTTAGTTATATCGATGTTTACATTTACGTGAAATCTATGAAGAGTTGAGAATATTTTGGACTTTGAAACTGGTTTAGAGTCTTTGGGCATGTTATTAATTTCTCTGAACCTTGATTTTTTAATATTTGCAATAATTAATAATGGCCATTGCTTACATTTATTTTAAGGAATAAATGAGTTAATGTGATGTCTTGCACACAGTGGGTATGCAGTAAAAGTCAACTCTTTGTGGTGTCTTGTACACAGTGGGTATGCAATAAAAGTCAACTCTTCTCTCTCTGGTAATTTTTTTAAAATAGTCCCTGCCAGATTTGGTGATACTATATCTAAATAATTTTCTTCAGGTTTTCTTATAGTCTCCAAGGAAAAGTAAGAGATATCAAAGAGAATTGTCTGTCCTTTAGACTAGTGAAGAGAAAAGGAATTTACTTGAGACAGAGGGAGGGAAATTAAAAAGTTCCCCAATTTTTTTTTCTTTTTTTTAGTGTTTGCTTGACTACTCTGCAAGATGGTGATTTGTCAGAGTGCCATCATATACTAGGAATATGCTTTATTGGAAGTAGGAGTTTTATGAACAGTTTGTTTTAGAATAAGGAATTTGGTAACATTAAGATGACTTGGAGGAATTGTCAGTCATGTGGCTAGGAAAGTCCCTCTACACCCTGCCCTTTTTTTCCATTCTAAGCATTTACTGAGCTTCTCTGATGTTATGATATTAATTATCATTACTTAAGAGAAGATTAATTTTATCTAAAGTCAACGTAATTACTAATATTTTAAATTTGGAGCACTTAATATTTTAAATTTTGTAAGTAATTTCTTCTGTATGCCTGATTATAAGTCTTTTGTGCACATTTAGCTCTCTTTGTCCTTGTTAAAACAAGCTAATGTCAATGCACAAAGTACTGGTTATTCACGAATGTGTCTAGTGAGGTGTGAAGAAGAGACATTTCAGGGGTAACAAAGTGTGTGAAAATGATTTATACTGATAATATCAATATGTTACAAAGTTCTTCCAAGGTTTAGAAAAGAGTTCCACATATCTAGTTTTGTGGCCCTTCCTCTGGTAACAATAGTGCTTGATGCAAAAGAATTGGGATAATATAAGTATAAAGAAAAAAATCAAAATCAATCTAATTTTGCCAACTAAAGAAAATCACTTAACTTTTTGATGTGTGTCTGGGTTGCATACTTTTTCATTTGTATGTGTGTGTGTATTTACAAGATGATTTTACAAAAATTATGTAATGTTTGAGACTTTGCTTTTTTAACTTTGAAAATTCCTGACTATTTTCATAGGACAGTTGTGTTTGACAGAAGAGAAACTGTGAAGGTCTTGATGGATAGTGCATTTGTAAGCTTTTCAGGTTAGCTAAAGAGTGGGGATAGAAGGATTGGTTAAAGAAACAATTAGAGAACTTAATTTTACCTGCAGTGTTCAGAATGACTTTAAAGATCAGGAATGGGGTCCGTTATCTAATTATAATTGTTCCTGTGATCACTGCCTTAGGAGCTCTTAAAAGAATTTCCCCCAGTGGATTGTGATTTCTCTTTCAGAATAGTCACAGAAGACTTAAGGGGAAAGAGGAGATGGAGACTTTTCTAAGATGAACATAAGGTGGAATCAGCCAGACACACACAGTTCGAGTAAATATATTGGTTCTAACAGTGGTGGGATCCTAGTATGCCAGAATTTGGAAGGAACCTCAGGCTCTATCCAACTCTTAAACACCACTTTTACAGATAAGGAACTTACTTATCAAAAGTCATGTAACTGATTAGTATGGGAGACTTAGGTAATATGGCAATTAGTTACTATTAAAAAATGAAATGTCTTACATTTCTGATTTTCTCTATTTTTGCTTTGTATTTTTCAAGTCTACACCTTCCTTATTGCCTTTGGTTTTTTACTCATCTTTTTATAGTCCTCTCTTTTACTTTTTTCTCTCTCCTCTTCAGTTAGCTATTATGTAGAATTATTGTTTTAAAATCGTTGTTTATTTTGAATAATTTTATCTTCTCTCTTTAAGGTTTTTAAAAAGGTTATTTAACTTTCATGTGCCTTTCTCAAAATGGAATAAAATTTATTACTGTGTTTTACTTCTATTATAATTCTAAATTTATGATTAATATTTTTACTGTCAGCTTGTCATTACTGTTGATAGAAGCCCCACCACATTTTATCTGGGGTGGGGGGAGGAAGGATTTCCAATTCTTGTAATGGAAAAAGAGTTTTGGCCAGAGCAGGCCACATGGGGCAAGAGTTGTCAGAAAAACCCATAGGGGTATAGATTATGTGCTAGAAACATTCTCACTAAAATAAGTTGTGAATCTTACTTGTTCCCCTTACTTTAACAATTAAAATATAACTGCTAATTTATGAGTGCTAATTTAAGAAGGAGAGAACTTTCTTTTTGCAAGAATTTTTAAAGTGCCATAAGCAAAGAAAAAAAGAAACTAGCTAATTTTCTAGGGTGGAGATTTTCAGCTAAACCCATCTGAAAAGACTTAAAAGCTAAAAGGTGGGGTTACCATTGCATTTCATAATTGCACATAAAAGAAAGAGATTAGAGAAGTTTCTGTAAGTTACATAGTCTCTGGCAAGTATACAAGTCATAGAGAACACAGTTTTTTTACATATGAATCCTTTGGAGAAGTATTTGTTTTCAGTGACTAATCAAGCAAAAGGGAATCCTGTATTCAGAATGAGATTAGAGTCAAAAGACAGAATTTATAGTAAAACTTACTTCATGAATTATAATCTGTTTGGACTCATGTAAAAGAAAACCCTAGTTTAAAAGTAAGGAAATGTTGGCATTCCCATTGTGACTCAGCAGTAATGAACCCTACTAGTATCCACGAGGATGCAGGTTCAATCCCTGGCCTCTCCCAGTGGGTTAAGGATCCAGCATTGCCATGAGCTGTGGTTTAGGTTTCAGACACTGCTCGGATCCTGCATTGCTGTGGCTGTGGTGTAGGCTGGCAGCTGCATCTCCGATTCAACCCCTAGCCTGAGAAATTCCATATGTCGCACATGTTGCCCTAAAAAAACAAAACAAAACAAAAAAGTAAGGAAATATTATACCACATAATAAAAGGTAAGGTAGATTTCATGTTAGTTGATTCAGGGATCCAGTTTCTTTATCTCTCTCAGCCCTGTCATTATAGAGTTGATATCATTCTTATACAGATGGGCTATAGAAATTGTGTACATTGCATACAGATATAAAATTTTCCAGAAGAATAAAAATAGGTTTTTCTTCTCTGATGTCTGTTTAGAAATAAGAGGACATTTCCTTGAAGTTCCCCCAGCGATACTCATGTTTAATTAAACTGTCCTTTTTAAGGGGCACAGGATTAGGGCTTGATAATAATTTGGGGTAGAATTGATGTCTGTGGGGAGTTTAGTCTCCATGACCATCATAGTATCTAATGTAACAACTGGTTACTATAGCATAACAACTCGTCTTAAGAAGGTTTGAGAGTTCCTGTTGTGGTTCAGTGACTAGTATGCAAGAGGACGCAGGCTTGATCCCTGGCCTCGCTCAGTGGGCTAAGAATCTGGCATTGCTGTGAGCTGTGGTATAGGTTGTGGATGCCGCTCAGATCTGGCATTGCTGTGGCTGTGGCATAGGCCAGCAGCTGTAGCTCCGATTGAGCCCCTAGCCTGGGAACGTCCATATGCCATGGGTGCGGCCCTAAAAAGCAGGAGAAAAAAAAAAGAATGAGGTTTAGAATTTATTAATGAAACAGATGCAGGAATTAAGCATAGTGAAATGTGAGTCCCAGCTGCACCACTTAAGAGCTCTGTGATTTGGGTTAATTCATTAATTTCTCCAAATATATATCTCCATATCTGTAAAATGAAGATGATAATGCCCAATTCATAAGGTTGTTTTAAAAATTAAATCAGATAAGTTAGATAGCACAGATTCTAACATTTACTATTCTATAAATATGTAACTGTTACTAGTACTTTTATCTCTGTGCAGTTTTGTATTCAAAGAAAACTAAAAATTTTCACTTTAAAGGATTAGTTTTGTTTTTTCCTGAAGATGCAAGGGCCTAGACCAAAATAGTTAGGAGTTCCCATTTCTGTCTGTAGCTTTTTTGTTTAGTAGTACAAAAATTGGGAAAACTTAGTAAGTTTAGTACCAGCTGCCACTAAAAAAGCTTGTTTAATTACATGATTGTGTCAACTAATACTTTGCTCTTTGTATTTGAGGTAACATGAAAACTGAAGTGACACATTTTATGAAAATGTGCTATGTTTTAGTGACATATTAGTAATTTTACTTAGTGTAGGCTTGTACATTTTGGTTTTTTGCCTTAATAAAAAAAAATGTAAGCTGTTAAGGTGTAATTATCTCTCATTCTTTAATATTTGCAGATGGCTTGTTCAATCAGTATATCAGTCAACAGGAATATAAGCCACGGTGGAGTCAGATCATTCCCAAAAGCACCAAAGGTAAGTCCTAACCTCTAGGTTGTGGGTCCTTTTTTTTTTTTTTAATCCAATTTTATCAGTTTCATGTGTATAGCAAAGTGAATCAGTCATACATATAAATATATCCATTCTTTTTTCCCCTATAGGTTATTACAAACTATTGGTAGATTGTCCTGTACTATATAGTAGGTTCTCATTAATCATCTATTTTATACAGTAAAGTGTTATTCCCCCCCCTCAATTCTTACCTCCCTCCCAACAGTTTCACCTGTGGTAACCAAAGGATTGGTTTTGAAGTCTGAGTTTGTTTCTGTTTCCTAAATAAGCTCTTCTGTATCATTTTTATTAGATTCCACATATAGATAATATCATATGATATTTATCTTTGACTTACTTCACTTACTATGATAATCTCTAGGTCCATCCATGTTGCTGCAGATGGCATTATTTCATTCTTTTTTATGGTTGAGCAGTAGTCTCTTGTATATATGTACCGTGCCTTCTTTATCCACTTCTCTGTTGATGGACATTTAGGTTGCTTCCGTGTGTGAACATTGGGGTACATGCATCTTTTCAAATTATGGTTTTCTGCAGATATGTCTCCAGGAGTGGGATTGCTGGATCATACCCTAGTTCTTTTTTTTTTTTTTTTGTCCTTTTTGTCTTTTTAGGGCCACACCCACGGCATGTGGAGGTTCCCAGGCTAGGGGTCTAATCAGAGCTATTGCCACTGGCCTATGCCACAGCCACAGCTACACCAGATCCAAGCCACATCTTCGACCTACACCACAGCTTACGGCAGTGCCGGATCCTTATCCTACTGAGCGAGGCCAGGGATCGAACCCAAAACTTCATGGTTCCTAGTCAGATTGGTTTTCGATGCGCCACGACGGGAACTCCCGTACCGCAGTTCTATATTTAGTTTCTTAAGGAACCTTCATACTATTCTCCATGGTGGTTTACATTCCCACCGTAGGTTGTGGGTGCTTTTGATTTAATGTCCCAGTTTCATTTGTCCCAAGGTCACTCAAGTCTCACAGTACCCTATTAATGAAAATCAAGTGTTTAAAACAAAACAAAAATTCTCAACTAGATGGCAGAGTTAGTTTATTAAAATTTTTCTTTTAAACCTTTTTGCTTTATGGCTATAACAGAAGGTTGGGCATCTTTTACACAAAATACCATCATTAACTGCTTTTTGTAGAATTGTAAATTTATAGGCTATTGTATTGTGATGCCAAACATGTGTCCCTGAAGAAGCTTAATCTCTGCAAAATTGCTCACTGAAGCTAATAGAGCTTATGAGAAAAGTGGAAATGGGACATAGCAGTCTAAATCTATGGAACTTTATAACCAGATACTAATAAAAACTAGTGTACTTATCCTAATAAAAATAAATACTAGTAGGCATTTACATTGAGCATCACAATAATTTTGTAGCCTTAAACCTTGGGTCTCATGCTTCTTTCTTTGAGCTGTGGACCCTATAGGACATTTGCTTCTAATAAAGACAATGTCTATCAAAACTTAAGATCTGATCCAAGATATAGTATTCTCCATTTTTTCAAGTGGGAGAACTTTTTGTCAAAGTACTCTCTGCCTTGTCAGACAGTTAACATAGTGGAAAGTGCTTGTATTTAAAGGAAGTCAATTCTGTGGATGTTCAGCTTTTGTCCTATGGTCTTTCGTATATTGTTAAGGCCTTCATTTTAATTGTGAGAAAGCTTTCCCCTGATAATATTAAACATTAGCATACTGAGAAAACTGCTTATGAGCCTCCATAATAGCGGAGTTAAATAAGCATCATTTTCCTATCTTATCACATATGATGTAATTTTCTTCAAAGAAGTGCATGTTGTAGCAAACAAACTGTAGTTGTATATTTGAAAACTGCATTAAATATGTAAAGTGCAAATGTATTGACAATAAATTTATAGTGTTTTCTTAATCTGTTCTTGAAAGTGGCAATACTGACTACTGATTAGAGGGAAGAAGAAAGAAAAAGGACAAAACTTCAAAACTAATGAGCTGCAAATTCTAAACTTAACTATTAAAAAGGAGAAAGAATTTGCAGGAAACTTCTGAATGATTAGTACTTGAATATAGATTCAGTTTTGCATTTTAGTTACAATAGGATAAGACTGAAATTTCAGTCTTTTTCATAATACCCCTGTGAAGTTAGTAAAAAGTTGGATGTACCGTATTTTACGTAGGAGAAAGCCGATGTAGGGAAAGTAATTAGCTAGAATAATACTAGCTAATATTCTATTCTCTAATAGAACCTCAGGTTTTCTGGTTTACCTCCAAGTCATAGAATCCTGTAACATCTTGAACCATGAAATGAAGTTACATCTTTATTATATAAGATTTGATATAAAGTAGGATTAGATATAAGGTGAATAATAGCTTTCTCTTTTAAAGTTTTTGATTATATTTAAACCTGCCTGTTAAACTTCGTGATGTAAGAATCAAAAAGAAGCAGATCTTACATTTTGTCAGGCAGTAGTCAGATAAACTTGTAGGTAAATTATGTGGGAACTGATTTCTGAAATATTGGCATAAAATTAATACGTCATTAATGTAAAATTAGATAGCCTCTTAGTTTTCAGTAGCTAGTATTATGAACTTTGAAACTGCTCATTATACTAATAAACCATGCCTAGAGTTACAAACATGCAATCTAATTCTGTAATTGTTTTCCATCTTCACTCCACTAGTTCAGAGATTTTTGTCTTAACTTTTTTTGTATATCCTGTGTTTTTGCTAATTTATGGCACTGGTCCTGAATGAATTGGAAATAGCTTCCAGTTGCATTAAGAGCCTGAAAGCAATTAGCAAAAAGAGCAAGATAATTATTATAAACTTAGTTATAAATCATATTTCTTTTATGAGTCTTCTTACTTATTCTTAATATTGAAAGAATAAATGTTTGATATTTTTACTACTCATTACAAACTTGTGATTGAAGTTACTCTGGATTTGAGATTGTTCTGTGTTCCTCCTTTAAAGAAAATATCTCTTCTACTTCAGGTGATGGAGAAGATAACCGACCAGGAATGAGAGGAGGCCATCAGATGGTTATTGATGTTCAAACAGGTAAGAAATACTTGCAATGGAAAGCAAATTCTTTAAAATAGTATACATCATTAAATGTCAGATAGTCATGAATACACTTCTTTCCATTAACAAAGGTTAAATGTCATTGGCTATAACCAAGTAGCAAAGAAAATAGGCATCAGCCATAGGTATAACATAAATGAGGCAATAGTCCATGAGAAAGGGGAGGCTACTGCACAAATGAAATTAGATAACCTAAAAGAAATGTAATGCACAGCCCCTTATAGCTGTGTGTGTCTGTGTGTGTGTGTGCGTGCACGTGCACGTGTGCACGTTTGTAGTTTTATATGTATTTGATTTTCATAGAAAATCAAATTTTCTTCATTTTTAGTGCATTTATAGTTTAATGCCATGATATGGGAATTGTTACAATAAAAGAATTAACATATTTTTAGAAAGAGAGAATATAAAATTAGATAGTTTTAAGTGTTGGTAGATCCATTAATTGCTAAACACTGTTCGCAAGCCTACCTTTTAAATTTTATTCTCTGACTCAATACTGAAAATTTTCCTTAGGTTTCTATAGCCTAGAACAGCTTAAATATCGTTATATTTAGAGATTAATGCTATAGTTTTAATAGGTTTCAAATTACTGTCTTGAAAAGCAAATAATACCAAGAATTTTGCATAATTTTATTATTTGGTTTTAGAAAGCTTTACCACATAGAATGCTAGGATCCACCCAAGTAATATTTTACTTTTTCCAAGTATAATAAAAACTATATTATATTACTGTGTTATGCTCATGATAGTGCTTCAGGAATAGTCATTTTGACGTTATAAAATAATTAGTAAAAGTTACTGTAGTGTACATAGTGATCTTCTAGGCATTAATGTATTTTCACAAATGTTTTGTGGGCAACAAGAGAGATTATAATATTTTATTTAAAATTAACTGCTAAATTTGTATAGTAACCTGTGAGCTTGTTTAGCAATATTATTAGGGTCTCTGAAAACAGTTCATTTTGAGGCATAGGAATTTGCTTTCCTAAACTTGACCCCGCCTCTCAAACCTCTTCCCACAGAAATAGGCTTGACTCAACTGAGTCTTAAAAGCATCTTTTTTCTTTTATTTTTTAATGATTTTTATTTTTTCCATTGTAGTTGATTTATAGTGTTCTGTCAATTTCTACTGTACAGCAAAGTGACCCAGTCATACACATATATATGTTCTTTTTGCTCACATTATCCTCCATCATATTTCATCTCAAGTGACTAGATATAGTTCCCTGTGCTATACAGCAAGACCTCATTGCTTATCCACTCCAAATGCAATAGTTTGCATTACTAACCCCACACTCCCAGTCCATCCCACTCCCTCCCCCTTCCCCTTGGCAACCACAAGTCTGTTCTCCAAGTCCATGAGTTTCTTTTCTGTGGAAAGGTTCATTTGTGCCCTATATTAGATTCCAGATATAAGTGATATCATATGGTATTTGTCTTTCTCTTTCTGACTTACTTCACTTAGTATGAGAGTCTCTAGTTCCATCCATGTTGCTGCAAATGGCTTATTTTGTGGTTTTTTTATGATTGAGTAGTATTCCATTGTGTATATATACCACATCTTCTTAATCCATTCATTTATCGATGGACATTTAGGTTGTTTCCATGTCTTGGCTGTTGTGAATAGTGCTACAATGTACATACAGGTGCATTTACCTTTTTCAATAAAAAGCATCCTTTTTTCCACCTGAGAGTTCAATAAATACCCATATGCTTATTTCTTAGCAAGATCTATATACAAATTGGTATTTTTAATCCAAAAAAGTTAAATACTGTGTGAAAAATTGTTTAGGTTGTCCTCTTTTGAACATAAAATGAGATTTATAATGCCATTCTTTTTTTCTCAGTCATAATGAAAATATTATTGAATCCTTTTTTAAAATTTGCTAATACTAAATAAAAAACATTTGTTTGAAAAGCTAATTTTCTAGACAAAATGCTATTTTTCTTAAATGTGAAAGTAATATGGTTTATATTACCATTTAAAGTTCCCTTTATTAGGGAACAGAAGGGATTTTCATAGGACTTATTTACTGTGTTGTTTATTATGGGATATGTACATGTGTAAGAGAAAAATTTTCTTTTTTTGGGATCCGTGATATTTGAAAATGGAAAATAAAAAGATTCAAATGATAGGCAAATGTCCTGACATAACTTAAGATGAACAGAGTCATTGAGGATTGAAAGTTAACTGTATGTGAATGTTGAGGTTGAAAGAGTTTAAATTCAAATGATCCCCTGTATGAGTAGTAGAGATGGTGTGTAAAACTATTGGCGTGGAATTCTTCCTTTTGAGAACTGGTGCTGCAGTTAGGTTTGGGATCCAGACTGAGGTAGAGGAAGAATGCAGCTTTTGAGGATTCAGGTGTCTGGAAGCAGAGAGACACGGAAGGAAAGATGCCCTAGGACGCAACCGTTTAAATCAGAAAAAGCTTTGAACTTTCATAAAGCTCTAGAATTGTGGTTTAGGTTAAGTTTAAACATGTGTCTGGTTGTGAGAACAGATAATCCAGGAATCTGCTATATCAAGAGAAAACAAAAGGAGTTTTTAAAATGCCATTCAGAAGTTTAGTAATTTTCACATCCAGCATTCCCAGTCTTTTGTTTCAGATAACCATTGCTGTTTTCCTTTCTGTCACCATGCTCCATCCTTTTGGTATTTCCTGGTTTTCTTTGATGAGGCTTCATAAATGGGCAGCCTTTAAGGAGGCCCATGATACTCTTGAAATGGTATGTAATAGTTTGTCTGTCCACCTTTGTGGAATTTATGAGAAGATTCATTACCTATATATTTTTAAAGAGTTAAATATCTCTATTAAGTTCTGACATTCCATGATAAGTAAATACTGCTGTTATGCATATAAAGTTTCAAATGTAATTCCTTGCTCTGCTTAAATGGGATTCGTTGTTGAAAAAATAGTGTTAACAGAATAAATGGTTGCCAGATTTCTTGTTACTAAATCTGAGGTGGCTGAGGAAGAAGTTAGTTAGTAGGCAGTGAAGTCAGAGAGGTAGTGAGGAACCATTGTGTTGACTTATTTTCTAAGTACTTTAGCCTTATTCTTACTGAGACAATGGAAGAAAGACATTGCTAGATTTTGAGAAATGCTGTGAACTGACTTTGCATTTTAACAAAATAAATTGTATGAAGTGCAGAAGCAGAGATACCTTTTAGGAAGCAAGTGCTTATCAGAGAAGTGATGATAGCATTGGTTTTTACTAGAATGGTGGTCAAAGTTTTGAGACTTGGTCAGATATTGGATGTGTTTTGAAGATGTCATATACACCTGACAGGATTTACTGATAAATTGGATATGAGGTGTGAGAGAAAGGAGTAGAGATGACTCAGGGTTTTGACATGAGCAGTTGGAAAAAATAGAATAGCCATTCCCTAAAATGGGTGAAACAGGGGATTAAGTATGGTGGGTTGTTTAGCAGCTTGATTTTAGACAGATTATGTTTGAGATGCCACTTAGGCAACCAAGTAGATATTTGAAGTAAGTGGTTAGATATATTAATTTGGCATTCAGGGGACAGGTCCAGGCAGAACAATCTTTTCCCTCTCTGTATTCATATAGCACTTTGTTTATTCTCTTATTTTTACTCCAGTGATTTCTGATTGTGTTAGAGCTGTGTGGGTAGGTATTGTGTTTCCCATTCCTCTCTATTCAGCTTTCTCCTCTCTACCTCCCATCCCCAGTAGTCTTACTGAGGAGGGGAAAGACAAGGATCTTGCATCGTTTTTATGGCCCCAGAACCTGGCTTGGAGTAGGTATGAACTAAATATTCACTGAATTAAATTGAAATTTTAAAATCCATTTTTCCTTTGAGTGGAAAGAAATATTTACTTGGAAACTGCACTCTGATACTGCTTTAAACCTTGATGAATGGATCATATTGTGATATTTTTCCGAGATGAATTTATGTTATTGGTTATATTTCAGTATATTTAAATTTTCTGATGATTCTTCTTGTTCTTTTCTAGTATATAGACTATATTTCCTTAAAGCTGTAGTTTTTATTACCTTGGGGTCTAGGTAAAGAAATTAAATGTTGGGAGTTCCCGTCGTGGCGCAGTGGTTAACGAATCCGACTAGGAACCATGAGGTTGTGGGTTCGGTCCCTGGCCTTGCTCAGTGGGTTAAAGATCCGGCGTTGCCGTGAGCTGTGGTGTAGGTTGCAGACGCGGCTCGGATCCTGCGTTGCTGTGGCTCTGGCATAGGCTGGTGGCTGCAGCTCCCATTGGACCCCTAGCCTGGGAACCTCCATACGCCGCGGGAGCGGCCCAAGAAATAGCAAAAAGACCAAAAAAAAAAAAAAGAAAAGAAATTAAATGTTACGTAGACTGCTTTTTTAGGGGAACATTTAGTGCTTTTTGATTTTATTTTGGGTGTAAGAGCAGAATCTAGGATATCTTTGGAATGTTTTTCTCTAGAAATTCTTCTATTTCTATTACAAAATTATTAATAGCATAATTTACCAAAATGGTTTCATACACTTTATTTCATCGTTTATGCACCAGAGCCTTCCTGTAACTCCTACCATTAGGTTGATTTTAATCATATTCAGAGATACAGTTCTCACTAAGTCTTTGAAAGAACCTTTTCTAGTCCAGCCTTATTGATGTAACAATCAAACATAGTGGTTAGAGGTTGAGTGGTCTGGTCGAGTAGTCTGGAAAGGAAGTGTATGCATGTATTAGACATACCTGGATTTGAATTCTGACTTTACCACTGACTTTTTGTTTGATCTTGAATGAGTTATAATGATAAAAATAGGAATAGTAAAGTTGTAAGAGTTGAACAAGGGAGTTCCCGTCGTGGTGCAGTGGTTAACGAATCCGACTAGGAACCATGAGGTTGCAGGTTCGGTCCCTGGCCTTGCTCAGTGGGTTAACGATCCGGCGTTGCTGTGAGCTGTGGTGTAGGTTGCAGACGCGGCTCGGATCCTGCGTTGCTGTGGCTCTGGCGTAGGCCGGTGGCTGCAGCTCCCATTGGACCCCTAGCCTGGGAACCTCCATATGCCACGGGAGCGGCCCTAGAAAAGGCAAAAAGACCAAAAAAAAAAAAAAGAGTTGAATGAAATAATGTCTTTTACGTATAAATTATATGTTATTTATATTTTTTCACATGCAGGGTTTTTTTTTTTCTGTCTTTTTAGGGCCGCACCTGTGGCGCATGGAAGTTCCCAGGCTAGGGGTTGAATTAGAGCTGTAGCTGCTGGTCTGTGCCACAGCAACACAGGATCTGAGCCATGTCTGTGACCTACACCACAGCTCATGGCAACACCAGATCCTTAATCCATTGAATGAGCCAGGGACTGAAACTGCATCCTTATGGATACCAGTCAGGTTCGTTACCGCTGAGCCACAACAAGAACTCCTATTTGCAATATGTTAATATACAAATATATACTGACAGGGTTCATTTTTATCCTGAATATGAATTTGTGTTTTTTAAACTTTTTAAAAATTTTTCACTTGTTTTTCTCTTGGTGTCTATAGTAAACTAGGAATTAAGCTAACTTCTTTCACAAGCTAGTAACTCTTCTCCTGCCTTTTCTTTTTGACAAGTGAATGTTATCTAACATTACGCTCACACTGTATCTTTGCATACTATATGCAGTCCATACTATTTCAATATGGAAAAATGTATTAAATTATGAAAATAGTGTGCCATCTTGTGGAGGATTATGCTAAAAATCAGAGTAGGAGGAGAGATAACTTCAGTTGGGCTCATAAAATAAAAAACCTGCTTCTTTGTGCAAAATCGTGTGAAGACAGTGATGATTTCTACCGTGTTTTTAGTGTGTATAAAATGTATAGGTTAGTTCTATTAGGAGTAAGTAGTTATAGGCTTTATTTAGTACTGATACCCCCCCCCCAAAAAAGATCTATACAAAGCATATGGTTGCATTTTAGTTTATGTGGCCTAAGTAATGACTGATAGATTCATTCAGTCAGTCTCTTAGAATGAAATTGGCTTGACAACTTCAACATAGGCTATTATTGGTCAGTTTACTTCCAGTCCTTCTCTTTCCTGGCTCTTCCTATTCAGTCAGGCCTGTGTGCTGCAGGTTTAGATCTGACTATGTAACATCTCTGCTTAAGATCTTCTGTTGCCACTATACTGTGGAGTCAAGTTCAAAGTCTGTATTATCATTTTAACCCATTCCATGATCTGGCCACTACCTATCTTTTTGACTTACCTCCAGTTCACTACCTTTTTTTGTTCTTTTAAAATGAACACTGTGTTTATTCATCACTTAGTTTTCTCCTCTGTGCATGCATTATTTAGTTCTCATGGTAGGTGTGCCATTTTTAGAGCTAAGGAAACCAACAATTAAGGAATTTGGTGGTGGTCACACAGCTGTGGTGATAGAGTGGTAATTCCATCCAAGATGTGCCTCACGTTAGAGTCTGTGTATTTTGTTTGTTAATTTTTTGTTTGTTTTGTTTTTTGCTCTTTGGGGGCCACATCCATGGCATATGGAAATTCCCAGACTAGGGTTCGAATCAGAGCTGCAGCTGCTGGCCTACGCCGTAGCAACACCGGATTTTAGCCATGTCTGTAGCCTACATCACAGCTCATAGCAACGCTGGATCCTTAAGCCACTGAGCAAAGCCAGGGATCAAACCCACATCCTCATGGATACTAATTAGGTTCGTTAACACTCAGCCACAGTGGGAACTCCTAGAGTCTGTGTCTTTTAAGACACTTTATGTGTTTTTCTGTCTCTGTACTTTGTTTTACTTCTTTACTCTGCTTGAAAAGTCCTCTTCTCTGTCCTTCATTCTACCAACAAAGCCACCTTCTGATGCATAGATTAGATCACTGTCACCATGAAGTTTTCCTGAGTCCCCTCCATCTGGTGTATTCTCTTCCTTTATTTGAACCTCCATGGTGCTTTTTACCTTTTAACTTTCTTATGTCACTTAGTCTACACTGCATTATGGTGATTTATATACTTGTTTTATATGCTTGACTAGATTGTAAGCTCCTAGAGGATAGAGGCTGTGTCTGTTTTAATTCTCTAAAATGCCTTGCCAGTTCAGATTGATACTCAAAAAATACCGACTGAACATTCCTATGAATCTGGAAGAAATAGGTAGCCTCTGTAGCCTGTGCTCCTTTACGAAAAAACCATAGAGAAAGGGCTGCTGCTTGAGGAGGATTGTACTGCCCCAGGGATGTACATTAATTGTTATATAACCTGTAAGCATGAGAATGGACATCCAGTAAACCAAACTACTGCCCTGTTGCAAATAATAGCATTTTTCTTTTTCGTTCTTAATTCTCAGTACAGTTCTATATGATTATTTCTGTAATCTTTAAAGGTTTTTTATATCCCTACTTTTGCTGGGTTTGTTTCTAAATAATTTTTCATCTCTGAGTGATTTAACTTAAATCACTAGATGATTTAATTAAAATTTTGTTATGCATTCATTCAGGTATGTCGGAAGGTCCTGTTTCCATCTGATGCATTCAGTTTTACTATTAAACTTAAACTGGGACCACAAAGCATTCATGAACGAGAATGACATCTTGGATTAATTCCATTGGGATGCTTGCTCTGTGCCAGATTTTATTTTGCTCAGCTATCAATGAGGCTGTTGTGGAAATGTGGGTTTTCTTTGCTGTGAGAATTTATGTGTACAAAGAGACCTGCTTTTCAGAGAGAACATTGAGAACCCAGAGCCCAAGAGGAAGGGTTATTAAAGTTAATGAACCAGGGTAACCTTATCCAGAGGGTGCCCAGAAACACTATAAAACAGAAGGTCAATTGCAATTGCTATTTTAGTTATATACCCCGTACCTTTCCAGGCTTCAGGATTTAACAAGGTTAATTGCCTTTATAGTGAAGCCTTGGCAAATAATTTTTAAGCCAGATGAAAATTCCTTAATTTTTTTCTTGTAAAATTACCATATGCCATTTGGGAAACAGAATGTTACTTAACTAATGATAACGGATTGTTTTATACCTCTGAGATATGGCAGTTTTTTAATAGTTTAAAATAATTTCTGTTATTTCACATTTGTACAGAGCAAAAAGTGTTCTAGGTACTGAGTTAGACATGGAACAGATACAGTAATCCTGTCTTATTGCATCTTTGGTACTTAGTAACTACAAAGCTTTGGGGGTTTGTTTTGGGGGGGGGTGTGCATGTTCTAAAGTTGGAATGCTGTTCACGCTTGTCAGCCTTCAGAATGTTTTCCAGTAACTTACATCTGAAGAACTTCACCACAAACTGAGAGTTTTGTAAATGAAAAAACCAAGACCCATTACCCAGTCAGCACTAGAACTCAGTCCTGTTCCAGTGGTCTCTTACCCAGAAGCATTATTTTGATTTCCTCTAGGTTCTTTCACTTAGCAAATTCACTTAGAGTTTGAAATTATATAAAAATATGACAAAAATCTCTTAGAAGAAAGCTCTATGAATGGCAAGAATTTTCTTAAATGATGCTACAGTATTTCCAGGTGCACTGTGCATCGTAACTATTCGGGATGGGATGTAATTTGGATGACAGTCTCCGTGTATATAGGCCTAGGGCATGTCAATTACATAGTAGATGGCCTTGTAGTTTTCATGTAATGTGTTATTTTCTTTCTTTTTTTTTTTTTTGTCTTTTGTCTTTTTTGTTGTTGTTGTTGTTGCTATTTCTTGGGCCGCTCCCACGGCATATGGAGGTTCCCAGGCTAGGGGTCCAATCGGAGCTGTAGCCACCGGCCTACGCCAGAGCCACAGCAACGCGGGATCCGAGCCGCATCTGCAACCTACACCACAGCTCACGGCAACACCGGATCGTTAACCCACTGAGCAAGGGCAGGGACCGAACCCGCAACCTCATGGTTCCTAGTCGGATTCGTTAACCACTGCGCCACGACAGGAACTCCGTAATGTGTTATTTAACTTAAAAAATTTGGTGGGCATGTGTAACTAGCAGACATAAGATATTTTCAAAGAGGGAAATATTTAAAGAAAGAAAGGCGCTGTTATTCTGTAAAGAAAGGTGGTTGATACTCAGTGTTTTGTCTTAGAAATTTTCACTAGTCAGTGAGCAAGAAATAAGTTTTGTCACAGTGATAAAGTCCATGGATATAATAGACATCTCAGACTTAAGGAGAAACCAAATTCTCAGGATACCTAGAATGACTTGAAGGTCAATTTCTGAGGAGTTAAACCTACCACAGTATATTTGGAAAACTTTCCACCAGTTTCCATGGAAATACGAAGTCTGTGCTTTATTCTTAAGGTACCTAACTGTAACTCATAGCCGTTTTAACCATTGTTTTTGGTATTGTAATAGAAAACAGACTTAATGTGGAACTTTTTCAGAAATAGCTAGATGTATTTATATTTTGCACTGTATATTCCCTCTTAATTTTTAAAAACAATCTGAAGCTCCATAGTTTTGAAGCTGGTAAATGTAAACTTTTCATGGCTTAATGGAATCTCCTAAACTGACTGTACATCAAGTTTCCTTCAAAGTATTGACTTTTTTTTTAACCCACTGAAGATCTTTGGAGTCAGAATCTTAGGGGATGCCTCTTAGTTATATTTATATTTATGAATCTATCAAACTCCTGGTTCTGCCACAGACTTTCTATGTGCTCATGGTTAGGAAATACTGATATTTATTTTGGAATGTTACCAGTTTAAAAACCTCATGTTTAAGTATACTTAGATATACCTTCCTAAGTGATCTTAGAAGCAATTGGCTAGATCTGGGTGCCTGTACTTAAATTTGTCCTTAGGTTTATTTTTTACACATATTTTTCTAATTTTCATAGAGACCGTTTATTTGTTTGGTGGCTGGGATGGAACACAAGATCTTGCTGACTTCTGGGCATACAGTGTGAAGGAGAACCAGTGGACATGTATCTCTAGAGACACTGAGAAAGAGGCAAGTTCTCAGACTTTTCATCCATCTGTATTACGATAGGGGTGTGGGCATACACTTCTTTTTCTGGATGATTTGTATTCTTTTCTAATGTCTGTCAGCAGTGGTAGCAGATGAATTTGTGATGAACAAGTTTTGTTTAAGTAGTCTTGCATTTCAGCTTCTATACCTGGTTCTTCAACTACTGGTACCTGAACAAATCTATTTTATGGAGATAAATAGAAATGGGTATCTAATATAATTTAGTTTTTAACCACTTTAGTTAAAATGTAACTGTGTAATTAACTATCTTTTTCCTCATGTCCCTGTCACCTTTACTCTTATTATGTTGTGAGCCGCAAGGGAAGTCCCCTTTACTCTTTATTTTGAACATTTATCTTATTTTTATTTCCTCTGGAAAAAATGTGCTTTAGATTTCTTCACTACCTCACTATTTTGGCTTCTCACTATTTGATTGTATTGTCAGTTTTCACAGATGATATATATTTAAGCTAAAATTGTATGTATGTATTCGTGTATGAGTGAATAGAATGGCTTGAATTTCTGGCTTTAAACTAAATAAGTTGGAGTTCCCGTCGTGGCGCAGTGGTTAACGAATCCGACTAGGAACCATGAGGTTGCGGGTTCGGTCCCTGCCCTTGCTCAGTGGGTTAACGATCCCTGGCGTTGCCGTGAGCTGTGGTGTAGGCTGCAGACGTGGCTCGGATCCCGCGTTGCTGTGGCTCTGGCATAGGCCGGTGGCTACAGCTCCGATTCGACCCCTAGCCTGGGAACCTCCATATGCCGCGGGAGCGGCCCAAAGAAATAGCAAAAAAAAAATAATAATAAAAAAATAAACTAAATAAGTACGTAATTGTACATTGATATAAACCACATATTCATATATTATTTTTTCAAATCTTCGTAGAATTTTTAATGTACTCTTCGATCTAAGCACTTTGGAATTACAAGGTGAAAAATAAACTGTAACAAATTGTAGTAGCTGCAGATGAAAAGGGGAGAAAAAGACCTAATTCAAAACCACTGATTTTAATCTAGGAAGGCCATTTTTTTAAAAATCTGTTGTTATGTCTTTAATCTTAGAAAATTGAACTCTTGGTTACTTGGTGTGTTCCATTGTTAATCATTTGGATAGTTTTTATCTTTTCAAAGAGATCTTAAAATTCTGCTTTCTAGTTATTATCCCTGTAAAATGGCCTTTGCCTTTCAGCATTAAAGTACCATTTTCTAAAATGATTATTTCTGTCCTCAACAAAAAATAAAGACAGATCTTAAAAGAATACCTATCTTACTTTTCTTAAACTATTTTAGATGTAGGTTGATTGTATCTGTAATTATTCTCACAAGAAGCTTGGGATTCATGCTGAAATCCTCCCTCTTCTTCATTGGATAAATCTAATTAGTGCCTCAGTTCCATCAGTTCTAGCACCCAAACTTACGTTTCAGATGTCTCTTCTCTATTCCTTTTGGCACTAATTCCAACTTTATAGTTTCTTTCTTAAACTTTTTGCCTCCATTATTGATCTCAAGATCTATTCTCCATTCATTAGCACAGTCTTCTAAGAAAACATTTGGCCATTTTAAGCGACGCCTCTGCTTAAACCACGTGGTTAGCTTCAGTCCCTATTTCAGTTAGCTGTGCATTCTATATAGTACATTACAAGCATACGCAAACTTTAGTGACGTATAGTAATAGGCATTTACTTTGTTCATAAGTCTATAAATGGACTGGGTGATTTTTGGTTTTGGCTGGGTTCACTCATCTGTTGGGAGTCAGCTGGTACTACTAAGCTCTGTTTTACCTAGTCACTCACCTTCCTGTTGGCTCGCTGAATTTTGTTCTTATGCACTGGTAGGATTACAAGGGGGATGAAGCAGGCATATGTGCTTCATTAAATTTGTTATTCTCTTTTCCCAAAAGAAGTCATGTGACCAAATCCACAGTTATTGGTTGGTGGGCAGCACTGTCAAAGGGCATAGATGCTGGGAAGTGTGAGTAATCACAACAACAATAAAGAAGTTTAGCTACCTTAGTTCCTTTTGCTTAGAGTAAAAACTTCAAGTTTTTCGTCATGATTTGATCCCCATCTACTCATTTTTTTGGCTTTAGGTGCTATCCTTACTTCTAGTTGCTAAAATTTATTCAGCATTCTCATCTGTGTCCTTTGGAATGGTGTTTTCCCTGTTTGGAATTAACAGAGGCTCCTCATCACATGCATCCAGCTTTTACCTAGTAAATGCCCACTTACTTTTTAAAACTCTGTGAAGATTTCACTTCCTCTGGAACCTTTCTTGACTTCCCTAACCAGAATTAGAAGCATTATTAATTCTGCTATGTCCACTTAATGCCTTATATTCCTTGCATGGGTCTACTATAATGATTGGTTTACGTTTTTTTGGTTTTTTGTTTGTTTGTTTTTCCTTTTTTGGCTGCCCTGAAGCATATGGTGCTCCCGGGCCAGAGATCAGATCTGAGCTGCAGTCTCGACCTAATCCAGTGCTGCAGCAACACTAGATCCTTAACCCACTGTGCTGGGCCAGGGATCGAACCTATGTCCCAGAGCTCCTAAGACGCCACCAGTCCTGTTGTGCCACAGCGGGAGCTCCTATATTTTCATTTCCCTGTGGAGATGCTGAATTCCTTACAGCATGAATCTTATGCATACGCTTTGATGACTAGTTGAAATAAGTTAAATGATAAGTTAATGCTGGAGAAAAAAGATGATAAATACAAAATTCAGGGGAGTTGTTGCTTTGGCAAGAGAAGGGGATGGATTACAGGGGGCCTCAAAGGTAGTATCAGTGTTCTACTTTTGAAGTTGGGCGTGGATATTAATTTTTTTTTACTATTTACATATAAGTAATGTTTAGAATTCAATTAATACTTATTTAAAACTAGTACTGGGAAAATATAGAAATTATCTTGATGAAAACACTTTGTTTCTGTCATTTTGAGGTCAGTAGAGATAGCTAAGTAAAGTGGTGATCCAGTACTGGAAACCAGATTTATTATAGTTTATTACTATTTTATTCATTTAAATACCTAAAAATCTTTTTGTTGTTCCATCAGTGACGTGAATGAGAATATATGGCTTTAGGAAAATGCACACTTATTCCTTCCAAAACTGAACAGTTAGAATTTCATGTATCTAATTTTGTTTTCTACACCAGTAAGTATAATTTTTATTGTTTCATGATGTTCTAGTGCATGGTTTAAAAGTATGATATTAAAAAAGAAAAATTACTATGAATAAAATAAATAAGCAACAAGGGGAAATATAACCATTATTTTCTGATAACTTTAAGTGAAGTATAATCTATAAAAATCATAAATCACAAAAAAGCAAAAATAATTTAATTCACTTTAATTTACTTAAATATGTATCTACTTAGCACAGGCAGTAGCTTGAAAGATAATAGAATGGCTTAGCTCTTAGAATAATTTAAAGTTAATTTTAAATGTTTA
Organism: Phacochoerus africanus; assembly: GCF_016906955.1. Classification (NCBI taxonomy): domain Eukaryota; kingdom Metazoa; phylum Chordata; class Mammalia; order Artiodactyla; family Suidae; genus Phacochoerus; species Phacochoerus africanus. The sequence continues at coordinate 17,543,187 of NC_062559.1, read as the reverse complement.
TGTAGATACATGGATAAGTTTTTATAGGTTCAAACAAATTGTATAATTTTGCATTTTTATAAATCTCTTTAATGTCTAGCTTGGTGGAACATAGCCAGATTCTCATACATGTTTGTGCACTTAATCTCTTACATCATGGTGTTTTGTGTGAAATATATGAAGAAAATTGGACCTCATATTGATACATTGTTGGAAAGTCTTATTTTAATAGCAGCCTTTTTATATAATAGCACATGTTCTTTTTTCATCTTCTACCCCACATTGACAAGTTGTTGTCTCTTAAAGGTAATTGCACTATAGACCCTAATGCAGTGTTTTGTATTACAGTACATTGTAGACCCTCAGCTAATATGGTTTTTTTTTTTTTGTCTTTTTGCCATTTTTTGGGCCGCTCCCGCAGCATATGGAGGTTCCCAGGCTAGGGGTCGAATCGGAGCTGTAGCCACCTGCCTATGCCAGAGCCACAGCAACGCGGGATCCGAGCCGCGTCTGCGACCTACACCACAGCTCACGGCAACGCCGGATCCTTAACCCACTGAGCAAGGCCAGGGATCCAACCCGCAACCTCATGGTTCCTAGTCGGATTGTTAATCACTGAGCCACGACGGGAACTCCCTCTCAGCTAATGTTTTTAATTCTCTTAACATTAAAATCCACTGAACTGTGTTGCTCATTAAATTGATCTTTTACCCATGTTTTTATTTTCTAATCATGTGTTTGTCACTTAAAAAATATCGGTTCCCTGAGTTGCGCACGTATTCCAAATGTTGACATGTTTTATTATAAAACACCCCACCCAAACCATATTTGTTAATATCAATTTCATTTAAAAAGCCTTTTAAATATTGGGAAGGTGTCAAGATCACAGTGGCAGTTAAAAGTTTTCTAAAATTCTAATTTTTGCCTTAAAATGTGCATTTTATTATTGACAACAAATTTTGTCAGTTATTTTTCTTCAAAATAGCATACTTCATTCATCTTTCAGAAAATGCCTGAAATAACCATACTGGATTTGTTAGAGTTTTTTTTTGAGGGGGGGTTAATTTTTTTATTATAGTTGATTTACAATCTTCTGTCAATTTCTGCTATACAGCAAAATGACCCGGTTGTACATACATTCTTTTCCTCACACTATCTTCCATCATGTTCCATCACAAGTGATTAGATATAGTTCCCTGTGCTGTACAGCAGGATCTCATTGCTTATCTACTCTAGATGCTATAGTTTGCATCTACTAACCCCAAACTTCCAGTCCATCCCACTCTTTCCCCCTCCCCCGTGGCAACCACAAATCTATTCCCCATGTCCATGAATTCTTCATTTTCTTTTGAGTAAATATTGTGTTTCATGGGAAAAATCTTGCAACTCAATTGCATAGTGCTTTTCCTCCAAACAGGCATCATATATCAAGTAGTAGTATTTATAGTTTTCGAAATCTTTAATTCTGCCTTAATAGAAGGCAGCTGGATTCATGTCTACTTCTGCATTCATTCTGTTGCTGCATAAAAAGTCATATAGCCTCTGAAAAATAGCACATACATTTAAGTGTAAGAGCAAAAAGACAAAATTGGAGTTCCCGTCGTGGCGCAGTGGTTAACGAATCCGACTAGGAACCATGAGGTGGCGGGTTCGGTCCCTGCCCTTGCTCAGTGGGTTAATGATCCGGCGTTGCCGTGAGCTGTGGTGTAGGTCGCAGACGCGGCTCGGATCCTGCGTTGCTGTGGCTCGGGCGTAGGCTGGCAGCTATAGCTCCGATTCAATCCCTAGCCTGGGAACCTCCATATGCCGTGAGAGAGGCCCAAGAAATAGCAACAACAACAACAACAAAAAGGCAAAAGACAAAAAAAAAAAGCAAAATTTTTTCATCTTAGTATTGTTATGAAAATAACTTTGTGGATTCCCTGAAGTGTCTTAAGAGATCCCAGACTGAGGTGAGACCCGCTGCTTTAATACACATTCCCTATTCTCATATAGACAGTTATCCCAATAATGCCTTAGTAATGTCTTTATAGGTGTCTCATTGTTACCCCCGACCTCTATACCTGACCCAGGACTCAATTCATGATTATGTGGTGCATTTCAGTGTCATTTTCTTTTTTTCTTTCTTTTTTAATTTATTGAAGTATAGTCGATTTACAGTGTTGTGTTATCAGTGTCATTTTCTTTAGTGTCTTTTAATCAGAAACAGTTCCTTCTCCTTGTCTTTCTTGACTTTGGCATTTTTGAAAAATACAGGGCAGTTGTTTTGTAGAATACCCCTCAGTTGGGTCTCTCTGATCTTTCTCTAGGATTTGATATAGGTTAAGCATTTTTAGCAGGAATGCCTTGTGGAGGACATTGGGTTCTCTTCAGAATAGTATCAGGAGGCAGGCATATTATGTCAGTTTGTTTGATGTTAGCTTTGATCACATGGTTAAGAGGGTGCTCACCAGATTTCCCACTCTATAGTTAATAAGTAATTTGTAGGGAAGCATTTTGAGATTAAGAAAATATTCTGTCACTCATCAGTCTTTCATCTTTTTAGGATCCCTTGTTGAAACTATTAAAGCTTTTCCCAAAGTGGTTGTACTATTTTATATTTCTTGTAGAGATATATGAGAATTCCGGTTGCTCCCTATCTTCTTTCCTATTGTATAGCTTTGGCACCTTTCTGAAAAATCAGTTGAGCGTGTAAGTATATGTCTCTTTTTAGACACTCTAATCTGCTCCATTATCTTCTGGTCTATTCAAGTGACACTCCTTCAGGTCAGGCCTCCTTGTTTTGGTTTGTTGTTGGGGTTTTTTGTTTTGTTTTGTTTTGTTTCATTTTAGGGCTGCATCTGCAGCATAAGGAAGTTCCCAGGCTAGGGCCTGAGTTGGAGCTACAGCCTATACCACAGCCACAACAATGTGGGATCCTACCTACATCACATCTCACAGCAATGCTGAATCCTCAACCCATTGAACGAGGCCAGGGATTGAACCCAAGTCCTCGTGGATACTAGTTGAGCCACAACAGGAACTCCACAGGTCAGGCCTCTTTGCTCCTCTTTTTAAAAATTATTTTGACTCTTCTTTACATCTCCATATAAATTTTGGAATCATATTGTCAGTTTCTAAAACTGTTGGAATTATGATTGGAAATATGTTTAATCTGTAAAGCAATTTGGAGAGAATTAATATCTTAATGATATTGGACCTTCTAATCCATGAACAGGGTTCAGTGTCCATTTATTTCAGTTTCATTCATTATCTCTCAGCAGTTGGAGTTTACAGATTGGAGGTCTCTTTTATTTTTATTAAACGGATGCCAGTGCATTTTGTTTTTTCATGCTTTTATAAATTTAACAATTTTTTAAATTTCAATTTGTTTGCTGCTAATACACTGAAGTAAATTGGTAATTTAATATTGCCTTTGTATCATATCACTTTTCTACATCCACTTATTATTTCTAATAGTTTCTGTTTTGTCTACATCGATTTCCTTGGATACTTTAAACGAACAATCCTGTCATCTGTAAATAGACAATTTTCTTTCTTCCTTTTAACACTTTTTTTCTTTCATAGCTTTTAATTTTATTTTTTATTGCTTTATTGCGCTGACTCGGACTTGCAGTACAATGTTAACTAGAAGAAGTAAGAATAGACATCCTTATTTTGTTTCAGGTCTTAGCAGGAAAGCATTCTTTATTTCACTCTTCAGTGAAAAATTAGGTTTAGGATTTTTATACATTCTTTACAGATTGATGAAGTTCGTTTATATTCTTCCTCATGAAAATGTGTTGAATTTTATCGTGTGTTTTTTCTCTTTATAATTAAGATCATATTTTTCCCCTTTATTTTTTTAATGTGACGGATTACTTGATTGATTTTCAAATGTAAAATTGACTGTATTTCTGAGATAAACCCTCTTTTGTTGTGAAATATCCTTTTTTTTTTTTTTTCTTTTTTTCTTTTTAGGGCCGTACCTGCGACATATGAAAGTTCCTAGGCTAGGGATCGATTCAGAGCTGCAGCTGCCAGCCACAGCCACAGCCACAGCCACGCCAGATCCAAGCTGTATATGTGACTTATACTGCAGCTCCCAGCAATGCCGGAACCCTAACCCACTGAGCAAGGCCACGGATCCAAACCTCATCCTCATGGATACTAGTTGGGTTCATTACCACTGAACCATGATGGAAACTCCATGTCCCTGTTCTTAAAGTATACTAGCTGAAGACTACCGATGTATTGTTTTTCCTCTTCCTCCTTTGTAATATTGTTACCTGCTTTCAATGTTAAGTACATAAGTTGGGAATGAATAGAATACCAATTAAAATTTTTTCTTTGTCATCTTAATCAATTTAAAGAAGTTATTGTATTTTCTCTCCCTTTAAAAAAAAATTAGGCTTGCTAGTGGTTTGTTAATCTTTAAATAAACAACTTTATTAATTTTCTTGATTTTTTTTTTAACTGTTCTCGCCTCTTAATTTCTATTCTTATCTTTATTACCCTTTTCTCTTCTTAGGAAATAATTTGATCATTTTCATAGCACTTGTACTAATTAAGCTGAAGCAAGAAGTTCTGTTATTTTACTCTTAAAATCTCAGAATTCACACTCTAGGAAATATGACATAGATTCATTATATGTTATCTCTGTTTGTTTTTCAGATTATTTAATTACAGGGGAAATCCTTTCTTAAATTTCTACCTTATCTGCTGAAGATTTTCCTTGATAGAAATCTTTTAAGATAATTTAAAAAATGGTAATTAGTATGAATACTAAATCACAGATTCAATCAACTTAATACCTGGTTCAGTAACACTAATGTCAAACTGTTCTTCCTGTCTAATACATTTATTTCTTCATTTAATCTAAGTAATGTTAGATTACTCTTCCTATAATACTGCTTTTTTAAGTTATATCCTACTTCTAGAAACCTAAATTAGTTCTTTAATGCAAGATTACACTCCGTTCTCCTCTGTCAGTCATTCACAGGCTTCCTGTTTCTACCTTATATATTCTTCAACTCTTGTTATTTCTGTAATAAGAATTCTTCATCTCAGTTATAAACCCCCATATTGTGTTTAGTATATTTTTGCTAAGAGAAACAAAATTTCTCTTACCTTCTGGACAAAACAGTCTGAAAGAGTAGGAAGAGCAGTTTTTGACTTGGTTACACTGGGGCTTAGCTTCTCTATCTTACTTCCTAGTTTTGTGACTGTAGACAGATTACTTGGACTCTATGAAATGATGGTATTATTTCCTTATGGAGTTGTTACAAGGATAAGTGAAATATATACACACATATATAGTAATAATTTAGACAGAATTTAGGAGGGTTTTTTTGTTTTGTTTTGTTTTTTGTCTTTTTAGGGCCACACCCATGGTATATGGAGGTTCCCAGGCTAGGGGTCGAATTGGAGCTATAGCTGCTGGCCTACACCATAGCCACAGCAATTTGGGATCCAAGCCACATCTGTGACCTACACCATAGTTCACTACAATGCCAGATCCATAACCCACTGAGCGAGGCCAGGGATCAAACCTGTGTCCTCATGGATGCTAGTCAGATTCGTTTCCACTGAGCCATGATGGGAACTCCAGAATTTAGGAGATATTTAACAAATAAATATTAGTTCTCTTTTCTTTTCCCTCTTTCAACTAACTCAGTCCTACCCAGATGAAGTTCCTTTTTTTTTTTTTATGAACTTTTTTTGGCTTATACTACAATATTTTTCTTTTACCCTTTATTCAGTCCTGTGATACAAGTGATCTCAACTGATTAATTTTTGTTGATAATATACTATTTTTCATTTTGTTCCCTAGTTGTTTTATATAGCTGAGTCATTCTGTTGGGAGAGTCAGTTTTATATATGTAAAGGGTGGATGAAGAAACCAAAGAATTTTCATTCTCCTTTTATCACTAGCTATCCCTCAAAGGGGTAGCTTTCCCCTTTGAGCTTATATCTCCTCATCTTTAAAAGGAGAACATTAAACTACACATTTTATTAAGGTTCCTACCAATTGTGAAATTCTAAATATTCTTGGAGGGCCTGTTTTTTTGCTAGATTCTGATGAGATGTACAAAAAAAAAATTGAAAGACCAAATGTGTCTTTTCTTTTTAGGGCTGCACCACAGCATATGGAGGTTCCCAGGCTAGGGGTTGAATTGGAGCTGTAGCGGCTGACCTAAACCACAGCCATAGCAACACCAGATCCAAGCCACGTCTGCAACCTACACCACAGCTCATGGCAACGCTGGATCCTTAACCCACTGAGCAAGGCCAGGGCCCAAACCTGCGTCCTCACGGATGCTAGTCAGATTTGTTCCTACTGAGCCATGATGGGAACTCCCCAAACGTGCCTTTAAGCAGATTGTGCGTACAAAGGATTAAGTTCTCAGTACAAATGACTAAAATGTAATGGAGTATACAGTAGAAGCCATATAAGTATTATAAACAGAGTGCCATAGAATATAGTTCATTTCCTCTTTCCTGGTAGAGTTTAAGCATTTCTAAGGTAAGATTTGTGTCTCCTACTGCTTCTTTTATTTTCCTCTAGAGATTTAAGCCTAGTGTTGGACTTATGTTAGCTGGACTTAATAATTTTCCCAGTAAACCTTTTCGTGAAAGTCAACAAAAAAGGACATTTAGTTTTAGTTTCCATTATTTATTCTTTGAATTTTTTTCTTTTCTTCTTTATTTTTATTTTTTGCTCTCCACAGAATGGTCCTAGTGCTAGATCATGTCATAAAATGTGCATTGACATTCAGCGAAGGCAAATCTACACATTGGGGCGTTATTTGGATTCCTCTGTGAGGAACAGCAAATCTCTGAAAAGTGATTTCTATCGTTATGACATTGACACAAACACATGGATGTTACTCAGTGAGGATACTGCTGCTGACGGAGGACCGAAATTGGTGTTTGATCATCAGGTTTGGTGCACAAATAACTATCTGGTGGAAGTGCTCAGTGACTCTTGCTCTTAGAGTTTATTTCACCTGTTATGCTAAGTTGTCTATTAGTGATTGCTACTACAAATACCTGTGACATAATAAAAAGAACTATTGTTTCAGTAGGTATAAAGTTTTTCTTTAAAAATGTTTTCTCTTGTTTGGTGTAGGATGAAAATACTAAGACCTCAGAACATAATTGTTAATTTGTAATCTTTATAGAGAATAGATGGAGCAATATTAGGAAAAAATTTAGTGTTATGATATTCATAAATCATAACAATAACCATGTGCCCCTTTAAAACTTTTTATTTTACATTCCTAGAAGATTTAAAATTATTTTGTAATGAGTTCAGGAATTTGAAATTTAGAGTTTTTCTTCCAATGCAAGTGAAATGTATTAACTTTTGTATATGATCACAAACTCAGAATAAAACATAGGAATTTGGCGTATCCTAGATGAAGTCTAAATTCAGCACCAGCAGAAATCATACAATGATGTAGATGGGAAGACTGCATATGGCAATCTCGTAAACCATTGAAGTATTAATATGCATGTAGCTCTCCTCCTCCTCATCCCTGTTATCTTTATTATCGGTCTTTAAGTACTTATTTTGTATCAGTTTAGTGTAGGTCAGTACCTCAAACAAAACAGTAACCACTTTGAGTTTTGCTTGGCTCCATTCACGTCCAGAGTTTTTTGGAGTATGAGAAAGGAAAAGACTTAAAAAAAAAAAATCCGTTACACTGTATTGATGAATAAAGCATTATGTAGTACTTGAGAAATAGGAAGTGCTGCTAGAATTATGATCAAATATAGCTTATGCCTAGTATCTAAGCATTGAAACCCAAGTCTTTATTGTTTCTTTACCAATTTTTGTTAATTGTTTCCTGTAAAACTTTCCTCCTGCTGTATTTATATTAACAGGTAGTTTTTATAGGAGAATGATATGGAAAGAAGCAGTGGGTTATATCCCTATCAAGCAAGTGGTAGATGGAAAATCAAAAACATTAGTCTTCATAGTACTCCCCAGATTGAATTTGGAACTTCTGCTGGCTGTCCATAACTGAGCTCTGCAAAGCTTTACGCTGCCCCGCTGATATCCTCAGTGTTATTCATGTGGCAAATGGGAACTCCAGAAAAAGTTAGGATGGTTCTGATATTTTAAAAACAGAACACCAGTAGATAACATTGTTAGGAAAACAGTTTATTTTCTTGCTTCTAAAAAGTAACATACAAATTCCTTTTACAGAAGAGGCTTATGTTTTTATAGGTTAAAAAAAAGAATAACTTAAGGTTAGCTTGAGTGTAATACATATATTATCCTTATGTGGGACCTTTGTTTCTCTCGATTTTGATAAAATAGAATGTTCTTTGGAGCCTAGGTTCTGTTAAATAATGCTTGATTTTCAACTCATTAGTTGTTAGAACACTAAGGGGTGAAGAAACTAGGATTTTGGTGCTAATTCAGCCAACACCTATTTCTCTGACCTTGAACAATTAACATAATCTGTATAAGCCTATTTTTTTATGCAAATAAAGCTATAAGTTGGAACCTAATCCAAAAGTTACTTGCAGTTGTTTATGACACTTAAAGATTTGATACTTAAGTTCAAATTTGAGAAGAACATGAGAAAGCTAGAAGCATGAAGCATAGTATTTTGAATTTTAATATATTTAAAAAATTAAAACTCAAAGACTTCTGGATTTTCTAAGAACATAGTGGCAGCTTAGTCTTGAAGCTTTCCATTTTGTTGCTTTGTGTGATTTTTCAGGAACAAGAACCAAACAAAAAGATTTAAAAAAAACACAAGTCACATATTCAGCAAAACCAGGAACCAAAGAAAACCTACAATTCCCAATTCCTTGTAAATTTAGCCAAAAACAACTAGAATACCCAGAAGCTGTATTATTAAGGCTCATAACAGTGTAATAGGGGAGAACTGACAATGCAGAGGAAGCTTAGCCAGAGGTACATCATAGTGGATGTATCATGAGCAGGGCAGAAATTGAACCTAGGGCAGCCACTGGAGGAGTCGGTTAAATAACAGTGGAAAATGTGCAGCAAGGCTCACAGGTGGTAGATGTCAGAAAGCACCGTCTTCCAAAAGCAAAGAAACACCATGACAAGTGGGGACAGAGGCTCCTTTTGCAGGTCAGTTGAAGGAACTGTGGGAACTCAAGGCTCAAGATAAAAGCCACCTAAACCAGAAAAGGTCCATATTTAGAGAAGACATGGCTTCCTGGAAGCACTTATTTTGAAGAAGCCGTTCAGTTCAGTAGCAATAGAGCAGGGAGTCGTTGAGCAAGAATGTCACACTTCCATAAGGAACCTTGTGTTATCTGGTCCAGGAATTTCAACTTATTTAAATATCAACAACTAAAAAGCAGTAAACACCAAATCTTTAAAGAAGTACTCTAAAGAAGAGCAATAAAAGGAAAAAGAATAGCAGGAACTTTCTTCCATGCATCAGCAGATGAATATTATATCCCAATATTCTATCATGAATTAAATTGACTTAATGAAGCTTGAAACTCTGAAGAAAACTACAGGGCATAAATTTAAGAATGCAGGTGAGATGGCCAAATAATAGAAGCAGGTGAAACTGGATCTGATAAATGTCAGGAAAGAAATTGAAGAAAAATATAGTAATACTTTGAAAAATAAAGACTATAAGAAGCATAAAGAAGAACAGGTTAGAGTCATATACATAGAAATAAGAAAATCAGATAAAGAAAATAAATATAAGGGCTAGCCAGAAAATTATGGATAGAGAAGGCAGGCAAAGGGGAGCCAACATATGCATCATTGGAGACATTAAAGAAGAAAACCAAAACAATGGAACAGAACAAATATTTATAAATAAAATTCAGAAAGACTTTTCTAAAGAAAGAAGTCTAGTCTACATATCAATAGAGCATGTTATATTCCGGGGAAATCGACCTAGGCATTCAACTCAAAGGTATGTGTTTGTAACACTGAATTTCAAAGATAAAGGCCATTTTGGGGGCAACTAGACAGAATAATTCAAAAATAAAATGAGATACCAGCTTTGTCTATAGCTGCATTCAGTGCCAAGAGACAATAGAGTAACATCTAGAAAGTATTCAAAGAACAGGCAGTGTGAGCCAAGGGTTTTATATCTAGTCAAACTGTCCTTCAAATATAAACACATTTTTGAGGAAATGTCTGGAAAATGAAATACGAGCTAGTCAAGAAATGGCAGGAGAGACTTGTCACAGGTGGATGTAGATCATTGGCGGGTTGAACATACACTTTTACTGTCCTCCTGCTCCACATCCTGTAAAATGACAATGCATTAGTAATAGTGTAGAAAAACAAAAAGGAATGCCCTTAGGGAACTCAGAATATTTGAGGGAATTCCTGTAAAAGCAGGTAGGATCAGCTCCAACAAGAAGAAACCACAACCTATAAGATAGCAGCAGCTTGAGTCTCAAAAGTATATAGCTGCAGCAAACATTAGGCGATCAGTTGGAGATGAAACAGCAGGGTGTTTTCCAGTTTGACTGAGTAGCACTGAACTGTGGTAATTGTCCAGAGGTCAAGTGTTTAGTGTGGACGTTGGAGCTAGAAGGATAGAGCAATAGGAGCTGCTGCAGAACCCTTCACAGCATCATGTCTCATCTCTCCCCACCTAATCCCTTGAGGCAGACTACTGTATATGCAACAGGCAGATGGATAGGGATTCTTAGATACAACGAAGACTAAAACAGTAACCTCCAAATCCAAATATTTGAAGATAATACCATGAGATAGGAGGTACTGAACTCAACAAATTAAGAATTAACAAAGAGGAGTTCCCGTCGTTGCACAGTGGTTAACGAATCCGACTAGGAACCATGAGGTTTCGGGTTCAGTCCCTGCCCTTGCTCGGTGGGTTAACGATCTGGCGTTGCCGTGAGCTGTGGTGTAGGTTGCAGACATGGCTCGGATCCAGCGTTGCTGTGTCTCTGGTGTAGGCTGGCAGCTACAGCTCCAATTAGACCCCTAGCCTGGGAACCTCCATATGCCACGGGAGCGGCCCAAGAAATAGCAACAACAACAACAACAAAGACAAAAGACAAAAAAAAAAAAAAAAGGTAAATTTTAAATTATAGTTTTAGAGGAATTCAGGAGGCTGTTGCACCCATGAAAAGGAAATATATAGAAAAATTATAAATTAAAGGTTTGATAGTGAAATGAAAATCTCAGTAAGTAGAAGAAACTGTGGACATCTAAATGGTTACTAAATTAGTGAACTGAAATTATAAGAGGAAAGTTAAGGAGCAGAGAAAGGGACTTAAACTTCCAATATCTACCTACTAAGAGTTCTAGAAAGAGAATGGAGGCAAAAAAAAAAAAAAGGACAACAGCAAAACCACTCAAGTTAAAAATGAAGAAAACTCTCAGAGCTGAAGATAGTTTTCAGACTGAAAGAAATAACAGGTTCAGATCAGGATGAATGAAAAAAGAATATCCCTATCTAGATACTTCTTTAATGAAATTTCAGAACCAAGGAAGAAGAAAATCCTAAAAGCAATGGAGAGAAAACTGGTTACCTTTGTAGGTAAGCAAGGATCAGATTAAGATTTTTGGAGGTTGGCAAGGTTGTGGGTTGGACAACGCTGCTTAGAATGCTTTATAAGCAAAATTGTCAAATATTGTGAGAAGGAAATTATTTTGAACTCAGCCTAACTCTAGCTAATCTTGTGTTCATGTGATACAGTAAAATAAAGACAACTTCAGGTTAAGAATTGGTTGAGAGTAGGGATGGGGAATAAATGGATATCCATTATTTATTTGATTTTAGAAATTAAATATGTAACCTGATAGGGAGGACTTAAAAGATTTCTTGAAGTCTTTGAGGGAAAAGATGTTATGCTTTTCATGATATAATCATTTAAGATTAAAGAGTAGGGTCTCTTTTTTTTTTTTTGAGTGTCAGGGACATGAAACCTTTGACATCTGTTTTTCAACCATGTTCTCCAAGATATCACCCTTAAGGAATTGTAGATTTTCATCTTAATTTATGGAAGTCTGCCAGAAACCTGGGAAGTGACAAGTGAGTGGATCTTTTTAGTGGTAGATTAGGAGATGCTAGAATCCTTTCTTTTTCATAATTACATATTAATTTTAAAATAAGTTTTATAATTATTTAGTTTGTTATGAAAAACAATACAAAGTAAATAGAAGTAGTTTCATGGGAGGAGAGAATTGAACATATATAATGGCTAGCATTTACACTTTGGCAACCAAAAAAAAATGTTTTATATACACAACCTAGTCTTTAAACATAATGCTAGTACTTAACATTTAATTACCAGTTTGAACTTACATATTCTTGGAAAGAGAATTTGATTCATATTAGGGCAATTGACTGCTTTCTCATAGATATTTTTGTGAAAATAATCTCCTTGAGTTGAAAGAATGGAAGAATCAAGTTTGGCTTTTAACATGATATACCTCAAAGAAAATTAAATTTACAGTATCATGTTAAAAGGAGACAAGATTTGCAGTTCCCTTGTGGTACAGCAGGTTAAGTATCTGGCGTTGTCACTGCAGCGATCCGGGTCCCTGCTGTAGCACAGGTTCCATCCCTGAGTCAGGAACTTCTGCATCCTGTGGGCACAGCAAAAAAAAAAAAAAAAAAAAAAAGGAAGCAAGATTCATCATACCATAGGAGTCAGTCTGGAGACTGATTGCTGCAAATGTCTTTTTGTGGGTTTGTTTTACTATTTGGTCACAACGTAACTTGAAGAATTTTATAAAATGAATGCAGAGAGATGAATTTAGCTATGTCATTCTTAATCACATAGCTGCTCTCTTATTAAATGGTAGTATGATAAATAGGATGCTTGCCTAGAATGGAAAGAAGGGAGTTTTTAGAAGAACAGTATAATAGAGTATGATCAGTATTTACTCTTAGGTATAAATCAGAACCTAAAGTATTAATTGGTTGATTTGGTTAAAAATTATGCAGCTTCAAGAAAGCATAAAGCTCCTTAACCCAACATATTTTATTCTCACTGGAAAAAATGGAAACCTGAAACGTATTTAAAAGTCCATCCTGAATCTCTGCCAGGTATTTTAATAAGTGCAGTATTTTAATAAGTGCACGTGATAATCAGGCATGGTATTTAGTGTCATTAAGAGGTGTTCAGTTTTTTGAGAATCTAAAACTGCACACACTGCTTTCATTTTAACACAAATGATAGGACCATTTAAAACTATTCAATCTGTTGCCTTGTTCTATAGATGTGTATGGACTCAGAAAAACATATGATCTACACCTTTGGTGGTAGAATTTTGACATGTAATGGCAGCGTAGACGACAGCAGAGCCAGTGAACCACAGTTCAGTGGGTTGTTTGCTTTCAACTGTCAGTGTCAAACCTGGAAACTTCTTCGAGAGGACTCCTGTAATGCTGGGCCTGAGGACATCCAGTCTCGGATAGGACACTGCATGCTGTTCCACTCAGTAAGAATATTCTGTACATTGCTCTTTTGTCATGCATCTCTCAGTAGGAACAGAAGTGGTGAAGTCTGATTCTTCAGTAAGAGAGCAAACATTCTCATTAGAATAAATGATTGGTGTTGGCAATGATAGCCAAAAACAAACAACCTTTAACAGTGAACTGTTTGCTAATTATAAGGTTCTTCCTATCAACCTAGTAATTCCTATGTAGTTATCATCTGAGTACTAATCTAGGCACTTTTATGACTAACTTCACTCTAAGTTCACTGCTTATATGGATACTGTACCTGTTTCTCTTTCTTGCGTGCTTGCTTGCTTTCTCTCTCTTTTTTTTTTTTTTTTTGCCTTTTTAGGGCCGTACTCATGGCATATGAAGTTCCCAGGCTACGGGTCTAATTGGAGCTGTAGTCACTGGCCTGCACCATAGCCACAGCAGTGCCAGATCTGAGCCATGTCTGTGACCTGCACCACAGCTCATGACAACGCCGAATCCTTAACGCACTGAGCAAGGCCAGGGATTGAACCTGCATCCTCATGGATACTAGTCAGATTCGTTTCGTTCAGCCACAACGGAAACTCCCTATTTCTCTTTCTTAAACCTTTCTATTTACTGTTTTCTCGTAGTATCTCAAAGATCAACTTTCTTATTTTCTGTCCTTATTTTCCCCTCTGCTGCTCTCCATTAAGTGCAAAGAATTAAGAATTGACTTTATAGAATTAGAATTAAAATTTATTAGCAAAACCTAACACATGTTTCTTTAATCTTTTCAAATGTTATGTGAGAACGTGGGCTTTGTACTGTGAACATAACTTTAAAAATATATTGTGGAATATTTTTAACATATACCAAAGTAGAAAGGAGAATATAATAATTTCCTGTGTGCTTATTTATCTGTTTCAATAGTTATTATTCTGCTTTTCATTTTTCATGTATCAACGCACATATCATTTCTTTAATGTTTCTTTGGTTTTTAAGTTTATTCTTAAATTGTATTGTGTTTGGGTATTTTGAAGCAAATTCCAGACATTTATCATTACACCTGTAAGTATCAAAGTGTATCACTTAGCAGTAAGGACTTTTTTATAACATGCCGTATCATCGTAACAGCCAGATTAAAAGCAATTTATTTATGTCATTTAATTCTACATTCATTTTTTTCCTTTGAAGCACAGAAGAATACCTTTTCATGGTTGGTTTATCCAAGTCAGGGTCCAAAAAAGGTCTATGTATTATATTTGGTTGTTGTAGCTCTTAAATTTCTTTTAATCCATAGTAATACTTTCCCTTACTATTTTTTTTTCTTTATACCACTTATTTGTTAAAGAAACTAAATCATGCATGCTCTAGAATTTCCTATATTGTCAGTTTGACTGATTTTATACTCATGGTGTCATTTAACATAATGCTCTATCTTCCATATTTCCTGTGAGCTGGTATTTAGATCCAGAATCTTGATTTTTAGATTCACTCTCCTTTTGGGGGGGGGGGCCAAAAGGAAAGGGGCAAGAGTATGTCACAGATGGTCTGATTACCAAATAAAAAATGGTATTTAATGTGTAGTTGTTGTGCTTCTGGTGACGTTAAAAATGGGGAGTTCCCCTCGTAGTGCAGCAGGAACAAATCCGACTAGGAACCATGAGGTTGTGGGTTCGATCCCTGGCCTCACTCAGTGGGTTAAGGATCCAGCATTGCCATGAGCTGTGGTGTGCGTTGTGGACGCTGCTCAGATCTGGCGTTGCTGGGGCTGTAGTGTAGACTGGCAGCAACAGCTCTGATTAGACCTCTAGCCTGGGAACCTCCATATGCCATGGGTGGGGCCCTAAAAAGACAAAAAAGAAAAAAAATTGTTTGGGTGGATTTAGATGTTATCAGTCTGCTTGATCAATTATTAAGTTCCCCATCAACTTTTCACCTAAAGACTTTTGCAGCCACTAATAGTCATAGCCTAAATTTTAATAGAGTTTGTAAAATGATTACTTTTCTAATTACATCATTTCTTAATTTATTATCTGTGATTCTACTATAAAAACTTATCCTCAGAATTCCTGCTATGGCACAGTGGGTTAAGAATCCGACTGCAACTGCTCGGGTCACTGTAGAGGCGCAGGTTTGACCCCTTGGCCTGGCTCAGTGGGTTAAAGGATCCAGCATTGCCACAGCTGCAGCTTGAATTCAATCCCTGGTTTCGGAATTTCCATATGCTGGGAGTGCAGCCATAAAAACAAAACCAAACAACTTATCCTCATTAGCTAGCTAGCTACCTTAATATGTAAGCCACACAGGATAGGTAATATAAATGTTTGATTCTTTTCCTCTGTCACTTTTTCATATTAATGAGCTGAGGCTCCAAAGTTTACCAGTGAATTTTTGAATCTGTGGCTGATGCGAGTATCCATCTCTCCGTATACCTTCACATATATACACACATACATATATGTATATATGTCTTTTTTAGTAAGAGAAAAATCATGCATTCATACTGATATGTCCAAGTCAAATGAAAGATTTTAGATTTTTTTTTTTTTTTTTGGTCTCTTTCAGCAGCGGGCCACACCTGCAGGCTAAGGGTCTAGTTGGAGCTGTAGCTGCCTGCCTGTGCCACAGCCACAGCCATGCGGGGTCTGAGGGGTCTGAGCCGTGTCTGTGACCTACACCACAGCTCACAGCAACACCAAATCCTTAACCCACTGAGCAAGGCCAGGGATCAAACCCACATCCTCATGTTTACTAGTTGGGTTTGTTCACCACTGAGCCATGACGTGAACTCCAAGATTTTAGAATTTTTAAACGTAATATCTTTGATATTGTTTTTGTTTTATTTTAAAGGTTAAGATCCTGCTTCCTAATACTGATATAATATTATTTGCTTTGTCTTTCTATAATAATTTATAGAATAGTGAAACTAACAATAAAATTACTGAATGCTGTTTAAGATTTCTCTCTGATTATTTTTCTGTTTAGGATATAGTGCACAAGGGATGGGTAGTCAAAAAAACAAGAATTAAAATCACTAGAAATACTATTTCTCTGTGTGATCATATCTTTGTATACAGATAGATTTGTTTGTTTCACTATTTTTTTTCAAATTTCAGAGACTATTTTTTCTTTTAGGTTAATTCTGTGTCCTAATTAAATAAAGACATATACATAGTTCTAAAGGTGAGACCATAAATCAGTATACTTTTGGAGAGAGCTAGTTTTTATCCCTGTCTTCCTGCTCTGTCCCTTCCTTTATTGCTAACTGTCTTTTTTATTATTTTTTTTGTTATTTCCCCAATACAATTTTTTTTCTAATGTACAGCATGGTGACCCAGTTACACATACATGTACACATTCTATTTTCTCACACATTTTCATGCTCCATCATAAGTTACTAGACATAGTTCCCAGTGCTACACAGCAGGATCTCATTGCTAATCCATTCCAAAGGCAATAGTCTGCATCTATTAACCGTGTGGCTCACAGCTAACTGTCTTTTTAAAGAAAGAAAGAAACACAAGACACATTCAGATTTTCTCCTTTCTTAAACAAAGGCCACACCCTATACACATTATTCTGTACTTTGCTTTTTTTAACTTTAATAAGATATCCTAGAGATAACCTCTTAGCAGGGTATAGGGAGCTTGCTCATTCTGCCTTGTACCACTGTAGTATTCCATTGCATGGAATATCTCATAAAATCAATTTGTAGACATTTAAATCTTAAAAGGGTCGTTCTGAATTCCTTGTGGAAATGACTACTTTTTTTCTTCTTTGCCTTTTTTTTCTTATTTTTCAGAAAAATCGTTGCTTATATGTATTTGGTGGCCAGAGATCGAAGACCTATTTGAATGATTTCTTTAGTTATGATGTGGACTCTGATCATGTAGACATAATATCAGATGGTACCAAGAAAGACTCTGGAATGGGTAAAGGCGTTTAGTGATTCTTTCATGTCTTAATTACTTTAGGTAGAAGACTACAGCCCATTTTGTTTTCTTTCTAACCATTCTTCATCCTTTTCCTATTTGTTTAGTTGAAGTAATTCTGAGTAAGAGGAAGAAAACTACTAGCTAAATTATTTAATTCTGTCTGTTTAAAAATACTATATGAATTATTATTACGATTTCCTTTGAGCAGGAAGACAATATGTGAATTTCTAAAGGAATTATTTATGTGCGTGCTTGTGTGGGGTGGTTGCAAGAATTAATAAGAGAGCTCCTTTCCACTTGCTGCCAGATGGGATACTCCCTGATTCATGAATTGCTGAATAAAGCTAATTAAATCTTCAAACTAAAAAAAAAAGAATTAATAACTTAAAAACTATTATCCTGTATTTGCTAATTCTTTGCACATTCCATTTTCACTATAGTTACTTATATATTAGGTACATATAGTAGAGTATGTCTTCGTTCTGAGCGAAGACTTCACCTAATTCATTCATAAGATCTTATAACTTTACAAGCTAGCATCCAAGAGGTTATTCTCCTGGTGACAGGGTAACTAGTTTGCCTGAAATAATACCAGCTTATACATACTGCCCTGGCATAATTATTAATAGTGCCCATTCACTCCCAAAAGTGTCTTGTTTTTGATAATTACGTAGTTACCCTGCATAGTAGTCACTTGCCTGTGATTAGTAGATACAGAAGAATGGTATTTGTTTAAGGCCAAGTGGTTTTAAATGCCTAATTGGAGCAATAAATTATATTGTATATGTAATTTTAAGTAGTTGTTTTTATTTAGGAGGAATTTTATTTTTATTTTTTTTTATTTTTTTTAAGAATTTTATGTATTTATTTATTTATTGTCTTTTTGCCATTTCTTGTGCTGCTCCCACGGCATATGGAGGTTCCCAGGCTAGGGGTCGAATCAGAGCTGTAGCCACCGGCCTACACCAGAGCCACAGCAATGTGGGATCGAGCCGCGTCTATGACCCACACCAGAGCTCACAGCAACGCCGGATCCTTAACCCACTGAGCAAGGCCAGAGATCGAACCCGCAACCTCATGGTTCCTAGTCAGATTCGCTAACCACGGAGCCACGACGGGAACTCCGGAATTTTCTTTTTAAACAAAAGATAGTACCATAGTAAAAAAGCACAGGTAAAGTAGTTTGACCCTCAGGATCCTTCTCCCGTACTTCCTACTAGGCAGAGGCTTGAACTTTATTTTCTGGGGGAAATAAAAGCTCTGTGGATGCAGAAGTAACATGGTAGAAAACAGAATTAAGTCCATATACTGAAGAGTAGAACTTCTAACCATTGCCCTGCTTCCATGATGCTAGGCATATGTCTCCTAGCAAAAGGTTAGAATCACGCTCTCTGGAGGAAACGTATAGCCCCAGAGAAGAGATTTCCAGATACTGTTGTTGCGTATACCACTCTTCCCACCCCAGTAAAATGTCGAATCCTGCTGGCTAGTCCCCATACAACAACTACTTTCATGACCCAGTTCCCCTACAGTGTTGCCTACTGTACACATACTGTTTTCAGTTAAGTTCTATTTCTTCACTCTTAATGAACTGTCAATTAAGTATCTTCTGCATTAAGACCTTTGCTGTGAGAGATGCAAAAACAAAACAAACCCAAAAACAGAAATCTGAAATAATGCACTGAACTCAAGTAAATGAAAATAATGATGACCAATATCACTTTTCTTAGAGAAAAGGATACTGCATCCATAAAACAATAATAGGATGCAATGAAAGATCAGAAACTAAGAAAGACCTTTTGGAAAGTAAATTTTGTTAGATAAAAAGTAGAAGAGTTTATAAGACATCTCCCAAAAAATAGACAAGACAGAGATGGAATTTGGAAAAAATGAGGATCTTAGAAACTCAATCAGGAGGTCCAATGTTGAATTAGTGAATTTCTGCAACTCTGGAGAATAAGGAAAATGGAGAAAACCAGATTATAAAACAAAGAATTAACAGAAAATTTACCCAAACTGGAAAGTACTGTTTTCCAGATTATAAATGTCCCCCTTTGGAGGTCAGTACATTGAATTTAGGAAAA
The DNA here is from genome assembly GCF_016906955.1 of Phacochoerus africanus. NCBI lineage: Eukaryota > Metazoa > Chordata > Mammalia > Artiodactyla > Suidae > Phacochoerus > Phacochoerus africanus. The sequence continues at coordinate 17,523,795 of NC_062559.1, read as the reverse complement.
AAAAAAAAAAAGGAGTTCCTGTTGTGGCTTAGTGGGTTAAGAACTCAACATAGTGTCTGTGAGGATGCAGGTTTGATCCCTGGCCTCACTCAGTGGGTTTAGGATCTGGTATTACCACAGGCTGTGGCATAGGTTGCAGATGTGGCTCCGGTCCAGTGTTGCTGCTGCTGCGGTATAGGCTGACAGCTGCAGCTCTGATTCTACCCCTAGCCCAGGAACTTGCATATGCCATAGGTACAGCGGTAAAAAGAAGAAAAAAAGAAAAGAAAAGAACAACTTTCTCAATCTGAAGCCACATCATTATTCATTGTGGAATGTTACGTATCAGACATGAAAAGAATATTTTAAAAGCTACCGGTGTAAAGTAAGGTCACATTCAAAGGAACATATCTTAGAATGATATTGAATTCTCAGCAACATTAAATGGAAGCTATAAGGGGAAACAAGGTCTCAAAAATTCTGAGGGAAAATTATCATCAATCTGGAACTCTATACATAGCCAAAACAAAGAGGAAACAAGAAGGAAGAAATAGTGTTTTCAAATATACCAGGTTAATCAGTGGCATGTGTGTGTCTGCAAATAATTGAAAACCAAGTGAAGAATAGTTCAAACAAAATAGGGAATCTTTTCTCACAGAGGACAAGAAATCCAGATGTAGTTAATCTCGGACCGATAGTGTTAGTGACTTGGGAAATGTCCTGAAGGCCCTCAGGTTCTTGTGAATCTTTGTTTTACTAATTTTGACTGGCTGTAGCCTAATGATAGCAAGTTGGCTAACACCTCAAACATTGTGCCTTCTTTCTACATAGGAGAAAAGGAAGGAGCAAGATGTGCCCAGAAAGCTCCCTACCTACATTTCATTGGCTAGAATGATGAAACCTGGCTTCAAGAGAGTCTGGGAAAGCAAGCATTTAGCTGCTGTAGCTTTTATATAGTTTACAGGGGAAGGGGTTTGGAAATGGCTGTTCGATCATGCAATCAACAGTGCTGCCCAAGATTAAAGAATGATAGATCTTTTATGCACTTTTTTTAGGAAGTTAGTACACCATAGACACTAATAAGAGGGGAGTAAAAATAGTTAAAAAGAAAACCTGAGAGCTGAGAAAAGGAGGATCTAACACAGGAAAGCAATGAAAACTACCTCAAGATGATACCTGCATAACAAACCTGTGAAACCTGTGAGCATCCAGTGCAGATTGGAGCAGGAGGACACAGGAAAGTACACCTCTCTTTTGCACCAGAAGTGAGGTTTCCAGATAAAAGTAGACTCAATAGATATGTTGGAACATTTGGAGTAAAAAGGTGTTAATTGGTAAATATCTAATGTAAAAGATTAAGGACAGGAACATAATTGGAAAAAAAATTTTTTTAGAAGGAGTCATCATCACGGCACATTTCTTGGCTCTACAGTGAACAGTATGTCCCTAATCATAATAATTTCAAGAACTACAATCAATTTAACCAAAAATTGGGATAAAATTTAGTGGGAGAATAGTGTCATTGTAGTAAAATTTTTCATTTACTGTAACAGGAAGCTAATAGATGTCTAAAACAGCAGTTTAAGGATTTCCCATCGTGGCGCAGTGGAAACAAATCTGATTAGGAACCGTAAGGTTGCGGGTTCGATCCCTGGCCTTGCTCAGTGGGTTAATGATCTGGTGTTGCCGTGAACTGTGGTGTAGGTCACAGGCGCAGCTTGGATCTGGTGTTGCTGTGGTGTAGGCCAGCAGCTGTAGCTCCAATTTGACCCCTAGCCTGGGAACCTCCATATGCCATAGGTGCGGCCCTAAAAAGACAAAAAAATAAAAAATAAAATAGCAACAACAACAACAAAAAAAAGGAGTTCCGTCGTGGCGCAGTGGTTAACGAATCCGACTAGGAACCATGAGGTTGCGAGTTCAGTCCCTGCCCTTGCTCAGTGGGTTAATGATCTGGCGCCGTGAGCTGTGGTGTAGGTTGCAGACGCGGCTCGGATCCCGCGTTGCTGTGGCTCTGGCGTAGGCCAGTGGCTATGGCTCCGATTCGACCCCTAGCCTGGGAACCTCCATATGCCGCAGGAGCGGCCCAAGAAATAGCAACAACAACAACAAAAAAATAAAAAATAAAATAAAATAAAATAGCAGTTTAAGCATATTATATAAAAGTGTGGAAAGAAACATTGTAAGAAATAACTAATAACATTACTTGTGCTATTTAAAACTGTCTTATTTGTTTACACATTTATTTTCTACTACCATAGGTTAATGTGGACATATATGATTTAATCTTGGCCTGTAGCTTTTAAGATTTAGTCTTAATTTTCCATCAAAATAACTAGGAAGAGAGAGGTAATAATCCCCTACAATCCTGGCTTTACCTGAAAAAGGTAGGGAAGATAGTAATTGATTTGACAAGTATGTGTTGAAAATTCCTACTTGTTGGCTCAGTGCTCTGCTTAGGGGTATAGTGGGACTAGATGGTCATGGTCTCAGGGGTTTATAATCTTGCTAGTAGGTAATATTCTGATGGATTATAGTAACTTTTCTTTATTTAGACCCTACTAAATCCCAGTCACTAAGCATGGAGCTTTATAAATAGTTCTAAGTGGTGGTATTATTCTCATTTGCCAGATGAGGAGAATTGAACTTAGTGCAGTAGTATCTCAGTAATATGTAGCTAGATAATGATAGAGCTGGGATTTAGAAGTATGAAGGAGGTTATTTATTTATTTTTGACCATGATAAACTATTTCCCAAGATTAAAAGGAAAAAAAATGGTAAAGATTTAGCAAAAAATTCAATGGAATAATAAGTAGACTTTAATGACTATCATTTGAAGATTTTTTGAAATGAGTTATTGGGAGTTCTTGTGGCTCAGCAGTAATGAATCCAACTAGTATTCATGAGGACATAGGTTCGATCCCTGACCTTGCTCAGTGGGTTAAGGATCTGGTGTTGCTGTGGTGAGAGGCAGGTTGCAGATGTGGCTCAGATCTGGAGTTGCGATGGGTGTAGGCTGGCAACTACAGCTCTGATTTGACCCCTAGACTGGGAACTTCCATATCCTGTGGGTGTGACCCTAAAAAGACCCCCCCCAAAAAAAAAGGTAATTATTACTTAGTAATTTATAAAATTGGCAAGCATAGTGTTTTATTTTCAGCTATGGCTAGCTTTAGACCCAACAAAATATGATAATTGTTCTTTTTATTCAATTTTGTTTGGATTATAAAAGTAATAATTTGCTCATTGTAGAGAATTTGAAAAATATAAAGAAATGCAAAAAAGAAAATATATCAAAACATCCAGACATAATCTGTTGACATTTTAATGTACTTCCTTCTAGTCTTTTTAAACTTACTTATTTTATAAAATTTAGCACAGTTTTATATTCTGCTATTTTAAAACATATTAAATCATGGCAGTTCTTTTCATCATTGTGATTTTAGTACCATGAGTAGAGGTACTAGTAGAAAAGACAAGTGAACTTATTCCTTAGTAACTGCTTTAACCAACTTTTGTAAAATTAGAATCACCAGTTTTGCCAGGTTCTTTAATTTTTAATTGATTTATGGTGAATTATCCCATGATGCAAACAAGTTCATTTGTTAATTTAATAATATTTGTTGATTGCCTATTAATGTCTAAATTTGACCTTCACCTTTCTCCCAACGTATTTCAGTGCCTTCTATAAGCCAAGCATGTTTAGGTCCATGGACCTAGGAGATAAGATCCCTTCTCTCCAAGGACTCGTTGTGATATACTTTCCTTAGACCTGCATTTGCCTTCTAGTACTATGAAGAAAAAAAGTTGGATGCTATAATAATGAGTAACATGGGAGGTCCCATTTGTATAGAGTAGGTTGGGAAACTGTCTCTGAGGAGGGAATCTTTAAGACAAAAAGTAGAATATTAGGAAGAACCATGTTAAGAACTGAGAGAAGTGCATATATAAAGATTTCAAAGCAGGAAAGAATTTAATGTGTTCCAGAAATGGGACTGGTGCAGACTGAGGATGAAGAAGGTTGGTGTGAAATGAGGTTAGAAAAACAGCTAAGAATCTGATTATCCAGTGCCTTGTACAAATGAAAGAAATTTGGATTTTTCCCCCTAAATTAAATAAGATGTTATTAAAAGGCTTAATGCTAGGGTTTTTTTTCTTTTTTCTCTCTCTTTTTTTTTTAATTGAAGTGTAGTTGATTTACAATGTTGTGTTAGTTTCTGGTGTACAACAAAGTGACACAGTTTTGTGTGTATGCATACATGTATTTTTTTCAGCTCCTTTTCCATTATAGGTTATTAGAAGATAATGAATATAGTTCCCTGTGCTATACAGTGGGTCCTTGTTGTCTATCTGTTATATATAGTGGTGTATATCTGCCACTATAATCCCAAACTCTTATCCCTCTGCTTCTCCTTTTCCCCCTTTGGTAACCATAAGTTTGTTTTCTATGTTTGTGAGTCTGTTTTTGTTTTGTAAATAAGTTCATTGGTATCATTTTTTTTTTAAGATTCCACATATAAGTGGTATCAAATGGTATTTGTCTTTCTCTCTCTGACTGACCTCACTTAGTATGATAATTTCTAGATCTGTGTTGCTGCAAATGAATGCCAGGGTTTTGATCTGATTAAAGTTTTGAAAATATCATTCTTTTATCTAAATGTTCATTTTCTAAGTGGTGGATTTTGACAGTAGGCCTATAAGTTGGATTGTCCAAAGGGTATATATTACAACAGCTGCTTTAACTGAGGGTTTTTATGACAGTTGAGCATCAGGTTAGAACTACTTGGAAAAATTTTCTACCTAAAACTATTGCCATTATTGCTTGGAATTGTGGAGCTGCAGTGGCTCTGTTGGCATATTAGAGTGAAACTGAAATTCCTTTTCATTTTTCTTATTTTTTTTCCATCTCTCTTCCTCTCTCATTCCTTTTGGTCACTTCCTTCTATTCCTCCTCTGTACTCCCCTCCCTTCCCTCTCCTTTCTCTCTCTCCCATCCCATTTTTTCCTTTCTGTTCTTTCTTATATAGTCCCCTCCTTAAGTCCCCTTTTTTCTCTCTCTCTTTAGCTGTCTGTCTTTCTTGTGCAGCTTCCACCCCTACCCCAGGGTTTTCTGATACATGGCCAGGATTGAGAACCACTGTTCTAGCTCTCCAGAGCCTCTCCATCCTTAGTCAGATAACCTTAGGCAAGTTACTTCATGTCTAAGCCTTATTTTGCACATCTGTAAGTGACCCAAATTATATTCTAAGTAAAATAGTATTTCATTCATGGCTGCTCTCATACTAGAGATGGATTGACTCTCTGGCTGCTGTTATTTTAGGTACCTCAGTTTTCACAAGAATATGTCAATTCTACCTTCAGGTTCACTGATGTATCCAGTAATCAAGTCATGTTAGTTTTACCTCTGTGTTCTCTCTATTCCAATTGCTTCTTCGCTAAGTCTGGGCTGCCAACACCTCTTCTTTCATGTATGCCATCCCTCCTCTAACCTGTTCTCCACACTTCGAGCAGAATACAGCTCTTCTGTGTTACCAATTAAGTGCAGAACCATACACTTTAACATTTATTCAACAGATATTTTTTGGTCACTTACTAGGTTCCAGATAATAACCTAAGCACTAAGGGTACAACTGTGGATAAGAGCTCTGTCTTCATGGAGCTCATAGTTGCACATAGGGAGGAAAAAGAAGTAGACTGGCAACATTACCTTCTGGTTAGAATTACTGAGACAAGAAAATATCTTTTAAAAATATAAACCTGTTGATTTTTCTTCCTTGCTAAACTCTTTTTGTTTCTCTTTGCCTTCATGATTAAGTCTCAACTCAGTCTGACTCACAGCTTCCTTTATAATATGCCTCAGCTTATCCACCCTTACCTTGCCACCAGTTCGTTGTTTCATGACCACTGGATATTAATTCATTATTGGTAGTATTTTTTTTCATGCCTTTGGCCCATACTCTTCCTATTACCTGAAGCACTTTTCCCTCCTACCTCTAAAATACAGCTAACTTGGAGTTCCCATCGTGGCGCAGTGGTTAATGAATCCGACTAGAAACCATGAGGTTGCGGGTTCGGTCCCTGCCCTTGCTCAGTGGGTTGACGATCCGGCGTTGCTGTGAGCTGTGGTGTAGGTTGCAGACGGCTCGGATCCCGCGTTGCTGTGGCTCTGGCGTAGGCCGGTGGCTACAGCTCCAATTGGACCCCTAGCCTGGGAATCTCCATATGCCGAAGGAGTGGCCCAAGAAATAGCAAAAAGACCAATAAATAAATAAATAAATAAATAAATAAATAAATTATAGCTAACTTATGCTTAATTTTCACATCATAGCTTATAGATCATTACCTCCTGAAATTCTTTACTCCTCACATCCAGGTTAGGAATTAGAGTGTATTGTTCTAACCTTAATTGTTAACACAGTTCTAGATATTCATTGGCAGTATAATCTTGACACTCCTTTTCAAAACCTAAAAAAGCTCAGGTGAAATACATAGATTTTATGCAGGATTTCTTAAAGAGCATTCAATCTTTTAAGTACTCTAGAGCTCCTAAAAGTTTTTTCACTGGATTAAGTTAGGCCAGTCATAAAACTTAGTGTCAGAACTATGGTATGTGTAATTGTCCTCCCAGTTCATATACCTGATTACTTTTTACCTGATTTTTAAAAGTCCATTTGCATTTTAGTTTTATCTTACTGAATTATAACTTTTGTAAGCCATGAAAAGTCCTTTTTCTTCTTTTTTTTTTTTGTCTTTTTACCTTTTCTAGGGCCGCTCACGGAGCATATGGAGGTTTCCAGGTTAGGGGTCTAATCAGAGCCATAGCCACTGGCCTATGCCACAGCAATGCCAGATCCGAGCTGCGTCTGCAACCTACACCACAGCTCACTGCAACGCCGGATCCTTAACCCACTGAGCAAGGCCAGGCATCAAACCTGCAACCTCATGGTTCCTAGTCAGATTTGTTAACCACTGCACCACTCCACGACGGGAACTCCGAAAAGTTCTTTTAAAGACAAGACAGAGTACTATTTAAATTACTGTATTATTAAGTATTCTTTAAAAACACCAGTTTTATTACATGGATGCTCTGTGACTTATTTAAACATTCTATTTATTAACTATTCTTCTAAAGCTGTTTTATTACAGTTAATTATTGTAATCTGAGATGGACTTAACACATAATTACTGTGTTTATCTGTGATTCAGTAATGTGGGTTATTTGATTAAAACTGCTTTTATGTGAGTTTCAAATTGGATTGTTTGAAATCAGAGTTTTGTGTGAACTATTGAGATCACTAACTAGAGGTGGTATATCTAATTGTAAAATTGGTACTTGTTATAATTTTTATTGGGTTAGATACTATAAAATCTTAAATGGTTGCTCTTTATAATTACTTAAATGAATGATCTCAGATTTAACATTTTAAGATCTAAAGAAACATAAACTCATCTTTTAACTAGAGTATAGCAGTTTTATGTTTCCCTCAGAAGGAAATTATATTTTAAATCATTGGATTGGCAGCTGCTTAGAAAGAAGGGATTTATTAGTATTGTGTCTAACACGTACATAATTACATCAAAATTCAGCACATCTAAAATTTGGGTTTATTTCTGAATAACGTTTGGCAGTAAGTCTATGAACACAAGGGTTTTAGCAGACTTCCCATATGTAAGCTCTATTTAACACTAATTGAAAATTATGTTTGAAGGTCTGTCACACCACCAGAACTTTATGATTTGCCATAGGAAAATCAGTCTATTATAATGGGATTACTTTGTCACATATGTATTATTCAAGGTAACAAACATATATTGTCTTCATCATTTGGCAGATACTAAGTTGGGCGTTGATGGTGTAGAGCTCTTACAGTCTAATCCCAGTTCTATAATAATTAATATGTTTACTTGTTTTGTTCCTTAAATTCTGTAGACTGTATTCTCCTACATCTGCCACTATTTATTCCATTCTGTCCTAATCATAGTGGCAGATTGGTATAACCGAAAGAATAGCGAATTCAGAATCAGAAGATTTGGTCTCTCTTCATCTGGGGCTGCCACTCATTCTTCTGCAGCTTTGGCAGAGTAATATAACTTATCTAGAACTGATTATTCATCTGAAAATGAGGGGAATAGACCAGTTGATATTAAGGCCACGTCTTTCTCCAAATTTTTGACAGTTAATTTTCATTTCTTTCTGCTGTTATCAGGCTATAAAAATAACAAACAAGGGCTAGGTTAGTTATGTCTGCAAGATTTATGTGTAAACATATTTTCATGAAAACTTTTCATTTCCACCCTGGGAATGTGTTTATTATGATTATTGACATTGTCAGTTTGTTTGTTTTTAAAATCTGTGTGTGTTGTATGTATGATAAGTTCCTAGGTTTTTGACCCTTTTAGACTCTTATCAATTAACTAAATAAAGCCAAGTCAGCAGTATAGAGAACATCCTGAAGCTAATGATTTTCTATCATTAATGTAGATTAGTTACTGGGCTAGGAAATGGTAGTGCTTATTTTTAATATTTAGCATCTTTTATCTTTGGTGTGCCATTATTCTGATAAAATGGATTATGTACTTTTTTTTCTTCTCAATATTACTGGTAATAATAACTTTCCATAGCTTCCCTCTTTCACTCTCCCAGGGATGTTTTTGCTAGTTACAAGCTTATAAAAATAGTACATTTTTTAATATAAAATTTAGGTCATTTGGTAGTAAATGTGAATTAAAGTTCACTTGTTAAACATTCAAGAACACTAAAGACAATTTTGAAAATGATAGGTAATGTAATTCTACCAGATATTTATAAAGCTACAGTTTTGTACAGATTAATGAAGTGAAATAGAACAAATAGTATAAAATATCCCCAAATACATTAGAGGATTATTATTATATGGTAAAGTAGCTTTTCCCATTAGAGAAGGAAAATAGATTATGCAATAAATGACACTGAGATATCACTTCAGACCTGGAAATAAGCAAAAAGTAAAATCTAGGGCTCTAATTGATGTCTGCATCACGAAAATGCTACGTAGACTCAAGTTTTATACTTAAGAAAGAAAAGTTTCAGTCTAATTATTTTAAATAATTTAGGATTAGGAGACCGTTCCAAACATTACACAAAGCCCAGAAGTTGTAAGGAAAGAGATTTCGTTTGTTTTTTTGCAAATTAAACAATTATATATGGAAAAATACTTAAATATCAAATAAATGACAAACTAGCAACTAAAACAAAGGGTAATAAGCAAAAAACTTACAAGTCAGTTTAAAAAAGGGAAATAACGCTTTAGTAGAACAGTGGCAAATGACATAAATAGATAGCTCAACTAAGAAAATATTTAAAAAGCTGGTAAATTTATTTCTATATAGGTGCTCATCTTGTCATAATTTTTAAAATGTAAATTTAAAAATCACTCATTGAATGTTGAAATCTAGTAAAATATAAAATACATAATACTCTTCAACCAGGCATTGTTTTCTAGGAATTTATCCTACTCACATACTTGTACGGTTGCATAAGAATAAGTTGTATGGAGATATTTATTGTGGTGGTGTTTGCAAGAGTTAAGAAATCTGGAAATAACTTTAATTATGCACCATCAGGTAACCAGTTAAATTAGAGTTAATCTACACAGTGAAATGAATTATTTGTAGCTAAATACAACTGAGTTCAATCAGTACTGTATCGTTGAGTGTCAAAAGCTAGTTGGAATTTTACAAAAAGCAAACAATGAGTGGTAGAGACCCAGGTTCAGGTAAAATAAATAGAAATTCTAAAATAATCCTAGAATTTATATGAAACCACAAAAGACACAGAATTGTCAGAACAATCCTGAGAAAAAAAGAACAAAACTGGAGGTATAATCCATCGATATTTGAGACTATACTACAGAGATGCCACAATCAAAACAACATGGTATTGGCACAAAACAGACACACAGATCAGTGGAACAGAATAGGGAGCCGAGAAAGAAACCCAAGTATCTACAGTCAATTAACTACAGCAAAGGAGGCAAGAATATACAATGGAGAAAAGACAGTTTCTTCAGCAAGTAGTGCTGGGAAAGCTAAACAGCTGCATGTGAAACAATGAGATTAGAACATTCCATCACATCATATACAAAAATAAAGTAATTTAAAGACCTAAATATAAAACATGACATCATAAAACTCCTAGAAGAAAACATAGGCAGAAGTGTCTTTGATATAAATTATAGCAATATTTTCTTAGATCAGTCTCCCAAGGCAAAAGAAATAAAGACAAATAAACAAATAGACTAATCAAACTTAAAAGCTTTTGCACAGCAAAGGAAAAGACGACCTTTGGAACAGGAGAAAATGTTTGCAAATGACGCAACCCACAAGAGGTTAATATCCAAAGTATATAAACAGCCCATACAGCTCAATAACAACAAAAAACCAAACAACCCAATCAAAAAATGGGCAGAAGACCTAAATAGACATTTCTCCAAAGAAGACATTCAGACAGCCAGTAGGTACATGAAAACATGCTCAACATCACTAATAATTCATTATTAGAAAAACACAAATCAAAACTACAATGAGGTTTAAAAAAAAAAAAATGGAAGGAGTTCCTTGATGGCTCTAGCGTTGTACTGCTGTGGTGTGGGTTTGACCCCTGACCCGGGAACTTCTGCATGCTGCAGGCACGCCCCCCCCCCCCCAAAAAAAAGAATTCTAAACCATAGTTATTGCTAGAGCTGCTGAGCAGTAGGCTCTCATTCAACATTTTGGCACAGCCAAAAAAAAAAAAAAAAAAGATGGCAGATACTGTCAGTTGCTACCCTATAATCACTAGCCCTTTCTTGTTAACCAAACCATGATTTTGTTTAATAGCAAGTTCGCCCAGCCCCAGGGCTTGAGTTGTGATTAGTCTGAAGCAGTCATTGTTATCCTTCGCCAGGTTATTTCACTTTCCCTACCTCCTGAGTGCTGCAGTTCTGGCCAGTGAAATATAAGGAGAGTCTCCCAGAGGACGTTTGAGGAAAATACCTTCCCCAAGAAAACAGATGCTGAAAGAGTCCTTTCCCTCCCTGATGTGAATGCTCTATAAGAGGATGTGATGTTTAGAGCTGGTAATGGCAACTTTCAGAAATGAGAGGAAAGCCAAGGGAATTGAAAGGTTGTTAACCTAGCTCATTATTTGGTTGAATGGCTGCAACCATCCTGGAACTATCCACTGGCAAAAATTTGTTATATGAGCTAATTAATCTACCAGTTACTCATGTTTTCTGTTATTTGAAGCTGAAAATATCCTAACAAATAGGGAGTTTGTGGAAATCTATTTTTATTAAATTTTGTATTTTTGTAGCAGTTCTGAAAATTTTTTTCCTGTGTCTTAACTAAAATCATAATTATGAATATGTATGTGCATTGGATCATGAAGCAAAAAATAGGGTTCAGATTAGTTCATGAATCAATGCAAAAAAAGTATCTTCCTCAGGAACTGAAATGAGTTCAAAAATATTTCTCTTATCTTTTTATACTCCTTAAAGGGTTTCCTTATGTTACAAATTCTGGTAATCTCCTCCTATTAGGTAAATCAAATTTTTTAAAAATGTGAGTCAGACTGTCAGATAAAATATTTTACTTGATTTCCCCTCCAGCTGTCCTATTTCAAGTTTTAAAGATGTTAACGGTAAAAAGCAAAACCAAACCTGTTAGACAACTATCATTGTAATTCCCTGGGAAAACCGTAGAAATAACAAGTTGGCAAAATAGTTGTTTGTTGTACAGTTCTTATTCTCTATTTTCTCAGACCAGTATCCTTTCAAAATGCGTTCATGATTAACACATGATCTTGTTTACTGATCTGTTTGATTAATTTCCTTCATGAGTCAGTTTATAAAGACTGGTTAAGATTCCTGGCATTCAGTCAACCTTTTTGGCAGTTGAATCCAAAACCTTTTTAAATGTTGAATGTTGTATGTTAGAAATCTCATATCCTTTCCACCTTTCTCCACTAGTACCCATTAACAATTATTAAATTGAAAAGATAGCTTTGTTTTCTTCTTGGGAAGAGAATTAATACAGAAGACTGTATTAATCATTATGATATGTTAGACTGAAGGTTTCTTTCTTCATTTTGACCTTTAGATCTTTTTAGTTTTTGATAATGCTATTTTTGTTCAATGTTTTTATTTTTTTATAAAATTATCACAGTGGTAATGCAATATGCATAATTAATAAAGCATAATTTGAGCAATAGAAAATGCTGTCAGATGAAAAGTACTTCTGCCAAGGTGGCAAAGTAACATGGGCTGCTGATTCTCTTCCCCCAAATCAACTCTGAAAAAATAAAATAAAAAGCAGCTGGCTTCCAAGAACTCTTTAAATAAGACACAGGCTCTTTCTCCTCTGAAATACCTTGAGTTAATTCTTGTTCCTTCACTATAGAAACTAGGGGTAATAGCTCTTACCACTAGTGCTAGAATAACATTGTGGCGGTGTAGAAATCCAAGTTGAGTTAAAGGTTGATGAAAATAGATGTGGCCTGACTACCCAACAATTCATTTTTTCCTTCCCTCCCACTTCAAGTTCAAGGAAACTACCCTCTACTTGCCCCAGAGGGTTTTTTTTTTTTTTTTAATTGTTAGTGTTACTTTATTTTTTTTTTTTACATTCTCTTTACCTTTTTTTTTTTTTTTCCTACTGTACAGCCTGGTGACCCAGTTACACATACATGTATACATTCTTTTTTCTCACATTACATGTTCCATCGTAAGTGACTAGACAGAGTTCCCCATGCTACACAGCCTAGATCTCATTGCTAATCCATTCCAAACACAATAGTCTGCATCTATTAATCCCAAGCTCTCTCCCCTTCCCCCTTGGCAACCACAAGTCTATTCTCCAAGTCCATGAGTTTCTTTTCTGTGGAAAGTTTCCTTTGTGCCGTATATTAGATTCCAGATATAGTGATATCATATGGTATTTGTCTTTCTCTTTCTGACTTACTTCACTCAGTATGAGAGTCTTAGTTCCATCCATGTTGCCGCAAATGGCATTATTTTGTTCTTTTTATGGCTGAGTTGTATTCCATTGTGTATATATACCATGTCTTCCTAATCCAGTCATCTGTCAGTGAACATTTGGGTTGATTCCATGTCTTGGCTATTGTGAATAGTGCTGCACTGAACATGTGGGTGCATGTGTCTTTTTTAAGGAAAGTTTTGTCCGGATGTATGCCCAGGAGTGGAATTGCTGGGTCATATGGTAGTTCTGTGTATAGTTTTCTAAGGTACTGCCATAGTGTTTTCCATAGTGGTTGTACCAGCTTACATTCCCACCAACAGTGCAGGAGGGTTCCCTTTTCTCCACAACCCCTCTGGCATTTGTTATTTGTGGACTTATTAATGATGGCCATTCTGACTGGTGTGAGGTAGTATCTCATGGTAGTTTTGATTTGCATTTCTCTAATAATCAGTGATATTGAGCATTGTTCCAAGTGCTTGTTGGCCCCAAAGGGGTTTAAGCTTAGGAAACCCTTGCACTGAGGGGTAGTAGTAAATGGAAGTGATAAACTGCTTCTCCATTCCTAGGCTTCACTGTCCACCTGAGGGCTCTTCCTCTTGTTTCCTTAAACTCATTGGTGTTGATGCTAATTAAAGTCTGGCCTTTGGTGCCCCCTAATATGTATCTCAACAGAAAGAATTGATGATACTCTGAAAAACACTACCTCACAGACCAATATAACTAGACAGTTGAGTACTACAGTTGTCCCAAAAGAAATCAATAAACTGACAATATATGTGATCTAAAGCAGAATTCTTGCAATAGATGAAACAAGAATTTAAAACAAGCATGATCAATGTAGTTAAAGATGTAAAGGAACATGTTAGTTATGAAATAAGATCTAAATATCATAAAAACAGACTCAAGTGGAAATATTAGATGTGAAAAATATATTTGAAAAGAGTGCAATAACTGTTTTAAATAGAGTGGATATGAAAGCATTAATTAGTTGAAAGATTAGAATGAATACTCTTCCAGGAAGAAACAAGAAAGAAAAAAAGATAAAGAGAAAATAAAACAAAGGATATGGAGAATTGTTGTACAAGTTTTATATCCATCTTAACAGCAGTTCCAGAAGGATATAAAAATGAAAATTTAAGAAGTTGAAATAATTGAAGAAATAATGGAGATAAATTTCCTAGGATTCAGTCAGAAAAAATAAAAGGCCTCAGATTGGCGAAAAGCCTTATAGTGTGCCTAACAGGAAGAGTAAGGGGAAACACATACCTAGACATATTAAAGTAAAATTAATATTAAAGACATAAAATTCTGAAAGATCTCAGGGAGGAAGAGCAGGTAGGGCCTGCAAGGGAACTAGAAGATAGATAGCTGGATATCAGCTCAACAGCAATAGTAAATGGAAGAAAATAGCAAAGTTAAAAAATACTCAAGGAAAATGTCTTTGAACCATGAAATTTATATCCTCCTAACTTTCATTTGTAAGGATGAAATAAAATAATACCAGGTATCTTTGCCTCAAAGTTTGCCATATGAAGGACCCATATTGGAAGCCCACTTGAATGCAAGACTCATTGAGAAATATTAGAAGGAAGAAGTGGTAATCAGATTATCTTGATATTTATTGTTGACTGAAGAAAAACACTAGGATCAAAATTCTAAGCAGTAAAAATAGTATGGGGGAGGGGGAATAGGACACCATATAAATTCATGTGTAATGTAAATATTCTGCATTATTAAAACTTTTTAATTCCCAAATGTCTTATACAAGGCTTAAGACCTAATGGGTCTTTATTTTCTTTCATCAAGCTTCCTTTTCTTTTCCTGTGTCGTATATCACTGCCCCTGTTTCTTATATCCCATGTCATTCTTTATCTTGGATGCCATTTATGCTTTTGTTGGAATAGTTCCTTGAAGAATTTTTTAAGATCCAGGCATTGATACAAACTTAATATTTCTACTGATCCAAAGATTCCTTATTTTGACCTCGTTGAGATTGCTAGTTTAACAGGAAATAGAATATCTATTCCATATCTTTTTATATTCCAAGCAATTGTAAGGTTATTGCTCCATTGTATTCTAGTATTCTTTGTTATTGATAAAAGGCCTAATGTTAGTTTGGTACTTATGACTCTGTATGTAATAACCTGCTTTTTCCCTCTCTGAAAGCTTTTAGAATTTTTTTTTAATTCCTGGAGTTTTGAAGTTTCACTTGGGGAGATATCTTATTTAAAAAGATAAAGCAGGAGTTCCCACTGTGGCACAATGGGATTGGCAGTGTCTTGGGAGCACTGGGACACAAGTTTGATCTCTGGTCCAGCACAGTGGGTTAAGGATCTGGCATCACTGCAGCTGCGGCTCAGGTCACAACTATGGCTGGGATCTGATCCCTGGCCCTGGAACTCCATATGCCACGGGGTGGCCAAAAAAGAAAAAGAAAAAAAAAAAAAGACAGTCTTTTTTAAAGAAAAACCTGCTTAGTGCCCAGGGCTCTTTCAAATAGGACACCCACTTATTTCTTCTGTTCAGAGAAATTTTCTTTATTTCTTTCTTCTGCGTTATTTTACCTCTTTTTCTGGTGTGATTGTGTTTTTTGTTTTTTTAGGGCATATGGAAGTTCCCAGGCTAGGGGTCAAATCAGAGCTACAGGTGTAGGCCTACACCACAGCTACAGCAATGCTGAGATCTGAGCCACATCTGCAACCTATGCCACAGCTTGCAACTCCAGATCCTTAACCCACTGAGTGAGGCCAGGGATCAAACTCAGGGATACTCTGTCAGGTTCTTAACCTGCTGAGCCACAAGGGGAACTCCCGGTATTCTTTTTAGACAAATTTTTTACTTCAGTAGCTTTATGCTCTTTCTCTTAATTTTTCTATCATAATTTATATATCTTTTACTGTATATTCTGATAATTTATCAATTCTATCTTGAGACCACTGATTTTGTTTTTTAACTATGCCCATTTTGTTTTTATTCTGTCATTTGATTTTTTTGTCATATGTCCATGTAGCTGCAAATGACATTATTTCATTCTTTTTATAGATGAGTAGTATTCCATTTGTGTGTGTGTGTGTGTGTGTGTGTGTGTATACACACCACATCTTAACCATTCATCTATTAATGGACACTTAGGTTGCTTTCATGTCTTGGCTGTTGTAAATAGTGCTGCTATGAATATTGGGATGCATGTAATTTTTGAATTAGAAGAAAAGTTTTATTTTTTGATTTTTTTTTGAAATTTTTTTGAATGGTTATCCTATGTGTAATGGCATAGAAATAGGGATTAAACTTAAGTACAGTTTGTAAAATTTAAGCAAAAGGCCGTTAACTTAGATGTATTCAGTGTAAGTATGAATTAACTCCCTGATCTTTAGGAACTCTTCAGATACAAGTTTTCATTTTTAATTTTTAGAGGAAAAAATCAAAAATATTTTTAATACCTAGTTTTAGTTTTGTAACTAAATGGTTTAAAAACATTTTGTTTTTTTAGTGTCGGTAAACTTGTCTTTTGAAACCCAGATTACCTGTCCTTTTATATGTAAGAGCCTTCCAGGTATTAATGTAAAATTTTGTTCTTGGGAAATCTGGGAGGATGTATGAGAATTTTTCACTTACTACTAAAAGTCTCCAGTATTTATATCCAATTTTTTTCTATATTCTAGTTTGGATTTTTCTTCTTTTCTTATTACTATAAAAGCAATATATACTGGAAGTTTTCACATTATGCAATAGAAAGTTAAAATATCTTAAGTTCCCCTTACCCAATAACTATTATTTATACTTTGGTGTACGTTCTTTCATTTTTCTTCTATTTGCATTTATATGTATATTTCATACATAAACATTTTTGTCTTTAATATGCAATAAAAATTATACTTGTAAGGGTCTGTAAACTTAAGGATTAGTAGAAATTTTACCCTTGAGAGATTTTCCATTTGAATATTCTAAGAGTAAATTATTTGGATACCTTCAAAATAACATCACTTTTACTTTTCTCAAGTTTCTACTCCAAAGTTGATCTTTGTTAAATCAGGCCAGAGATTTTTTTGTACTTATGACATAACATCTACCCCTTTTTGTGATGAAATCTGTTTCATGGAAATAATGCTTTTTTTTTTTTTTTTTTTGATAGCCACACCCATGGCATATGGAAGTTCTCCGGCCAGGGATTGAATCTGAGCCACAGCTGCAACTGATGCTGCAGCTGGGGCAACTGCCGGATCCTTCAACCTACTTGTTGGGCAATCCCAGGCCTCTGCACCAAGCCAAGCCACTGTGGTTGGATTCTCAACCCACTGCAGCAGAGTGGGAACTTCTTTATTGATATTTTCTTACTAACCTTTGTCCAGTCCACTCCATTGCACTCATAACATTCCTAGTTGATCTCTGTATCTCAAGAGCCTCTCACTTTACCCTTCTAGGCTGCACACTAATTGTTGGTAGACATGTCACATGATGCAATCACCTCAAGGAGAGATGCGAAGGCAGATGGGAAATGTTTCTACTCCAAAGTTAATGGGTACAGATTTATTTTGAAATAATGAAAATGTTCTAAAATTAGTTTGTGATGATGGTTTTACAGTGGATACACCAAAAAACCCCACTAAGGTGTATATTTTAAATAGGTAAATTAGTTGGTATGTGAATGATATACTGTAAAGCTCTTTTAAAAGCCAGTAATACGTTTAAATGTATAACTTTGAGGCATGAATCAACATTATTGAGAGTGAAAAGCATATTGTATGCAGAAGATCAAAGAAATGGGGAGTATATATTTTCTAGTATGCTCTCTAATCAAAGTAATTTTTTGTAATTCTTAAAGTATAGGCTTTATAAGCATGGTAGTCTTCCTTACCTGAATATTATAAACCAACCTGCTGCTTTTGTTTTTGAAAAGCAACAGGTATCATTTCTCTCTTCTGCGCCAAAGCTGCTTCTAGGCCACATGTGACAAAATGGAAGAGGAAACATGTAAAATTTGGCCTTAAAGTCCTCCACATTATTACTGCCTCCCCAGCCCCGTCCTTCTTTAATTGCCTCTTGATGACACAGCCTCACTTTATAAAATTCAAAATTTCTTTCCCTCTCCACTGATTTCTGTTCCACCCAGAATTTCCATTTCCTCGGTGGGCCCTTTTTTTATGTAAGCAGTTTGTTGCAGTAGTTTATAATAAGTTATACAAGTCTGATATTTGCATTTTAAAGGATTATAGAATAGGGGCTAGCAGCAGTTTTTTTTCTTTGAAGAGCCAGATATAATTACTGCCGTTGCAGCTATTCATCCTTGCTACTGGGGGTGAAATCAGCTACAGACAAAATGTAAATGAATGGATGAGGCCTGATTTGACCCTAGGCAGCATAGATCAGTCCACAGTTTGTCAACCCATGTTGTAGGATTCTTAATTCAAAGGCTCAGTGTTAATCCAAAATGGGATGAAGAAATTTAAGTGCAGTACATTCAGGCAGTTATGTCCTCCACTTCTACTACTAATGAAAATTATTTTATTTCTTTACTATTTTATCCTTCTTCCAAGATTATCTGAGGAACAGAGGTCAGAATTTGGGCACTTTTGAAAGTTTACCAAGACAAATTAGAAAATACAACTAGGGAGTTCCCATCGTGGCACAGTGGTTAACGAATCCAACTAGGAACCATGAGGTTACGGGTTCGGTCCCTGCCCTTGCTCAGTGGGTTAACGATCCAGCGTTGCCGTGAGCTGTGGTGTAGGTTGCAGACGTGGCTCAGATCCCGCGTTGCTGTGGCTCTGGCGTAGGCCGGCGGCTACAGCTCCGATTGGACCCCTAGCCTGGGAACCTCCATATGCCGCGGAAGCGGCCCAAGAAATAGCAACAGCAACAACAACAAAAGACAAAAAAAAAAAAAGACAAACAAAATACAACTAAAAACGATACAGCATGAAAGTTAAGGTTATTATTAAGATTAGGTTTGTGCGTCTGTGTATAAATAAGTGTATTTGCATAAAGATGTATTCAAATTATATATTGTGTTATATATGTGTGTGTGTGCATTTAATATTTTAATATATTCACTGTGGGATGTATTTCGGAATAGCCTCTGAAATATCCAAACAAATTTATTGAGTATGAATGTCAAAGGACACATGAATTTAAGGAAAACTAGGAAAAAATAAATACTTCAAATTTGATCTTGCTAAAGTAGATAAAGACAAATAAATATCAGTGTGCTTAGCATCTCCTCCCATAGTATTCTGGATTGATTGAAATGTTTTACTACAATCTGATGTTTGTTTAGTTTTTTGAGTATATAATTGTTCATGTATAAAAGAAATGTAGCGTTGAAACAATGGCTTTGTTTTAGATCTATGGCAAATTTGTTGCGATTCGAAATAAAATTATATTTCAACCAATATTTCCAAGTAACAATGAGAAAATTTGCATTTGCTATATCAGTGTTTTACAACATACTGACTAATACAGAATGACCGTCACTCATATAATGGATTTCTCAGAAAAGTATTTTCTCAGAAAATTAACTGGGGAGTTTGAGCCACTCAGGGAAACAAAATGGTATATTTTACCCCAAAATATTTTATTTTTCTTGGAAATTATTTCATTGTATGTCATGAACAGATATTTTAGATGACTCTGACCTTATTAAACAAACCTATATGTCAGAGTTTGCTTTTCTAGGTCAAGATTTGAATATTTTATCTCTGCCATTGAATTAGAGCTGACCCAGATAATAAGTCAGTTAAATAAAGCATTGCCCCTTCTCTCAGAAATGGTTACATTCCACACCTCTTTCCGCCTCTTCCCTCCTTCTAACTCCATCCTAGTAGTTAGCATTTATTTACTTTTTCAGCAAGTTGTTGGGTAACTATTATATGCCAGGCAGTGTTTTAGGCACTGGGAACAAAACAGTGAAAAGTTTCTTTACCTTTACGGAGCTTACGTTCAGATGGTCTTTCTTTCTTTGCCCTTATGGAGCTTACATTCTAGAGTGGAGAGAGGCAATAAGAAATTGTTTTTTGTTTAGTATAAAAGTTATGTAGTGCGTTAGAAGATAAGTGCTGTGGACATAGGTAGAGCAGGGTAAGGATGTATTAATCTTTTCTAGAGTAGTACTAATCTGTTAACTAATGTTAATACTGTCATCGTATTTTCTCTTCCATATGTAGTTCCAATGACAGGATTCACACAGAGAGCAACCATTGATCCAGAACTGAATGAAATACATGTCTTATCTGGACTCAGCAAAGACAAGGAAAAGAGGGAAGAGAATGTCAGAAATTCATTCTGGATTTATGACATTGTAAGGAATAGTTGGTAAGTAGCTCTTGTGCTGCAATCCCAGTGTAACATTTATTTGAGGTTGTCCGTTTATTCAGAAGAAGAAAAAAGATGGAAGGCTTACGTTAATTTACGATATCATACATTTTAATGTCAGTATTGGAGAGTGGAAAAGTCAATATTGGTGCTTGTGTACACAGTGATGTTCAGCTGCTGGATTTTACCTCTATTCAATTGATAGATGTTTCCTGGTTTGAGAGTCAAAGGAATTGAATTTCAGTCTAACGTTTGCTACCAAGTAGATGTGTAAACTTGAGAACCATGTTCCCAGGTCTTAGTTTTATAAAATGAAGCTGTTTGACTACAGAAAGGTGGGGGGGTTTATTATTTAGCATTTTCAAACCAGGATCCTTTTGTCACAGAGCATCTCACAGAACTGCTGCACATTTTGTTTTGGGCAACACTGACCTAGAGGACCCAGCTCTAATGTTCTGCAGTTACTACAAAGTGAATATTTTCCTGAACAGCGGGACTCCAGAGAATTTCCTCCATTCAGTAGTGGAGGATGGTGCTCATCAGCTAAGGAATTTATTATTTTCTAAAAAAGACATTTATGTACAATAGAAGTGAAAGCAATCCGTTGTGAACTTTTTTGTTGTGAATAGATAAATGGTATATCATCCCTTTCAACCTCTGATTTAAGCCTTCATATCTGCTGTTCCTGTTCTTGATGGACATTAAAGAATTTCAGAACTCAATTCTAACAAAGTCAGATTATTTTATGAGAGTGACCAGAATTTTAAGATTTGGTGTGAACGATTTATGTTTTTTAACTGATAATTAAACATACAGTTAATTTGCTTGCTACAAGTGTATTAACATTACGTGTGCTGCTAATTTTCTGGGATAGAATGCTTTAAAAGCAATGTTTTACAGGTCTTGTGTGTATAAGAATGATCAGGCTGCAAAGGATAATCCAAGTAAAAGTCTTCAGGAGGAAGAACCATGTCCACGATTTGCCCATCAGCTTGTATATGATGAATTACACAAGGTATGCAAACTGCATTGACCTGTAAACTTCCCATGACATACAATCTGATAGAATCTCAAAATATGTTTCTTATTATTTTTACATAATTTGAATAAAAAATTATAATACATAACAGACACTTAATAGAATGTATAGTAGACATTCAATATCATTTCTCCCCGGAGTTCCCTTGTAGCACAGCAGGTTAAGGGTATGGTGTTGTCTCTGCAGCCGCTCAGGTTGCTGCTGTGGTGTGGGTTTGATCCCTGGCCCAGGAACTTTCACATGCTGCTGGTATTGCCTAAAAAAAAAAAATCCCTAAAATTCCTTAAGAGAATAAACATTTTTGCATAGTCTGTAATTCCTGGCACTTTTCTTCTTATGAAAATGGTCAGCGGTTGCTGCTGCTCAGCTGCTTAGATCTGATACAGAGAATGGTCTGTTGTTTCTACAGCGTGAATATGAAGTAGATGTACACTTTGCAGCATTTGTATACTTTTTTCCATGATTTGAGAAGACACATATAACTTCGGGCTTTTAGATTTTCCCATTGTGTAAGAAGTCTTTTATATTTATTTTTCCTATCTACAATTGACGCATCATTTCCATTCTTGTGAAAATAGTCCTGAAGTTTCAATGTCACTAAGTGGTCAGAGTAGTTTAACTATTACTCCCTAAAACTTTACATGTAGCTTAATGACTGGACTCAGCTTATGTCAAAAATTGCTGACAGAACCTGTATTAATTCTGTTTAGGCCATAGCTGATTATTTAAATTCTCTGTCATTTGAGAATATTAAGTAAAAGTTACCATGGAAGTAAGTAAAAGCCCTTTCTCTAAGAGTCTCCCAAATTAAAGTATAAATGATTTTCCATCTATAAGATAGAAATATTATCTCTGTTGTATAATACTGATTATAAATGTTTTCAGAATTTCAGGTAGTGCTTTAATACTTTGAGTACAGAATATTACTAAAACCGTAATTATAGTGAAATCATTGTTGCTTTCCTTTTACATTTCTTATTCGGTGTTAATTGAATAGTATTTTAAAAGTTATTTCACAAATCATCTGTGCCATTTAATATGCGGTATTAAGGCTAAAGCAAAATTAAGATGTTAAAGTTTTGTTTTTTGGGTTCTTTTTGTCTTTTTAGGGCCACACATGTGGCATATGGAGGTTTCCAGGCTAGGGGAGAATTCAGAGCTACAGCTGCCAGCCTGTGCCACAGCCACAACAGCTCAGGATCCGAGCTGCATCTGTGACCTACCCCACAGCTCACGGCAACGCCAGGTCTTTAACCCACTGAGCAAGGCTGGGGTTGAACCTGCGTCCTCATGGGTGCCAGTCAGAATTGTTTCCTCTGAGCCACAATGAGAACTCCAAGATACTAAAGTTTTTAAAACTTCTAGTTAATGTCAGCCTCCAGTGATTCAACTTGTGTGTGGGTTTTTTAAAAGATAACATTTTATTATGATTAACACTTGATTAACTGGTAATTCCCATTGTTTGTTGCCTTAGGCAAACTCTATCTTGGAGTATCTTATTATCATTGCTTTTGTTTTGTGTCTTCTATTTTGAGTATAATTGTGGTAATGCAATTTATTTTAATGTAAAATGTAATTTAAGGAAGTAGCCATAGTACTTTAAAGTAAAATGAAAAGTTGAGAAAAATCAAAAGAGGCTTTTGGTAGAAATGCACTGATTTTTTTTTTTTTTTTTGGTATGAGTAAAGCTAGTTGCCTGTTACACACTACTACCAAAATGAAGAAATTTTACTGTGACTTCTATAGTTTCTTGAGTATGCATGCATTTTTAAAAATCCGGTTTGTTTTATTTATTATAGGTTCATTATTTATTTGGTGGGAATCCAGGAAAATCTTGCTCCCCAAAGATGAGATTAGATGACTTCTGGTCACTGAAATTGTGTAGGCCTTCAAAAGATTACTTACTGAGACATTGCAAGTACCTCATAAGGAAACACAGGTATAAAAATAATTCATTAAAAACTTTTATTTAACATTATCAGCGATTGTTGTTATTACCTAAGCTTTGGAGATGTTACCTTGTCTTTGGAAATTTAGTGACATGACAATGTAAATACTGCTAAGATCATCATTTTTGTACATGTCCTATTACTCTTATCTTTGCTTTCTTCTTTCTTTTTTTTTTGTCTTTTGTTGTTGTTGTTGTTGTTGCTATTTCTTGGGCCGCTCCCGCGGCATATGGAGGCTCCCAGGCTAGGGGTTGAATCGGAGCTGTAGCCACCGGCCTACGCCAGAGCCACAGCAGCGAGGGATCCGAGCTGAGTCTGCAACCTACACCACAGCTCATGGCAACGCCGGATCATCAGTCAACTCAGTGAGCAAGGGCAGGGACTGAACCGGCAACCTCATGGTTCCCAGTCGGATTCGTTAACCACTGCGCCACAACGGGAACTCCTGCTTTCTTCTTTCAAAGGAAGATACAAAGGGAAGATAAATCTTGATGCTAAAAATTATAAACCTGCCTTCAAGTAACTCAAGGTCTAACCACTACAAATTACATCAGTTCTAGATTATTGACATGTTTAGCTGATTATTGACTCTCTTAACAGTGAATGTGATGACATAGTTGACTAAATGATCTCTTTATAACTCGATGTTTCAGAATGCAGCTTTAAATATGGTTTTAGTTTTACATCATTACGTTTGCCGTTTAATTGCAAAATCACGTAACCAAACATTTTCATATATATCTCCTTGGTCATGTTTCCTTTTTAGCCTTAGCAGGTGATAAGCTACTGAAAAATGTAGAAAAATACATCTGTCCCTTTGGTTACTAACAGTGTTAGATTGTAGTTTGTAGGGAGAGAAAGTTAGTTTTTAATGATAATAAGTACCATTTATGAGCAATTTTTGTGTGCTAGATGCTACATATTATTCTCATAATAAGCTTGTTAGGTAGGTACTATTACTATTGCTCTTTTATAAAAGAAGAAATGGAAGCATTTTTAAATGGATTGTATAACTCATCTAAGGTTGTCACTCACCCGTACGTGACAGAGCCAGGATTTGATCCAGAGTATTTGACTCCAGAGTTTGACACTTCACCACCCCTACCTCTACATACATATGTATATATACATACATGCATCCATATGTGCGTTTGTATGTGTGTTATAGTTTATATAAAATATAGGTACATAAAATTTCTGTGTTCCTTTATCATATGTTTATTATTTCTTTCTCTGCTTTCACAAGTTGTGCTTGAGCGATAAATTAATAACAGAAGCTAATTACTTCTGTTACTTTGACATTACTATGAATAATTAAGAGTACTTCCTAAAGAATTTACATGAGAAAGGGTCTGAATCTTCACTTTGGCTGGATAGTAAGAGATAAAGTCTCTCATTAACAAGATTTAAACTTAAGATACCTTCAGCTAATGTTTACACTGCTAAAATTGTTCTTTTTGGTACTTTACTTAATGCTAAACTTTGTTTTTTAAAAGGATACAAATTTGGAAAAATCTTAGTTTTTGGATTTTTTTCCCTGAACCGGATATAACAACTGTAGTTGGAATGTTTTTTTTGCTTTTTTTTTTTTTTAGGGCCATACCTGCTGCAAATGGAAGTTCCCAAGCTAAGGGTTGAATCAGAGCTCCAAAAGCCTGCCTACATCACAGCCACAGCAACTCGGGATCTGAGCTGTGTCTGCGACCTACGCCACAGCTCACAGCAATGTCAGATCCTTAACCCACTGAACGAGGCCAGGAATCAAACCCACAACCTCATGGATCCTAGTTGAGTTCATTAACCGCTGAGCCATGAAGGGAACTCCTGTAGTTGGAATATTAAGTTGAGCTTCTTAAAAAAAATTCCTGACCAAAAGCCTATTAGTGATTAAAAGAGGTTGTTTAGTGCTATATGTAAAAAATTAGAACTTACTTAAAAACACTTTCTTCTGGCTTTTTTTTTTTGTCTTTTGTCCTTTTTTAGGGCGACACCCACAGCATATGGAGGGTCCCAGGCTAGGGGTCTAATCAGAGCTGTATCCGGAGCCACAGCAATGCCAGATCCGAACCATGTCTGTGACCTACACAACAGCTCATGGCAACGCCTTAACCCACTGAGCGAGGCCAGGGATCAAACCCACAACCTCATGGTTCCTAGTCGGATTTGTTTCTGCTGCACCATGACGGGAACTCCTCTTCTGGCTTTTAATTGGAAAAGTAATACTTGATTAATAAAGAAAAATAAGTCCTTTCTCCCCACCAAAAAGAATTGAATCATTCCTCATCCCACCATTCAGAAATAATACTTTGGTGTATATCCTTCAAACTATATGTGCACAAGTAGATTTTTCTTTATGGAACTAAAAAATTGGGATCATCTTGCTTTGAATCTGATTTATTTTAATTAATTTAATTGTGTTATAAACATCTTATTACCATGTTAATAATACTTATGAAAGTATATAAGTATGACATTTATAATAATACTTTCTTAATTACAAATCATAATTATAATAGCTATATAGTGTTCTAATCTGTAATTTAGTCTCCTTTTGTAGAATATTTAGATTATTTCTAGCTTATTTGCCATTGTAAATAATATGGTAGTTAATGTTATTGTATACTTCTATATGCACCCCTATCCAAACTGCAATAGTGGTAGAATTGATGAATTATAAGTTGCCCTCCAGAAAGTTAATTTTCATTCCTTTTGGAAGTAAGTAAAATTATTCATTTTCCCACAGCCAGGCCATCCTGAGAAGTATTATTACTTTTGATCTTTGGCAGTCATTTTTCTCCTTTAAAAAATGCATCAGTAGGTAGATGAAATAACAATTTGTGGGAATCTGAAATATTATAGATTATGGCATGTTTTAAGTTTCAAGTACAAAACATCGTTACTAGTGACTTATAGTAAAGGCACAAAGTGAGGTATGAAAGTGTGGTAAGAAAGAGTTCCCACTGTGGCACAAGAAAGTGGATAAGGAAAATAATAATCAGTAACAAATTATTTAAATTTTAACTTATACAGTGAAAGACTCTAGCAAGTCTTGTGATAAGAGAATGAATCATGAAATAAAGTGACTGAAGTTGAAAGGCAGCAGGTTTGCGTGACTGGGCAAATAATCAACCTTTGAAATTTGCTACTAAATAGTGAAAACAGGAATTTTTAAATATGCATTTGGAGGGAAAGAAGTATATTGAATGCCATGAAAGTGTCTTTATTCTTAGTGGTGCCACGTGATACAGAAAATAAAGTGCCATTATTTTTTCTTATAATATTCAATTTTCCAAACGTATTGATGATTTGGATGTAGAAAGGGGCAAAAGGAAAAAAAAATTAATAGGATTAGTTCTTGTTCCTTTATGGAGAGGGCAGAATTGTCGGCTGAAATATACTTCTAGATTGCAGACACAAATCCAAAATAGTAAGTTTTTGTAGGCCAAAAAAAAGTTTAGAAAAAGAAAACACATAACTTCCAGGAAAATGAATCCCTTTGCTCGTTTTATTTAATAGGACAATAGGTGTGTGCTGGGTTAGGTTATCAGGTCACTAAGGATAAAGACATACTTAGGGAGTTCCCGTCATGGCACAGTGATTAATGAATCCGACTAGGAACCATGAGGTTATGGGTTCGATTCCTGGCCTTGCTCAGTGGGTTAAGGATCCGGTGTTACCGTGAGCTGTGGTGTAGGTTGCAGATGCGTCTCGGATCCTGCGTTGCTGTGGCTCTGGAGTAGGCTGGTGGCTACAGCTCCAATTAGACCCCTAGCCTGGGAATCTCCATATGCCTCGGGAGCGGCTCTAGAAAAGGAAAAAAGACAAAAAAAAAAAAAAAAAACAAGACATACTTAGGACAGCTCACTGAAAAATAATTTATTGTGAGAATATCCAGAGATTAAGATACTTCCTCAGCACTTGAACAGTGAGGCCTAATGGAGAACTGTTGAGGATACTGAAACAGTTCCGATAGTTAGGAACTCCTGTGGTAGCTTTCCTAGTTACTGAGCCTTTCTCTTTCTGCTTCTTTCTATCTGCTTTTCCTGTTCTGGTAATTACTTTCTGACTCCGCTTTCCCTTATGGCTTCAGTAGGTGGCTAGGGTAGCTAGGAAGGAAGAGAAAGATAGGAAGGGCAGGAATCTCGCATCTCATGTCTTTTGCTTACTGCCTTCTGTGTTTTACATGGTTTCTGTGTCCTATGTAACTCACATTCAGATTCTCTGAGAGTATCTTTCCTAGAAAGAGTATCCCTATTGGAAAGAATTCTGCCAGGCCGCTTTATAAATTGCTCATCAAGCTCAAGACAGTTGCTTTTGGTTCAGATGCCACAACTCTGGTCTAATCCATTCTGGACAAGATGGTAGAATAATATGACCTAAAACTCTCACCTGAGGGTTGTAAGGCTGGCTGACAATCAGGGTATTATCTGGTACATGAAAACAGTAATATTTACTAGTCTTTGCCCCTGCAGGTACCCTATCACTGAAATTAGCTCTAAAGACACGAAATTATTGATGCCATCAACTGAACCCAGTTGTAAAAGGCTTTTCACTGTTTTCCTTTCTCAAATGAAATTAAATATCTTCTTTTCTTTCTTTCTGTATAATATTTGAAAAGCATACCAATTTATCAAAATAAATTTATATATAATTATGCTATTACAAAAGGAATTATTATTTAAATAGTCCCAAGCAGACTTTTTTTAATATAAGAGAACTCTTTATTTCCTTTTCTGCTTTGGAATCAGAGAGATCATTGATTCTACTTCTGCCACTTACTAGGTCTTATCTTGGTCAAATTCACTTTCTGGGCCTCAGTTTCTTTCTTTTCTTCTTTTTTTTTCTTTTTTTTTTTAATGATGACAAAACGTCATCATAGAGTTATCGTGAGGATGAATAATATATATAAGACACTTGATACAGTGTCTAGCACAAAGCAAATGATTAGTAAGTGGTTGCTACAGTTGTTTTTATCGTTATTGCTAACAGAGTCATGGAAATACTCTCATTTAGTGTTAATGGTAGTTATTAAAAGAACCTATATTTGGAGTTCCTGTTGTGGCTCAGCAGGTTATGAACCCAGCTCATGTCCATGAGGATGTGGGTTCGATACCTGGCTTTGCTCAGTGGGTTAAAGATCCAGCATTGCTGTGGCTGTGGCGTAGGCCAGCAGCTGCAGCTCCAGTGTGTCTCCTGGCCCAGGAACTTCCCTGTGCTGCAAGTGCAGCCCTGAAAAGCAAAAAAAGAAGTTATATTCATTTCGGTTTCTAAAGTACCTGTTTAAGCACCTTCAGTGGAAAGAATATTACACAAATCTAAGAGTATTTTTATCTCTACTTGTTTTTGTTTGTTTTGTTTTTTGTCTTTTTAAGGCCACACCCACAGCATATAGAGGTTCCCAGGCTACAGGTCGAATTGGAGCTGCAACTGCTGGCCTACGCCACAGCCACAGCAACACCAGATCCAAGCCCTGTCTGCAGCCTGCACCACAGCTCACAGTAACATCAGATCCTTAACCCACTGAGTGAGGCCAGGAATCAAACCTGCGTCCTCGTGGATACTAGTCAGATTTGTTTCCACTGAGTCACTATGGGAGCTCTAACCTCTGCTTGTTTTTTATGAAACATGTTTCGCTATTTTGTAGTTCCATTATATAAAAATTTGACATATTCACTATTTTTGCAGTTGATTTAATCTTAGTTTATAGTTTTAAGAGGAGGGTAGGGAGTTCCCATCGTGGCGCAGTGGAAACGAATCCGACTGAGAACCATGAGGTTGCGGGTTTGATCCCTGGTCTCACTCAGTGGGTTAAGGATCTGCCATGAGCTGTGGTGTAGGCCAGTAGCTGCAGCTCCGATTAGACCCCTAGCTTGGGAATCTCCATATGCCTTGGGTGTGGCCCTAAAAAGCAAAAAAAAAAAAAGGAGGGTAGAAAGTGCTCTTATCCAGTCTCTAGGGCCCCAGCCTGGTATTATCATCACATCTCCAGAGATTCCCCATATAAACAGTCTAGATATAGGGCGGTATTCTTACTTCTGGATTCTTAAACACAGGTTTTTTTCGATATCCACAATATCTTCTTCGGACACAGAATATTCTACTCCAGGTCTAAGACATTTCTGATGTTTTCTCATAACTCATTATTCTTTTTTACTTTTCTAGGTTTGAAGAAAAGGCCCAAATGGATCCCCTTAGTGCTCTGAAATATTTACAAAATGATCTTTATATAACTGTGGATCATTCAGACCCAGAAGAGACGAAAGAGGTAAAAGTGATAATAAACTTAAGAAATTAAGCATTTTTTAAAAATGTCTTTCTAGCTTACATTTGCTGCTTTTACTCTTGGGTGCTTAAAGGAAAATGAGGGAGTTCCCATCATGGCACAGTGGTTCCGACTAGGAACCATGAGGTTGTGGGTTCGATCCCTGGCCTTGCTCAGTGAGTTAAGGATCCGGCGTTACCGTGAGCTGTGGTGTAGGTTGCAGACACGGGTCGGATCTCAGATCTAGTGTTGCTGTGGCTGTGGTGTAGGCCGGTGGCTACAGCTCCAATTAGACCCCTAGCCTGGGAACCTCCATATGCTGCGGGAGCGGCCCTAGAAAAGGCAAAAAGACCAAAAAAAAAAAAAAAAGAAAGAAGGAAAATATGATGACACTAAAAATCTTAAAAATGGTACAGAGTAGATGAAATAAAAATTGAATAGACATATTTTCATGTGATAATATAAGATTCAAGTCACACAAAAACCCATGATGCATTCAGAAAAGGATTTTCAGGTATAAAGTTTTAACTTAGACATAATTTAGTTTTTGTGTTGGGAAGGAAATAGAAATTTTTACTTCCTCTGTAGTTAAGAGCTACTTAAGAGCTATGTAATGGTTCAGTATAAATTTTTTCTCTTGCTACTCCAGAAATCCCCTAAAAGAAGGAAAAAAAACCCTCCTTTTTTGTAAGGAGAAAGTGGAGAGGTTGGTGGGAGTAAAATCTTTGCTGGCTTGATATTTTGTTATCTGAATTTTGTAGCAGTATAGTTTGACCATAGGCTGCTAACTTCATTCATCTGTAGTCCCTAAACTTGAGAAATTAGTAACAAATCATTACTTTTCAGTTTTTTTGTTACATAACATGGAATGGAAGCAACCGCTTCTAAGATTTAATATTCCTAGGACGTATTTGCTTATCCAGTGTGTGTGAGTGAATACACTTACAGTGAACTTCATGGTCTTATTATCTCTCTTCCTACTAACTTCTGAGATTCCTTTTGTCACTTTTTCCTTTTGCCAGCTATTCTTTTTTTTTTTTTTTTTTGGCTTTTTAGGGCTGCACCCACAGCATATGGAGGTTCCCAGGCTAGGGGTCTAATCATAGCTTCAGCTGCTGGCCTACGCCACAGCCACAGCAACACCAGATCCAAGCCACATCTGCTAGTTACAGCACAGCCCATGGCAATGCCGGATCCTTAACCCACTGAGCAAGGCCAGGGATTGAACCCACAACCTCATGGTTCCTAGTCGGATTTGTTTCCACTGCACCACAAAGGGAACTCCACCAGCTATTCTTATTCATAGTTCATCTAGCAGCATCTGAACTGCAATCCATTTTACCTTCAGCGCTCCAAAGTAGTGATTATATGTAGTTCTGTTCCTTACATCTGTTTCCCTGTTAGCTGTTGCTTTGCTTTGGCTTTGTAATAGCAACATCAAACTGTTTTTCTCTGTTCATCGTTGACACAGGTTTCAGATTTAATGATGAATGACTTTCAGATACCAGGTTCATTGTACTTTCAAGCAGTAGAGTCTGCGTGTCCTTGGCATGAAACAAAGAAATGGTCTTTCGTAGTTGCCTACTATGAAAATAAGCCTTATTTCTGTTACTCAGTATTGGTTATAGCCCTTCCCTAGGGTAGAGAATCAGTAGAGCACACTTTAAAACCCTGTGGAACGGGACAGTTAATTGTCTTTTCTAGAGTCTTCAGTCAATTCATGATACTATTTGAAATGGAAAGAATTATCATAATTTTGCCAAGTAGCAAAATGTATTTGGTTTAACCTATTATGACTTCTAAATTGAACATAGTTGTAAAGAGTCCATTATGTTAGACCATGCATTTGAGAGTTGTAGGTGGATTTTCTTATATTTTCACCATAATCTATCTAATAAATGGCTATAGAATCTGGGAACATTCATTTTTCTCTTTTTAAAAACAAAACAAAATGTTGCATAGTAAATAATTTCAGCTGTGTAAGCTGCAAGTAGGCCAAAGAAAACAGACAGTTTGTTCTTAAAGCTAAACTAATGGAAAAACCAGGACAGGGAGGTATCTCGAGTTCAAGCAGAGTCATTTTCAGAATTTTGGTAGTGGGTTTCCTTTTTTCTCTTTTCCTAAATCGTATCAGATTGTGATTTTTGTGTGCCACAGACTTCCATTCCGTTTCTTAAAAGCTGTATCTATCAAGAATTGTTTAGCCCTAGTAGAAGCTAGTAATGTGATATTGTATGTATATGCCAGCATCAGAATCACTTTAGAAACAGTACCGTCACCCTAAGATTCTTCTCTGTGTGCTCTTTTATAACACAAAACTGAAAACATACCTAAAAAAACTGAGAATTACTGATCTTTAAGGTTATTATTTTGTTTAAAAATGTGTGGACAGCTTTTGTTTTGGAAAAGAAATCCCTTGGTGACAGCTCCAGTATATATATATGCACTTACAGTATTTGTTAGTGAGGCACATAGATCTTCATTTTCCTTATAAGAAATCATTCCCCTTATTGAGTAAGGCCTTACTACTGCTATTCATTTTCTGTAGTAGTTTGTTTTTGTTCTCTATGTATGTTTTACAAAGTTTTCGTTATGGTAAATGATTTTATCAGCAACGAGAAGTGGCTTGTAGAGTACCCCTCCCCTTTTTCGGATGGTTATCATGATGGTGATCATCATTGTGCCTGTTAGTGAGGAAAAGATGGTAGACTATCAACTATATATCCTGGCTTTTTGCTTCTCTCCAGTCTCCAGAATATGGGTTCTAAACTGGTGATGAGTTTCTAAGAAAGCTTATGAAAATGATTTTTTTTTTCCCTAGAAAAATGGCCAAGAAAACAATGCCTAAATCAATACTACCATTTTCAGGGAGGATTCTATAAAAGAGAAGGAATGAGAAAAACAACTTTTCAGCCAGTGTTGCACATTTTGAATTAATTATCTTTCTGCTGATCTTTCAAAGTGCTGGTGTCATTCATTTAACACATGTGTATTAAGTCCCTACAATATTCCAGGCATTCTAGGCACAGGAGATACATCAGTGAACCAAACAAGCTGCCTAAGAGAAGGTACTTACATGCTAATGGGGGAAATAATAAGCACATTAAATAAGCAAGTTATATAA
This sequence comes from Phacochoerus africanus, assembly GCF_016906955.1. Lineage (NCBI taxonomy): Eukaryota > Metazoa > Chordata > Mammalia > Artiodactyla > Suidae > Phacochoerus > Phacochoerus africanus. The sequence continues at coordinate 17,491,138 of NC_062559.1, read as the reverse complement.
TGCATTAGAATTTGATAAATATAGAAAAGTCAAAAAGAGATCAGAAGTATAAGGGGTAAGAATTGAGCAGTTGCCGTATTAAATAGGGTAATCGTAATGGCCCTCATTTAGAAATCTGATTTGCACAAGGATTTGAAGAATGTGAGCAAGTGATCTAAGTAGATAATTTGAAGAAGATAGTTCCTAGCAAAGGAAGGGCTAGAACAAAGACCCTAGTATGGGAGCATTTGGCTTTTTAGAACAGCAAGAAGCCTTTTGTAGTTGGAGTAGAGGTGGGGAGAGTGAGAGTGGTCAGAGATGAGGTCAGAGATGTAAGGGCAGGGATTGGCAGAACAGATTGCAAGTGACTTCATCGTTAGGTCTTTGGCTTTTTCTGAATGAACAGGAGCAGGCTCAGGGTTTTGTGCATGCAGAGGAGTGGTGTCATCTGCTTTATGTTTTAATTAGATCACTCTGACGACTGTATTAAGAATAGACCGAAAGGGAACAAAGATGGAGGCAAAGAGACCTATAAGGCAGGTTGTAGAAATGTAACTAAGCACGGGGAATTGTTGCTCGGACCAAAGTAGTAGCAGTAGAAATGGTGCAAAGTAAAGTGGATTAGATTCTTAATATATTTTAAAGAAGGAATCAACAACATTATGACAGATTGAATGTAGGATTTGAAAGAAATGACTCCAAATTTTTGAGCCCGAAAAACTGTAAAGATGGAGTTACTATAAACTGAAAATAGAAGGTGGGGACTCCTGACTGGAATCGGGAGTTTAATTTTGCATATGTTCAGTTTGAGATGCCTGTGAAACAGGCAACTTGAGATGTTGAGGTGATAGTTGAATATTTCATTCTGGAATTTGGGAGAAAGGTCTGACTTTATTCAGATTGTGTGCTATTACTTGGTACTCATTAAAATTCTAGGCTAGTACATGTCAGTGTCACTTATTTAATTGACTTGTTAAAATATCGGTTTTCTCCCCATCCTTCTGTATATAGAGCCAGTGAAGTTTATCTTTCATCTTAGAAAAAAGGAACAAATTAATCCCACATAAATGGAAGATAGGAAATTGGTGAAATAGGAAACAATAGGAAAAAATGTAAAAACCGAAAAATTTGTTCTTTGAAAAGGAGACTAAAATTGGTCAAACTCTAGCGAGACTTATCAAGAAAAAAAAGTAATGAAAGCATAAATTATCAACATCACAAATGAAGAGGAAATATTACAACCCTATGTATGTTAAAAAATAACTAAGGAGATACTATGAACAACTCTGTCCACAAATTCAGCAGATTGATGAAATGAATAAATTTCTTGAATGATTCAACTTACCAAAATTGATGCAAGAAGAATTAGAAAATCTTAAGGAATTCCGTATCAATTACAGACAGATATTGAATTGGAGGGTGCATTTTATTTGTCTTTGCCAATATTGGCCATGGTTTAAGTTTAGCTTTATACACTTTTTAAAAAAATTTTTTTTCCATTATGGTTTATCATAGGACATTGAATATAGTTCTCTGTGCTCTACCTCGTTGTTTATCCCCTCCATGTATAATAGCTTACATCTGAAAGACTGAATTTGTAATTGAAAATTTTCCAACAGAGAAAACTCTAGGCCTGAATGCTATATCAGTAAATTCCATCAATTCTTCAAGGAGGAAAAACATACCAATTCTGAATAGATTATTAAAAATCAGAGGAAGACAGAACACTTTCTAAATCCTTTTATGAAGCATGATATAAAAAAACCCAAGAAAGACATTACAGGCAAAGAAAATTACAGACTAGTACCTTTTGTGAATGTAGGTAAAAAATTCTTAAGAAAATGTTAACTAATTGAATTCAGCAATATATAAAAAAGGTAATGCACAAGAGCCAAGAGGAGGTTTATCTTAGGAATACAGGGTTAGTTTAACATTTGAAATCAATCAGTGTAATTCTCCACATGTGCAGAATGAAGGAGAAAAACCACCATTAAGTGAAGTAAAGCGTTTGACAGAATGTAAAACCTATTTGTGATTAAAAAAATAATAATAATAATAAAATCTTAAACCAGGAATAAAAAGAAATGTCATAAATCTCATAAAAGCATCTGTGAAAAGCACACAGCTAGTACGATACTTAATTGTAAAACATTAAACCCTTTCCCTTAAGATTATGTCAAAGGAAGAGATATCTGCTCTCAATACATCTATTTGGCATTGTGCCAGAAGTCCTAGCTAGTGCAGTAAGGTAAGAAAAAGAAAGAAACAGCATATAGATTAGAAAGGAAGAAGTAAAATTGTTTGCATTATTGTGTACATAGAAAACCCCATGCAATCTACAAAACAGTATACTAAGATAATTGAATTTAGCAAGGTCACAGAATACAAGGTCAATAAAATATGTTGTTAGTTTTATTATAATATTATTTTCTACCAGCAATGAACAGTTAGAAAATGAAGTTTTAGAAGTTCTTTATATTAATATCAAAAATAATCAAATATGCAGAAACAAGTCTATTGAAAGAAATTAAAGAATACCTAAAGAAATGGACAGATAAATCACTTTTATGGTTTGAAAGACTAAAAATTATTGAGATGCCCATTCTCCCTAAATCTAATGCATTTCCTGTCATGGTTCCAGCCAGTTTGGATTTCTTTATTGTTGTTGAGGAAATAGACAAACTTGCTCTGAAATTTAGTGGAACTGCAAAGGCTTTGGTCTAGCCAGAACAATCTTGAACAAAGAAAAAGTTGGAGGTCTCATACTTACTCCCTGATTTAAGGACTCTGTAGCGGCCCTAGTAATCAAGGTGGTGCGGTACTGCCTTAAGGTTAGACAGATAAATCAATAGAACAGAACAGAGGTCATGTTCAAAATAGACTCATGTGCAATTAATTGATTTTTTTTTTTTTTCGATCAGAGCGCCAAATACAGTGGGGAAAAAGTCGTTTTAACAAATGGTGCTAAATAACTGGATATCTCAACTCCTTTCTCACTCTTAACACAAAAATTAATTTAAGATGGATTATGGATCAGAATATAAAACTGAGAACAATAAAGCATTAAGAAGAAAACAATATCTTCACAACCATAGGATAAGCAAAACTTTCTTAGACATGACACAAAAGGCGCTAATCAGAAAAGAAAAACCGTGACAAATTGGACTTTAACAAAACTAAAATTTCAACTCATTAAAAGACATCATCAAAAAAAAAGACACGCCACAGACTAAATAATACTTGCAATAGATAAATCTGACTGAGGCTTGATCCCAGAATATACAAAGAACCTCCGTATATTTTAAACTCTTCCTTTTATCCTTTTTTCCCTAACTCTCACTTAGTAACTTCTGGAATATTGTCCAATTTCTGACATTCAAAGGATCATTAATCAGGTGAAATTTTAAAGGCTGCAAGCATAAGTGTAAAATACATCCTGAGGAATCAGTGGTATCCACTTCTCAAGCCTTGCAAAGTGCCAAGTAACTTCTTTGAGACTCTACTCATTTGTCCACTCTCATTCCTCCCTTTAACTTGCTTGTTTCCCAGCATCGTCATTCAAGATAAATTAAATAGTTATCCTAATACTTTCATTTTTACCAATTTGTTCAAGTACCAGTAATGCAGTAGTTTTGTCTTATTTTGTCATTGTTCAGTTACACTGATTTAAACTAACCCTGGCTAACCTGGGAATCTAATCAACACTTAGTAATATTTTTTCAGTGTAAAAAAGGCCTTTGAGCCTTTATAATTATGTAATAATACAATTATACATTACCATGGAAAACCAGTCTAAATTATAATTTAGGAATGGCTTACACATAATAACCATGCTTTTTTCTCAGTGTTTCATTTACACAGCAGAGACATCAGGTATTTTATGTTAGTGTGCATTTATTTTTAAAGTTCAGTAACTGTGTACAGGCATCAATCTCTTTATATGTGATAGATTCCCCAAATGAATTTTTTTTATATTTTTTATTTTTTTTAGTATTTTTTTAAATTGAGGTATAATTGATTTACAATATTATATTAGTTTCAGGTGTATAATAGTGATTCAATATTTTAATACATTATAGTATATATTATATTTATATTACAAATACTGGCTATATTCCCTGTGCTGTACAGTATATCTTTGTAGCTTCTTTATTTATTTTTGCTTTTTAGGGCCGCAACTGCACCACATGGAGGGTCCCAGGCTGGAGGCAAATCTAAGCTACAGCTGCTGGCCTACACCACAGCCACAGCAACACAGGGTCTGAGCCATATCTGCGACCTAAACCACAGCTCACAGCAATGCCAGATCCATTGAGTAAGCCCAGGGATTGAACCCACCTCCTCATGGATACTAGTTGGGTTCGTAACCTGCTGAGCCACACAGGAATTCCTACCTTATTTATTTTATACATAGTAGTTTGTACCTCTTAATCCCCTGTTCCTATCTTCCCCCAACCTGTTCCATTTTCTTATTGGTAAGCACTAGTACTCTCTATCTGTGAGTCTGTTTCCATTTTGTTACATTCATTCGTTATTTTATTTTTTACTTTACATGTCTAAGTGGTAAAGTCCAGTGTTTGGCTTTCTCTGTCTGACTTATTTCACTAAGCATAATACTCTCCACGTCCATCCATGATGTTTCAGAACTTTATCCTTTTTTTTTGGCTGCACCTGCAGCATGCAGAAGTTCCCAGGCCAGGGATTAAACCTGTGTCACAGCAGTGACAGTGCCTGATCCTTAACTCACTAAGCCACTAGGGAACTCCCAGGATTTCATTCTTTTTTATGGCTGAGTAGAATTCCATTGTATATGTATACCACATCTTTATTCATTCATCTATTGATGAACAGTTAGTTTGCATCCATATCAGATTGAATCTGTGCCTGTGGCACAGTGACAACCAGATCCTTAACCCACTGAGCCACAGGGGAATTTCTAATATATTTTTAAAATAAAATAATTCCAGGATTTGGTCTGGTATTTTGGAAAATGATAATAGTCCAAAAGAAAAGTCAGCATGTTCTTTATAGTGTACTTCTTGCCACTCTCTGGTGAATAGACTTATGCAACACATGTCCAGAGACATCCAGTGGCCAATAAATGGTCAGAATTATAAGGTTTTCCTCCAATGTGCTTACCAAGCTAATTTGCTCCTATTTTTCTTTTACAGTTTCAGCTCCTAGCTTCAGCTCTATTTAAATCTGGTTCAGATTTCACAGCTCTAGGTAAGTGTTCCAGTGTAGTTTATCCAGCCATATGCCCTAGCATTTGGGAGGTTGGATTTTGATTTCTTTTAAATGAAATATCAGATGACATGTCATTCAAACAAATGAAGCAAATTTCAAGATAGCATGCAAAATTTCTAATAATCTGCCACAAAGTTATTTTCCAAGCATTAGTCACCAGTTCATGGATCAGTTTACAGTTCCTATTATACCAATTGCTGGATTATTACGTAAACAGATGGCAATAGAAGCCTAATAAAAATAAATTAATTTGTATAGCATTGTTTTGGAATGTAGGCTGTATTACTGATATATACTTACCATGAGACAACACTTGTGGGTTGAATGGTTTTCCTCTCATTTTGCTCTTTGTGGAATTGTGCATTATCAACAGAGTGGTTGGGGTGGGCAATGAAATGAATGTTTGGGATTAGAAATATGGGTTATCTCTTTCCTGAAAATGGGAATTTTTGTGTGTTTCTTAATTGTTCAAGTGTTTCTCAGACATCCCAGATATGGGCATCAGTGTTTACTTAATAGTACTCTTATTTAGTATTAATGAGTTATTAAAGTAGTTAAATTAGATTGTAGTAGGTGGAGGCTCTAGAAGTTTCAGAACCCACAACTTTAGTCAGGCGACTTTTCAAGGATCCTATTGTTAGGATAAATCATTATAGCTTCGCTTTTACAAAGAACGTATCTTTTTGAGATATGGAAATTCCTAGCTTTCCTCTTTTCATTATAAAATGCAGTTATACTGTGAATGCATATTAATCTCATTAATGCTGGTGCCGTTTTTATTTTGCCTTAAAGTTGAGCAATAATATTTTCTAGCATATGTAATATAAATACTTCTCTTTGTCTTTGGAATAAAATAACACTTTGGAATATCAGTGTAATTTCTTCAGTGTCTGTCCTCTTGTCTCTTAAAAGTGAAACATACTTCAAAGAAAAAACACATGTAAAGAATTCTGGTGTTTTTCACTGGCATGGGAAAGAATAGCAAGTGTTTCTTGGGGTCCTGCCCTTTCTTCTTCCATAACAAGTAATTGAGCTTCACTACGGATCAAGGCCACTCCATCTGGAGTTTAATTCCAGATTAGATGTAGAATTCCACTAAGCAAGAGTACTGCTATAAAACATAGCTCCAGTAGCTTCTCCTAAAAGTTTAAATAATTGTTTACGACTGTTCCACTCACTCAAGGGCTTTTAAAAGATGTTTTCAGATGGTATAAGCATAATTTTTTTTTGTCTTTTTTTAGGGCTGCACCCATGGCATATGGAGGTTCCCAGGCTAGGGGTCAAAGTGGAGCTACAGTTGCCAGCCTACACCACAGCCACAGCAACACCAGATCGGAGCCGCATCTGTGACCTACACCACAGCTCACGGCAATGTCGGATCCTTTAACCTACTGAGCAAGGCCAGGGATCCAACCTGTGTACTCGTGGATGCTAGTCAGGTTTGTTTCTGCTGAGCCACTATGGGAACTCCTTGCATAATTTTAGAAATTTCATACTCTTTTGAATTTTGTCATTTGAAACAGATTTAGTGATACATGAATTGGGAACCTGGCACATAGATACTCAGTTTGAATGAATGTGTGCCTTGTTAGGTATGAATACTGCCGCCCAGAACCATTATTTTTATTTTAGTGGTGGACAACCCTAAAATGTCTCTGGCTGACTTATATTTAGCCTTAGAACAAGAATTTCTTGGCAGTCATTTAAATATATTAGACTGCTGTCAGCAAATATTTTACCTTTAACTTACCTCCTTTCATCTTTCTCTGCCCGATTCGCCATCAGGTAATGTTTTGCAGAACAGTTTGTTTTACTTGGATTCTAAACAGACTACATATACACTGAGATCAATACAAACACAGTAGAAAAAAAATACAAAACAGGAAAAGTCCAATGGGATTTTGTTTCCAATGTCATCTGAAGAGAGCAGTTTGTTTAGTAGTTAAGCGATAAGAGTGTATTATAGTGGTTAAGAGTCAGAATATAGGTTTAGGAGTTCCCGTCATGGCTCAGTGGTTAACGAATCCGACTAGGAACCATGAGGTTGCAGGTTCGGTCCCTGCTCTTGCTCAGTGGGTTAACGATCCGGCGTTGCCGTGAGCTGCAGTGTAGGTTGCAGACGCGGCTCGGATCCCGCGTTGCTGTGGCTCTGGTGTAGGCTGGCAGCTCTAGCTCCGATTCGACCCCTAGCCTGGGAACCACCATATGCCACAGGAGTGGCCCTAGAAAAAGGCAAAAAAAAGACAAATAAATACAATAAAAGTAACTTTGAGGAGTTCCCTGGTGGCTCAGCAGGTTAAGGGTCCAGCATTGTCACTTCTATGGCTCAGGTCACTGCTGTGGCACAGGTTCAAAGTGATCTTTAATCATTAATTTCTTCATGTGTAAAGTAGAAGTAGTGAGAGTGCTTACCTCAAGTTGTTGGTTTGAAAAATAGTAAAATAAATAAAAGTCAGCTCTGGCTCAGATTTGATCCCTGCCCAGGAACTTCCATGTGCCGTGGGTGCAGCTGAAAAAAGAAAATATAATAATTATTAAATAAATAAATAAAAATAAAGTACAGTGCTCTTCCACGAATGAGGAACCTTAGGTGTTTCATAGCATTTACTGTGCCCTTTTAGCCTTTATTCTTGCCAAATCTACCAAACCTATATTCCAGCAAGATACTTCCTTCAGCCTCCTGTCTCTAGCCCACATGGTTTTGGGGGATTGTTTTGTCCATACCCACAGCATACGAAAGTTCCCTGGCCAAGGATCAAACCTGCAGCACAGCAGCAGCCTGAGCCACTGCAGTGACAATGCCAGATACTTAACCTGCTGAGCCACATGGGTACTCCTTAGCCCACATGTTTACAGGTGATTTTTGTATAGTAATAAATTTATTTTAGAAAAAAGAAATGTACAAAGAAAATTCTCTCATTCTATCTAGGACAAAAATGAGGATCCTTACTGTTTCTTCACCATAAATAGGAAAAGCTACCTAGTTTGTATAGGATGTTAACTTAAAAGTATGTTCCTAATAGGTTACTCTTTTAGAGCAGTCATTGTCTTCAGTTATAGTAGTGGCAATAAAGTGATAGCTAATATTTATTGAGCTCTTACTGTGGGGCCCAGTACTATCTAAACACTTTACATGTCATAACTCATTTAGTTTTCATAGTTAACCCTATAAAGTAGCAGTAGTATGATCCTTTTTTATATATGAAGAAACAAATTTGCTCAGGAACAGTGCTAATGAATAGTGAAACCAGAATTCATATCCTAGTAGTTTGAATTTAGAGCTCATTCTCTAAGTCACTAACTGTACTACCTGTCATTGAGCTTTACCAGTTTCCACTTAAGTTCCTCATTCTGCTGTGTGGTGAAAATGACTTGAGAGAAACAGTGGTTGGGAGCAAGAGGTTTTGAATCAATACCCTTTTTTTGTCCCATCTCTACCATTTAAATAGACATGTTGCTGTTGATGAGTTTTACTGGTACCCCACCTATTTTTTTTTATGTTTTTTTTTTTTTCAGTGTTGACAACAGATAAAGTTTTAAGATTCTCTTTGAACAATGTCTCTTGGTCTCGGTCTCCTTCCTTCAAGTGTAACCACCCATATCTGGCAGATATTTACACATGAACATACAGATAGAGTTGATTCTCATTATTCACAATAGTATTCTGTAAAGTCACCTGTAACACTGAATTGGTGAATACTGACCCATTGCTCTTATGGAAAAGAGTTAGATGAGGAGTTCCCGTCGTGGCACAATGGTTAACGAATCCGACTAGGAACCATGAGGTTGCGGGTTCGGTCCCTGCCCTTGCTCAGTGGGTTAACGATCCCCGGCGTTGCCGTGAGCTGTGGTGTAGGCTGCAGACAAGGCTTGGATCCTGCGTTGCTGTGGCTCTAGTGTAGGCTGGTGGCTGCAGGCTCCGATTCGACCCCTAGCCTGGGAACCTCCATATTCCACGGGAGCGGCCCAAGAAATAGCAAAAAGACAAAAAAAAAAAAAGAAAAAAGAAAAAAAAGAGTTAGATGAGCCTCTTGTCACAGAATTTTTGTCAGTTTTTGTCAATATATAATGTTGTTTTAGGTGTGTTTCTGTTGAAAGACACTTTCCTTATTTTTTTGTATTGCTGATTCATTAACAGAGAACTCATGCCAATAGCAGTATAACTCATTCCTGAACAAAGCCTATCTAATGTGTCTTTTCTCCACAAGGCACATCACCGTCCTCTTATACTTGGGACCCTAGCCAAGACTTCCACACTACACTCGGGGGCCATTTTAAGCTGTGAAGTCACCAACAAAACACAAAATGTGTGTCTCCTAACCCCAAACTCCCTCCCCTCCTCCTTGGCAACCACAAGTCTATTCTCTATGTCTATGAGTTTGTTTCTGTTCTGTAGATAGGTTCGTTTGTGCCATATTTTAGATTCCACATATAAGTGATCTCATACAGTATTTGTCTTTCTTTTTCTGACTTCATGTAGTACAAGAATCTCCAGTTCCATCCATATTGCTACAATTGACATTATTTTGTTATTTTAAAATAGATAAGCAATGAGATCTTGCTGTATATATAGCACAAGGAACTATAACCAATCACCTGTGGCAGAACATGATGAAAGATAATATGAGAAAAAGAATGTGTGTGTGTGTGTTTGTGTGTATATACAACTGGGTCACTTTGCTGTACAGCAGGAATGGACAGAACATTGTAAATCAACTATAATAAAAAATATTTTTAAAAAACACAAAATGTGAAAAACATAACACCCAATAGACTGTGAAAAAGACAGTTGTCTATAGTATGAGAGCTGAAACAGGAAGGCAGGGCATTACCTAGTTTGACCTCAGCCAAGAACATATGCATGTGGCAACTCAAATTTTTTGCCACTGTGCGCATGTCTGTGAGTGACCACAAAAATGGCACAGATACTGATTTCAGGGTTACGAATTTTAGCAGGTAGGCAAATGCACAGATACGGCATCTGTGAATAATGAGGATCAACTATATATATGCACAGGTTTAGATGGATGGTTTTGTGTGTTCCAGTTTCATTTATTGGGTAATTTAAAAGCATGTATTCTCTGCATATTTTTTTTGATGTGGCTTGGAGATTTTTGCATGAAACTGTACTAGATTTATTGTATTCTTAAGTGATACACAATATTCCATAAAAGGGATCTACCTTAGTTTAACCATTCATCTAATGATAGTGTAAATTTCAAGTTCCTCGTTGGTAAATGGTGAATAAAAATAAAAGGCATTCTCTTGAGGGTTAAATGAACTTATTTAGCACATTGCCTACAATTTAACAAGCACTCATGTAGTTAATAAAAATAAATAAATGGGCTTTGGAGTCAGACAGACAGGGGTTCACACTCCATACTCTTCCCTCACCAACTATGATAATTATTAAATTACTGACTCTCTCTAATCTAAGCTGTCTCATCTGAAATTGAAGTTTTATGATAACTACTTCTTTTTTTGTCACAATGAATGTTCATTGTGAATTCATTGTCACAGTGAATGGTCATATATAAAGAACCTAACATGTAGTAGGGGTTCAGGTGTTGTTTCCTTCCCTCCTAAATCATTTGATCTCATCAAAATGGTTTTATTTTATAGAGTACTGTCACAGAATCAGTGTCTTCTCTTAAAAACATAATGTAGGAGTTCCCGTGGTGGTGCACTGGTTGACAAATCCGACTAGGAACCATGAGGTTGCGGGTTCGATCCCTGCCCTTGTTCAGTGGGTTAAGGATCCGTCTTTGCCATGAGCTGTGGTGTAGGTTGCAGACGAGGCTCAGATCCCGCGTTGCTGTGGCTCTGGCGGCTACAGCTCCGATTCAACCCCTAGCCTGGGAACCTCCATATGCCGCGGGAGTGGCCCTAGAAAAGGCAAAAGACAAAAAAAAAAAAAAAAAACATGATGTACCAAGAGTTCCCTGGTGGTCTAGTGGTTAGGATTCAGTGTTTTCACCACTGTAGCCCAAATTCGATCCCTGGTCTGGGAACCGAAATCTCACATCAAACCACTGCACACTGCAGCCAGGGGAGGGGATATATATGTATATGTATGTGTGTGTGTATATATATATATATATATATATACACATATATCTTTATGTATGTTATACACACACACACACGCATAATGTACCACAACATTTTTACAAAATAAGTTGAAAATAAAGCAATTTTGAAAACTCCAGAGCATAAAATAGAAAATAAGAATATAATCTCACCATTTAGAAATAGCCATTTTTTTATGCTTTGGAGCTATTTCCTTCCATTAATTTATATGATAGTAGGCTTTGTTATATCTTAAGCTCATCTCAAAAAAGTAAACATTTGCCCTTACACTTAAAATAGTAATAATTTTTTTAAAAATAAAGATGAATGTACCTTTCTTGAGGCGTTATTTTCCTTCCAGGAAACTGGTATCCTTGGCAATGTTCTTTCTGCTTTGTTCAAATTCTTTACGAGATTAAAAGATGAATGGCATCTAAAACTGTCTTCTGAGTTGAACAAAATTTGGTCCAATTTTAAATAGTCTTCACTGAGTATCATGGCATATATAACTTTGACACTATTTCTGTTTCCGATAGTACTCAGCAGGGCTCTCAGGCCTCTGTTAGTCGTCTTAGGAATGGGGAAAATCAAGAGTATTTTTTTCATTTTCGTATGTGTGTAAGATTTTTTTTTTTTTTTTGGTCTTTTGTAAGAAATTTGAAGTAGCTGGGAGCAATACACCAACTGACTAAAGGAAAGAGGCATCTCAGTGAATATTTCCTTGGCTGGAGTGAACTTGAAAATTAAATATTACTAGAGGTTAAAGGGAGAAAAAAAATCCTGCAGTTAAACAGTCTTCACCTTTTAAGAATAGAATATTCATTTGGATAAAAGGACTTCATTGCTCTCTATTTTTCACAAAATGTGTGCCTAACATAGAGTCTGGTGCCTAGTACCATAAATGGTATTTACTATGTGCCAGGTACAATTCTGTGTATTGTGATTTTTTTTTTGTCTTTTGTCTTTTGTCTTTTTAGGGCTGCATCCGTGGCACATGGAGATTCCCAGGCTAGGGGTCAAATCGGAGCTGTAGATGCAGGCCTATGCCACAGGCACAGCAACACAGGATCCCAGCCGCATCTGCAACCTATACCACAGCTCACGGCAACACCAGATCCTTAAGCCACTGAGCGAGGACAGGGATCAAACCCGCAACCTCATGGTTCCTAGTCGGATTTGTTTCTGCTGCACCACGACAGGAACTCCTAAATGCATTTTTTAATGATCTTTATTTTTTCCATTATAGCTGTTTTACAGTGTTCTGTCAAGTTTCTACTGTACAGCAAAGTGACCCAGTCACACACACACATATATATTCCTTTTCTCACATTATCCTCCATCATGCTCCATCACAAGTGACTAGATATAGTTCCCAGTGCTATACAGCAGGATCTCATTGCTTATCCATCCCAAATGCAATAGTTTGCATCTATTAACCCCAGACTCCCAGTCCATTCCACCCCCCTTCCTTCTCCCCCTTGGCAACTGCAAATCTGTTCTCCAAGTCCGTGAGTTTCTTTTCTGTGGAAAGGTTTATTTGTGCCATATATTAGATTCCAGATATAAGTGATATCATATGGTGTTTTTCTTTCTCTTTCTGACTTAATTCACTTAGTGTGAGAGCCTCTAGCTCCATCCATGTTGCTGCAAGTGTCATTATTTTGTTCTTTCTTAAGGCTGAGTAAGTATTCGATTGTGTATACATACCACATCTTCTTAATCCATTCATCTGTGAATGGACATTTAGTTTGTTTCCATGTCTTGGCTACTGTGAATAGTCCTGCAGTGAATATAAATGTATTTCTTAACTCTGTATTTTCATTCAGTTCTCTGAGACTACTTTCGGCTCTCAGAGGCTTCATGATTTTCTTTTTTTTTTTTTTTTTTTTAATCTTTTTACACCTGCAGAGCATATGGAAGTTCCAGGGCTAGAGGTCGAATCAGAGCGGCAGCTAAGGCCTACACCACAGCCATGGCAACACCAGATCTTTAATCCACTGAGCAAGGCCAGGGATCCAACCTACATCCTCACTATGTTGGGTCCTTAGCCCACTGAGCCACAACAGGAACTGCTTAGACCACTTTCCAAAGACACCTTTCATTTTTATTAGGTTTTTATCATTAAAAAATGTTTAGGGGAGTTCCCTTCATGGCGCAGCAGAAACGAATCCAACTAGGAACCATAAGGTTGCAGGTTCGATCCCTGGCCTCACTCAGTGGGTTAAGGATCTGGTGTTGCCATGAGCTGTGGTGTAGGTCGCAGATGTGGCGTGGATCTGCCGTTGCTGTGGCTCTGGCGTAGGCCGGCAGCCACCGCTCTGTTTAGACCCCTAGCCTGGGAACCTCCATATGCTGCGGGTGCAGCCCTAAAAAGGACAAAAAGACAAAAAAAAAAAAAAAAGTTTAGGATTTCCCTGTGGTGCAATGGGTTAAGGATCTGGTATTGTCGCTGCAGTGGCACGGGTCACTGCTGTGGCACGCACGGGTTTGACCCTTGGTCCAGGAACTTTCACATGCCACCTGTGTGACAAAAACAAATTTCAGTGGTCAAAGCATTAAAAAGTCAGAAAAGAGGAATGAAAATTCCTCAGTGGACTAGAAGAGGAAAATAAGCATTAAAAAGTCAGAAAAGAGGAATGAAAATTCCTCAGTGGACTAGAAGAGGAAAAGAAGATAATTCAGTATTAGTTTCTAAAGTACTGGTCATTCTGGATGGCGTTCACATAATTACATTTAATCTGCACAATAAATTTATGACATAAGCAGGATTGTCACAGGTTTATAGCTAAGGAAACAGTTGTGGAAAGTCTGATTACCTTACCCAAGACCATACCACTGCTGGGTAGTAGAGCTAGAATCAGGACTCATGTCTGTCTGATTTCAAAGCCTGATTTGGTTTTTGTTTTTCCATTATATGTTGCTGTTTTTCTGTTACATGTTGAGTTTTAACTACAGTGGGTGAGTTTCTTTGTATTTCTTCTTCACCAGGCTTTTCGGATGTGGATCACACCTATGCTCAAAGAACTCAGCTCTTTGACACCTTAGTAAATTTCTTTCCTGACAGCATGACTCCTCCTAAAGGCAACCTGGTGGACCTCATCACACTGTGACTGAAGAATCCCTGGATAGAAATGGAGCACAGGAGTCTGCTTTCAGTATTTTGGATTTCAACTCTGTTGACTGACGGTTAGGCTGCAGTGACCGAGGACTGCACCAGAATTTTGAAGGGATCTTTGCTGTCACAAGTTTTAACCCTGTTCTGTCATACCTAACCTCAACCCTATAGTCCTCATCCCATTCCTAAATTAGACTAATAAAGTGAAATTGATATACTTTCCATTTAAATACATATATTTTTTCTTACTTTTAAGAATTCATGAGTATAAAAAAAAATAATCAGGCAGTATATACCCTTTTCTGATTTTTATTTCATTTTTATATAATTGGGACAAGTAAGCACTGTTCACAGACTCAGTGCTACAAGAATTGGGATTTTGTTGTTGGGTTGTTCGGCCTTTTTTCTTTCTCCTTCCCTCCCATTTCACTTTACCTCGCATCACAGAACTGCTTGTAAGTGATATGTAACATTTGTTTACCTCTTTACTTCATTCTTAACAGTATATAGTTCTGTGGGGCAGTTGATGTATGTTTAAGTGATATATGTGTCTTTGTTGACTAGAGTCTTGTATTACATTAAACAATAGGAGGAACAGAGGGCTCAAATTTATGCTCCTTGTCCTAGAACTAAAAAGTGAAACCTGAGGTTGATCCAGGCACTTATCTGAGATTGGTATATAGTATTTCTCTGATGATATATTTTGTAGTGGATATTACAAAGCTTTGAGTCACAGAAACCTTAAACAGGCGAGAATATAGTTCAGAACCCTTAAGAGCCATTCTCAAAATTACCAGCAGGAGAATTCTAGTAGTGATTAATATGTTCATTGATACCTTTGTAACAATTTTGGGTGAAAATGACTTTTTCCCCCAGTAGCGCCGTGCCGGACCAGGCCTTTGATTTCTTCCCTGTGCTATCTCTTTGTAGCATTTTCATTTGGGAGGGTGAGTTTCCAGAGCTACACTTTTGTTTATTGCCATACGCATTAGCTTCCCTATGTCTACTTCTAAACACTGATATTTTAAAGCATAATGGTTCATAGTTGTCCAGGGGAATGCAGCTGACTTGCATTTCATTAAGCACACAGCCCAGGCTTCTTTTAATGGAGAAAAATAATGGTGCAAATATTTTTTTATCAAACTGAGGCAGATGGGCTTTTCCACTCTTCCTTTTGCTTATTTGTTTTGGTTTTAGTTTGGTTTTTTGATGAGGAGTGGAGATACATATCATTCCGTGATATGCTGTGGAATGCAATATAGGAAACTTCTACCTGGCCAGTGCTTATTGGCTCAGAAAGTGTGCTGCCTACAACTGATACCCACCCTGCTTAAAGCAAACTAAGTATAATTAAGTGGCCATCAGTCCAGTGGCTCTTCCTAATGAATGACTTTAGAGAATTTAGTATGTATCTGTGTAGCAAGATTAGGCCTCACCAAAGAGAGAAGAAATTGATTTGCACTTTTGAGAAGTCTCATGTATAAGAATTGGGACTTTTAGTTTTTTGAAGGAAAGAGACTTTGAGGTCCCTCTTCAGTCTGTTGATATTACATGGTTTCATGAAAGTCTTTGGGAGTAGGCAAAAATATACCTGTCTTAGTTCCAGGCTTGAATCTTGGGCTCCTTGGCTTTCCAAGCATATCCCAAAGCAATCAGTAGTGATTTATTAAACAATTAGATTTGTTCCTTACTTATGAAAGATATAATACATAATTCAGTAAATACTAAGTTGTGTAGCTGCAGAATAACCAACTGACTTTACAGGTGAGCAGATAGAATCTACTTACATACTTACACAGCTTCATAAAGGATTTCCCTGAATGACATAAAACATTAATATTGCTAATATTGTAGCCTGTTGAACTTGCTAAGAATTTCTGAATTTAAAAAGCTCTAGTTTTGCTTACTATGAATTCTGGCACTTTAAAAACAGTAACCAAATGAAATTCTGCTGCCCTCCACCATTTATTCTTATGGTCATTTTTTCCATTAGTTCCTTAGACTCTATATTTACAGGGAACTCAGTTCTTGAACTCAGTGATTTTGCTTTTATTTTTCCCTGACTCTACTAGCTCTTTTTTTGTTGTTGTTGTTTGTTTGTTTTGTTTTGTTTTTGGGTGTTTTTGTTTTTGTCTTTTTGCTATTTCTTGGGCCGCTCCCGTGGCATATGGAGGTTCCCAGGCTAGGGGTCGAATCGGAGCTGTAGCCACTGGTGCACAGCAATGCAGGATCTGAGCTGCATCTGCAACCTCCACCACAGCTCACGGCAATGCCGGATCGTTAACCCACTGAGCAAGGGCAGGGACCGAACCCGCAACCTCATGGTCCCTAGTCGGATTTGTTAACCACTGCGCCACGACGGGAACTCCTAGCTGTGTTTTTAAATAGGCTTGTTTTTAGTCTCATCTTTCTCACTTAAAAGCTTTTCCCTTTTCTTCAGTTATAGAATTTTTTTTCACTAACATGTTTAAATGGAGTTGAGTCATAGCAAACCATTTAGTGTTGCTTAAGTAACACAGACTGTACTTAGGAGGCTATTGTCTAGATAAGTCAGAATGTGTACTGTTGAGCTTGAATGGGGCGCTGCTGGTAATGATTGCGGGAGAATGTAGGGCTTCATTATATCCATGACCAGGATTGACACATTGCTCACATTTCACATCAGAGCCCTGATCTGAAACCTGTTTATATAGTGTGGAGCTACCTGTGTTTCCAAGTATTCCAGCAGTATAAATTAAATAATCTAATTTGGTATTTAGATACATTGTTGAGGTAGCCAAATATCTATGCTTTCCTGCTTAATTCTTCGATGCTAGCTTAGTTAGTCCCAGACTCAAACACCTTGTTTTAGATGAACTAGTGGCGGTACAATTTGCTCAATTTCATTATCCCTAGCTTCAAGTCCATACCCATTTCTCTTTTTCCTAGAGGAATTTTTTTTTTTTTTTTTTTTTTTTTTTTGGCCATAGCATGTGGCCAGGTCAGGGATTGAACCTGTACCACAGCAGGGACCCAAGCTGCTGCAATGACAACACTGGGTCCTTAACCTGAGCCACAAGGGAACTCCTCCAATGGAATATATTACTCCAAAAAAGTAAACTAGAAATAAGCTAGAGCTCTCATATTATTTTCAGTGCTTGTACCTCATGAGAAATTATCTGATTTGCAAGATACTTCTAAAGTGCATTTGCATTTTGTAGAATAACAGAGACCTCCTGTGGCCAGCTTGATTAATTCAAATACATCCGTTTCTTATGAAGCAAAGGAATTCAGACTTGGGTGCCTAACTCCGTGCTAAAGCTGACAGTATTAACTTTTAACAAGGTCTTTTTTGACCTGGTTTTCATTAGAACTGACTTGCCCATGTCTGATAAGTCAAAACTAATAGAAAACATTAGAAAGTTGATTTATCATGGGAAGTCTGGTTGGGTTTAGAGCTCAGTAATTTAAGATTGTAAAACTGCGTTCTTCAGTGAAATATGTCTGCTGAATATAAATGGTTTGCCAGCTTATCTGTCTTGTGGATCTCTTCTCATCTGCCTTAAAAGTTCTATTTATAGATACATTAATAGTTTCATGTTTTAAAATCTAATTTACAAATAAAAACTAGTTTGAGGCACTTCATCATTTGGTGAGAGATTGAGAATGATGGCTGATGAATCAAAAAGCACTTGGAAAGGAATATGTATCTGATTTTATTTTCTGAATTATTTTCAGTGTCATGGTTAATTACGTGACGAAGTCACCCTATAATTATTCTTAACACCATGTGAAATTCATTGGGTAATTGTGGGTCATTTGATTATTTCCTGGGTGAATGTTATATTAACTCTAGCTGGTTGAATGCTGCAGGGCAGTTGAGAATTAAATTTGGAATTGATTTCTGTGGTAGAGGATCATTACGTTGGTTGCGTACTCGAAACAAGATCATCTAGCTATTAAAAATA
This sequence comes from Phacochoerus africanus, assembly GCF_016906955.1. Taxonomy (NCBI): domain Eukaryota; kingdom Metazoa; phylum Chordata; class Mammalia; order Artiodactyla; family Suidae; genus Phacochoerus; species Phacochoerus africanus. The sequence goes on along the minus strand of NC_062559.1, from coordinate 17,472,781 downwards.
AATCATTTGTTAACTGTTCTTAAAAAATACGTGTTCATATGCAGTTTCTTCCTTTTGCAGACATTCTGGCCTGCACATTCCCTAAGTGTTCAATTTTTAAGATAGTCCTTGATCTGAAAAGTGTAGGCTCCCTCAGAAAAAGTTTGTGGTTATTAGAGGAGCAATCATAGAGGGTCTGTGTGTGACAACAGTTGTAGATTACGTCTTTGGGTTCTTTCACTCACAATTTTTATAGTCAAATAACCTTATTCTTTGGTGACTTTTGACTGTGGCCTGCCTCTCACTGTTATTTGTATGAATGCTGAAATGATGTGGAAGTTTTAAAGTTTGTTGAAATGATTAATTAGGAGCTAACTAGATCAGAACATTTGTTTTAGCGAGGAAGAGTCATGATTGCAGTTTATTGATTTCTTCACCAAATGCTTTCTCATTTTTTTCCAAAAAATAAAACTATCTTAAGAGATTTTATTCATACATAATCTTGAAACCTTGATTTCTTCCTACCCACCAAATACTTTCAATTGTTTTCATTATTTTTCTTAGCTCATCTGGCTTTATTCTTTGCTTTTTTAGCACTAAACTTCCTAGATTTTCTGTGGCATTGCTTCAAAGTGTTATACTCCTTGCAGAAAACAGGTCAAAATCTGAGGCAAACATGCTCTTTTATCCTTGTTTACAACAACAGAATAGTGAGATTAAAAATCGTACATTATTATAGAATTTGTAATGTTCAGGCACTGCTATAAAAAATACTTGAACCATTTTCACTTAGGGAATAGTAATACAGCTGTAGAAGCTTTAGGAAAGGAGCCAGTGTTGGCTGCTGTCCCTGGCACTAGGACATACAGTCATAAAACTGTTGATAAGGTGCAAGTTTCATAGCAGAGCTCATAGAATTCAGCACTTCACCAGAATGTCCATTTGCCTATTGTCCTCTCTGTATTTTTAGCCTTTTCCCCCACTCCGACCTCCCCGAGTAGCATTGATTTTCTGCTAAAGTTGGAATTTGTGTTAAGAATTCACTTTTAATTTCTGAGATAACTGAATATCAGGAATAGCTTTGCTTGCTATGAATTTGATACTCATTTTTTCTTAAATAAAATTAGTGATCTTATAAATGTCTCTCCCCCTCGAGAATGTGCGTTTAGCTCGAATTCTGAATGACAAAGTCTTATTCCCAATCATAGCCAGTGATGAAATCCTCTGACAATAAATTCTATAGCCCTTAACCCAAGGAGTTTACAGTAAACTAGGTTTTCTAGTGGTGCAGAGATATCTTTGTGGAAAAGCACGTCACTGTCTGTCTTTTTCTGTCAGGTAACACTCTGCAGTTACAGATCTTGAACTGGATCCCAATTCAGAACTTAAGAACTTGAACACCAAAGGGTAGCTCTAGTTCATCTTCCACAACAGTTATTATTTGAAATAAGATTTCCAAATCTATGCTATCATGTCCTCAAACACTATCTTAACTGTATTGAAAATAGAACGTCATATGGCTGTTATCTAAGGGCTGTGAGGTCAGCAACAAAAAAAGTGGGTGGTGTTTAGCAGAGAAGTAGGCCACTTCTATCACTTGTAATTGTGAACTAATTTGTCTTTTTATTTGCTGGACAAACAGTCTCCATGAACTTGTGCACAATGTCCTGTTTTGCCTATCTGTGGCATTTTTACTTGGAGATAGTGAACTTCAGGAACAGAACTAGAGAGAATGAGGGTATGTTAGAGGAAGAATAAAATAGGAGCTTTTTGCTCATGGATCTGAAGGTCCACAAATCTAAAACAAAAGAAAGCTCTTCATTTATAACCTTAAATTTAATGCAGTGCTGAGAAGAAGAGTATCAAAAGGGATCAAAGTTCAGTTATTCTGAATAGTCTTTGGAAAGCAGCATTTCTTGGTTAATCGCTTTTCTTACCATCTCCCAAATACTTGATAGCGATCTTAAAACAGAAAACCCAGGGTAATAGGCTCTAGATCTTAAACTAGGTGAGCAGTTTCTTTTTTTTCTTTTTTTGTCTTTTGTCTTTTTAGGCCTGCACCTGCAGCATATAGAGATTTCCAGGCTAAGGGCTGGATCAGAGCTGTAGCTGCCAGCCTACACCACAGCAATGCCAGATCCTTAACCCACTGAGCGAGTCCAGGGATCAAACCTGCAACCCCATGGTTCCTAGTCGGATTCATCTCCACTGTGCCACGACAGGAACTCCAGGTGAGCAGATTTTTACGTACAGCTGAGTTCCTTGATAAGGATCCAGAGGGAAAATCAGCAGTAAAACATTTTAACATGCAGTTTTGGGGGCGCCCAGGAGACTTGCTTTTTCAAAAAGTTTTAACTTCTTTTGCAACACTGCTCGGTACCATCTGGGATGCTAGCATTCACAGCAGTTAGTTCGGATATCTGAGCTGTCTGCCACATGAATACCAGCCTGAGGAGATCATCATTCTTCAGTATCATTCAGTGCTTAACGAGTGCCAAATTAATTGGCAGGGAGGAAAAACGCTAATACACTGAACAGGCTTGTGTGCATGATTAAGGAGCTACTCAAGTAACCAATTTTGAGCTTAATTTCACTCCTTTGTCAACAAATCTCAAGAAAGCCTTTGTTATAGTTTCACTAGTAGTCATTTGGTTGGTGTTCATTTTCCAGCCCTTTAAAATAGGAAGAAAATTGTAATTTCATGTTCAACTTCTAACCCATACAGAATTGCACTGACATCAATTTAGTTTCCATGTTTTAAAATAATTATACATAGTCCAAAGGGTCTCTGTTTATTCTGCTTTGCCAGGAAATACATGAGTTCTGGGCTTGGCCTTAGAAGTATGTAATAATTTTGGCTTATTCTGTAGGTTTCCTCCACATCTATAATATGATTAATTAGAGAAGGTATCTAGAATAAGTTCAACTCCATTGCAACTGGCAGAGCTTTATAAATTCATTTTGCAACAAAGGAAAAGACCTTATACCATCAGGGCCCTGCCATCAGATTTTGGCAAGTGACTGTTTTAGCGCGTTGCCCTGTAGTTGCTGTGTTTACCTTATTAAGATGAAAGAAGGAAAACTGAGGGCAGAGGTATGTAGCTTTATATTTCCTGAATTGCCTCTTTTAGAAGTCTTAGAGAACTTGCATCTTTGTAAAGGCTTGGCTTAATTTTACACACACATATTAACTACACTTGCAAGAGCACTGAATACAAAGTTATAAGACATGTTAAAGTAATTGTATACCCAACCCCAAATTCATTAGTAGGGTATTAAAGTCCAAATGTTTAAATGCGGGTCGTCTATGGGGAAGATACATGTTTTTGAAAGTCATATATATATTTCCTCTTTGAGATATATTTTTCTTTCAAAAACAAGAGAAAAACGACCTAGTGACCAGTTGTAAATTGTTTTCTCCCTCAATTGTAAACCACCCTTTAGTGAAATAAAAGTGGACTCTCTTAGGCGTTACATTTAGCTTGACTAAGAGATGCTGTGATTGTGTCATTCTTTAAGCCTGATTGCTTTTTTGACTTATGTAAAATGTCTTTTCAATTGAATGAAAATAGCATAGTATTAATTTTCCTTTACATATTGTCTTCAGCTCAGTTTAGAAATTGTAAAGTAATGAGACATGTTTCTATGAGCAGATTCTTTGATGGAGATAGGTTTTTCTTCCCTGTCACCACTTCAAAATCTGTACAACTGAATCTGCAGCCTCAGAAGAGTACAGGAAAGTTTAGGGTCTCCTTTTCTTGTGTTGATCCTGGCAACAAAAAGATTTTCCGTCTTTTCAATGGAAGTGTGTGTGTTATATGCAGCTTGGGAAAGATGTTAGTTTTTTTGTTTTTTGTTTTTGTTTTTTAAGTCAACTCTTAACAAATTCGAAGTACTTATTGGCCAGAAATGCAGATCTCTTTAGATAGAGATAGAGCCTCAAAACCAAAGTTGGACTGGAAATTAGGTTGAGAGGGAAGATGAAGCTCCATCCATAGCCAATAGAACCGTGTCTTTCTGGGTCTGCTTTTTAATGCTATTGAGAGCTCCTTTTCTGTTCCAACAGCTCCTAGACTGGAAATAGGGTATTACAGTGAAAGTTGTAGAGTGTCGAACATCTTTTATGGGCCTTTTCGATAACAACATGTTGTTTTTTACGATTGAAAAAATATTTATCATAGAAATTTAGGAAATTATTACCGAGGTAAAGAAAGCAAGCCACTATTATTTAACTGGTGAGACTTAGGCATTTTATTTTCCTGACTTTCTTCTGTTACCCAACATGGTGAAGGCCGGAAGAAGTAAAACGAAACAAAAATCTTGACAGAGCCCTTCCTCCTCGTCTTTTACCGCACGCGTGGAGTCTCAGCCCTTGCTATATTCCTTTAAAGAAAGCGTTGCCCTTTTCTAGACAGTCCGAAAGCAATTCTGTTGATATATATCTTTCAAGCCTAAATTATAGATGTATTACCCCAAAGCTGCCTTGTTCAGGTCATTGGATGTTTTACCTCAAAGATTAATTTGAGTTTTTCAGCCCTTTTTGCACCATTATAGAAGTTTGGAGCATAGTCCCACCCCTGAAGAGCTTTCTGTTTAGATGGACTTTTTAATATGATGAAACTCACACCCAGAAAGGATGAAGTACTTTTGAAAGGCCAAGTGTACGCAAAGCAAAACACAAATTTAACGTCAAGTATATAAATAAGGAATCCTTGAAAACCAGAGCTCCCTTACCGTGCTTAGCAAACGTCTCTCCCCAAAAAAACGCATTCCTCTGTTTACCAGCTAAGATTTAGGATGTTTGTATTTCATTAGCCCTTTTCTTAACGTATGAAGGAAGCCTTTCAGGTTCTATTCCTTCCTTTCCCCTCAGTAGCAACCTGCATCCCGTACCTAAACCAGAAGTGGAAATCGCGAGGGCGGGAAGTCCGGAACACCGGGCATGAGCTAGTCGGAGGTTTTAAACAGGAGTGTTTTGAGACATCAGGTGTCTTCTCACATCATTCTTGTTCCAAGTCATTGTTGGGCTGTGTTGCGTGTGTTTTGCAGTCTTCTCCACCCCTCTCATGATCCTCCTTGCTTTAATCTTATTTTCAACCAATCCATATGGGCTTTTTAGGTTTTCGTTTTGTTTTGTTTCTTAGTACAAATAATGTTCTGATCCCAGTTTTGGTGAATGTGTTAACACTGCTTTGTGAATAAAATGAGTGATCTGCTGAACAATTGCAGTTGTAGAATTATGTTGTATGTAATGTATATATGGAGAAAGAATGTATTTTGTTCATTTTCTTAATAAAAAGTTATATATGGACGCTAAAAGATGTGCCTTGTGTTTGAAAAAACTGCTTTCGAAGTCAACTTTTTAAATGTTTGTATACTTTGCGATTGTCAATATTTTTCCCCAAAACAGGTGAGTTCTATTCAGACTTCCAAAGACAGAAAAAAATATATGCTGTAGAAAAGCCTTGCTTTCATTGAGGCAGTTCTAAAACAAAGACGTTCTGGTGGCTCTTTCAAAGCGTCTCAGAGAAATTTCCATTTTTAAAGAATGCTGGTAAGTTATTTCCTCAAATGGTGGGTTTTTTAAAAATGTGCTGTCAGTGACCAGCAGGTATTTTATCTGTACGGTAAATTTGGACGTGTGTTTCCCGGGTTTTCTTTAAGGGGGACATATTTGTACAGGTAGGAACTAGAAGAAAAGCCTGAACTGAAATAGAAAACTGGAAAAGATAGTAAACAGACCTTGGAGGTGTTGAGAAATTGGGAAAGATTGGGAAAATTCTGGATCCCTGTTTCAGAAGAAGGGGAAAGATTTTAAGGGCTGAACTCTTAAAAAACAAAAATAAGACTCTAAAAATCAATGCTTTCTCTTTATAAATCAAATAATCCATCTCACTGCATAGCTTTAATTTCTAGAGTGTGCTTTAAGCATGGCTCATAAGTAACATTTCTTTTGTTTTCAAAACAGGAAAACATGATATGCAGTGATAAGGTGAGGAATTGGCCTTTCCTGGGTTAATCCTCCGGAGGATGGAAATATGGGTCACCACTTCCTCTCCCTTGACGTATTTGTCATCTGGTGGGATGGTAGCGAATAAGCAAAGAGGGCTTTGTGTTTAACACAGTTGAGATGCCAACGACTCCCACGTCGAGTATGGAAACCTACCGGAGACTTCCTCCCACCGGGCTCTCACCCGGGAAGAGCAAAGGCGGTGAGTTCTATCCTTTCCAGACCCCTTCTAGTTATAAGGAAGAAAGAAAAGCTATACAAGTGGCCTGTCCACTGCTGTGCTGGTAAGTTTTGATGGTTGACAAAACCCAAGAGGGGAGATGGGACACTTGGTAATGTCTGCGGCACCTGCCCTCTGAACATGGGCTGTGAGGATGGGTAGCCCAGGGCAGGGGTCAGGAACCCTGGGCTTACTTCTAGATCCACACGTGACTTCTGCGTAGCACTGGAAAGTCTCAACTCCTTTCTCCACCTTTTAAATGTTGGCAGCTAGGAGTCTATTTGCTAGGATCCCACTAACTTTTTAATCTATGAAATGTCAAGGTTGTTGAAAAATACTAGCCATCTCTGTATCACTACGTTACAGTAGCCAGTCCTACTCATTATTTACTCTGGTCCCCCTTGGGGTTCAAAAGAAATACATGGTTTGGAAGGGTTATGAGTGACAAGGGGACATGGCAAAACAACACCTCTTGGTTGGCAGGGAGGGAGCAGGGTGAATGACCTATTCAGGAAGAGCACGGAGTCTCCGAGCTTTGTGGTCATGATAAGCTATGAATCATTCTCAGAACAGTGTGCCTCAAGCATGGCCAGAGGCCTGCCCGAGTTCCTGGTACTTGTACGTCTTTCTGTGTCCTTGGCACACTCTTGAAGTTAACCTCAAAGTACCCCGAACCTGGCTCTGGTCCGCCCTTAAGGCTGTTAACTGCCTTTCCGAACTACAACATAAAAGGGAACTCATACTACAGTAGTTGCTTTCTAGAAACGCACTTCACCATTATTGGAACCCAAGCATTGCTGTGATATTGAGAAAATATAGGGCTGAGAGAGAAAAGATGTAGTTTCGAGGCCTAGTGGTACCATTTAAATAGCTGTGTGACTGCAGAATCCCTCGTCTCTGTACCCAGTTTCCCTGTGGGCAGAGTGGTGACAATTCAGTGATGACTACATGTGTAAAAATGTTTTGTAAATTATGTCAGGCAAATGGGAGAGATTGTTGCACAGCAACTATGAATGTGGGCCAGATTCACCTCACAGTTTCCCTTCTGCAAGATGGGAATGAGAAAAGTGTCCTCTTGCAGTGAAGAAATAGGTAGACGACGCCACCCAGGAGGTGAAAAGGGTCAGGATCACCTTGGACGTCTCCAGCTTAGGGACAGGCAGAGGCTAATTCTGAAAGATTCTTTTATGGGCAGAACAAGACCAGACCAGACTCGACTCCTTTGTTTTTTGTAGTTTTATTTGCCTTGCTTCTGCCAGTGGTTTCAGACCTGGTCAGGGTTCCACAGCCCCCCTGGCATCTCTGGTGGCAGGCATGTCACTCTCTTATCTGCGGCAGAAGTAGAGGGGGGAGGAAGGGGGTACAACAGTGCTATGAGGGAAATCGAGGCCCTTTCGGCTGGGATCGCCAGGGAGACCTGCCATCCCCTTCAGGGTGGCCCCCTGAAGCTTCGGTCCTATTCTCTCACTCTCTGGACCTGCATGTAGTTAAGTGGGCGTGACTACGAGCAGAGGTGGCTGCTTGGGTGTCCCATGTCCTCAGGGGCTTCAGTGATAAGACTCGTGCTCAAGTGAAGAATGGAAGCCAAGCAAGCAAACTACTAGGGCTTGAACCCGCTTACACGAAAGCACTTTAATTGACGGTATACAATTTCCCAAAATATACTTTTATAAGAAAATGGCAATAATTAAGAATAGTTTTTACAAACAAGTTTCTCAGTAAATTCCAGTGTACTTTAGACCCCTGTCCACTAAGACACACGCTCCCCCTGTCTGCCGGGCAAACTGTTTAACATTCACCAAGTTAAAAAAAGACCCACAGCAAACTGTAATCCCCTCCTTTCACTCAGTGTTGGGTTTTCACTAAACCCGAGTGAATCAGCTAATGACAAGGTTGAAACACACCACGCCTTTACTCTCGCCCCCTCTCCCTCCCCCTGGTCTGGTTCCCTTTGATCCTTAGTCCTACTGGTAGAAGCTCTTTATGTGAAAGCTCATTCAAAACTATTTCTTGGCAGAAAAGAATTGTTCTTAGACCTAAACAGCTCAGAAGATGTACAGCAGATCACTAAGCTTCCTACTTTGTCTTCATGCTCTCCCGGGCTTTGCTACAGGACGTTTGGGAAGGGAATTCTGTCCTTTGTGTCATTCTGGTGCCTGCCCTTCATTAGCAGTCCTTCATTTGTTGATTCTGAGGCACACAGCACTGGACAGTCTTCCAACCCAGGTTTTAATCCTGTTTCTGTCACTAAACATGTGATTTTGGCCAAGTCACTTTATCTTTCTGGGCATCAGGCTCTTTATCTGTTTCATTTTTAAAAAAAAAAAAAAAAAAAAAAAGCCGGGCCCGGGTTCAAAGCAGAGCATTTTGACGCCAACCTTCCCGTACTATGCTGGGACTTCACTGGGGAGGGGGTGAGGATCGTATTTAAAAATAAAAATGCCCAACCTACAAGACAAAGACTTTGTCATCAGTCTGTCTTATATTTCATTTTTCACTTAAAGAAAAACAGACTTATTACTTCTGGTAAAATAGACATTAGCATTCCTGTTTAGGGGGGAAAAAAGCTATCTCGCTTAGCTAACAAAGGTTTTTACAAAGTATATTCACTCAAAGCAGTGCAGGGTGGATTAACATGTGGCTGTTGTATTTACATTATCAAAAAATACGTATATATGTATCAGCTTGAACCTGTTTTTCCAAGTTTCTCTACTATAGGGTCAAAAAGATAAAGCTCAAGAAGTGGTTTAAATATACTTTCTGCTCACTTTCCTTATCAAGAGGAGGAAGAATCATCTTGTGTCTAGACTAGATTAAACCCGTATTCTGTCTTATGATGCAAAGAATTTTCTCTACCCCCTTCATAAGCATTGCTGCCTCTCTTCCCTCCCACGCGACAGCATGCTGCACTAGATTTTTGTCTGGTCATCAGATTCATGGTCTCTGGCCTTTTATGCAGTTTAGGAAAACAAGTCTGCCACTGAAATCAAGCTTATAATCTCTCTCTGGCACAACTTTGTTTGCAAGTCATGCTGAGTTCCCGGTGGCGTTCTTCTTCTCTCCTCTCCGCCCCAGAATCTGAATTACCAGATAGCATTAGAAGCCAGCAATGGCGGTGGGAGTAGATGCCCTTTACAGTTACACGGCGGTATGGCCTTTGACACGGGTGTCTAGCAGCAAGAGTGAGCCAAGGCAAGTTGCGCCAAAACGCTAGAGCAGTACAGTCCAGATGCACCAAAGGAAGAGACCTTCGAACCACCCAAAGCTCTTCGGGGTTCTCCCTGGACAGTGCCACGGTCATTCCTCCTGACCAAGCATCATTTTTACTCTCTAGTCTTTGCAGTCATCGTCTCTGTCTCCGTAGACCTGGCGCTTGCAGCCTTTGCTTGATTTGCGGAGACATACTTGCTGTACTAATCCAGTCTGGCCTCTCCCAGTGGCCATGATAGAAACCTCCCCCCACCCCCGCCCCGGTAGAAAGAACCAAATAGATCTTTTCCCACTGAAACAATATTTCCTCTTTTACCCCAAACTGGTATTCATCTCCAGCCTGCCAACCTCCAAATACTAGAGAATCAGGACACACACTTGAGGATCCTGGATAGCTTAGTATCTTTCTAGCTCTTGGGAAGCTCACTGGGGGACCTGCTTGAACCTCTGGCCTTCCTCTTCCCCTGGGTATCCAGTGGCTAAAGGCTATGAAGAGGGGATCAAGCAACCAAGGAAGGCTCACATCCTCCCCTTTAAGAAAAATAACCTGGAGTTTCCAGGTGGCTCAGTGGGTTAAGGATCTGGTGTTGTCACTGCTGTGGCACGGGTTCGATCCCTGACCCAGGAACTTCCACATGCCAAGGGTGTGGCCAAAAAAAAAGAAAAAAAGAACCTATCTTAAAGCAGATAGCCTATTTTATCGGAACTGCTGCAGCCTGGCCCTGCCTCTACGTACAGGGGGTCCAGCTTCTTTGCCCTGAAGGGACCACTTTCATTCTCCTAAGCAGTTGTGCCTATCTTCCTGGTTGGCTGCAGGGACTTTATCCCCAGGGACAATAGAGAGCATGGGCAAAACAGAATTCAATGCAGGACCCTCTTCTCAAAAAAACCCAAGGAAGCCTCCCTCTGCCCAGTCCTCAGCCCACTGCGCTTCCTCAAGCCCCTCCCCTGGGCAGCAGTCGGCATTCCGTTTCCCTGAGATGCCCCCAGAACCTGCGGGAGCACTGGCAGCCAGCCTTGCTAGGAACACAGAGAAGGGGACCCAGCCAGGCCCAGCTCTGCTCCCGGACAGAGAGAGGTGGCCGGGAACAGAAGGCCGGGCTGGGGCTGCCCCTCGTGCACCTTGAAGGGCACCTGGTGTTCTAGGCCTTTCTTGCCTGTGCACAGAAGCCTGGAATCTAACTGAAAGGGTCCCAGTGATTTGAGCTTTGGCCTTGGGAGGTGGAGAGCCAGATTCAAAGACCAACGAAAAAAGAAAACAAAACTCTCAGCAGCTTGCCAAGCCCCTAAGTTTCCAAAGAAACAGAGAGTAAGTAAAGCCTGTCCTTCCTGCTGTTTCAATCGATTGTCTATTTCAGATACATCTCAGCTGCCGGGGCCCCACGAAGCTCTGTCCTTAAGCTGCTGGATCTCAGAGGCTGCCTGAGCTGGAGCCCCCACCCCATCGCAGGGGCCAAGCAGTGACAACAAAATAGGAACACCTTGCCTTCGGTAGCTGCTGCTGCTTTTGGTGCCCGGTGGGAAGGGGCGGCCTCAAGGAGTGCCTCGGGGGGTGGCCAGGGGACCCATCCTGGGAGGAAGGGGTCCCCCTGTAGGTGGGTGCCTGGGCACACTTGTCCACACTGAGTCCTGTGTGCATTTGGTCCCAATCTCTGAAGAAATGCCAGGAAATGAGACTCCAGAGCAAGGACAGCAAGGTCACGAATGACCTGTGTTACTGCCAGGGGCCCTGGGACGGCGTGGGAATAAAAACTGAGTCAAGGGAGCGGGGACAACAAAGAGGACGGCACACTGGCGGTGGGTGACAGGAGACAGACGACGGGACACACTGGCGGGCGCTGACAGGAGACAGACGACGGGGCCTAGGCTTTGAAGTAATCAGATGCCACCGAGACGAGCCTGCCCTGCTCTCCCCTCCAGCCCATCAGCTCTGGAGGGTGGGCGTTGGGTCACCACAGCAGCGCAGTGTGCTGGGAACGGGCACCAGGCTGAAGGGAGGAAGCTCTGTTCTCATCCTGACACTGTCACCCAGGGGCTGGGTGACCTCGACTTTACCCTCTTTGGGCCTCGGTCGCCTGTCTGTGAAATGAAGGAATTCTACCAGGGGGTCTCCAAAGTCCCTCATACGGCTCTTGCCTGACCTCCCAGCGGCACTGAACTCAGGCACTAGTGGGTTATTTTACAAGAAGGTTCTACACAGAAGGTGAATTGTTCAGCTTGAAAAGGGAAAAATTAAGGCCTATGGGGATGGGAAGGCCTGCGAGTCCGCCCGCCCTCCCTCCCCAGTCTTTCCCTCCAAGGGGAAGGATTTTCCTCCCTTGTCCAAACGGCACTTGAGGTGGTTCGGCTGGAGCCCTGTGCGCTGGCGGAGGCCGCCGGCAGACCTGATTAGAGGTGTGTGTCTTCCTCCTCCTCCAGGTCATCCTTGGTCAGGTTGTCCAGAGGGACGATCCAGCTGTCCCCCAGCTCCCCATTGAGGTTGGCCACCTTCTTCTCCTGCATCTCTGATGAGGTCTCCATCACTTCCAGTGTTGGGTTGTCATGGTAACCGTTCTCCACTGTCTGTAGCTCTTCTGTTAGCCGTTGCTGGGGCGAAGGAGATGACCCAAGAAAAAGAGAGTCACCCTTGAGGGCTGGTAGCCTGACTATTGCCTCCACCTTACACCTGTACCCCCCGAATTTAGGAACCTCCATTTGACTAATGTGAGCAACAGGTGCTCCTGGAGGCCATCCTGACTACTGGCCTGCCTTGGGGCTATTTGAGCTAAGAACTTGCCCAGCATCCTCAAATTCCCAGCTCACCTCCCTTTGCCCTGGTGGCAAATCCATCAAGTCCATGGAGATGGGCTTTTCTCCAGCGTCCTCCAATCCCATCCCTCCATTCCTCCCCCCCCCCCAAACTCGTCCTCACCCCCCGTGCTGAGCTGGGACAAAGTGGAAGGAGATGATGTTGATCAGGCCCTCTCAAAGGCTGAGTGAGGTGGGGAGAGGAGCCCCTGCAGCCATCTCCAGAACCCCGGGGAGAACGCTTTCTCTGTCTTTACCCAAGATACAGCCCAGGGTGAACGGGGCCGTCCCTGGGGAAGCGTTTCACAAATCTACTGATACAGAAATTTTTCTTTTTTTTTTTTTTTTTGCTTTTTAGGGCCACACCCACAGCCTAGAGGTTCCCAGCCTAGGGGTCCAATCGGAGCTATAGCTGCCTGCCTACACCACAGCCACGGCAACGCCAGATCCGAGCCATATCTGCGACCCACACCGTAGCTCAAAGCAATGCCAGATGCCCAACCCACAGAGCGAGACCAGGGATCGAACCCGCAACCTCATGGTTCCTAGTCAGATTCATGTCTGCTGCGCCACAGTGGGAACTCCCAGAGATTCTTTTCAACTGATGTGTGAGGAAGTTAAGCATGGGGATATTTTTTTAAGCTCCCCACAGTGTGCAGCCTGGGTTGAGAACCACGGGCCTGGATGAAACTGCCATGGAGGAATTCTAGAAGGTGGAGGGAACAACGCTTGGTTAGACAGCTACGCCTAGGCTCACTTCTATCAGCGGTGCCTCCGAGCAACTCTGCAGGGTAGATATTGGCCCCACTAAGCAGATGAGAAATCTGAGGCTCAGAGGTCGTACGACGTGCTCGAGGTCACCCAGATGATGGGAGGCAGAGCCCGGGCTTAGGCCAAGTCTTCTTGACTCCCTGGTCCACGTTCTTCCCCTCCACCACACTGCCTCCAACATTCCAGGCAAGTTTCCATTCCTACGAGGGGCGACCTCTGCCTGTCAGAAAGGGACCACAGCCCCCTGGCTTTCCTCAAACATGGGAGTAACGGGGTGAGAGTCCTCCGGTGAACCGGGCTGCTTCCTGGCTGGGTGACGAGGGCCTCACCTGGTCCTTCCTCTGGGAGAGGCGCTGGTGGCAGCAGCCGTAGAGGGCCGCAACCAGGAGCAAGAAGGATGCCATGCAGACAATGGTGATGATGAGGGGCATGCTGAACCGGTCCTCCGTCTCCTCTGGTGGCCCTTGGTCCCCCAACTGCATGTTTGTGACTCCCACCTGGCCAGGAAGGAGCAAGGTATGGGGCAGAAAACTGGTTCTGGGTCACCTTCTCTCAGAACCCCCATCCGCTCATGAGCTCTTCTGCTGCTCAGGGCTGGGGGGCCTATGCCTCCGCCCCGTCACCCCTTCTCACCCTGTTGTCTAGATGCTGGCAAGTGCGAGCTTCCTCGGCAATGAGAAAGACCCTGCAGCAAGGGACCTTGGACTCCTGCCCCATCCGTCCCAGCACGTGGGAGGCAGCCACTTACCTCTTTTAGGTCAGCCCACTTGTTCTTCAGCAACTCGAACGTGTCCTTGGGACAGAGCTTTGCTGGGGGGGAGAGAGAGGGGGGCCGCTTCAGTGGTCCAGCCCAGAGGAGTATGCTGAGGGGGAGGATGGCACCCCACCCCCGTCCTCCGGGCGGTGTCTCCTTCTCTCAGGGGGCCAGGGGTTGACAACTGACCCACCCTTGTGGCTCCTGAGCCATCCCCCCGCCCTGCCCCACAGAGGCCTCAACTCACTGTGGATGGTGATGGATTTGACGGCCACTGACTGGATTTCCGGAACAGGTGCCAGCTGAATATTGCACTGATCTTGAGATGGGTTGAAGGTGGCTTTTGCCGCCTGGCACAGAAGCGTATACAGCTTCGCTCCCACGGGGCTCGACTTCTGTTGTGGGGAGACCCCTGGTGATTCCTCAGGGACCGGACAGCAGCCTGGGCTTGCAGGGCTGCCCTTGTAAGCTGAGGTCAGGAGAGTGCCATGGCCGGCTGGGGACTGACTCCCTTCTCCAGCCTCAGCTGGGGCCACTCCCAGGCCGGCCGGTGCTCCTCGGCCTCCCCTGCCCTCTCTGCCTCGGGTGGGCGCCTCCCCCAGTCTCCCCACCCCATCTACCTCGCCTGGGGTTGAACGCGACCATCGGCCTGGCGCCCCTTCCTCCCTCAAAGCCCTTTAAGGACCATGACCCTCTGTCATCTCCCTCCCACAAGGACCTGAGGAGTCAAGTCTCTTCTCCGAATCCGCCCCGCCACCGGCCCTCTGTGCCGAGTTCAAAGGCCTCAGGAGGGGAAGCCTTGGCTCAGCTCAAGGTGCTCGACCCCACAGCTGGAGCACGTGTGCACATGACCTGGGCGGACACTGAAACCAAACAGGCGGGTGGGGAGAAGAGCGAGGCCGTCGCTGAACAGGGGGACTTGGGAGTATCTGGAAGAGGCACCTGAGGGCATCGTGGAAGGGAGTCTTCTCCATTTCTAATCACGAAGAGCGTGGCTGGTGTGGCTTTAAGGCTGAGGGTGAGGAAACCAAGTGGGAGCAACTTGGCCCCAGGCCGGCCACGCCATCTAGAGGCACCTGGAAATTTCTCTGCCAGGTTTTGGAACAAGGGGACCAAGACGAGGAAAAGGACCTTAGTGTGGCTTGCCCCCAACACCATCCCGTGGGTTTCTACCTGCCATTTCCCTGGGCTGATTCCCAGCCTGACACCAGGGAAAGGTCCAGGGCTTTCCTCACTCACAGCAAAGGAAAAGAACGCTTCTGACAACCACACCCACCCCCTGCCAAGGTTCAGCCAAAAAAATGGAGCCAGAGGAAAGACTGGGCAAGCATCAGTGCAAGTCTTTCCTTATCCAATAATCCCAATCCCAGGAGAACACTGCTCCTTTTCTTTTTGGCTTTTTAGGGATGCGCCTGCAGCATATGTAAGTTCCCAGGGCAGGGGTCGAATTGGAGCTACAGCTGCCAGCCTACACCACGGCCCCAGCAATGCAGGATCTTTAACCCACCGAGCAAGGAAGGGATCAAACCCACATCTAATGGACATGAGTCAGGTTCACTACCATGGAGCCAGATGGGAACTTCCACTGCTCCCTTTTAAAACTCCAGTCTAAGTGTACGTTTTTCTAGTTCGCTTGGAAAATTTCAGCAAAATGGACACCCCAAAGAAAACAAAGGCAGAAAACACACATAGCATTAAAGTAGTGTAAACCCAAGTTTCCCATCCTTTGGAAAGCATGCCCCGTTCTACTTCCTATGGGTGTTTGCCAAAATAGTCACTGACCAGGAGAGGGCAGCAGTGACCCATCCATCACCAGTACTCCGCTATTTACGAAGTAAGCACTGAGGTAAGCAGACATCCCCAGACTAAGGCCCTTAATCCTAGGGAGACTGGCAGTCTGAAGGCAGTGGACACACTGCCACTATCCCTTTCATTCGCATGTACGCACACGTGATGACAGCACCTGGCACAAACAGGACATGCACACACCACCCGGAGTGGAAGGACAACAGCTGGCAAGGGATTCCCCCAGGTTAGAGGGAGCCCATCGCCTAAGACATGGACCAGGAAATAGAAAGCCACAGGCTACCGGGCCAGGAGTTAGGCAGACTGAGCCGCTCATTTTCAACGGAGGCCTTCGAAGCCCAAAGTGATGGACTTAACAAAGTCACGCCCTGAGCTGGAAGCAAACAGGACCTAAGGCCTGGGGTCTCCAGACTCTCAGACCCCTGGGAAGTGAAAGCCCACGAGCCCCGGTGCTGGTGCCCCTGTAAGAGCCCGGCGGGGGGCTTTCCTCGAGAAGTCTAAACCTCGCTCCGGCCCCCCAAGATGTGAAGGGACCACGTCCTGCCAGGAAAAAGAACGCACTCCCAGCTCCCTTCTAGAAGGAACACCTCATTCCCTCTACCTGCCGCAAGCCCACTGCGCACGCGTCTGGGGCTCCGGGGCGGGGCGCGGGGAGGGGGGCGGCAGCTACTCACACAGAGGTCGGCTTTGGAGAAGTTCAGGACGAACGTCTCCTCACTCAGCCTTTCAGGAGCACCGCACTGTATCTGCAAGAAGCCACGGGAGTGAAGGGGGGCTGAGCCTGACAGGATCTCGCCTTGGGCCCCTCCGGCCGTCCCTCCCCAGGAGTCTGGGGCCAGCGGGGCGCCCGCCGGCGGCAGCGGCGTCCCCGGCCGTCCTGCCATCCAAGCCAGAGGCCAGCAAAGCCGGGACAGTGGGTGAACGATGACCCTCCTCACAGCCCCACCGGGGACCCCGAGGGGAAGGGAAGGGCGGAAATGCTCCTCTGGCGGCCCCCCTCCCCCGGCTCCGCGGCGGCGCTCCTACCTCTACCCCGCTTGCTGAGGCGGGAGGAGGGAGGCTGGCGGTGGGAGAGGCTGACGACACCAGCCGAGGGCTGGAACGCGTGGGGCCCCGGGCGGGAGGTGCGGTCCTGGGTTCTGAGGCAGAGCCTGTGGGCTGAGGAGCCGTAGGGGTGTCAGGGAGCACCGGCGGCTCGCTGGGGGTACGCTGGGTTCCTCGTGAGGTAACCGGTGGCGCTACAATCGGGACAGCAAAGGTTATGAGAAAAGGTGGGTGGTAGCTGGAATTGGAAAGAACAGGCTTCCTTGCTCTGAGGTTTCTGAGGTTCTCTGGCTGCAGCCCCCACCTGGGTCACAAGCTGTGCGGAAGAAGAGGCAGATGGATCCGGCGCCACACCTACTGTCCATGACCCACGACCGGACGCGCACGCAGATGAGCCCGTGTAGGAACCCGCAGAAGTAACAGCAGCGGTGACGGTGGCAGCAAGGGCTACCGTTAACTGAGCACTGACTTGTGTGAGGGTCCTAAGCGCTTCAAAGGTACTCGCTCATTTAATCCTCACCACAACCCTGTGAGGAAGGTGCCATAAGTACCCCTATCTCACAAACAAGGAGGCGTTCCCGTCGTGGCGCAGTGGTTAACGAATCCGACTAGGAACCATGAGGTTGTGGGTTTGACCCCTGGCCTCGCTCAGCGGGTTAAGGATCCGGCGTTGCCAGTGAGCTGTGGTCGCAGATGTGGTTCGGATCCTGCATCGCTGTTGCTGTGGTGTAGGCCGGGGGCTGCTTAGACCCCTAGCCTGGCAACCTCCATATGCTGTGGGTGTGGCCCTAGAAAAGGCAAAAAAGATAAATAAATAAACAAGGAAACCAAGGCTCAGAGGAGCTCGATGAAATGCATGCCTGTCACAGGCTAACAAGTGGCAGAGCAGGGGTCTGAATCCAGGTTTATCCCACCCAGAGCCCTTTGCTCTTACCTGAGGACGCGGCCTCAGCATGTACCCAAACTACTACCTGGGGGAGTTACTCAAAATGCAGATTCTCAGGTTCACGCCCCAGTCACATTTGTCGTACCCACAGGTGGTGGGACTAAGCAGGTGATTCAACAGGTCTGACACAGGTCATGATCTTGAGACTCATGATCCAACAGAGAGTTTTGAAATGAATTTACTGGGTTAAGACCAGCACTTAAAAAAAGTGACTGTTCAACGGGGCAGGTCAAAACCCTGAGCTCTCAACACACAGCCCTGTTGGCCTCTGCTCATAACTGAAATGGGAAATGAGCTGAGTGAGGCTGGCACATATTCAGGCTATGTAATCCACAGCATGAAGCTGCATCTTCCAGCTGAGCAACTGTATAGAACATAAGCACTTCAAAGTTTCTTTTTGCTTGAAAAAAGAAAAACTTTACTTACTTATTGTAATCAGCATCTCCTGAGTTGTGAAGGTGGCTGGTGTGCCGACACTTGAGGTTGTAATATTTTTGTTTGATCCCTGGGAGGAGCTCCCTGGGGGCTTTGGAGTCATGGGGACCAAAGTCACAGGAACAGGAGGGGTCCCAGGGACCAGAGTCCCAGGGACCGTGCCAGGCTGGGAAATGCTTGCTAGGGCGGGAACAGGAGTAGAAGCAGGACTGGTCTTTGAGGTATTACTCAGATTTATAGGTGAAGTGGTTGCCTGATGTCCTTCCGTAGAGACCACGCTGGCTGTAACTTTAGTAATTTCACTCTGACCGCTTGTGATTTCAGGCTTGGTCGAGACGGTGAGTGCTGTGGATCTCAATTCCTCTGAGCCAACTGTAGGAGAGCTGCCTGAGGTTGGTTTTTCAGTTTTGGTACTGGCTGCTGGATTTGTGTTTTGCTGGGCTGACGTCGCCCCTGAGGCGCTAGATGATGTGGGCATGCTGCCCTTGGCCTCCATTGAACTCTGAAGTGAAGATCCACTGGTTGTGATTGAGGTTGGGTTGAGAGACATCATTTGAATGCTTGTTGTTGAAAAGGTGTTCAGCACGGCTGAGACTGTGCTGCTGGCTGTGGTGATGGCTTTGGTGTTGTTGGTAGCTGTGGTTACAAAGACAGCACATAATCAGAGTATTAGCCACAAGTCCTCTCCACGTTTCTCCAGCCCTTCCCCAGGACCCAAAGGCCTTGCTCCCATCCCTGCCCTTCTGTCTGGGCTGAAGGTCTGGGTCCCTAATGTGCCCAGATTTTTCTGGGGTTCAAGAAGCCTCTAAGAGGGAGACTGAGACGGAAGCAGACGAAGGCCAGAGACACTCAGCTCAGGAGAAAGACTAAGTGGCCGGTCCCACTGCACACGGGGCCTGCAGCGAATCCCCTGCCCTCCCTCTCTGGCCCCGGGCACACGCCCTTCAAGGCTGCCAAACCCCACGCCATCCAGCACCCCCGCTCCTTCTCGCTACTCCCAGACCCATGAGCTTGCAGAAGGGGCAACCGAGTCACGCGTGTTGAGCTGCCCTGTCCTAAGCCTGGCGGGAGAGGCATGTCGCCGTTCTTCTGGAACTACATCGAGAAGGAGAAACTGGTAGAGTGAAATTGCACAAATTACTATTTCCGTGCAACTGGGGAGCCGGGCTAAAGAAGAACAGGGTGGTGTGCTCTGACTTTGTCCAGCCTGCGAGCTTTAACCTTGTCAAGGGGTCAGGGAAGGAAGAGCTCAGATGGATGGATGGAGGGAACCTAAGTGGCAGGGCCCTTGGACACAGTGGGACGTACGGTGCGTGTAAATCCACACCCTCGGCAGCCAGGACACAGAATAAATAACAGACAAGTTCATGTCTAGCTCTGGAGACGCCATGGAGGAAACGTCCAAGGCAATGCTGCAGAACGCGGGGCAAGGGGCTGTCGGAGAGGCAAGGAAAAGCGTCTCAGAGGTGACCATGAAGCTAAGACCTGAAGGACGGTGACAGGAGAGCTGTGTGAAGAATGTGAGGCTGGGGCTCCCCTGTGGCGCAGCGGAAAAGAACCTGACTAGGAACCATGAGGTTGTGGGTTCGATCCCCTGCATCGCTCAGTAGGCTAAGGATCCGGCGTTGCCAGGAGCTGTGGTATAGGTCGCAGACGCGGCTCAGATCTGGCATTGCTGTGGCTGTGGTGAAGCTCACAGACAAGGCTCAGATCTTGAGTTGCTGTGGCTGTAGTGTAGGCCAGTGGCTACAACTCCCATTGGACCCCTGGCTGGAAACCTTCATATGCCGAGGATGCGGCCCTAAAAAGGAAAAAAAACATACCCAAGATAAAATGAAACATAAGAGCACCCTACTTAAACCAAAATAAGGATTTGAGATTTTATTCTAAGTTGGGGAGGGGGGGAGCCACTGAAGACTTTAAATCAAAGAAGCTGTATAGGGTGATTTACAAAGAAACACACTCTTGCTGTTTGGGGGCACGGGTGTGGCGATGGGCAGGAAAGGGGCATTAGAGCAATGCCAGTGAACTGGATAAGAGCCGGCTGTATTAAGTCAACGACACAAGAGCCAAAAAGAGGATGGATTCAAGACTCTATTTGGGAGACAGAATCAACGACTTGCTGATCTACTGAGTGAGGGGGAAGAAGAGAAGCAGGGAGGATTCCAGGTTTTCTGTCTTGCAGGAGAGCGAGGTTGGCAGTGTACGGTGGGTTTCTATCACTCTCGGTAGCCACTCTCCGACATTTTTCTGTTTGGAGAATTCCCCACACAGTAAGACTGATGGAAGCAGGATGTGCCTCCTGTTACAGATGCTGAAATAAGAGCCTCCCTTGTGACCGGAGCACATGCCTGCACTAAGCTGCCACGAACAAGACACGAACATCCTAGCTAGCGAGGGAAGAGGCGGGAGACTGAGGAGCTCTGCCGGCGGCAGCCCTGGAATCGCTGAGCTCAAATGTGAGCAGCACTGGAGGCGAAGCCAGAGCAAGTGCCCACAGCCAAAGCTAGTCCCCGGTGTGTGGCATTGGCGAGCAAGGCCTCTTCAGACAAGTTCCATAGCCTGATCCGGATGATATTAAAGGAAGCCCTAGATGAATCTTCAGCCATCCTAGCTCCTCTACGAGCTAGACAATATCCCAAGATATGAATACGTTTTGCTACGAGAATCAGGAATTTGTTATCAGGAGTGGTTGCAGGCAACAGGAATTCAAGGATTAGTTATTGGGGTTAAAGGCAGTTGGAATTCTGCCAAGTCTCAAAGGACACGGCTTTACCATCCCATTGCATTTTATGGAGAAGCAGTCACAATATCACCTACCATCCAGAAGGAAGCGCCCATAAAGTGGCCTTGGCCTTAGCAGGGCGGAGTGGCTTCTGTGGTGGAGGAACATGAAGGGCACACGTAAAAGGACGTGTGTACAAACCAACAGTGCTATGCGTTTGACAGGTGTTTTTCCTTCTGGGTAGTTTATAAAATAATGGTGCTTGGTATAACTGATCAGGTCATAGTATCTTTTTGGCAAAAAATATGAAACTGCTGAAGGGGCTATCGGCATATTTGAAAAGTTAACGGATTGGAGGAGAGGTGGTTGGTTACTTCTTAGAGTGCTGAGTCAGTGAAAACAGGGTTTCTCAGCCCCCCAAACTCTGGACCCTTTGAGCTGGATACTTCTTTCTCATGGGAGACTGTCCTGTGCTTTATAGGCTATTTAGCATCATTCCTGGTCTCTACCCGCTAGATACAGATGAGACATACCTCCCTCCCCAGTGTGACAACAGATGCTAGCAAATGTCCCCTAAGCGAGTCAAAAATCACTACCAGTGCAAACTACTGGCTTAAAGAAAAAGAATAACTATCCTAATTCCTATATCCTATCAAAGCACAGACTGAAAATCAGAGATGTTTTTTGCCCTCCCCTTCCTTTTTTTTAAGGCCACACCTGTGGCATATGGAGGTTCCCAGGCTAGGGGTCTAGTTGGAACTACAGCTGCCGGCCTACACCACAGCCACACCAGATCAGAGCCACGCCTGCAACCTACACCACAGCTCATGCCAATGCTGGAACCATAACCCACTGAGTGAGGCCAGGGATTGAACCTGTATCCTCATGGATGCTCATCAGATTCCTTTCTGCTGAGCCACAACGGGAACTCCCCAGAGATTTTCTAAAGCAACCATAAAGGAATGTCTCATTGCTTGCAGCTGAAACACTGAGACCAAAAGATAAATATAAAGGTGTGACCCATGAGCTGCCAACTTATAGGATTGGTTTAATTCCTAGTCTCACCAGGCCACATGTGAAAACAGGACCTAGAGAAGTGGATGGTGCCACTCAAGAGGATGCAGATGTATCAGAGGATCCGTAAAACTTGACCTGCACTCCTACCTTGCCTGCAAACTCTCGGTAACCTTACTTGAGCTCATGGACACAAAAGGCCATTTCTCTTCAGCATCTCCACCACTTTGCATCCTCTCTAAGCCTTTAATAACCGCCAGATACCCAAGACAGACAAACACAGGGTCTGACCCAGACAAAGGCTTCCACATGAAAAAATACCTGCAAACACTCTAGAGAATGGTGTAGGGTTAAAGAAAGAAAAGAAAAGAAAAGAAAAGAAAAGAAAGAAAAGAGAATGGTGTAGGGTAATACAATATGAGGATGGGAGTTCCTGCTGTGGCCCAACAAGATCAGCGACATCTCTGCAGTGCCAGGATGCAGGTTCAATCCCTGGTCCTGTACGGTGGGTTAAAGGATCTGGCGCTGCCGCAGCTGTGGCATACATCGTAACTGCATCTGGGATTGAGCCCTGGCCCAGGAATCCCATATGCTGCAGGGCAGCCCCTGTCCCTATACAAATATGAGAGTGTTAGATTAAGGTGGGATAATCGCAATTTTATATAAACTGAGTTTGTCCATATGGGCATGCATTCCAGAGATTTTGGGTCAATGTGCTGCGTCAAGCAGCTAGAGGTGGTTCTAATTGTTTTAAGAAAACAATTGACAAGGAAACTGGACTTGATGGTTGTTAATAATAAAGTTGCCAGAAATTCCCTGGGATAATGAATAGGAAGAAATCCAAAGTCTTAGAGAGCTACGGGAGTTCGAGTGGTTTACATGATCTGCTCACTCACACCCAGACTTTGTTCTAAAGGAGTGTGAACAAAGGAGCTCAAAGGACACCCCTTCACCAAGGTGTGAAGAAATAGTGTGTGTGAGCTCTCAGATGCAACCTTTGCATGTCTCTGAGATGAGGACGTGTTATAAATTACTATATAGCACACTTCGACAGTGTTTTTTTTTCTGAGTGGTTCATAAAATAATAGTGCATCTTCTTGTTGATGGTGTTTTGGATTTTGATTAAATCTGGCATATTGGTGAGGGACTGGTAGCATATTCCAAGAGACTGTTTTAGCTGTTCCTCATCAGCCAGGTATGCTAGTAGGAGAAGCTGCCGATTTCCATGGGGATGGACCCCGGGTTCACTGGGTAGCAGAGACACAAGCAGAATTTCATTTCCAGGGGGGAAAAAATCATATCCATTATGGGTACCATACCATAATGAGCAGCAGGACCAGGATGGAAACCAGAATAGTCTAATGAAGGGTATGTTGGACAGTGGCTAATAATCATGTGTTTTTTAGGATCAAAAGGGACAGGCAGCCACCAAAGTCCTACCTCTAAGGCCAGCAAACTGAGACCAGGTTCAATCACCACAGCAGAGAACACAGCCAGCCACACATCCAATTCAGTTCTCCAGAACTGAATCCTTTCACAGACTCAGGGTACCTGAATGAAGTATTAGTCTCCCAAAGCGGCTCTTAAGAAATGACCACAAACTGGGTGGCTTGAAACAACATAAATGTATTCTCTCGTGGTTCCAGAGGCTATAAATCTGAAATCAGCAGAGCCACGCTCCCTCTGAAGGCACTTGGGAAGACCCTCCTTTGCTTCTTCCCAGCATCGTCAGTGTTCCTTGGCTCACAGTTATAATCACTCCTCTCTCCGGCTCCATCGTCACACGACCTTCCTCTGTGTGTCCTTCCTCTTACAAGGACTCCCGTCCTTGGACTTAAGGCCCATGTAATACAGTACGAGCTTATCCTAACTTGATTACATCTGCAAAGACCCTCTTTCCAAATAAGGGTGCATTCACAAGTCCCATATCGGGGACTAAGACTTGGACCTAACTTTTGAGAACACAAGTCAACCTCCTAATCTGCTCCCCCACCTCCACTGGTTCCACTATAAAAACCAGGGTATTGCATTTCAAATACTAGAAATCCCTGCTTTAAACAGAAAGTGAATGCGAGAAAAAGATCATCCGTTAACTGATAAAATGACTTGAGATGGTGAGAGAATCAGGCTTAAGTCAGAAACAGCGCCCAGAACACTGCTGACTCCACCTCCTCCACCAATGAGCAAGGGGGGGGCCTCCGCTGGCATCCGACACCCTCAGTCCTGGGTACTAGATTTTATTTCCGAGAGATCTCAGTCTCTAGGGATGCTGTCAGCAGGAGGGCCTCCAATCTACTTTTGTGACTGGACATCAGAGTCCCTAGGAGGCACCACAGGAAGCCCCAGGGTCCCATTTGCCTTCTTCTCTGTGTCATCATGCAGCAGCACATAAGAATCGCAGACAGACAGCAAAGCTGATGAGGTGAAATGAGGTTAATGCTCTACTCACTCTGCCCCCCCCTTTTTTTTTGTCTTTTTAGGGCCACATCCATAGCACATGGAGGTTCCCAGGCTAGGGGTTGAATCGGAGCTCTAGCCGCCAGCCTACCCAACAGCCACAGCAACACGGGATCCAAGCCCCGTCTGTGACCTACGCCACAGCTCACGGCAATGCTGGATCCTTAACCCACTGAGCAGGACCAGGGATCAAACCCAAGTCCTCATGGATACTAGTCGGGTTCATTAACCACTGAGCCACAATGGGAACTCCTCACTCTGCCTTTGGTGAAGCCCTGTGCTCTGTGCAATAGCACGATGGTGAAAAAGGCACTTGGGTCGTCCATGAGCAGTGCTGCTGACAGACCAAGGCTGAGGAAAATACACATTCAGACCCAGAGCCTGCTCCATGTGCCTCCCTACACTATGGCCACTAGTTCACGAGCCCACACAGCCATCACCAGGCGGATGGAGAGAGAAGTGGACAGACAGGCCCAAGGGGTCACCTTGTCCATCTGATTAATGAGAGTGAGACAAAAACTCTCACAGGCCAGCCCATCCCCAGGAGTCCATCCACATGCCTCTTCCCTACAAGTCCTTGCACTGGCTCTCCATATTTGTTCCTTCTAAGTTCCTGTCTACCTGCAAACCATGAGACATGCCAAAGAATCTGGGCAGACCCTCACCTCAGTGTAGCTCACCTCCCCCTACCCCCCTTCCAAAAAAGTGATCCATGTACTATTCAAAGTTCTGCCCACTGGAAGAACTTTCTAAGCTGTCCTTCAGGGGCTCCCCCAGAAAGGACCATTATCCCAGAGCAGTCCATGGTGGCCTGGCTCCAATGTATTTTACACATTAACTTGGCGCTTTCATTCCTCAAATGATCACAGAGAACTGACTCTCTGAACCCTTTTTAGGTAGGAGTTGGGGGGGAAGGTGGAGGAGTGGCAGGAATAGGAATGTGAGGGCATGAGCCACTGCAACTGCCATGCATCTTTCTTTAGGACCTGCTCAGATCTGGTCCTGTATATACTCACTGGTTTGATAAGGGAAAACAGTGAAATAAACCCAAAGAAAAACAATAAGAATGAAATGATAAAGATAAAACAGAAACCAACAAAACAGAAACCACAGGACAAGAGCAAATATCAACAAAGTCAAAATAAAGATAAAAGCAGAAACCAATGAAATAGAAACCAAAGAACAAGAGCAAATACCAACAAAGTCAAGAACTGATTTTTTTAAAAGGCTAAATATAAAATATGAGGTATATAAACAATAACAGTTATTTATAGTATAGGCATTAGGAGCAAATGCTAATAAATTTGAAGCAGATGAGACAAATTCCTAAAAAAAAAAACAAAAAAACAAAAAACTACTAGAGTGACTCAAGAAATAGAAAAAAATAATTTGTCCTATATTCATAATGAAATTGAATTGCTAGTTACTACTTTTCTCATAAAAAAACTCCAAATGTGGATCCAAGGATCAAATAACTCTAGCTTTACAGGAACTTTCCTATAGCATCATCTGTTCTGCTATAATATGTGTGTCTGCAAAAAGAATTTTTCAACTGCAAATTTTCATTTGCAATTGTCAATAAACAAAACACGAAAAGTACAAACGAAAGAAAAAGACGGATAGATCTGGTTTCGTCAAAATGAAGAACGTATGTATATCAAAAAAACCACAGCACTTCTAGTTTCAGCCAATGAGAATAAAGAGCCAGAAAGAACATTTTTTCCCACACTTACAAGAAAAAAGGTGGAAAATAGGAAAATTAATGACTTTTTCTTTTTGCAATTGCACCTGCAGCATATGGATGTTGCTGGGCTGGGGGTCGAATTGGAGCTGCAGCTGAGGCCTACACCACAGCCATACCAGATGTGAACCACAGCTACGACCTACAGCTTATGGCAACACAGGATCCTTACCCTACTAAGCAGGGCCAGGGATCGAATGCATGCCCTCACGGAGATGTCAGGTCCTTAACCTGCTGAGCCACAATGGGACCTCTGACTTTTCTTGACCCCACTGGAGAAGTGAGGTCATAGGCAAACAGCATGAAAAGTGGAGGCAGTCAACCACAGGGAGAAACGGGACTCCAGCATTTGCTTGCTCAGGACAGAGCTGGTAAGAAAATTAAAGTAAGATGTGCACTGAATTACCAAAGGCTGAGCATAGGCTAGTGTGACGGTGTGTAGACCTGAGAGCTGCGGACATTGAAAGGGTCACACCCTTGCGTAGACCTCTACCCACAGGGACCCCACAGGGGCTTGTAAGGACGCCTGGGGAGAACCTTGAGACAGTGCCCCAGGGCGAGCCGGGCCAAGAAAACAGGAGCAACTGCTGAACCCCTACGAAGCCCCACATCCAAGGGGAAAAGCCTGACTTCAGTGCAAGTCAGCAAAATCTATAGCCTGAGGGCTCTCGTGGAGACCCCACCAGAGCTGGGGAAAGACAATGGCAGCCACCAAAGAAACGCTGCCCAGATTTATCTCCCTCTTTCTGCTACAACATGAAAGCATTCAACTGTAAGAGAAAGGTAAAAAAAGGACTGCCGAGGGGAGCGGTGGCAACCCACTGCAGCTGGAAAGGCAATAAGCAAAATCATAAAGCTCTTTACCCCTGGGAGTGGGCAGGAATACGTGCTAAATGCAGCACAAGTTCTAGAAGAGAGACAGGAGGCCACACCCTCGAGCTCCAGGTTCCAGCGCCCAGGCAAACATCAGAGAACGTCCTTCTACCCTGCCATTAACTCGGAATGCCAGCGAGTGTGAAGGAAAAACAAGTGGAATTCGGCTCAGGGGAGCTGCCAGGACAGGCTTGCTGGGAGCAGCAGAAAGGGAGGACCCGAAGGCCAGCAGGACACAGAGGTCTCACCTGAGGAATTCGTAGCCTCTGCTGCAACATCCAAGGTTTTGGGGGGGGGGTTAGGTTTTTATTTTTTCTAGTATAGTTGATTTACATTGTTCTGTCAATTTCTGCTGTACAGTAGTGACCAGTTACATATATATACATATATATACATATATATGTATATACTTTCTTACATTATCCTCCATCATGTTCCATCACAAGTGACTAGATATAGTTTCCTGTGCTACGCAGCAGGATCTCATTGCTTATCCACTCCAAATGCAATAGTTTGCATCCACTAACCCCAAATTCCCATCCTGCTCCCTCCCCGCACCCCCCTCCCAGCAACCACAAGCCTGTTCACATCCATGATTTACTGCAACATGGATGGAACTAGAGACTCTCATACTAAGTGAAGTAAGTTAGAAAGACAAATACCATAAGATATCACTGATGTCTGGAATCTAATACACGGCACAAACGAACCATTCTATAGAAAAGAAAGCAACGTCCAGTATTTAAAGCCAGCCCAACCCCTAACAAGATTAGCACAAACCTTCGCACTGAAGACACAGAAGAAAAGCCATGCTCTAGGCAACCACTGATCGTCTGTCTCTATATGGATTTTGCTTATTCTGGACATTTCCCATAAATGGAATCACACCATGTGTGGTTTCCATGACTGGCTTCTTCCAGCTAGCATAAACGTCTGTATGGTTCACTCATACTGTGGCATATGTCCATTCTTTTTATTTACTGAATGATATTCCACTATAGGGATAGACCCCATTGTGTTTATCCATTCATCAGTTGATGGACATTTGGGTTGTTTCCACTTTTTAGCTGTTATAAATAGTGCTGCTGTGAACATCTGTGTACAAGGTTTTGTGTGATATGCTTCATTTCCCTTGAGTATATGGTGGGAGTGGAATTTCTGGGTCATATGGTGACTCCATGTTTAGCATTTTGAGGAAATGCCAAACCGTTTTCCTAAGTGGCTACACCATATTACATGCCCACCAGCAGTGCATAAGGGTTCCAATTTCTCCACATCCTCACCAAGAACTCTTAGCATCTTTTCCAATAAATTGTTATTTAGTGGGCATGAAGTGTCTCACTGTGCTTTAATTTGCATTTTATAAAATATAAAATGTAACACTACATCAGGATCAAGTAAGGTTCATGGCTGGTTCAGTATTTGAAAAAAAAAATCAATCAATACAATTCATCTTAGTAACAGTAAGAAAAAACATACAATTATCTCAATATATGCAGAAAAAAAAATCACTTGACAAAATTCACCATGCATTCATGATTTTTTTAAAACATGTTCTCTGTAAACCAGGAAGAATGGGAACTTTCCTAACATAATAAATGATATCTCCAAATAAACCTACAGCTAACATTGTACTTAACGCCCTTAAATTTGAGAACACAGCAAGGACGCCCTCCCTCCCCACGCCTATTGAACATGGTACTAGAAATTCCACCCCATTCAATAACGGGGGAAGAAAATATTTCTTAAAAAGAACAATGAAACGATAACCCAGTTTGTTAAAGTAGGCAAAAATCTACAAGGAAAAATTGCCAAAGAAGATAGCCAGATAGCTGAAAAACATGTGAAAAATTACTCAACTTCTTTAGTCATTAAGCAAATGCCAATTAAAGCTACAAAGCAATATCAATATACACCTATTAGAATGGCCCAAAACAAACTGACAAGAGCAAGTGCTAGACAGGAACCCTTATATACTGCTAGTGGGAATGCAAAATAGTACAGCCACTTTGGAAAACAGTTTAGCAGTTTCTTTTAAGGTTAAGCATACAATTACCATATGACCCAGCAGTTCCATTCTTGTGTATTTACCCAAAAGAACTGAAAACTGGTGGTCACATAAAAAAAAGCTTATATGAAAATGTCTAGAGCAACTTCATTCATCATCAAAAATTAGAAACCAAGATATCCTTCAACAAGTGAATGGATAAACAAAGTGTTATATATCCATACAATGACTACATAGAAATAAAAAGAAATGAACTACTGATTCACCTAACATGGATGACTCTTAAAGACATTTTAAGTAAAAAAATGCCAAAAGGCTATACACTGGGTTTGATTTCATTCATACGATTTTATGGAAAAAGGAAAACTACAGGGATAGAAAACAGATCAGTGGAAAGGAGAACTGACTTTTAGGACAATGGGACTGTTATACGTGGTGCTGGGGTGATGGATACTAGACTCTGCATTTGTTGAGTACCACAGTACCCCCAGAATTAACTTTACTTGGTGAAAATTGAGAAAAAAAAAAACCCGAGATGTTTGGAAAATCCCAGGGTATAATGGGGACTATGAAAATAAATTGAACTATGTTACAGATAACCTCACTGGAGGGGTGGAAAAAAGAAATTGAGCAAAGTAACTGCAAGAAGAGGTTTTTGACTGGATACTGTAAGGTAACAACAAAAAAAGAACTCTGTAAACAGCGAACAATAAATGGTAAATTGGTTTCTTACAAGGGTATGGGTTGTCAATTTTAAATCTACTTGTGTACTAGTGTTGATCAAATAAGAAAATAAATTATTAATAACATTGGTCAGAGTTATCACTGTTGGAAAAGGAAGTTACAAAGAAGCAAGGTGGGTGGGGAGGGGGCTAAAAGAACCCTGTGATGCTGGATTAGAGAAATGTCAGTATGAATTCATATATATATGTGTATATATATACACACACACACACACAGAGATAGATGAAGAACTATACAGATTTGTGTGCCTGCATAGGTTAGTTCACAAATATTTATTTCCTAGTTCTGTCCACTGAGAGGGTCTAGAAGCAGTGACATGCCAGTAGCATCAGGTATACCCAACCATTCTCCAATAAAATGAACTAAGGATCCTTGGAGAAATGGCTTGATTCCAGGGCTGACAGAGAAAATGCAAGACAAGTGAGCCTGGAACATCTTGTAAGGCCAGAAAGTACACAATAAAAAAAAAGAGAGAGTTCCCGTCGTAGCGCAGTGGTTAACGAATCCGACTAGGAACCATGAGGTTGTGGGTTCGATCCCTGGCCTTGCTCAGCGGGTTAACGATCCGGCGTTGCCGTGAGCTGTGGTGTAGGTTGCAGACGCGGCTTGGATCCAGCGTTGCTGTGGCTCTGGCGTAGGCTGGTGGCTGCAGCTCCAATTTGACCCCTAGCCTGGGAACCTCCATATGCCGCAGGAGCGGCCCAAGAAATGGCAAAAAGACAGACAGACAGACAGACAGACAGACAGAAAAGAAAGAAAGAAAAGAAAGAAAGAAAGAAAGACAGACAGACAGACAGACAGAAAGAAAGAAAAAGAGTGGAAAAATCCAAAAGACATGGGAACCAACCCAAAAGGGTTCATAACGGCCAAACCTAAAACAATGTGCACAACAAAATAAAAAACACTGGATTGAAACCCAAAGACCAAATCTCCATGAGTCCATGCTGGAGGTAAATGATTAAATATATACAGAAATAGGAGAGGGGAACTAATTACCCATATAGAAAAATTCTGAACAGCCATAGATATTCTTGCCACCTTCAGGAGGAAGGCATCCCCAACCTCCCCAGAGTATGCGCTGGTCTCAGGGACTCTCTCAGGATGGAAAGGGTAAAAGTGTAAAGTTCGAGCAGAAAAACCTAGTGGACACGTCCTCTTAGCCAAATGATCAGAGTTAGCATCACGCTAAGTCACAACCAGTGATAAGTCCTCAGGTCCCCAGATGTGATGAGAAGGACCTTTTCCCCGTCATTTCTTTCTAAAAATGCATAACCCCAGTCTAACCATAAAAAAACTTCAGACACATCCACATTGAAGGGCGTCCTACAAAATACTCAGCTAGTATTCTTAAAAACCACCAAGGTGGAGTTCCCTTGTGGTGCAGTGAGTTAAGGACCTGACGTCAATGCAGCAGCTGGGGTCTCTGTTGTGGTATGGGTTTGATTCCTGGCCCAGGAACTTCCACACGCCAGGGGTGTGGCCAAAATAATAATAAAAAAAAAGCCGCCAAGGTTATGAACCATATAAGGAAAGGCTGAGAAACCGCCACGATTTGAAAGAGACAAGGCAGACATGGTGATGAAATGCAATGTGTTCTAAGACCAAAAAAAGACCAATAGCAGAAATATTGGTCAAATATGAATGAAGTCTGTAGTTTAGGAAATAGTATTAGGCCAGTATTAATTTCCTAGTTGTGATAAATGTACCACGGTATGCAAGATATTAATATTAGGCGAAGATGAAGGAAAGGTATATGGAATGCTGCGTCATCTTCGCAACTTGCCCATAAACCTAAAACTCTGTTAAAAGAAAAGTCTGGAGTTCCCGTCGTGGCGCAGTGGTTAACGAATCCGACTAGGAACCATGAGGTTGCGGGTTCAGTCCCTGCCCTTGCTCAGTGGGTTAATGATCCGGTGTTGCCGTGAGCTGTGGTGTAGGTTGCAGACGCGGCTCGAATCCTGCGTTGCTGTGGCTCTGGCGTAGGCCGGTGGCTACAGCTCCGATTGGACCCCTAGCCTGGGAACCTCCATATGCCGCGGGAGCGGCCCAAGAAATAGCAACAACAACAACAACAACAAAAGACAAAAAAGACAAAAAAAAAAGAAATAGCAAAAAGACAAAAATAAATAAATAAATAAATAAATAAAATACACTTTTTTAAAACTTCTAGGAGTTCCCTGGGGGCTTATTGGGTTAAGGATCCAGCATTGCCACTGCTGTGGCAAGAGTTCACTACGTGGCCCAGGAACTTCCGCATGCCGTGGGCACGCCCCCACCCCCCCAAAAAAGATTCTATATGTAAGAAAACCCAACAGACAACTAGACAAAAGAATGAAACAGGTATTTCACACAAAAAAAGTAGCACAAATAGATCACAAACATCTGAAAATACATTAATAATCAGGGAAGTGCAAAATCAAACACGAATTGTTTCATATCCATCCGGATTGGCAAAATTTTTAAAGTCAACAATAACAAGCTCCAGCAAGAATATGGAGTAGCATAGGAGTTCCCACTGTGGCTCAGCGGTTAACTAACCCAGCTAGTATTCATGAGCACGCAGGTTTGATCCCTGGCCTTGCTCAGCGGGTTAAGGATCCGGCATTGCCGTGAGCTGTGGTGTAGGTCACAGATGCGGCTCAGGCCCCACACTGCTGTGGCTGTGGTTGGGCTGGCAGCTGTAGCTCCGATTGGACCCCTAGCCTGGGAACCTCCATATGCCAAGGGTGCGGCCCTAAAAAGACAAAAATATACATGGAGTAGTATAAATTGGTACAAACATGCTGGAAAATAGCATAGCATTACCAAGTAAAGTAAAATATGCATATATCTTCCAATCTACAATTTTCAATTGTACCACCAGGCATTTACCAGGTAGACACAGAAAATCTGGATGCATTGATAAAAACGCCCCAAACAGGATTTTTATATTGGCTCCATATAAGCAGCAAGCAAATGTCTGTCAGCAGTGGTATGGGTAAGCAAGTTACAATATGTTCATATACTAGAATACTACACAGCACTGAAAATCAGTGAACATCTATTGTTATATGCATATGTATATAATATACATATAATGTTCATAATACATGCATTAATGTGAATTTAAAAAAATAATACTAGGGAGTTCCCATCATGGCTCATGGCTCAGTGGTTAACGAATCCGACTAGGAACCATGAGGTTGCAGGTTCGATCCCTGGCCTTGCTCAGTGGGTTAAGGATCCGGTGTTACTGTGAGCTGTGGTGTAGGTCACAGCCATGGCTCCGATCCCACATTGCTGTGGCTGTGGTGTAGGCTGGCAGCTACAGCTCTGATTTGACCCCTTGCCAGGAAGCCCCATATGCCGCGTATACAACCCAAAAAAAGGAAAAAAAGAAAAGAATAAAAAATCATATAGACTGAACAATAAAAGCAAAACCAAAAATACTTATATGACCTATATGTCTTTATTTACAGGGTTAAAAATCTGCAAAACTATAGTTTTTAGAGATAGAAAAAAAGCATTATTTACATTATATAGAGAATACTACGTTTATTTATTTTGTTTTTTTTTTTTAGGGCCTCGCCCATACCATATGGAGCTTCCCAGGCTAGGTAGGGGTCGAATCTGAGCTACAGCTGCCGGCCTACATACACCACAGCAACTTGGGATCCAAGCCGTGTCTGCAACCTATGCCACAGCTCATGGCAACGCCAGATCCTTAACCCACTGAGTGAGGCCAAGGATCAAACCCGCATCCTCATGGTTCCTAGTCAGGTTCATTAACCACTGAGCCACGAAGGGAACTCCAATACTAAGTTTAGGATAGCAGCTACTTCCAGGGGGAAAGAGGGGGATGCTAAAGGGGATTCTGACTTTTTGTTCCCAA
This sequence comes from Phacochoerus africanus, assembly GCF_016906955.1. Classification (NCBI taxonomy): domain Eukaryota; kingdom Metazoa; phylum Chordata; class Mammalia; order Artiodactyla; family Suidae; genus Phacochoerus; species Phacochoerus africanus. The sequence continues at coordinate 17,439,386 of NC_062559.1, read as the reverse complement.
AGAGGGAGTGGCTGATGGTGCTGAGTGATGACACAGGCAACATGGAAGTGCCTGCTGACCTCAACCGGCAGTTTCAGCGGGAATGATGTAGGAGGAAGCCTAACTCAGATTGGCTGAAGATGAGTAAGTGGTGGGGATGTAAGCTTGTGTGCGTGACAACGATTATCAAATATATGATAAAGCAGCAGAACGATACTGGCAGCCGCTAGAGACAGCTGGTATAGTCAAGAAAATTTTGCTTTCCTTTTCAAAGATGGGGAAAGCTACAGCTGGTAAGATTTCTCCTTTTGTGGAGTTCCCGTTGTGGCTCCGTGGGTTAAGAACCTGACCAGTATCCATACGGATGCAGGTTTGATCCCTTGCCCCGACCAGTGGGTTAAGAATCCAGTGTTGTCGTGAGCTGTGGTGTAGGCTGAAGCCAGAGCTTGGATCCCGCATTGCTGTGGCTGTGGTGTAGCCCGGCAGGTGTAGTTCTGATTCGACCCCTAGCCTGGGAACCTCCACGCACCTGTGGCCCTAAAAAGCAAAAAAGCAAAATTAACCCAGTCAGCCAGGGTGGGATTTTACCCTAGCAGTGTTCTGCTGCTTGCGGGCAGGCAAGGGAAAGGAAGAGGCAGCGTGAACATGAGGGGAGGTGGGGAGAGGGTGCAAGAGACTTGAGGATATTTCTAAGGCACGGATTCTAACTGTGGATTGTGAGTATAGGATGGATGAAGACAGGCTGACAGGAAGGGAGAGGTCATGGGCCACGAGACTGGCCGCCTTGGGTTCTAGAACTATGGTCTAGGTGTACTTGAGCATGTGAATTAGAAGATGGAGAAAGAGTGATCAGAGACTAAAATGCCTAGACTGCGGAGGTGGGGGACCACGTGAGGGCGTAAAGTGCAGAGGGTGAAACAGGGGTAACTGGATGCCGGAGAGACATGGGACATGGTCCAGAAAATGCGAGGCCAGGGTATTTATTTATCCAAGTGGGTACTGAGTCCACCAAGAATGAGGATGGGACTGGAGATGCAGAAGCAGCAGTGAAGGTCTTCAGTGGGTGGTAAAGAGTGGAGGTGAGACTGAAGCCAGCCTCGTAGCCTGGGCTGGGGGAGTGGGTGCGAGGGGCCGTTGGCAAGGTGCCCTCGCTGATCCCTGAGGCAGTATCACGCTGCGCCCTCCAGCCACAGCAGAGCCTGCGCCTGGGAGGGAAGAGGCTCTGGGGAGTGGGCAGGAGCAGGAGGAGAAGGTCCCCTGGGCCAAAGAGAATGCTCTCAACCTTCAGTGAGTGCCTGCTTCCTCCGCCCTGGCTCTGGGAGCCGGACTGATGCTTGACTATTAATAGTGGGAAAGGAAATGCTAAAGAATGCCCCAGGAAGGGGGGGGGGTGTGGAAGGCAGGCAGCAACGTGGGAGGAGCCAGGCCCGGACACCAGCGTGCCCCCGCTGCTTCCTTTGTGGTCCCCAGCTCAGCACCCCCAAGTGCGGCTCCCTCCAGGGAAATAAAGTCAAAAATCTCCAGAGGTGGGCAGGGAGGGAGGAGAGTGAAAGGGCAGGTGGATAAGCCAGCGTCTTCATGGATGGGTGTGACAAAGGCTGGAGCAAAGACAGATCTGAGCTTCCTCGTTCTGGCTCTGCCTCTGATCCCCAAGGGTTTGGGCAAGTCTGTGAAACACACCCATGAAAGGCGCCGCGCAATTCCTAAGCTTCCCGGGGATGGACAGACACCTTCCTAAGCATGCCACTGCGTACGCAGAGGTAAGTCTGCTTGTGCTGTGACCACGGAGCCAGCCTACCCAGCCACTTCAGAGGCCTTGCTCTGGGCCTCTCTTTCCAAGAGCTGCCAACCTTGGAGCACATTTTCGCAGCATGTGACATCTGCTGCGAGAGCCTCTTCCCTCCCAGGCGCAGGCTCTGCCATGGCTGGAGGGCGCAGCGTGATGCTGCCTCAGGTTCGGCCTGGCAGGTATCTGAGCCCCTTTCAGATCTCGAGGGCCCAACCCTTCTCAGATCCCACATCCCGCTGCCATCTCAAACTGGCCCATTTATCGCCAGGCTTGCAGGCGGTAGCGGGGAGTGGATTGCAGTGGGGCAGGGCAGGATGGGGGAGCTTGGGTAACATGCAGGCCCCAAACCCCTGGGTCAGTAATGGACCTGGGGCTGGCTAGGAGCTGAGAGGGGCTGTAGGCCCACTGTCAGCCTGGCCAGGACGTTCCCAGGACCAGGCTACCAGATGTCCTCTCTTGAGACTGCACCCGGCCCCCCTCACTCTCCCTTTCCCCTCATTTTGAAAGATGTGACGCTCACTGCATGTTATGTCCTCATCTCCGTGCTACTTGGGTTTTATTAAATCAGCCAGCTGACCTTGAAACTCATTTTCATGGGAGCTCCCGTGGAGCTCAGTGGTAACAAACCTGACTAGCATCCATGAGGATGCGGGTTCGATTCTTGGGCTCACTCAGTGGCTTAAGGATCTGGCATTGCCATGAGCTGTGGTGTAGGTTGCAGATGTGGCTCGGAGACCATGTGGCTGTGGTGTAGGCTGGCAGCTACAGCTCCGACTTGACCCCTAGCCTGGGAACTTCCATATGCCCTGGGTGTGGCCCTAAGAAGCAAAAAAGAAAAGAAGGAAAAAAGAGCCTCTTCCCTCCCAGGAGCACGGCAGCCCCCCTCACTCCAGATGGGTCTTTACAAGTCCCACAGCCCAGCAGTCTGGCCAACCTCCCCTGCCACCCTCCTCTTGCACAGCTGAGCCCTCCACCAGAGGCCTCTGCTAGGTGTGGGTCCTGCCCCTGGAGGCAGTTTGCTCTGGGTGTCTCATGAGTCCTACACCCACCTCTTATAAACGCTCGTCCTCCGTGGCTTTGAGAAAGCCAGGCCCCTCCACCCTCCTCCTCCCGTTAAAAAAGCTTCTAAACAGGCACAGGTGGGGTCGGGCAGGGTCAGGGAACCCGAATGGGCGATGAGCACCAGCTGGGGGTGTGGACGGAGGACGGCAGCTGGGAAGGGGCTCTGGGCTGGGAGCCTGGGGGGAAAAACAGGGAGACTAACCCCATCCACCCACCCCGCCCCCGGCCACAGCACGTTCCCAGGTCTGCACTGGGCTTGGGTAAAGCCTAGACCTTCACTGTGCCTTGGGTCCTACATGCTCAGGCTGCCACAGCAAACTCCCCAGAAATGGGTGGCTTAAAACAACAGAAATGTATTCTCTCCCAGCTCCGGAGGCCAGCAGTCTACAAAGTGTGGGCAGGACCACCCCCCATGCGGATGCTCCAAGGGGAACCCCCCCTCCCCCGCCTCGCCTTTCGGCCTCTGGTGGCTGTTGGCATTCCTTAGCCGGATCACTCTGACCTCTGCCACCGGAGCCACACCACTGCCTCCTCCGCTTTGTCTCTTAGGAGGAAACATGTCATTGAGCTGAGGGCCCATCCAGATAATCCAGGATGACCTCATCTCAAGAGCCTAGTCACATCTGCAAAGACTCTTTGTCCGAGTAAGGTGATAAGCGCAGCTTCAGGGATGTGAGGTACATGTCTTTTTTTAGGGGGGGAGGGCGGGATTTTTCAGCCTGCCATAGCCCCCCTCTGAAAAGCAGGGATGATGACCTTGGGGACTGCTCTTCATACTGCCACCTCTTGGGCTGAGGGCCTCCAAGACCCTTTCCTGGTCAACTTTCCTGGTATAAAGGGTGTCGTGGACTGAAGGTCCGTATCTCAGTTCCTACGTTGAGGCCCTTACTCCCCCACCCACCTCCACATGAGGTGATATTAGGAGGTGGGGCTTTGGGGGGTAGTTGGCTTTATATCCTCATCTAAAAGGATGAGAGTGGAGCTGCATGATGGGAACTAGTGCTCCTGGCAAAAGAGGAAGTCACCAGAGCTTCCTCTCTCTCTGCCACACGAGAACACGCCAGCAGGTGGCCGTCTCCCAGCCAGGAAGACGGTCCTCCCAGAACCCAACCCTGCAGCCGCCCCCAGCTCAGAGCACCAGCCTTGGGAACTGTGACACGGACACGGCTGCTGTTCAGGCCCCCGTCTGCGGTGTTCTGTTGTAGCAGCTCGAGCTGAGACAAGGGGGCTCAGGAGGAGGTTACTAATGAGACGAGAAACAGCCGGAAGGGCTGCTCCAGTGTCCAGGAGGCCAAGCGGTCAGGCAGACAAGTGTGGCCCCGGGTTCTGGTCAAGCTCCCCCCTCCCTGTCCTCTGGACAGCAGACCAGCACCCCTGAGGGTTATCAGGCCTGGTTCCTCGGCACTGCCCCTCCCAGAGGGGCCCAGAGCTGCCCCCTCGGGGGAGATAGTTCCGGGCATTCTTCAAATCGGGAATTGTTCGGCCCTTATCAGCTTGTTTCAGCTGGCCTGCCCGACACTTGCTCCTTGGGTGGGGTCCTGTCCGGCGGTTTCCCTGGGCAGCAGGGGGCTGCCACTGTCCAGCGTGGACATCTCCTGGCCATGGGAAAGGCAGGCTGCACTGGGGCACCTTCTTCCCCGCAGGGGAAGGCGCTGTGGCCAGAGGAGCCCTCCCCCTCCTCTTCTCTTCCAGCCAGCAATTCTTCCTTCTTTCCTGTCCCTGACACCGGAGTGTGACCCAGAGCCTGAGGGTGCATGGCTCTGATGTGCACACACCCCTGCCTGGTCCCACATGTGACCCCTTCCATCCCTGGCACCTACCCCCCAAAAGCTGGGTAGGGTGGTGGTTAAGAGCACGTCCTTGGGAGCCCGACCCCTGGGTTCAAGCCCCGCTCCACTGCACGCTGGTCACATGCCAGGCAAGCGTGGCAACTCAATTCCTCAGTTCCCCCTTCTGTCAAAAGAGAAGAGGAGGGAGTTCCCTTAGTGGCTCAGTGGAAACGACTCCAACTAGTACCCATAAGGACACGGGTTCAATTCCTGGCCTTGCTCAGTGGGTTAAGGATCCAGTGTTGCGATGAACTGTGGTGTAGGTTGCAGATGCGGCTCAGATCTAGCGTTGCTGTGGCTGTGGTATAGGCCAGCGACTATAGCTCCAATTCCACCCCTAGGCGGGGAATCCATATGCCATGGGTGCGACCCTAAAAAAACAAAGTGAAGAAGAGGGTGGTAATAGTAACTAACGCGTACGTTTAAGCACCTGGGGCAGTGAGAGCACATACAAAGCGCTCAGTTAATGTCACCTATGATCATACGGGGAGAAGGGAGAGATGCCCCAAGCCAGCCCCAAGGCACAGTACCCCCCCCCAACATCCTCCCTCGTCACAGAGCCACGCCCTATGTGCCTCTTCCTCTGGGACGAAGACTTGACAGGGGAGGGTAGACACAGGCTCTTGTTACAGTTGATGGACAGTTTCTGCTGTGCAGCAAAGTGACCCAGTCATACATACGTACACGGTCTATCCCGAGAGACCAGACACAGTTCCCTGTGCTGTACAGCAGGACCTCGTTGCTCATCCACTCGAAGTGTGATAGTTCCCATTTACTAACCCCCATCCACCCCACTTTCTTCCCTCCCCCTTAGCAACCACATGTCTGTTCTCTGTGTCTGTGAGTAGGACATGAGGCTCCTCCTGGGTTCCCCAGTGGGACTTGGCCGCATCGAAGAGGATGGGGGAGCTGACAGCACCAGGGTGGTCTGTCCGCTGCCCAGGGTTCACAGTAGCTGGTGTTGCAGTGGGAGCTCCTCAGAGAACAGCCCCTCCCCGCTTGACAGCAACATGGCACAGAAGTTACCTACTTTCAAAGCACTGTACACATCACAGGTGTAGACGGAGCCACAGCCAGGTAACCAGCCCCCAGATGGCGGAACAGGGCCCCGCACCTCATAGCCTTCCCTGTGTTCCCTTCCAGCCCCTCTCCATCCCCAAGGTAACCCCTCTTCTGACTTAAAATACATCGAGTTAGTTTGGCCTAGTTTTGCATTTTGTGCCAATGGCATCACATAGCATGACTGTGGGCCCGGCTTCCCTCCCTCCGGCATCCTGTCTGTGTGATTCACCGTGGCATGCAGATGTGGACTGTCCGTTCACTGCAGTGCTGCACTACTGTGTGAACACGCCACGTGTCTTCATCCATCCTACCGCTGCTGGGCCTGGGGTGACCCAGGACAGGGCCCCGGTGCACGTGGAGGCTGAGCTACATGGACAGGGCCTGCCGTGGCTGGTCCCAAAGAGCATGCGGAGGCAGAAGACAGGAGGTCTAGCCCGAGGCCACCTCCCAAGCCACCCGGTCCCATGCCCAGAATCTCGGACTCTCCCTACTTGGGCCACTTCACTCGGCTCTGTTCTCCCAGACCCACTCCCCAGGGGGCTGGCTAGCTGTCACTCAAGCATGGGATTTTGGTGCCAGGGGCCTGGAAGAGGTGGAGGGGCAGGAAGTGGCCATGGGGAGCCAGGAGGCCTGCTATAGAGCAGCCCTGCTCTCACCACCCCCAAGCCCTCCCACCCCCTGCAGGCGAGCACAGGGGTCTTCACTGAGGGGCCCCCAGGGAGCCTGGCGATCCCTCCTAGCGACAGTCATTGACCAGAGTTGGCTGCGCACACACACCCCCCCTCCCGCCACCCATCAGAAGCTCTCCAGGTAGGATTGGAGGGCAGAACCCCACCCCCCACCCCATAACAGGAAGCTTCTAAATCCATTCTTTGGATTACTCATTATTATCAACTCCGTTGCTGAAGGCAGAGAGGCAAGAGGAGAACTTGGAATTCATCAAATGCGCCGCCCTGACTGCCACCCTGCCTAGGGTTCCTCTCCCCCTACACAGGGTCTGTCCTGGTCCAGCCTCCTGCCTCTGAGCCACCTGTCACTGCTGTTCCTAATGAGAGGAGTGTGCACACGCTGACCCGAGGTTGCGGGCAGGTGTATCAGGCTTTGAGTAGGGGCCACCAAACTGGCCTCCAGCAGAGGCAGTGGCTCTTCCTGTACCAGAAAAGACAGAATAACCTCCCTAAAACAATGCCCTTCCCAGGGCCTCCTAATCCCTTCGCCTGCTGCTGCCCATGTGAATCCTGATCTGTCTGAGCGGGCAGTGAGCCCAGCAGCAGCCAACCTCCAGGCCTGTGGGTGGGCAGGGCGATGCCCAGCTGACTGCGCTCACCTCGCCTGCCAGGAAGGGCTGCCACGCCAAGGTCAGGTGGCAGGACGGCACCCTGGGGGGAGGCAGAGGGCCTGCAGCTCCTCTCTAAGATGGGTTTCAAAGGACTGCGAGTGTGATGTGTATACAGCCTCCAGAGGAAGAACGCGCTTCCGGGCTGGGAGAGCCAGATCCTGCGTGAGCTTAGGGACCTCCTGAGGCCTTGGCCTCCCTGCCAGTTGAGGGAGAGAGAAATATCTATCTTGGAAGAAAATGAACATTCTTTAAAATGTATACACATTGAGGAAAAACATCAAAATAGTCCAACTCTACCAAGGGGCAGGATTGGCTGAATGGGAAGGCGGGCCAACAAACTTGCCAACACCCTTGCCAACACCCTGCTGGGCGCTGGAGACGCAAACGTCTGGGCCAAGAGCTCAGGACAAGAGGGCGGGCGCACTACGTCAGGTCTAAGGCCTCGGACACAGGTGTGTGTGTGTGCTTCCTCTGTTCTCGTGGCACAGTTTTCCAGCAGCCGCCCATCAGAAGCAGTTTATCCTCATCGCCCTTAAGCTTTTAAGTAGCACTACGAGGCCTGCCATATGGGCCAGACACTGAGCTGTCAGTTTTCCCTGAATCCCATTTATGTCTCTCACACCCTCTGGGGGAGATGCCCTCATGATGCGCCTTGTAGAGGAGACACAGGCTGGGGAGACACAGGCACAAGCTGGGGAGCAGGACCTTAGTGGGGGGCTGTCATGGCAGTGGCTCTCCTCGCCTAGCAACTACCAACCATCGCCCAGGGTCTGCACCTGCCCAACTCCTCGGCCAGCCCCATCTCCCACCAGGCGCACCTGTTGCTCGCCAACTCCTGGGATGCCCACACGACCACGACCACCACCACAGCCCAAGTGGGAGCACACTTGGCACCTAACTCTTCCCTTAGCAGTCGGCTTAAAAACAACTCCAGTAAATGTTTTTCATCAGGAGCACGTTATCATTCCCACGCTACCTTCCCCCTCCCGAAGCCGTGAAAATCACCAGATGTGTACAGGATTCTCAGCTGCCCCTGGAAACCTCCGCCAGGGACCAATCACCACTCCCAGCTGAAAACAAATAAGGGCCAGGAGCCAGAGGGAAGGCCTGCACAGAAGGTGGGATGGTCGCCTCTGGGAGCCGAGGGAGAAAGTTCTGTGAAGCGCAGCCTGCGATTTTCCCAGGGAATGACTGGTTTCCGCCTGCTGGAAGCTGCATGTTAAGGCCGCAAGGTTAGCTTTCCCAATTTCCAAACTTTTTTTTTTTCTGTCCTGGAGAGAAGTCTCCCCTTCCAGGAATAACACCTGCATCCTTCTTGCTGCAGAATAACCCACGTTAGGACACGATCCCCAGACTATGTGCGCACCGGGGGAGGAGCAGGGGCTGAGGCTATCAGCCAGCTTGCCCTTTGAAACCCCACTTACCCTACAAATCAGGGTAAATAAAGCCTACACCTTGTCACCCAAGACTCTGCACATGGCCCTGAGAGGCACGGGGAAAAGCAGACTACTCCCCAGAGGGCATGAAATCTGGATTTCTTTGGTGTTTTGAAAACAGGGGAGCTCTGCTTGCCAGTGGGGAGTCGGGGGTCTGGTTTGGGTGTTGCTTAAAAAGAACAAACCAACCTCCTAAATGAGTCTGGCCGAACAATTGAGGGCTGGCCCCCTTGTCCCCCGATCACCCAAGGCCCACAGGGTAAGTTAAAAGAAGCCACGTTCCTTTTAAACAAAGCCAAGCCGTCCTGTGTTTGAGACCTTCGAGCCAGTTGAGGAAGCTCAGTTTCCTATGGGCTCCACCTAGGGAAGTGAATCAGGAATCCCAGGGCCAGGATGGCCACAGTCAGGGGTCTGACTGGCCAAGAGGGCAGCCTTGAAAGTAGCTGAGGCTCCCTGACCCAGAAGCATGGAAGGAAGGTGTGAGAAAACACACACATACACACACACAGTGCTTTCACAGCTCTTCTTTTCAGAAGAACTTGGGAGCAAGTGAAATGTTACCCTGAGGTTCTGCAGGACAGGAACGACTCAGGTTTGCTGGAATCACACAAGACTGATTCTGAAGAAACACCCAAGGCTCCAAAAGGAAGGGTGAGGAGTTCCCAAAGTGGCACAGCAGAAACGAATCCAACTAGGAACCATGAGGTTGCAGGTTCGATCCCTGGCCTTGCTCAGTGGGTTAAGGATCTGGCATTGCCGTGAGCTATGGTGGAGGTCGCAGACGCGGCTCGGATCTGGCATTGCTGTGGCTCTAGCGTAGGCTGGCAGCTGTAGCTCCAGTTCGCCCCCTAGCCTGGGAACCTCCATATGCCGTGGGAGCAGCCCTAAAAAAAAAAAAAAAAAGAGGGGGTGGGGTGACGAAGGGGAGCCACCACCTCCTGTCCATGGCCTCACACGCTCCCGTCCCTACCCCGTTCTCCTCATTCACTGTGTCCCAGTCTCACTACCCTCCCAGGTGGGTGCACAGACCCAGATGTCTGGGCCAAGCGTATTTGGCCACCCCTGTGCCCTAAGCACTAACGCATAGCTCAGGCGGAAGGGGCTCCTGGGAGCCACAGGCCGCTACTCTGGGTAAATCGCTGCGATCCTTCTGCCTCGAACTCCCCATCTGAAGAGTGGGTGCAGTGCTCTGGGGGTGGCACAGCCACAGGATTTCAGAGATTCTGGCCCCTTATAGATTGGTCTTTGCTTTTACAGCGATAGATAGCATCATGCCCAAAGAGCCAGCCAGAGGAGCTGAGGCCCACCCCTCAGCCTGGGGAAGCAGAGGCCAGAGAGCCACGAAGAAGCCAGGGCCAGAGGTGGCCCAGTACACAGCCCTCCACTAGCCTGGTATGTCCCCCTGCTCTAGAAGCCATGCAGACATCACATTCCTCTCCATACCTGGGTCATAATGGCAGAACCAGACAGACCCCAGACGTCACAGATCCCACCCAAGCAGGTAAGCGGAGGGCCGGAGTTCCGGGCACCAGGTCACACCTCCTTTGGTATCTAGAACTCTGTGGTCCATCTCCCAGTGCCGGCTCTCTACTCTGGGGCATATGCCCCCTGCCCAGCTCCTGCTTCCCCTCCTGGCCATTAGATGGGAAAGGGGAGGCATCTGACCTGTGATGAGATGAAGAGAGAGGGGCTCACGTTTTCCAAGAATTCACGGTGTTAACCGACTGTCCCCAGCAGCCAAAAGTAATAAGCACAGCTCCCCCCACTTCCGGCCATCCCCAGTGGCTCAAAGCATTGTGCTGACAAGACGAGGTTCCCCCTCAGGCTGCTCCCTGCCCCGGGTCCTCCTGGACGGATTCACACGCTTGAATCCAGTCCCCTTCTGCCAGCAGTTCTGGGGCCGAGACCATCAGGCAAGTCAGGCCTTTCAGACCACCGGGGCATAGCAAGCAACAGCCCCTCTCGCACAGCTGAGGAGACGGGGTCCACAGGAAGGAGGTCGCCCAGCTCAAGGGATGGAGCACCTTCATCCTGCAAACCTGCTGTCTTTTCCTCCCTGCTCTTTATTCAACACCCAACTCAGACAGACCCTCCTGGGCACCCGCCCCATGCTTACCACGCCCCCCACAACATACATCCCCAAAGCTTAATTATCAGGAGACCCCAGGGGCAGTTACAGCTGGCGTGTTGACACAATTGCCCAGACGTGTGTATGGAATTCAGAGACGTGATTCTGTGAGGTCAGGACCAGACTTCCAGATCCGTCCCCAGCTCGGGGGCAAAGCTGAAGTGCTCCTCCACCTCCTCGCCACCTCCCAGGATGCCAAGCAGGGAACAAGAGCCTGGGGACCCCCGCCTCTCCGCAGAGCCAGCTATCTGTGGCACAAGCTCTCTAAGCAGTGCCCCGGCCCACTGTGGCCACGGAGAGGCTGACACCAGCGAGCTCTCCATGCTCTGGGGGTTTTCAGGTGAAGGCAGCCCGGCCGGGAGAAGGGACAGGTTGGGGAGTGGGCTGACAGCATGGGGCGGCAGGCAGACAGGGACCCAGGCCACACCCCACTCGGGAGCACCGGCCATGTGCTTGAGCAAGGGGACCCCACTCGCTGACTCTCCTGAGGGGGGTTCTTAGGTGCCAGCAGCAGCTTGGAAAGCACAGCCAAGCTGGTGACTCAGCAAATAAGATGCACCCCCTTTTCAGCCATTTGGCTCCCTGACTCCCAGGAAAATGACAGCCTGAGGGTGGGTGAGATCCAGCATCTCTGCCTAACCAGTGCTGAGAGGAAGCCGCTGCAGGGTGCTGGCTCAGGAGTCCCATTCTCCAAGCCGGGGCCAGGATGACCGGCTCATACTGAACTGAAAACAGAGATGCGATGCCAGGTTCAGGGGCTCAAAGCAGCAGGGGCAGAGGCACAGCAGGAAAGAAGTCCGAAGCCACCGGCGAAGAGCGTTTGCCCCCAACGGAGCAGAAAGATCAAACATCAGAAATACGCCCAGCCACAGCTCTCTTCACGACGCCTCAACTTCTACCTGAGAAACACCTCCACTGAGCCCCTGGGAGGGACCACAAGCCTCGGATGTCACTCCTTCCCGCCCAGACTCGGGTACAAACACCTTCCAGGCAGTTTCCTGCAAAGCCCCTAAGGAAAGAGGGCCTGGTACAGCTGCACCCCCACATCAAGATCATGCTGAGCAGCGAACGTTTGATGCGTTTTCCGCCTGGTCCCGGTCTTTGCATAGGACTGCCTGGGTTTTAGCTCAGAAAGTCCCACATTCCAGGACATCGCTCAGTCCTGGGCAAACTGGGACAGCTGACCATAACCTTTACCTCATCTCCCAACAGACGTTGTACTAAACTAAAGAGAAAAGGAAAAGGTTGTGTGGTTAAAGCACGCTTGGGGAACGGGGGGTCAGACGAAGGTAGTGAGAGCCTCCTCACACCATTTGAGATCCTGATGGGTACCGACTTTCCAAGGAGGGAAAATGAGTAGCCAGCAACTCTGTGCGGTCAGGACCAGACCTCCAGGTCCCCCCCACCCCCAGCTCGGGGGCAAAGCTGAAGTGTTCCTCCACCTCCTCACCACCTCCCAGGAGGCCAAGGGGAGAACGAGAGCCTGGGGACCAGCACCCCCGCCTCTCCCTGGAGCCAGCTGTCTGGTGCCCCGGAGAGGCCGACACCAGTGTGATCTCTGTGTTCTGGGGGGCTTCAGGAGGAGGCGTGCGTTGGGGAGTGGGCTGACAGCCTGGAGCAGTTTGAAGGCAGGGACCCAGGCCACATTTTTTGGATCATGGTTCCTTTTTTGTTTTGTTTTGTTTAATTACTCAAATGAATTTATCACTTCTGTAGTTGTATAATGATCATCACAATCTGATTTCACAGGATTTCCATCCCACAGCCCAAGCACATCCCCCCACCCCCCAAACTGTCTCCTCCAGAGACCGTAAGTTTTTCAATGTCTGTGAGTCAGCACCTGTTCTGCAAAGAAGTTCCATCTGTCCTTTTTTCAGATTCCACATGTCAGTGAAAGCATTTGATGTTGGTGTCTCATTGTATGGCTGACTTCACTTAGCATGATAGTTTCTAGGTCCATCCATGTTGCAAAAAATGCTGGTATTTCGTTCTTTTTAATGGCTGAGTAATATTCCATTGTGTATATGTACCACATTTTCTTGATCCACTCCTCTGTTGATGGACATTGAGGTTGCTTCCATGTCTTGGCTATTGTAAATAGTGCTGCAATGAACACTGGAGTACATGTGTCTTTACGAGTCATGGTTTTTCTCTGGGTAGATGCCCAGGAGTGGGATTGCTGGATCAAATGGTAGTTCTATGTTTAGTTTCCATGGTTCCTTTTTTTTTTTTTTTTTTTTGGCAGTACCTGAGGCATATGGAGGTTCCCAGGCTAGGGGTTGAATCTGAGCTGTAGCCACTGGCCTACACCATAGCCACACCAGATCTGAGCCACATCTGCCACCTACACTGCAGCTCACAGCAATGCTGGATCCTTAACCCACTGATCAAGGCCAGGGATTGAACCCACATCCTCATGGATACTTGTCAGATTCGTTTTCCATTGAGCCACAACTGGAACTCCAGATCATGGTTCCTTTTTATTTAGGAAACAATTTTTATTAATTTATCAAACATTCACTGAGAGCATAACTATTAAGTCTTGAGGACGACTAGTGTTCTCTTTGGAGAGAGTGGGACACAGCTCGATGTACTGACTTGTAGAAGAGGCCAAAAAAAACATATGGTGTGCTAGCCCAGAGTGACCCTCTGGGTAAACTGAGGCACAGGCAATGCCTCCCTGGGGTTTACTATGCACAAAGCCCAGGGCAGCTCTGTGAGGAGTTCCTATCTTCCACCTGCATCTTACTTAGGAATTATTTGGTTCCCTGTTATTAGAGGCTGGATTGTAACCCCATGCACTGCCCCTCCTCCCCTCTCTTCTTAGAGAAGGAAAATGTAGAGAGGGCTGCACAAAGGCCAACATCATGCCTTGGCTGTCTGGCCTGGATGCTGTCACTGGGAATTTGGTGCAGAGTCAAGGCAAGGTTGGATGAAGAGAAAGGAAGCTATTTAGATGGGAAAAGGAAGGGACGCAGACCCTCAGGCTGGACAGGGGTAGGGTAGAGGGGCAGCTAGAGAAGAGCTGTGGACTCCTCACAACAGCCAAAACAGGGAAGCAGCCTAAATGTGCACCACCAGAGGGATGGATAAAGAAGATGAGGTACGTTTCTACAAGGGAATACTACTCAGCCATAAAAAAGAATGAACTACTGCCATTTGCAGCAACATGGATGAACCTAGAGACTGTCATACTAAGTGAAGTAAACCAGACAGAAAAAACAAATATTATGTCTCACTTACATGTAGAATCTTAAAAAATAATAATATAAATCAACTTATTTATAAAACAGAAACAGGCTCACAGACATAGAAAATAAACCTATGGTTACCAATGAGGACGGGGGCAGGGGAGATCAACTAGGAGTATGGGATTAATCAATATACACTACTATATATAAAATAAACAAAGAAGAATCTACTGTCTAGCACAGGGAACTCTCTTTAAAATCTTGTAATAATCTATAGTGGAAAAGAATCTAAAGCTGTACACCTGAAACAAACACAATACTGTAAATCAACTGTAGTTAAATAACTTTTTTTGTTTGTTTGTTTGTTTTGCTATTTCTTGGGCCGCTCCTGCGGCATATGGAGGTTCCCAGGCTAGGGGTCGAATCGGAGCTGCAGCCACCAGCCTATGCCGGAGTCACAGCAACGCGGGATCCGAGCCGCCTCTGTGACCTACACCACAGCTCATGGCAACACCAGATCGTTAACCCACTGAGCAAGGCCAGGGACCGAACCCACAACCTCATGGTTCCTAGTCGGATTCGTTAACCACTGAGCCACAACGGGAACTCCTAAATAACATTTTTTAAAAAAATTACTGTGGCGTTCCCGCCGTGGCTCAGTGGTTAACGAATCCAACTAGGAACCATGAGGTTGTGGGTTCGATCCCTGGCCTTGCTCAGTGGGTTAAGGACCCGATGTTGCCGTGAGCTGTATTGTAGGCCAGCGGCTACAGCTCTGATTAGACCCCTAGCCTGGGAACCTCCATATGCCATGGGAGAGGGCCTAGAAAAGGCAAAAAAGAACTGTGGGATGGGAGACTCCATTTCACATGTGATGGGCAAAACCTCAGGGGCTGCCAGGATCAGGGTCTGGGGGCTTCATGAAAGCCTGTTTTACACTATTCACAATAGCCAAGACATGAAAACAACACAAACGTCCATCAAGAGAAGACTGGATTGGGAAGATGTGGTATATATACACAATGGAATACTATTCAGCCGTAAAAAAAAATAATAATAATGCCATTTGCAGCAACATGGATGGAACTAGAGACTCATACTGAGTAAAGTAAGTCAGAAAGAGAAAGACAAATACCTTATGATATCACTTATATCTGGAATCTAATATAGGGCACAAATGAACCTTTCCACAGAAAAGAAAATCATGAACTTGGAGAATAGACTTGTGGTTACCAAGGGGGAGAGAGTGGGATGGAGGGGTTCTTGAGGTTAACAGATGCAAACTATTGCCTTTGGAGTGGATAAGCAATGAGATCGTGCTGTGTAGCACTGGGAACTACATCTAGTCACTTATGATGGAGCACGATAATGTGAGAAAAAAAATGTATGCATGTATGTGTAACTGGGTCACCATGCTGTACAGTAGAAAAAAAAAATTGTATTGGGGAAATAACAAAAATAAAAACCCTGTTTTGACTTGAAGCCCAAAAGTGAAGGCAGCATCTGGGTTGGAACTAGGAGGGGGTACATAGCCATCAGAGCCCCTTCTTAGTTAGCTAAGCCCACCCCTGCCACCCCCACTCCCAGAACCAGGGCCCTCATCTGAAGTGGCCTGGCTTTGGGACAGTGACTAATGGGAAAGGGTCATGGAAAGAAGAGCGGGGCCCAGTGAGGCAGCAGGGGATGTGCCAGCATGGGAGGGGGCAGGAGCGGGGTCTGTTTCATCACACCTCACACTGGGCGAGAGCTGAAGCCAATCAAAGAAACAGAATGTGTCGGGTACATGGCCTACGCAATGGTCTTTAACCCTCATTTTATCACTGGGGAAACAGAGGCCAGGGAGCAAGTCTGAACTCACAAGGCTAGTAAGTGGCAAAGCTCAGACCAAAACCCAAGCTTCTAACTTCGAAGCTGGGACATCATGCCAGGAGATTTCAATTTTTCTTCTCTCTTCTTTAACAGCAAACGAATTCAAACAGGGAGACCCACCATACAGAACAGATAAAAGCAGAGCTGCACAAAGTGGGTGGGATATGAACTGACCCCCTAAATTGGCCTCTTTTCCCTCCAGGTCTGCACTCCAAACTCCCAGTGGCCCCTGACACAGCTCCAGGCCATCTCCTCTGGGTGTAAAAGCCATTGCTTCCAGCTGCTGCTCCCACGAGGGTCCATGCACTAAACCCCCGAGAACAGAATCTCCCTCTGCCCTGTGCTCACTCTGCTGAGGTGGGAAGGGGAGGATGGGATGCAGAAGGTCCCCCCACTCCTGTCCTGGCTAGGCACTGCTCATGGGAGGTCCCCAGTCACTAGCTCACTGGCACACCTCGCGGCCAAGGGACCCAAACAGCACAAGGAGCTGCTCCATCAGCCCCAAAAGGCTGGAGCCACAAACAAGGGCCAAGCTAGACCTGGCTGAGCCAGAAGGTGGCAGAGCCTCAGCAAAAACGACAGCTGCTGGTTTCCCTTATGCAGATGCAAAGCTGATCTGACTGGCAAGGTGAGGACAGAGGGACCAGGTCTCTGGGATCATGTGCCAGGGACATAGTCCATATCCACCCTTCCCTTCCTCACTGAACCACTGCCTCAGGGTTAGGCACGCGGGTGCACGCTTCCCTAAGGAAAGTGCTCGCTTCCCTTGCAGCTACATTGGCCACAGGATTAAGTTCCAGTCCACAAAAGGTAACTGCAAGTGGGCTGTGGGGTTTCTGGCAGATGACTTGAAAAGAGGGGCTGCAGCCTTCTTGTTCCTTTCCCCTGACAGCTAGAGTGGATTTGCCACCCTGGACCACAAGGCAGCACACAAACAGTGACAAAACCACCATGCTGGCCTCTGTGACAGACACAGAACTTGTTTAGTCTACTAATCTTCACCTGAAGGAAGCTTGTGGGGGAAGCTCAGAAGCAGTCACAAGGCCCCTGCCCTTCCCACAGTTCTCTGCCTCCCAGGGGCCCTGGTCCCCCTACCACCTGCCTCTCTTCTGGAAGCAAACGAGGAGCCTTGCAGCTGGACAGCCCAGAGCTGGCAGACAAGACCTGGGGTTCTAAACCAGCTCTCTACCACTCACTCACGCACTCATTCGGCAAATAGTTCATGAAATCTACTCCGTGCCAGGCACTGTTCTAGGTGCTGCGGCCCCAGCAGTGACCAAGAGAAGTCTTTGTCCTCGAGGAACTTCTGTTCTACTCGAGGAAGAGACAAAGAAACGAGTGCCTGTCGAGGGGCCCTGTGCTACAGAGAAAATAACAGGGACGAGGGTGTGGGGACTGGGAAAGCCTCTCTGAGAAGGTGGCATTCCAGGACAGCTGAAGCAGGGCGGGGGGGGGGGGGGTGGAGGGAGCATGTGGACGTTCGAAAGAGCTGCCATGGGCCTTGGCGCCTAGGGCCTCAGCGTCCCCTCTCGGGAATGGTCTGGGAGCCAGAGGCTGTCCCCACCTCGTGCTGCCCTGGCTGGAGACGCTCACTCCAGGCAGCACGTCCAGAGCAGGTGAGCCCAGGAGTCTGACTGGATGGGGACAGAGGGACCCTCCCCAACCCTCAGCCAGCGCTCCGTGCATTCCTGCCGCTAAGGGTGGTGGCTTCGGCCTCGGCCTCACACCCAGCTTAGGCCAAGGTGAAGAATTACAATGTGTCCTCGCTCCCCTGCCTTCCCACTGTCCCTCCTGGGCTGCCCTGGGTCAGGGAGACGGAAGGTTAGAGGGCAGAGCACTGTGGGCTCCCGGGTCAGCCCATGCGTCGCCAGGGGCCTGGCTCTGGGAGGGCCCCCTGCACCCCGACCCGGGGACTGCGGGGCAAGGCCCGCTCCGCCGTTCCTCAGCAGTCTCTCCATGCTGGGCTGAGGCCCACGGCCTTCCGGACTCGACAATTGGCGGACGGGGTGCCACCCTGCGCCCTGGCCCTAGGGAAGTTGGAGGTGGCTGACCCGAGGGGGATAAGGCTACAGAGGAAGAGAGGGTGGTGGCGGTGTGTGTGTCAGGGAAAGGGGTGGGGATGGCAGCAGGATGGGTGGCTGAGCTAAGCTGGGGATCTGTGCTGGCCACTGCAGGAGTGGTCCAGGGCGGGGCTCAGAGCCGATGCAGGGCTTGAGGTGGTGATGTGGGGAGGGGCTGCTCCTGCATCTGCAATGATGGGGCTGCATTTGTACAGCGGTCCTTGAACAAGCCTTTCTCACAGCTCTTTGCTCCTGCATGCTGAGGACACCAGAGGCTCACAGGCAATGGGAGACAGGACCACAGTCACATGTGGGGCCAGTACTGTGACATGGTACTCGGGGAACCAAACTCTCAAGCAACAGAGTGGCTTCAAGCCTCAGGTTACCCTGACGTTGGGCATAACGCAGAGCTGACACCATCACGCAAATTTTTTTTTTTTTTTTTGTCTTTTTAGGGCCACACCCACAGCATGGGGAAGTTCCCAGGCTAGGAATCGAATCAGAGCTGCAGCTGCCGGCCACAGCCACAGCCACATGGGATCTGAGCCATGTCTACGACCTACACCACTGCTCAAGGCAATGCTGGTTCCTTAACCCACTGAGCAAGGCCAGGGATTGAACCCCATCCTCATGGATATCCGTCTTGTTCATTACCACAAGGAGCCACAATGGGAACTCCACACGACCCTTTCTGAATAGGGTTTGAATGAGGTTCTCCAAAGTGTGGAGAATGAGCCCTGAGGCTACATCCAGTTACTAGTACCTACTGCTGTGGACACATGCACACATGTCCCCGGAGTCACCAGGAACTTGAGCAAGTGGACCCCTTGGTCTGTAACCCCCTTGTCTGAAAAACAAGGGGTGTAAAAGATGATTTCCAGAGGGCTCCCAGCTCTAGAATTCCGTGTTCTATGGTTCTCTGTTACTTAGAAGTGACGTGGAAACCACCCTTTGTCCATTGAATTCTATTTTGAACAGCCAGCGGGCTGCCTCCTTGAAGGGATCTCTCGGTCAATGCTGCTGCAAATATAAAAAAGGCTCCTAGAGTGTATCTTTTGTGCAGATTTTTCTTAAAGGCTTTCCTTAAAGAGAACACCTATAGTTGTATGGCTACTGTGGCCCAAAGAGTCACAATCCCAGTTCCGCCACCTCATCTGATCTAACGGCCCCACAAAGTGGACAGGACATCCAACTAGGAGAGACTCCCTGCAACTGCACTGGTGTTCCTGGGGACAGGATGAGACAGGACACACACACACACACCCTGCTGAGCTCCCTGCCCTGCATCATACTCCATGGGCACAAACAGAAAGTGAGCCCAGAGCTGAGGAAAGAGCTCTCACCCTCTACGTCTCGTGAGGTCTCCAGGCGGACTCGGGCTCAGGCTGCTGGGCGGGGATGTCACTCTCCTCGGGGGGTGTGGGAGGATGTCCATTCCGGCCTGAGACGGAGGGCCCCGAGGATGTGAAGATGCCAGGCCTTCCTGGAGTAAGGGTCACCCAAACCCTGATGCCCCTCCCCAGAAGTGCAGAGAGCTGTCCGGAGGGTCCTCCCACTTCCCTTAGGAGCAGATGGCTCAGCAGAAAGCTGTCGCCCCAGCAGACCAGATTTCCAAGTCCGGAAGCCCTGACCCTCTGGAGTGGATCCCACCGGCTGTGGCTGCCACAGAAAGAACCCAGTGGCCGGCCTCACTGCCAGGATGCCAGCTTGGCCTCACGCGCTCCCCTTCAGGGGAGCACCTGATGCCAGGGGCGAGGGCCAGTTCCCCTCAGTTCCACAGTCCCGCTAACATTTCCTGAGCAACTGCTCAGTGCAGTGCTGCGCTGGGCACCATGGTAGAGATGAATGTGCCGCTGGCCCGGCCCCACGGGGCTCACCATGTGCTGGGGGAGACACCCACACAGGCCGGGGAACATTACTGGGCTCTATCCACAGGGAAGCCTCTCAGCAGAGATACCACCTGAGGATGGACAGGACTAACTTGCCAGGCCTCCTTGCCCAGGGGAACTCAAACCAGGTGGAGCCGCCCTCCTCTTAGCTTCCAAAGGGCTGAGGTATCAAACCCCCACTCAGCAGGAGCCCCTCTTCTCCCTTCGAACCTGGATTCCTGGGGAAAAGCACAGGGAAGCTGCCCCTCCCCTCACGCCTGCGAGCGACCTTCTCTAGGTCCAGGGCAACCCCCAGAGGACCTCCCTGGGCTGCTAAGCTCCACTCCTCTGCCACACCCTGCAGCTATGGCCAAGCTGCCACCTGGCGTCCCTCAGCGTCTTCCCTTCTCAGCCTACTTAAACCAGTCTCCTCCCAGTACCACCGCCCCGGCCGTATCTCAGTTCCCTCCTCCCTCAAAGCCAAGCCCAGGCAGCACCACTAGGAACACCCATCGTCCCCCAACCCCATCCCATGGAATGTTCTTTCCAGGCTCTGCAAGTTCACCTCCTCCCTAAAACCAGCTTGCAGCTCACTGACCCCAGTTCAGGAATCCCCATTGTGCCCTCAGCTTTGGATCTGTGTCCTTGTTACACCTTGCAATTCCTTCAGCCTCGCCCCCCAGCAACACTCTCCCACCCCACAATGACCCTTTTATTTTATTTATTTATTTGTCTTTTTGCCTTTTCTAGGGCCACTCTTGCAGCACATGGAGGTCACCAGGCTTGGGATCTAAACGGAACTGTAGCCGCCAGCCTACACCACAGCCCCTGCAACTCGGGATCCTTAACCCACTGAGTGAGGCCAAGGATCGATCCTACAACCTCATGGTTCCTAGTGGGATTTGTTAACCACTGAGCCACGAGGGGAACTCCTGACCCTTTTATTTTAAAATCCCTGTATAACCCTCCTTCCTATCTCCTACAGGAAGTTCTGCCTGGATCAGCGCTTGCTTCCCAAATTATACTGCAGTTTTTTGTTTTTTGTTTTTGTTTTTTGAGGCCTCCCTTTCCCACCCTCGGTGTGGCACTTAAGCTTCAGTTTTTCTTCCTACTTAGCAATTGACATCTATAAACACTAGCAGAATCCCGATGCTGGGGGCGCCTTAAACGGATCGGATCAAGTACTCAACACATGTGCTTTATTCATTGTAATAGCTAGGATTTTTTGAGCTCGATGAGTTGGGCACAACGGCAACCTCATGAATATGTTATCTCTCATTTTCAGAGCAACCTGCACGACAGAGATCTGCTGTCCTTTTTCCCTCGGCACATGGAGGTTCCCAGGCTAGAGGTCTAATCGGAGCTGTAGCCACCGGTCTACACCAGAGCCACAGCAACGTGGGATCCGAGCCGCATCTGCGACCTACACCACAGCTCACAGCAACGCCGGATCGTTAACCCACTGAGTGAGGCCAGGGATCGAACCCGAAACCTCATGGTTCCTAGTCGGATTCGTTAACCACTGCACCACCATGGGAACTCCATCTGCTGTCATTCTTTACAGAGACTCCAAGAGGTTCACTAGCTGGTCTACCTGTCTGATCCAAAGTTTGTTTTCCGCTGCCTTTCTCTTACCTAGGATTCATCCACCAAATGACTATCAGACCCACAGACAACAGAGCACTAAGTCAACCTGTCCTTTCGGCAAAAGCCCGGAAATATTTAAACAGTGAAACTAGATGTCCCTCCCTCTGCTCTTTCCTTATCTGTAAGGACTTGCCAAATGTTCAAACAAACGGATATCAAACCTAAAAGCACTGGAAAGGGATCTGATGGGTTATCGGCCCTGAGCTGAATGCTGTTGAAGCTGTAGGCTGTGTGACACACCTAAAGCTCAGCTCCCAGGGCCCTGCTAGAGATAATTCCTTTGTTCTGCCATAAACCTTGCTTAGAACTGAATCACAAGATGCCAGCAGTTTGAGGGTTTGCCATCAGCATACCTTCGGAAGGGCAGAGATGGAGCAGTCCTTGCTGAGTCCCTATAGGAGACTAAAATCCACCACAGCCACTACACATCAAGCCTGCACCCCTCAGTCTTTTCTGGCCACAGTAGACACAATAATCATACCCCCTTTGCCAGTTTAAACTCTTCAAAGCACTTCTCTTCATTGTGGCACATCGCAATAGCTTTTTTTTTTTTTTTTTTTTGCTTTTTAGGGTCGCACCCTCAGCATATGGAGGTTTCCAGGCTAGGGGTCCAATCAGAGCTGGCCTACGCCACAGCCACCCCAGGTTTAAGCCACATCTGCGACCTACATCACAGCTCACCGTGACACCGGATCCTTAACCCACTGAGCAAGGCCAGGGATCAAACCGGCAACCTCATGGTTTCTAGTCAGATTCGTTTCCGCTGAGCCATGAGGGGAACTCCAACACTGCAAGAGCATTTTAGGAACTGGGCACCCAGGCTCAGAAAGGCCAGGTGACTTGCTGGTGGGGGTGGGAGGTTATGGTTGTTTTTTGCTTTACCACATTTGTTTTTGGTTTTGTGTTTGTTTCTTGCTTTTTCGGCAGCACCCTCGGTATATGGAAGTGCCCCGGCCAGGGACTGAATCGGAGCTACAGCTGAGACCTACGCCACAGCTGCAGCAATGCCAGATCCTTAACCCACTGCACCGGGCAAGGGATCAAATTGGCACCAACACAGAGACAAGCTGGATCATTAACCCACTGCACCACGGCTGGAACCCATTTGCTTAACACATATCACGTCCCTGCCGTGGGCCATGTCCTGTGCTAGGCTTGAACAGGACTTCCTGGGAGAAATAGGGTTTCTGAGCAGGGCCTTCGAAGACAGCAGGAGTTGGGCTTGCAGCTTTTCCCTGGCGGTGGCTCCAGAGCCTCTCCTCTTAGAGCAGAACAGCGGGGTCTCATCCCACAGCCCCCCACTGCCCACCCCCAAGCTCAGCCTCTTTAAGCTCAGCAGCACATCGAACTAGCCCATCCTTTCTGACACAGCCACCTCCCTTCTGCGCGGTGCAATGAGGCTCCTTGCAGAAAGGGTGCATGCAGGTAGGGCCCACGCTAAGGTCTGTCCTCGGGACAGCAGGCCTGAGGAGAGAGGCCATGCTCCAGCAACTTCTCAGCCCTGCAGGCTGTGCAACCCTGCGGGGACTGCCATCCTCAGAGCTGTTCCCACCGTTCCTCACGCTGCAGCCCCTCCTCCAGGGGTGCACACCTTCCACCCACTGGCTGTCCCCAGCGCTTTCAGGCCAGGCTGTGGAGTTTCAGGGCCGCCCACCAGAGAGGCCCAAGCCCACCTGCTTCCTGAGTGCCAGCGCCTTCCCACCACCAGAATTCCCCGTGGTGCAGAGAAAAGACGGTACGGCCATTCCATCCCACCCTTCCCCTAAAAGTTTAGTCCTGAAGGCCAGCACCTACCGACAGCAGGGTCCCTTCCCTGTCTGGACTGTCACCACAGTTCTCCCGACCCTAGAGTGGAAACATCCCTTTCTCCCTGGAGACACTGCTCAGGTGGGCAAGAAAGAAATGCCTTTGGGACACTACTTGTTCCCCAAAATTTTCACCTTTAGAAGAAACGGAAGATGTTGCTAAGGCACAGCCCAAACCTGTTTCATGAGGAAGAATCTCTTGTTTCTACAAAGGGGCTGGAGGGGAATCTCAACTTCCGGGCCATGCGCTGCTGTGAAGGGAGCTGCTCCTTTGGTGACACGGATGCAGGGACCCCACTCTGGCGAATCTGGGACTGTGGAAGGTCCACTTACTCCCTCGCCCCTCCACCAGCTCAGGTGACCTGAGCCGGCACTTACTGCTTGTTAAAATCTCTCTGCGAATTCGAAACACCTGCTTCGGGGACTTCCTCATGCGCGTCCAGCCTAGCACCTTGCCTGGAATTAACCACGACACAATAGTGTCGCACATCCTCTCCAACACGGTAAAAAAGGGTGACCGTAACCTGGGGGTCCCGCGGAAGCGGTGAGCCCCGCGGTGTCCTCTGACCCCAAGCCCATCCAGCG
This sequence comes from Phacochoerus africanus, assembly GCF_016906955.1. Taxonomy (NCBI): domain Eukaryota; kingdom Metazoa; phylum Chordata; class Mammalia; order Artiodactyla; family Suidae; genus Phacochoerus; species Phacochoerus africanus. Next base: position 17,415,737 of record NC_062559.1, on the reverse strand, counting down.
GCGGCGCGCCCGTTTGTCCCAGCACAATCCACCACCCCTCCACCCGAATGTAAACCGGGACGACCAACACTCGCGGCCGGACGCCTGCGGCGTCCTCCGTGTGGGAAGGGGCTTGGATGGTGCAAAATCAGGACTCCGCGCGTGGCCCCAGCTAATGGTACGCGGAGGGGCTGCTCCGCGTCGGGCCACGAGGCGCGGTGGTTTTCCCAGCAGCTGGCCCGGGCGGGGGACCTGGGCACGACCGGGGTCCCGGCGCTGCCCGTGCCACCACTCACCATCCAGGAAGAACGACGGCGACAGCAGCAGGAGCAACCCCAAGAGCACCAGCACGGAGCGCATCGTGTCCTGGCCTCAGGCCCGGAGCAGGTGGCTGCTGGCTTGGCGGAGGGTCCCGGCGGCGAGAGCGTGGGCGCCCCCGGAGGAGGCCTGGCGGCGGATCCGGCGGCCGGGCGATGACTCGCGGCTCCTGAGTTGCGCTCCGGTGGCCCCTCCTCGCGGCTGCTGCGGCAGAGCCGGACCAAGGCGCGGAGCCAGGCGGCAGAGGAGCGGCGGACGGCTGCGTCGCGGGCGGTGTCTGCGCGGCTGAGGCCAGGCCAGCGGCTGCGGCGACTCCGGTCCCGTCCGCGCCGGCCCCCGCCCCCTTTCCTCCCCCACGAGCGCGGGCGGGGCGGAGGGGCCGGGAGGGGCGGTGCTGGGCGGTGAACAATGAGCAGAGGAGGAAACTCCGCCCAGGCGCGAGGCGGGCGGGGGAGGGCGGCGGGCTCCGGGCTCCGGGCTCCCGGCTGGCGGCCCCGGCGAGGAGGGGGGGGAGGCGGGGCGGCGGGGGCTTCCCGGAGCCCGACTGCCCCCTGCCTTCCGGGCCACCCTCCTGGGCGTGCGGGTGTCGCCTGCGGTGCTCCGGAGAGGGTCCGGTAGGAACCGCCACACTGCCGGGGTCCTTGGACGCCCAGGTCCCGAGCTAGGAAACTTCCAGGGCTGTGTTCGCTAAAGAGCAGGCGAGGCCTCCAGGCTGCAGCTCATTTGCTGCAAAGCGGGAGAAGCACATCTCCCACGTGCCAGATGCAACTCACCTGTGGGCGGGCCCGCAGCCCGCAAGATTTCTGAGCAATTTGGATTAATTAGTTGCTTAACCTCTCCAAGCCGACCTCACCTGTGAATGGAAGCAATGGTTTACAAAGAACAAAAACAAAACAAGATAAATTTTTGAGGGATTATTATGTGCCAGTTTGTGTTCTTAGTGCTTGGCATATATTAATTCATTCACTCTTCGCCACAGCCATGTTTTCGGCTTCATCTTGCAGACACGGAATTGACTGAAAAAGAGGTTAAACTTGCTTATGATCACGTAACTGTAACGGTCAGACCTGCTTCTGAAAGTAGTTTGGAGAAATATTTTGCGCAGTGCCTGGCATAAGAGTAATCGCTCAGTACGTGGTAGCTAATGTTATTATTGCTATGTAAAGAACAATAAAGATTTAGGGCTTCGGGCAACTGGAGCTCAAAACCTAACTGTGCTTATCCATTAGTTATAAAACCCTGGACAGATTTACTCGGTCTACCTCAGCTCTTTCCATCTATAAAATAGGGATAACCACACCTACCTCAGAGAGTCGTTATGCGACCCAACTAAGAGAAAATGCGGCGCGAGCGCTTAAGCACAGGGCCAGGGACTAGAAAGTCTCCAGGAATGAAGCGGCACGCCCTCCATGTATTAGAAGGAGAAATTTGCAGACCTGGGAACTGAATTCCGTAAACCGAGTAAACCTGGTGAAAGAACAAAGAAGTTCCCCTCCGGTTTTTTTTCAAAAGCTGCTTGAAGGATGCACATCCTGGAACCCCCGACGGAGGAGGCGCACCGATGGCGCCGGGATGGGCTTGGGAGAGGGGAGGGGAAGCTGACCCGGAGGGGGCAGGGTGATTAACTGGGGAGGGGGTGGACGGCTAGGATTTGGCTCAGGTGACTCCTGGATCGATCTTTTGGCTTTGGCGTCTTTCTACAAGATGGGTCTGGGAGGGAAGGAGAGGTGTCCCTAGGACCCAGTCAGAGCCAGGAACCGTGGACTCCTTAAGCCCCTGAAGTGGGCTACACGCAGGCGCTGTCCAAGAGGCACAGCATTTTTGGAGCAGCAAAGGAAGAGCTAGAGTCCTGGCTGGGGTTCCTCGGCAGCAGGCTCAGGCTTGGGAAAGACTGACCTGCCTGTTTTCATCAGGAAGTTTCTGCAGGATCGTTCTGGCCCGGTTTTCCACACCGCATATGGGAAAGACAGAGGGTGTTCCCTATAAATACTGTGGTGTGTGTGACTATCTTTGATGTTTTTTAGTACTGGTCTCCTGATATCCATGCCAACAAAAGCCTTGTTTCTGAAACCAAACAATACACTTAAAAATTAATTTAAAAGTGTGTATTGTGTGCTCTCCGATTTAAACAGTGTTTTGGACGCAGTCAGTTGCTCCAAAAATCTCCCTTTGCGTGTTAACTTTGGTCCCATTGCAAAATCATGCAAAACTAAAATGAGAATTGACATCCAGGCATAGAAAAGGGTCTTTGTAGCTAAAGACTCAGCAAAATTAGAATTGCACTGACACTCACCAGCATCCAGCAGCGCCCCCTCCCCCCACTTTATGCAGATGGAGCTTTCAGGAATGAAGTCCGCCAGGCTTCCAAAGCACCTGTGGTCAGTGAACCGACCTGCCCCAGGTACCTGGCCTGTGCCCTGGGTCCCTTTAACAGAATGCTCCTACTAGTTGGTTCACTGGCCCAGAATACCTAAGATTATAGTCAAAACTGAAAGCATTTTGTAGATGCTAGTCCATACTCCTTCTGAGATTTATTACATTTTGGTTGTATGTATGCATACATTAGCTCCCCTAGACTTTTTTTTTTTTTGCTTTAGACAACTATATTTATTAACAATATATTTTGAAATAATTTTAGACTTAAAGTTGCAAGAGAGTTCTGTATACTCTTTACACTCTTTAAAGTCAGTATCTAAAGAAAACATGGCACAATGACCAAAATTTTAAAATTAACATAAATTCATTACTAGTTACTAATTAAGACCTCAATCGAATTTGGTGACCTTTTTTACTTAGGTGCTTTTTCTGGCCCAATCCTGGATCCTACGTTTCATCTAGTTTTCAAGCTCATTTCTTCTCAAATTTATGGCAGTTTCTCGGTCTTTAATGACCTCGACACATGCTTTCAACTTCTTAACATGGGATCTCTCTTATTCATCTACTTCCTCAGACCGCAAGGAACAGCACATCACATCATCGGTACAGAAATAGATAGAGCTACAGATATAGATGGTGAATGCAAACATGAATGCCGATTGGTAGATATTACATAGGAATCTAGGACACAAGGTTTACAATGGTTTTTCCCAGGGCCCCTGTCAGTCAAAGTTAGGGGTCATGATACTTAGCCCTCTGGGCAATTTGGGGAAATTGCTAATCTCATCCTTAAATGCAGGTTTGATAAACTTCTCTTGATCCTCATCCTAAATAACTTTAATCTCTAGTAACAGCATCTGCATCTAGGGGTGGGACAGAGCCTCCAGCCATGGCACCCCCCCTCAGTAAAAAATAAAAGCACACATGTATCCATACTGGGGCCATATCACTACTCATAAAGTGCCAATGATGCTCTCACTTTGGTGTGTCCCCCACCTCTGAGTTCCTTGGGGGCTCCGAGTGGTATTTCATTCATCTTGGAATCTCGGTGCCCAGTACAGTGGTGCCCCCCCACCCTCCAGGAAGGCACTCAATACCCAAAGGCTGAATAGATAAAAGTGTTTGGATTATATCTCCAAGGCTGGGCTTTAGCTCTGACTGCCAAGTTGTGTGATTCTATGAGTACCAGCTGAAGTTCAAGTTGACCACGTCTCCCCATTGTCATACAATGACCTGTTATTATTCAACAGCATCTCTTCTAACAGCATAGTATCCCAGAGTCATGCGCACAGGGCTGAGAATGCAAACTCAAACGGCACGGCCTCCACCCTCTCAGCAGAGCAGCAATACCTGTATACACACACCGCCGAGGTGCAGTGGGGGCTGCAGCAAGTGTCATGAGCAGGCAGGTGGGAAGCAGAGAGCAGGACAGGCTGAGGTTTACCTAGGGAGGCCAGGGATGGCTCCTGAGGAGGGCACAGGGTCTTGGAGAAGGAGAAGGACAAAAGCAAAGGCACTTTGTGCAGGTGGAGCAATGTGTGAAAGTGAAGAGGGGATCTGAGAACTGCAGGCAGGTGTTCTGCCCTAAGCAGAGTGCAGGGTTGGTGGGCAGGGCTGGAAGAAGAGGCTAGAGAGGTGGATGGGGCAAGATCCTTCAACAATGGAGACTCCCCGAAAGGTCATAAGCTGGAGGAGACAAGACCAGACATGGGTACAGTGCTTTGGGAGCGAATGCATTGGTCCCTGGAGAGCCTGAGCTCAGACAGTGGCAGTGGGGAAAGGAGGGGCCTGAGGCAAGGGGTCTTGGGAGGCAGAATTGATAGGTCTTAGTGACACTTTGGATGTGGATGTGGTACGTTATGCAGTGTGTGTGGTATGTTTTTTGAACAGCATTGGCAGGAAAAAGCTCTCTGCAGGAAAGAGCTTTCTTCGGGAGGCACCCCTCGGTCTTGTCACTAACCTTAAATCAGGCACCCCTATGCTCTACTCATCTTCAGACCTTAACCATCTTTCAAATCTTTTGATCTCACAATACTGTGCCTAATTTGTTGCCTTTTTTCTATAGATGAAAGAAGTAGAAATGAAGAATAAGTAGTCAACAGATGACCAGCCCTCTTCCCCAGCTTCCCTCTCAGTAATCTCTCCAACAAACTGTGAACAAGATAGCATCGAAAGAAAGATCACGAGGAAGTGACAAGCCTGCACGCGGTGGGGGATGGCAGACTCTGACCCCCCCATCTCAAGGATTAACTGAGATTACTTCCCTGTTCCCCTTTAAAACCTTTCACCTCCAGAGGTGGTTTTGGGGGTTGCTGAGTCCACCAACTCCCCAGATTGCTGGCATTCCAATTAAAGGCAACTTTCCTCTCTACTACTTGTATTAATTTTGTACGCAGCGAGCAGTGGGACCTGATTCGATAACATGTTGAGGGCATGAAGCCATAGAAGGAATCTAGATTTCCCACTTGGGTTACTGGGTGGATTATCTGAGTGCCAAGGTTGAATATCAGCAAATGAACAACATAAGAGAAGCAACTTCGGGAGTAGAAAATGATGAGTCCCTTTTTCTTTTTTTTTTTTTTTGTCTTTTGTGGGCCGCACACATGGCACATGGAGGTTCCCAGGCTAGGGGTCCAATCGGAGCTGTAGCTACGTCTGTGACCTACACCAAGGCTCACAGCAACGCCGGATCCTTAACCCACCGAGTGAGGCCAGAGATCGAGCCTGCGTCCTCATGGATGCTAGTCAGATTCTTTAACCACTGAGCCATGACAGGAACTCCTAATGAGTCCCATTTTGAACACGTTGACTCTGAGGACCCCTGGGGCACTCAGGGGCCATGTCTAGAAGTCCTATCTGTGACCTTGAGCTCAGATCTTCGGTCAGGACAGGAAACAGAGATTTGAGAGCCGGCTGTGCACAGGTGGGGACTGTAGCCAGGGCTGTGGAGGATTAGCCTGCGATGCTCTGTTGTGAGAAGGGAAGAGGTTGGAGGCAGAGCCTTTCCACATTCACAGAACGGACTGAGGCAGGGGAGATGGGGAATGAGGAACTACCCAGGAGGTAACCAAGAGAGAAGGATGCCATGGAAGCAGGGAGGAGGATGTTTTCGTAAGAAGAAGGTGGTCGGTGTCACCTGCTGCAAAAACTGAAACCTACTGGGAATTTCATGCAGAGTGATTTCAATGACGTGCAGTAACTTGGGAGAGTACATGGCGATGAGGAAACCGAGACCTTGAGCGAGGATGTGAAAGGAAGGAGGGAAAACATGGGGTTGAGGGGGAAGCTTTCTGTGTATGGCTTCGTTTTAAAATTGGAGAGGTGCTCATGATTATGAGCCAAGAGGAAGAAGCCAGCTGAAAGGGAGGAGTTTAAAAAAAAAATGAAAGGATACATTTAGAATGGATAAGCAGTGAGGTCCTATTGTACAGCACAGGGAACGATATCCAGTCTCTTGGCACAGACCATGATGGAAGAGAATATGAGAAAAAGAATATGTATATATATATACAAATGTATGACTGGGTCACTATGCTGTATAGCAGAAATTGACACAACACTGAAACTCAACTATACTCTAATGAAAATAAAATTAAGAAAAATAAAAATTTTAAAAAGGTGGGGAAAAACGGGAAAGGAGTTCCCTGGTGGCTCAGTGGGTCAAAGATCAGGCATTGTCACTGAAGTAGCTTGGGTCAGTTCAATCCCTGGCCCAGGACACTTCCACATGCTGCAGACATGGCCGAAAAAAGGAATGGGGGAGAAATTACAGGAGATGGTATGTGAAGCAGGGATAGAAGGCCAGAGCTCAAGCAAAGGAACTTCACTGCTGAAGGTGTGGGATTGGGACAGTATCTGTCTTGGCAAATAAGGAATGGCCTTGGAGTGAATCAACTGGAATTAAAATTTTTGTCCTGCCATTCAATAGCTGTGTGACCTTGGGCTTTTACATAACCTCTCTGAGCTGGTGCCTCCTCTTCTATAAAATCAATAACAGCATGAATCCTGCTATTCGTTGTGAGACTGTGAGCGAGTGCACGATGCCCAGGTGACATTCAACAAATGGAGGGCAATAGTCTTGCGTCAGTAAAAGAACTGCTCCGATGACCACATCTCCTCTGAAAAGCAGGGCCGTTACTCTGTGCTTTTTCCTGTTGCTGCTCCTCAGCACATATTTCCCCCTCTCAGAAGCCCTCATTCTGGATGAGAAGAGCCCCAGGGTGGCAGGTTTTCCCACCAAGGCTGCATCTCTGCAGACCGGGGCTGTGGTTTGCAAAGTCAGGCTATCCTTCCTCACCACATGCAACGGAACTGCTTGCAGGAAGGCCCTCGGGATGCTGTCTACCACCGAACCACGGTCTTTGGAATTCCCAAACCCCTCCGATTCAGAGACAGTCTGGGGCTCAGGGGATGTTAGGAATCACAGTCCAAAGCCCTCAGTATGTGGGAAGAAGACGGAAGCCTGGAGAGTTGAGCCAACTTGTCCTCGCTCTCACGGCTGGTAAAGAGCCCTGGTTCAAGAAGCAGTTTACAACTCCAGCCACTGTTCTAATACAGCCCACGGCCTGGGCATGAATTATCCATATTCAGGCATCTGGGTCAAAAAGCCACAGGTCCCGTGGCAGGAACAAAAGACAATGTGCCTGGGAGATGGGCTGAGGAGGGAGATAAGAATCAATTGCTAATTGGAGTTCCTATCATGGCTCAGTGGCTTACGAACCTAACTAGGATCCATGAGGATGTGGGTTCCATCCCTGGCCTTGCTTAGTGGGTTAAGGATCTGGCATGGCTGTGGCTGTAGCACAGACTGGCAGCTGCAGCTCTGATTCAACCCTTAGCCTGGAAACTTCCAGATGTGGCCCTAAAATGAAGAAAAGGAAGAATCAATTGCTAATTAAGTTGAAATAAAAGAGGCTCTAGGCATGGGCCTCCAAACTTAGTCTTCCAGATACATATACCCAACTTGCTTCTTAGTATCATCTCCCACCTAGCCCCCCCCAGCCTTCCCCCTCCGGCCTAATTCCTCTGCCTGGTGCAATAAATAGCTATCGTTAGCTCCTTCCACCTGGAGGCTGACCAGGGCCAGAAGGTATGCTTGAGCAGGATGGCGTGGAGCTTTGCCTGTACTGTGGCCCTACTTTCCTAAAATGATGCAATCCTCATACAGTCCAGAGTGGTAAAGATATTGCCATTAATCCATTTTGCAAATAAGGAAATAAAAACCTCAATTTGTTGCATAGGAGAAATAAACACAACATTGTACATCAACTATACTTCAATAAAATACTTTTTTTTTTTTTTGGCTGTGCCCACAGCGTGCAAAATTTGCCAGGCCAGGAACTGAACCCATGCTATAGCAGCAACACAAGCACAACATTGACAAATGCCAGGTCCTTACCCCCCTGAGCCACCAGGGAACTCCCTAAATTTTTTTAAGCTTATTTCCCTGCAACACCTGAAGGTAGGCATCAGATTGTTTCATGGCCTCCTCCCCAGATATTGACACACGTGTGTCTGATTTCCCCCGTGAACTCTGAGCTCCTTGGGAACGAGCTGTGTCTGGTTCTCCTCTGTGCCCTTCACAGTCCAGGTTCAGCATCTTGTACCATCTCCTCCCTCCTCCCATGCCTTCCCTCCACAAGCTACCAGAGTGTTGTCCTTGGAATCCAATGACATAGATCCTGTCCCCCATCTGCCCAAGCTCTTGTCTGCTTTCCTGCTGCCCAAACTCCCGAACTGTGGCATTCAGGGCCTCCAAATCCTGGCCCCAACTAACCCTTCCGTCTTCTCCCTGAGAGGGAGAAGCCTCTTTAGATTCAACAGTGATGCTCACTTTCACAATCAAGTCTGCCTTTGCTTCTCTCTGTACCCGGAATGACCCTACTTTCCACCTGTCAGTGATTGAAGGCTCAGATTTGATACAGCCTATTGGGATCTGGCCTCCACCTCTCCAGTCATAATCACTTCCTCCTCTGCATTCGCCTTGCCTCGGGTCAGTACCTTAATTCGCTGTCTGATTTCACATGTTTCTTATAAGCACATGCACTGTGAGTTCTTTCTTTTCTTTTTTTGTCTTTTGTCTTTTTAGGGCTGCACCCGCAGCATATGGAGGTTCCCAGACAAGGGGTCTAATCGGAGCTGTTGCTGCCGGCTTACTCCAGAGCCACAGCAATGCCAGATCCAAGCAGAGTCTGTGACCTACACCACGGCTCACAGCAACACCGGATCCTTAACCCACTGAGCGAGGCCAGAGATTGAACCTGTAACCTCATGGTTCCTAGTCAGATTCCTTTCCGCTATGCCAAGATGGGAACTCCCACTGTGAGTTCTTTCATGGGGGCAAGAACCTCGCTTTATTTCTTCGTCCACTCTATACTTAGCTTGGTTGAAGCTGACATTTGATAATAAAAACAATGTGTATAAGATCTACAGTGTGTTGGTCCTTACCACATGCGCCAGCACGGAGCTAGGGATTTGACATGCATAGCCTCAACAGCCTTGTGAGGTGCTATTATGTAACCCATCTTATTAATAAGGAAACAGGCATTTCTGGAAAGTAAGTAAATGGCCTAAGATCACATAGCCATTAAATAGTGCAGTCAGGATGCAAACCCAGCAGCCTGACTCCTAAAATCACGACACTATTGAGAGAGTGAATGAATAGTGATATTCACTGCACTATAATTTTGCCTGCTGCTATGTCTCATAAACATGGTTAAGATGGAATATCTGCCCCCTAGGAGCAATCAAAACACAATGAGGACCTAGCAGGCGACCAGGGTTTTTCTCAATTCAAGAAATGATCGGTGGGAGTTCCCGTCGTGGCGCAGTGGTTAACGAATCCGACTAGGAACCATGAGGTTGCGGGTTCGGTCCCTGCCCTTGCTCAGTGGGTTAACGATCCGGCGTTGCCGTGAGCTGTGGTGTAGGTTGCAGACGCGGCTCGGATCCTGCGTTGCTGTGGCTCTGGCATAGGCTGGCAGCTACAGCTCCGATTAGACCCCTAGCCTGGGAACCTCCATATGCCGCAGGAGCGGCCCAAGAAATAGCAAAAAAAAAAAAAAAGAAATGATCAGTTCCCCCACAACCCTCCTACACTTGTCAAAACCCCCACTCCCTGTATCCCCAGAGAAGCCCCCCTAACTCAAATAAAACCTGATGTAGACTTAGCCTTATGGTCTGTTGCTAAAACCTCCTTATATAATTAATACACATGAGCTGTAGACCACACCCTGCACTTAAACCTGTGCAAATTGAACTTTCCATTCAATCACTAGATTCTTCATGTCTCTGGGCTGCTTGTTCCATTTGCAAAAGTCAGAACTGCTGTACCATCCCCAGTGTTCTTATGCCATTGCTCCCCAGCTCTCCCTTTCTCACTCTCAAGGATCTTCCAAGATGCCTTCACTGGTTGGTAATTGTCAGAGGGTTTTTTTGTTGTTGTTTTTTTCTTTTCAGGGCCACACCCACAGCATATGGAAATTCCCAGGCCAGGGGTTGAATCAGAGCCACATCTGCGACCTACACCGCCGCTCGCCACAACACGCCTGGATCCTTTAACCCACCATGTGAAGCCAGGGATTGAACCTGCCTCCTCATGGATACCAGTCACATTCTTAACCCGCTGAGTCACAATAGGAACTCCCGTTAAAGTTTTTTATTCACTCTTCCTGGTAGCTTGATTCATAAAACCCAGGTTTATCCAACCCCATTATTTTGCTCTCAGGAGACACACTCTCCCAGGAGTGAAATACATGGGGGCGGTATGTCTAGGGGAAAGGTGTCCAGGTATCCTTCTTCCTTGTTACAGAGGTGAGTAAAGCTATGGCAGCCCTGCCAGGACCCACAGGGACAGGGCTGCAGACCCACAAAGATAAACAACCTGGCCAGATACGGATGAACGACAGTTACGGGATGGGCCTGGGAGGTAGCAGTGGAGGTTCCCATGACCTCATTAACCTCTGAAGCATTGTTCTTCCCCTGTCACCAGGGCATTTTGATAATACTTATACACTCAGAGTGCACAGCTGGGGTGGCAGGATCTACCTCTGTGCAGTAGGGAGACAGTGCAGAGCCCTCCGCTCAAATGGGAAAGAATCCTGACAATCACAAAGCTCAGAAGCTTATAGAGTTCCCGTTGTGGCACAGTGGAAAAGAATCCGACTAGGAACCATAAGGCTGTGGGTTTGATGCCCGGCCTTGCTCAGTGGATTAAGGATCCGGCGTTGCCATGAACTGTGGTGTGGGTCACAGATGCGGCTCAGATCCTGTGTTGCTGTGCCTGTGCTGTGCCGGCAGCTGTAGTTTCAATTTGACCCCTAGCCTGAGAACCTCCATATGTGGCCCTAAAAAGCAAAAAACAACAAAAAAACATAAAAAACAAAAACAAAAACAAAGTTCAGAGGCTTGAATAAAATCCCAGCTTAAGGAGTTCTCTCCTGACTCTTCTTCTTTCATAGTAGGAATGGTCCGTGCATTTCTAGATCTATGTCTCTGTGTGCGGTTCTGGGCTCCTTGACAACACTCGAAGCCCCAGGAGGCCACGGGCCTCTCTCTGTGTTCACTCTTACATTCCCAGGCCCAGCACGGTGCCTGGCCATAGCAGGTGCTCAATAAATACTGGTTGGCTCAATGACTCAAATTCCAGAGATAATTTAAAAACAAAAAGTTAGATTTCTGTTCTTTGTTTTATCATTAACTAGCTCATGATATCAGGAAACTCTCTGCTCAGGAAGTGTTAGTTTCCTTATCTGCAAAATGGGGGAGCTGGGGGGAATATGAGGCCTAACTCCTTTTCAGAGACAATTCAAAACTCCAGAGGCAAAAATTGAAGAGGTTTGAAAACCACAACATTCTTTGGAGGTATGACTTCTTTTTATTAGTAGTTATTTCATCAGTCTCTCCTGGACTTTGCACAGGTGGATGTGGCAAATCATTCTAACCCCACGTTTAATGAACACTCCATGTTATATCATGGAGCACCTCAAGAATGTTTTAAACCTACAGTGCGCTCTCTGTGCTGTTTTTACTGGAGCCGTATCCGCCCCCTAGACCCAGAGATGGTGATGAATGGAGGGGGGTGTCAAGACCCCTCTGTCCTCAGGTAGGACTGCACCTATTTTCATTCATCATGTAGTTGATTCTGAAAGAGGCAGCTTCCTTCTCTCCCTTCCAGAGAGAGTCCCCGGAGAGTGAATTTCACAGTTCCCTTCACCTCTCGGGAAGGATCTAAGAGTCTCTGTGACCAAGGAGTTCTTGCCTCTAAGTGCTATCTAGGCTCTGAGATGGAACCTAGGTAAAACAGAGACCCTTCAGAAGAAAGCCTGGGCCCAAGTTTCGTCAGAACACCTCCCTGGGACTCATCTCTCACAAAAAGTACTCCTTCACCTTCTGATGACTAAAGGGGTCTTTTTTAAAAAAGAAAAAATTATGGGTTTGTTTTTGGTTTTGGCTGCTTTTTGGCTGCACCCCCTATATGTGGAAGTTCCTGGGCCAGGGACTGAACCCATACCACAGCAGCAACCCCAGCTGCATCAGTGACAGTTCCAGATCCTCAACCTGCTGAACCACCAGGGAACTCCTAAAGCGGCCTTTCTAACAGCAATCATCTCATCCAGGATCAAGAACTGCATCGTCTCTGCAGCGTGAAGCACCATGTTCTAACTGTTACTATATACACAGACCTAGGCTCCTAGGCTTCTCCCTTCAGCCTGACGCCCCCACATCCCCTAAACCCCAGTCTTCGACACTGAAGACCACCCCCAAGCTCAGTCTGCTCATTTTCCTCCAGTAACCCATTGACATTTTTCTCTTCACTCTTGAAACCAAAAATCTCCCCAAGATAGTGCTGTTTTACCTGGAACCCAAAGGACACCGGATACATGGGGATCCCTCAGGCCAAGGAGAGTGAGAGAACCTGGAACTGCCCAGATGTCGAAGCGGGACTCAGTCCTTGAAGCTGTGTTCTTCCTGTGCCAGGTAAGGTTAATGATTACAGCTAAGGTTTGCTGAGCACTTACTTTGTGCCAGGCCGTGTTGGCAGTGCTTGGCAAGCATTCCCTCATTAATTTTTATAACAAACTTGTGAGGAAGGTACTATTTTCTTCCTATTTTACATTTAAGAAAATAACTTTAATTTGCCCAGAAGCAGACAGCTAGTAAGTGGCAGAGCTGGGCTTCAAAACCCCAGCAGTCAACTGAGCGTGCTCTTAACCCTTCTGCCCAGCTAGCAGGAAGAAACTGCGCCCTTGGAGTGGAAGCTCTTTCTACCTGAGCACCCTCTATTCTTCAAGGCTCAGCTCAAAAGTGCCCTGAGAGGCCTGTGTTCTGAGTTATTCTCCCCTGTGGCACTTTATTCATATTAATTACCTTTGAGCTCTTGTCCCTCCATGATAAATGATGGCACTTGAGTCTATCCACCCCCGCCCCCCCCGCCCCCCCGTTCTTGCTTTAGAGGGAAGATGTCACCTTATGTCCACTGCCGGCTGTCCAGCTCCTAGAAGAAGCTCCACCAGTGCTTGTTGATTGACAAAAAAATGATGAATACCAAAGTTGTGGCTTCTGTCTCAAGCAATTCTTGGGACCAGGGTGAGCAACCTGAAGGACAACGAATGAGTGAAACTGATAATCCTAGACTTTTAGGAGTTTATGATATAACTGAGAAATCCTATGAGCACCCTTGTAAAACAGAGCACTTGGCTTTATGAAGAGACACATTAGCAAGAGCAAAAACGTATATCTAGACATGGATTCTGGGTATAGGTGAACGTAAAACATTTTTCCAAAATGGGTAACAATTCACAGAATTCAAAAAGTCTAGGAAAAGAATGGATGTGTGTATATGTATGTACACCTGAATCACTTTGGTGTACAGCAGAATTTAACACAACACTGTAAATCAACTATACTTCGATAAAACTTAAAAAAAGTCTAGGAGTTCCCTTGTGGTGCAGCGGGTTAAGGATCTGGCATTGTCACTGCAGTGGTTCAGGTCACTGCGATTGGGAAATTCCATATGCCACAGGCACAGCCACAGCCAATAAATAAATAAATAATCACTCTAAATGGAGCAGTGACTACTCTCCTCACCCAGCCCCCCAGCCACTCGTACCCCTCCCCACAGACAACCAATTCCTTTTTTTGTATTCTTCCAGAGATATGCTATGCGTGTGCAAGAAAAAAAGGTTTTGTCTATACATGCGAACAAGCATTAGGTATATATTAGCTACACAAACATATTAGCTACATATAGCTAAAATATATAATAGATATGCAATATATGTTGTATTTTTTATGGATTAAATTTGTCTGGGATATTAAAAAATATAACAGGCCATTAATAAAAATCCAATATTTAATAAGTTCACTACGTGCACAGGCTTTGACAGAAATTAGATCTCAAGATGAATGTAACAGGAACCTTGACCCTTGCTCATAGTCATTCCCGACTTGGAATTCCTGTGGTGGCTCAGCGGAAACAAATTTGACTAGGATCCATGAGGACGCAGGTCCTATCCCTGGCCTCTCTCAGTGGGTTAAGGATCCGGCGTGGCCGTGAGCTCTGGTGTAGGTCACAGACACGTCTCAGATCTGGCGTAGCTGTGGCTGTGGTGTAGGCCGGCAGCTATAGCTCCAATTTGACCCGTATCCTGGGAACCTCCATATGCCACAGGTGTGGCCCTAAAAAGCAAAAAAAAAAAACGCCAAAAACAAAAAGAACTCCCACTTGGGAGGAGTTCCCTTGTGGAACAGTGAGTTAAGGGGCTGGCATTGTCACTGCTGTGATGCACCCCCCCAAAAAAAAGATCTCCCACTTGGGATGGCGTTGAGATGAATCCTATTTCAGTTCATTCAGGCTGCAGTTCAGAGACGGGCCTGGGCAGGGAGTGTGGAGGAAGGTTAAGAGAGAGGAGGTAGGGTGGAATTAAGTTTTATAAGAGAATTCATCACTTTTCTCTACTTTCTGTCCCTGGAAACTATAACAGGAGTCAGTGTAAAGCAGAGCATATTTTCTCCATAAAAATAATGCTGTGGTTAGAGGTCACGTTATGAAATAAAGACTTGGCATCAGAAAACACAAATAGGACTGGAGATGTCATAAGAGCAAAGAACTATAAACCTTTCTCGTCACTTAAAATAATAAAATTGTGCTTTAGAGCATTTTACATTTGTACATAAATGTACCAATCATACTGATTACACAAAGGGCCCCAACGAACCATAAAATGTATGGACAGCACATAAAAAGTACAGCATTGCTGCCTCATAAATTTCCTGAGGACGCTATATTGCTAATGATAAGCATTCATTAAAAGATGAATTAACAATATTTCTCTCTGCCCCTCACTGAATTTTAAAAAGTCTTTTTGAAAGATGCCGAAGACATTTTGAGATAATAATTTGGAGGCGTGTTTTGATTTAATAATTTAATATAAATTGTGTGATCCCTTTTAGGCCTCCAGAGCTCATTAAAAACTTATCCAAGAAAGTCTGAACCCTTGCCTAATGCTCCCGATGCACCTTCTCTGATGGGTTCAGAGGAGGCTCAAAATCACTCCTTTGATCTGACTTAACACTGCCTTTAACATGGTGGCAGCTCATTCAGACAGCCAAAAATTTTGAACTCTGCACTCAACACCGAGGATTCAGAAGAAAAAGGAATAAGACGTGATCTACATGGAAGGACTCATAATGGGCCGGCCAGCTGTTGTTAACAATAGCAGCTACTTTCTGAAGGCCTATTATGTGCTGTTATAAGCCTCAGGGACCCATTTGCTCATTTAAGCTTCACCTTAGAAGGAAGATACTTGTTTTTCTTTAGTTTTTTTTTTTTTAAAGTCAAGCCCGAGGCATGTGGACGTTCCAGGGCCAGGGGTGGAAACCCTGCCACAGCAGTGACCCAAGCCCCTGTAGAGACAATTCCCCAACCTTACCTAATTACGTCTGCAGTGATCCCCTGTCCAAACATGGATGCGTTCTCAGATACTTGTAGTTAGGACCTCAACATGTCAACAATTCAACCCATAACACCTGGCTAAGTTTAAATTGTTTCCTTCTAACACATATAAGGAGTTCTTTATGTGGCACAGTGGGTTAAAGGTTGGGGAGTTAAGGTGAGTTTCCACTGAAAGCCAAAAAAAAAGGAGTTCCTGTGGCTCAGCGACTAGGAATCATGAGATTGCGGGCCCTGGCCTTGCTCAGTGGGTTAAGGATCTGGCGTTGCCATGAGTCGTGGTGTAGGTCACAGACGCATTGCTGTGGCTGTGGTGTAGGCTGGCAGCTGTAGCTCCAATCCGACCCCTAGCCTGTGAACCTCCATTTGCTGCGGGTGCGGCCCTAAAAAAAAAAAAGATGATGAGTTCACACTGGAGAGGGATGAATCCTTAACCCCGTATGGCTGATGTAGTTTTTAGAGGTTGTTCCCTAGTAGCTCCCTGGGTTAGGGATCCAGTGTTGTCGCTGCTGTGGTGTAGGTTTGGTCCCTGGCCTGGAACTTCTACATACTGTGGGTGCAAGCCACAGAACAAACAAAAAAAACACTGCTAAGAAGAGGAGCAAGATAGAGAGTGTGATATGAAGACAGACACACAGGCACGTGAAGATGCAGGCAGAGATTGCAGCTATTTCTCTACAAGGCCAGGAAGCCCAAGGCCATTAGCCATGCCCAGAAGCCTGCAGAGAGGTGAGCACAGGTTTCCCTGAGAGTCCCCAGAAAGAATCAGCATTGCCAACACCCTGGCTGCAGGCTTCCAACCTCCAGAACTGGGAGACAATAAATTTCTGTGGTTTTAAGTCAGCCAGTTTTCCTTTTTGGGGGGCCTGTAGCTGCAGCGTATGGACGTTCCACATTCCCAGGCTAGGAGTCGAATCCAACCTATCGCTGCCGGCCTACACCACAGCCACAGCAACTCGGGATCTGAGTTGCTGGGACCTACACCACCACTCAGGGTATCCTTAACCTACTGAGCGAGGCCAGGGATCAAACCCACATCCTCATGGATACTAGTCGGGTTCGTAACCTGCTAGGCCACAACAGGAACACTAAGCCAGCCAGTTTGTGGTCCTCTGTTGGAGCAGCCCTAGGAAATGAATGCCTGCGTCGCTGTGGGGGGAACCAGGCGGTGTCTGCCTCCCCAGCTCCCTCTCAGCGCCACCTGAGGAGGGAGAGAGATGCTCGGAGGACAGGGAGGAGCAGTCACCTCTGCCCACAGGCGGGAGTCTGGGAAAGCATCTCAGAGGAGGGAACTTTGGGGCTGGATCTCAGTGGTTAGGCAGGAGTCTGCCAGGGCCAGAGGGCGGGGTGGAAGGGAGTGCTGGGCAGAAGGATCAGCAGGGGAGAAGTGGCTGCACAGGAGGAAGTTGGGGTGATGGTGGAAGGTTTGTGTTGCTGGTGGAGGTGGTGGCCGCTTTTGCTCTGAGAAGGAAGGATTCCTGGGAAAGTGAGGGCTGGGTCCCCGCTTCTTTCCTCCCTTTTCTTCTACCTCCCCCAGGTAGTGGAGCCATGGGTCTGTTCGCAGCGCCTGCTTCAGCCCCACTGGCCCTCCCTCCCAGGCTCACTCTCCTGCCCTCACCAACCACCCCCAGGGCTGCTCCCTCGGGTTTCCAGGTCTGCATCCCAAGATCACCTCCTCAGAGAAGCCTCAGAGGCACCACCCTCTGTCTCCTGGAGAGGCCTCATTGTCAAGCTCAGCTTTCTTCAATCTTCTCATTATCTTTACACTCTGTGTTATCTACTCTTCCCTAACTTTTTTTGTCTTTTTAGGGCCACACCTGCAGCATATTGAAGATCTGAGAAGCCTCAGGGGCACCACCCTCTGCCCCCTGGAGCGTCCTCATTGTCAAGCTCAGCATCCTTCAATCTTTCCATTATCTCCTATAAATCTGCTTATCGACCCTCTCCCAGCTTTTTTTCTTTCTTTTTTTTTTCCTTTTTTTTTTTTTTGGTGTTTTTAGGGCCACACCTGCAGCACACAGACGTTCCCAGGCTAGGGGTTGGGTTGAATTGCAGCTGCGGCTGCTGGCCTATGCCACAGCCAAAGCCACAGACACAGCCACACGGGATCTGAGCTGTGTCTGCGAACTACACCACAGCTCATAGCAACTCTGGATCCTTAACCCACTGAGCAAGGCCAGGGATTGAAACCACATCCTCATGGATACTAGTCAGGTTCTTAAGCCCTGAGCCACAACAGGCATTCCTACCCCTTTCCCAGCTTAAGCTCTGTGTGGGCAGGGACCACATCTGGCTTGTACCTAGAATCAAGGGCTTGGATCTGGGACTTAGGAATGGCTTCTATAAAAATGTGTCAATTGAACATAGGAAGAACATGCAAGCAGTGGAAACAAAAGGTCAAATGGATGGCCCTAGAACAGCCCATCTACCACTCAAGCGATTCAACAGGCACTATAGTGGCCTCCAGGCACTGAAGGCAATCAGACTAATGCCCTAGAGACTCTGAGCCAGGCTCTGCCCGTAGGCCCCACTGTGTCTCCACTAGAGAGGCCCTTACCTGCGTGAGCGTCCTCCTGGCAGGAAACTTGTCCCAGGGAACCAAGAATCATGTACATCATTCAGGTTCTAGAATGACAGGCCCAGGCCAGAAAGAAGATTCACTTCTCAGGCCAGCAAGTAATAAAACCAAAAAAAGATACTAGGCACGGAGAGAGTAGGAAGCATCAGTGGCCCAGGCCGCAATGGCCAGAAGCTCCATCACGGGCAGGGGGGAGCGCTGCAGGCGGCAGCATCAACAGCCCGGAGTAGCAGCCATCACGGCAGGGAGCGGGTGGGCTACTGCGCAGCTGGGGAGGCTAAACTGGGTGGGCCTGGCCTGCCAGGGGAAGAGGACCCCTTGCCTAATTATAGCACAAAGGTGCCATCTGGGCGGGACCCAGGGCAGGTGGGGTAGGATGTTGGTGACCAGTCTGGAGAGCTGTGCTCTTCCATGGAATGCTCCCTAGTGATAAGCTGGGGCTCCAGGAGGGTAGAGACCTGAGGAGCAGGGAGCTGGAAAATACTGGCCAGGTTATTGTCTCTGTGGGCCTTTCCCCCCTCCACTCCTTGGACTGGTTGTGTCTGAGAAAACAGAGTAGGGAATGTTCCTTGGGTTATTAAATGATCCTGCCTCCACCTTCAGTGTCATAGGCACTTCCTGACACTTGTTTGCCATGCTGTCAGAACACTTCACACTTCGGTGGTGAGCCAGAAAGAAAATCAATAGAACTGGAGCTGTGAGGGATTTCTCACAGACGTGGCGAAATGGACAGCTTGCCTGGCCCTTCCAGTGCCCACAGAGGAGAAGGGGCTGGCTGCGTTTGACCCTACCTGCCAGGAACTGTGTTCTATCAGAGAGACACAAGGAACACACACACATCGAGACTAACTGGGTCCTGAGGTCTCATCAGAACTGAGGTCTGCCTTCATCTGCAATGACGGGGCTGGGGGCCAGGGAAGGGAAGTCTTTTAGGCGGTGACTAAGCTCAGGGCACAAGAATCCTAATCTAGTCCAGAGAAAGGTGACATTCAAGGGCACTTTTGGGTAAAAAGTTATGGAATGTTCATTCCTCCTGTGACAGGTGGGGTGTTAGACGTAGATGCTTCATAGACATGAAGTCACTTAATGCCTACAACCATGGTTATATGCATAAGGTCACTGATGCCTGAAGAACCATAGCCTAGCAGGACCTGGGCAGAGGGCAGTGCGGTGAGGGATACAGTAGACTGACCCAGGGGGACATGTGGCAGGGTCACCATGACTTTTCATCACTGAATTCTCAAGGCCATGCCCAAAGCATGCAGATGTTCGATAAATATCTGTGGAAAGAACGAAAGCGGGCGACTCACCAAAATATCATGGTTTATGTCTGAGAGCATCGACGCGTGCACGGCTCACCTGGAGCCTCGTGTTTACCGTGGGAGGAGGGACAGGAGCAGGTATTTTCCCCACTGCTGTTGCATTGTTGTTACTATTATCATTCTCCTTTTGCAGTGGACAGAATCGACAGGAGGCTCAGAGAATTTAATTTTCCCAGGGATGGGAAGCGTTCAAGGTTCTGCCCAAGCCTGACCTTCTGATCCCGAATCCCAGATTCTTCCCAGCACACCCTGAGGTCGAAGAAAGGCCAGAAACGGCCTAGTCTTTTTTCCCCCTTTTTTGGCTATGCCCGCAGCATGTAGGAGTTTCTGGGTCAGGGATTGAACCCGTACCGCAGCTATAACCAGAGCCACAGCAGTGGCAATGCCAGATCCTTAACCCACTGTCCCCCAAGGGAACTCGAAACTGCTAATTAGAGCTTCTAATGGGGAAGCTCTTATATTAATTGGGACTTTGTGCTCCCTCCCTCGTCTCCTCCTCACTTTCCCTCTCTACTCAAAGATGACCGTCTTTCCTCCCTTGGAAGAAGATGACCCCCAACGCCAACTCCCATCATCCCTGCAGCCCCTCCAGCTAAGAAGGCTGGATACACTGGGGAAAAGCCCTGGGCTTCCGAATTAATCCTGCAAAATCACTCAGCCTTTGCTGGCCTTGGTTCATCTGTCACATGCAGGTGACACTCAGGACTGGAGGGCTGACTGAGTGAAATGCAGTATGGAAAAGTGCTCTGTAAATTTTGAAATCTATGCACCTGTTAATCATGTTAACCATTTCAGAGCTCCACCTCCCTAGAGGAGCTCCTCCGCGAGGCCTTGAGAAATGTACAGTTTCCAAATCTCACTCTGGAGAAGGAGACAGTCTAATTAGGGTCTCGTCCCTTTCCTTCTGCAGGAGTGATGGGACAGGGTTCTAGGTTAAGAGGAAAAAGGAGGCCACAAGGAAAGGGGACACTGTTTTGCAGAAAGCAGAAGGAGCAGGATTTTGTCCAACAAATGGGCAGGCCTGGCCAGCGTGCATCCCCACACCTTAGCTCAGAAGTAAACTTGGTGACGCAGACTTTTCATTCTGCGTGAATTCGGAGTAGAAGGGAGTATCTGGTTCGACAATAATTTGTTAAATGTCTATTCTGCTCCCTGAAGACACCGTAGGGATATATGAAAAAGGCACAGTAGTACCTCACTGTTCCAGGCTTCACCTTTCTGATAACTTCATCCCTCTGGAACAGAGCCTAAGAAGGAAAAAGAAAGTCATTGACTGGTAAGGAATATGCCATAAATGTAACATATAAACCCATGCATTTGTATATGTACTTTGAGCCTATTAACACTTCACTTGCACATAGTTCTAGCAGATTAAGAAGTCACAAACTTGAGGGAGTTCCCGCTATGTTGTTGTGGGTTAAGGATCCGACAATGGGCATTGTCTCTGAGGAAGCATGGGTTTGGCTGAAAAAAAAAAAAAATCACAAACTTGAAAGGGAAAGTATTACTACTATGGGTGGGTCTGTAAACAACGTCCTAAAATTAGCCCGTAGGCCACCTTTTTTTTTTTTCTTTTTTGGCCACCCCTCAGCATATGGATTTCCTGGGCCAGGATTCAGATCCAAGCCTCAGCTGCCACCTACGTCTCAGCTGCAGCAATGCTGGAACATTTAACCCACTGTGCTGGGCCAGAGATGGAACCTGTGATCCCTTTGCACCACAGCAGGAACTCCTAGGCTACCTTAAAAAAAAAAAAAGGTGAGACTAGGAAGAAATCTACCAAAAATGGTTATGAGAACTCAAAGTCGGCTGTGACTTATTGTAGGAGACAAATGGCCTTATGGACCGCAATAACTTTTGGTTTTTTATGGCCTCACCTGTGGCATATGGAAATTCCCAGGCCAGGGACTGAATCTGAGCTGCAGCTACAGCAATGCTGGATTCTTTAACCCACTCTGCAGGGCTGGGGATTGAACCTGCACCTCCTCAGCAACCCAAGTGGCTGCAGTTGGAAACTTTTTTTTTTTTTTTGCCTTTTTAGGGCCACACCAGCTGCATGTGGAAGTTAGGCTAGGGGTCAAATCGAGGCTGCAGCTGTCAGTCTATACCACAGCCACAGCAATGCCAGATCTGAGCTACATCTGTGACCTACGCTGCAGCTTGTGGCAATGCCAGATCCTTAACCCAATGAGTGAGGCCAGAGATCGAACCCAAATCCTCGTGGATACTAGTCAGTTTCCTTTTTTTTTTTTTTAAGGCAAGAAATAGATTTATTAAGGTAGGACACTTACGAGAGATGTAAGCAGGCAGGCATGGAAGCTCTGCCACTAGTCAGGTTCTTAACCTGCTGAGCCACAGCAGGAACTCCATCGAAACTTTTGTTTTGACATCATTTTGTATGACCACATGGTATAAAACAAATGGAACCACAGAACGTGAGAATTAAGGTGAACATTTGGGGCCATCAGGCCAACCTTTGACAGCCAGAGAGGTGAAGGAACTTGCTCAAGGTTGCACAGCTAGCCAGACAGGGGGAGGAATGACACCCATCCAGGGTTTTTTCTCCTGCTCACACAGGGTTCCTAATCGGACCCAGAGCTTCCAAGAAAAATTCAAACTCTGTTCTATGGCTGCTACCTGAAACATCCAGAGTGTGTGATTCCTTTTAGAAAGAATTCATCGCAAATGATGACAATGAAGAAAAGATGGGAACTCAAAGAGGTTCCCCCAAGGAACCGATGCCCACAGACATAGCCGGCAGCTCTCTGGAAGCAGAGTCTAACCCTGAGGAAGCTGACAACAAAGCTTTTCCTTTGAGGGGAAGGAAGGGTCCCTTACTTCTAGGAGCCCACAGTGACTTGGAGTGGCGGGCCGGGCAGGGCTGACTCACAGTCAACTGAGGGCAGACCAAGCAGGAGAACCAGAGGGTGGTGCCAGCAGGAGGCTGAGGGACAGGCAGGCTCCTGATCCCCTGAAACGTGCCAGTGGAGCCCGTGAACTTCTCATCAGGCATGTACATACCAGACAGGCTTATTACTGGGAATGCACGGCGGCCACATTACTCTAACTCGGCGATCCTGCCCTGGTGGTGGGCGCCCCGCCAGTCTGCACTCCCACATCCTGCTGCTGACTCGGGCCCACCCGTTTCTATATCGAGACGCTCTTCTCCATAAATACAGAACAGGAGTCAGGCACAAAAGAAAGGCCATTTGGAGCACTGGGAAAGCTGTCACATGGGCCAACAAAGGGCAGGAAGTGCCGGGCGGTGGCCCTGTGTCCGTCCCCGAGCCCAGCTCACCTGGCTGGACTGTAGGGCCTTTGTGCAAAAAATGTCAGGCCCAAGCCCTGAACTTCCTGCCATTTGTCAGGCTGTGCCGTGACCCGGAGTTCACCGAAATGCTTGCTGCTCCCAACAATACACGCATGCATCCTTTGGAAAAATTTTCTCTCTCTCCCCCCTACCAGGCAGCGATGGCTTTTTTTGGAAGTGGCTGGGGTGGGGGTGGGAAGGTCCAGGGCTGAGAAATGGAAAGTTTCGGTTGTGTTTCTCTCCTGAAGCCTGGCTCATACAGGGCAGGGAGAAGGAGGAATCCCAATGGTGTGGGGACTGAAGCTCTGGGGTCTCATCCCAGCTCTGCCCCTGAGCAGCTGCTGGGTGGGGTGTTGGTTTCCGCGACCTATTTGCTTTCTGCTCCTGTCCCACATCCCAGATGCCTCCATCCCACCTGACTCCCCGGAAGCTTGGGAACTTCCCTTCCCACGAACAGGATGCATGAGACGGGGCTTTGCCTTCAAGGAGCTTGTGGCATGGTGGAGGGCTACAGACTTGTAATGGTGTCACCCTGCAAGACCCCAAGGGACTGTGCAGAGGTGTGGGGCAGAGCTTCCCCTTGCTTTTGAAGCTTCAATTGGGGGCTGGTCAGCGAAAGCCTTGTTTGTGGTAAGGGCTCAGTTAACACTGTCTGAATAAATGAATGACTGGAAAGCATTGAAGAGAACTTAGCAAAACTGGGGCTGGCAGGGAGAGGGGAACTTGCTGAGGGGGATGAGATACTTAAGGGTGCTACTGCTCAGGGGTCAGCGTAGCAGAGGCACGCCGGCCAAAAGAGCCTGGGGGAAGAGAGGGTGCTGCACGGGGCCAGCCTGACCTGCAGCAGAGACAATGCTACCTGGAGTAACGGAATTGGGATGTTAGGTAAGTGGAGGTGCACTTTGTGAGCCAAACAAATATGTTTAGACTTGCGGTGGCTCTTCACAGGGAGACATGGAAGGTTCCTGAGCAGGGCAGTGCCAGGGTGAAATGGTAGTTGAAGAGTCTGGAAGCTGCATGGAGAGGGCTTGAAATCCAGAACCCAAGGGAGCTGTCAGGTGACTCCAGCCTGGAAGGCAAGTATCCAGCTGCCTGGTGCTGGGGTGAGAGAGGGGGGTGGGGGAACAGCGGGGACAGCTGGCTAACCCCTGCCACTCACGCGGGGAGGAGAGAGGTAAGGACACCTGGTGCGCTTGTGAGCAGGGGCCCTGGTTTAGGGGATCTGATGGGGGTGGAGGTGCTCTCTCTTCCCAGAAGGCCTGCGTTTGGCCTAATAATGTGTGGAATTCGGGTCTGGATAAAAGGCGTTTAAAGCTGCCAGTGATGAGCGGCCACCCTTCCTGGGAGGGGAGCTGTCAGGCAGCCTGTCTGCTCTGGCAGCTAAGATAACCCCAGGTTATTTCGGGATGAGAGCCCTAAGAAGATAAACAGGTCAGTGGCCAGCAGATGGACAGATAACCTGGCTTATCGGAGCAAAGGCAAGAGAGAGCCCTCTGGGGACAAGGTCCTCTGAGACAGGAAAGTGCCGAAGTGCATCAGAGGGAGAACAGGGAGGTAGGAGCGGGACCAGGGGCTGTGGCTCCAGCAGGGGAGGGGGCACCTCACCGGGTGGCAGATAGAAGTCCCTCTGGTCCTCTGATGGGACATGGAGACCATAAGTTCCCAGAGGTCACCCCAGATTCAGGAGCCCCAGGTCTTATTCAGGGTCTGAATGCCCAACAACAGATCGCAGGCTTTTTATGTTTTACTCTTTCAGCTT
Organism: Phacochoerus africanus; assembly: GCF_016906955.1. Lineage (NCBI taxonomy): Eukaryota > Metazoa > Chordata > Mammalia > Artiodactyla > Suidae > Phacochoerus > Phacochoerus africanus. The sequence continues at coordinate 17,391,143 of NC_062559.1, read as the reverse complement.
GTTCAGGAGTCAGCTGCCCACCTGCATTTACTAGAGGCACAACCCCCATGTGGTGCAGTGTGTGTAGGTGTGTGTGGTGGGTTCGAGGTTGTGTAGGTGCTGGGGGCGTTGGTCATGGTGTTGAGTGTGTGTGATGGGTGAGTTTATGTGTGTAGTGTGTGGGGTTCATGTGTGGATGTAGTATTGTGGGAGGGGGCGTGTAGTGTGTGGATGTGTGTGGGGTGTGTGTGAGCAGGATGTGTGCATGTGGTGTGTGTGTGTGTGTGTGTGTGTGTGTGCGCCCAGTATGGGTTGGGGGGTGTGGGTGCTGTATGTGTGCATGTGGTATGTGCAGGCAGGATTGTGAGTGTGTGGTGTGTGTGTGTGCAGCACATGTGTATGAGTGGAGCAGAATGACAAGGCTCCTGGCCCCGCCCCTCCATCTTCTTGAAAACGCAGCTGAGCTGTCACACCCCGAGGGGCAGAGGCCCTCAGCTCCATCTGGACATGGTCCAGACACCTCAAGCCATCTCAGGAGGACTTCAGGATTCAGCTCAAGCCCTTTGAGTCCCTTCGCCCAGCCTGGCCTCCCAGGGACCTCCTGTCTCTTCTGACAGGTGTGGGTTCTCTGGATCACCCACCGTGCAGGCAGTTTGCTCTCTGTAGACAGGCCTGCCCATGCTCCCCGCCTCAGAAAGCACCTCTGTCCTTGACGGCTCAGCTCCCAGACACTGAGTGCGACACGAGGCTGGTGCCGTCCTAGCCGCCCAGGCCCTGTGCCCTTGGGCCTCCTCTGGCTGGCACCCCAGAGCTCCCTAGGGCGCTTGAATGCCCTCTTGGGCTCATCACAAGGTTGGGGGGTGTGGAGGTGTGGTTTGTACTGCCACCACTGAACTGCCCCAGCAATGAGGATGGGGAGCAAGGCCCAGGCTCTGCACACTCCCTGTAGGGACCCAGAAGCCTTAGCTCCATGCTGCAGGGCCTCACCACGGGTCAGTGCTGCTGCAGGCACATTTTCCTAGGCCTGCCTATTTTTAAATTATTTATTTATTTATTTTAGAGCCACACTTGTGGCAATGTGGAGGTTCCCAGGCTAGGGGTCCAATTGGAGCTGCAGCTGCCAGCCTACACCACAACCACAGCAACGTCCCATCCGAGCCACATCTGCGACCTACACCACTGCTCATGGCAATGCCAGATCCTTAACCCACTGAGACAGGCCAGGGATGGAACCTGAGTCCTCAGGGATGCTAATCAGATTCGTTTCCACTGAGCCATGATGGGATCTCCCGGCCTGCCTATTTTTTTTTTTTTTTTTTTAAATTTCAACTGAGGTATAATTGACATAGAATGTTGTATTGCTTTCAGGCCTTCAAAGTAAGGAATCACCTAGTTGTATACATTGTGTAATGATCACCACAGTTAAGTCGAGTTACCATCCATCACCTTATCATCACTATCAGCAAAGTTAACTTCTTTTTTTTCTTTTTTGGCTGCCACGTGGCAAATGGAGTTCCCAGGCAGGGGGATCCGATCCTGATCTGCAGCCATGGCAACGTGGGATCCTTAACCCTCTGTGCTGGGCTAGGAATGGAACTTGCCTCTGGGAGCTCCCAAGATGCCTCCAATACTGCTGTGCCACAGTGGGAACTCCCAAAGTAACTTTTAAGAGGGACTCTCTTGGCAACTTTCAAGATTATTTCAACTCTACAGTATTATTGACTCCCGTCACCTTTAGGTCCTGCAGGCTGTCTTGACAGCACCTCACACCCTAGTGGTCATGCCAGGCCCTGCGCTTCGGTTCTGGACTGTCCCTCGGGGGCCACCAACCTCCCAGGGCTTCAAAATCGGGCCTCCTCCCGCTGCCCTGCCCCCACTCAGAAATCCAGGCACTGACCGTGTTTGTCCTGTTCCTTCTTCCTTGTCCCAATGTCTCTTCTCCCATCCCTCCCCACTGCAGGTTTTTGTTTCCTCCTGATTAGGCTGTGGTAGCAGTGAATACTGAGAAAGCATTGTTTAGACTCAGAGTCAGAAGTGGGATCAATCCAGCCCCTCCCGCCCCTTCCCCCCGCAGGGGATAACACTGCAGTGAGCCAGCAGGCAGTGCGGAGCCCCTCACGGACCCTGGTGAGGATGCCTTCACGCTGGACAGCCAGGGGCCCAAGCCCCCGCCTGCCTGGCACTGCCACGCTGCTCCCCAGAACCGCGGCACCGCGCAAATGCCAGCTGGCCTGTCTCTGTTACCCATCCCTGCGCTGCCAGCCCTTGTGGACTTGCGGGGTTTCTGTCCTGTATAGTTTTCCCCGCGTTCTCTCTTGGGGCTGCAGCTCTCTCCTCATTGACTTCTGGGAATCCTTTGTATATTGTGGATGTCAGAGTACCCCTAGAATTACAATACAATCTGTGCTGGTTTAAGACCTTCCCCCATTCTGTCCTCCATCGACTCATTTTGTTCCTGGTAATCCTTTAATGGCAAAGAAGCCTTCCTTTTGATGTAATCAAGATTAGAATCAATCTTTTAAATTTTGGTGTGTGCTCTAAAAGTTTTAAGCTGTCCTCTCTGGTTTCTTTCTTTTCTTTTTGTCTTTTTAGGGCTATACCTGCAGCATGTGGGAGTTCCCAGGCTAGGAGTCCAATCCAAGCAGTAGCTGCCCACCTGCACCACAGCCACGGCAACTCTGGATCCAAACTGGGTCTGCCACCTACACCACAGCTAGGCCAGATCTTCAACCCCTGATCGAGGCCAGTGACGGAACCCTCATCTGCATGGATACTAATTGGGGTCATTACCACTGAGCCACGTCGGGAACTCCCTTTCCGGTTTCTAAGTCACAAAAATATTTCCTAGGTTTTCTTGTACTAACCTTATACTTCTCTTTAGTATTTTCCACAGTGACAGGTACTCTGCAAAGTGCTTGGCAGATACGATCTTAATAGGCTGCGGCTGTTTGAGATACTTTATGTGTATCACTTTGTTTGATCCTCACAACAGCTCTAGGAGGTGAAAACTGTCATTACCATCCTCGAGTTACCTTTGAGGAAACTGAGGCCCTGAGAGGTTCAGTAACTGCGACGCAACACACAGGAACCAAGTTGAAGAATCTGAGAGCCTGGCACCCGAGACTGTGTCCTCAAGCCCTGTGCTAATCCATCTCTCTGTGGCGACCCTCACAGCAATCGCTGGTGTGGGAGGTAATTTTATGTACCAACGTGATTGGGCTGAGGGATGCCCAAAGATCTGGTAAAACGTTATTTCTAGGACTGTCTGTGAGGATGTCTCTGGAAGAGGTTAGCAGACCCGTATTTGAATTAGCAGACTCAGTAAAGAAGACACCTTTACTGATGTGTGTGGGGGGGTGTCACCCCATCTAGTCCTAGCCTGACTAGGACAAAAAAGTGGCAGATTTGCTGCCTTGGCTTGAGCAGCACATTGAATGGGTCTCAGAACCAATGTCCCCGGGTAAGAATGGGACAGCATTGATCCAGCAGCTCCCATCCCCCATCAGCAAAGCTTATCTTATCACCTGTGTGAAGGTCCAGAGGGCCTATCCTGGTCACAGAGGAGCCTGGGGCAAAAGAGTCACAGGTGCCTCTGACAGGTGCTGTCAGCTGCCACCTGGGCAGGCTGGATGCTGCAGCCGAGGCTCGGGGCTAGGCCAAGCGCATGTGAGGCCAAGGTGCTGCCCCGGGGTGTTACCACTGCACACTTCCCTCTCTGCAGGCCTGTCACTTCTCCAAGCAGAGAGCTGGCCTCCAGGAGGAGGGTGCAACCTTGCCTCATTGGCCTTTATTTCCTCCACGATGCCCAGTGTGGTGCAGGGAACAGGGCACGCTCCAATACAACCCTGCCTTTTATTGAGCATCTTACTCTCCGGGCACGGGGCGGGGGGTGTTCTCTACACGTGCTGATGCTTTTAATCCTAGTGAAAGCCCTGCTCTAACACTTTATGCACCAGGACATGGAGGCTAAGAGGTCTAGGGAGCAGTTCCACAGAGCTAAAGTCAGAACCCAGGCTGGTGTGGCACAGGAGCCAGAGCCTTCTCAGTGCTGGCTGAAGAGGAAAGCCCCCAGCTTCTTCTGTCTGGACCAGGGGGAAGGGGGAGGGAGGTGCCCTTTACTTAAAGGAAACAGCTAGAACTGAACAAAGGCTCAGAGGCAGAAGCACCTGGGCTTGTGTAAGGAGGAGCAGTTTGGCCAAGTGTTAGAAATTTGTGGGAAGCTCTCCTAAAAGAGTTGCCCTTTGGGGGAAGCTGGGGGGAGGAGGTAGCAGCAGGGGTGATGTTTTTTCTACAACTTAGTTGGCAGTGGGTGGGGGAGCTTGGGTTGGACTTGAAAAAGCCCCTATCACACTGCAGTCTTCTTGAGGGCAGGAACCCTTGCTTCTCCTTTGTGTGACAGAGAAGCGAAACTGGCCACATGCACGGGTATGTGCGCGAGTCCTTTGTCATGGATGTGCTGGGTGGAAAGATAAGCTGGGGTGGTGGCCGCTCCTGGCTGGCCTTCTCAGCATATCCCCTGGTTACACTCTTTCCTATCCTAACCCACCCACCAGACCTACCCCCACCCCACAGCTGAGGGAGCTACTCCACCCACTTGTCATCTTCCGTTACTGGTTTTCAGCAAAGAGCCTAAGAGTCCTTGGGGACTCCTCTATTGTGTCACGTAGGAGCAGAAGGGTTGCTCTCTCTGTAGATTCCTCCAGCTGCCCCCCTCCTGGGGCTTGCACAATTCAGTGGCAGCAAGGATGGAAGAAGAGAGATCCCCTAACCTGTGGCCTGTGTGGCCCGTGGTGATGGAGGTAGGATTGGTCCTTGGTCTCCCTCGTGCACGTCCCATGTGTGACTTTGGCAATTCTTTGTCCCCACAAGCAACTGTCCTATGCTCTGCCTCTTTTGGCCCGCCCTGGTCCAGGCTCCTGGCTCACACCCTGCTCCCTTCCAACCCCACCTACGACAGGGAGCCATGGCTAACAGTTGTATGTATTTGGGATGTATATTCAAAGCCAGAAGCATTAGATGTGTGTCACTGTGCAAACTGCTCCCTCACCTGAGTAATATCACTGCCATCTTTCTGTGGACTGTGTATGAACCTGACCCATTCCTTTCAGTGTCAGTATATGCACAGGAAGCAATATTTCCATTATTTTTGAGAAACTGTCATGGGCGAGGCTCTATTCTGGGGACTAGAATGTCCATTCTAGTAAAGGTGATGGGAAGTATAAAAAGTAATTAAATAAGTAAGGAGCAGCATTGTGAATGGTGTTATGAGGAAAATAAAATAAAATTGAGGGGTTTGGGAGAGTGTCACTATGGAGGTGACATCTGACAACTCAGATACAAGATTCAAGATAACAAGAAGGGAGTTCCCATTGTGGCTCAGTGGATTAAGAACCTGATTAGTGTTCATGAGGACGCCAGTTCTATTCCAGGGCTTGCTCAGTGGGTTAAGGATGTGGCATTGCTGTGAGCGGTGATGTAGGTCGCAGAAGTGGCTCAGATCTGTGTTGCTGTGGCTGTGGAATAGGCCAGCAGCTGCAATTCTGATTTGACCCCTGGCCTGGGAACCTCCATATGCCATGGGTGCGCCTCCCCTACTCCCCCATAAAAGGATAACAAGAAGGATGCATATTTGGGCCATGTCCAATTTTGGGCGAGAACACACCCTACTGATGGTACCTTTGAGCCCATGCAATGTAGATGGTGGAGATGGAAATGGACGGATGACCCTGTGGCACTAGTCTTCGCTCTTACTCAGTGTCCTCAGGGGCAGTGGCAGCAGGTCCAGGGTGGTGGCAGCTGTCCAGACAGAGGGCCAGATGCACGGGCTGAGAACAGGCCCACATCTCCTGGGGCTGAGCCCTTTAGCACAGGCCCACCGAGACGGACAGAGCCCCAGGCCAGGCCCCGCTGTAGTGCTGCCTCACTCCTGCATCCTCTTGAAGTAACGAAGGGACTTTCCTATTTATTCTTTTTCTGAATAAAATGCCTGGCCTTTGGAGTTCCCATTGTGGCACAGTGGAAATGAATCTGACTAGCATCCATGACGACGCAGGTTCCATTCCTGGCCTTGCTCAGTGGGTTAAGGATCTGGTGTTGCTGTGAGCTATGGTGTAGGTCACAGATGTGGCTTGGATCCTGTGTTGCTGTGGCTGTGGTATAGGCCAGCAGGTGTACCTCTGACTGGACCCATAGCCCGGGAACCTCCATATGCCATGGGTGCAGCCCTAAAAAGACCAAAAAAAAAAAAAAATTAAAAAAGCCTATCCCACCTCTGCTTTCACAAGATACTATATGTAAAAGTGCTCTGAGAGAGCAAAGTTTAAAAAAGAAGAGGGAGGGAGGAGGGTTTCTCTATGAGATTTCTAGGGCTGCTGTAACAAAGCATCATAAACTGGGTAGCTTAAAACAATAGGCATTTATGGGAAGTCTGAAATCAAGGTGTCAGTAGATTGGTTCCTCCTTAGGGGCTCAGCTGGAGAATCTGTTCCATCCACAGAAAAGAAAATCATGGACTTGGAGAATAGACTTGTGGTTGCCAAGGGCAAAGGGGAGAGAGTGGGATGGATTGGGAGCTTGGGGTTAATAGATGCAGACTATTGCCTTTGGAATGGATTAGCAATGAGATCCTGCTGTGTAGCACTGGGAACTATGTCTGGTCACTTATGATGGAGCATGATAATGTTAGAAAAAAGAATGTATACATGTATGTGTGACTGGGTCACCATGCTGTACAGTAGAAAATTGACAGAGGAGTTCCCGTCGTGGCGCAGTGGTTAACGAATCCGACTAGGAACCATGAGGTTGTGGGTTCGGTCCCTGCCCTTGCTCAGTGGGTTAACGATCCGGCATTGCCGTGAGCTGTGGTGTAGGTTGCAGACGCGGCTCGGATCCTGCGTTGCTGTGGCTCTGGCGTAGGCTGGCAGCTACAGCTCCGATTCAACCCCTAGCCTGGGAACCTCCATATGCCGCGGGAGCGGCCCAAGAAATAGCAACAACAACAACAACAACAAAAGACAAAAGACAAAAAAAAAAAAGAAAATTGACAGAACACTGTAAACCAGCTATAATGGGAAAAAATAAAAATCATTAAAATAAAAAACAAAAAAAGAATCTGTTCCAGGCTTCTCTCCTAGTTTCTGGCAGCTGTCACCAATCCCTGGCACTCCTTGGCTTGTGGCAGTGTAACTCCAATCTCTGTCTTTGTCATCAATGGCATTCTCCCCAGGTGTCTGTGCCCAAATTTCCCTCTTCTTATAAGGATACTAGTCGTTGGATTAGGGCCACCCTCATGATCTCCTCTTAACTTGATCACATCTGCAAAGACCCTACTTCCAAATAAGATGGTATTCACAGGTAACCAGGGGTTATGACTTGAATATATCCTTTGGGGGGGACACAATCCAACCCCAAGCAGTATCTAACGTCATTCGTCATCAGCACCATCATCGTCATTACCATCTAAAATACCATTAAAAAAACAAACACTAAAACGCATTGGATATGACTGTTTCTATGTGGGTGATAGTCTGCCTTGACAGGACAAAGGTGGATGTGCAGGAACCTGGGAGAGACCAAGACAGGTCCCACTTGGCGTTTCTCAAACAGCAGTGCACATGTTAAACACCTGGGGGCTTGTCAAAATGCACACCTCGGAGTTCCTGCCGTGGCTCAGTGGTTAACGAATCCGACTAGGAACCATGAGGTTGCGGGTTCGGTCCCTGCCCTTGCTCAGTGGGTTAAGGATCCGGTGTTGCCTTGAGCTGTGGTGTAGGTCGCAGACGTGGCTCAGATCCCACGTTGCTGTGGCTCTGGTGTAGGCTGGTGGCTACAGCTCCGATTAGACCCCTAGCCTGGGAACCTCCATATGCCGCAGGAGCAGCCCAAGAAAACGGCAAAAAGACAAAAAAAAAAAAAAAGAAAAGAAAAGCACACCTTTGTCAGTAGGCCTGGGGCAGGCCTACAGTCTATGCTTCTGTCAAGCTCCCAGGTGATGCTTCAGCTGCCGGACCACGCTGTGAGTAGCAAGGGTCTGATGAATCACCACCATTCAGGCTTCTGCCCTGCCTAAGGCCCAAGAACTGGTCACATTGGAAGAGCCTTGCCCTCTTCCTCCCATGACCTTCATGATTTTGAGAGCCAGCCTGGCGGGCTTCAAGGGCCTCATTTCCTGCTTAGGTGGTCCCATCCGTGATGTCTTTCCTTCTCTAATATGCTCTCCACATGGCATGCTGCTTTTTCTTAGCCTCCCATTAGTATTCTGCTGGACGGCTCCACCAATGCTGGAACACACTGGGGGAGCTGAGAGGAAATTTAGCTGAAAGGAGGCCTGCAAACACTGCAGAGCACAAAGCACACACATTCAGCCAAAAGACCCCCATTCCTGGACCCCATCCAGACTCGTCCCTTCATTATTTTTGTTCTCTTTCCTCTTTAACTAGACCTTGCCTGAAAACAGCCAGGGCGTTACTAAGGTAACGCCATAGAGCCTCCCCCAACACATCATTGTTTAATTCCAGCAGCAGCAGCCCAAGGAATTTGCTATTTGTTTAAGGGATGAAAGCCACAAACTTCCACACATTCTTCTCCAGTTTTACTCCCTTCGAACTGTATGGTCCAGTCAGACTGGAGCACATTGGGTGGAGCAGACTCATGGGACCCAACAAAATAGTGGGTTCTTAAGAAGAGTCATCATCCAAAGATGGACAGAGCCGGGATTTTTTTGATTGGCCAAGGAGTGGGGTGATAACTGTCCTCACTGATGATCTGAGAAGGGCATGGCCGGAAAGGAAAGCCTGTCCGTTATGTTTGAATCCCGCCTCAGATCTGGATATCACACTTTCCCAGGGGTCTCGGTTTCACAGATTGTGACTCTAGGAAGGGTACTGGTGACCCCATGAGCAGCACACCTAACCTGTACGAAAACACATGGGACGTGGCTCCGGGTGCGGAGGGGTTTCAGGAATGCACATAGCCCCGTTTAAGAAGCTTTATCAGGAAACCACTGTGGCCTGTAAGCCTAAGAGGTAGGTACTGGGGGCACAGGGGGAATCACCCGGATCTGCAGCTTCTCACCAGTAGGTGCTCATGGGTCCGACTCCGCTCTGCCACCACTGAAGGACCAATTTCTCTCTCTGTCCTTGGTTTTCTTTCTGTGCCATTCTGCTTCTCTGACAGACACCCAGCTCCTGCTCCATTCCAGCCAAACTCCCTAAGCAGAGGAATTTGATTGGTTCATACAGCACAAGCTCTTGAGCTAAGCTATCTCATAGGATAGTTGGCCCAACCAATAGGGAGGCAGCTCTTGGATCAGGTGCTCACCCCTGGTCCAATTAGCTGTGGCCCATGTGCCACAGTTCACATCGTGCAGCATGGTGCCTTTTTTTTTTGGGGGGGGGGGGTTCTTTTTAGGGCCACACTTGCTGCATATGGAGGTTCCTAGGCGAGGGGTCTAATCGGAGCTGTAGCTGCCAGACTACACCACAGCCACAGCAACAGGGGATCCAAGCAGCATCCGCGACCTACACCTCAGCTCACAGCAATGCCAGATCCTTAACCCCTTCAGCGAGTCCAACCCGCAACCTCATGGTTCCTAGTGGGATTCGCTTCCCCTGCGCCACAACGGAAACTCCAGCATTGTGTCTTCAAAAGGAGCAGCAGGAGTTCCGTGCTGGTGCAGCCAGTGGAAAAAAATCCAAGGAGGTCCCAACCCTCCCTCAGCGGGTTAGGGATCCGGCGTCGCGGTGAGCTGTGGTGTAGGTTGCAGATGCGGCTGGCATCTGGCATGGCTGTGGTGTAGGCCGGCAGCTGTAGCTCTGATTCGACCCCTCATCTGGGAACCTCCATATGCCGTGGGTGCAGCCCTAAAATGTCTAATCAATCAATCAATCAATGGAGCTGCAGATTCAGCAGGTCTTCCAAGGCCTTTTCAGCCATACAGTGTAAATTGCATGATAAAGTAATGCTTTCTGAAGCGAGAGCAAGATGTCTAATGAGGAAGTTTGAATTTTTCCTTCCTGCCTTCCTTCCTTTTTTTTTTTAAGTGCCGCACCGGCAGTATATGGAAGTTCCCAGGATAGGGGTCAAACTGGAGCTTCAGCTGCTGGCCACAGCCACAACAACACCAGATATGAGCTGCATCTGCAACCTCCCCAGGATTTTGCAGCATCTCCAGTTACTTAACCCACTGAGGCCAGGGATCAAACTCACATCCTCTCATAGGTTATGTTGGGTTCTTAACCCACTGAGCCACAACAGGAACTCCAAAACCTGATTGAATTTTGTGGAGTGTTGAGGTATGTGATAGAGTCGCTCCTCTGTCATCCCACTGAGATTGTGGTGAAATGTACATTTCTCACCAATTCCTCTGGTGTTAGACTTGTGTTTCTGAGGGTGGTCTGTGTTGACTCTGACCTCCAGGAAGACACAGATTTAAAACAGAGGCTGGGAGGTGGGGGACAGTCACAACCTGTTACCTACAGAAAAAAACTTGAGACGTTTGGCAGCGAATGAAAGGAGAAAAAAGGATCACTCTATTGAAGTAGCAGGTCATCCATACAATGACCCAGAGAGACCTATGCAGTGATATCAGGAGACAGAGAGATAACACACAAGCATATGTGCACACACAGACATACAGGGAGAGACAGAGACACAGGCTCAGAGAGATACATACAGAAAGAAACACAACACACCTTGGGGCATACTCACATCCACTGAAACAAGGAGAACTCTGAAGAGAGCTGGTAGTTCAAGGGTAGTGGAAGTGAACACTGCATGCAGGAGGGTGAAGCAGTCTAGCACAAGAAGAAGAAAAGAACCATCTCTCTGGATGTTCAGGCTATCACAGTAAAGTGGTTGCCAAGCTCACCTTCAGGAGAGGAGAGGGTGAGTGCTATGGCTAGGCAATTCAATATAATCCCTTTTCAGTGGAAAATATACTCCTTGAAGTTGAGAAACAAAAAACAACCCCCCCCCCAAAGCAGGTGTAGACATGCTAGACATGCTTTTGAAGCAGCTGCCAGATTCCAGATGAGTTCTAAGTGTCTGTTTTAGTCTGTGGCCCCAGCACTCCAGAGGGACCCCCACCTGCCTCATCGAACACCGTGATACCTTTCAGTGTCTAGAGAAATGACCAGTCTGGTTGGGGAGCCATTGCACAAAAGTGTTACTGAATGCTCGGTCATGTGCCCAACGCACAGTGAGACCCAACAAATCAAAATGTTGGAGTTTGGAGCACAGAAAGTTCTATTGCCGGACTAAGCAAGGAGAACAGGTAGCTTGTGACCCCCAAAACCAAACTCTCCAGTGGTTTCCAGGGAAGAAGTTTTTATAGCCAAAATTTGCGGTGAGGGCTGCAGGGTGTATGACTCTTTGGATTGGTTGGTGGTGAGGTAACAGGGAGTGTTCCAGGACTCTGGTGCTCAGCCGGAATTTCCCATCTTCCACCTGGGTGGGGACCTTAGTTCCTGCAGAACTCCTAGATATGTTGTCATGTATATTCCTTGAGCAGAACCCAGACCTCACCCCACTGCTGCACTCTTATTTCCTGACTGCTCATCCTTTGTTTCTTCATTCTCTCTCTTTCCTCCTTAGCAACTGTTGGAATCTGCCCTCTGGAACTCAGGAAAGGTCTAGGAAGCTGAAGAAACTTATTTCCTACAAACAAGAAACGGGGGGAGTGGGGGGGGTGGGGGAGGACACAGTACCCAGGAGGGCCCCAAGGGTCCCGCTTGGTTTCAGACGGGTGGCCGTTCTCTGCCTGTGGGTCTCCCTGTACAGCCACCTATAAAGGAGTTGAGACCACGAAGGAACTGGATACTGGATTGAGACCACGAAGGATCCAGATCTGGATACACAGTCAGTCCTGCAGGGAGGGCCAGCACCTGAACTGATGAAAGGGGAAGGGGTGAATTGTCTCCGGGCTAAGATGTGGCGCTCTCACTTAGGCGGTCATGTCTGGAAGGGACCTAGGACATGAGGTCCCTTCAGTTCTTGTCTGCTCCTTTCATTCTTCAGAGGAGAAAACTGCCACTCAGAAGTTAAGTGATTTGCCTGAGGCCACGCAATGCTTTAGTGGTGACCTGACAAACTTATTTACCGATGGCGGCTGGTAACTTAGGTCTGTTTTCTTTTTACCTCTCTTAGGTCAGTTTCTTTCTTTTACCTTTTAGATCAATTCTATGGGAAGGCTGGGGCGGGGAGGCAGGCAAAACCTGATAACAGGCCCCAGGGTCTCTGAGAGAGGTTGGTTGAGAAAGTGCCGGGGAACTGTCAAAAAAATTTCTGCTTATTTTATCTGTGGGATCTCTTCTCCTTTGGGGCCGGCTGTCCCTTCAAGAAGACTTCATTTTAGGGAGGTCCTGTCGTGACACAGTGGAAATGAATCTGACTAGGGACCAAGAGGTTTTGGGTTCCATCCCTGGCCTCGATCAGTGGGTTAAGAATCCAGCACTGGTGAAGCTGTGGTGTAGGTAGCAGACTTGGCTTGGATCTGGTGTTGCTGTGGCTGTGGTGTAGGCCGGCAGCTGTAGCTCTGATTCAACCCCTAGCCTGAGAAGCACCATATGCTGTGAGTGCGGCCCTACAAAAATAAAAAAATAAAAAAAATAAAAAAGACTTCATTTTGGTCACAAGAAGGATACGGTAACTCAAGTACTTCAGAGCATAGTTGATCTGGAGTCCAGAAATCAGGAAAGGCGTGAACTGAGAAAGTCAACTGATGGTATCTAGGGGCAAACTGGGATATGAGCCCCCTCCCCCCACTCCCCTTCTCCCCCAGATGCTCCTCAATCGGTTGGCTTTTTGTTTTTTGCTTTTTAGGGCCGCATCCACAGCATATGGAGGTTCCCAGGCTAGGGGTCAAATCGGAGCTATAGCTGCTGGCCTACACCACAGCCACAGCAACGCGGGATTGGAACCGCATTTGTGAGCTATGTCACAGTTCACGGCAATGCTGGATCCTTAACTCACTGAGCGAGGCCAGGGATGGAACTCGCCTCCTCATGGATATTAGTTGGGTTATTACTGCTGAGCCACAATGGGAACTCCCAATCAGTTGATTTGGATGCAAAACGGCATCTGGTGAGAGAGGGGCACCAGTTCAGCAGAGGAAAGAAAGGATGCAGATCTCCAATTGGTAACGGAGGGATCTGCTCACAACAACTGCCAAAGCCTGGCTGGACCCTGGTACATGGAATCTGAAATTCCTGGCCGTTGGGGGCGTGGCGTCTGGGTGATCCCTTAATGGGGCCCAGCCACGGTGTCCCTAACGAATGCTGTTCCTACGCTGAACGTGGCCTGGCCTGGCCTGTCCCCTTTGGTGCCCTGCTCACTCTGGGGATGGGAAGGGGGAGGGCAAGTCCAAACTCTTTTCTGAGTTGGGAGGGGCAGGGATCCACATCAGGTCCCCAGTGGGTGGCCTGAGAACTTGCAGCGCTGTCAGGACCCAGGTGCCCTCACTCCCAGTTGTGTCTGCAAGCACAGGGGGACTCTGGACGCTGCCCTGGAAGCCAGAGTCCTGGAGGCCAGCTCTTCTCTGAAAGCGGCATCACACCAACATCCTTGATGACCCAGGCCTGAGGCCAGGGCCAGAGGGGAGAGAGGGAAATGCAGGAAGAAGAGCTTAAGAAAACCGGTCTCCCCCACCGTACCCACTACCCCCAAAGGACGCATTTGTTCTTTGAGATGAGAAAATAGCCACGGAATTCTTTCTGCTCTCTGCTAGGATCTTCCTTTTGAAAGCAAAGGAGAGACTGGGAACTCTTACCCGGATCTCCATCTCAATGCCCAGAGACAAAGGCCAAAAAATGTGAGGAATTTCTAAAGCACCTCCTTCAAGCAGCATCTCCCCCACCCTCTGGCTCAGCTCCAGGGGCGCTGCCCATGGGAATGGCAGCTTTCTCCTCCTGGCTGGCTGCCCACTCACTAAAAGCTCCTATCCAAGGAGAAATGAAATTAGGAATCTCCCCGCTCAGCCTCCTGCTCTTGAGCCCATGTAAGAAGATACTTCTGTGAACCCAGAGGGTAGGGTGGCCTGGGGAATGGCTCTGCCTCCTTGCCCCTCGTGGGCACCACCTGTGCCTTGGTGGGTGGAGGAGAGGCCTGCGCCCCACCTGCTCCAGGGCACTGGGAACCTTTTCACGCTCTGACCCAGGCCTTTAAGAGGAGCCCACGTGTGGCTTAGGGTTCTTTTCTCCTTCCTCTTTGGAGGCTGAACAAAAGGCAGTAAGCTTCCTGGGCATCACAGGGAGTCAAGAAAGACTGGGAAAGGGTCCCCTCTTCCCAGTCTCTACAACTCACCCCCGCCCCGCCGGCCGCCATTGTCCTTCAACATGGCCGCCCTCACCCACCCCTTGTCCCACTCGTCCCCCTAAACAGTTCTCACCTCCTTGACTCACCCAATATGGATGGCACCTCCCGTCCTCGCCTCCCCCCAACTCCCATTTCAATATTGAGGCAGAATATTAACTCAGGGAGTCAGCGTAGGAGCATGGGCTCCGGATACATTCTTTGATATGGCCATGGATTAACATTTGTGGCTTCAGGGCTCCAGGGCGTCACATCCCCACAGGCCTTGTTTTATTATAGGAAGTGTGCCTTCTTCACACGCCTTGTTTACCATAGGAAATGCGCCTTCCCCCACAAGGACCTTAATCTCTAGCCCACCCCTCAGCTGACAGAAAGGCAATGAGAGGAATGGGGACGTAGTTTAAGGAAAGAAAAGGACAAAGAAACCATAAAACTTATGGGGACATTTCCAACTCTAAAACGCCTATTGGACAAGGACTGATGTAGGCAATTGAACAAGGCCAATGGGAGAAAACCACATCTTTCTGGACCCCACGTTGGTGCCCCTTCCCATCTTAAGAGATAAAAATCACTATAGGACAATAAAGAAGGGGGCTCTTCTCCCCCTTCCCAGCAGCCCTGGGAGCTATTTGCCTTCCTGTAATAAAGACTTTGCTTGCTTGCTTGCTGCCTGTGTGTTCCCAGAGTTCATTCTTCAACGGCCGTGAACAAGAATCCGGATTCTGGTATCATCTTTCCAGTATCAACATGGCATCTCACACGCTCCCTGCTCCTCCTTCACTGTGTGAAGTGGAGTTGCACTGGCTAGCACTTGCCATCAGCCTCTACATGGATTAAATCATGAGCCTCTGCAGCTGCCAACCCGCGGCACCCCTGGAGTGGTGCGCAGGGCGGAAATCAGGAGTGAAATTCTGCGCTCTGGAAAACTGGAAGAACAGGTCTTCAGATAATCAGATGTTTTTAGGAGATTTTATGTGCCCAATTCTTGCCTCTCCTCATATCTAGAAAAACACTAAAATCCTTCATGGTGATATCTGCAGTAACCTTGAGGAGACCAGCAACAAACTTTTGTAAAATGTATGTATGGCTTCACACACCTCCCTCTCATTTTTATATCCTGATATCCCCCCTTTTCCTCTTGGGGCAGTATTTCGGAGCTAACTGAAATACTGCCGCCCAGTCTGTAGTTAAGACTAAAAGAATGCCACGGTCATCTGTGAATGCAGTCACTGCCAAGATGAGAGCTGGTGAGTCCTGCAAGCTGGGAAAACTCAGGATACTGGCCCTGATAGTGGAGGTGCCTTTCAAAGGAATGATTTCCGTGAGCCCAGACCTCTTTTGTTCCTGCTACCTGCCCTCTGTGGCAAAGACTCCTAGGTATCCTAGCTCCTCCCTCACCACCTCAGGAGAGGTTTCTCAGGACTAACTGAGAGGCTGTCTCCCTGGCTTAAATCCTAATTTTGCCCCAAATAAAACTTAACTCTCAACTTTCAGGTTGTGCATTTTTTTTTGTCTTTTTTTTTTTTTTTTTTTTTGCCATTTCTTGGGCAGGATATGGAGGTTCCCAGACTAGGGGTCGAATCGGAGCCGTAGCCGCTGGCCTACGCCAGAGCCACAGCAACGTGGGATCCAAGCCGCGTCTGCAACCTACACCACAGCTCAGGGCAATGCCGGATCCTTAACCCACTGAGCAAGGGCAGGGACCGAACCCACAACCTCATGGTTCCTAGTCAGATTCGTTAACCACTGCGCCACAACGGGAACTCCAGGTTGTGCATTTTTTAAGTCGACACCTGCTATCACATTCACCACCTTGCTCGAGTCACTTTTTCCTGACCAGCCCCACCTCCCTGCTTGGTATCTGGCATATCTGGCCTCCGAGCCCTGAGTAGTCTGCTACTCCATTAGCTGCTTACCCTCAGGGAAGCGACAGATCTTGAAGTCCCCCCTTTTTTTTCCTCCTCTGTGAAACGGGAACGTGACTACGCACCTTATGTGTCTTCATGATGATCATGGGAGATGACAAGCGCAGGCTGGTAAGCACGCAACAAATGCCCCCTCTCTTTCCCCACATGCCCTCAATCCCAAGGTGTTTTTAGTCTGCACTGCATTCATGATAGTTTTGGTTTTGGCATTGTCTTGGGGAACTGAGGCGTACATTGGACCCGAATGATTCACAACCTCCTTGAGGTCAGGGGAGACCCTCTCCCAGCGCTCCACAAAACGAGCAGAGCATCGGCATCACCTGGGAACTGGTCAGAAGTGTGGCTGCCCAGGCCCCGCTCCCACCCTAGCGCACCACTGATTGGAGGCTGGGCGGCAAGCTGCACGGGAACACGCCCTCCAGATCATTCTGTTGCGTGATCCAGTTTGAGAACCCCTGCAAGAGTGCTCTGCAGAGCAGGGCTATGGATCCCAAGGTCCTGTGCCTGAGGTACAGTGAGGCCCACCGAAAGGTCAGATTTGGGAGCAGAAAAATGTTTACTGCATGAGCCAAGCAAGGAGGACCAGCAGCTTGTGCTCAAAAGGCTCCCTTGTGGGTTTCAGGGAAGAGTTTTTAAAAGACAAATTTTGGGTGAAGGATGCAGGGTGTGTTACTTTCTTCATATCACCAGGAATGTCGATCATCAGCCTTCTAGTTCTGGCCAGCGGGGTCCAGGGGCTTGTGTTCAGCCTGAAGTTATCACCCTCCACCCAGCTGGGGGCCCGAGTTGCAGGAGAAGAACTCAGAGATATCTGTTTCAGATTGTTCTGTATATCCGCTGAGGAGGAACCAGGATACTGCCCCATCACTGCACTATAGTTTCTTGACTGCCTTGCTTTTGTTTCTACAATTCTTCACTCCCGGGAATTAGTAACTGTTGGAGTGGGTCCTTTTGGAACTCAGGGAAGGTCTAGGAAGTTAAGCCTTTTTCCTACAAACAAGAGACTGGGAGTTCCCATTGTGGCTCAGGGGGTTACAAACCCGACTAGTATCCATAAGGATGTAGATTTGATCCATGGCCTCCTTGCTCAGTGGGTTAAGGATCTGTGTTGCTGTGGCTATGGTGTAGGCTGGCAACTGCAGCTCCCATTCGACTCCTAGCCTGGGAACGTCCATATGCCTCAACTGTGGCCCCCCCCAAAAAAAGAGAAAAAAAAAAAAAGAAACAGGTACCATGGAAAGGCTTTTGTACCCTGCCACCCTCAAGTCTCTGCTGGGTTTCAGTAGCACTGGATTTGTCATGCTGCATGGGCTTCAAAAGCCAATCCACTGTCTCCCTAACTTGCTGTCCTGGGCAGCAGCCCCATTCAGTCAGTAGGGGTAGGTACCTTGCAGTGCTTCTTCCCTTTGCTCCCTGCAAGAGGCAAAAAGGAAGCTGCCTCTGTATGCTTTGCTGTGCCTGTCCTCTCCTTGACATGGCACAGCCGCCAGGAGCTTGGATGGCTGTTGACAGAAAGGTATGGGCTCCCGAGAGGCCCAGCTGCCTGCATACACTCCCAGGCCCTGCTGCCCTGTGCCCCGGATTTCCCAGGCTGCAGGCGGCGCTGGGCGGAGCGAGGGAACCCGGGCAGCATGTGTCCGCCCCATGTGGAGCTGAGGGGAAGATGCTCCCTACTCCTGGCAGCTTTCCTCAGGGAGCAGGGGCTCCCTGTGTGGCCGAGGAGGGCCAGCCTGGCATGAATGGAGACCTTGTATCGAGGACCTCACTGGAGCCGGGAGCCACAACACAGGGGCTTTTCACCAGCAACCTCGCAACAGAGGCGGCATTGAGCCTGACTGGTGGCTCGCGGGCGGACATGGTGTCTGGCGGACGCGTGGCATCGGTGGCACAACATTGCTGTCCCTCCTGCCCCTACCTTGCCGGGGTCGGGTGGGAGCTGCAGAGGTCTTCTCTCGGAGGGGAAGATGCAGAGAGCCATACTGTCATAGTGTAAGCCACCCTGAACCCCTCTCTGTTCAAGGCAACAGTAGGGGGGCTGGATGCGAGTGAAGGGGTGGGTGAGTGCAGGGAGTAGGTTAGTGTGCTGGACAGGAAGGGGTTAAAGACAGCTGCTTGGAAGACACAGCTCCACTGGAGCCTGTGCGACAAGAAAAAGGCAGGAGGCCAGAAGCACTCTATCTGGGCAAGGGGCATGGAGTCCCAGCGTGCCCTGCAAGGAAGGGGTCAGTTAGAAGTGAGGAAGAGGTGCAGCCTGGCTGGGGGGCCGTGGGGAGGCTCCAAGTCAGGGACGGATGACAAGGGCCCAGGGGTAATCAGGATGGGGGTGACAGTGGGGCTGGGAGCATGGTGGGTTTAGTGCCTCTGAAAGAAAATTGTCTCCCTCCCCAGACGCAGACACGACGCCTCTCTCTGTCCACCTACAGCCAGCCCTCCCCCCAACAAGGAGGTTAGTAGATCAGTTCGCCCTCGCTTCCTCACCTCTTTTTCTTGTCTCTTTTCCAGGGTGACCAACTCCCAGTTCACTCAGGACCAAAGGATTTGGGGGATGTGGGACTTTCAGTGCTAAAACTAGGACAATGGTGAGCTTACTTCCATCTCTGATACCTTCCACCACGTCTGAAATTTGTTATCCTTTTCACCCTCCTCTCCTTCCCCACAATTTGATAACCAGATGGGGAATGCACCGGAGGCGAAACTGTTGGGGGAGGGAGGAACTGGGAGGGCCTCCGCGGCTTAGGGAGGGTCCCAGGCTAGGGGTCCAGTCAGAGCTGTAGCTGCCGGCCTACACCACAGCCACAGCCACGCCAGATCTGAGCCACATCTGCGACCTGCACCACAGCTCACGGCAACGCCGGATCCTTAACCCACTGAGCGAGGAGGCCAGGGATGGAACCCGTGGCCTCATGGATGCTGTCAGATTTGCTTCTGCTGAGCCATGTTGGGAACTCCCTGGATCCTCTTAAAGGAAGGATTGTTTTAGTTTTCTGTATCCACTGCTACATGGAAGGGTCAATAAATGTCTGCTGATAAACGGATGAATAAGCAAATCGTGCCCCTCCAGGTGGGAGAATCTGGGAAGACTTCAACGGACAAAGGAGCCTACGAGTTTGACTTGGCCACTGCGAGGTGGAGGTGGAGCAAAGGGCGGCCACCTGGGACCTCGCTGGGTGACACCAGGTAGAGCCGCAGCCCGTTTCTCCGCCACGCCCTGTCTTCAGAGCAGCCCCGCTTCAGCTTCCAGGTCTGCTCTGTCGGGGCTGGGTGGCGGTCGCTGTCAAGCAGTGGTGACTCACCGATCCCTGGGGTTGAGCTTTTTCCTGAGCTCATTGACAGGCAGGTCCTGGAGGGCTGGGGAGCAGTCCTGGAGGCCTAGCACACTGAGTCCTCTCAAAATGACAGCTGCCTCAGGGCAGGCGGTTGGTGGGGGCGGGGGAGGGGGGGGAGGGGGGAGGGAAGGGAATCTGATTTCCAGGAAAAATACTGTTGTGTTCTCACCCTTTCATCAGAAACAAATAATCCCAACCAGGGCACCTTGGGGCATTGGTGGGTTCACGTTCAGCTGTCACTCTGGGGGTGTCCATCTCTGTCCTTCAGAGCCTCCCCTGGGGCCCCACCCAGACTCTCACAAGCTCAGAGGCTCAGGGGAGGAGGCCCCCTGGATAAAAGCCCAGAGGCAGAGGGGACAAACTCAAGGTGAGCCCCAGGAGAGCAGAGGCTCTTGGCCCTGACAGGTCTTAGCTAACCAGAGCAGGCTGAGGCTGCCTGTGCCAGGACCCCACAGCACCCCCTCAACTCCGAGAACTGCTTCCTCTCTTCCTTTTCCCTTCCGTTCTCTCTCCTCCCCAGGTGGCAGTCCCCGTATCACATCTGAGCCCAGGAGAGGATGACATGGGTGGACCAATCTCCCTTCCCTGCCCCAGCTGCTTTGCTTTTCTTTGTAGTACTGAGAACCACCTGAAAGGGATCACCTGTCTTGAATGAGGGCGGAGAACAGTATATTCATTGCTAACTATGTCCCAGCACTTAGACCAGTGCCCAGTGCATCACAGTTAATGAGTGAGGCCAAATATTCATTTCCATGCCTCAGGCCCTGGTGACTGAACACTGGGCAGTGCCCAGGCTTTGTGTTGGGAAGGTTTCTGGACAAACAGCTGGGAACCTGGAACTGGGGAGAGCCCTCTTCGGTTCTGCTTTTTTTTAACCCTGGGGAGTTAGAGAAGCAGAAGGAGGTTTGGGGGGTATGGGGCCCTGGGCTCAAGCCCTAATGCTTGCCTTACCTTCTCAGGCAGAGACCTTGCTGCACCCTTGGCACAGAGTCCCGCTCCACCATAGCCCACATTCCTTTGGTCCGGAGCACGGAGTTCACTTCTTCTGTCCCCTAGCACCACTTTTTGGTGGCCAGGGTTCCTCTGCTGACACAGTGGCTGGCCCTGGGAATGACCAGGCTGGTCCTGTTCTCATGCTCTTATTTACAGCAGGGCAGGCTGAGTCCTAGACAGGTGAAATCATTTGTTCAAGATCACATTGCCTGGGAAAAAAAAAAAAAAAAAGGAGTTCCCATCATGGCTCAGTGGAAGTGAATTTGACTAGTTTCCATGAGGTTGCAGGTTCAAACCCTGGCCTTGCTCAGTAGATTAAGGATCCAGTGTTGCCATGAGCTGTAGGTCACAGACATGGCTCTGATCCCAAGTTGCTGTGGCCGGCCGCTACAGCTCCGATTCAACCTCTGGCCTGGGAACTTCTTCTTCTTCTTTTTTGTCTTTTTGCCCTTTTTTGAGCCACTTGCTCGGCATATGGAGGTTCCCAGGCTAGGGGTTGAATTGGAGCTGTACGCCAGAGCCACAGCAACGCCAAGCCGCATCTGCGACTCACACCACAGCTCATGGCAACGCCGGATTGTTAACCCACTGAGCAAGGCCAGGGATCAAACCCGAAACCTCATGGTTCTTAGTCGGATTCATTAACCACTGTGCCACGACAGGAACTCCTAGCCTGGGAACTTCTACATGCCGTGGGTACGGCCCTAAAAACCAAAACAACAACAACAACAAAATATCACATTGCCTGTCCTTGACAGGGCTTAGAATTCATTTATTCATTCATTGGACACTATTTTTTGAGGCCCTACTAGGTGCCAGCACTTTCCAAGGCACTCAAGGTATATCACTGCACAAAACAATAGGACAATAACATCAAATGACAGAATTAACAACTAAAATAACTACCACTTGTTAATTTTTTTTTTTTTTTTGCTATGATCATGGCATGTGGAAGTTCAGGGGCTGGGGACTGAATTCATGCCACAGTAGCAATCTGAGCCACAGCAGTGACACCACCAGATCCTTCACCTGCTGCACCACCAGGGAACGCCATTAATCTTTTACATTGCAACAAGTATTGTGCCAAGTGCTTTATACATGCTATTTAATACTTACAATAAATCTACAAAGTAGGTCTTCCTTTTTCAGGTGAAGATTACTTAGCTAATAAGACCCTGATTCTACGCCCTGTTTCTGGCTATTGGGATCCACCTCAGCTTCCTAAATTAAAGGACCTCTGTCTTGCCTTCCAGTTCGGGGCAATTTCTGCTCTATTCCTCTGCCTCTCAAACTTCCCCTTAGCTCCACTCTGGATCAAAAGAGCATCTGCTGTTTAAAGGTCAAAGTCTGTATCCACATGTAAAGTCTAAAGTCAGGAGATGGCCCATTTGTTTCCTAGGGTGAAGATGCAGGGGAGGAGAGATGATCTCACCCTGGATCATGAAGTTAACAGAGGACGGTCTTTTCCTGTGGGTCTAGAATGGAATCGTCAGTTACCGCAATTACTGCCTTCGTGGAGAAGGATAGATTGTACTAAAGAACCCCTATCTATAAGGAGCAAATAGCCTAGTACCTCACTGGGAACGTTTGTACATTGGTGAGGCAGAGACACATGATCAGTGTATTCATAGGACAGCTTCAGCTTTGCTTCCTAGGCACACAGCAAGACTACATTTCCCAGACACCCTTGCAGCAGCTAGGCTTGGAGAGTCCCGACCAATGGGATGTGGGCAGAGGTGATAAGGCATTGTCCATGCACCATCCTCTTAGATCATATTTAAGGTGATAGCCTCGCAAGTTGGAAGTAGCCTAGAAGCACCAAGTAGAACCCCTGACATTCTTTTTTTTTTTTGTCTTTTTGCTATTTCTTTGCGCCGCTCCCACGGCATATGGAGGTTCCGAGGCTAGGGGTCGAATTGGAGCTGTAGCCACCAGCCTACGCCAGAGCCACAGCAACGCGGGATCCGAGCCGTGTCTGCAATCTACACCACAGCTCACGGCAACGCCGGATCCTTAACCCAGTGAGCAAGGGCAGGGACCGAACCCGCAACCTCATGGTTCCTGGTCGGATTCGTTAACCACTGCGCCACAACGGGAACTCCCCTGACACTCATTTGGTTGTGAGTGGTATTTATGGTTCGGCATAGCCTGTCTATCTGGACCACGAGCAAAACTAGGCAACCAGGAGTTCCCGTCATGGCGCAGCGGTTAACGAATCCAACCAAGAACCATGAGGTTGTGGGTTCGATCCCTGGCCTTGCTCAGTGGGTTAAGGAGCCGCGTTGCGGTGAGCTGTGGTGTAGGTCGCAGACGCAGCTCGGATCCCCACGTTGCTGTGGCTCTGGTATAGACCGGTGGCTACAGCTCCAATTCGACCCCTAGCCTGGGAACCTCCATATGCCGCGGGAAGTGGCCCTAGAAAAGACAAAAAAACAAAAAAACTAGGCAACCAGCCCCCATCCTTAGGGGCTTTCCAAAACTCACCTCTGAAATTACCATTCCAAAAGACACCTTTAGCTCTCTGTTAGGAAATTCCAAGCTCTGTGCTCCTTGTTTTTCACGGGAATAAAAAACGAATATATTCTTATGATAAACGACAAGATCACAGAAGATATGTAAGAATGTAAAGGAATCCTAAATCCAAAACGTTTGAGAAGCAAGGCAACAGAGGAGGCCAGTCAGAGGTTGTTGGAATTGCAAAAAGACCAAGCAGAGGGTGGTGAGGAAGCCGGAGGGTGGCTCCACTGGCTGCTGCTGCTGCCCTGGAGACTGGAGGGACAGGAACAGGAGGGCTTCCAGTGACCAGAGCCCAGCTTCCTTCCGGGACCTCGCATCATAAAGGAGGACCATCCGGCAGAACTAGAGCACAGAGTCAGGGATACCAAGTGGGAACCAGAATCATGTCAGGGGCTGTAAGCAGCTAGAGCAGGGGGTCCTGGGAGAAATACAACAGGGCATGGCTTTCTTGACATAAAATAAGCCTTTTTTTTTTTTTTTTTGGTCATTTCTTAGGCCACTCCCACGGCATATGGAGATTCCCAGACTAGGGGTCTCATCGGAGCTGTAGCCACTGGCCTACACCAGAGCCACAGCAATGCAGGATCCGAGCCGCGTCTGCAACCTACACCACAGCTCACCGCAACGCGGCTCCTTAACCCACTGAGCAAGGCCAGGGATCGAACCCGCAACCTCATGGTTCCTGGTTGGATTCGTTAACCACTGCGCCACGACGGGAACTCCAAAAGAAGTCATTTTTGGCCAAAGCTATTTTGTGATCTAAGCCTGGCCACAGTGCTTGCCCATGAGTATAGGTCTCAGCGATCCGTGGTCTTAAGGCAACCAAAGAATGCCGGAACAAACTGCTGTTATCAGGCAAGAGAAGAAACAATAGCGAAGATAATGTATCAGTTGTCAAGACTCCCGGTTCTGTTTCAATGGTAAAGATTAGCCCGAAGAGCTTAGCCTCCAGAACCACTGGAACCTAAGGGATGATGATGTTAACCTTTTCTGACCCTTGTGACGTCAACCACCGAGGCTTGGACTCTGTAGACCTCTGTCCCAATTCTTTGCTGAATTCCCCTCTGCCCAAGCCCCTTCATGAGGATGCCTGTCCCCTTAGCTTAAAACGTGCCCAGTTGTGCTGTTTGGGAAAGATCCCTGATGTTTTCCTTACATGCTTCAAGTAAGAAAGCCATCCTTCTCTTGATCTTTGGCTTGGTTGTGTCTTTTGACACCCTCCCAGAAGTGAACCCAGTTTTTTGGGTAACAAGGCTTCCTGATAGGAGCTGGAAATAATAATAAGGCACAGTACCTGCTGAAGACCCTTACCCAGAGCAGAGAGAAGGGCGGAGAAATGCCCTGGTTTCTAATTCTTTTGGGGGGGAACTAATGGCCTATTATTTATTTATTTTAATATAATGATTTTTATTTTTTCCATTATAGCTTGTTTACAGTGTTCTGTCAATTTTCTACTGTACAGCATGGTGACCCAGTTACACACACATGTACTGGTTTCTAATTCTTTTTCCTGTCCTGTTCTCCAGTTATACTGGACGACCAGGTCTGGAAGTTCTTAATAGACCTTGGAAAGCAGCTTGCTGGACTTAGTCCCCCCACAGTACAGAGCAGAGGCGATGGCTACATGTGGATCTGAGAGCCACGGGCACATGGCCTGGTTCAGAAAAGGAAGGAGAGAACATGGACGTTGGCTCAAGGGAGCCACAGGGATGAGAAAAGTCTGCTCGTGATGGGAAGTTCTTGTACTGGTGTGAAAGAAAGGAGCAGAGTAGAGCAAGACAGAGGCAAACCCACTCTGGGTGGAGGTAAGGGCAGCACGGGTTGATGGCTGACTCCAGGCAGAGGGTTGGCCTTAGAGATCGGGGGGCCCTGGGTCTGGAATTTCCTTCTGAAGAGGGCTTAGTAGGGCCAGCTGATGGGAAGTAGAAATGAGATAGGCTGGGACCTGGGACCTTGGACTCTTTGCTGCAGTGTTCGTACCTGGACGAACATCTGGAGCATCTGAATACAAAAGAAACTCTAAGGGACTAAAAATCAGGCATGCACAGTTGGGGCAAATTTATGAACAAGACACAAAAAGGCCAAAATCCAAGGGCCACTTCTGAGATGCTGGGAGCAAATGCAGGGGACTGCGCATGAGCCGTGTACAAAGACTGCGCCACCAAGCGGGTGGGGTGGGCAGACCACCTAAGCCACCCCTCCCTTCTCCCACTGATTCACACCTTCCCTCCCCCCATTTAAGGAAACAGGTTACTTGTTTTCACTCCCTTGTGCTGCAGCCTAAGTCCCAGTAAAGCCTTAGCTTGAATTTCTTATCTGAATTTCTTTCTTTCCTTTTTTTTTTTGGTCTTCTTTTAGGGCTGCACCCGCGGCATATGGAGGTTCCCAGGCTAGGGGTCAAATTGGAGCTACAGCTGCCGGCCTATGCCAGAGCCACAGCAATGCGGGATCTGAGCCGCATCTGTGACCTACAACACAGCTTGGGGCAACGCTGGATCCTTAACTCACTGAGCGAGGCCGGGGATGGAACCTGTGTCCTCAAGGATGCTAGTCAGATTCGTTTATGCTGAGCCACGGTGGGAACGCCCAAATTTCTTATCTGGCCTCTTATCAACTTCTATTGATTAAGGAGTCCGAGAACCTGGGTTGGTAACAGAAACAGGGAACTTATTTAAAAACTGTTTGCATGCTATCCTTACTTAGGGTCGGTTTCTTTGGGGGAGACTGTTAAATTTGGGGTTACGGAAAGGTTGGTATCACCTATTCCTAGGCTAATAATTTTAAAGTCTCTATACGCAGTCTCAATCCCTCTCCCATCTATCTGCTAAACATCTCTACCTGGATGATGAGCTGTCTGTACTCTTCCTTGTGGCCTGGTAACCAGGTCTCTCCTGAAAGGGACTTCTTTCCAGACTCCTTGCCTGGCTCCTAGACTAGACTCCGGCAGCAAAGGCTTTGTCACTAGCTTTTCAACGTCGTCTCTTTCGCCAACTTAAATAAAGAGGTAAACTGAGGCAAGCTCGAATTCTTAGGAAATTGAGTTCTTTCTGCTGGAGAATAGCAGAAGACCTGCGGCTAACAAGACGCCTGCTGCGACAAGCTACAGGCAGTCAGCGGCGGGGTTCTGGCGATTTTATTTATAGGCAAGGAGGACAAAGAAGGGGCGGTCCAGCCACAGTCCAAGTAGCAAGTTCATTGGTTTGAGGGTAGGGAGAGATGCTTGGCGGATGTTCATTGGTCAGGAGTTAAGTCTCCCATAAATCAGGCTTTTTGGGAAAACCAGTCTCCCAGGGGCTAAGGTCCGTTCTTCTTCTCATGGCGCATGCGTGCGATTCTCCACTTCCTGTCCTCCGGTTCCGTTTTAGATAGAAATCCTTTCACACCTGCCCCTGGAAGGTAGCGGCATCTTTGCCGCCAGCTCTTAGCACAGTACTTGGTACAAGGTAGGTGCTTAATAAATATTTGATGAGTGAACGAATGGATGACTGTTCTAGGGAGATGTGGTTGTTGGGGTGCATCCCCATCCTCGAGGTTCACGCGGAGCAGCCTTGCCCTCCCTCCGTCTCCAGGGTTCCGGGGATCCAGGGGAGAGAACTGTGTTGCAACCTCACTTCCCTAGCGCATGCCCATTCACAGACAAGAGCCAGGAGCTGGAGGGTTAATTTGGCAGACACGTACTCTGGGGCCGTGAGCCCTCCTGAAAGTCGCGGTCTCCCATCTTCTTATGGATGAAATCGAGACAGTAGTATCTGCCCTCTCCACCTCCCAAGGTTGTCGTGTAGGGGAGAGTTGATGTTACTGATAGAGAAGCACCAAAGCATAAATCAGAATTCAGAGGAACCCTAAACAGTCCCAGCTCTGAGCTCTGGGTGGCCACATGGAGGTCACCAGCCCTGTTCATCTCCAGAGAGGAAATGTTACTGGGAGAACTTCAAGGGAGAAAGCCCTTTGACACTGGAGCTGGCCAGTCTCCTTGGCATCTGGAAGTGGCGGCGGAGGGAGCCTCTAGCAGATGTGAGGTGTGTTGGCCAGCCACCACTCCTATTGTGGGTTTGGCACAGGGAGCAGCTGATACAGAGGGCTACGGTAGATCCAGGAATTTTTTTTTTTCTTGTTGACTGTGCCTGCAGTTTGTGGATGTTCCCTGGCCGGGGATGGAACCCGCACAGCTGCAGCCTGAGCTACAGCAGTGACAACACCAGGTCCTTAATCAGCTGAACCACCAGGGAACTCCTAGACCCAGGAATTTTGATTCCCATATCAGCTCTGGTCCCAGAACAGGTTCTCCCTCTGCCAGTGAGAAATGAAAGAGCTAGATCCTGAGCAAAAAGAAGCCCAGAAATGCCTGTGTCCCTTCCCAGCAGAGACCTTTACCAAGCCCAGGGATATAGGGACTAAAGGCAAAGCTATGAGTTGAACTCATGGTTGAACAGGTGGTAGAATGGATGCCCTTATCCTAAGCGAGACCCTTCCTTGCTAGGGAGCAGTGATAGCTGAGGTTTGCTGGGGATGCAGGGAGTGGGTGGCAGCCCTGTTCCGTGGCTGCTGCCTGGCTCTTTTTCTCCTAGAGCTGCCGAAGCAGATCTGCCAGGTCCTCAGGAGAGCACTTCCTGGCTCCAGGCACTGGGGTTGACTCATGGCAGTGGGAGGCGGATGCCACGGTAAAGGGCCTGTCTCAGAGGAAAGCCTGAGGTTCCAGGGGAGAAATAATGTCACTTCCTCACTTCTCCAGCTGAAATGCTATGTGAACTTCCTTGGGAGCCTTCAGTGCCCACAGAAGCCGGAGAGGCCTCCACAGGCTGGGGATTGGAGGGAGGTGGTCTGCAGGAATGCAGGAGCTCCCCTCCGCCCTAATCCTCAAGGCCTGGGTGGAGGAAGAGGCTGGTACAGGCTAGGACTGCGGTTTCACTACCAAAGCCCCTCTGAAGCCAGGAGGCCAGAGTATATAAATTATAGGTGAGGAGGCTGAGCCGGGGGCCCCTGGGCCTCACGTCCCTCTAGGGTAGATAAGGACGGATCAAAGGAACTGCTTGTGGGCCCATCCCTCATTGAGCACAATTTCTAGAATCCACCACCCAGTGAGTGGCTAGAGTGACAAGACAGATAATATATGTACGTGGAGGGGATTTTGTGTTTCCTTTTGAAGTCCTTTGCACAAACATCTCCTGTGTGAATCAGCTCCGTGTACCTCAGCTGCTGGCCCCTTACCCTCCTGGTATCGGGTCTTACACCCCCCAGGTCACTCTGTAAGGCCGATTCTGCCTCCTCTGCTGGTTTATCCCTTGGAGTCCAGATTGGCTTGAAATAAACATCAGAGGAGCTTCTGTGAGCCTCACTAAGAACCCTGGGGGCCTGTGGCTGCCCATGCCAGGCTTGGGGTCAGCCAGCACTTTGCTGCAGCCTCTGATCCAGCCCGTAAGCCCTGGGGGCTCCCTGAGCTTCTGTGGAGGTCACACACCAATCACCAATCAAGCAACATAGCATCAGGCTTTCCTGCCCAGGCGACATCCTGCCGTCTCTGCAAACCTGTTCCTCCACACCAGGCTGCTAGCCCCTCTTCCCTTGCTGCTCCTTGCTCAGACTCTAAACATCCTTCTGCTCTCCAAGGCAATAGAGCCTTTCCCAGAGCTTCCTCTCGGGCCTCCTGGGGATTCCCCTTCAGTGTGCAGACAGCAGCTTTCACCCAGCAAGCAACCAGAGCTGCTTAGCCAACGACCTGTAAAAAGGCACTGTGATGGCTGCAGTTTCTTAAACCTGCCTGGTGCATCTTGCCTGCTTCATCCCACCACTGGTAAAGAAGAGAAGAGCTTGGTGTTCCCGTTATGGCTCAGTGGAAAGAGCCCAACGAGTATCTATGAGGATGTGTGTTTGATCCCTGGCCCCGCTCAGTTGGTTAAGGATCCAGCATTGCTGCAGGCTGCCGTGTAGCACAGATGCAGCTTGAATCTGGCATTGCTGTGGCTGTGGCATAGGCTGGCAGCTGCAGCTGCGATTCGACCCCTAGTCCAGGAATGTCCATATGCCACAGGTGCTGCCCTAAGAAGAATTAAAAAGAGAAGAAATTGAAGAAGAAAGAAGAAAGACTAGTTGTAGGTTGCCCGCAAGTCCTTGTGGGCCCTGGCTTTGCTCCTGGGGTATTTCCAAAACTCAGGTCTGGGGTCTTTGTCCACTCTCAAGATCCAGGCATCCATCCTTGCCCTCCATACCCCCAACAATCTTTCTTCCCTCCAAACAAAAAGCCCTTTTGATCTTTATCACTCTCTTGGATTATACATGCCAAATGTCTTAGATAATAAAAATGAGACTATCGGAGTTCCCGTCGTGGCGCAGTGGTTAACGAATCCGACTAGGAACCATGAGGTTGCGGGTTCGGTCCCTGGCCTTGCTCAGTGGGTTAACGATCCCCGGCGTTGCCGTGAGCTGCAGTGTAGGTTGCAGACGTGGCTCGGATCCCGCGTTGCTGTGGCTCTGGCGTAGGCTGGTGGCTACAGCTCCGATTGGACCCCTAGCCTGGGAACCTCCATATGCCACACGGGAGTGGCCCTAGAAATAGCAAAAAGACAAAAAAAAAATGAGACTATCAGCAAACGTTTAGCACTTACTGTGTTCTAGGTATTGTTCTAAGCACGTCATAGTTATTAACACATTTAACTTCTGTAGTTGGGTGGGGGCTGTCTGGTTGCTTTAACTATACAGTGACGTCCTCAAGGGCAGGGACTGGGGTGCCATGTCTTTGTATCCCCCCCCCCATTCCTGGCCCGCCAGGAATGTTTGTTGATTGACTCAGTCTGCCCTTGGGTGGTCCCATCCCACCCTGATTACTCACTTTCCCTTTCTCTTCAAAGGGCACTGAGATTTCCTGCCCTTTCCTCCTTCCTCAGGAGGAATGAGTGATGGGGAGTGACCTGGAGCAGATCTGGGGCCACCGGGACGCTCTTCCTCTGACTGCAGGTAGGACGCTTGGCCTGTCAGGGGAGGCACCGGCCAGGGCCGGGCAGAGGAAGGCATACGTGGGCTTTGTGAGCTCGAGGGAGAGAGACACCCTGTGTGTGTTTGCGGTGGTTTTCTCCAGGCGATGGAGTGTGAATAGTTGTGGCTTTCTTTGTATGCTTTCCTGCATTTCCTACCATGAGCAAGTGTTACTTTTACACTCTCAAAAAAAAAAAAGAAAAATCAAATGATTATTGAATACTTTGTTGGGTAGTGATTATTGAGGAAGGTTTGGAAGGATGAGTACACGAGGCTCAGAGCTGGGCTGGCTTTCAGCAGGTGTCTGTCCATCCCTATGGTCGGTGACCTGTGTTTGCCATGCGCACGCCTTGATAAATATTTTAGTATTTCCCCCGCCCAGAGGTCGTAATCTCTTTTTTGCAAGTGAGGAAGAATCTCATCTGGGCCAATTCCCTTCCCCAAGCCAGCAGCCCCAGTCCGATGATGTATCAGTCCCTTTGCTTCTCCAAAGATGGCTGTGTGAGGAGGTACTCCCACCTCCCTCCTGGTTACCTGTTCCAGTCCTTCTGGGGGGCAGTCTCTGCCACTGCCACATTGGTGTCCACACTCTAGAGCAGAGATGCTCAGGCCTGGCCGTGTAGTTAGAAAACACCAAGTTCTGAGTTGCATCCTGCCCCCAGGGGCAGCGGAACCTGTGGGGGAGAGCCCCCGATGGGGTGATTTCTAAGACTCCCCAGATGCCTGTGATGGGCAGCCAGGGTCAAGGCCCGTGGGGCCGTGGGGTCTTAGCAGAGAGGCCCCAGCGTTGACAAAGGGGCTGGTGTGGATTTGCTTGTCCTGCACTGGACACTATGGACGAGGAACACACAGCTGACTACACACAGAGGTGCCTGCCCTCTGGGGGCTCGTGGTTGATGGGAGAGCCAGGACCTGTGCACAAAGGGACAGGCACGCTGAGAGGCATGGCCACCACGTCCAGCCTGCGCTGGTTCAGACATGGGTGTTGACATGGAGGGTAATCAGGCCAGTCTGTCTGGTAGGAGTTCCAGAGGCAGTTTTGGGGGACAGTCCCTCTCACTGGTGCAGTGGCTCTTGTCTTTTTTTTTTAATTTTTAATTTTATTTTTTAGATGAATGTTAGAAAAGACTTACTGAACACACGGCTAAGGGAAGCAGTGCACAGGGGAGCTCATCTCCTGGGGTAGTGGTTTGGGCTCTTTTTATTCTGGGAACTGACCTTTTAAAATTTTTATTTCTAATTAATTAATTAATTTTTATTTATTTATTATCATTCTATTTTATTTTTATTATGGGAACTGACTGATTTTTTTCTTCTTGTCTTTTTGCCTTTTCTAGGGCCACTCCCATAGCATATGGAGGTTCCCAGGCTAGGGGTCTAATCGGAGCTGTAGCCACCGGCCTACGCCAGAGCCACAGCAACATGGGATCCGAGCTGGGTCTGCAACCTACACCACAGCTCACGGCAACGCCAGATCCTTAACACACTGATGGTTCCTAGTCGAATTCGTTAACCACTGTGCCACGACGGGACCTCTCTCTTTTTTTTTTTTTTTTTTTAATGAAGGGAACCGACCTCTCTCTCTGTTCCCACCGTGCGAATAAGGGCTTGACACACGGTGGTTCTGTGGGCTGAGAGTCAAGGCCGCTCACTGGTCGGTCGGAGGTTGACACAAAACGGCTTGTGTATAAAATGACTTCCACACGTTCGCCCCGATAGATGGGCAGTGCCAGATCTGTGGCATTTGGGTGAAGGTCTCATCTTCTGTAGCTGCTTCGTGCTGAGCCGGGGCGACGTGTCAGCCCTACTAGGATTGTCCATCCATCAAGGCTTCTGTGTGCCGGTCAGTTGGAATAAAAGCCGTTTTGGTAATTTGGAGCTTGGTCCAAAGGGCTCAGGAAAAGTGGAGTGTCTGGTGAAACGGGTTGGAAACTTTGTCCAAGCATCACCTGAAGATGGAACTGTCCGCTTCTGGAAGAACCTAGATCAGTAAAAGAATTATTCTAACTAGGGCCCCGAGCAGGGGTAAGACCCAGGTTAAACTTAGTAACAATTTTGATTCCGGTCCAGAGTCCGCTTGGGCTGCCCTGTCCAAAGGAAGGGACCTACTCAGGGTGGTCACATATATTTTTGTCCTCTGCAGAGGCTGCTCTGAGAATTGTGGTTGTTTTCTAAGGGTTTTCTCTGAGGCCCTTATCTGATGACCCAGCCTCTTTGTAACTCTGGCCCCGAGGGTGTGGCTGGCCGCTCTTCAGTCAGTGCCCTGGCGCTCCAGGACACCCCGGCAGGACTAGGCAGAGACAGATAAGAACCCTGCTTGTTAGCACAGCTGTTCCTGCAACACCCAGCGCTGTTTTCAAACCTGCGGAAACTTGGGTGCGGAAGTGTGGCTAAATCCACCCAACTTCAGGGGTGGGCCTGGTTCCAAATGAAAGGAAATTTAGTCAGTTTTCCCAGACGCAGGGACGAAAATAGAGTTGACAGGAACCCCAAAGGATCTGCTGGGGTAGCAGGGTCCCATTCCCAGACGCAGGGACGAAAATAGAGTTGACAGGAACCCCAAAGGATCTGCTGGGGTAGCAGGGTCCCACCTACCAAAATCAACTGGATCTTTGATCTGGAGGCATCAAACAATAGACCTTTCAGCATCACCAGTTACCCCTGGAGTCTGGTCACATAGGTTCTTCAGAGACAAGTGCTGTCCAAGTAGGGGATTGTGTTCCTTCTGCGGGAAGCAGTCCCAGCGCAGGGACTGTGTGTTTTCTGAGCCTCTCTAGCCTGTAAGCTGGATTCTGGGGTTTATGAGGTTCAGATAAACCGACTGCATGGTCAGGGAGCTTGTACCGGAGGGGGAGAGGAATTGGATGGCAGAACTCACGTTTGGACACATTGGCCCCCAGGATGGTGTGTTCTGCCAGCTTCAACCTGGGGCCTCTCGAAGGAGTGCGTCCTGCCTCAGTGTCCCCAGCAGGACAATGCCGCGCCCGTGTTGACATCACCCACGTCCTTCCTCACACACTGGAGAGCGTTCTTCTCTCTACTGCCTGTTTACCCGCTGAGCCCTGGGTGGCCCTGGGAGGGGGCGTCTCCAGCTCACGGTGGCCTTTAGAGGACCCCTAAACAGCAGGTTTCCCAACGTCGGACACAGAGCTGACACTGCTGGGGAGCAGCAGAACTGAGCCTCAGATCTCCGGATTCCCATCCATCCTCCCCGACGGAGGGAGCTGTGGGCCCTGAGATGGCCGTGCCCAGAGATTCCAGAATCTCCAGAAGCGAAGATGCGCAGAGCAGGAGGCGCATGACCGGGGTTGGAAGGACGTCGCCATACGTTTGCGAGGGCGCCGTGCTGCGCGTGGCCTAGCCGGCCAGAGGTGGCCCCGTAGACAACACAAACATCCTCGTTCCCCTGTGGAAGGTTCCTAAGAGCGCTGGGCTGCTGGTTGTGTTGACAGGTCACGGAAAGGATGGAAGATGGCAGGCCTGAACTCATTCTCCTTAAAATTAGACATGCAGCCTGCAAGGGGTGGGGATGAGTTGTCTGGCCCCTCTGGGCTTTAGTTTCCTCATCTGTAAAATGGGAACAGGGGAAGTACCCGCTTCACAGAGTGTGTGAGGTGTTGCTGAGATGATATTTGCAAACGTCATTTGCCCGGAGAGAGCACTGGGCACAGGAAAGTCACTAAAGCAGAGAAACTGCCTTCCTCTAAGGGTTCCTGGCTCTGTCCTTTTGAGACAAAGGTTTCCCCAGGGGAAGTGACTCGTCTCTGAGACCTGCAGTGAGTCAACCACTTGGTCCCCCCCACCCCCCGCCCCGCAGGCCAGGCCATCTCCCTGCTGGCACCCTGAGTTTCTGCCCTCTGCTCACCAGCCTGGGGCCTGCCCCCCACCCTCCCCCGGTCTTGCTGCCCCCCCCTGCTGGAAACCCTGCCCCACTGTCCTAAGCGGTGAGACCGGGGAGCCCTGGGCTGACAGTTTCCTCCTCTGACTTAGATAAGTTCCGAGATGCCTGTTGGCTTCAGGGGAAGGGCGGAGGGCCTGAGGGAGGCCCCCTGTCCCTGATATCTGGCAGACAATACAATTTCCAGGGAGATGGGTTAACCTCCACTCCTTGCGAGCTTGGGTGTGGAGCTGACCAAGCCTCCTTAACCCCTTCAGCACCCTGGGTGCTGTGTGTGGATAGGGAAGGTGGAAGAGTGCCCTTCCCTGGGCCTGGGCAGGCAGAACCCACTGAAGCTGGGCTGAAGCGGGGGTGGGGGGGGTGGGGGGAGTGTTTTTATTAGGGATGGTTCAGTTGCTGTAGTTTTTTTTTAAATGATTTTTTATTTTTTTCCCAATTTTCTACTGCACAGCAAGGAGACCCAGTCACACATACATATATACATTCTTTTTTCTCACATTATCATGC
The DNA here is from genome assembly GCF_016906955.1 of Phacochoerus africanus. Taxonomy (NCBI): domain Eukaryota; kingdom Metazoa; phylum Chordata; class Mammalia; order Artiodactyla; family Suidae; genus Phacochoerus; species Phacochoerus africanus. The sequence goes on along the minus strand of NC_062559.1, from coordinate 17,356,722 downwards.
TCCATCATAAGTGACTAGATATAGTTCCCAGTGCTATACAGCAGGATCTCATTGCTTATCCATTCCAAAGGCAATAGTTTGCATCTATCAATCCCAAACTCCCAGTCCATCCCACTCCCTCCCCCTTGGCAACCAAAGTCTTTTCTCCATATCCACGGTTTTCTTTTCTGTGGAAAGGTTCATTTGTGCCGTGTATTAGATTCCAGATATAAGTGATATCATATGGTATCTGTCTTTCTCTTTCTGACTTACTTCAGTTAGTATGAGAATCTCTAGTTGCATCCATGTTGCTGCAAATGGCATTATTTTGTTCTTTTTTATGGCTGAGTAGTATTCCATTGTGTATATGTACCACATCTTCTTAATTCATTCAGCTGTTGATGGCAATTGCTCTAGTTTTGTCCTGGGGAAAAAAATTTGTCTTCGTGGCTGAGCTTTGGAGTCCAAAAGAACTGAGAGTCCAGGTACTCTATGAGAGAGTCCAGGCTCTCTCATAGAGTACCTCAGTGAGTCTGGGAAACTTCTTCTCTGAGCCCTGGTCTTCTCATCAGTTAAATGGAGATTAACATGCTGTAATTGTAAGGAATAAAAGATCTGATGGGGAAGCTAGCAGAGGGCCTGGCACAAGGAAACAAGCGTGATGGTCATTCCTGTGCTGCTGTCTGGTCGTCGGCCTCTGACAGCAGTGGCTAGGAATCCTCTGTACCTCACCCTTTACTGGAAACTGCAGCTCAAATCCTGACGCTAAGTCAGATGGGTCATCTTGGCATGGAGAGAATAACACTTCATTCAGTAAGTACATATTTGTTGAAAGCTCATTATGCACCAGCCACTGTCCCCGCAGCTTGGGGGGACAGCAGGGAACCAGACAGCCCCTGTCTTCAGCGTGTTCAAATGTGCAGGGCAGGGGGGTTGGTGGTGGGGTGGGAACAGATAACCCACCAGCAAAAGGTGAGAATATCTTCACATAGAGATGCATGCTTTGAGGAAAATAAAAATAGAATAAAGGGTTAGATAGTGACGGGCTACATCGGTGCTATTTAATTAATTTATTTTTTGTTAATCATTTTAATTTTTTTCCATTATAGTTGAGGTGCTATTTTAGATTAGGGCCTGGAGGCAAGGCCTTTCTAAGGAGGCGGCATTTGAATGGAGTGAAGAAGCGAATGATGAGAACTTGGGATGGGAGAGTTTTGCAGCCGTTGAGAACAGCAGGTGTGGAGACCCCAAGGTGGAGACCCGGCTAGGCAGGTTCTAGAAAGAGTGTGAAGACCAGTAGGAGCTGTGGCCACACTTGACCCTGACCTGTGACCTCTGTCTCTCTGTAGGTGGCCTGTTACCTGTGAGCGTGAATATGTGTGTGTGTGTGTGTGTGTGTGTATTGTGTGGAGGGGGGCATCAGCGAACAGCCAGAAGCTGACCGGAGGGGAGTGGATATTTTTTTTAATTAGGGAGATGGCAGGCAGCTGTCACTGGTTTCCTTTTATTTATTTATTTTCTCCCTGGTTTCTGACGACACCCTGTGGTGCTATTTGCTGACGCCGGAGGCAATCTTGAGTTCTGAAAACACAGCAGGGCCCAGCTGCTCCCCTTGGGCTGCCCCCGTGTAGGATCAGCTGCCCAGGGCGATGCCGTCTACCTGGTAACGCTCCAAGCCCAGCGCGCCAGCCTAGAGCCCTCGTGAGGACCCTAATCTGGGGAGAAGAGAGTCACCTCTGTCCCCAAGTCAAACCCGTGGCTTGACTACACTGGTGTTTTCTTTTGGTCGTTCAATTCTCACTCGCATCATTTCCTGGGATCCGGCACCGCGGGGCATACACACCCAGCTGGTGGTCCTGGGTCTGGTTTGCTGGCTGAGAGCTGTTCCAAGGAGATTTTACCTATTTCAAGTTATCACGCTGCTAGAAAGACAGATGAACAATGCATAGTCCCTGCCCTCGGGGGGCATGCCTGGGTGAGGTGGAGTATTGACAACTGGATAAACCAAGTACCTTGACAAAAGGTGCATCACAAAATCAGCTGCTGGAGTTGCCGTCGTGGCTCAGTGGTTAACAAATCAGGAATTCGGGTTCGTTAACCACTGTGGTTAACCTTATTTCGGTTAAGGATCCGGAAACAAGACAAAACAAAACATCAACTGCTGCTAGTATTTTATCTTCCTGAGCTAAACCTTCGTGTGGCCTGGTGCCTCTGCCCAGTTTTCACAGTCTGGACTGTCTTTCTTTTTCTTTTTCTTTCTATCTTTTTAGGTCCATACCCGTGGAACATGGAGGTTCCCAGGCTAGGGGTCTAATTGGAGCTACAGCTGCTGCCTACACCACAGCCTCAGCAATGCGGAATCCAAGCTGCGTCTGGGACTGCACCACAGCTCATGGCAACGCCGGATCCTTAAGCCACTGAGCGAGGCCAGGGATTGAACCTGCATCCTCATGATTACTAGTTGGGTTTGTTACCGCTGAGCCACAACGGGAACGCCTGGACTGTCTGTCTTTCATTACGTCTGAGTCTTCCCAAGGTTTTGACCTCCGAATAATTGGCACTTGGGCTGGCTTGCCCACCTTTGCTCTCCAAGAACCCCTTCTTGCCAATCAGGGGGTTAACACTCAGACCTGCCAGTCCCACTGCCCACCTTCCATTGCCAAGTAGGAAACTTGGGGTTACAACGTATGGCTCCCTGAATGTCTTGGTGGAATTTCTGGCCTGCTCTTCCCTGATATGAATGTCTCTCCAACTCGAATTCTGCTCCAGGGTCTCTGTTGAGCCGCACTTAGTCTTGGGGGACTGTCATGGCCACCAATGGCCACCATTTTCCGGGCTCGACCCTGTGTTTCCCAGGCCCCAGCCTTCCATCTCCACTCCCCCTTTCTGGCTCTGGTGCGGTAGGGTGGCTTCGTGCCCTCTGAGTTGCCCACTCGGGGCAGGAAAGCACAGAACAGGGCCACACAGTTCTGGAAAGTCTTGGGGTTCCATGGTGGGTGGCGAGAGACCCAGGCCAGGCAGGGATCCGTCTCTGCGTTTCTGGGATGGGACAGGAAGGGGATGGGCCATGGCCAGAAATAGACCTGGACGCGTCCACGAGCACCCACGGAAAGTGGGCAGGCATGGAGCAGGGTGGGACGTTGTTTTGCTGATCTCTTCAAGCGTCTGTTTTCCTCTGCCTCCCCCAGGGGAAGGGCCGCCCCAGCAGCCTTTTTGTCATTTAAGGTTTATCAGTTCCTGCTGTGGGCTGCTCCCATCACTGCCTGTTTTCTCAGCCTGATCCCCGGGGTGCAGGGCAGGGCAGGGCAGGGCAGGACTGTCCCCTAAGAGTCGGGACCCGTCGGAAAGCCCGTTCTGGTGGAGGGTGTGTGCCGAGGGTGGCCCCAGATTTTCTTCTTGAGCTGGACAGTGACTCACCAGAATGTGATCGCAGGAGCACGCCTGGGACTGATGGCCTGGCTTTGGCTCGTGGGGGAGGGGGTGCTCCGGGGCGCTTGGAGGGCTGACCCTGGTGACTCGCAGGGACCCCACCCTGTGAGGCAGTGTTGGGCTGTGGAACCTGCAGAAGGGTGGTGGGTCCAAGGGAGACAGAGACACAGTGGCTGGGGGAGAATGGCAAGTCCCGAGCCACAGGGCGCCCAGGGAAGGTGCTGGCAAAGCACTGGGAGGTGACTTGGTGAGGTGCAGCCCGCTGGCCCTGCGTGCTGGAGGGAGGTCGAGAGGATGGGAGGCTTTGGGTCACAAAGGCGCCACATCCACTCCGTCCAGCCCTCACCGCACACGCGAGGAAGCTGAGGCCCAGCCAGTAAGTGTGTTGCCACAGAGGGGCTGATGGACCTGCTAGAGCTAATAAGCTGCTGGTCAGGGCTCTTTGCACCCATCTTGAGCTGGTTCGAGAGGTGGGGTTTCCTGGTGGGGGACACTGAGGTCACGGCGGGCGACAGCGATCGGGGAGTCCTGGCAGATTGAATGGCCCACCCTTGGAAAGTTCCCATTTCTCTCTCCTCCTCTGTGTTCACCCATCTTTTCCTCCACTGTCGCGTCTCTCTTCTCCCTGTTCCCTCCTGGTCTGGTTGGGCGGGGATGCTGGCATAAGCCCGCCTCTTTCCTCCTGATCCATTTTGGTTCCAAATCAGTTTTGTCTGGTCATCACCAAGCGTGGTTTGAAGGAGCAGAGTGAAGAGCAAATGCACCAGGGGACAAGGCTCGAGGGCTTCTCCTCTCGAAGGGTGTGCTCCCCACAGATACGTGGAAGAGCCAGCACGTGCTGCGGGTGGGCTGAGCCCTGAGTTCCAGACGAGGAGAGGGGGACCCTGCGCTCAGCTCACTGTGTAGAGGTGGAGACCGATAACTATACAAATATTAAAGAAGGGGGGTTCCGTGTGGAGGGGGACTTGGCTCAGTGCCACTTCCTCCCTCCCTCCCTCCTTCCTTCCACCCACCCTGCTTTCTTCCCTCTTTCCTTGCCTCCTTCCCATCCTTCCTCAGTCTTGGATGTGCCTGTTGGCTGAGCCTTAATTTCCAGCTTCTTGCCCCCTGCTTCCCCCTGGATGTCTCACAGATGTCCCCACTCCACATGTCCCACACAGGTCCTTCTTTTCTTTCCCATACCTGTCTGTCTGCTTTCCCATCTCAGGGGAACATGTTGTTCTGGGGCCCCAGCCAGAAACCTCTGTGTTTTTCGACCTCCTCCCTCTCCCGCGCATTCACGCATCCAGTAAAGGATGTGTGAGGACACCTCCCAAAGCTTCCCAGTCTGGCCATCACGTCTCTCCATCCTCATGGCCCTGATTAACGTGGCCTCCTACTGTCTCTCTCCCCAACCACTGCAGGGGTCTCCTGCCCTGTGCTCCTGGCATCATCCTTTAAAGTGCAGCCCTTGGAGTTCCCATTGTGGCTTAGTGGTAACAAACCCAACTGGTATCCATGAGGATGTGGGTTCGATCCCCAGCCTCCATCAGTGGTTTAGGGATCTGGCATTGCCACAGGCTGCAGTGTAGGTCGCAGACGTGGCTCTGATCCGGCGTTGCTGTGGCTGTGGTGTAAGTCAGCTGCTGTAGCTCCATTGCCACCTCTAGCCTGGGAACTTCAATATGCTGCAAGTGTGGCCCTAAAAAGCAAAAATAAATAAATAAATTAAATTAAAAAAAATAAAAAAAGTAAAAATAAAGTGCAGCCCAGCCAGGGTTGTTTCTAAAATACAAATCAGATTATTTACTTGACAGCCTGTACATTAGAATCATTACGTACCAGGCACCATTTTAAGTGCTTTATAAATATTAACTCATTTAATCCTCCTACCAATCTTATGAGGTGTGTATGGTTATAATCAGCTCATTGACTTGAGGATGCCATTCATTGTAAGCTGCATCTTATTTTTAATAAGAAAGAAAAATTATGACACAATTATCCTTATCACATAGAGTTTTTCTTTTATGTTTAATGAAAGAGCGCTTTTAGACTTGTGTAGACATGGATTTTCAAAATCATTTATCTATCTTGTGCCTCCTTAAGAAGAGTTTATAAGTGAAATAAATTAATCTAGATAGTTTAAAAATTTCCTCATCTTCAGAGTTCCACCCTTTCGCATTGTTTTTAAACTCAGAGTCATAAATATGGTTTTTTTTTTTCCTCCCATAATTTCTCTGTGCACCATTAAGACAATACAGAATTTCTTGAAAGTGTGGGTTTTCTTCCTGATGACTGACATTGACTGATGTATGCAGAGCTGAAGACACCTGTGTCATCCTGGCTGCCTGACCAGTGATTCTAAGATGATTTTAGATGTTTTAAAAGGTAAAAAAAAAAAAGATGGCCTCATGTCATCAGTTGATAACGTATATTATCCCATTTGACAGATGAGAACCCGGAGGCCCAGAGAGGTTAAACGTCTTTCCCAAGGCCACCTACCTAGTTTAATGGCAGGGCAGTCAGCGTCTGGGGCCTGTGCTTTGCTAAAAGGCTTTGCTGGAACCCCATTTCCTAGAGCAGATGAAATCCGAGCTCTCTCTCCCCACAACACTCAAGTTTTCTGTGGCCCAGGCCTGCTTCTTTTCTGACCTCCTTAGCCCTCAAGTAGCTTGGGCTTCTGCTGCTCTGGCCTCTCCCAGCGGGGCCTGGCAGACCTGGGCTCGCACTCCTGTGCCTGCCACCCTAGAAGAGAACAAGACGCCACGCAGGTTAAGGCTTTGTGCCAGTGCTACCTCCTCTGGGATACCCCGCCGTGCCCCGTGTTGGTGTCCTCAGGGTTCACTTGGTACCAGCCCAACTGGCGGCCTGCTGTGTGTGCAGTGGCTCCTCTGAAAGCCTGGGTGGGGGTGGGGTGCCTTGGGGTGGGGCCCCCCCGCTTTCTCCTCAGGGCCAGTGTCCCGTCTGCAGGCTCTGCCTTCCTTGCTCCTGGACTGACAGGAAATCTGACGGTTTGAGAAGCATTTGGGAGATCTGGAATGTTCTCTAGTTGCCACTTGATTGTTGACCAGCTGGGGACTCTCTGTTCACATAAATAATATCCTGTGCATGGGGGTGTGTTCCTAGCATCATCCTGAGCTGTTGGAAAACACCTGATTTGGCATGTTCCAACTTGGAACACCTCCTTCCAAACCCCTCTAACAACTTACGGAACACAATGATTTAGGCGTCGCCAGCTGGAGAACTCAAAGGGTGCACGTGTGTGTATGTGTGTGCATGCATGTGTGTGTGTGCACATGTGTCACGCATGTGTGTGTGCGTGCATGTGCCTGCATGCACAGGGCAGGGCAGAAACATTGATACACAGACCTTCTTTTCTGCTAAAATCTCATTTCCTGTGGCCCGTGGATTCCATGGAGGCTCCAGGACCCGTCGTCCCAGTTCCCGCCCCGGGGGCTGTGAGCCAGCTGCCCCAGCAGGAGACACTCAGGCCAGCTTGGGACTCCAGCCGTCCTCCTCCACTGAGAGGATGGCAAAAACCAGTGTGGGAGAGGAGGAGGAGGAATGTTCCAGGCCTGCTCAGTTATTAAAGACCTCTCAAGATAATGAGGCACAGGGAGGAACAAAGAGAGAGAAAAGCAACAAAATTAAAAAATACCACTCTCCCCACTTTGCCCAGGCAGAGGCATTTGGCAGATATTCAGCTGTTTGGAGGAGGGGATTTCTAGCCGCATCAGGCCGGAGGGTCTCTGGGTGTCCTTGAGAACACAGGGAAGGCCACCTGGGCTTGAGGCTGTGGTCCACTGAGCTGAGGGGCTGTCTTTCTTTCTTTCTTTCCTTCTTTCTTTCTTTCTTTCTTTCTGTCTGTCTGTCTGTCTGTCTGTCTTTCTTTCTTTCTTTCATTTTATTTCATTTTATTTTATTTTATTTTATTTTATTTTATTTTTTATTTTTTTGACTTTTTGCTATTTCTTGGGCCGCTCCCGTGGCATATGGAGGTTCCCAGGCTAGGGGTCGAATCGGAGCTGCAGCCACCGGCCTACACCAGAGCCACAGCAACGCAGGATCCGAGCCTTGTCTGCAGCCTACACCGCAGCTCACGGCAACGCTGGATCGTTAACCCACTGAGCAAGGGCAGGGACCGAACCCGCAACCTCATGGTTCCTAGTCGGCTTCGTTAACCACTGCGCCACGACGGGAACTCCCCATTGAGCTCTTAATGTCCCACAATGGATAGACTATCTATGATTTTTAAATTTCATTTTTATTTTATATTGGGGTATATATATATTTTTCTTTTTCGGCCTTACCCACAGCATATGGAAGTTCCCAGGCCAGGGATCAAATTCGAGGTGCAGCTGCAGCCTATGCCACAACTTGTGGCAACGCTGGATCCTTAACCCACTGTGCCTGGCCAGCGATTGAATCTGCACTACTGCAGAGACAACACTGGATTCTCAACCCGCTGCACCACAGCGGCAACTCCTGTATTGGAATATAGTTGATTTACAATGTGCTGTTAGTTTCAGGTGTCTAGCGAAGTAATTCAGTTGTATGTATGCATGTAGTCATTCTTTTTCAGATACTTTCCCCATTTGGACGATCTGTGATTTTGTCCTAAACTTTTAGTACCAATATGTGTAACTGCCTGGAACTGTCTCTTCAGAGTATCGATGACTCCAATGGTATTTTCTTTCCTGTTCTTAGCTCTTTCTGGGCTTCTTACTGCTCTGGAATTTGGAGAACAAGCTAGCTGTGTTGTTGATCATAGCTATTCTTGTTTGAACACATGAAATAAGAAAGAAAGGAAGGAAGAAAGAATGGAAGGGAGGAAGAAAGGACGGAAATTAAATCAATAAATTATATATAATTTATATATATATATATATCTCCACATTTAAAACACAGATATGAGCCTCTTAATCAAATACGTAAATTTATTTATTGATTTAATTTCCTTCCTTCCTTCATCCCTATGTGTATGGTGTATGGAGGTTGCTGGGCCAGGGATTGAACCTGAGCCATAGCAGTGACAACACTGGGTCCTTAACTGCCAGGCCTAAATGTGGCTGTGTTACACTTGGGTCAAACTGCTTCCCTTCATCTTGGGGAGAGGGTTTTAGCTTAAGTAGCATCGGAGAATTTATTTAGGCATTCAGTTTTTTAGAAGAGCTAAGTTATGCTGAGCTGTGAATCACTGGCAAGCACAAAACCATTAGCATTTTCTGTGGCTGGCACACCTGCACATAGGGAGGCATACCTGCAAACATGGCTCCCAGGCATCAGCCTTGCTCAGGCCTCCCTCCCCTGAATGGCCATTGCCTCCTCCCACTGCCCTGACATGTGGCAAAGGGACAAGCCTGCTGACACCCCACACCCTGCCCCCGCCTCTTGCTAAAGTGATTCTAGATGAAAGAGTGCCCCAGGAATGGGGCCCATGTGCTGGAGGAACAGTAAAGGCTGGCTCTTAGTGTTTTCTTGGGATGTCCTGGGGTTTGAGGCTGATGGCAGCTACTTCTGGAAGGGGGAGACTTTTTGTTTTGTTTTGTTTTGTTTGCTTTCTAGGGCTGCACCTGTGGCTTATGGAGATTCCCAGGCTAGGGGTCCAATCAGAGCCACAGCTGCCAGCCTGTGCCATAGGCATAGCAACATCAGATCTGAACCACATTTTCGACCTACACCACAGCTCATGGCAATGCCAGATCCTCAACCCACTGAGTAAGGCCAGGGATTGAACTCGCAACCTCATGGTTCCCAGTCAGATCTGTTTCCACTATGCCACGACGGGAACTCCTAGAAGGGGGAGATTTGAGGACCTTGATGTTCTTCTGCCCAAGGACCGTCATTGACCTTTTCCATGTAGAAAGCTTAGGGTGACTTTGGGGTAGCATCTTTCTCTCCTATAATTTAGGAGCTTATGAGAGTGGGATTCAGTGCGATCATAGCTTTTGACCAAAATATGGAAATAAACTTCCTATTTCTAGATCCTGACTAATTTGACTTTGAATTAACCAGAAGAGGGGATAGTGATGGTCAAGGAACCCGTGGGAAGTGGGGCTCCCCCAGCCAAAGTGGATGACGGTACGACGACCCCCAGGGCATGGGGTTTGGAGGTGCTGGAGGTTAAGCCATCGGGGGGGCGGGGGGAGCGGGGAGGCAGGGAGGTGCAAGGAGGGGCTGCGGCCATGGTCTCAGGTTCAGAAGCAGCTGCTGGAGGGAGATGAGAGTGTGGAGCTGGGCGGCCGAGCTGCTGTGGCTCTGGAAGCCCAGCTCTGAAGTAACACTCGCTCAGGAGTCCACTCCACATAGGCATTAGAGGGGGCTCCTGGGAAGGGCACATTCAACCTCGGGGCACAGGGACAGACCCTGGCGGCAAAACACCTTGCTCCTGTCTGAATTCAGAAGGCTGGAGAACCATTTGGGATGGGTGCCAGAAGGTGGAATGGGACCCAGGGCTGGGGGCCAATGGGAGAGGCCTAAGGACCGGAAGAATTGGGAAGAAGCCTGGAAGCAAGGGATGGGTGCTTTAACCTTGAGCTGCCTTTAGCCCACCACGGGGCCTGCCAGAGCTGGGCCTCCTGCTAGTCCTGGGGCATCAGGCCCATGACAGCTGTGTATTACTGAGCTGGGAGGAAGCCTGGGGACTGCTTCATTTGAGAGTTGGGAAAACTGGAGTTCCTGTCATGGTGCAGTGGAAACGAATCTGACTAGGAACGATGAGGTTGTGGGTTTGATCCCTGGCCTTGCTCAGTGGGTTAAGGATCTGGTGTTGCTGTGAGCTGTGGTGTAGGTCGCAGATACGGCTCAGATCTGGCGTTGCTGTGGCTGTGGTATGGGCCGGTGGCAACAGCTCCGATTAGACCCTTAGCCTAAGAACCTCCGTATGCTGTGGGTGTGATCCTAAAAAGACCAAAAAAAAAAAAAAAAGAGTTGGGAAAATTGAGACTCAGGAAGAAATGAACATCTCAAGCTCACATAGTTGAGGATCCAGGGTTGCTGATCCCTGGGCTACTGCTCTTTCCACCAAATCGTTTTGTCTCAACAGGACCAGCCTACGGCAGCATTTCCTCATTAGCAGGCCATGATCTGCTCTGTGCCAGGAGTCAGGTACTCCAGGCAAGGGCAAGGCCTTTGTCTCTGGAAACCTGCCATTTGAATGAACATGTGGCCACCTGGCAGGAAGGGGTGGCAGGTCACTCCTCTTTCCCAGAACAGAGAACTCCTGAAAGTTCAGTGCTTTAAGTTAAAGGAATGAATGTTTAAGAGTGAAATTTCAGGCTTCGGCCAATATGTGAGGGTGTTCTTTCTCCAGTGCCTGCAGGAAACTGCCCAGTCCTGGCCTTCTGTACTGATGCTGGTATAGGCGCTGATGCTGTTGTAGTGTAGCCCATCCATTCAGACCTCATGCCTGATGTGGCCACATCTGCCCGGGCTGGGAACCAGATCAGGCTCGGTTGTATCTTAGATGGCAGAGAATGGAACACAGAGTAGATAGGAGGTGACGTGCCAGAGGCCTGGAAGTCCTGAGCCTCGGATGAACCTGCTGACGGCGATTTCTTTGCCATGGGCCCTGCGGGTTGCTCGGCACATCCACTCACAGGAGACCAGACAGATCCTCACTCCCCCAGAGCCGCCCTTATCACCCAGAGCAACACCAGAGCCGCTGAGAGCAGGTACCTGGAACCGCGGCCCCAGGTCACATTCTTTTCATAAGTGGAATAACGCAATTTCAACTTCCTTGTTAATTGACTGTCCTTCCCCCCTCCCCCTCTGCCCCCACCCCTTTGTAGGGCCCTGTTTATGGTTCTGATGAGGTGGGGCTCGCAGCGGGCTGACATGATGATGAAGGGCAAAGCCCCAGATCCCTCGCGAGCTCCCATGTGGGGGCTGCTGCCAGAGCTGCCTTGTATCCAGAACTCTGCTGTTTAGAGAAGCTGCAAGTGGACTTACGGGCTTCCCCGTTCCTGGTACAACTTGGGGAGTGATGTCAAAGGGTATTGGGAAGGAGCCCTGGAATTCCGCGGCCCCTTTCCCCCAGCCTCCCTCTCTGGACTTACTCAAGCCAGGTGATGTGCTCTCTCGTGGAAGGAGACGCATGGGCCCCCCTAGAAGGGGGAACCATGGCCCCTGTATTCCACAGCCAAGCCCTGGGAGAGCCCAGAGTGTCTACTTGAATTAGGGGATGAGGACGATAACTTCAGCTACCTCTGCAGGCCGGCACTGGGGGTGGATGGGCCCCTCTGGATGAGCATGAGGCTCTGAGTCAGCACTGGCGTTGGCAGAAAACAGCTCCGACTCCAGGTCACTTCTCTAGCCCTGAAGGAAATTGGATGGATGGATGCTAAGAGTGGAAGATGAGGGGAAGATGGTGGCAAAAGAGCCTGGCTGCTGGCGAGGAACGCCCGCTCTGCCTGTGTGCCATCCTGTTTGACCTTCTCCTTTCAGGATCCAGTGATGGTCCTATCCCTCCCCCCTTCATTTATGAGGGTGACAGGTGTCCTGTTAGCAGCCCCAGGGTATAGCCCCGTCTCTTCTGGTTCCTCTCTAACCTGCTCACACTTTTGTAAATAGATCCTTTATTCTGTTCCGTTCTGTTCTAGTGTAGTCTAGTGTAGTCTATTCTATTCTATTCTGTTGTGTTCTACTCTGTTCTACTCTAGTCTACTCTGTTCTATTCTGTTCTGCTCTGTTCTGTTCTGTTCTACTGTGTTCTATTCTATTTTGTTCTGTTCTGTTCTATGCCAAGCCTATGGCCTGTGGAAGTTCCCAGGCCAAGGATTGAACCTGTGCCACGGCAGGTACCCAGGTCACTGCAGTAATGCTGGGTCCTTAGTTCGCTGTGGCACGAGAGAACTCCCAGATCCTTTACGTAAAGACTCTCCTGCGGTTAGCCTAGGGCACAGTGGGTTCTTTGTTTCCTGCTGGGACACCGATGGATACAAATACAAGACTGAGATAGAGAATAATCAGTGGAGCAGAACTGAACCTGAGGCAGAGGAGTGGATGCTGTTGGAGTTTGGGGGAGTAAGCTTTCATGTGGCCTGGGGCCGGCAGGGAGGACTTCTTACAGGTCATAGGATCTGGGACCTTGAAGGGTGGTGGGAACTGAGGCGACTGTGAGGCTCTGGAAAGCTCGATGATGCCTGGTATTCTGCACTAGTTGCCAGCCATCCCAGCCTGGGGCCCTAGAGTGAAGGCTGCACCTGTGCTGGGACTTTTCTCTCCAGAGAGCCCCTGTGCTCTTTGCAACCTTCACACAGCTCTTTCTACCTGTCTGGAAGCACAGGTACAAGCATTCTTTTTTTTTTTTTTTGTCTTGTCTTTTTAGGGCCGCACTTGTGGCATATGAAGGTTCCCAGGCTTGGGGTCTAATCAGAGCTGTAGCTGCGACCTACACCACAGCTCACGGCAACACCGGATCCTTAACCTATTGAGTGAGGCCAGGGATCGAACCTACAACCTCATGGTTCCTAGTTGGATTTGTTAACCACTGAGCCACGACGGGAACTCCCGGTACGAGCATTCTTCACATCAGCTCCCAAGTAGATTCTGGGTCAAGCTTCCTTGCGTGCTCCTCCCTCTCCTCCCAGTGCCTAAAACTATGCTTTACATAGAGCTAAGTCTAAATAAATATTTATTGACTGAACAAATGAGTGCCTGAATGAATGAATTGAATTCTGTCAGTGTTCGAACATCCAATGCGCTCAGCACTGTGAGAGGGCCTGGGGCTGAAGAGGGGAACCTGCCTGGTTAAGGAGCCCCAGGTGGAGCAGGCCGCCACACAAGGACCAGGCCCAGGTCTGCCGAAAGTCACTGAGGGTCCAGAGGAAAGAGCGACGACCTCAGAATGGAGCTGGGAGGGGCAGAGAAAGCCCTTCAGAGGAGAAGGCATTTGAATTGAGTCGCATTTTGCCTGAAGGGAGAAGGATGGAGGAGGATTCCAGGCCGAGGTACCGCTTGAAAAACATGCCTAACGAGTGCGTGGCTTGTTTAGGGAAAGACTAGGGTGGACTTGCCGAAGAGTAGGGGGCTCTCGGAGAGTGGGGAGAGCAGACATCGAAAGGCGGTTGGTGCTGAGTTAGGAAGGATTTGAAGGCTGTGGGGAAGCCAGGAATGATTTTGGAGTAACGGAGTAACACGATCAGACCTGGGTTTTGGAAAAGCATCCCTGATGGTAGGTGTGGGGGGACTTGGAGGTTCAGGGCCCTTTGAGATGTACTGTTGTAATCCAGGCGACAGATGATGAAAACCTGAGAGAGGGTCGTGGCTGGGGGGACAGCGAGAGAGGACAGAGGTGAGAGACATACTGAAAGTAGAATTGGTAGCATCTCACGACCTCTCATGCAGCGTGAGCAGGGGTGAAGTCCAAGACGGTGGATGTCTGGTGCCAACGGATGTGACCTCTCAGGGAGCCCAGGGGAAGGAGCCGGCTTTGGGAAGGAAATCATTACTTTCATGTCAGTCATGCTTAAGGTGTTTGCAGGACATTCCCTGACCAGGAGGAACTGGATGAGGGCTAGAGGTGGGTTCCGGTCCCCACCAGGGGTGTAGGGTGAGAGGACTAGTGGGCTGAAGAGGGGGCCTTCTATACCCCAAGGTATTTTTTTTTTATTTCAAGGTTTTAATGTTTAAAGTTTATTTTATTATTTTTTGCTTTTTTTGCTTTTTAGGACTGTGCATGCAGCAATGGAAGTTCCCAGGCTAGGGGCTGAGTTGGAGCTGTAGCCACTGGCCTGATCTGAGCCATGTCTGCGACCTACACCACAGCTCATGGCAGCGCTGGATCTTTAACCCACTGAGTGAGGCCAGGGATCAAACCCACGTCCTCATGGATACTAGTCAGATTTGTTACCGCTGAGCCATAGCAGGAACTCCCAATGTTTATTTTTTAAAGATATTTTTTATTATAATTGATTTATAGTGTTCTGTCAATTTCTGCTGTATAGAAAAGTGACCCAGTCATACATATAGATATACACACACATATATATATTCTTTTTCTCACATTATCCTCCATCATGTTTCATCACAAGTGATTGGATATAGTTCCCTGTGCTGTGCAGCAGGACTTCATTGCTTATCCACTGCAAATGCGATAGTTTGCATCTACCAACCCCAAACTCCCAGTCCATCCCTCCCCCTCCCCCTTGGCAACCACAAGTCTATTCTCCATGTCCATGTGTTTTGTACCCCGACTTTTAAGGGCGGCCACTGTAGAGACCAGAGGATGGGGTTGGAAGGAGAGTCAGGGGTCAGAGAGAGGAGAGCCCAGATGGAGGTCATTGAAGTTCAACGAAGAGCAAAGGATCAGCCCAGTCTGAGCACCCAGGGAGCTTGATCAGCACCCCTGGGCTGGAGGCATCCTTCTCCCCATGGACTTCTGACCTTCTGGGCAGATGGAAAGAGGCGTTACTTCAAGGCTAGGAGCTGGTAAAGAGTGCAGAAGGTCCCGACTGGGCCTTGGATGATCGTCATTGTATGATCATGAGTCTTCAGACCCTGGGCGTCCAGGCTCCTGGCCAGGACGAGGCAGGTGCAGGGGACCTGGAGCTGAGTCTGTAGGGGTCCTCTCTGTGATGAGGAACTTTGGAACCTTCATCTCTGCAGGTTGGATGGCTCTGGTGTAAACAGCTCCTGACTCTCCTGAGCAACTTGGGAAACTCGAGCTGGTGATGCCCCAAACCCTCCACATATCAGTGAAAGAGCACTTTGTAACTTAGGGAAATCCATGTCCATGTCCCTCCCTAAATCGTAATTGGTCGGAGGTGAGCAAGCTGGAAAATAAGCCCCTCTTCTTTCCAAGGATGGTCCTGTGGAGATGTCAGTGTGCCCCCTGTGGGCAGATGTGCAGTGTGCGTGCACCCCTCTGGGAGGTCCTGATCTGAGCCCTGAGCTCCACTGGTCACATGGAGCAAAGATTCGATGCATCCCAAGGAAAAGTTATTTCTTCTTTTCCCCCCATTTTTTGGGCTGTGCCTGTGACATGTGGATGTTCCCGGGCCAGGGATGGAATCTGTACCATAGCAGTACCCCAAGCCACTGCAGTGACAATGCTGGGTCCTAAATCCCCTGAGCCACCAGGAAACTCCCCAATGAGTTATTTCTAAAGCAGAAAATCAAACCACCTCACTACCTGCTTGCAACCCTCCAGCAGCTTCCTCTGGGCCTTGGAAAAACCAAGCTGTGCAACAAGCCCTCCGATGTTGTCCCCTCCTCTGGGAGCCCTTCTGGCGGAAGCCACCTGTTCTTTCCTATTGGCCCCAATTATTTTCCTTCCTCCTCCTGGTTATTTCTTTAGCAGTTCTTACCACTATCTGTAATTTTCTCTGGCATTTATCTGTATATGTTCCTATCACCCGGCTCCCCTCCCTCACATTTAAGAGTCGGGGGCACAGGGTCGTCTTCCTTCCTTTATGCCCTAGTGCCCAGCCCAGAGCTGGAGCCCAGGTGCTCAGCAATCACCTGCTTTTTAGCTGGTGCATATGCCTGACACTGACTCTGTCGTGAGTGGGGGTGTCACCTAGGACATAAAGGCTTTGTGGTCACCAAGAGCACAAGTGAGGGAGTGTGGGTGACTCCACAGAAGCCTTTGGCTTTGGGCGGTTGGGTGGTTCAAAGCCTAAATTTTGGCCCCAGGGAGACGTGAGTTCAAATCTCAGTTCTGTCCCTTGGCAGAGTCTCTTACTTCTGGATACTTCATCTTCCTCATTTAAAAATTGTAATTGTGGAAAAATTCACATAACCTCAAATTTACTATTTTAATCATTTATTTTATTTTTTTGTCTTTTTGCCATTTCTTGGGCCGCTCCTGTGGCATATGGATTTCCCAGGCTAGGGGTCCAATCGGAGCTGTAGCCGCCAGCCTACACCAGAGCCACAGCAACGCGGGATCTGAGCCACGTCTGCGACCTACACCACAGCTCACGGCTCATGGCAATGCCGGATCCTTAACCCACTGAGCAAGGCCAGGGATCGAACCCGCAACCTCATGGTCCCTAGTCGGATTCGTTAGCCACTGCGCCATGACAGGAACTCCTATTTTAACCATTTAAAATGTGCAGTTCTGTAGGGTTAATAAGCACATTTGCATTGTTGAGCAGCCGTCTCGAGAACTTTTTCATCTTGGAAAACTGAAACTCTGGACCCATTAAACATCCACTCCCCATTCCCTAAGCCCCTAAACCCCTGGCAGCCACCCTTCTAATTTCTGTTTCCTCGATTACATCAGATAGTTCATAGAAATAGAATCATACCGTATTTATCTTTTTAAAATTGAAGTATAGTTGATTTACAATATTAGTTTAGGGTATACAACATTGTGATTCAGTATTTTTTTTTTGTCTTTTTTTAGGCTGTACCTGCGGCATATGGAGGTTCCCAGGCTAGGAGTCTAATCAGAGTTGTAGCCTCTGGCCTATGCCAGGCTCACAGCAACGTGGGATCCGAGCTGCATCTGCAACCTACACTGCAGGTCATGGCAACACCGAATCCTTAACCCACTGAGCAAGGCCGGGGATTGAACCGGAATCCTCATGGTTCCTAGTCAGATTCGTTAACCACTGAGCCACGATGGGGACTCCTTATTCAGTATTTTTATAGCTTATACTCCATTTAAAGTTATTACAAGATAATAGCTGTAATTCCTTGTGCTACACAAAACGTCCTTGTTGCCCAGCTCTTTTGTACATAATAGCTGGTGTTCCTTAATCCAGTACCACTAACTTGCCCTCCTCTCTTCCCACTCCTCTTTGGTTCCCACAAGTTTGTTTCCGTGAGTCTGTTTCTAGTTTGCATATACATTCTTTTTTTTTTTTTTTAGATTCTGTATAAAAATATACAGTCTTTCTCTGTATAATATATTGTCTTTCTCTGACTTATTTCACTAAGAATAATATTCTCTAGGTCCATCCATGTTGCTGCAAATGGTGATATTTTATTCTTGTTTATGGCTGAGTAGTATTCTATTGTATATATGTGAGGGGTGTGTGTACATACATATATATATATATGAGAAATGATCGAATAAAGATGGTGTGGTATATATGTGTTCTGTGTGTATATGTATATTTGTATATAAAACATACACACCCCACACCTTCTTTTTTATTTATTTACCTGTTGATGGGTACTTGGGTTGCTTCCATATCTTTTTTTTTTTGCTATTTCTTGGGCCACACCCGCGGCATATGGAGGTTCCCAGGCAAGGGGTCGAATCGGAGCTGTAGCCTCTGGCCTACGCCAGAGCCACAGCAACGCAGGATCCGAGCCGCGTCTGCAACCTACACCCCAGCTCACGGCAACGCTGGATCATTAACCCACTGAGCAAGGGCAGGGACCGAACCCGCAACCTCATGGTTTCTAGTCGGATTCGTTAACCACTGTGCCACGACGGGAACTCCTGCTTCCATATCTTGAGTGTTGTAAATTGTGCTGCTGTGAACATGGGTGTGTATATATCTTTTTGAATTAGGGTTCTTGTTTTTTTTTTTTTTTTGATTTATATCCAGGAGTTGAAATGCTGGATCATATGGTCATTTTATTTATTTATTTTTATTTGGAAACACCCTAGGCATGCAAAAATTCCCTGGTCAGGGACTGAACCTGTGTCATAGCAATTACACAGTTACAACGCTGGATCTTGAACCTCTAGTTCGCCAGGGAGTTTTTTTTTTCTTTTTCTTTTTTTAATTGTTTGAGGAACTTCAATATGGTTTTCCATAGTGGCTGCACCAGTTTACATTCCCACCAACAGTATACAAGTGTTCTTTTTTTCCCCGCATCCCTTGCAACACTTGTTATTTGTAGACTTTGGATGATGGCCACTCTGACAAGTGTGAAGTTCTACCTCATTGTTTTGATTTGCGTTTCTCTAGTAATTAGCAGTGTTAAGCGTCTTTTCATGTGCCTGTTAACCATCTGTATGTCTTCATTGGAAAAATGTCTCTTGAGGTCTTCTGCCTACTTTTGAATAGGATTTTTTTTTTTTTTTTTTGCTATTGAGTAGTATAAGCTGTTCATGTAGTTTTAGATATTAAACCCCTTATTGGTCATATAATTTGCAAATATTTTCTCTCATTCCGTAGGTTGTCTTTTTGTTTTGTCAGTGGTTTTCTTTGCTGTGCAAAAGCTTTTAATTAGGTCTTGGTTGTTTATTTTTGCTTTTATTTCTTTTGCCTCAGGAGACAGATCCAAAAAAATATTGCTGCGACTTATGTCAGCGTGTTCTGCCTATGTTCTTTTCTACGAGTTTTATGGTTTCAGGTCTTACATGTAGGTCTTTAAACCATTTTGAGTTTATTTTTGTATATAGGGTGCGGGAATGTTCTAGTCTCACTGATTACACGCAGCTGTCCTATTTTCCCAGCACCACTTGTTGAAGAGACTTGTCTTTTCCCCTTGTATATTCTTGCTTCCTTTGTCATACATTGACTGACCAACAATATTTATCTTTTGTGGCTATTGTTGCACGTGTCAGAATTTCCTCCCTTTTTACGGCTGAATAATATTTTATTGTAGGTATATACCATTGTTTATCCATTTGTCTGTTCACGGACACTTGAGTTGCTTCTAACTCGTAAGCTGCTGCTAATGCTGCTGTGAACATGGCTGTACAAATCTCTTGAAGACCCTGGTTGCAATGCCTTTGGGTCTGTGCCCAGAAGTAGGATTGCTGGATCATGTGCTAATTCTGTGTTTAGTTGTTTGAGGAACCACCATACTATTTTCTACAGCAGCTGTACCTTTTCAGATTCCCACCAATAGTGCCCAAGGGTTCCAGTTTTTCTGCATCCTTGCCAATACTTCTTTTCTTTTCTTTTTTTGCTTTTTAGGGCTGCACCTGCAGCATATGGACATTCCCAGGCTAGGGGCAAATCTGAGCTACAGCCGCCGGCCTACACCACCGCCGCAGCAACGCGGTGTCCGAGCTTCTCTTTCACCTACACCACAGCTCATGGCAACGCTGGATCCTCAACCTACTGAGCAGGGCCAGGGACGGAACCCACATCCTCACGGATCCTACTTGGGTTCATTAACCGCTGAGCCACAAAGGGAACTCCAGGCAATACTTATTTTCTGTTTCTTTTGTTTTGTTTGTTTTTGACAGTAGACACCCTAAGGCTGTGAGGCGGTATGTTGTGGTTTTGATGTAGCATTTCTGTAATGGTTACTGATGTTGAGACACTTTCCTCATTTAAAATTTTTTTTTTAAATCTTTTTGTTTTTTCTAGGGCCACACCCGAGGCATATGGAGGTTCCCAGCCTAGGGGTCTAATCGGAGCTGTAGCTGCAGGCCTACACCAGAGCCACAGCAACACGGGATCTTTAACCCACTGAGCGAGGCCAGGGATTGAACCCGAAACCTCATGGTTCCTACTCGGATTCGTTAACCACTGAGCCACAGTGGGAACTCCTCCTCATTTTAATTTTTTAATTTATTTTTATTTTTTTACAGATAAGAGAGAGTTCTTTTTTTCCTTTTAAAAAGTTTTATATTGTAAATCAACTATTGATTTATAGTTGATTTACAATGTTGTGATAATTTTTGCTATACAACAACTTTCCTTTTTTTTTCATATTTGGCCACCTCATGGCATACGGAGTTCCTGGGCCAGGGATCAGATCCAAGCTGCAACTGTGCTGGGCTGAGGAGTGAACCTGTGTCCTGGCACTGCAGAGATGCCACTGATTCTGTTGTACCACAGCAGGAGCTCCTTTCCTCATTTTTAAATGGGTGTAACACCAGCCTTCCAGGGTGGCTGGGAGGCTTAAATGAGAAAAATGTATGCAAGATCCTTGGCTTAAGTGCTCAGTAAAGGCCATCAATTATTATTTGTTCTAATTTATCCTAGAGAATGGGCCCAAAGCCCAGGCGCTGAGGAAGCATGTGTGCAGGGCCGTGTGTGCTGCTGACTTCCTATTGGATGCTGCGTCTCCCAGGAAACCCATTCTGTCAGCCCTGTCCCCTGCAGCTGGAGAGGCCAGAGAATTTGGAGGCAGGGAGCAGAGAGATAGACCCAGGTGTCCTGGGGGTCTCCTCCTTGCTCCATGAGCCCTGGATATCACTGACCCTCTGCCTCAGTTTCTCCCTTTGTCCCCAAAGAGGCTGCCCTGGGCAGAGGCCAGATGCCCAGGCATGACTAGAAGGAGCTCTGAGGTCTGTTCCGAAAGCCTCAGTTCTGTGCGTGGGACCTGCCGTGGCTGGCGTGGCGGGGCCCCTGGCTCTGTTCCTTCTCACAGGTTTTCTGCCTGCTCGGAGGACAGGCTCTGATTGCCAGAACCCACAACTAGCACTAAAAGCCCCTTTGAAGTGAGGCAGCCACTTTTAAGTGCAATCAGCTCGGAGATAACCCTCGACTCCCCTGCCCCCAACCTAGGAATGTCTCCTGCCCCCACCCGAGCCCACCCTTGGAGGATTCCAGCTCAGGAATCAGCCCTTTCTGCTGGCGGTGGTTGTGCTGTTTTGTGTTTTTCTTCTGAGAACATGGGAGATGGAGGAGGATAGGTATGTTCCTAGTAGGAAAATTAAGCAGGATTACAAAGTAGTCCTAAGGTTGATAAGGAGGGGCTAGAGAAGGCAGATTGAGGAAAATCAGAGCTGGAGCACAAGAGACCAGGACACAAGGTGTGGGGTCGTTTTCTGCTAAGACCTGGGGTGGGATGGACAGGGGCGGGAATCTGAGGCCCAAAAGGCAGGAAGAAAATGTTTGGAAACCTGCAGGCCTTTGGGAGAGGTAGGGAGTTAGGGAGCAGGTGTCAGGGAGCCTGGTCCCCACCCTCTCACCTTAGCGCCCTCCAGCTCAGGGATTCCTGAGTGGAGCCTTTCCTGGTTTGAGGAGCCAGGTTGGTGAGTCCTCGTGTTGAGGCCCTGGGTCGCCATGGGGGCTGGTGGCGTGTGCTCATGGTGGGGAGTGGGAGGCCGTGGTGCTGGGGCCTCAGAGGCAGACTGGAGTTCCAGCCCCTGCTTCACTGTATGGCCATCAACGTCTTGGAGCCTCTGTCTCCATTTCTATGAGCTGGAACACCGACACCCGCCTCTTAGGGTGCCGTGAGGTCTCGTTAAGATGAACTAACTAGTAAAGAGTCTGCCATGTGTCACTGAGCTCAGGAAGCTTTTCCTTCTTAAGTGGTAGAATTAGCGCTGTTGGTGATGGTGCTTGGCTTCCATCTCCAGCCCCTGGCTACCATGACCGGCTTGCCTGTCCAAGCTTGTGCACGAACTCTTTGCCCAAGGGGTCAGAAATGTCTGCAGTACATACTGTTTTACCGATAGATCCACTCTTGCCAGGGCACTTGCTCTCCTAAAGCCAGCTCATGATGCTGTCATTTGAATGAGAAGCTTCTTGCAGGTAGAAACTGTGCAGTCACCAGGGGACGCCATTTGACTGCCAACTGTCTGGGGGGGCTGCTGCGGGGGGAACTCTGGCCCTAGACGTGTGTCGGGGAGCCCTGGCTGTGCATCTCAGGCTTACATGAGGCGGGGAACCAGGGATCCAGATAGTCAGTAGACAAGGCTCTACCTAGCACCGAGTTGATGGCTGCAGTTTGGTGCCTGGGAAGGAAGGACTTGCTTAGCTGATACCTAAACTGATCTTCCACCCACGTAGCAAACCATGAACTCATAAATTCTTTCCAGCATCCCATGAGCAAACCCCCTTCCACCTCCTCCACAGTGACTTCCCTTCCCCTTTGAAGGTGGTATGCTGGTTTCTAGAAATTTGGTCTCTGTTGGATGAAACCCGAGGGGCGGGCTGGGGAGGGAAGTTCCTGGCTACACGGTCTCAGATTTCCAACCCAGCCCTCTCTGGGCTCCTGCATGACTTGGATTCTTTTCTTTCTATTTGTTTTTGATTGTGGTTTCAAAAAACCCACAAACAATTTATTCATTTTCACCACTTTTAAGTGCACATTTCAGTCGTGTTAGATACCTCCACATTCCCGTGGAGCAGAAGGTTTTCATCTTGCAGAACCGAAACTCTGCTCCCACTAAACAACGCCCCGTAGCCACCTCCTCCCAGCCCCCTGCAGCCGCCTTTCTACTTTCTGTGTCTGGACTTGACCACCCCAGTGACTTCCTAAGAGTGGACTCCAACGCTGTTGTTCACGTAGCCTGGGGTCCTTCACGTCTCACCCATGCTTCTGTGTCTCACTGGTTGTCCCTTTTAAGAGGCTGAATACTATTCCATCGAATGGATGTCCCCCATTTTGCTTATCTGTTCAGCTGTCGATGGAACATTCAGCGCAGATTCTGATTCTGACCCAACTGGCCGTTGTTCAGTGCCCACCCTATGCATTAAGGTTCGCATTAGTAAGAGGTTCTCACCCACTTTCAGGCATGCTCACTGCAGGTGGACACAAGTTGGGGGGGCTGCTGTTCTCTCCCACCTAAGAACCCTGTTGAGTCTCCCAGAGCAGCCTCTCAAAGGATTCAGCCATGAACCTGTAGGGCTTTGATAAGCATTTCAAAAGATAAAAATAATAAGAAAGAACCGACAATGGATTTTGTAGCTAAAAAAAGTTTGGAAACTTCAGCTTTATCTCATTTGGTCATCGCAACAGCTCTGTGAGATTTGTGCCGCCTGCTTTTCAGACAAGGAAGTAGAAGTAGTGAGATCCTGGGAGCAGGAGGATGAAGGCTGGGAGGGTGAGAGGGTGGCGGTGGGGCTGGGGTGACATAAGAGAAGTGCCTGGGGTGAGCGCCCACCCACAGGGCGCGCCCTTACACTTTGTGCCCTGGGTATGGCTTTCCGTGTCCCCACCCTGGTCCCGGCTCTGGGATGAAGGCCGAGCCGGAGAGAAACCTCCCCAAGGCCAGGAGCAGCCGCCCACACCCTAAGGTCTGAGAGCCACCCTCAAGTGGGCTCAACCTGCCAGGGACATAGGTTGGGAGTGGGGAGGGCCCTGGATGCTGGGCTTCTGGAGAGCTGGGTTTCCTGAGGGATGCACAGCCCTGGGACCTGCACTGGGTCTGAGTTGGTCCCCAGTCTAGGCCTGTCCCTTGTCTCAGGTGTTCAGTGTTGATTACTGCCTCTCAGTGTCCCTCTGAGTGCTACCAGAAGGTCTGCAGATGCAGAGGAAGAAACTGGGTCCAGGCAGGGCTTAGGCAGGTGCCTCCTGCTTCCAAAGGAAGGCTTGGGCCCCTCTGTTGTATTTAAAATAGCTTGAAGCCAGGAATTGTGGGAGGAGGGCTTAGGCCTCCGTGCTGTGTGGCCAGGGTGCTCCAGGGCCTCCCTGGCGAGGCATAAACATGCAGGACACGTGCACCAGAAGCACCCATTTTTAAGGTTTCAGGTGACTTTCTTGGTTGTCTCTACTTCCATCCACGCCAGCCCAGGGAATTGAACTCTGGTCACGAGCACCTCTCTTGGAAGGTGGCGATTTCTGGAGACGTGGGTCTGACCTCTCTTGGCTTCTTTCAGTGGAACCTCCTCTCCCGAGAATGCGTGGACTCGGGGGCCGGGGGTGGGTGGGTGGGCAGAGACCCTCCATCTCCTCACCCTCCCGTGCGCCACATCTGGACGGAGCCCCGGCTTCGGGGTGTCAGGACGGGGGTGGGGTCTCAGCTGGGGGTTTCCGCAGAGGCAGAGGGGCACCTGGGAGTCGCAGGGGTCGGCCTCTGGTCCACTGTGAACAGGCGAGGGCTGCAACCCCCCGCTTTCCTCTTGCTGAAATGGCACTGACAACATTTGCCTTGTAGGATTGTTGCGACCGTCAGACAAGAGAGCAGGTGAGAAAGCGCTTGACGAAGCAGCAGATGTTCTACTGGTGGCGGGAGGTTTGATTTTTCCCGCCGAGGAATGGATGGTGGAGGAAGGGAAGGGTTGCTTTGTGGGAGGAGGATGGGGGAGAGAAAGGCAACGGGGGCACTTGGGAGGCGAGGACGACGAGAAGTTTGGAATCTGTAGCTGCTGAGGAGAAAAGGAGACCAGAGGAGGGTAGGAACCTAGCATCTCCAAAAAAGGGTGTGAGGGATGGTGCGGGGGTGCGTGTGTGTGCGTGTGTGTATGTGTGTGTGTGCATAATGAGCAGTGTGTTTATGGGGTGTTGCTGTGTGTGTGGTGTGTGTGGTATGCGTGGTATGTAATACATGCATGTTGATAGGCTTTATATGGTGTGTGTGGTGCACAGTGAGTGGTGTGTACGTGTGTGTGTGCGCGCGCCGTGTCCTTTGGTTTCTTCCGTCCTTTCCCTCCGCCTCTGCCAGGCGCGGTGGTCAGGTCCGTCGGCCTGAGCCTGCCACCTGGTGGCCGAGCGCGGCAGGGCGGCTTGGGCACATCCTCGCACAGCGTCGGCTGCTGCCCTCTCTCCTTTCTTGTCTCTGCTCTCCTGGGCCTCTCTTCTGTGTCTCCTCTCCCGCCTCTGGACCCCAGGTGTCTGGGTTTCTCCCTGTATTCCTCCAAACTTCTCAAGCATAAATGGGGGTGATAACTCCATAGCTCCCTGCTTCCCAGGGCTGAGTGAGGCCCCACCCACCTTGGGTCCATCCCTGACCCTGGTATCTAGCAGGCCATTTGTGGAACAGGCCCTCCTGGAACCCAGCAGAACTTCCAGCACTTTGGGCGGAGTCTGGTGAAGGGGGTCACTGGGTACAATATTTCCATACATTCCCTCTGCTTCATTTTTCCTAATAAGGATTTTAGAAACAAAGGAGGAGTTCCCATCATGGCTCAGGGGTTAATGAACCTGACTAGTATTCATGAGGATGCAGGTTTGATCCCTGGCCTTGTTCAGTGGGTTAAGGATCCAGTGTTGCCGTGAGCTGTGGTGTAAGTTGCAGACACTGCTCGGATCTGGTGTTGCTGTGGCTGGGGCGTAGGCCAGCAGCTGCAGCTCATATTCGACCCCTAGCCTGGGAACCTCCATATGGCCCTAAAAAGGAAAAAAAAAAAAAGTCTCCTTGGAAGGGCAACAATGAAAAAAAGCTTGAGAAATGTTGACATGCAGACTTGCAGCCAGTACATCCTGACCACTCTGCTGCTGTGTGACCAGGGGGTAAGTTTACCTCTCTGAGCCTCAGATTCCTGACCCAGAAATAGATTCTTACCATCTCATGAGATTGGGGTGAACTCTAAGGAGATAAGTGCAGTGCCTAACACACAGGAAGTGTTTGAAAAACCAAGGCTAAAGACAGCCCTTCAGGCCTGAAACTTTGCTGTCTTGCCTGGGTGATGACAGCAGGATTAGCTTATAGGTCCTCTGGTTGGGTTTCTCTGCCTTCAGGCTGTAGGCATACAGATACGCGGGGCTTGGAACAGCCAGGCCTAAGGAAAGGGAAATGGAAAAATACTATTTTAAAGCTTATAAGATAAGCAAAAAAGCAGTTTAGCCTGGGGGCACCCGACCAAGTCGGAGCTGTCCCTTGGGTGGCTGCAGCCACTTGGGCCGTCCACTGTCCCCCCTTTCTCCTGACAGCAGGGCCCCAGACCCCCTGGGATCAGACACTTAATCTTCCAGGCCCACCCTGCTAGATACCAGGGTCAGGGATGGACCCAAGGTGGGTGGGGCCGGCCCAGGCAGGAACTGCTGGCTGCACACCTAAAAATAGTTCGGGGAGAGAACAGGAAACAGAAACTTCAGGCCAACAGGGAAATGCTTTCTGAATTATTGGGAAATCAGGACTAGAGCTGTGGGGGCAGCCACACCCTGTAGAAGTACTGCAGTTCCCAGGAGGCCTCTCCATGGGGGGAACTGGAGGAAGCTTGAGTTGGGGTGGGGTAGGCTGGGGAGGGGGTTCCTAACTGGGAAAGCATTAGGCTCAGAGCTTTACTTCATACCTAACACAGCATATCTGTGCCCCACTGATCTTTAGTTGCATGTAGATGCAAGTTTTTTTTTTTTCTTTTTGACTGAGCCCTTGGCATGTGGAATTTCCTGGGCCAGGGATCGAACGTGCGCCACAGCAGCGGCCTGAGCTGCTGTAGTGACAACTCTGGATCTTCAACCTACTGCTCCACAGGAGAACTAGATGCAGGTCTATCTTAGGATGACCAGCAGTCCCAAAGTTCCTAGAAGTGAAGCTGACATGACCACATGACCTGGGAATTTGAAAACCAGGAAATCCTTGAGTTCTCCAGTGGCCTAGGGGCTAAGGACCCAGCCTTGTCATTGCTGTGGCATGGGTTTGATCCCTGGGTGTTGCCAAAAGAATAAAACCAGAAGGTCCTATGGAATCTCACAAGTTGGTCACCGTTTTCTTAACACTGAATTCTTACTTAAGAAAGACTTCTTTCAAAGCTTTAGCGCTATGGGTGCAAACCTGCCTGTCCAGAGCACGACCTGGGGAAGCCATTAAAAATCCCCAGGCCGGGAGTTCCCATCGTGGCGCAGTGGTTAACGAATCCGACTAGGAACCATGAGGTTGCGGGTTCGGTCCCTGCCCTTGCTCAGTGGGTTAACGATCTGGCGTTGCTGTGAGCTGTGGTGTAGGTCGCAGACGCGGCTCGGATCCCGCGTTGCTGTGGCTCTGGCGTAGGCCGCTGGCTCCAGCTCCGATTCAACCCCTAGCCTGGGAACCTCCATATGCCGCGGGAGCAGCCCAAGAAATAACTAAAAAGACGAAAAAAAAAAAAAAAATCCCCAGGCCTAGGCTGCATGCAGACCAATTAAATTAGACTCTCAGGTTGGGACCCAGGCATCTTGGATTGTAAAGCTCTTCAGGCAGGTGATTCCTATGTGTAGCCCAAGCTGAGAACCTCGGCTTTACCATGGACTAAGCATCACCTGGGGTCTATTTTCCAGCCTCCCCCCTAAAAAATCTCAGTGCATGGTCTGTGGTGGAGGCTGGAAGCGCATCACTTAAAACTAAGCCACGAGTTCCCGCTGTGGCATAGTGGGTTAATGATCTGGCTTGTCTCTGTGGCCTTGCCGTTTTGATCCCTGGCCTGGCATAGTGGGTTAAGGATCTGGTCATGTCACAGCTGTGACATAGGTCACAAATGCGGCTCAGATTCCATCCCTGGCCGAACTTCCACGTGCTTTGGGTGCAGCTGAAAAAGCAAAACAAAACAAAACAAAAAAACCCCCAAAACCCAAAAACAAAGAAACAGAAAACAAAACTAAGTCAGCAGTGAGGCTCATGCAAGGGTTCCCCTGGGCCCACTCTGAGAAATGCTGGTCTGGCATCTTATTCCCTTGTGGATCTGCTAGCTTTGAACAGAAAAAGATGTTCTGATCAATCAAAACATTTACTCAAGACCTCCACCCTGGAGGATGGAAGGGGTTTCAAAGCTGGTGCAACCAAGGTCCCTCTTCTAAATGCAATTAACTTCGAATGGGCAAGACAGCCACACTTTAAGGCAGCTGGTGACAAATGTCATCCCAGGGGAAGAAATCTGTCTGGGATTGAATGGATGAAAAGTGCCCTGGATGGCGCGTTAGAATTCCTGAACTGCTATCACAACCCTTACACGAAGGAGCTGTGTGTGAGGCCCAGAGTGAGGCCCGCTCCTCATCCTCATCTGTAAACCGTCAGGCGTGACCACCTGACTGCAAAGGTCCCGCCTCGTCCGGAACTCTGCTCTGAACGTGGCCAGTGTGTCTTATTGGAGAGCAGAGTAGGCTCTGTGCAAGCACCCCACAGGCTATAGACAAACTCCTTCCATCCTGTGAAGAGGTAGTGGCACTTTGGGCTAAAAAAGAGGCATTTGCAGGAGAGAGAGTGAAGGTCTTCCGGTCCCCTGTAGAAGGGGAAGGTCTCGGGGCGCCTGAGTTGTCCCCCCTAGCTCCAGTCTTCACAAGGAGCTCTCCCCATGTTCAAATGTCTGCTGTTAGAAAGATAACAGTCATATTGGACTAGGGTCCCCGCCACCTCTCCTAATGATTTATCTGAACTAATTACATCCGCAAGGGCCTTAGTTCCAAGTCAGGCCACATTTTGAGGCACTGGGGTTTAGGACTTCAACATGTGAATTTGAGGGACGGCCACTCGATTCAACCCGTAGCGGTGGGAGTGTGCTGACGGCAGCAGCCAGACAGGTTCGAGGACTAGAGAAGACTCAGAGGTCCCAAGTGATGGGTGCTTGTAAAGCTATCGTTTATTGATAGAGCCACAACATCAAAGGCGCGATGTCATCACAGCCAAAGGCTGCTCACGGCAAGGGGTCTGGGGAAATCAAATCTCAGCGCCTGTTGCCTTGCTGTTAGGTTAGCAGCCGTGGCAGGAAGTGCTCTGTCTCAAATCCGGGACCGTGGATGTGCTCGGAGCACTTCTGAGCCCCCGCAGGAGCCTCCGCCTGGGTTTCGCATACCTGCTATAGGGCAGGCAGAGCCTCATACACAACCACCCCCGACGGCAGAGCCTCCGGGGCTCAGCCAGTCCAGGTGCAAACCATCAATCTCATTGCTACCAAAGCACGAAGCGGGCAGGCTGGTGCAAACCACCCTGGCCCCTCCGGGCGTTGCTAACCAAGCAACACTCCTCGTGTGTGTGCTTCACTGCCTTGACAGGGTCAGTTCTGAGCAGTTGCTGATTTCACAGGCACAGATCTGGCAAATCCCAGAGCTGCTGGAATTAAGCCCTCACAGCCCAGGGGCTGGAGGAGACCGCACAGGTGACCCTTTTCATTAGGTGTCACGTTCCCCGTTCCCCCTGCCACAGTTCAGTTTGTATGAAATTCACGTGGACTCAAGGACAAAAATCGGAGGCCGTTTGAGAGATCAGGTTAGTTCCCTCCCTTTGCCATTGGCCTGGCTTGGGGGCTGGTGGTTTAAATCTGATTTTTGATGTGTTACTCTTTAGGTCTTCTGTAGCTCCAGCCACTGGAGTCTCATCTTCACTTGTTGCTGCTTTCCTGAGTCACCAGCCAGGCATTTCGGGTCCGAAGTGCTGACAGAATCTGATGAATGGGGCAGAAGGCTCCATGCCTGACCCCTCGGCCTGTGCTGGCGGCCCCCGAGTGTCACAGGGAAACAGAGATGGAGGGGGCCCACGGGGGGTGAGCCCAGTGACAGGGGGTCACCAATGGCTTATCGACCATGGGCAGTTAGCTTCAGGGGACATCTGGAGCTGAGGGTGCCGAGAGTTCGGGCAGTGCTGGGAACTGGGAACACGGAGGCGTTGTATTCCTGGCCCTGCGGGCTGATGGTCTATGCAGGAGGTGGCATGTTAAGGGCCACTGCGGCTTATCCGGGCAGTGCGAGCCCCCCGTCCCAGGTCTGGGGGAACCAGAGAGTCCAGCAGATATCCACAGCTGTTTCTTCCACACGATGGAGCAAGAACCAGCATTGGGAGTGAAGCCTGCGGTGGGAAGTGGTAGTGGAACAAGACAGAGCAAGACAGCTGGCAAGGCTGATTGATGCTGAGGGTCTCCATTTCTGGCCCACCAGGGACAGAGGTGCTCTGGAGCTTGGGGGCCTGCCTGGCTGAACCTGCACACATGGCACGGGGCCAAGGGAGAGGTGACAGAGGAGGGAGCCAGGCAGATGCTATAGTCAGCAAAGCAGGCCTGCTGAGACCCGGCAGAGCAGACCGTGACCTCAGGGATGTTTCCTGACGGTGCTGCAAGCAACGCTAGAGGCACAAGGGGGAAGCACCCCAGTCCCGGGGGTGGGGTCTGCCTGGCCTTCCCCCACCTCCCAGATCTTCCAGCACATTCTTTTCTGTCTCTGCTTCATGGTCCCTTTAGCTCAGTCTTAATCTCACCAAGTTGGCTCCTGCTGGCCCCCTCTCCAACCTGAACAGACACAAGCCACACCATTTATGAATTTTAAGCTGTTTTCAGGAAGATCAAAGTCACACAAAAGGTATTAAAAAGGGACTGGGAGGGGTTCCCTGGTGGCCTAATGGTTAATGACTCAGCCTTGTCGCTTCTGTGGCTTGGGTTCAATCCCTGGCCTGGGAACTACTGCATGCACACGTGCAGCCAAAAAAAAAAAAAAAAAAGAGAGAGAGAGGGACTGAAAAAAATAGATTCAGGTGGCCCCTGTGCAATCTTATGTTTGGGCGTGCTGCGTTTGATGTGTGAAGGGTCTCCTGTGACGTGCGTCTGGATGGTGAGGCGTAGGAGTCTCAGGTTAGCAGCTTGGCAGTGGGTAGTGGTGATTATTATGTGTTGTATGCCTGCTTTGTAGTTTGGGGGTCTCTTGAGTAATCCCTATGCTCATTTGCCTGTTTTATGTGACTTAAGAGCAAAGTTTTGTAATTTTAAACACATGTGGAGGCTAGAGTTCTGAAATCTTTGCGTTTGGAGGATTTTTGTTGTGTGTATGATGGATTTGAGGCCGAGACCTTACTTGGTTAAGGAGCTGCTGAGCTGGAATAGAGTCCCAGCTACATCCCTAAGAGAGCAAAAAGCTTCCCCGAGCCTCATTTCTCCATCTGTACAATGAAGAGAACACGGAGCCTGTCTTCCAGGACTAAATGCAGTGGGTGTGTGATACTGAAAAGCCTTTCTAGCTGCAAAGTTGTACCTGAGTGCAGGGTCTTATCCTTACCATTGCAATTCAGAGTAAGATTGTTTCCATGGGACAGCAGAGCTTGCTTTTTGACAATTGGATTTACAGCGTAGTTTCCAGGAATGCATTCGTCTCCAAGCAGTCTTTGGCCAAAAGCAACACAACTTGACCCCAAGGTAAAACGCAGTGTGGCAAAAGGCAGGAACTGCCCTGGCAGGTTTTCAAAGAAAAAGAAAACTCCCCCAGCTAGGATGCTCATCTCCCCCATCTGCAGAGAAGTCCTGGTGTTGGTGTTCCCTAGAGAAACCAAAAGGACAGGAAACGCACGTGGGTGCTCATTTATGTATTTATATCAAGGAATTGGCTCATGCGATTGTGGAGGTTTGGCAAAGCCAAAATGTGCAGGGTGGGCTGGCAGGCTGGAGGCCCACAGCAGAGCCCACATGGTAGGTGGAGTCCGAAGGCTGTTGGCTGGCAGAAATTCCTCTTCGCTGGGGGAGGTCAGTCTTTTTCTTTTTTTCTTTTAAAGAAGTTTTTATTAAAGTATAGCTGATTTACGGTGTTGTGCCAGTTTCTGCTGTACAGCAAAGTGACCCAGTCATACATATGTATATATTATTTTTCTTTTTTTTTGTTTTTGTTTGTTTGTCTGTTTTGTCTTTTTGCTATTTCTTTGGGCCGCTCCCTCGGCATATGGAGGTTCCCAGGCCAGGGGTCTCATCGGAGCTGTAGCTGCCAGCCTACGCCAGAGCCACAGCAACGCGGGATCTGAGCCACGTCTGCAACCTACACCCCAGCTCACGGCAACGCCGGATCCTTAACCCACTGAGCAAGGGCAGGGACGGAACCCGCAACCTCATGGTTCCTAGTCGGATTCGTTAACCACTGCGCCACGACGGGAACTCCTATATTCTTTTTCTTATACTGTCTTCCATTATGGTTTATCCCAAGAGACTGGATATGGTTCCCTGTGCTGTATAGTAGGACCTCATAGTATAATCCATTCTATTTTTCTTTCTTTCTTTTTCCTTTCTTTCTTTCTTTTTTGGCTGCCCTATGGCATTTGGACTTCTTGGGCCGGGGATCAGATCTGAGCTGCAGTTGTGACCTAGCTGCAACTGCAGCAATGTCGGATCCTTTAACCCACTGTACTGGGTTGGGGATGGAACCCGTGTCCTGGTGCTGCAGAGATGCCATAGCAGGAACTCCTATTCATTCTAAATGTAATAGTTTGCGTCACTAACCCCAAACTCCCAGTCTGTCCCGCTCCCTCCCCTTCCCCCTTGGCCACCGCAAGTCTTTTCTCTATATCTGTGAGTCTGTTTCTGTTTTGTAGATAGGTTCGTTTGTGCTGTATTTTAATTCCAGATGTAAGTGGTATCATAGAGTATTTGTCTTTCTCTTTCTGACTTACTTCACCTAGTGTGAGAATCTCTAGTTGCAGCCATGTTGCTGCAAATGGCATTATTTTGTTCTTCTTTATGGCTGAGCAGTATTCCATTGTGTGTATGTACCACATCTTCTTAATCCAGTCATCTGTAGGTGGACACTTAGGTTGTTTCTATGTCGGCTATTGTGAATAGTGCTGCAATGAACATAGGTACATGTATCTTTTTGAATTATAGTTTGTCCAGGTATATGCCCAGGAGTGGGATTGCTGGATCGTAGCAGTTCTGTATTAATTTTCTGAGGAACCTCCATACTGTTTTCCATGTGGTTGTACCAATTTACATTAGCGATGTAGGAGGCTTCCCTTTTATCCACACCCTCTCCAGCATTTGTTATTTGTAGACTTATTAATAATGGCCATTCTGACCAGTGTGAGGTGGTACCTCATTGTAGTTTTGATTTGCATTTCTCTAATAATTAGTGACATTAAACATTTTTTTATGTGCCTACTGGCTAGTCATACGTCTTCTTTGGAGAAAGGTCTATTTAGGTCTTTAGGTCTTCTGCCCATTTTTCCATTGTTTTGTATGTTTGTTTGTTTTGTTTTATTTGTTTGTTTTTTTGAGTCGTATGAGTTGTTTGTATGTATTTTGGAGATTAAGCTCTTGATGGTTACATCATTTGCAACTATTTTCTCCCATTCCATAGGTTGTCTTTTCATTTTTTTTTTTATGGTTTCCTTTGCTGTGAAAAAGCTTCTACGTTTGATTAGGTCCCCTTTTAAAATATTTGTTTTTATTTCTATTGCCTTGGGAGGGAGGTCAGTCTTTTTCCGTTGGGTCTTCACCTGATTGGATGAGGCCCACCCACACTATGGAGGGCAATCTGTTTTCCTCAAAGTCTGTTGATTTATGTGTTAATCTCATCTACCCATTCTCACCCCCAAGGGGAGGGGTGGGACGTGTCTGCCTCTCACCTCAAGCTTTGATGAGTGTCCTCTACACTTTGGGGACAGAAGACAGGGGACTCTTGCTTGAGAAATCTAAAGGATGCAAGGTAGGTGGTGATGACCAGCTGCTTTGAAGGCAGAACAAAGGAGAGGTGGCTTCATTCGGGGCTACCTGCACTCCTTTAGTGTGTTGGTGTGAAGAACATGAGACCAGTTGGAGCCTCAAATGCAGGGGAGATGCCTGGGCTCCTCTGAGTTCTGCCAAGAGGAGGGTCTGGGGGAGACAGGCGTAAAGAATCTTCTGCAGATAGAACCTGGGGACATCTTCAGATGCCCAGGGGGTGAGGGGGGAGCAAGAGACAGCTAGATAAGGCGTGTGTTGGCTGTCCCTAAGAGCCCGGGTACTCTAGATGCCTACACTCTGGGAGACCCTCGTGGGTGCCCATGAAAGTCACCTTGACATGTCTCTTGGCTCAAAGACCGTGACGCCTGTACCAGTGAGAACTCTCCAGCCACCTTCTCTTGCTCCTTTATTCTCGGACCTGAAGGGGTCAGGAACCAGGGTTGGCAAAATGGGAGAGGAGGGGCAAGAGCAGAGAGGGAAGCGGAGGGCGGAGGCCCACCTTGTTCCCCACTGGGTGGCTTGACTGCTGCTGGCCTGAGTGGCACTGGGGGGAGTGGCTTGATTCTGTAAACATCTCCCTGCCAGCTGTCACCCGCCCACATGGTAGAGTGTATTTCCCCACCCCGCTGGTATTGGGCTCGGCCTTGAGATTTGCCAGTGGGATGTTAGTGGAAGTCACATGAGTAAAGGCGTGCAACGTGCTCGCACTGGGACTTCGCTCTTGCAGGTCTACCCTCATCAAGAGAACACGGCCCAGGTGGAGTGTACTTCCTGAAGAATGGAACATGTGGAACAGTCTTGAACACAACTCACAGCCTGGAGCAAGCCCCACTGAGATCAGCAGAGCCTCCCCAGACTTAGGCTAGAAACAGGTGCTTATTTCCATGTGTCACTGAGCTTTGGGGCGGTTTATCGCGCGGCGTTATTATGACAACAATTGATAAAAGGCATCACCAAGTAAAGTTGAGAATCATGATGATTATACTAAGACAGACATAACTTAGTGACTGGAGGATATTTTTTCTTGACTAGAACTGCCTAGATTTCATTCCAGGCTGGGGGAAGAACATGCCTGACCTAATAAACTTAAATGAACATTAATAGACAACAGTAAAGTTGCTTTCTGATTATACCCATGAGCCCTGCTTGTTCAATTCAGCAGTCACACATGCTCCCATAAACAGTATATAATAATGCTATATATGTTTATGAATTTATGCAGATGTCATTGTGTATTCTGCAAATTGCCCTTTTCACTCACAGTTAGGCTCTTGAGGTTGCTCTGGGCTTACGTGAAAGGGGCTGAGCTTGGTTCAGTCCAGCTGCCGTTCCTTCTTTGACCCGTTCGATCCAGTCCTCGTTTGGGGCTGTGGTATTTCTCCTCTGCACGTGACTTTTCTCTGCAGTCCCCATTTTTATGTATTTATTTTATTCTTTAAATCTGCACTGGTACCTGGCCCCTGGCGGAGAAGGAAAGAGAAGGGAAGTAACGTTTATGAAGTGCCTACTGCATGCAGGCCCTGAACTGGTACTTTATATGCACTATGGCATTTGGTGCTCATAGGACCCCTTTGGGGTAGCTCTTATTCTTCCCGTTTTATGGATGTGGAGCCTGGGGCTTGGAGAGATGAGCCATTTACTTGAGGCCACATAAGCAGAAAGTCTGTGCTTCTAATGATGGCCCTGCATCTGTTCTTGTTAGTGGAACAGCTGTCCTTCAGGCCCACGTCATTGCCCTCTGAGTCCCCTCTGCAATGTCAGGGCGTTTGCATAGGGCAGGATTGGCCTCTGGTCCAGTGTCCGATTCACCTGCTCCCTCAGGTGGGAAGGCCCACCCTCACTGGGACCACAGACCCCCGGGAACAAGCCTTACCCTTTTTCCCCAGTACTGCATGGCAGGATTCAATGTATGATGAGGAAGCCGACACACAAATGTCTCCAAGGGGAGAGGAGCTGCTCCCTCGCTCTGGAGCCAGCAGGCCCCATGGTGCATGCAGAAGCTTTTGCGGGCCCTGGGGGAGTGAATGATAGGCAAGGCAGGAGAGGAGGAGGGGGCAGAGCAGGATAACAGCTGCTCCTGGTGGCTCTGAGTCACGTTCGGAGCCTAAATTAGCCTTGTTCTTTTCCAGATCCTCTGTGCTCTTGCTGCAGGCTGCCTGGCTGCCTCCTCTCCTAGGCGTTGTTTTGTCTCTTTCCCTCCTTTCCAGTCTTCCCTCTTAGGTTCTTTCACTAGAGCTGGTTTGTGAGAGGCTAGATGGAGTGGCCTAAATGTGGGCTGAAAGATGGGGTGGGCGATGCTCAAATTTCTCTCTTGTCTCTTCCTGTCCCTAGGAAGTTTTACCATTAGCGATTAATTCTTTTACTAGAATGCAACGTGAAGTCTTATCAGTGAAATTAATCAGATTTTCCCCGGAAGATAGTGTATTTGAAAAGCGCACACAAAATTCTCGTATAATTCTGCTCTTATGTGGGGTAGTTCTTGCCTCCTGCCCATCTCCCCTCCTTTCCCTCCTTAGATGGCTACACTGATGGAGGAAGGGAGCATCAGGACTCTTGAGTTGAGAGAGGTCAAGGAGGCGCTTCATCAGAGGGAGCCAGCAGAGAAGGCACATTGGCCATTGGGACAGGCCTGCCCATGGCCAGCTCTGCTGTGGCCTCGGAGCTGGAAAGCCCAGTTCTGAGCTCCGGCTCTCGTGGAGACTTGGTGCAGGGCCTGGAGAGAGTTACTTCTTTCTGGACTCTCTGTTTCCTTTCACGGAAAGCAAAGATTAAAGAAGATGATTTCTAAGATCCTTCTTGTCTGATCACACAGTGAGTCTCTTAAGTTTTCTCTGCAGATTCTGCACTGCAGAACAGTTTTCTTGGTCTCGATGTTTTGCTGTCAGCATTGTGGCTCTTTATGCTGAAAACTCATATGTGCCCCACAGTTGATCCTAAAACAAGGCAAGACAACAAGCCGTGCTTTTCTTAACTCTGCAGACAACAGAGGTGATCTGGGAAGGGATTGCTGCAAGGTCATTGGATGGAGCTGAACTTTGCCCTGAAGTGCAGGGTGATGGATGCACTGCAGGGGTGGGGTGGTGCCAGCTTTGGTGCACCCTCGAGTCTACAAGGCCCAAACAGGCTTATAGCAATTTGACTTTCCCCTTGCCTGGCTAGTCATTCTTTAGCCCTTCTGCAGGTTTAGTCTGATCAGAGAGCCTTTGTCTGACTTCAGACCCAGTTGCCGAGCAGCATAAAGGCACTTCCCATCATTTCAGCCTGAGTTTTCTTTGGAATCTTTTCAAAATAGCTCATTCTTTCATGGTGTGTGTTGCCTTTATGCTTGTTTTTTTTTTGTTGTTGTTTTTGTTCCCCTCCCCCCCCCCCCCTTTTTTAGGACCGCATATGGAAATTCCCTGGCTGGGGATTGAGTCAGAACTGCAGCTGCTGGCCTACACCACAGCCACAGCAGCTCAGGATCTGAACTGCATCTGGTACCTACATCACCCTTGTTGAGGCTGCATCTCTTCGAGAGTTCTAGCTTTATGTAGGGATCTTAGTTCCAACTTCCTGCCTTGTACTGTAGAAATCTCACTTCCAGTGCTTGGATACAGGACACTCCTGGTTACTCAGATGAACAGTGCAGTCTAACCTGGGGCAGACTAAATGCCTTTGATTAACGGGGGGCAGCAGTAATGTCAGCACAGACTCCTACTTTGGACTCCTGGCACTGGCGAATCCACTCTTACTTTTTCTCAGCTACACTTAACATATTTTTTTTGTTATGTTTTCCCAGTATATCTCATTTTTATTTTTTTATTAATGATTTTTATTTTTTCCATTATAGTTGGTTTACAGTGTTCTGTCAATTTCTACCATATAGCAAAGTGACCCATCTCTCTCACACACACACACACGCATATATATATACATTGTTTTTCTCACATTATCCTCCATCATGTTCCATCATAAGTGACTAGATATAGTTCCCAGTGCTATACAGCAGGATCTCATTGCTTATCCATTCCAGATGCAATAGTTTGCATCTATCAACCCCAGACTTCCAGGCCATCCGACCCCCTCCCCGTCCCCCTTGGCAACCTACGAGTCTGTTCTCCAAGTCGATGAGTTTCTTTTCTGTTATTTTTTCCAGTGGTTCTAGGAGTTTTTAGGTGAGTTTCGTCCCTATCTTGCTGGACTCTGAATCTCCTAGGTCCTCCTTTTTATCGACTAGGAATTGTGCTTCTCGAACAAGAGAGAGGAAGGGATGGGAGGGCCCGCATTGGTTAACTTGTTAGTAGCCTTTTTGGAACAGGTGAATATCGTCTACCCCAGTGGGCTTTATTCTTTGACTTAAAAGAATTTTGACAAACAATTGTGTCTTGCAGCACATTTTTGAGTTCCCATGTGAACAGTTTCAAAATAAGTGGAAATAACTGCAAAAGATATAATTTCCAGTGTATTTGAAATATTTTCGTTAAAAAATACAACTGTTATATCACTTTTTAAAATGTTAGTGATTTAAGGGAGTTTCCATCGTGGTGCAGTGGTTAACAAATCCGACTAGGAACCATGAGGTTGTGGCTTCGATCCCTGTCCTTGCTCAGTGGGTTGAGGATCTGGCGTTGCTGTGAGCTGTGGTGTAGGTCACAGACACGGCTCGTATCCCAAGTTGCTGTGGCTGTGGCGTAGGCCAGCATCTACAGCTCCGATTTGACCCCTAGCCTGGGAACTTCCATATGCCGAGGGAGTGGCCCAAGAAATGGCAAAAAGACACACACACAAAAAAAGATACATTAAAAAAAATGTTAGTGATTGGATACTTATTTATTTTAAAAAGCACATACAACCTCTTTTTAATTTTTCTTTAATTATTTTTTTGGCCATGCCTGTGGCATGCAGAAGTTCCCAGGCCAGTGATCAAACCTATGCTACAGCAGTGACAATGCTGAGTCCTTAACCACGAGGCCACCAGGAAACTCCCGCAACTTTAAAATTTTTACTTATTTATTTATCGGCTGCCGCACAGCATGTGGAGTTCCCAGGCCAGGGATTAGATCCAAGCTACAGTTGTGACCTTTGTTGCAGCTGTGGCTATGCTGACTCCTTAACCCACTGTGTTGGGTCAGAGTTTGAACCTGCATCCCAGTGCTGCACAGACCCTGCTGATTCTGATGTGTCATAGCAGGAACTCCGCGCAACTTTTAAATTTATTTTTTCTTTTTACGGATGCACCTGAGGCATATGGAAGTTCCTGGGCTAGGGTTCGAAATGGAGCTAGCCCAAGCTGCATCTGTGACCTAAACTGCACCTTGTGGCAACGCTGGATCCTAAGCCCACTGAACAAGTCCAGGGCTCGAACCCAAAGCCTTATGGAGATTACATCGAGTCCTTAACTGAGCCACAGTGGGAACTCCCACAGGACTTTTAAAATGTTTGAAACTACATCATTTTCTCTTTAAATTCATTTTTTCTGTACCACATTTAAATAATTTTATTGGAGTTCCCGTCGTGGCACAGTGGAAACAGATCTGACCAGGAACCATGAGGTTGCGGGTTCAATCCCTGCCCTTGCTCAGTGGGTTAAGGATCTGGGGTTGCCCTGAGCTGTGGTGTAGGTCACAGACGTGGCTTGGATCCCGCGTTGCTGTGGCTGTGGTGTAGGCCGGTGGCTACAGCTCCAATTCAACCCCTAGCCTGGGAACCTCCATATGCCATGGGTGGGGCTCTAGAAAAGACAAAAAAAAAATTTATGATGTAATGTTTTTACATCATTAAATTTAAAAGTATTTTGTGAACCATCCACTTATACTTCTCAGCAACACAGATACGTTTATAAAGTTAAATTTTATTTTTTATGATCATAAGTCCTAATGTGTTGAACATGTTTCTTCTGGAGTGAGTTATTTTTGCAATTATTATGAATATGCTATGGATCAAGAAACATGAATATGTTATAAAGTTCGATAAATAAATACTGGGAAATGGAAATATTTCATGAGGTGTATGGGACTGAGCCACTAGGTCAGGTGTCCCTGGGAACATATTACTGTTGCTTGAATGAGACAGGGTCAGTATATTTGGCTCTTACTTTTAATGTTTATGCATGTAAGCACCAGATAACTTTGTTCACAGCAAGAAGAGAATGGGAAAAGGAAGGTGTTTTGTTCTACCCATTATCACAGTCTTTAACTTTCTTCCAATTTTTTAAGCCAAAAAATCACATGGGGGCCTAGCATCAAAAACAGTGTTTCAGGAGTTCCCGTCGTGGCGCAGTGGTTAACGAATCTGACTAGGAACCATGAGGTTGTGGGTTCGATCCCTGCCCTTGCTCGGTGGGTTGACGATCCGGCGTTGCCGTGAGCTGTGGTGTGGGTTGCAGACGCGGCTCGGATTCTGCGTTGCTGTGGCTCGGGCGTAGGCTGGCAGCTACAGCTCCGATTCGAGCCCTAGCCTGGAAACCTCCATATGCCGTGGGAGCGGCCCAAGAAATGGCAAAAAGACAAAAAAAAAAAAAAAAGTGTTTCAGGGACTTCCTTGGTGGCCTATAGCGTTACTGCATGACATTGTCACTGCAGTGGCTCTGGTTTGATCCTGGGCCCTGGAACTTATGTATGCTGCAGCCGTGGCCAACCAAAAAAAAAAATTATGTTTCAAAACCTATCAGTTAACAGTTTGAATAGGTTCTCCTCCAATTTTCTAGCAAAGAACTGAAAAATCATGACTTGCAGAAAGTGACTCCATCACTTATTTTCTCACCATGTGAACCACTGTTTCAAACTGGCTCTTTAGTTTGGTGGCCCAGAGGTTTTCATGCCTGGAATCAAGCAGGCCACTAAGTTTCTGGGAGGGTGGGAGGCGTGCCTTTCTTTTGTACAGTGGGGAGGCCTCTACCACAGGTGCTTTCAGGTAGATCAGCTTTCTGGGGCGGGCATGTGGAAGTTGAGGATCTGGAGTGGAAATCAGGTTCCCTTGAGGTCGCCAGGCCTGAGCACTCCCTGGAAAAGTTTTCTGGACCCGCAGTCATTTGTGTGAGGGGGGCTTCCTGGAAGAAGGCCTTGCAGCTGGATGGTAAGCTGCAGCTCGGGACTGCATCTGTGTCCAGACAGTGCTTAGGAAGTTCAAGGTGGGCAATAGCCAGCTAACCTGCACTGTGCGCTTCCTGTCGCATGGACACCGTAGCGGTGTGGTGGGGGTCGACACAAATAACAGTCAGTCCCCAGGTAACTCCCTGAGGTGTTCGTTCTCATTTAACTCTATGGCCCAGGCGAGGTGCTGAAGACTAGAGGGGCAGAGAACTTGCTGTAGGCGCCTGAGCCATAAGTAGCTGAACTGGGGCCTGGGCCCCAAAGAGCTTGTCTAATATCAAAGCAGCAACATGAGGCCTTGGGGTGGCCCCCTGGTTTCCCCTCCCTTTCTCTCCAGTCAAGGAGACAAGAGAAGAAATTGCTTCTTGGATAATTAAAAATAATAGAATGGTAGTGTTGGAAATGGCTTTTTTTTTTTTTTTTTTTCTAATGAGCAACCTGCTATGGGCTGAGGGAGCTTTTCTCAGTCCTAGTACCTCATGTGTGAATTGGGGATGTGATGATGCTGATGGTGGTGATGATAACGATGTGACAGTGAGGATGTGATGATGATGGTGACAATATCTGCTGCGTAAGGGAGCAGTGATTTCGTAGCCAGTACCTGCTGTTGCTGAATACTTAGCTCATTCTAGCTCTTTCTTGACTTTAGGCAAAAATCTGTCTCCCATCGCCTCATCTCCAAAACATTTTCCTCAGGACAAGCTTTCAGGTATTTGATCTTTAAATACCTCTTCCTTTGTTGTCTCTTCCCTAGGATAAATGTCCTGAGTTCTCTGTTGAAATGGAATTTATAATTTTAAGCCTCCTTATTTTCCTGGTCACTCTCCTCTGGATAGATTCTCATTTGTCAAAATGACTTTTAAAATATGGTACCCAGATACTATCACCATATTCCAGATATGGTTTGACCAGGGCAGAATGCTGTGAAATTGCTCTTTCCCTGGATCTTTAGATGTCATCTAACATTTAATGGTTTTTCCTGAGCATCCTCACTGTTGACTCAGTAAACTTCTATTAAGTCAGCATCCACAGATTATGAGGCAAGTCTGCTGCAGACCCCGTCTCCCGTCCCGTCCTGCCACTTTGCAGCGGACAGTTTGTAACCTTGAACCTTGGGACTTCACATTTACCTCTGTGAAATTCCATCTCGTGGACCACAGTCCATTTTCTCGCATGTCAAAGTGATTTTTTTTTCTTTTTTAGGGTTGCACCTGCAACATAGAGAAGTTCCCAGGCTAGGGATCGAATCGAAGGTCCAGCTGCTGCCTACACCACAGCCGCAGAAACGCAGGATCTGAGCTGCGCCTGTGACCTACACCACAGCTCCCGGCAACGCCGGATCCCCGACCCACTGAGCGAGGCCAGCGATCAAACCTGCATCCTCATGGGTACTAGTCGGACTTGTTTCTGCTGCGCCATGACGGGCATCCATCAAAGTGATTTTGAATCCCAATTCTGCTTATTAAGGAGGAGAGCAGAACGTTTGATAGTGTAAGGGAAACAGGATGGTTTAGGAGGAAGGGCAGTGAATGAATGGTGTTGCAGACATCCAAGCCAATCAGGTCATCGCTCTTTGAGGTTCTTTTGGGTTGATATCAGATCCCTTCTATCATTTCTTTTTAGTTTTTAAGTTTTGGCCACACCCAAAGCGTATGGAAGTTCCCAGGCAGGCCAGGGTTCAAACCTGAGCCACAGCAGTGACCTGAGCCGCTGCAGTGACAACGCTGGATCCTTAACCTGCTGCACCACCCGAGAACGCCGTCACGGCTGTTATTTAGAGAGGGGATACTAAACCCTTCCTGCTAAACCCACTCTTGTAAGCTTCATGGTATCACAGCTCCCTGTCCCTTGGAATTCTTCTCTGCACCTAGCCTGCTCGGAGTAGAGGAAGCAACGCTTGAGCAGAGGCTTCAGCTAACATCCTGCCCCTGGACCGTGTACCCCCATTAAGGAACTTCAGATGTTAAATAACCTCCCCTGGGCTATGCACGGATAACTGTGCTACAGGTGACTGTGGGGGTTGATTTTATGTGTCAACTGAATGGGGCCAGAGAGTGCCCAGATATTTAGTTAAACAGTTATGTCTGGGTGTGTCCATGAGGCTATTTCTGGATGAGATTAACTTTTTTTTGCATTAAAAAAATTGAGGTATTATTGATTTACAGTGTTGTGTTAGTTTCTGGTGTGCAGCAAAGTGATTCAGTTATACATATATATTCTATGTATTCTTTTTCATATTCTCTTCCGTTATCGTTTATTATAGGACATTGAATGCAGTTTCCTATGTGATACAGTAGGTCCTACTGTTTATTGTATGTGCAGTAGTTTGTATCCGCCAATCCCAGACTCCTTATTTATCCCTCCCGCCCCCCTGGATGCGATGAACACTGGAGTTAGTGGACTGAGTAGAGCAGGTTGCCCTCCCTAAGGTGGGTAGGCCTCCTCCAACCTGCTGAAGATCTGAGTAGAGCAAAAAGGTTGCCTAAGAGGGATCTGCTGCCTGTTTGAACTGAGACATTGTTTTTTGTTCCCTGCCTTCACACTGGAACTGAAGAATGGGCTCCTCTTGGGTCTTGAAGCTCCTATTTTTGTTGTTGTTGTTCTTTTTTTTTTTTCTCTTTTTCTTTTTAGGGCTGCTCCTATGGCATATGGAGGTTGCCAGGCTAGGGGTTGAATTGGAGCTACAGCTGCCAGCCTCCACCACAGCCACAGCAACGCAGGATCCAGTTTGTGTCTGCAACCCACACCACAGCTCACGGCCACACCAGATCCTTAACCCACTGAGCGAGGCCAAGGATCGAACCTGCAACCTCTTGGTTACTAGTCATATTTGTCTCCACTGCGCCACAATGGGAACTCCAGAGCTGCTTGGTTTTTGACTGGAACTTACACCATGGGATGCGCTGGGCTCCAGTTTGCCTATAGGTCTTGGGACCTCTCTGCCTGTGTGGCCAATTCCTTGTGATAAATCTCTTCAGTGTCTAAGTGTGCATCTATTTCCTACGGGTTCTGGTTCTCTGGAGAACCTAATACAGGCACATAGGTACTGCCTTTGTGCAGAGTATTGTGGGGTAAGGTAGATGAAGTGTAGCAGATTGAGAGATGGGTGCCTGGGTTCTCTTCCCAACGACTGCTGCCAACTGGCTCTGCATGGCACAGAGGGGGTCCTGTGAGCATCACCATGGGCACACAGAGAGGTCCCATCTGGGAGCCCATCTGTTCTGGAACAGGACTGAACCCATCCCACCGTGTCACGTGGCGTAGCTTAAGAGCTAGACTTCTCTGGGGGGGAGGGTGGAAAAGGGGAGCTTACAAGGCAGGATCAGCCCCTCATCACTCCTCCAAAGAGCCACACCAGGATGGGCCTCTGCTGGATCGTGCTGGGGTTTCGCCTTGCGATAGAAGGACCTTACTGCTCTGCCTCCTTTCGAGAGTGACCTGATAGCAGGAGAGGGAGCCCTCGCTCTGGCGCAGGGCGTCTGGGTTCCAGTTCAGCTGTTGTTGGAAGTTTCCTGCTCAGCGCCTGGAGATCTGGGGCCCATGGGGAGTGGCAGCTCCTTTGCAGAGGGTTGGGGGAGGGAGGTTACCTACTGTCCCCCTGTCCCCATGAGAGGTGGGCTTGGGTGCAGCACTTCACACTGGGAGAAAGTCGAGGGAGGGGCTCTTCCAGCTGACTTGGTGCCCAGGAAACCCGGCGTGAGGTCTTGGGCCACTTTCCAAAAATCCTGCCCCTTGCCTCACACACTGTACTGGCTGTGCCCCTTCCTGGGCCTCCATCTTCTCATCGTTTGGAGAGAAGAAATTAGGTTTTGGTCTCTCTCAGGCTGGCTCTGCATTCTAAATGGGGACAGAGGGCGACTTTCTCCACGTTAAATAAAAACAGACACACAGACACTTGATACGGAAATGGTACGTGTCAGCTGTATAAACCACGATTCAAAATATTGAGAAATTTCCCTTCAATTTTTCTCACACAAAGGAATAACATCGGGCACATTTTAATATTTTGCTAATCACGATGCTCAGTGAGTGGAGTGTGGAAAGGGATTTTAAGAGGTTCTAAGAAAAGACTGATGAAGGCTTCAGGTCACTGAGTGACTCTGTGAGTCTTTGGAGAATAATGACGTTTCCCTCATTTTCCTGCTCTCCTTAAAAAAGGCACGTGGAGATCTTGCGTTCGTCGAGTTCCGTCTTTTGTCCCCGACACCATCGCCTGCCTTTTAATTCTCCGCGTGACTGATTCTAGAGCTGAGCGTCCCTTTTCGAAAGTGTAGACCTTCTTGACTTGGAAACCTCGGTCCTCAGGCCTCACGCGTTCCTAACTAAAAGGGGAAGGGGGTCGTGGAAACA
The DNA here is from genome assembly GCF_016906955.1 of Phacochoerus africanus. Classification (NCBI taxonomy): domain Eukaryota; kingdom Metazoa; phylum Chordata; class Mammalia; order Artiodactyla; family Suidae; genus Phacochoerus; species Phacochoerus africanus. The sequence goes on along the minus strand of NC_062559.1, from coordinate 17,312,063 downwards.
CTTTGCCGGGGGCTTGTACAGGCAGTGCCGGGGGAGAAGCCGGAGAGAGGACTTCTTTCCGGATAGGGCGGCGGCGCATGGACCTGGTGACTGGGCAGTTGAATAATCATGATGCCATCATTTTCCCGCATTTGGGCAAAATTGCGCACAGAGCGGTCTGACAGCGCCCGTTGGTCTAGACCATTTTTCTTTCTCGAAACCACTGCATTTGTCTCCTTTTACATGCAACTCATTTCAGAGGCAGATAACTTCCTTCTAAGGTACAGATGTGCCCCTTTTCAAAATCCTGGGGAAATTTCTCTTCAGCACTTCCTCTCCCATTCCTGGCAAAGTGTCCTGCCTATAACAGGCAGTCAATAAATACCTGTTGTGGCTGATGATGACGGGGAGTGAAATTGAGGAAGCCTTTCATGGGTTTATAATGGCGATGCTGTGCAATAGATGGGTGCGAGGGGTTGCCAGAAACATCTGACGATTTCCGCCACAGCCCCATCTCCCTGGGTGAGCCTTTGATTGAACGGTGATAAAGGTATCATTTTGCTGCATTAGGAGGAAAAGGTATATGGAGATTTGACACGCGTGGTGTTTCATAACTTTCTCTCCATCAAATAGCGACATTTGTCTTCTTTCATCTAAGGCTGAATCATTTCTGAAATGGAGACCCAAATTTTAAGGCATGGAACATTTCGAGTTAAACATCCTTGAGAAAGCCCGCTTCGTGTTTTCTTTCCTACCCAAGTGGGGAGCAAGAATATAGAAACCTGTTACCTTTGGATAATGGCCCTTTTGAGTCAGAGCGTGGGGAGGGCAGCTGCAGGAAGCTGGCTTGTTTTTGCTTTTGATTCATCGAAGGGCTGCAACTCAGATGGTAGAGCTGGCTGAGGGCGATGGTAGTGGGGAGCCAGAGGGTGGTTTGGGGGAGCAAGGATAAAGGAAAATTCTGCACAATGGCATATCCTGGATACCCATCACATGCCAGGCCGTGGAAATTCCAAGGTGACTGTACTCCCTGTCCCCAAGGAGCTCCTGGGTGAGTGAGGGACATGGACCAGGAAGGAAATGTTCACAGCACTGAGAGGTCCAAGGTGACACCGAAGGGAGTGCTGGACCGAGTGAAAGTACAGAGGACACGTGAGTTGGGAACGCTTCCCAGGGGAGGCGTGTTGCCATCACGTCTATAAGAGATGCTATGCGTTAGTGGCAAAGGTGGTATGGGCTGGATTGGGTGTTCCAGCAGAGGGAGAAACACGTGTAATGGAAAGAGGCAAAATGATTTTGGATCCAGGGAAAGGAGAGGTCCTGGAGAAGAGGAGATGGCTGAGGAGGAAGTTCGATGCAGAAGAGAAACGACAAAAGTAGAGAAGGAGCGCCTGTTGCACGGACCTCCATTCTGCTGTCAACTTACTGCCAGGCTGGGTCCTCCGCCCTCACGGCCCACGTTCAACCAGATACCAGGTCCTGCTGGCGTTAGCGCCACGATGCCTCTAGAACGCACCCTTACCCTCCTCTTCATCTTCACTGCCACGGCCTCCCACCTCATCTCTGGTCACTGGGGCCACAAAGAATGACAGCTTGAACACCAGACATGTTTATTTCTCTTCTGCAAGTAACTGCTGGGACAGCACAGCAGCTCTGTAGTGTGGACACGGGGGTCTTCTGCTGGGTCCTTGCTCTGTTGTTCCTGTGCTGTTGCCCTTGTTTGCATGGTCCTGTGTTTCTGCAGCCCAGTCAGTGGAAGACGCAAGAGAGGAAGGGAAGATGTGCTCCTTCCTTTAAAAGCATCACCTGGAATTTGTTTACATAGGTTCTGCTCACATCTCCCTAGCGATATGGTCCCACGAATCAGCAAGGAGAACTGGGAAATGTAGTTTTTATTTAGGGTCACCAAAGTCTAAGTGAAAATCCAAGGGTTCTGTTACCACAGATGAAGAGAAGCGTTATTGAGGGACAGCTGGTCAACCACCCTTTGGCTTGGCTCACCATTTGCAAAGCGCCAGACCTCCTCCTCCTCCCGCTGCCCTTGGGTGAAACTGCTCATCCATCAGCTTGTGACTCTGACCCTTTTCCTGCAGAGTCTTCCTCTTGGGGCCCCCAGGTTGTTCTCCTTGTAAGGGCGTGGTTCAGCACCCCACACCCTCTACTCTGTCGATTTTTGCCCACACCCACCTTCCCCAGCAGACTGATCTCCGTAGTCCCCACTGCTCCCAGCACTGCCTGCGAAAGCAGAGGTCACTGTCAGTTAAACTGAAGTGGGTTGAGCCGGGCCAACACGCCAGTGTCGCAGACCAGAGGAGCGGAGGCTCAGAAACAGGCATCCCAGAGTCTTGGAGTTGGTGCTCACAGCGGTGTCCTTGGGGCCAGGTCAGCCCTTCCTGAGGTCAGAGCCTTTGGTGGGCGAGGAGACCAGGCTGGTAGGCAGATGGCAGGAATGAGTTTCAGGCAGGGAGACCTGGGGCAAAGGCGTCATGGTGCAGGGCAAGCTCAAGTGTGTTAGGGGCAGGGCGCCAGCCCTGCAGAAGGAGCTGGACACTGAGCCAGGCAATCCCTGAGTGCTGGGGTCAGAAAGGAGGCGTCCTCATCTGAAGGAGGGGGGAAAGGGAATAGGAATGAGGGAAAGAGAGAGAGCCCCCCCCCCATCAGTCTGACCCTGGTGTACGGCCCGATGCAGCATCCTGTAGGAAGAGAGCAAAGCCTGGAGAGGTGATGGGAGGAGAGGCGATTTCTGCCTTTGGCTCCACAGGGATGTGGTCACACTACTGCAACCTGTCCACCAGAGGGCAGGAGAGACCCACGCATGAGGGTCGGACAGCAGGCCCTGCAGAGCTTCTGGAAGGTCCTTGGCCTTGGCTAGGGGGCTGGGAGGAGGTCAGGAGGAAGGGTGGGGAGGAAGAGCTAGGCTCGAGCCTTCTTTCCAAGAAAGATTCTCTAAACAGATGTTTCCCAGCCCTGGCTTTTACAGAGCCTGGCGGAAGTCATGACATGGGGTGGCCCATGCAGAGGATTTGTTTGGAAGGTGACCTCGGGCAGCACCACCCAGGACCTGGCTCTGAGCTTCTGGCTCAGGCCTCCTCATCTGTCCACTCTGCTTCCAGCCCATGGTTCAGAAACAGGGGCGATCTAGCCCCTCCCTCGGGCCTGGCTTGCTCCTGCGGAAGGACTTCAGGTTTGTGAGAGAAGCTTGTGTGGACAGAGCCCACATCCCCAGCTCCGCACCTCAGACCTCAGGACCTCAGTCAGACTCTTTCCCCACCCCTGGACTCAGCCGAGGACCCTGTCTTGCTATCCACCTGTGACAGTCAAGTGGGAGAGCCTTAGGCTGAAGTCTTAGGGTCAGGTTGGGCCCTCTTCTCATCCAGACTCAGTTTTTGCTGCTGAGAAGCAGAGATTTGCAAAGCAGCTCTTACCCAGCGCTGTTAGGAATCTGAAATGAGATTGTTGTACAAATGGTTTTCTGAACAGTGAAGTGATGCAGAAATGTGATTTTCTTATGTCATTGATCATCTGTTTCAGGTATAAAGTTTCTATGAGGACAAAGTTGGGGTCTTATCCATCCCTCTGCCTCTGTGGGTTTGATGGAAGCTGGTCGCCAAGGAAGGGATGGGCAGTCAGTGCCATCCCGGTCAGCATCGGCCCCTTATAGGACAGGGCGGGGTGGGGCAGTGGGTGAGGCTGAGGGGGGCTGCCCAGGCGTGACCTGTTCTGAGACCGTGGCTATTCCCAGGGCAGGGGTAAAGACTGCCGAGTCCACGCAGAGGTGGCACCTCCTGGGGAAGCTTTCCAGGAGCAGATTTGGCCCATCTGCAAACTGATGTAACCCCCCTGGGCCCAGGGCGGCAGGGAGGGGTCAGGGATGGCAGAAGTAGGCCAGGCAGGCAAGGATGAGGGCAGGGCTGGCAGGGGGCTGGGCTGCATCCTCTTCTGGGCACCTCCCCTTTCCAGTTGGTGAGAGCATTTGATTGCAGCTCTCGCTTGGGTGCCATAGCTCACAAGGGTCCTGGCTTCCTTAACTTGTCTTCCTTCTTCCTTGAGAGCAGACGAGTGTGGGGGTGTTCATAGGCTCCGACAAGTCCTATTTCCTTCCTAATAAATATTCCTCCTCTCTTCTCTAAGCACTAAAAAAAATCCAGAGAAAGAACAAGGCACCCATTTGTCACCTGCGCCTCCGTCCAGAGCAGGGGACAGGTTTTGCGGTTGCTTGTGGCTGCCTTGGAGAAGCGAGGATGAGGGATGTGCTTATTTCTTTTGGATCAGTTTAATCCTGCTTGGAAGGGCCAGCCCTGCCCTTGACCCTGGCTTGGTCATAGCTGGGGGAGGCGCAGGAGGAGGGGGAGGGCAGTACTGGGCAGTGGCTTGGCCAGGGGCCATCGGGGACCAGGCAGGAGCAGGGAGGAGAGGAGAGATTGAAGGTTGGGGACACTGACCAGGGGGCATTCTGCCCTCAGGGGAGAAGAGGAAGAAGCTTCCCAAACCAAAGAGGTGGTGGGCGCGCGGAGAGTCCACACCCTCGGGCTGCCTTTACCTGAGGACCTGGGCTTCTCCCTGGGGGTGGGGCCGGGCCGGTCACTTGTTACAGGAGCTTGATGTCAAGTAAGCAAACTACTTGAACTCCAGCCTCGCAGTGGCTGGCCCAGCGCGTGCCCGTGCTACGGGCTGTCTACCTGCCACGCTCGCCCAGGCGGGGGTGGGGGCCTCCATGCTCTAAGCTGCTTCTGTTTTCTGTGATCTTTGCTCACCCCTGTTTAATGTCCTTTTCAGCCCATTACAGAGAATACAGACGGTGGCCAGACCCAGCCTCATCCAGACCACACCTGGCCATCGCCAGATGACAAGCTGTGTGTGGCTTGGGGGTGCTGGGGCATGTGTTTTGTCAAGATAAGATTTTTTTTTCTCCTTTTTAGGGCTGAACCCACAGCATATGGAGGTTCCCAGGAAGGGGTCGAATTGGAGCTACAGCTGCCGGCATACACCACAGCCACAGCAACACCAGATCCGAGCCACGTCTGCAACCTACACCACAGCGCATGGCAATGTGGGATCCTTAACCCAACTGAGCGAGGCCAGGGATCGAACCCGCAACCTCATGGTTCCTAGTTGGATTTGTTTCTGCTGCACCATGATGGGAACTCTAGGATAAGATCCCCTCCTCAAAAAAGATTTTTTCTTCATTTTTAAAAAGTTTTATCGGGAGTTCCCGCCGTGGCGCAGTGGTTAACGAATCCGACTAGGAACCATGAGGTTGCAGGTTTGGTCCCTGCCTTTGCTCAGTGGGTTAACGATCCGGTGTTGCCGTGAGCTGTGGTGTAGGTTGCAGACGCGGCTCGGATCCCGCGTTGCTGTGGCTCTGGCGTAGGCTGGCAGCTACAGCTCCGATTTGACCCCTAGCCTGGGAACCTCCATATGCCGCAGGAGCGGCCCAAGAAATGGCAAAAAGACCAAAAAAAAAAAAAAAAGTTTTATTGAAGTGTAGCTGATACACAATGTGGTGAGCGTTTCTGCTGTGCGGACGGGATCTTGTGATTGCAGGTGCTCTGGGACATGTCACAGGGGCTCAGAAACACTTGTTCAACATTACCTGTCAGAGCCTTGGACAAGGATGGCGGACCCTGTGCCAGAGTCTCATTCCATGCCTGGCTGTGATGTGGGTGAGGGTCGCAACCCCTTGAGCCTCCGCTTTGCTCTCTGCAGGATGGAAGGAGCCCATCCCTACCTGGCTGTGCCCTTCAGCTTGTCCAGATTCCAGGTGAAGTTCCATGCATGTGTGTCTCTCTGGGTTCCGTGAAGGATGGTGTAAATGGAGTTGTGGTTTGCAACCTACAGCACAGCTCACAGTAATGCCAGACCCTTAACCCACTGAGCGAGGCCAGGGATGGACCCCGCAACCTCATGGTTCCTAGTTGGGTTTGTTTATGCTGTGCTGTGATGGGAACTCTAGGATAAGAGAGTTGGAGGGGAGGTTGGCGAGCTCCTATGTCTCTGCTCTCCTTCTGCCTCTCATTTTCTGTGCTGCCGGTCTCCGATTTGCAAGCTGGCCCATCTTCCTGGATGTGGTGGTCCCAAAGTCCCAGTGGGAGCCGCCAGTGCAGCGTGCTCCCTGTGTGAAGCTGAGTGGAGGAAGAGAGTTAGTTTGCCCTTCTAGCCGGTGCTGTCTTCTTTGACATCAGCCTGGAATATTCTGGAAGCTGCCAGCTGGGGGCAGTAGCACCTCACACCGTGACCCCTTCCCTGTGCTTCCTCTCGGAGGCCAGAAGGCCACCTCCGTGAGCGGTGGGTGTGTGTGGCAGGCCAGTCAGGAGTGAGTGGCTGAGCTGGCTGCCTGTGATGGATTAGGATTTAGCTGAGAGCCTGGTGTGGCAGGGCCAGTTCGAGGGCCAGGCCTGGCAACAAGCGCTGACTTTCTTTGGGAGCAGAGACTTGGGGGGTGATGTCTTGGATGATGCTCACCAGAGGTGGGGCCCCCAATGCTGTCCTCAGGGACTGCTTTTGTCCACTGAGCCTCCTGTTCCAAGGGAGGGGCTGCAGAGGGGGCTCAGCTGAGCGTGGAGGACAGGATGGGGAGGGGGCACGTGGGTCACCTAGCCGGGCCCTCTAGACTTTGTGCTGAGCCCAGGTGGTGACAATAGCAAGGGTGCACCCACCCCTGCAGGCCTTGAGGCAGGTCCCCTGGCCTGAACCCCTGAGCCCTGCACAGACCCCTGCCCTCAGCTCCCCTCCTGACATGAATCCCGGCTCCTGCCGGCCCTGCTTCTGGAGGCCTGGCTCCTGCACTCAGCCGTCCCCCCTCTGGATTCCTGGTGCTGCTGACCTGAGACTGAAGCTGGGTACCAGTTATCCCCCTCGCCCAGCATCTGGATGACATCATTAGATGATGCTTATGGACCGCTGGGGACTTGGCCCAGGGTTTCCGGAGACTGACAGCCCCAAGAAAAGACAGAATAATAACACAGATCTCGTGTTTCTGTGGTGTTTTGTCCAGAGGGAGTTTTTGAGGGCACGAGGGTGGGCTGGAGCGGGGCGATGGTGGTGGTGGTTTAAAGCAGGGGGAGTGTCATTATTTCCCCAGTGTCATTGCTTCTTCCTCCATCTGAAATGAGAGCCAGTCACGCTCTGAGCCGGGGCAGTGACCTGACTTCCCCGTGGGTGATGGCGGGATCTCCCTCAAAGGACCCATCTTCCCTGAAAGCAGGAATCGTGTATCGTCTTCTCCCCTGAGAAACACCCCGTACCACAGAACATTCTGGAGTGAGCATGTTGGGGTGCCTTGTCTTCTCCCCCTATGCTTTCCAGGGGCATCCATTCACTCTCTCGTTGGTGGATTGGTATTTCTTGAGCACCAGCTACACACCAGACTCTTGGTTCTTTTTTCAGTTGGGGAGGGGGATTGACATCCCTTTCAGGCTTTGTGCATCGTCTCCCCCCTCCCTCTTCAAATGAGACCAGCTGTGGCTCCAGATGTGGGAAGGGGGGTGAGCAGGACAGAGCCAGGGGACGGAGCTGGGCATGTGTGTGGCAAGGTGGAACTGGGAGCAGGGAGAGAAGAAATGGCAGATCTGGGGCAGAAGAGGATGGATCAGGGTAGGAGGCAGGACAGAGGGGGGTAGGACACCAGAGGGATGGGTTGGCTGATCTGGGGACAGGGAGAGGGAAGGAGACAGGGACAGGGAGGAGGGGGCATGTCTGGGGGGAGAGGCAGTGGGGATAGGGGATGGGGGTGGGGCGAGAGGATGGCGTGGTCTCAGGAGAGAGTTTGTGGTTCAGGTTTGGGACTGGAATCTGAGCAGGGGGTGATAGGGCACCGTTCCGACCAAAGTCCCGGGGACCCGGAGGTCACCGCTACAAGCCGCAGAGCTGGCCATGGTATCTGGCAGCCAGCCTGTTGGTGTGCAGGGACAGGTGACCTAGTGCTCTGGGAATGAGGTCATCAACGAGCAAAGCCCCTGCCGTCATGGGGCTCCCCGCTGAGTGGACAGAACCCGAGGCTGCCGGAGTGGAGCGAGTGGAGAGCTGGGGAAGGAAGGGAGCTTTATCTCCCGGCCCCTCCCTGCTCCAAGCAGAGCTGCCCCACGGCCCCTGCCCTGCGCTCCTCAGGCCGGCTGGCTCCCCTGCCTTTCGTCTGAGTTTCAGAACACACTAGCCTTGCGTCCCTTTTCTGAGCATTCTCCTGGTTGACAGAGACTCGTTTAATGAGTGAAGGTGTTAAAGACTCTTAAGGACTCAACAGACAGTGCCTTCCAGGTAGTGTTCATTCTCCAGAAGCATGAATAGCTTCAGGCAACATCGTAGGTAAAGCAGGACCCCAGGCGGCCGGGAGGGGTGGTGGGAAGATAGTGCGGGAAGTCTGGACTCAAGCTACACTGAACCCCACCCTGTAGACGGATGGCCGGGCCTCCCGCTTGAAAGACCAGTTCCTTGCCTGTGCACCAGTGCCCTGGTTTTAGGATCTCCAAGGAAATCTCCAAGGAAGCGGGAACCGCTGTTAGGAACCTTAGGACCACTCTTCTTCATTTTTGCTTGTTTGTTTGTTTGTTCATTCGTTTGTTTGTTTTTTGGTCTTTTTGTCTTTTTCTTAGGGCCGCACCTGTGGCATATGGAGGTTCCCAGGCTAGGGGTCCAGTTGGAGCTGTAGCCGCCGGACTACACAGCAACGTGGGATCTGAGCTGCATCTGCGACCTACACCACAGCTCACAGCAACGCCGGATCCTTAACCCACTGAGCAAGGCCAGAGATCAAACCTGCTTCCTCATGGATGCTAGTCGGGTTTGCTAACCGCTGAGCCACAATGGGAACTCCTAGGACCACTCTTGTAAGGTTCCTAATAGCCACACGGATGCCCCTGATGCCCAATCGGCCCTTCTCCCTCCCCCTCCCCCCCCAGTCCTGGTGGAGGTGGACAGCAGCTGAGCTTTTTTCTTTATTTTGTGAAGGTTCTTTCTGAGTCTTTTAGCTCTTTCCTCCTCAGGTTCAAAGAAAATCAGGTGCCTTTAACCTTTCTTCAAGCATCTTTCTCTTTAATCCCTAATCATTTTTGCAATTTCTATCTGCAAATCTTTTCCATTTCTTGCTTCTCAAGTGAAACCTTAAATTGGGCACATTAGGAGTTCGGGGACACAAATGCGGGTTATTGCTTCTTGCTTCTCATTTAATATTCCAACATAATAATGATAAAAAGTGAATGTTTTCATTTTCCCCTCTGTACCAGCCTGTTTGCAGGGCTTCTTGTATGTATCTTAACTTAATCTTCATAACAACAAGCTTGAGGAAGGCATTATTATCCCATTTTTATAGAAGAGAAAAATTAGGCTCAGAGAAGTTAAGTCATCTGTCCAAAGTCACACAGCTTGTTGATGTAAGAACCAGGTGGGGGTTAGGGGAGGGAGCCACAGCTGACTTTTGTAAACATGGAATTTAAGTCTAATTTAAAAAATCCTAATAATTCATGCAACTATTTTGTATTGTGCTTTATACAAGACTGACGTTTGCTTTAATGTAAGAATAACACCTTTTATTTCAATGAAGCTTGGGGTAGACTTGATGCTCCGGGGAGTCATGCCATGTCTGGGCTGTGGCCTCAGGTCCCCAGGGCACAGCCCCAGGCACCCCTGGGCTTCACACACCTCGGGGAAATTTCCATTCTCTGAGTTCTGAAACCCCTCTTGCAGCATGACCACAGAGCTGGGCAGCTTTGTAGGCATCGTTTCTCCTGGAGCTCCAGTTCCTCAGCTTCTAAGGTGGGAACAATGTGGTTCTTAGAGTTGTTTTGAAGAGAATGTGACATAATAGACACGCAGTGTTCTGCGACGTGCAAAACACGACCTTCTTGGTGAACGTTTACATTTTGACATCAGGAGGCCATTTGAGCCACACAGAGCCTCTGATTTATTCTGGCCCTAGATTTATTTTACTGCCGCTCCACAGATCTATTTAACGTCGAGTTTCTATTTAGCGCCATCTCCATTTCCCAGGGTGCTCATGAAGTCTGTGTTTCCCTGACTTGATTTCTCTGCCTGATTAATAGAATTTCCCTCCAAGTGAGGAGAAGGGGGGCACGGGTGGCTACGGGGCAGGGGGGCGTCCCCACCCATGAAAGAGGACGGGCCCTGGGGCCGTAGCAGCCCCTGGAGTTGGAACTTTGATGGAACGCCCACCCTACCTGAACATCAGCATCTTTCCAGTACCAGATGGAGTGTGCCGCACTGGGATGCTGCTTACAGAAACAAGGGATGCAACAGTCAGCCGATATTTATGCAGTACCTGCTCTGAGCCAGTGTTCTAGGGCTTGAGAGACGTCAGAGAGCCCAGCAAGGAGTCTGCCTTCGGGAGCTTGGATTCCAGTGTGTATGCTAGGTGTGATCATAAGTAAAGGTATGAATAAGGAAATTGTAGAGTCTGTTAGAAAGAGAGAAGTGAGCTGGAGAAAGGAGAGAATAGGAGTTTCCCTTGTGGCTTAGCCGCTTAAGAATCCCACTAGTAGCCATGAGGATACAGGTTTGATCCCTGGCCTTGCTCAGTGGGTTAAAGGACCCAGTGTTGCCGTGAGCTGTGGTGTAGGTCACAGACATGGCTTGGATCCTGCGTTGCTGTGGCAGTGGCGCAGGTCGACAGCTACAGCTTTGATTTGACCCCAAGCCTGGGTAACTAACATATGCCTGGGTATGGCCCTAAAAAGGCAAAAAAAAAAAAAAAAAAAAAGAAAGAAAGAAAGAAAAGGAGAGAGTAATCAGAATGAGAGGCAACAGGAGTGCCTGGGTTCCAGTTGTCAGTGGGGGTCAGGACGAGCCTTCCTGGGAGAGTGAGATTTGCACATCCTCCTTCAGGTCTCCATCTGGAGTCAGCCAAACGGATGTCAGAGGGAAGGGTGGAAGGACCAGAAGCGCAGAGGCATTAAGGTGGGATTAGGCCAGGCATGTCTGAGGAGTATCAGAGTGGTTGGTGTGGCTGGAGTGGACACAAGGAGAAGAAGAGCAGGAGACAAGGTCCGAGAGGACCAGGGGAAGGCAGCTACATCTAGAGCCTTCTCAGCTTGTCCTTTAAGTGAGCCGGGAAACTTCTCAGGGTTTTAGGCAGAGAAATGACATCATGTGACATCTTTCCAGCTTAGGGTCCACCAACCTCCCCCCAATTCCACACAAGTTTCCTGGCTCAAATTCATAGGTTCTGGGAGGCAGAGGCAGAAAGTAGTTCTGTTGGAACCACCTAGGCTGAGAGTGGGGAGAGGTGGCTCCTGAGGGGAGAGTCAGATGAGCTATTGACCACCCCATGGGGAGGGAGAGTGGCTTCTTGGAGGACAGAAACATGGACTGTCCACCACCCTCCTGAATTCACTGGTGGTGGAAATAGGACCTGGGCATGAATAACATTCCATTAAAGGGCTCTGGGAGTTCAGAGAAGGATGAGAGAAATACATCATCTAAGGATTTCAGGTTTTATTGTGGGGGATGTCATTTACTCTGGGACTTAGATAATGGGGTTTGGATAGGTGGGTATAAAAGAAGAGGGACCCTGCATGCTAGAGTAGTGTGCTGGAGTAGGAAAACAGAGCGACAAGCAATTAAAATGGGGCAGCAAGCAATGGTGACTGGTTCTACTTTATTGGATTGTAGGCTGTAGGAGGGGAACAGTGGAAAGGTAGGCTGATTCAAGAGGTCCTCAAATACCATTTTGGATGCTATGAGGAAATAGGTATAGCGTTACTATTCTGTGTTTAAAAGGTCAGGGCTCCACTTGTTAGAATTCTAGAACTACTTGGTAAGGAGAGAGACAGAATTTAAGAACAATTCGAGAGAAATGGATAGAGCTGAGGCTCTTATGTATAGAAAGATAATTGTGCAGTTTCTTGGGCTTCAAGCAATCCAGTCAGCGCAAGAAACAAGACCACGTGACCAAAAACATGGAGAAAAAAGAGATAATAAACTCAAAGAAGAGATACAGATCTTAGGATGAGTAGATGTGAACTTAAAAAAAGAATTGACATCTTTAGAAGATACATGAGAAGATGGAGAATTTCACCAGAGAACTGGAATCTACAAACAGAAAGGGGGAAAATTCTAGAACTGAAAAATACAACATAATATGGGTTTAAGAGTACATTTAATGCACCTGAAGAGACAAATGATCTAAAAGACAGAAGAAAATATCCAGTCTAAAGAAAAAAAATGTAAAATTCAGAAAGGAGTATAAGAGAAAGAACATGATGGAAAGTTCCAACACATACACACTGGGAATCCCAGAAAGAGAGGAGAGACATAATGGGACAGAAACAATATCTGAAGAAATAATAACCAGGAATTTTATGAAAGTGATGAAAGACGTCAAGCTATGGGCCCAAGAAGCACCATGAACCTCAAGCAGAATAGATGCAAAGCAAACCATATGTCTAGGCTCTCTGGAGTAAAACGGCCAGAAACAAAAGACAAAGAGAAAAAATCTTAAAGGGAGTAAAAAGGAAAATATATAGTGACAAGCCCCACAGCTGGCTTCTCAGAAATGATGGGAGCCAGAAGACAATGAATGTTACCTCTAAGGTGCTAAAAGAGAATAATTGCTAATTGAGAATTTGATACCCACTGATGATACCCTTCAAAAGCTGGGATGAAATAAAGCATCTTTGGGCAAACAAAAACAGAAAGAATTCTTCACTAGCAGACCTATCCTAAAGGGAATATTAAAAAAAGGTTCTTTGGACAGAAGGAAAAGGCTTCCAGAGGGAGGCACAGGGATCCGGAAGGAATGAAGAGTGAGGAACGTGTGTGGATAAATCAATCTGTGTGAGTGCTGACCGCATAAAACAGTAACAAGAGTTACTTTTTATGAAGTGTGTATTATGTTGCAGGCACTATTTTATTTATTCTTCACAACAATTCTGTGAGTTTGGTTCCCATTTCACCAAAGAGGATATAGAGATGGCACGTAAGCATGTGAAAAAAAAAGTTCAACATCAGTAGTTGTTAGGAAACGCAGTTGAGACCATGATGCAATATCACATCAGGGCATCTAAAGCAAAAAATGATGACAATGTCAGATGCTGCTGAGGGTGTGGAGAACCTGGGCCTCCATACAGTGCTGATGAGAAAGGAAAATGGCCACTCTGGAATATCATTTGACAACTTCTTTAAAAATGTAAGTGTACACTTACTGGGAGTTCCCTGTGGCACAGTGGGTTAAGAATCCGGTGTTGTCACTGTAGTGGCTTGGGTTGCTGCTGTGGTAAGGGTTCGATTTCTGGCCTGGGAATTTCCGAATGCCGCAGGTGCAGCCAGGAAGAAAAAAGTATACACTTACCATATAATCCAGCAATTACACTCCTAGGCATTTACCCCAGAGAAATGAAAAACTTATGTCCACTCAAACCATCTACATGACTGCTTATAGCAGCTTGTTATAGCCCGAAGCTGGAAACCACCAAAATACGTTGCAATTGGCTTATGGTTAAATGAACTATGGTACATTTATGCAATGGAATAGTACTCAAGACTGAAAAGGAACTATTCATACAGCAACTTGGGTGGATCTCAGGGGCATTATTTTGAGTGAAAAGCCAATCTCAAAAGGTATATGTGTGTAACATTTCAAAGTGACAGAAGTAGGATCTCTGAGAACAAAGTAATGATCGCCAGGGGTTAGGGATGGTGGGGGTTAGGGTGGGGAGGGAAAGTGTGATTCTCACCGGGTAGGGTGAGGGAGGGCTTTGTGATGATATTATAGTTCTGTTTCTTGATTACAGTGGTGGTTACATGAATCTACAATCTGGTAAGTAGACACAGAACTGTAACACACATTTACATTAGTATCAATATTCTTATGTTGGGATTGTACTATGGCTGTATAACATGTAACCATTGGGGAAAACTGAGGGTAGACTACAGGGGACCCCTCTATACCATATTTGCAACTTCCTGTGAATCTGCAGTTATTTCTAAATTAAGAGTTAAAAAAAAAACAAAGCTGGAGTTCCCTGGTAGCTCAGTGGGTTAAGGATCCAACATTGTCACTGCTGTGGCTCAGGTTGCTGCTATGGCTTGGGTTGTTGCTGTGGCTCGGGTTTGATTCCTGGCTTGGGAACTTCTGCATACTGTGGATGTGGCCGGAAAAAAAAAAGTTAAAAAAATAGAAAAAAACAAAGCTAAAAAGTATTTCAGTCATACTAAAAGATAAAGAAAACAACACACACACACATGCAAACACTGTGTGCCCGCTACCAAGCATTTAAAAAAAATTACGAAACTCCCTGCGTATACCCTCTACTCTTTTCATGTCCTTAAAATAACCTCTGTCCTAATTTTGATGATTATCATCCTCATATTTTTACTTCCACTATAAATGTATGTGCTCTTAAGTAATGTGTAGTATCGTTTTACATAACTTAGAACTATATATAAGTGGTTTATGCTATGAATCTGTGCTTATCCTATAACTTGCCTTTTTTTTCACTTGAAATTCATTTTTTTGAGATTTGTCAAATCCATATACGTCACTTTAGTTTAATCATTTAAAATGGTGTGGTGTTCTGCTGAATTAAATTGCCACAATTCTTTGTTTGATGGACATTTAGAGTAGTTCTAATTTTTCCTTATTGTAGCCAATACTACAATAATCATTTTTATAAAAGTCTTCTTGAGCATATGAAGAAGAGTTTTAGGGATGTATTTTGGAGTAGAATTGCTGGGCCTGAGGTTATATGCATCTTCAGCAGAACTAGGTATTGCCCAATTGCCCTTCAGAATGATTTTCCTAAGACCATAAGAGAATTCCTATCATGCTGCACCTTTGCCAGCATCCAGTAGTGTCACAATTTATGCCAATCTCATGAGTATGAAATTCAGTTATAAGGTGGTTGGAATTTTTTCCCTTGTCCTCTGGTGTTGCTGAGCATTTAAAAATAGGCTTTTTGAACATTTTGGCGTATTCTTTAATGGATCGCTATTCGTAGTCTTTGTCTATTTGTCTATTAGGTGGTTTGTCTTACTATTCATGGAATTCCTTTTATATTATTGATGGAATTTCTGTACTGTTTATGTGCATTGCAAGTAACCTTTCTTTGACTTGTTTGTTCTCTGAAGGCCCCCCCCCAAAAGTTTAAATTTTAGCCTGGTTGATGTTTTCAGTCTTTAACTGCCTGTGCTTTTTGTATCTTGCTAAGAAGTTTCTTTCCAGCCTAAAGGTTACAAGATGTTTTCCCATAGTTTAAATGTTTCTGAGTTTTGAAGTTTTGCTTTTCACATATAGGTCTTAGGCCACTTGCAACAGATCTTCTGTGTAAGATATGAGGTAGCAACCAAATCAATTGTATTTCCTCACAGATAATTGTTCCAGGACCATTTATTGAATAGTCCATTCTTAACCCTGCTAATCTGCAGTGCTACTTTTGTCATGTATCAAATTATTTTTATATGCAAATTAGTCTCTCTTTGGACCCTGGATTCCCCCTAATTAATGTTTTTCTCTAAACTAACATTGTCTTGGTTGCTATAACCTTATTCATAGTCTTGATTTCTACCCACTTGGTTTCTTTTTTTCAAATGGTCTTGACTATTCTTGGTTATTTACTTTTCCCAGAAGTGATCAGTTTCTATAAACTTTCGTTTGGAATTTCCCTAAATTATACTTTTGTTTGGGGAAAATCAATACCTGTATGTTATTTAGTCTTTTCAGTTTTTTAGAACATCTTTAATGACATGAAATAGTGTTTTATAATTTATCTATAAGGCTCTTGTGTACCTATTGTTAGATTTAGTCTTAAGATACTTTATAGTTTCATTTGCTATTGTAAGTTGTATTTTTGAAATTAAATGTTCCAGCTGTTGGATGTTGAGTATAGGATTATGATTGATGTTTGTGTAATTTTATGTCCCACAACTATGCTTAACTCTCCTATTAACTTTAATTATTTTGAAATAGTCTTGGACTTTCTATATGGAAATCGTATTATTTGCAAATAACTAAACTTCTAGTAAAATGCTCAACAGAGACAATGAAAATAGTATTCTTACCTTGTTCCTGATTTTAAAAAGGAATATTTCTATTTCACCATAAGTGCAATGTTTGATAAAGTTTTTGGTGGCTGTTAAGAAGATCCCTTCCGTTTCTAGTTTAATAAGATTTTTGAAGTACCTGGAGTTCCTGTTGTGGCTCAGCAGCAGTGAGCCCCACTAGTATCCACTGAGGATGCAGGTTCATTCCCTGGCCTTGCCCAGTGGGTTAAGGTTCCGGAATTGCTGTGAGCTGTGGCGTAGGTCGCAGACACGGCTCGGATCTGGCGTTGCTGTGGCTCTGGCGTAGGCTGGCAGCTGCAGCTCCAATTCGACCCCTAGCCTGTGAACTTCCATATGCCATGGGCATGGCCCTAAAAGAAAAAATATTACAAAAAAACCCCCATTTTTTGAAGTACCTAATACTTTTCTAATCAAAAGATTATGTGCTTTTTCTGCCTTCTCTCAATGTGATTTATTATGTTGGTAGACATTCCAGTATTGAATTTTCCCTGCCTTTGTGAGACAGATCTCATATGGCTGTGATGTATTATGATTTTAAACATTATTTGATTCAGTTGTTAAAATTTTATTTGACATTTTTACATCTCTTTTCATGAATGACTTTAGCCTGAAATGTTTCTTTCTTGTATTATCCTTGTTTGGTTTTGGAATCAAAGTTTTGGAAGCCTCGTAAGTTGGTGAGTTTTACTCCTTTCTCCTTTTCAGAATCTTTTGAATGAAGTTGAAAGTATTTATTTCTTGAGGGTTTGGTAGAATATACTTAAAAGACAATCTAGCCCAGGGATTTACCTACCCTCGAAGTGGGTTTTAACCACTGATTTAATTACTTTAACAATTAGCGTGCGTTCTGGTTTTTTTGGGGGGTGAGTTTTTAAAAGTTTTTCTAGGAAATTGTTCATTTTATTTAGGCTTTCGATTTTGTGGTTACACATTTTTTTATCCTCTTTTCTTACCTAATATATGCATTTAAGGCTAGAAATATTCCTCTGGCACAGTTTCCAGAAATTTTGATCTATAGTGTTGTCGTTGTCAGAGTTTTTCACTTCAATTTATTTTACTTAAAATGTTTTCTTTTTTCAGCTTTATTGAGGTATAATTGACAAAATTGGAATATTTAATATATGGATGCATTGTGAAAGGATTCCTACATTTGAGTTAATTACTGTATCTATCACTTCATGTATTTATCTTTTTTTGTGTGTGAGAATCCTTAAGTTCTACTCTCTTAGCAAATTACACAATGCAGTATTATCATCATCTTGCTATCCATTAGCTCTTCAGACCTTACTCATGTTATAACTGAAAGTTTGTGCCCTTTTACCCAGGCTCTTCTTGTTTCCCACAGCCTCCTATACCCTGTGACCTCAACTCTCTGATGGGCTCAACAAAAACAATCAATTTTCAGATTGTTTGGTGAGTTTTTGATCGTAAGTGTGGAAATGATGCTTTTTCCAACTTTCTGTATCCTAGGCAAAAGTCTAAGGTTCTTCAATTTTTTTCTCTGTACACAGTTTATATCTCGATCCCATTTTTCCATGGAGTTACTTCCTGCTAGTGTATCTTCTACGTTACAAATTCCCTCTTCAGATTGTCTAAACTGCTGTTAAATCCATCCACTGAGTTTTTAATTCTAATTTATCTTTAATTCTAGGATTACAATTTGGTTCTTTCTCAAAACTACTTGGTCACTTGACAAATAGTTTTCTGTTAACCTGTAGATCATTTCAAGCTTGCCTTTTATTTAATTAAAGAGTACGTATTTCTTTTATAATGTTAACAGTACAATTTCAGTATACAAAGCCTTTGCAGGTCTGTTTCTGCTGCATATTGTTTTTGCTTATTTTTGTTCATGGTGCCTTGCTCCCTTGTGTACTTGGTTATTTTTTACTATAAGCTGCAGCATTTTTATGGGTAATTATTTGTGGGGATAAAGGCCCATTTTTGCAGATAGGATTTTATTTACTTTTTCATATGCTTGTGGGTTCTACTGGTATTAACCTATTTAAGCTGAAATAATCGTTTGAGGTTATTTAGACCATTCAAGTGGGATGAAAATCCGACTTGTGGTTACAGTCTTTCAGTGATAGAATTTATTATTTTTCTTCTGCTTTCCTTTGTGCCAAAGCAACTTTTCTTGTCGTCCCTGGGAATGTGAGGGTGGGCCGGGCTTACCTGTGCTTATCTTCAAGGTATAACCTTTTGGGTTCCCAAGCTTATGGGAAGAGGTTCACTCTTGGACTTCTCATGTTGGAGAGGTCTTGGGCTTTGTCTTTTATCTTCTAAGCCTTGTGAACCTGAGCAGACTTTTAAAGTTCTCTTACTTTGGCAGATACCTTCAGGACAAATGTAACTTCAGGATCCTTTTTCTTTCTTTCTTTTTTTTTTGTCTTTTTGCCATTTCTTGGGCCGCTCCCACGGCATATGGAGGTTCCCAGGCTAGGGGTCGAATTGGAGCTGTAGCTGCCAGCCTACGCCAGAGCCACAACAACGCAGGATCCGAGCCGCATCTGCAACCTACACCACAGCTCACGGCAACGCCGGATCGTTAACCCACTGAGCAAGGGCAGGGATCGAACCTGCAACCTCATGGTTCCTAGTCGGATTCGTTAACCACTGCGCCACGATGGGAACTCCCCTTTTTATTTCTTTTTAGGGCTGCACCCATGGCATGTGGAGGTTCTCAGGCTAGGGGTCGAATTGGGGCTGCACCTGCTGGCCTACACCACAGCCACAACAACGCAGGATCTGAGCCACGTCTGTGACGTACACCGAGGCTCACAGCAACACCAGATTCCTGACCCTGCTGAGCAAGGCCATGGATCCTAGTTGGATCCGTTTCTGCTGTGCCATGATGGGAACTCCCAATTTCATGATTCTTAATTCCCTTTGTTGCATAGATTTTGACCTGATCATTCCTTAGTTGTCAGCTCTTTGAGATTTTTAAAGAAAATTGAAAAAAAAAAGCTATCTGACATCTACTTTTTTTCTTTTTCAAAGGAAAATCTATCTAATGGTCCTGCAAGTTCTTATACTGGAAACATTAGATTTTATTGAGTTTTACCATTTAATGACTGCAGAATTTATTTATAGAAATTCTACACCATTTAAAAATTATTTCTTTTCTTATTTTTGACACTTTATTTTATATTATAAATGGATTTGAATTTTTGACTTTATAGCCGGTATCGAACAATTCTATGAACTAAAACTCTTGTGGTTTGTTGTTTCCAGTGATTTCTGTTTATTCTGTCTGTTTCCTCATGTGTTTTGTAACTCGGGCTGATCTGCTTTTATGTAATGGACCTTTATTAGTGGTATTCTGTGCACTGTACATAGCGTGTATCCTTCTAGAGATGGTTAACTTTTTTCTCTTTCTTTCTTTTTTAGCAGCACCCACAGCATATGGAAGTTCCTGGGCCAGAGATTGAATCCAAGCTGCAGCCATGACCTACACCACAGCTGCAGCAATGAGGGATCCTTAACCCACTGCACTGGGCCAGGATTGAATGTGTACCTCAGTAGTGACCTGAGCTGCTGCAGAGACAATGCTGGGTCCTTCATTCCCTGTGCCACAGCGGGAACTCTGGTTTACATTTGTTTCTATCTCAGTGCGTTGCTGAAAGGGGCCATTTCTATGTGACTTTCTCAGGTGGGAAGTTCTGAGACTATGCAGAGAGTGGAAGGCAGGCCTGTGGTTTTGCATTTTTAAGAAGACATGTTTTGGCTACCCACTCCCCAGGCCCTGACTGATGGGCTTCTGTGCCACTTTCCTTTGACAGTGCCAGGTTTTTCAATTTTTTTCTTTTTCTTTGTTCATTGTTGCACAAAGACCATAGCCCTCAAAGGGTTATGGTTTTTCAGATGTCATTCTCCATTTCATCCTGGTCCATGGCTTTGTCTCTTGTATCTAGATAGCTATTCAAGACCAAGCTTCTTTAGTTTTCTTTCTTTCTTTTTCTTCTTTGGCCAAACCGTGGCAAATGGAGTTTCCCGCCCAGGGATCAGATCCAAGCCACCGTTGGCAACACCAGATTCTTTTTTTTTTGTCTTTTTTTTTTTTTTTTCTATTTCTTTGGGCCGCTTCTGCGGCATATGGAGGTTCCCAGGCTAGGGGTCGAATCGGAGCTGTAGCCACCGGCCTACGCCAGAGCCACAGCAATGCGGGATCCGAGCCACGTCTGCAACCTACACCACAGCTCACGGCAACGCCGGATCGTTAACCCACTGAGCAAGGGCAGGGACCGAACTGGCAACCTCATGGTTCCCAGTCGGATTCGTTAACCACTGCGCCATGATGGGAACTCCCGCAACACCAGATTCTTAACCCACTGTGCCAGGCGGAGGATCAAACCTGTGTCCCAGCACTCCAGAGACACCGACAATCCCGTTGTGCCACAGCGGAAGCTTAGTTTTCTTTTAATCAAGACCGGAAAGTGTTCCGCGTACAGCCACAGCCTCAGCACCACTTCCCACTCTGGTTTTCAGCTTCCTCTTTTTTTTTCCCCGCTAAAGATTTCACTTGCTTTCTTTTTTTTTAACAAAAAATTTATTATAGTTGATTTACAGTATTCGGTCAATTTTTGCTGTAAGCAGAGTGACCCAGCCATACATGTGTATACATTCTTTTTCTCATATTATCTTCCATCACGTTCTGTCACAAGTGATTGGCTGTAGTTCCCTGGGCAGGACCTTGTTGTTTACCTATTCTCAATGTAATAATGGTTTGCAACGACCCACCCCAAACTCCCTGTCCATCGATTTCCCTTGCTTTCTTAGGAGTTAGCTAAGCATTTAAAGGGTGTTTGTTTTCTTTTATCCAGCATTTCTAAGTAGTTAGTTAACAGGCTTTTCGGCTGTCTTATCTGCCACATTGCTGGAAACTGAGGTTAATTCAGTCGTTTTTAGGGGAGCATCTCCGTGGTATCCAATATCTGATTTGAATGCTTTTTTAAAAAAGTTGCGACTGATATTTTTGAAGGTTGAAAATAGTGAAGGCAAGGAGCTCATTATGTTTATCTTTCCATTTCTCGTGCCTGGACACAAAGTACCGATGAGTGTTTCAAAAATGAGGCGTTAGGGAGTTTACCTAGAGCATATCATTTGCTGTTCTTTCAAGGTTGTGCTTACTTCTAAATGTAGATAAATAAAGTGCCTCAGACGATCTAAAAATTGTTCTCAAGCAGGTATCTGATTAGAGTGCTTTTATTTGTTCACAAAGAAGTTTCTTCTGACTTTGTGTTAAAACTTTCCCTCCATCCAAACTAATATTGGCATATAGGTTAAAAAAAAAATAATCAGGTGGCTAGCAAGGCTATTTCTCTCTGGCTAGCAAGGCTATTTCTCTCTATTTTGTTTATTTCTTTCCTGGACCAAGTCTCCATGTGGACATTTAAAAAATTTTTTATTGAAGTATAGTTGATTTACAATGTCATAATAATTTCTGCTGTACAGCAAAATGATTCAGTTATACATATACATCTATTGTTTTTCAGATCCTTTTCCATGTAGACTCTCACAGAATATTGGGTAGAGTTCCCTGTGCTTATAGCAGTTACCATTTTTTTTTTCTTTTTCTTTTTTAAAGCCCGCATCTGTGGCATATGGAAGTTCCTGGGCTAGGGGTTGAATCAGAGCCACAGCTGCCAGCCTCCAACCACCACAGCCATAGCTACATCAGATCTGAACCGCATCTGCAACTTATGCTGCAGGTTGTGGCAACTCTGGATCCTTAACCCACTGAGCAAGGCCGGGGATAGAAGCTGCATCCTTATGGATGCTATGTTGGGTTCTTAACCCACTGAGCCACAACGGAAATTCCAGAAGGTCCCATTTTTATTCCATAATTGTTCATAGATTGGATATGTTCCAGTTCAGCATGATTATGGCAAACAGTTGTTTTTTTAAAAATTTTAATGGGGTATTTTAATTTATATCTATCTATCTATCTATCTATCCATATATATATCTCCATTCTTTTCCAGATTCTTTTCCATATAGGCGATCACAGAGTAGTCAGTAGATTTCCATGTGCTATACAGTAAGTCCTTGTTATGTACCAATATTGTATACCATGGAGTTCCCATCATGGCTCAGTGGAAACTAATCTGACTAGTATTCATGAGGACACAGGTTTGATACCTGGTCTTGCTCAGTGGGTTAAGGATCCTATGTGGCTGTGGCTGTGGTGTAGGCTGGTGGCTATAGCTCTGATTTGACCCCTAGCCTGGGAACCTCAATTTGCTGCACCCTAAAAAGCAAAAAAAAAAAAAATTGTATATTGTAATGTGTATATGCCAATCCCAACCTCCCAGTTTGTCGCTCCCTTCAGTGTTTCCCCTTTGGTACAGTATCAGTAAAGATGCTCCCCCCCGCCCCCTCGCCCATGTGTTCACTTGTTTGAACCCACGCATGTACACACAGGGTATATTAGACAAGTGCTACCCCTTTGGAAAAGTAATGGCAGCTGTGTTTAGACCCAGAGGGAAGGCATTGCTGGGTACCCCGGCTTTGGGAAACAGGCACTTGAGTAACTGCCTGCCTTCCTGCAACCTCTTCCTTTGGGGTTCCCTCCCCCAACCAGCAGAGCAAGGTGACATCCTGGCGCTTCCGGTACCGAGGCTCTGCCAGGCCTCACTGGTTAATTGCCATCCAGTGTGGGAGTTCATCAGAGATTTCCAAGGCAGCCTGAGTGGAGATTTGAGAGAAAACAGAGCAAGCCGCTGCCAGACATAATCCCCTGCCCACATGTCCCCCGCGGGAGGCTCCAGAGATGGAGAATTTGAGGCAGCTTTTGAATGCGATGGTGTGGACCACACCTTATCGCTCTGGGCAACTCAAGAAGCAGCAAGTGGAGGATGGAGAGATTAGGGGGAAGAGGGGTGAGCCTGAGAGCTGAGTTGGAGCAAAGGGCCGCAGAGGTTTCTCCGCGGGTGGGGTTGGGGCTGGACGTGGGGAGGCAACGTCTGACTCACAGAGGCAGACAGACTCCTGGGAGCTGTGGTTTCCAGTGTCTGTATATTTGCATTTGGTGCTTCAGAGTGGGGTTTAAACCAGTGCAAATGGATGTGACATTGGCTGTCGGACAGCAAGAGACCGCAGACCCATTCTCCATCGTCTGGTTTTCTAATTAGATAGTCGGCAGGCCAGACACCCGCCATGCATTGAAACTCAGGAGAGGAGCCAGCCAGGTGCCAAACTGTGCACACCCTCCCTGCCAGCGACTGGAGCAGGGAGATCCGGGCTGGCTGCATAACCCACCAGTGCGCATGCTGGTTGCGCCGGTGGGGATCTGGCCCCGACCCCTCTGTAGTCCTAGGTAATCAAGTCTGACCACAGGTGAGTGGCTCTTCCCTCGTATCCAAGCCTGAGCTTTCCTGCTCATTCGTCCTTCCTCTTGGCCCCACCTTGGTTTCCTGCTAGTTTTTTAGGGAGTGGGACATGGGAGAAGGAGTTGGGGGAGGTCCTGGCTCCTTTCACTGCACCCATCCTCTTGGCGGGCCGGGGATGGGAAGGTACAGATTACCATCTTAAAGGAAAGGCCAGGACGCGCAGGCGCTCGTGTCCTCAAGAACGATGCCAGGAGTTCCCGTTGTGGCTCAGCGGAAATGAATCCGACTAGTAACCGTGAAATTGCGGGTTAGATCCCTGGCCTTGCTCCGTGGGTTAGGGATCCGGCATTGCCGTGAGCTGTGGTATAGGTCACAGATGTAACTTGGATCCTGCGTTGCTGTGGCTGTGATATAGGCCGGCGGCTGTAGCTCCGATTGGAGACCTCCATATGCTGCGGGTGGGGCCCTAAAAAAAAAAAAGAATGAGTGTTAGAATTTCAGGTGTCAGCCTCTTACCTCCCCCCATGTCACATTTCCTCCCAGCCCCTGGGCCTGATAGTGTCCTTTGTCTCAGTCTAGGCTGTGGCTCCTTGAGACGGAGACCAAAGCGGGGCTCCCCTCAGGGGGGAGCATATCAGTATTGAAGAGACCTGGAGGAGTGCCTTAGGAGCTCCCTCTGTCTCAGTAGGGTAGTGAGTTTCTGTAGCACGCTCTTCTACTCCAAGCAGCTTTCCTGCCTGCTGAGACTCACCTGAGCAAGTGTCCCGCGGGACCCTTCTTTCCCCTAGAGTTCCCATGCAGCTGCCTTGGGCTTCCCTTTGCTCACCGTTAGTTGGACTTCTGCCCAGAGGTGGTTGTGCCCCTGAGATGTGGAGCTGGCCCTGTGGCCAGAACTCGTTCTGCTGGCCCCTCACCCGGAAGCGCTTTCTCCAGGGGCTCTTCTGCCCCATGAGATGGATGGAGGGTTAGCTCGTGAGCCCTCCTGGTTTGCCTGGCCATCTGTAAGGGACTCTCTGTGCCTGGGCAGTTCTGGAGATGTGATACCCACCCCCTAGGATCCCTCTGGCTGCTGAGTGGAGAAGCGACTCTAGGGGCAGGGCTGGAAGCAGAGACCGTGGCGGAGTCCACGGCAACCCACCAACCAGGGAGAGACGGTGACCATAGCCGGAGAGAAGCGGCAGGATTCTGATGCTGATTAAATTCTGTCGGTAGAGCCTGTAGGATTTCTTGACAAAACGGATACAGGGTGTGAGAAAGAGAGTATTTAGGGTGACTTCAGGATTTTGGGCCTGGGCAACTGCAAGGGTTGTGTTGTTGTGAGCTGAGATGGGGGATTTAGTGGGGAGCACATTGGGGTTGGGGAGAGGAAGACTAGGGGTTTAGTCCTGAATATATTACATTTAAGGCTATATATGCTTATCCAACTGGAAATACTGAGTAGACATTCAGATATAAGTCTGAGTTCAGAGGAGACACCTTGGCTCGAGGTGGCCATAGGGGAGGCATCAGTGGGTGTGGACGGAGAAGAGGAGGACTGGAGGGAGGAAGAGAGGGAGGGGACGGGAAAGGGCCGAAGAGGTCCAGGGACTGAGCGCTGGGATCCTCTCACCTTGAGAGGTTGGGGAGAGAAGATTTGGTTTGTGTCTGTGCTTATTTTGTTTTTTTCCCCTCTTCCACTGGGAGGTAAGCTCAGCGAGGGCTGTGACTTTTGTGTCTGTGGCCCAGCACAAGCCACTCAGGAAGAATCTGTAGGATGAATGATCGCAAAGCTTTATACCCACCACGTGGTCTCTGCTGGTGGAGGGCGAGTTGGCAAGCTTGCCTCCTTGGGTGCTGCAGATCCATGTCAAGCCAGGCCTGCAGTTGTGAGCTGGTGTGGGAGCCGTGGGAAAACTCTGGCATCCCCTAGCCCCCTCCACTGTACCATTTTTTTTTTTTTTTTGGTATTTTTAGGGCTGTGCCCACAGCATATAAAGGTTCCCAGGCTAGGGGTCAAATTGGAGCTATAGCCGCTGACCTATACCATAACCACAGCAATGCCAGTTCTGAGCCGTGTCTGCAACCTACACCACAGTTCACAGCAATGCTGGATCCTTAACCCACTGAGTGAGGCCAGGGCTCGAACCCGCATCCTCATGGATACTAGTCAGGTTCCTTACTGCTGAGCTACAGCGGGGACTCTCTCCACTGTACCTTGAAGCTGCTTCTTGGGGGCTGGAAGTTGGGGGGGGAGTCGCCTGGAGGGGCCAGGAGCCCTGCAGGGTGACTGCACAGGCCACAGCTTTGAAGGTGGCCATTCACGTGTTCTCAGTGGAGTGGCTCTGGGGGAAGAGGACTCTGCTGCTGCTCTGAGCCAGCTCCTTCAGGAGCTCGCCTTCCCGCTGTGAGTCTCTGTGTGGAGTGTGTGTGTTTACGGCACAGGAAGTGCTGTAATCCTGTTATCCCTGTCTGTTCCCGCCCAGGAGTCTAAAATCCAATTCCCCGAGAACATCGGCAAACATAATGGATGCAGACGTCAGAGGAAATGCCAGAAGGACTCGGTGGCTTCTCCTGTGCCCCATGCGGCCGAGTTCAAATAAGCACGGTCCCTGACCTTGAAGGTTGAACTTGATAGAGAAGGGCCCAGCTCTGCCTCAGGGCTTCCCACCCCCAGGTCCTCTCCTTTGTCAGGATTACTTGCTGCCCCCCACCCCAGGTGCCCCTGCTTTTCTGTGCCCCTTTAATTCTCTCCCTTTCTGCTCCTCTCCCCCCTTTCTAGACTGAGCTCAGCTCCTCAAGCAGAATTTCTCAAGATCAATGTTTTGCTTTCTGGGCCTTCTTGGCTCCTCCCTGTTCTGGCAAAGGCTTCCTTTCTCCATGTGACTTCCACCCACGATCTTCCAGGTATAGAGAGCCCTGGGCCCAGCTCCAAGGGTATGGACCAGCTGACCCTGTGTCCAGCCACCAGCCTCTTGTCTGTGGGCCTGTCTGGAGCTGCTTCCTGCGGTCACAGCTTGTGTCTGTCTGCTCCTCACGCTCTCGTAGGAAGTTATTGACAACATGCTTTCAGACTGGTCATTTAAAATGCAACAAGAGCCCGCAGGCTTAAGGATTTATGGCATACAGACGCTTAAGAATAATAAAGTAATTAAGGGGGAGGGCCGATGCGGAAGATACATAGGAAATCACCCACAGTGCCATGACCTGAAGATAACCACTGTAAACACTTAGATGTGTTTCCTTCTGGTTTTTTCCATGCATATTTATAAAGCATTGCTGTGATCATACTGTTGATTCCACTTTTCACCCGGGCTGCTTCTGGGTGAGCATACCAGGTGCTGCAGAAAGAGGCATCCTTCTGCAGGTCTTGTGCGAGAAGCCTTGGCTCCTGGAACGTTGGTCCAGCTGCTCAAAGCCAGCCCAGATCCTGCTTCTTGCTCTGCTGCACTGAGAAATCTGTGTTTTCTTTGGGTTCAAGCCCTTATCTGACCTGTGCTCTGCCTGCACTCACTTGCCCCCTGAGAGGGCTGTCGCTCTTCTGTCCCCCGGTTTTATTCTGAGCTTTGCAGTTTTGTCCACCCCCCCCACCTCCCCACTGCCACCCCAAGCTTTGAGCAGCCAGGATCTCCTGGATCCCCCCCAGGGAGCAGCCGCAGCAGCTGCACCCCCGCTTCTCCTGTCTCAGGGATGCCCCGCCTTCTTTGAATCTTTTTTCCATTTGGAATTCAGAGCACTTTTCTGCTCTTCTCCTCTGCAAAAAGGGCCAGGGGCTGTTTTCTCTCCCATTACCAGTGAAAGCTAGCTTATACCAGCAGCCACTTCCGGGCCATTACGAAGGAAGCGGCTGCCAGACCAGCAGTGTCACACGAGTGCACAGGTGGGAAGGGCTTTTCTTGACAGAGTCAGTCTCTTCTCTGGCAGTGACTCAAGCCCTGCATCATGCACAAGGAGGTCTGCCCCTGTTCTCCTGCCCCCTGCCCCGGCTGCCCAGCATGGAACATAACCTTTCCCCTGAACGAGCTGCCTCTGTCCTGTCTGCGTGGGATTTCTTCCTCGGCACCAGCTCACCCCATTTGAAATTTCTTTGTCCCCTTTGTCTCTCCAGGTTGTGCCCAGCCAGCTGCTCCCTCCACCTAGAAGCCCGCCCCTAACTCCTCCCAACCCTTTGCTCCAAATTCCTTCAGCACAGACAGCCCCCAACATACACCTCCCTGGGAGCCAGAGAATTGGGGGCCCTGCTCTGGCCTTGCTTTAGAAGGCTTCTTTCTGGTCCTTCCACAGGGCGCAGTGGTCACAGTGCTGGGCACCCCCTTATTCAATGCTGCAGGCAGCCTGTGGCAGTCAGCTCACAGAGGGCAGGGCCCCTTTTATCCTTTTTTTCCTTTTTTTTAGGGCCACACTGGTGGCATATGGAGGTTCCCAGGCTAGAGGTCTAATCGGAGCTGTAGCCGCCAGCCTCTTCCACAGCCAGCAATGTGGGATCCGAGCTGTGTCTGTGACCAACACCACAGCTTACGGCAACGGTGGATCCTTAACCTACTGATCAAGGCCAGGGATCAAACTGGCATCCCCATGGATACTAGTTGGGTTTGGAACCTGCTGAGCCACACCAGAACGCCCCTCTTTTATTTCTTGTAGAATTTGAAAGATGACTGGGCGTGTGTGGGACCTTAGTAAATATTGAGTAGGTAAGAGAGTGATGCCCAGAGCGTGACTTTTTCTACAAAGAAGGGCAGGTGGCACAGACTGTCCCAGGAAGTGAGAGAGGTGGGAACGGTACCATGGGAGGGACAATTTTTTGGTCATGTCCATGGCATATGGCAGTAACCCATGCCACAGCAGCAGACTGAGCCGCTGCAGCGACAGTGCTGGATCCTTAACCTGCTGCACCACTAAGGCACTGCTTAGTGGGTAATAAACAGACCGGAAGGGACAGGGCTTATTAACAGCAGTGACAATGCTTTCCACAAATTCTAATGTGAAATCAACCCAGAAAGAAGTACAGAAACTCACAGGCACCCTGGGACCCCTGCGGGAAGACAGCATGGGGAATGAGGGTCCCGGAGGACGGCTCTTGAATAGGATGGCTTGGCCAGAGGGCTGGAGACTGCACCTTCGGGCTGGGGCTTGCTCTAGAGGTCCCATCTTTCTGGCTGGACATCTGGCCTGTGTGCAGCGCCCCGGGGGTGGTATGGAAGAGGGAGAACTTTCTGAGCCCTGCCTGGGTACCTGGCTCTGGCCCCAGAGATGTTCCTGGGCTGTTTGTCCCCAGGAGCAGGGGATGGAACTGCCAGAATTTAAAATGGCTGAGCTCGGTCCTTGTGCTTTTTGGGGGTCACTGCTCCCTTTTTTTTCACTTTTCCTCTTTCTCTTAATCTAATGCACAAGACTAAATCCAACTTAATTAGGATTATATGTCTTATAAATTTAGTATTTAATATTCAAGCAGGCGCTCCCCCGCCCCTGTATTTCTTAAAGGTATCCTGGGAGGAATGTTAATGAGTCGCTACGTCATACACATTTAGATCGAAGGAGCTGAAAGCAGGGGAGGGGGACAGAGAGGTACAGATCATTTTCGGAGCCCAAAAGGATGAAATGTGTCTCTTGGATTGGGACTGGCTGGGCAGAAATGTGATTTCAAGATTCAGAGATCTGCGCTGTGTTCTTGTCCAAAGCGGCGTAGAGCCGGGGTGTGCTGTGCGCTGGCCGAGTCAGGCTGGCTTTGCATTTGAGCACATGCTTTGCCTTCAGGATGCCAGAGCACACATTTCAGTGAATGACGGTGGAAACATCCTAGCTTGATGCTGCACCCATTCTGTCTCCTTCTCTGGCTGCCTGGAAGCAGCATTTGGTGTAGATTCAGCATTTGCACGACTGACCTTAATGCCAAACCTTCATCCAGAAGCTGAGTGTTTTATAATCAAAATAACAGGGGGAGGGGGACCCTTGAGGCTCATCTCCAGCCCTGGGCAAGAACTTTTCCATGGTCGTACTCCCCATCGCCCTTATTTCTGTGGATCTGAATGATGCACAAATTGCCCTCTCTCCCGATGAAACTGACTTATTGATCCATCTGAACTGAGAGGGGTGCAGAGGGGTGCAGAGGGGTGCAGTCTCCCCTCCCATCCCCCGTGACGTCAGACAGCCCTGGTTTTCCGGCCCCTCTGAGGAAGTAGAGGGCTCCTGGTCTGGTCCACTGTTCAATTCCTTTCTCCACCCCACCGATCCGAGTCAGCCTCCTCTGCCCCGCTCTGGAGGCGCTGGTACAGTGGCATAGCCACGGGCTGCTCTCTTAGGAGGGCTGCTCTCTTTGTCTTTAGTGGTGCTGTAGGAGTGTGCTCTGGGCTGTCTGTGCCCGGCGGGCTGGGGAGGAGGGGTGAGAGGTGTCCAGACAGACCAGGGGCAGACCCTGCCCTTTTCCTGCTGGGGCTGAATGAGATCCAGCATCTACTTCTTGCAGGCGCTTCCGGTCCCTACAGCTGAGCTGCCTTCTTGGCTCAGATTCAGGGGAGCGTCTTTCCCCATGGAAAAGGGAGGAAAGAGCCAGTGTTCTTTCCCCCAGGACTTGAACTCTGTATTTTTGAAAATTGTCTTGACTTCTCTCTTGCTTTCCGCTCATATAAACTGTGTCTGGGGAGGAAGATGTGAAAAGAGCTGGAGATAGGACTTTCTCGAAAGTTTCTGGAAGCTTCTGTAAGAATGTAGGAAACAAACCCAAGTAATATCCATGAGGATGTGGGTTCAATCCTTGGCCCCACTCAGTAGGTTAAGGATGCGGTGTTGCCACGAGCTGTGGTGTAGATCGCAGATGGAAAACTTGGATCTGACGTTGCTGTGGCTGTGGCATAGGCTGGTGGCTATAGCTCTGATTCGACCCGTAGCCTGGGAACCTCCATATGCCACAAGTGCTACCCCCCCCCCCAAAAAAAAGGAGTGTAGGATATGCTTCATACCTGGTATTTTCAGGTTTGAGGCCTTAGCTATGATTCTGCAAGCCCAGGCGAATAGAGAAGTATCATTCGTTAAATCTGACATGAGTTTTCCGTAACTGAAGTGATATTTTGACACCACCTGCAGAAGCGCCCCTTCCATCTTCATGTTGTTCATTTGCTTGGTTTTTCTTGTTTCTTTTTTTGAGGGCTTTTTAATTTTTATTTATTAATTTATTTTTTATCTTGTTAGGGCTGTACCTGTGGCATATGGAAGTTCCCAGGCCAGGGGGGGTCATTGTGGAGCTACAGCTGCTGACTTACAGCACAGCTCATGGCAGCACTGGATTCTCAACCCACTGAGCGAGGCCAGGGATCAAACTCTTGTCCTCATGGGTCCTAGTCGGGTTTGTTACTGCTTAGGCACAATGGGAACTCCTGAGTCTTTTTTTCTTTTCTGTCATTCATTTGTTCATACCTTCATTCATAGATTGAATTCCTTGGCTCTTGTGTCCTACAGTGGGCTTAGTGTTAGGGATACAGATATGAATACAGAGAACCAGCCCTGCCTCAAAAAGCTTCTAGGCAGGTGGGGGGTAGACCAGCTCATGCATGAAAGTTCTCAAAGAGGGGAGGATAAAGGGCCATGGGACAGCGTGTGGGGGCACCAGCTGAGTTGGTGGGCGTGCCAGGGAAGGCTCTCTGGAGTAGTGGTAACTAAGATGAGCCCTGAAGTCTAAATAGGAACTAGCTAGACAAAGGGGATCAGCAGTGTAGGCAAAGGGAACAGCATATGCAAAGGCTCAGAGGGCAGGAAAAGGTACATTTGGGAAACAGGAGGTTCAGGGTGACCTAATCATACATAGGGCAGGGTGTGAGGGCTCAGGGGTGACGTGATAGTTGGCAGTAGAGTTGTGGCTGGAGCCTATCAGAAAGGGCCTGGCTCCAGGAGGGGACTTTATCCTGGGGGCAGCAGTCAGTCCCTGGAGATTGTCCTGTAGGAACTGGTACCACCTATCTCCCAGTTATAAAACAAGCCTTGGCTGTGAGGGAGGAATGGCTTGAAGGGGCCACTCCTAGAGTCAGAGAGACCAGCTAGGAGGCTGCTCCTATGTTTTTCTGGTTGTCTGTTTGTTATTTGCATAGTCCAGGGGAGGGAGAGAAGTTGGTGGCCTGGGCTAGAACCAGTTAGGACCAGAGAAAGGTAGGTGGCTTCAAGGAACATTTTGTTTCTTATTTGCTCATGCTCATTTTTCACTGTAGAAAGAGCCCCTCCACCTGTGCTCCCATCTCGGTGTCCCCACATCTGCTGTCCTTTTCCATGGGCACCCCAAAGATTCAAAATCACAGATGCTAGTCCCTTAGCTCAGGGGTCAAAACCTATAAGAGTGTGAGATGGGTTGCCATGGAAACCCAGAGCAAATGGGGGTTTGGCCTGGCAGATTGGAGGTGAGTGATGGAGGCAAAAAAAACGCTGTGATGAGCTGAGTTTTGGCTCAGAGTCCGCCCTGACACAGGCCGAGGAGAAGGGAGTTGTTCTGTATGCGTAGCAGCGACCTGCCAGGCTGGATGGGGAGGCCAGGCTGCCTGGGAGAAGCCAGGTCTGAGTTCTGACCTGGTGGGAAGTATTGGAAGGGGTGGTTGTAACTATGGCAACCACAAACCTGTGGGTACAGAGGGCGGCCTGTGGCCTGAGATCTGAAGGGCAAGGTGGGTGTTGCGGGTGCCTAGGGATGGGCAGCAGATGGATGATAGACAGGTCAGGCTGCGGTCTCCAGAGCCAGGAGAGAGTCTGGGAGGGACACTCCAGTGCTGCCCACTGATAATGTTGTGGTAACACACTAGGCCCCTGTCTCTCTGGGCTCTTCTCATATTGTCTGCTTCTTTTGTAGTGAACTTCCAGGACAGAGTCCTGGCAAACCTGTGTTCCTTGCCCTCCCACTACAGCCTTCACATCTCCCTTTATTCTTGTGTGTGTGTGTGTTTTTTTTTTTTTTTTTTTTTTTTGGTCTTTTTAGTGGGGCACCCATGGCATATGGAGGTTCCCAGGCTAGGGGTTGAATCGGAGCTGTAGCTGCCAGCCTACACCACAGCCACAGCAACCCAAGATCTGAGCCATGTCTTCGACCTACACCACAGCTCATAACAACGCCGGACCCTTAACCCACTAAGCGAGGCCAGGAATAGAACCCAAGTCCTTGTGGGTATAAGTCATATTCATTAACCACTGAGCCACAGCGGGGCTCACCCTAGGTCAGGGATTGAATCTGATCTGAGCTGCAGCTATGAACTATGCCACAGCTGCAGCAACACTGGCTCCTTAGCCCACTGTGCTAGGCCAGGGATCAAACCCACACCTCTGTAGCACCCTGAGCTGCTGCAGTTGGGTTCATAACCCACTGCACTACAGTGGGAACTCCCAGCTCTATTTTTTTTCTGTCTTTTGTCTTTTTAGGGCCACACCCACAGCATATGGAGGTTCTCAGGCTAGGGGTCTAATCAGAACTGTTGCTGCCAGC
This sequence comes from Phacochoerus africanus, assembly GCF_016906955.1. Classification (NCBI taxonomy): domain Eukaryota; kingdom Metazoa; phylum Chordata; class Mammalia; order Artiodactyla; family Suidae; genus Phacochoerus; species Phacochoerus africanus. Next base: position 17,279,321 of record NC_062559.1, on the reverse strand, counting down.
CTACGCCAGAGCCACAGCAACACCAGATCCGAGCCGCATCTGTGACCTGCGCCACAGCTCATGGCGATGCCAGATCCCAAAGCCACTGAATCTGCAACCTCATGGTTCCTAGTCAGATTCATTTCTGCTGTGCCACGACGGGAACGCCCCATCTCTGTTTTTGTGCACCACCCTGCTCTGCTCCACGGGTCATTCTCCCTCTTCTCTGTCCCCTATCCCTCCCCCCAGCTGGTCATCAGACCCCTTGTGGGGCCGTGCTGACTCCTGGTGGGAAGACTTCCCAGGAATGTTTCACAGCCTGCGGAAAAGAAGCAGACAATGGCTAGAACCTCAAAGGCCCCTGCATCTCTTCCCACTCCCGACCCACGGGGAGCCCGCCTCCTTCCTCAGTTTCTTCCTTTTGTAGTGGGTGACCCTGCAGCTTGCTGGGGTGGTCAGATGCAGGGTGAAGGGGGGAAACTCACTCAGTTAGTAGGGACCCCTCAGAACGGAGAGCACATTCCTGTGGCCAGGAGCTGCCTGGCCAGGGGCTCTGGGGCGATGAGGGGGTGCGGTCTGGGCAGAGGCCTGCAGGGATTGGGGCTGTCCCGTCTGGGGCATTGGTGGTTCCAGGAAGAGGGCTGCTCTCTCAGAGCCCTCTCTTTGGCTGATTTCGCATTTGAATTACAAACAGGGATAAAGCTGGAGGCAGATGGGAGCAGCAGAGGGAACCCTGCAGGCAGCGGGGAGCCTGAGCAGAGGCAAAAATGAGGCTAATCATACGTGTGTTATATCTGCCAGGGAGGTGCCTCGCTCACTTGGCATCGAGAGCCTTCTTAGGAGAGGTACAGAGAAGGATGGAGGAGGGGTTAAACAGGAAGGCACCCTTTGGGCTGCCTCCCCCCCACCCCCTCCACCCCGGGGGCTAATAGAGTTTGGGAATCTTCTCCAAGCAGGCCATGGTGATTCTTATAACGCAGCACATCTTGGAATCAGGAGAGGAGAACTGGAGGAGAATAAAAACTGACCCTCTGAAGTTCAAATACACTGCTCCCCAGTGGGGTCGCTTTCCATCCCTCTCCTCCAAACACAGCCTTTCCCGTGTTTGCTGTTCTGGTGGCTGCTGTCATCTCTCGAGATGGAGTTTTCCATTCTTGGAAGGAAGCTCTGCCCAAGCCAAGGGTGTGGCCACAACTTCCTAAAGCGCCCGTGGAGCCCCACCGAGAAACTCAAGGCCACAGCCCTGGGGAGCGGTGGGCGGCTCTACGGGTGTCTGGCTGGTGGATCTCTGCTCCGGGCCCCAGGTAACAGGCTGTTAGCAGCTTCCCCAAGGAGACACACGTTTTTAGTTGCATCGCTTTCACAGGCTTTTCTCATCAGTTCAGCTTTTTTATTTGTTGTTCTAAGCTGCTGGCTCACCTTGTCTTTATCAGCTCTTACCCTGCGTCCTGACCATCTCTCAAGTGGGAAAGTGCCTGGCAAAACATCAATTTCCTCTGAATGGAGCGTCTGAATTGTCCATGAAATGAAAGCTTGTTCCCTGGGAGAACTTTAATAGAGCCTCGGCCCAGAGGTTGTAGCTGAGCCACTTGGACTTTTGGTGGCACCAGGGACAAAACACCTCAATATTGGCGTGTACCGTGTTAATACGTGTCAGAGCACGCGAGTGACTGTAGTTGTGCACTTACACAGGCACTCACATGTACACACACCCACGGGGCTGGAAGGGCAGGGCCTGGGGCGGGGGAGAGGGAAGGCTCTTTTAAAGGGACAGTTCTTTTCCTCTCACCTGCGGAGCTCCGGGTTAGCATGGCGAAGGTTGAAACCAGTCCCAGCTCTGCCTCTAAGTTACTGTGGGTCCTTGGGGAAGTCACTTCACTTCTCTGAGCTCCATCTGCAAAGTGGATACAAAAACCAGAGTGTATGTCATGCTGTAGTCAGCCTTTAAGGCAAGAAACAGAAGCCACTCTAGCAGAAAGGGATTTCAAGCAGAAAGGGATTTTTATACAGAGAATGAGGATTTTCCAAAATCCTTGGAAGAGCGAAATGAAATCAAAGGTCGCCGGGTAGGGAACCTACTGTTCCCATCAAAGTCACCCCCACTCCTTGAAGCTGGTGATGGGACCGTGGAGCCCAGCCACCACCAGCACTTGTGTCTGCCTGGCCCTGCTTGTCTGACCCTCACCTCTGCAGAGACGTCACGACTCCTCTGAACACCTCTCTCCAAATCCAGAAGAAATGCATCTAATGGGTAAAACCTGAACTGAGCTACAAGGCGACCTGGGAAGAGTAGTTTCTAGCTTTGCAAGCTCTGGAGATAGAAGGTGAAATGCAGAAGCAGTGGGAGCATCTGGCACAGCCTTTTTGCTCCCAAGTTCATGATTCTGCCGGGGAGATGATCAGCAGAAACATCAGGTTGTCTAAGTTGTTCTTGGCCTTGCCACACTTCACCGGGGCTCCTGAGCGGCTCCCAGCCTGAGAGAAGAGACGCCCTGCACGTGGGGCCCTGGGTTTGGATGCCTGTGAGGTCTACTTCTGACCTCCATGGTCTGTGGGAGTGCGAGGGTCAGGAAGGAATCTGCCAGTTGCCTCTCTTCCCGTGGTCCCTCCTGCCCCAATTCCCATCCTCGTGTGAGAGTGAACAATAGGATTTGGAGGACCAAGAATTTCAGGAGGAACTTGGGGAGGAAAGCAAGGGTTTTCTTCTGGAGTCACATGGCCAAAACCTTGACTCTATTCTCTAGGGACAGATGGCTCCCTCCTCAGCTGGGAAGGATGGGGTAGGCAGGATGCAGCAGAATCTGAGTTCAGCGGGGGTCTGGCGTGGGCCAGGGACAGAGGGGACCAGCTCCACCCCGCTGCTCTCCCCTGACAGGGAAAGGGCTGCTGAGCAGAGTGGAGGGTCGGAGGCTGGCTGCTGCTGGTGGGCTACGAGCAACAGCGGGCAGGGGAAGGAACGGGGGTTTACACATTGTTCACTGAGAAACTCCCCTGGGTCTGCATCGCTCCTTTAAATTGGCACTGATTGTGCCTCCCTCCCCATGCCTGTCGGTAGAACAGCAGGGAGGGAAGATGCCAAGGAGGGAGGAAACGCAGCTCCTTCAAAAGCTGGGTTCCTGGGAGTTCCCGCTGTGGCTCAGTGGTAACAAGTCTGACTAGTATCTGTGAGGATGTAGGCTCGATCCTTGGCCTTGCTCAGTGGATTAAGGATCTGGTGTTGCCGTGAGCTGTGGTGTAGGTCACAGATGCGGCTTGGATCCCGCATCGCTGTGGCTGTGGTGTAGGCTGGCAGCTGTAGCTCCAGTTCGACCCCTAGCTTGGGAACGTCCTTCCGTATGCCGCAGGTGTGGCCCTGAAAAAAAAAAAAAAAAAAAAAGCTGGGTTCCTGATCTAGTTGGCTGTGCCATTGGCAGTGGGTGGGGAAGCAGGAGAGGGGTGTCGGGGGTGGCATTGCTGGAAACCTGTGGGGGTCCATCCTCTTTCCCGAGTGTGTCTTTAGGACTTTGTCCCTGGAAACTTTCAGAGAAAGGCCTGGGAAACCGGTTAGTTTTTCAATAGGCAGCATCATTCAAAGGTGAGTGGATAATGAAACTTTTGAGCGCTTAGGGGGCACCGTATCTGGCTGTGGCCTGGCCCTGGTCCCCTTGGAACAGTGACGGGACTTGCAGGAAGCACAGCTGGCTCTCCAGATGGACCGTTCCACTAGAGAAGTCATGCAGACAGCAACCCCCTTTTCTGACAAGGAACTTTATGGGCTCAAAAAGAGAGCCCAGGGTTCTTTCTGGACGTGAGAACCCCAGAAGCAAGAAGGGCTGTGTATTTTAATGGAAAGTTCTCCAGGCCATTTGGGTAGGAGGACTGGCTTTGGCTTTTCCCCTCTCTGGGCCAGCTGTTTCCACACCTGTCCTGGGAGGTGATGGCCCCTCCAGCTGAGGGTCCTTTTGGCTCCGATGGTCTGTGACTGCACTCCCCTGTCCCCTCCCCTTTTCTTGTCTGTGCTCCTCCTGGTCTCAGCGCAAAGCTAGGTCGCCTCTGCAGGCTTTTCTCAGGCAGGTGGAGAAGTGGTCCCCGCGTGTGGCGAAGACCCCGTTGGGCTGTTGGGAAAGAGCCCGGATGTGCGCTGCATACAACCTCCGGTGTTGTTATTCAGGAGGAGGAAAGACCAGAAAGAAAAGCAAAGGGAGAAGATATTGTTTGGGTACAATCTGTGTTTGCAATTTTCCACATCGGTTCTTTTTATGAACGCTCCAAAAACAAGACAACAGCAGCGGCTGATTCAATATGCGCCATGCAGGAAAACAATAAGGAAAAAAAAGTAAGGGCTTTTAATAAGCACTTGGAAAGGCTGTAATTAAATCTTGGGCTCTGTTTGGAAAACAAGAATCTCATTTAGTGCTTTTGCCCCGGCGCTCCCTAACATCTGCACCCGTGTTTTCTGCTGGGCAATTACTGCGTCCTCCGCAGCTTGATTAACAAATACAGGTGCGGGTTTGGGAGGGGGATCCCTGGATGGAGGGAGGGGTGCGCTGGGGAAGGCTTGGCGCTCACCCCAACAGGTGTCGGGGACCTGGGGGAGGAAGATGCTCAGGGCGGAGGAAGGAGGGATGAGGGAGGGGAGGGACTCACCTGCCTCTCCCGCCTGCTCTTCTTGGAGTCTGATTTCACAAGGAGCCCAGGGGTCCAGAGCAAGTGGGGGGCTCCTCTGGCCCAGGTTTCAGGGACTTTAAAAAAGGTGACCGGGGAGTTCCTACTGTGGCTCAGCAGGTTACGAACCTGACTAGTATCCACGAGGATGTGGGTGTGATCCCTGGCCCCGCTCAGTGGGTTAAGGGTCCAGTGTTGTTGTGATCTGTGGTGTAGATCGCAGACGTGGCTTGGATCTTGGGTTGCTGTGGCTGTGATGTCGGCAGGCAGCTGCAGCTACAGTTCCAGCCCCAGCCTGGGAACGTCCATGTGCTATAGGTACAACCCTCCGACCCCTACCCCCCCCCAAAAAAAAAGGACCAGAGAGTGAAGGGGCATTTCAGTAAGGACACGGGAGCCCTGGGTCACAATGTGACATAGTGTGTCCACGAGCAAATTTCTTTTTAGGACATTTACCAAGTGGCATAGGAAGGGGGGTGTCTTCTGCACCTTCTGCAGTTCAGAACTGCCTGCTGGCCTCCTCCAGTCTTGTGAAAATCCACCTCACTCCCTGCCCTGTTGTAGTGCTATTGGTCACTGCACAGTTGCTAGGCACCAGGCACCTGCTAGGCCCTGCCCTGTGCTCTTGCCTGAGCCCCTCAACAATGGCATCGGTGCTACCGTAACCATCTTTGTTTTCTGGTCAGGGAAGTTGAGGCGCAGAAGTTATAAACATGGGCCAGAAGAAATAACGGGGAGGAATGGTGCCAGCTCTTGAATCAGGCCGTCTGGTTCCAGAGTTCACTCTTACCCCTGCCTGCCTTGGTCCCCTTGCTTGTTCATCAGAGACGTGGTCACTGTTCTTCCAGCACCTTGCTCTGGCCACTTGCTTCTCAGATGTTTTAGCAGAGTGCCTGCTGGGAGAGGCGAGGAGGTGACTCGGTCCTGATTGGGTTAGGGGACCACTCCTGGAGCCCAGAGCCCCAGGGATGGGATGTGGGGAAAGGAATGAAGGAACAGCCAGATCCAGAGAACTTTTGGAGCTTGTACTGATGGGCGATGCTTCCGTGCGGGAGCAGGGTCTGCAATCTTGAGCGAAGGTGCTGACGCTGAAAGCCTTTCCTGGAAGGCTTTTGCAAATCCAATGCCTTATCCAAATATTAGGTACTATGTGGACACGTGATGCTGGCTGGGTGCATTATCCAGAAGCACAGCACAGGTGGGCCGTGCCCAGAGGGCTCAGGGAACCTGTTTACTTAGGTGTCTTATGTTTATTGGCTGACTGTCTCTGTTTTCAACTCCCTGAAGCAGAGCCTGAGTTCTTTGGAAAAGTTTCGCCTTTCCTTTCCATCACCATGTGACCTTCAGGGAAGGATTCTCTCTCCCCGAGTCTCAAAGACAGATGGATTTCCTTGTAAGAGGTTGTGTCCAACTCCACAGTGCTACCTTATGGCTTTGAGATCCCCTGTCTTGTCGTGGCTGCCTCTCAGCTCTAGCCAGAAGCTGGCTCTGACCTCTTCCCTCCCAGCTCCTCCCAAGGGGCACTCAGGGTGCCTCTCCCCATGCCAGCTGGAAGCCGCCCCATGGGTGTGTGTCTTCATGGCAAGTCCTGTGCCCAGTGCCAGGCTCCTGAAGGAGAGGAGAGCCGAGATTCTAGAGCAGCCAGCCCCCTCCCCATCACTTGGCGCAGCTTCTCTCACTTCCTGAAAGGAGAGCAGAGAAAGCTTCTGATGCTCTGCTCACTGCTGCCTCTTCGGCTGTTGAGGCTGCTGTTGTCTGTGGCTGCTGTGGCTGTGGGGGCAACAGCTGTTGACGTGTTGCCTGTATCAACTCCACAAAGTAGGGGTTAGGGGAGAAGGCAGGGTTGGCGGGGGGAGAGAAAGAGAGAGAGAGAGAGAGCGAGAGAGAGAGAGAGCGAGCGAGAGCACAAGTGAGCATCACCAAATTGGGAAGTCAATTTATATCCTTGGAACCAATTGACTTAGCAGTATCTCCCACCACCAGGAAGCCAATGCAGATGGTGCACATCCAGATAAAGATGAGAACAGATCCTTCTTTAATGCCAGGGCATTCTGCTTGATGTCGTCTTGAGGCGATGAAACAGCCATTAGCCTTTAATGCTAATTCCAAACTTTAGGAAGCACCCGAGTGTGTCATTAACATCACAACCTTGCACGCAGGTCAGACGTTCTTCAGGGAGCTCTGACAGTAGTGAAGGAACAGTTTCATTTATCCTCACCACTGAGCCCCCCATTTTTCAGATTCAGATACAGAGTCCAGGGCGATCCCAGCAGGTTGATGGCTCAATTGGGTTTCTGGTTCCAAGCGACTGCTCCTTCCCTGACATTCCTTAACTCAATAGGATCTTGAATTTAAGCCTCTTTTGAGAAACTGCATCACCAGGACTGTTGAGCACAAACAGCAGATGGTTCTTATTTGTGGTGGTTGCCAAACTCCTGATGGTGCTGGATGATGTTGTCTCTGAGGGCAGTGGAAGCCAGAGTGGTGACCTACAGTCTTTCCTCTATGGCTCAGGTGGGGAATTGGTCTAAGGTATGGCTTCTGTACTCTTGGCTTAGCCTGAATGCCTCTTAGGCTCTTGCATCTTGTCTCCATGGAGTATTTGTAAAGGACCCAACCATGGCCCAAACAGACCTGGCCCTGCCCTTGATGAGTGGGTGCTCTGAACAGGAGGGCCCATGACTTGGACGTCAGACGTATCTGCAGTGGTGAAGGCCAAGGTTGACGAGATGGCAGGGCTTTGATCTTTGACCTCTTCCTCTCCACGCCCCTCCCCACAACAAGCACATGAGCAGTGACCTTTCTATGACCCTAAGGTTCCCGGGGGTGGTTAGAGGTGATGAGCTGAAATCAGAAATGACTCTACTTCTAGTGTGAGTGCCTTTTGCGAAGCACAAATTTGAAAGCAAGATTGAAGGCCATCAAAATAATGGAAGGGAACACAACTGCTCCTAACATTCTCTGGGGGAGGCTGGGCTTCTACATAGTCTTTTGCGTCCTTCCTGGGAAAGTAAGGCAGAGGCAGCTCTACCGGCCATTTAGGTGCCAGACTTTGGATACAGGAGGTTCTCGCTGTGGCTTTTACCGGCTCTGGGACAGAGATCCACAGCCTTCTAGCTGCCAAGTAATGCAGACAAGCATGTGCCTTTTTTTGGATGCCCCCGGGAAGACCTCACAATAGCGGGAGAGAAGAGAGCAGGCAAACGAACAACAGGCCTGTATCTGGTGGAGGCTGACTGGGATAACCTCTAAAGTTCTTTCTGCACATGAGTATCTGTGCCTTCGGGAATCTGTAAACACTTAAGTAGGAAGGAGGAGAGAGAATCACGGGAGTCCAGCGTCCAGAGCACGGAAGGCCTCACAGCATGTTTACCGAGTGACTGGAATTGCTGTGCTTCAGCAGGGCAGACCATTTATGGCAGTGCCTCCCAAACTCAGGCTGCACGAGGGTATCTGAGCAGTGTCCAAACGCACATTCCTGGGCGCATCCCCAGAGAGTGCCCTTCAGCTGGTCTGCATTTGGGGCAAGCACTCCAGTTGGTGCTGTGCAAACGACAGCACGCCGTTCCTTCCTGCGATGTGGAGCCCCGGCTTTGGGACCGTGGGGGCTCTCCTTCGACGTCCTCGTTAGTGGAAAGTGTCCTTTGTGCCTGGCATTGGGGGAGGGGCGCGGGCTGTGACTCTGTTCTCCTGCTTCTCACGGGACTCAGTGTTTCGGATTGAGCCTGACTTGAAAGGTTCTTCTGTCGCAGAACCAGGGCCTCTGTCACTCATCTGTTTCCTGACCTGCCCTGTCCCAAGTGTTCCTATCTCACCCCGAGGCTCAGTGTTTGGAAACAGTAACTGCCCTGGTTGTCTGTAGGCGCCCAAATTTGGACTCTTGTGTCGCCATGGAACCCCTTCTTCTCTGGAACTCTTCCTCCCTTGCAGGAGATTGGGCCCATCTCCTCCCGCATCTTGGCTCTGAGACAAGGACCAACATAAACAGGTTAGACTGGATACTCTGGCCATTTGGGAAGCAGACTTCTTTGTGGGAGATTCAGAATGATCCCTGCCCTGGGCCTTCCACACCGATAACCTGCTGGCTGATGGGGGATCCTGGGTCTCACATCCATGGTCCCCCCTTGGAGGGTGGAAGGGCAGCACTGAGGTTCAAGGACATGGTGGTTCGAGGAGATGCTGTTTGCTGTAGGAGAAGAGGTGAGGAGGAGCCCTGACCCATCAGAGTTCTGCCGGCCCAGACTTCTCGGAGCTGAGCCCTGTCTAGCTTTAGCCAAGTCCTAATGGTAAAGGGCTGAGGCCAGGCAGACCAATGCAAGGTGGGATTCTTGAGTGCCTCCTGGGATGGGAGGTCCTTAGAGCTTTGCCAGCCTTTTGCGGTCTCCCTGGTTTCCGGGGGTGCATGGAGGAGGTGAGGAACCCTTAGCCAGCACCTCTCCCCGAGGGAAGGGGCCCTCTCTCCTGGGCTGTGTCTGAACAGCACGTCAGCTCGTGGCTTGCTCTGGTGCAGTAGATTGAAGGATTGGCTCTCCATTCATTATTTTCTGGGTTTCTGCTGACTTGGATTTAATAGGTGGACCACATTCTCTTTATGTAGTTTGTTTCCGTATAATATAGAGAAAAAACATCCTTGAATAATCATTTTATAATAATAATAATAATAATAATAATAATAATAATAATACATTCAACAAGAAGTTTTGAGCACCAGTGAGGTGCCAGTTCCTGTTTAAAGGCTCTAGGGATACAGAAGTAGACAGAATCCATGCCCTCATGGAACTTATGTCCTAAAAAGGGAAAGAGAAAATATAAAACATAGAATTAATATTTAATGTGTCAGAATGTGGTATATTTTAGGCAGAGACATAAAGGAGGAATGGAGGCAGGACCTAGCAGAGAGGGAGGGACTGTTTTACAAGGTGTGTGGTCAGGGATGGCCTTACTGATCCCCTGAAGGGGTGAGGAAGGAGCCGTGTGGCGATTCGGGGAGACGCTTCTAAGCCAAGGACATAGCAAGTGAAAGGGCTGAGGCAGGAGGAGGCTTAACCGACAGCAAGGAGGCCAGAGCCGCCAGATAATAGTAATAAGAATAACAGTCGTAACAGCAAATCCCATTTATGGGGTACTTTCCATGTTCCTAGCCCTCTGCTGAAAGCTTTGTAGACACCCTGTTTTTCAGTGCTCACTGATCCAGTGGGGCAGATGCTCTCAGCGTCTCCATTTTGCAGATGAGGGAGGTTATGGCACTTGCTCAAGGTTACACAGTTTCTCTGTGGAGGAGCCTCATCTAGACAGCTTGACTCCAGAGTCTGCTCTCTTAGTCACCAAATGCAAGAGGCTGGGGAGGAGTTTCCAGCTGTTGTCAAACGCAGTCAGCTTCTTAGAGAGGGAAGGGAGCCATGTATATATGAAGCTTTCCCTTCTCTTGCTCTCCTGGTTAATCAGTGAATATGTTAGTAGAACACAGTCTTTTTGGACACCCAGACACCGTGGTCCTGAGTGGGCACAAGAGAAGAAGCATCAGAGACAAAAGGAAGGACCAGGGGGCCCGACTACAAGCAAAAGATTGTATTTCCTGGCGGCCCCTTCTGGGTTTCTCGCCATCGCCTGCCTGGGGCACTGGCCGTGGTGCTGAATGCTGATGTGCTGAGCGCAGGGAGAAGTCGTCCGTCCGTGGTTAGTGATTTTAGCTGGGGCAGCAGTCAGCCTAGGGGGTGTTTGTGTGCCTGATGCAGGATATTGATGTGGACAGGTGGTGAGAGCTGAAAGACAGAAGGTGTGGCAGGAGTAAGGCGTGGCTAGCCCACTTCTGATTCTAAGACTGGTCCGTGGCGCACTAAACATAATGGTCTTGGTGGCACCATGCTGGGGTGATGTTTGCTAGGTGGCTCTGCCAGGATCACACCTGGGACCATCCACCAGCCTCCTGTACCCCGGAGTGGTCACCATTCACATCCATGAAGCTGCTTTTTCTGTGATCCCAGACCATGTGCCTTTCCACCTTTGTGCTCTCATTGTTTTGTTTCTCCATCCAGGAATGTTTAAAACCGTGCTTAAATTGCCATTGACTTCTGAAACCACATTAACTATTTCTCTCTCTCTCTCTCTCTCTCTTTTTTTTGCTTTTTAGGGCCGCACTCGCAGCATACAGAGGTTCCAAGGCCAGGGGTTGAATCGGAGCTACAGCTGCCAGCCACAGCCACAGACACAGCCATGCCAGATCTGAGCTGCATCTGCGACCTACACCACAGCTCACGGCAACGCCAGATCCTTAACCCACTGAGCGAGGCCAGGGATCGCACTTGCAACCTCACGATTCCTAGTTGGATTCGCTTCCACTGCGCCACAACGGGAACTCCAACTATTTTTTTTTGAAGTACAATTATATGTGTAGCTTATTTCACACAATATAACAGTTACCTATTCTTATTCCATCGTTGAACTGATGTTTTCTTGAGGCCATAGAAGTTATTCTTCCTTTCTTTTGTACTTCCACTGCACAATTCTGGGTTTATTATGGGTTTGCAAAAACATCAGATCCTTTTTGGTCTTGGTGCTTTTCAAAAGCTCCTTATACCTTTCCCAGATCTCCCTTGCACAAGAGTCGTGCCAGGCTTTTTAGGGCTAAAATCTCATCTGTTAAGCCAATTGATTTTTTTTTAGGAGGTCAAATAGCCATGCATTTATTGGGCATTATAGAGGAGCAGTAAAGAAATGTGGCTGAATGATAAGGATTCAAGAGTGGGTAAAATAAAAAGAAGAGTATTTATGCTCCTTAGCAGGGAAAGTGACTAACGTTTTGTGGGTTAATTATGAAAGTCATGAATTACTCTGGCTTGTCTCAAACTGCTGTCCCAGATGGCAGCCTGCCAAGTTATTGGTCTACGGATGCATAGATCAAGCACTTGAGTAACTGGCATTTAGCCACATCTGTTTTTTAAAGTAGATATCAGCTCATTGCTTTAGTTTTTGGGCCTGGATATTTGCATCGAGCCAGTAAGCACTATCCTAGCTTGGAGGAATCCAGATTTATACCCTCCTGGCATCAGAGAGAAAGAAGAATGGAAGAAGGCCCAAGGGGAGAGCACGACCCCTCTCCCACCAGGTCTGTCTCCCGTGGTGACTCAGGTAAATGCTGCCATTATGTTTCTCCACCATCTCGCCCAGGGACTTGGCAGCTGCTTTTGCACCTTGGACAGCAATGATGTCCTAAGGAACAGAACTTTTTCTCAGCTCTGGGAGACACTTGCAGATGTTTGATGACTGTGGGGATATCACAGAAAAAGCATTAAACTTTCCAACGTGGCTGCGCCAAATATTAATCATCTGTCAGCCAGGAATCTCAGTAAGCAGGAAGGAGAGAATAAGTTGGGGAGGGGGTGAGAGGCTGAGAGGTAGCATTTCGAGAGATAGATAGAGCTCGGAGTGGAAGGAGCGGGGGGAAGGAGGGAATGATGAGAAGATAGCAGATGAGTTGGGGAGGAAAGTGAAAGCAATGGAAGAAGGTGTCTGGAAAAAATGAAGGGGGAGGGGAGGGAATGCAAGATGGATGTGAAAACTCTTTGAATAGACTAGAATTCTGAACAAGTGGAATATCATTACAGATAGGCATCCAGAGGTGTGGGAGACGAGATGGGAGAGAGAGGAGGAAGGAGAAAACTAAGGATGGACATAGAGATAGGCAGAGGCAGACACCCACAGATGAAGGAACACAGAATATTCCAGGGCCACTACAGATATCCTGACACCAACAGAAGGCAGAGACTGCAAGACAAAAGGCAACTTAAGCCGCTTTCTGGTCTGTTGAGTCACCCACCGCAGCACAATGTGCTGGGAAATGATGTCTGCCTGTGATCACTGTTTACCCAGAAAGCTGGCTGACAGGAGACGAAATTAACACAATAGGATGGAAAATTGCTAATAAAACAAAAGTCCCTGCCGTTAGAATTTCATAGCCTAATTATTCAGCACGTTACTCACTAATGGCAAAGACATTACCATGCTAATGTGCAGGCTGCATATGTCAGAGGAGAAAGGGTTGGCGGGACGTCTACTCTCTGCAAATGGAGACGTTCCCCAATCCCAGATGGAAGAGGTTGAGATGAGTAGGGCACTGGTGGCCAAGGAAGGGAGGTGGGTGTAGACTTTTCTAGACTTGGGCAGGAATTAGAGCCTTAGGGCTTGTTCTTCTGTGCTAATCAAAGCACCACGGGCCCTTTCAACCCAAGTTGCACCCTGCATCCCTGTGCCCGTCTCGTTGGAGGATCCTATTACTGAGGGCGACCAAGTTTTGAGCAGGAATGACAAGGAGCAAAAGCTCTGAGTGAGCTCCGTAATTGTGGAAACCTGATTCAAATCACATGGAGTTAGTTTACCCTTGTTGCTGCTTTTATTTGTAAATCTGTTCTGTTGTGTGAGCTGTCCTTGACAGAGTCAAAAGATCCTGGAGTCAGGGCTCCTGGCTTCAGCTTTCTTAGAAACTCCTTATTCCGTCTCTCCATGGATCCATAGATCCGAGCATCCATTCTTGACATTGGTTGAATGACTGTTGCTGGACCACCTGCTGGGATGCAGCGAACCAGGATGCTCACAGGCTCAAGGTGGGGCGTGGGGTGGGTATGCATAGTGCGAAGCTGTTCAAGCAAGGAAAGGCTGAAATGGTGTCCACAGCACATCCTGCCTTCATGGAGGATAGCAGTGGGGTGGAAGCTCTGGACGAGCCATTCTGTGTTTTTCAGCCTTGGGTGGTCCTGGAGCCATAACTCATTTTCAAGGTGGCCAGTTTGAGGATGGAAGGACAGTCTGAATATGTGTGTGTGTGTGTGTGTGTGTGTGTTTCTTGAGCCTATCTCCCCACCGTGATAGGCTCTGGTAGCTGTAGCGTTAGTCTCTCCCCTTTCTCCTCTGCTCTAGAAAGTGAAATCCTTTTTCTAATAAGAAGCCTAGTTCATGTCAATCCAGTGAAGTCAGAATACAGTGGCTATGGTGATTGGTTCAAGGATGGCCCCAGGACCTAGGCTGGATCCGTCAGCATCCTTCTGGTACTTTTGCTGAAACCAGCGGCAGAAGTATTCTCCGGGGGTTCTCTGTCTCAGGTTCTCTTTTCCTGACAAAACTAAGTTTAGAGGTGGGATGGCCAATTTTGTAAGATATGGGGGGAAAAATTACATGAGAATGAAATCAACCAGAAAAGCAAAGTCAGGAGACAGAGAGAGGAAGGGGAGGGGGGGGTGGAGAGAGAGAATCTGATGACATCCATTGACATTTTCCAAATCAATCCCTGAATCTAGACATTTCTGATGAGATCAGATCGGGCTTGTTCAGGGCTGTATGGCCATAGATGGAACCTAGCCATTTCTGAAAAGAGGCCTGCCCTTTGGACTTCCTGCTTATACAGACCAGCTCATTCTTTTTGCATTTAAAATGGTTGGAATGAAGTCTTTGTCACATACACATCAGGTAGTCCTTAGTAATACCCTTTCTTCCACTTCACTCCGCTTTGGAATGCTTAAGGCATTCTTGACCATCAGGAACAGAACAAAACTTTTTAGTTCTTTACAACTCCTGTGCCCTTTTGCAGCCTGCCATCTGCTGTGGTGGCCGCAGGTGGAGAGACCGGTCAGGCAGCTTGCTGAGCAAAGCTCAGTGGAGTGCAAGCTAATGCCAAGGTCCTTGATCTTCTTACCTACAAAGGCTTTTTGAAACACACACTTCTCTCAGCCGCCCTTCTGCCTCTCTTTGGAATTTTCCCTTCTGGTAAATTGATACAGAGGGTATGAAGCTGAAGCTGAGGGAGATCGTTGTAAGGGACCTAAGTGTTTGAGGAGGGGTTTCTGAGTGAAGGAGAAACTGAGCGGTGGGGTGGGGCGGGGTGGGGTGGGGTGGGTGGTGGGGGGTCTTGCTTGTGGTGGAGCAATACCACCAGCAGGCAGAGCTTCTGTCTCAGAGAAGCTAGTGTTACTTTACGCACTGGCCTGATGTTCTCTGTGCACAAGTGTCTTGCCTGTGTCCTTTCGATGTCATAGGCTGGGGACTGGTACTAGGACGCAGGGAGTGGTCGTCAAAAGGACTAATGACTGGTATTCTGATTTTTCTTTTTCTGGAAACATGGTAAGAGTTTATTACCCACCCTCTGAAGGCGGGTGTGGCTAAATGACTTGATCACAGTGAAATGGGAGCAAAATTGATGCGTTCATTCTGGGGCGAAGCTTTGAAAGCCACCGCATGATCTTCTGCGTTATTTCTGTCATGATGCCTGGTGATATTCAAGGTGGTCAGGCTCCACCAAACAGGCTGCTCCCCAGAGAGGAAAAGGCAGCCAGCTTGATATGGACGTGAAGTGTGAGCAAGAAAGGAACCATTGTTGTTTTAGCCGCTGAGGTATTTCAAAAAAAAAAATCAGGAGTTCCCATTGTGGCTCGGTGGTAACAAACACGACTAGCATCCACGCGGATGCGGGTTCCATCCCTGGCCTTGCTCAGTGGGTGAAGGATCCAGCGTTGCCATGAGCTGTGGTGTGGGCCACAGACGCAGCTCCGATCCCTAGTTGCTGTGGCTGTGGTGTAGGCCGGCAGGTGCAGCTCTGATTCGACCCCTCGCCTGGGAACTTCTGTATGATGCTGTGGGTGTGGCCCTAAAAAGACCAAAAAATAAAGTGAAATAAAATAATTTTAAAAATCAATTGACTTTATTCTTTAGCACACTTTTAGATTTACAGAGTTGAGAAGCTAGTTGAGAGTGTTCCATGTACCTACCCCTTCGCAGTGTCCTCTGTTATTAACATCATGCAGGAGTTCCCCTCGTGGCTCTGCGGAAACGAGTCTGACTAGTATCCATGACGACGCAGCTTTGATCTCTGGCCTCGCTCAGTGGGTTAAGGATCCAGTGTTGCAGTGAGCTGTGGTGTAGGTCGCAGATGCAGCTCGGATCTGGTGTTGCTGTGGCTGTGGTGTAGGCTGGCGGCTGTAGCGCCTATTCAACCCCTGGTCTGAGAACCTCCATGCGCCTCGGGTGCAGCCCTAAAAAGAAGACAAAAAAAAAATCATGCATTAGTGTGGTATATTTGTTACAATGAATGAACCAATGCTGATATATTGGTAGCTTAAGATTCACTCTGTGTGTTGTATAACTTTATGGGTTTTGATAAATGCGTGAACTGTATCCATCACACTGTCCTGCAGAGTGGTTTCAGTGCCCTAAATACCCTTTGCTTCAACTATTTATCCTTCCCCTGAAACCCTCACAATCCTTGGTATTTTTTAATGTCTCTATGGTTTTTCCTTTTCAAGCATGTTGGAATCATAGAGCCTGTAGCCTTTTTAGAATAGCTTTTTAGAATAGCTTCTTTCACTTAGCACTTATACGGTGAAATTTCCTTCATGTCTGTTCATGGCTTTATAGCTCACTTACTTCTTAGCACTGACTAGTAGTCTATCATTTGGAATACAATTTATTTATCCATTCATCTACTGAAGGACATTGCAGCTGCTTCCAGTTTTTGGCAATTGTAAGTAAAGCTGCTGTAAACATTCTTGGGCAGGTCTTGTGTGGACTTTGAATTCAGTTCAATTCAATCGGATAAATGTCTCAGAGGGCAATTGCTGGATCACATGGTAAGACTATGTTTAGCTTTGTAAGAAACTGCTAAAGTGTCGATCAGAGTGCCTATACCATTTTGCATTCCCACCAGCAATGAATGAGGGTTCCTGTTGCTCTGCAGCCTCTCCAGCTTTGGGTGTTCTCAGGGTTTATTTATTTATTTTTATTGAATATAGTTGATTTACAATGTTGTGTTAGTTTCTGGTGTACAGCAGAGTGATTCAATTACATTCTTTTCTGGATTCTTTTCCTTTATAGTGCATTACAAGATAGTGAATGGAGTTCCCTGTTCAGGTTTCTTATAGATTTTAGTCATTCTAATAGGTATGCAGTGGTACCTCATTATTGTTTTAACTTGCAGTTCCCCGATGACATCTGATGTAGAACGTCTCCTCATGTGCTTGTTTGTCATCTGCGTATCTTCTTTGGTGAGACATCTGTTTAGATCTTTTGCCCATTTTGAATTTGGGTTGTTTTCTTACTGTTGAGTTTTAAGAACTCTTCCCATTCGGGATACAAGGCCTTTATCAGATGGTGTTTTGCAAATATATTCTCCCTGTCTGTGGCTTGTCTTTCCATTGCCTGACAGTGTCTTTTGCAGATCAGAAGCTCTTCATATTAATAAGGTCCAACTTATCAATTTTTTTTTCTTTCATGCTTTACACTTTTGGTTTTGGATCTGAAAACTCATCTCCAAACCCAAGGCCACCCAGATTATCTTCTGTGTTATCATCTAGAAGTTTTATAATTTTGCCTTTTACTTGTAGGTCTGTGATTGATTTTGAATTAATTTTGCGGCAGGTCTGTTTCTAGATTTTGTATAAGGATGTCTAATTGTTCCAATACCATTTGATGAAAAGACTATCATTTCTTCATTCAGTTTCTCATGCTCCTTTGTCAAAGACCAGTGCCCTATCTTTGTATAGGTCTGTTTCTGAACTCTGTTACATTCCATTGATCTATTTGTCTTTTTCTTCTCCAGTACCATGCTGTCTTAATTACTCTACCTTTTTTAAAAGCCTCATTATTCTTTGTTTTTTAAAAAATTGTATTGGAATATAGTTGACTTACAAAGTTGTGTTAGTTTCAAGTGGATTATTGTACCGCTAGAGTAGAGAGTAGTCTTGAAGTCAGGTAACATCAGTCTTTTTTTTTTTTTTTTCTTACACTTGCAAGATGTGGAGATTCCTGGGCTGGGGATCAAACCCATGCCACAGCAGTGACAATGCCAGATCCTTAACCCACTAGGCCACCAGGGAACTCCAACATCAGTCTTTTGACTTTGTTGTTCTTCTTCAGTAGTGTGTTGGCTATTCTGTGTCTTTTGCCTTTCTGTATAAACTTCAGGATCATTTTGTTGATAATTATTTTTGTTGATATCAACAAAATAACTTGCTAGAATTTTGATTAGGAATGTATCAAATCTGTGATCAATATGAGAAAAATTGACCTCGGCAGTATTGAGTCTTCCTATCCATGAACATGGAATATCTCTCCATTTATTTAGATCTTTGATTTACTTCATCAGTTTTAGTTTCCCTCATCTAGGTTCTGTGCTAATTTTGTTAGATTTATGCCTAGATATTTCAATTTTTTTGGGTGCTTATTTAGATGATAATGTGTTTTTAATTTCAAATTCTAATTGTTCATTGCTGGTATATGGGAAGACAAGTTTTGTATATTAATTTGGTATCCTAAAACCTTGCTGTGGTTGCTTACTATTTCCAGAGGTGTTTTCTCTTTTTTTTTTAAATTGAATTCTTTGGAATTCTCTACATAGACAATTACATCATCTACAAACACAGTTTTTTTTTTTTTGATCTTTTTGCCATTTCTTGGGCTGCTCCCTCGGCATATGGTGTTCCCAGGCTAGGGGTCAAATTGGAGCTACAGCCACCGGCCTATGCCAGAGCCACAGCAACGTGGGATCCGAGCCGCGTCTGTGACCTACACCACAGCTCACGGCAACGCCGGATTGTTAACCCACTGAGCAAGGGCAGGGATCGAACTCGCAACCTCATGGTTCCTAGTTGGATTCGTTAACCACCGCACCACGACGGGACCTCCTACAAACACAGTTTTATTTCTTCCTTTTTTATTGATATATATTTGATGTCCTTTTCTTGTCTTATTTCACTAGTTAGGACTTCTAGTATGATGTTGAATATCGTGGTGAGAGGAGACATCCTTTTCTTATTCTGGATTTTAGGGGACAGCATCTAGTTTCTCACTATTAAGTATGATACTAACTGTAGGTGTTTGCAGATGTTCTTTATCAAGTCAAGGAACTTGTCCTCTAGTCTTGAGGGTTTCTGTTCTGAGCAGGTGTTGGATTTTGTCAAATGCTTTTTTGCATCTATTGATATGATCATATACTTTCTCTTCTTTAGCCTGTTGGTGTTTATATTAGTTGATTACTTGATTTGCCAACCTTGAATCAGCCTGGCATATCTGGAATAAATCCCATTTGATCATGGTTTTTTTTTTGTGTGTGTGTGTGTGTGTGTGTGTGTGTGTTTTAGGGCCTCACCTGTAGTGTATGGAAGTTCCTAGGCTAAAGCTCGAATTGGAGCTGCAGCTGCCAGTCTACACCACAGCCATAGAAATGTGGAATCTGAGCCATGTCTGCGACAACCTACACCACAGCTCACAGCAGTGCCAGATCCTTAACCCACTGAGTGAGGCCAGGGATTGAACCTGCATCCTCATGGATGCTAGTTGGGTTTGTAACCTGCTGAGCCACAGCGGAAACTTCTGTAGTTCTTTTTGTATATTGTTGGATTTGATTTTCTAATATTTTTGTCTTTGTTCATGAGTAATATTTGTATTTTTCCTGTCTTATAATGTTTATATTTATTTTTGGTATTAGGGCAATGGTCAC
The DNA here is from genome assembly GCF_016906955.1 of Phacochoerus africanus. NCBI lineage: Eukaryota > Metazoa > Chordata > Mammalia > Artiodactyla > Suidae > Phacochoerus > Phacochoerus africanus. Next base: position 17,260,219 of record NC_062559.1, on the reverse strand, counting down.
CTGATAGAATGAGTTAGAAAATGTCCCCTCTGCTTTTATTTTCTGGAAGAGACTATAGAGCATTAGTATCATTTCTTCCTTGAATGTTTGGTAGAATTCACTGGTGAAACCTTCTGGCCCTGGCACTCTCCTTTTTGGAAGATTATTAAGTAATGATTCAATGTCTTTGATATATACAGGTCTATTCATATTATCTGTTTCTCCTCGTATGAGTTTTGGCAGTTTATTTCTTTGAAAGAGTTGGTCCATTCTTATAGGTTATCAAATTTGTGGGCATAGGATTATTAATTCATAATATTCCTTTATTACGCTTTTAATGTTATTAAGATCAATAGAGATAACCCCACTTTCATTTCTGATATTAATAATTTGTGGCTTCTTTCTATTTTTCTTGGTTAGCCTGACAAGAGGTTTATTAATCTTATTGATGTTTTGAAAGTACCAGTCTTTGGTTTTGTTGCTTTTTCTCTACTGATTTCCTGTTTTCAATTTTATTGATTTCTACTCTAGTTTTATTGTTTCTTTTATTCTACTTCTTTAGGTTGATGTTATTTCTTTCCTTGAATTTCCTAAGGTGGAAGCTTGGTGACTAACTTTAGGTCCTCTCTTCCGATATATACCTTCAGTGTTATAAATTTCTTTTTAAACCTTGCTTTTGCCACATTCTACAAATTTTGATAAGTTAGTGTATCCTCAGCTCAAAATATTTGAAAAATTCTCTTGGGAAAACCCATGCACAAGAAGTGTGATTAAGATAGAAAACATTGGGGAGTTTCTGTTGTGGCTCAGTGGTTAACGAACCTGACTAGCATCCATGAGGTTGCAGGTTTGATCCCTGGCCTCTCTCAGTGGGGTAAAAATCTGATACTGCTTGCTGTGAGCTGTCACAGACATGGCTCAGATCCCACATTTCTTTCTTTCTTTCTTTCTTTCTTTTTTTTTTTTTTGGTCTTTTTGCTATTTCTTTGGGCTGCTCCTGCGGCATATGGAGGTTCCCAGGCTAGGGGTCGAATCGGAGCTGTAGCCACCAGCCTACGCCAGAGCCACAGCAACTTGGGATCCGAGCCGCGTCTGCAACCTACACCACAGCTCACGGCAACGCCGGATCGTTAACCTACTGAGCAAGGGCAGGGACCGAACCAGCAACCTCATGGTTCCTAGTCGGATTCGTTAACCACTGTGCCACGACGGGAACTCCCAGATCCCACATTTCTATGGCTGTGGTGCTGTGAACTGTGGCATTGCAGATGCAGCTCGGATCCTGAATTGCTGTGGCTGTGGCATAGGTCAGCAGCTACAGCTCTTATTGGACCCCTAGCCTGGGTACCTCCGTATGCCGCAGGTGTGGCCCTAAAAAGACAGAAAAAGAAGGACCCCCTCCCAAAGAAAGATAGAAAAATTGGTGTTTTAAGGCACTAAGGATATTATTTTAACTGTAGAAAAATTAGTCTATCTTATAGGTAAATGGAGACAGAACATTTTGTAAGCGTAGTAGTCATAGCTCTTAGTTTTAGGCTACAGGGATCAAATTGTGTTAATTTAAGCAGAAAAGGCATTTATTAAAAGGAAAATCGGATAGTTTACCTTGACTTCAGGAGGCCTAGAGTACCTGGATTGTAAGCTAAACGCTTGGAAACAGTGCTCCAGATTATGCCACAAAAGCAGACAGCAAAGACACCATTGTCACTGCTGCTGGGGGCACTGCCTCTGTGGATCACCCTGCAGACATCACCAGCACTGGTGCTGTCTTGGGCAACGAGGCAGCTGCTTCCACACGTGGACAAAATTGGGTCTCAGCTCCTGCCTCTTCACAGTCCTTGCTTCTAGCATGAGTCTGGGAGGGGTCATGCAGGCTCATTCAACAGAATGGCATCTGCTGCCCTAAGTAAGAAAGGGTCTAACTGGAGACCACCAGACTGCATGGTAAGAAAGGTTGGAGTCCAGACTCTGGGAGGTGAGCCTGAGCAGACTCCTTTACCTTTGTGAGCTTGTGGGGTGGTAGGAGGATGAAAGGGGATTAGTGCTTTGAGAACCAGAAAACTCTCTATAAATGTATGTTGTGGAGTTCCTGTCATGGAGCAGCGGAAATGAATCCAACTAGGACTCTCAGTGGGTTAAGGATCCAGCATTTCCGTGACCTGTGGTGTAGGTTGAAGACGTGGCTCGGATCTGGTGTGGCTGTGGCTGTGGCATAGGCTGGCAGCTACAGCTCCGATTAGACCCCTAGCCTGGGAACCTCCATATGCCATGGGTGTGGCCCCAAAAAGACAAAAAAAAAGTATGTTGTGATGTGTTTGTATGCCCAGATGTCATAAGCCTAGAGCCTAGCAAGTAAACCAGTAGCAGGCACGGGTCGGTCCCTCAACAGGTAGAGCAATTGAAGGGTCTAAATTTGTCCAGGTTAAAGAACTTGGCCTCTCAATGCCCATCTCTCTCCCCCGTGGAACATAAACTAGAGATTTGTATGCTTTGTTCAGTGATGTAGTCCCAGCAACTCAAACAAGGCCTAGATGAGTGAGTGCTCCAAAAATATTTGTTGAATGAGTAAACGAGCCAGTGAATGAATGGATGTCTTTATTCTGTCATCAGAGGCCAGCTGCAGTGTTAGTGAAGGGGCTTCAAAAAAGCAACTGTCCCAGCAATCAGCATCTGTCATTGTTTCTCTGGGTCTTATGATAAGGACTTGCTGGCTGCATCCAAAGAAAGCGGGCCTCAGTCTCCACGATACCCCCCTTAGCTCGTATTTATTTGTGCATTTAGCTGTTCTCTTTCCAGTCATGCTTCTGATTTCCCTGTTGCTCATTCGGGCCTTAGCAGACCTAGTCTGATTGTATCGTTCTCCACCTCTTCCTGTAGTAATCAGCCCATCACGGAATTGTCCTTTGACTTATCCCAGTGTCACACATAAAAGCCCATAGAGAGCATAAAGTAAGGATGGTTGGACCTAGAAAGAACTTCAGAAGCCATCTAAGCTTGCTTCTTTGGGGGGGCCCTTTGCGTTTTCTGTTTCTTCTGCCTGTATAGCATCTCTCCTCAATCTTCCTATGTCTGGCTCCTTCTTGCTGTTGGAGGCCTCAGTATAAAAATCACCTCTTCACCTTTTGATTAAGAGACCTTTAAATTAAGAGACCCCTTTAGATTAAGAGTCTCCCCTGAACACTTAATCTAAAGTGCCCACCCAGTACCTTTCCATTATAAACTGTAATTTCATGATCTGATGCCACTGTGTCACATACATATTTATTAATTTATTGATCATGCAAGCAGGTGGACAGCATCTCGCATTTATTAGGAGCACAGTCACATTTGTTGAATGAAGGAAGCCATGGGAACTGAAGCCCAGAAAAGTAAAGTGACCTTAAAAAGGTCACATAGCTCATTATTGGACGGATAGGGACTAGAACCCATGGCTGCTGACTCTTGCCCACTGGTTTTCCTATTGCGCCTCCACAGAGATATGTAAAAATAACTTACATATCTTGAGTCCCCACTATGTGTCAACCTTCGTGCTGGTTGCTTTCTACCTGTCAGTTAATCCATCCTCATGACAACCCTACAAGGTTGATAGAATTCGCATGTTTATAGATAAGGATACCGAGTCTTTGGGAGTCCAAGTAATTTTCCAGGTGTCACACAGCTCTAGAGAGAGCTTCAATCTGACCCCGGCTTGGTCTCATTCTCAAGTTTTTTTGGCACCGTCTCAGCTGCACGACTCCCTTCAGATAAAATGTGCTCTTTATTAGTATTTCCGTAGAGCAAACCTGAGCAGTGAGTAATAGGGACGTTTCAGGCACCGTGGCAGGCTGACAGAAGGCGTGGGGTAGGGAGGCTACGCAGCTCTCCCCTTGCCCTTCAGGTCACATGCTAGAGCTGACAACTGTCTCTTTTTCTTACACATGAGGCTGACCCGGTCTTGAAGTGCAGCTGTCACACTGCGTAAGCAGCCTCCAAGGTGTGTCGTGTGAACGGAAGCTTGGCCCAGCTCTCTTCCATTTTCTCTTCGGGAGGACAGAAAGTTGGGATCTATGTAATTGATGCCAAAATGTCTACAAAATAAACTATCCCATCAGTGATGTGCATGTTCCCAAATCTAACTATCAGGGACCAAACGATCTCAGAGATCATGAGGCCCTGGTGTCTGCCCCCTCTGTACAGCCTCGACCCCATGTTCTGGCTCCAGCTACTCCTTGTCCCCTTGAGCCCGTGTTGCATTTACTTGGCTGACTCTTGACCTTGGACAAACTCTTGCTCTTTCCCTGGGCAGCAGACTGTTTCTGGAGAAACCACATAGTCCATGTCCTCTTGCCTCATCTGGGCCTTTGATGAAGCTCCGTGGACCTTTTGCTGTGATCTGGCCGCCAGCTCCTTCTCAGCCACACTGTTGTCATAAAGACATCCATGATGTGTTCAAAAATGCTGGTCCGCTGGAGTTCCCGTCATGGCGCAGTGGTTAACGAATCCGACTAGGAACCATGAGGTTGCGGGTTCGGTCCCTGCCCTTGCTCAGTGGGTTAACGATCCGGCGTTGCCGTGAGCTGTGGTGTAGGTTGCAGACGTGGCTCGGATCCCGTGTTGCTGCGCCTCTGGCGTAGGCCGGTGGCTACAGCTCTGATTCGACCCCTAGCTTGGGAACCTCCATATGCTGCAGGAGCGGCCCAAGAAATAGCAAAAAGACAAAAAAAAAGCTCGTCTGGGAGTTCCTGTTGTGGCTTGGTGGGTTACAAACCTAACTATAGTATCTGTGTGGATGCGGGTTTGATCCCTGGCTTCGCTCAGTGGGTTAAGGATCCGGCATTGCTGTGAACTGTGGTGTAGGTTGCAGACACGGCTCAGATCCTGTGTTGCTGTGGCTGCGGTGTAGGCTGGTAGCTGTGGCTCTGATTGGACCCCTAGCCTGGGAACTGCCGTAGGCTGCAAGAGTGGCCCTAAAAAGAAAAAAAGATGCTGGTTCAAATACACATGCCTGCTTTCACAGCTTATAGGGAGCTGCGGGGCTGGGGGAGAGGTGTTCTCAGCATCTAGAAGAGTTTCTCAGGTGTTACAGTCAGGAAGGTGCTGGCAGCTCCCTGGTCCTCTATCCTAAAAATCTAAAACTTACCCTATGGGCTCCAAGTCTTGTCCCTACCCCTCTGATGAAGGATTTAAGGGTCTCTGTGTTAGAGAGTTTGGTCTTCTTGCCTCCTGTGCTCCTTGTTATCTCACCGTCCTTCTTTCTTTCAATGAAAATTAAGTACCACTATGTGCCGAACACTGTTCTAGGCTCTGTAAAGAAAGGCTAACATCTCTGATACCCTGGAACATCCGTGTAAGTCATAGTTGCCATTTGTGACATACTGATTAAGGGCAGAGTGTCTCCTGAGCCCCCTCCATCCTTGGTCTCTCCTCCATGATTGCATCTGTGTGCTCATTAAGCTTAGTTATATTCTTGGGCTGAACCAATGTCTTGGGGCTCCCATCTAATTCACTAGATTTCTCTTTTTGAGACAGGACAGAACAAAGGCAAAGGCGATAAGGATGTAAGAAGATACACCTGTTCCAGACAGAGACCCTCAAAGCAGCTTTTGTAGCAAACCAAACATTAAAAGCAATTTTGGTTGAGCTGAGATCTCCCTGAACTCAAAAGCACAGGTGTAGTGAGATGAGAGGGAAGAATTATCTTGGAGAGACAGTAATAAGCTAATACGGTGTGCATGGCAACTCAGGGACTGCGAATTCATAAATATATTCATGTTTTCTTCCCAGTAAGATTGATTAAATACCTAAGCCCAAAGTTAGAGTAAAAGAGAGATGGAAAGAGCAAAAGAGAGAAAGGGGGAGTGAGCTACAGAAGTTCCAGTAAAACACATCAACTCCGGACAAAGAACACTTCATCAAACACATAAACAGCCACCGGCTGATGCATTAGAATCTCGGAGAATCGTAAATTAACCTGCCAAGAAACTTTGCAAAAGGTCATATTTAACATTAATCAGGCTCTGGGAAGCGGTGTGTACTTTTCATGGTGAGAAGAGAGGAAAAAGACTGCCCTCCTTGGATTGCACTTTCAAAATCACTTCCAAATTATTCAGTGGGAGAGAGAAGAAGCCATTTCCAGCTGATTTAGGGTCAGAGAACTGATTCCCTTGTCACTTAGACATCCCTTGAATGTGGGTGTTGAGGAGAATAAACGGGAGGGACCATTCCCTGGACCCAACCCTTCCCTTTTGTACCAAGTCTTTCTCCTGCTCTCAACGGCATGGTGGTCTGATTTGGAGAAGTGCCCACCTGCACCAGAAAGTTGTAGCTGGAAGAATATGGGCCCTGACCCTGGTGGGTGTCTGTTTTGGAAAACAAGCCTTCTTTCTTTCAGGCTATGGGACCTTGAGCCAGGGCTAAGGTCTGAGTCATTTAGCGGGACCACAGGAGATGCTGGTCTCAGCTTTCCTGGGAATGAGTTTCCTCATCCAATGAATGGGGATGATAACAGTTGCCTGTAGAGCAGATAGAAAATGCATTCACTCATCTGGCTGGGAAATGTGGAGCATGAATCGAGACTGTTCACATTCTGTCTTCTCTCAGAATGCCTATTTTCTTTATTTACTAAAGTATGGGTTTTTTTAAAATAAGATTTTTATTTTTTATTATGGTGGATTTAGAGTGTTCTGTTAGTTTCTGCTGTACAGCAAAGTGGCCCAGTCATTCGTACCTACATATATATATAGCTCCAATTAGACCCCTAGCCTGGGAACCTCCATATGCTGTGGATGCAGTCCTAAAAAGACAAAAGACAAAAAAAAAAAATGAGGGGGCTGAAGGGAGTGATAGTCGGGCATGCAGGGTGGGTACATTTTTATTTATTATTTATTTATTTATTTTTGTCTTTTTGCCATTTCTTTGGGCTGCTCCCATGGCATATGGAGGTTCCCAGGCTAGGGGTCTAATCAGAGCTGTAGCCACCGGCCTACGCCAGAGCCAGAGCAATGCAGGATCCGAGCCGCGTCTGCAACCTACACCACAGCTCATGGCAATGCCGGATCGTTAACACACTGAGCAAGGGCAGGGATCGAACCCGCAACCTCATGGTTCCTAGTTGGATTCGTTAACCACTGCGCCACGACGGGAACGCCCCCCCTTTTTTTGTGGGTACATTTTTAAATAGAGTGGCCAGTATAGACCTCATTTAGAAAGTGGTATTCGTTTGTTTGTTTTATAGTAAAGTATACCTGGTAGACAGTGTTGTGCCAATCTCCTTGTACAGCAGAGTGACCCAGCCATACAAACATGCACACTCTCTATCTTCTTTTCCACCACAGTCCATCCTAGGAGGCCAGACATAGGTCTCTGCTCTCTACAGTAGGACCCCACTGTTCATCCACTCCAAATGCAATAGTCTGCATCCACCAACCCCAAGCTTCCAGTCCACCCTCTCTCCTTCCTTGGCAACCATAAGTCTGCTCTCCATGTCTGTGAGTCTGCCTCTGTCCTGAGGAGAGGTTCATTTGTGCCATATTTTAGATTCCACATGTAAGTGATGTCTTGTAGTGTCTGTCCTTCTCTTTCTGCCTTACCTCACCTAGCGTGACAAGCTCTAGTAGTGTCCATGCTGCTGTGAATGGCCCCATCCCGTTCTCCCTTACGGTTGAGTAGCATTCCATCACATCTTCTTAATCCATTCATCTGTCGATGGACATGTAGGTTGCCTCCAGGTCTTGGGCTACTGTGAACAGTGCTTCCATGAACAGGGAGGTTCATGTACCTCCCTGAATTATAGTTTTGTCCAGACATATGCTCAGGAGTGAAATTGCTAGATCACATGGCAGTTCTATTTTTAGTTTTTTAAGGAACCCCCCCATACTGTTGAGAAAAAGTGAGATTTAAACAAAGCCTTGCAGGAGGTGAGGGAGGACCCAGTTGGATACCCGAGGAAAGGGCCTGCTAGGTAAGAGAACAGCAGGTGCAAAGGCCCTGAGGTTGCAATGCATCTGATGTGTTTGAGGAGCTGCAGGGAGGCTGTTGAGTGAGGAGTAGAGTTGAGTGAGGGGGAAAGGGTGACTGAAAGTGAAGCTCAAGATTGTCTAGGGTCTGGCAGTTCAGCAGGAAGGTCTTTGGTTTTGACTGTGAAAGAAATGGGGCACATTTGGAGGGTTTGGAGCAGAAGAGACAATTTGACTTGCCCGTTGATTTACAAAGGTGTCTTCTCAGTGTTGCTCAGATGTGCTCTAATCAGAGAGAGGAAAAGGAATTTAACCTCCAAACCTACAGGCACCTGACCCTAACTGAGGGAAGCTATGGGCAATGCAGGGCCCATGCAGAGCAGCCCCTCCTTCATTCACTCTTTCCTTCTATAGAGTTCTTGTTAGCTTTGAGCAGCTAGGCACGGTCCAGGTGCTGTGAGGTATTAGACATCCATCTTGGACCAGGTGGGACCCTAAGGCGGCTGCAGGCATAGATGGAGAACATCTTTCTCGGCTCTTCTGCATGGGAGGCCCATGTGAGAGGTAACTTAATCCCTTATCTCAAAGAGTGTGGCTGAAAGTCTGAGACAGCTCATAACCCTGGCTTTATCAGGCGTTGTCCAACTTTCCCTGCATCCAGGGGTATTTAATTATAAGCCAAGATGGAAGAATGAGATTTCCAGGAAATCTTTTGCAAGGGTCTGACTCTATTGGAAGGAGTGCCTTATTGCCCCTTCTTATTCCATTTTATCCTGATGACTGGAGCCCAGCAGCTATCTGGTGACCTTGAAGATGAAGGTTATGAGTTCAGAATGGCAAAAAAAATAGGAGTCCGGGTTCACGGGGCTCCCTTACCAGCATTGTGCTTCTTACATTCTTGAAAAGAGGGACAATGCTGGTATGTGAGAGAATACACCCCTAGTTTTTTATGCCGTTGTTATTAGCAGGTGAAAGAAAGTCCTGACTCAGCTTTGAAAGCTCTTTTGGTGACCTGAAGATGAACACTGATGTAGAAATTAAAAGAACTGAATTTGAGTTCTATGTCCGGTGTGAATTCTCTGGACGGTTTTGGCCAAATTACTTGATAATAGTGATAACAATTGTCATTAATTATGTAATTACTGTGCTAAATGCTTTATTTATTTCATTATCCCATGTGAGCCTCACAAACCATCATACAAGGTAGGTTTTATTATATGCATTTTAAAGATGAGAAAAGAGAGACTCATGGAGATTAGGTCAAAGATGATAGAGCAAGCCATTTGGAGAGCTGAGGTTATAACCACATTCAGGCTGACTCCAAAGCCCTAGTTTCTAACTAGGTAATACTCTTGCTTCTTTTCTTTTTCTTTCTTTCTCTCTCTCTTTCTTTCTTTCCTTGGGCCTCCCCTATGGCATATAGAAGTTCCTGGGCTAACTATGGAGAACAGTTTGGAGATACCTTAGAAATCTATACATAGAACTTCCATATGACCCCGCAATCCCACTCTTGGGCATCTATCCGGACAAAACTCTACTTAAAAGAGGCACGTGCACCCGCATGTTCATTGCAGCACTATTCACAATAGCCAGGACATGGAAACAATCCAAATGTCCATCGACAGATGATTGGATTCGGAAGATGTGGTATATATACATAATGGAATACTACTCAGCCATCAAAAAGAATGACATAATGCCATTTGCAGCAACATGGATGGAGCTAGAGAATCTCATACTGAGTGAAATGAGCCAGAAAAACAAAGACAAATACCATATGATATCACTTATAACTGGACTCTAATATCCAGCACAAATGAACATCTCCTCAGAAAAGAAAATCATGGACTTGGAGAAGAGACTTGTGGCTGCCTGATGGGAGGGGGAGGGAGTGGGAGGGATCGGGAGCTTGGGCTTATCAGACACAACTTAGAATAGATTTACAAGGAGATCCTGCTGAATAGCATTGAGAACTTTGTCTAGATACTCATGTTGCAACAGAAGAAAGGCTGGGGGAAAAAATGTAATTGTAATGTATACATGTAAGGATAACCTGACCCCCTTGCTGTACAGTGGGGAAAAAAAAAAATTATTAAAAAAAAAAAAAAAAAGTTCCCGGGCTAGGGGTCGAATCAGAGCTGCAGCTTCGGCCTATGCCACAGCTGAAGCAACACCAGATCCAAGCCTCCTCTGTGACCTAAGCTGCAGATTTTGGCAATGCTGGGTCCTTAACCCACTGAACGAGGCCAGGGATCAAACGCGCATCCTCATGGATATTAGTCAGTTGGTTCTTAACCCGCTGAGTCACACAGGAATTCTGTGGCTTCTTTTCTTGAGACCTCGGTTTTCTCATCTGTACAGTGGGTGGCAGAACCCGATGGTCTTTGAATTCCCTTCTCAGCTCTGAAACTCTCTGGAACACATCAAGTCCTTTTTGTTCCATCCTGTGTGTCCGAGCTTGCCCGGGCTGCTCTCAGTACCTCTCTGCATCCCCCACATTTCCAAATGGAGCCTTTGCCCAAGATACTGTCATGTCAGCTTTTTCTTCTCCCTGCATCTTGAGGAGAGCATCTCAGGCGCAGTGAGTAGTCAGAGGATGTTTTTGGGGGGCTGCCTGCCCCTGCCTGCCCCTGCCGGCTGGAGAACCTTCTGTCAGCCACAGAGATGGCTCACGGCGGGGGGCGGCTCCTCCACACAGCCAGACTGTCTGTCTGTTCTGATGATCAAGGAGGGACTTGGGGAGTGCAGAAGCCCAGAGCCTTCCCAGGTGATAAAACCTCCCCGGGGCACTCAGGAGCGGGGGGCTCCTGGCGAAACACGAAGAGCAAGCGCAGCGCTGTGTAAACGCGTTTGCAGGACGGAGCTGTTCCTTGGTCCGATGGGGCCCATTTCCTGCCTGTGAGGCAGGAAGTGTCTTCCTCAGAATGACTGCCAGGGCTGGTGGGGAAAGCTAAGCAGATCTTGATTTCTTTTCTTGCGTTGGCACATTTACCAAACGAGCGGAAGGAATGGGCCTGGAGAGGCCCCGAAGCCGGCGTCCGCAGGTGGCCTTGGAGCAGCAAACGCTTGCTCTTCTTGCCACGTGGAAAATTCCCTGTGGTGTGTCTCCACGTTCCAGTCCTCCCTGGTCCAGGTCCCTTTATGGGACAGAAGGAAACTCCCTTTGGAACCTGCCTGGGTTGGGGTAACGTTTGAAAGGGGCAGTCAAGAAGCCCTGTCCGCCTGGCCCGTCTGGGAGGTGCGACAGGGGTGTGGCTGATGATGCGGGCCTGGTGGCAACTGTGCTGTTAGCCCGGATCAAGCCCTTGGGTGTAGCTGGAGGGATTCTGGGGCCTTAACGGGTGCAGCTCAGCTGCTAAGGTGCTCTCAGCAGGTCACACAGGCTGAACGTGACCCCCTAGCAAAGGACATTGAGGGCACTCAGTCAGGCCAGAACATTAAAATATTTCAGATTCAGTCTGTGTGTCTGGGAGGTGCAGAAACATCCTCCTTCCTGTCCAACCCGGAGAAAGGAGAGGACTCCAGCCCTGGTGTTCCCCATTGTCCAAGACATCTGAAGACCAGGGTCTCTGTTCTTTTCCTGCCTCCTCCGGAGCTGAGGATGGCGTTTGGTTCTCCTCAGGCTGCCCCGTGATTGCACTTGACTCCTTTCCCACGAGTGAGCCTGCGGGTTCCCACCTCCTTGGCGTCTCTCCTTCCAGGGTGGGCTCTCGGTGAGGGCTTGCCAATATGGGAGAAGGCGGCTCTCGGCAAGTCTGCACCGACAGCTGGCTGGAAACCGCTGCTCGCCAGGAGGGGCCGTGGTGTGATCGATGCGCTTCTTCGAGACAGCAGCCCTGTCATCCTTCTGCTTGGCGTATCATGGGAGGAAGAATTTCTGGTGCTGAGACACTTAGGCTGCAAATTTCTGCCTCCCCCTAGAGGAGTAGCAGAGGCGCCAGTTTTTGCATCTCTCCAAGAGGGACAGGCCAGTCCTTGGAGATGAGTGTGGTGAGGTGCCCTTCCCCCGCCAGCCTCCCTGGGGTGGAGGTGCCTGACATTCTGGGCTGTTACGCCTTGAATTCCTCCAACTCATCAGTTTGGTCTCCAGGGAGAAGAAGCCAGACAGCTAGGATTCTGTGAGCTGCAGCCCCTGGGACAGCTCCTGCTACGATTCTGGCATTTTCCTTCACAGCTTTTCAAGCATTTGTCCTTTTGACCACCCAGCTCCCCATTCATCTCTCAGCCCCAAGCAAAGCTGTGGGACGTCCACCCCCCTGGGGGATGCTTTTCTATTAGCTGGTGCTGCTAATAGAAAAGGGATGGGTTTTGCTCGAAACTGCAAGTTCAACTTGGATGTCGTCTAGCTCTTGAGGTTCAAATAGCTGAGGGATCATACCTGGGGACTTGGTAAGTGTCTGTGGGGGACACCTGTGCGTGTGTGGAGTGTGTCCATGGAGCAAGTCAGCACGAGCCTGGGATGGAGGGAGCACATGTCTACCACTGACGACAAATGAGATGACAAGTCCTTTTATCCATCCCATCCCCTGCCAGCCATAGGAGCATCTTACAAGCCTCTCCTATGGAAACAGTCTGGACCTGTGGCCCTGCCCAGTGCATGCTTCAGAACGAATGCTCAGAGATACCACATGGCATTGGATTCCTGCTACAGTTTTCCATTAAGCAGCAGAGTAAGAAGGGATCTCAATAGGCGTCTGTTTTCAACATCTTTATTTTACAGATAAGGAAAGTGTGTGCCAGTGGGGTAATAATAACAGTAGCCAATGCCTTTCTATTGTTTACTGTGTGCCCATTACTGTTGTAAGGATTTCTTCTTTCCATCCTCACAAAACGCTTATGAGGCAGGCATTGTTGTCATCTCCGTGTTACAGATGAGGAAGCGGAGGCACAGAGGATCAGTAATTTGCCCAGGGACATATGGATCCACATTTGAATCCTGGCTTTGCTATACGTTAGCTCTGCTATTTAAACGCTAAGCTTTACTTTCCCTATCTGGAGAATGGGAATAATGATGCCTACACCTCTGCATTGTGGGGGCAAATGAGATGCTGCATATAAAGTACTTACATCAGAGTAAGATACCATTAAAGCCACTGGTCCTCTCCCTTCAAACCCTCATTTTCAGAGCTGGCTTCCTCTGCCACTTGCACTATCATGTTCTAGTGACCAGAATCTGCATTAGAGGAACCATCAGGGAAAATGTCCCTGCTGATTTTTTTACTTTCTGATTTCCTTGGTGACTTGGGACAAGTCTGTGTTCGGTTTCTCTTGGCTGTGAAGGATGTGAGGCCCTGGAAGACAGACCCTGCACTTGTGCCCTGTAGCCAAGTAGTGGTGCTCAGCCCCAGTGAGAGGAGGGTGCACTGGGCAGCCTCCAGGTTATCCTTTCCTCATCCTTCCCCTGCTCGTGGCTTCAGCTGGCTCTGCCCCTCGCTCAGGTCTGGGGCAAACACAGGTGCGCATCTGGGACCAGGGAGACCCAAACTCTCCTAGGCTCAGAGTGACCCAAGGCTGCAGCGCCCTGTCCCGTGAATCTCTCCAGGGAGAATGGAGTGACACGAGCACCCACCCTGGGCTGTCGTTTGGAATATTCATGGGAGGTGGTGGAGTCCCAGGTTGGCTCTGGTTGTCTAGGCTATGACTCTAGGACTCCCATCGTGTGCTGCAGTGAAATCTCATGGGTAAAACATGATAGAAACGCACAGCTGTTCATATTAGTACCGATGTGCTCAGATCTTGAGCCTAAACTTGTTATATGACCATTGACAAGTCATCCAATCTCTCTGAGCCTTTTTCTCACCTTTACAAGGAAATAATACCTAGCTCACATAGTAATTGTAAGATAAATGACAGAATGTTTTGGTGTGGACATGAAAAATATGCATGGGGGAGTTCCCATCATGGCTCAGTGGTTAATGAACCCGACTATCATCCATGAGGACGTGGGTTCGATCCCTGGCCTTGCTCAGCAGGTTAAGGATCCGGCATTGCCGTGAGCTGTGGTGTAGGTCGCAGACACCGCTCAGATCCTGCATTGCTGTGGCTGTGGCATAGACCAGCGGCTGCAGCTCCAATTCAACCCCTAGCCTAGGATCATCCATATGCTGCCGGTGCAGCCCTAAAAGACAAAAAGTAAAAAAAAAAAAAAAAAAATATATATATATATATATATATGCCTGGGGGCAGTCATTAAGCGTCAACAATAATGGAGTCATATCTTTTTGTTCCACTCTAATTTCAGCAGGAAGAGCTTTCCCTCTTTATTGTTAAGAACCAAGGGTCTGTCCATCGGAACATAGCCGGCAGCAGCCCACTGAAGGAAAAGTGAAATGCCCAACGCTTACCAACCTCCTCCCTTCCCCAGTTCATATCCCACCCTGGGCACTGCCCATTTGATGGTCTGAGTCACAAACATAAGGCTGAGAAACAGAATCGTCGCCTTTTCCGAAGTCTGTAGGTAAAACTCAGCAGGTACAAGGACAATTGGGGACTCATTTCAGTCCCTACATGATTTTGAGCAAATAAATGGCTCACAGCATGCCCTTGGCCAGCCCATGTATCCTCTCGGGGCATCTGCTTCCTCTTTAATAAAATGGGATGAGTGATCCTTACCTCTTCTTCATTTTACAAGCGTGTAACGAGGATGGATCCAGTAATGGCTGCCGAATCCTTTGAGGTCCTTGGAGAAATAGTTGCTATATAAATGCAAAGTATGATGTCCATTTCTGTGACATCGTGTTTTGCAAATAAGCCTGCATCATATCCCTGTCAATGCCAGGCTGGCCAGCGATATGCCATGTGCATTTTTTTTTCAGTGAAGTAATCATCTCCACACATTATTCCTTGAAACCATTGATTCCGTGATCAAGTGTGAGGCTGTAATTATTATTACCATTCTTCTCTTTGGAAGCCCATCTCTTCTGCCTCATTTCAGCTTCTGGTGTGTCTGACAGGTCAGTCGTGGTGATGTGTGCCGGGGGGCGGTGGGGGTGCTTTTCAATACCTTCAAGGGCCTGGATCAGGACCAAGGAGGGTTTCATGGTCATGGCTTTTCCCGGACCTCCTTAATGGAGTTGTTCAGAAGAGGAGCCCTGTCATCCGTTTGAAAAATGGCCTGCTTGTCCCCGTTACAAAAAACGTCAAGCAGGTTGCTCTCTGATTCAGGAAATAAAGTAACAGACTGTGGGACGCGCTTCGACTCATACAACACTTTACAGGCCACCAAGTGTTGTCACTGATCTCAGTAACGCTGACTCTGCGGGGCCGCAGTGATCAAGCCTGAAGATGTGTGAGGTGGTAATTTCCTAGTCGTGGTTCTGAAGCTTTCGCGCTCACACTTAGGTGAACTGCAATCCTCAAGGCTGCGTTTTCTTCCTTTTTAATAAAAATACACAGAAATTTGGCCCGTGGGGGAAAAGGAAGTATTGATTCTGAACGGAAGGGGAAATATTCCTGTGTTTGAGAGTCTCCCGGGTCTTGTACTGAAATGTAGACAGTTGGGAGTCCCCGGGGCTTCTATGTCCTGGGATCATTCCTATCCATCGCATGTTGGCCCTTTTCCAAAAAGATTTGCGAGGCTTGATGTGTGCTCACAAAATCCCGGGGAGCTGAAAGATTGGAACTTCGAAACCTCCTTCCTTTACAGTAAGTGTAAAGGAAATTCTAGTTCATTGCTCCCCTGAAAGGCTTGGACCCCAAGGGTCCTGTTGCCCAACCCACTGTCTGATCATTTTGACTAAATGTTGGCATATTTTGAGTAAACCCCTGGCCATTCAAATTCAAGGTCTCTTATTGGGGGCCTCTGACTCCTCCCCTCCTTCCCCAATTCCGATGTAGGTTCTTTTCTCAGCTTTCCTTCTTTCTCATTCAAACCAGTCTCTTCCATTGAGCTTATCCTCTCCCATGTCTTTTACTACCATTTTATTTTTCTCATTTTCCCCCCTTAGTTCCAGATCCATATTTCGAATTGCCTGCAGTGCTTCTCCCCCCTGTATGTCCTGTAGGCGTCTGAGACTCTAAGTGGCTAAAGTCACTCAGCATCTTTTCTTCACATTAGTTCCTCTTCCTACATTCTCTGCCTTGGCTCATGGCACCTAGTAAGCCAACTAAGCCAGAAATGTGGGTGTGGCTTCATATTCTTCCCTTTTCCATTCGGTCATGATGCCATGTTGATTTCTTCCCGAATCCTCTTTTCCATCTAAAAGAAGGGAAAGAGTTCAAGGTCTTGTATCTGCTTACTGGGACTCTTGCAATAGCGTGAAGTTGGCCCTCCTTTTCAAGTCTCACTGCCACCCCCTCTCCTCCTCAGTGTACTCTGTTCAGGATCTTAGTAAGTCCAGCTTGGTCATCTCATGGTGTCCTTTAACAGATCCATTGAATCTTTAGGATGTAGTTCCCTCGGTGTTGTGGCATTTGTTTCTTATCTCTACAGCGTGACCGTGAGGTCCCTGAGGACAGGGACCTTGTGTCATGCTGCCTGCATAACTCAGATTTTAGTACAGAGTTAGCCCTCAGTAATCAAAGCGCTTAGCACAGAATAACGTGGCAAAGGCCTCTGGGGTGCTGTTCATGGTGCTCAACCTTTGATACTTTCTTTCGCCTTGGCCTCTGTCAGAAGCAGAATTCTATTTGATATGCATGTGTACCATTTAGATCTACACAGAAAAAATCCTATATTATCTGGCTTTTGCCCCTCCTCCCCAGCCTTCCCACATCCCACTAAGTCTTCTTCTTTTTTTTTAAAAAAGCTTATGTTCTATTCTAAGCATCAAAAGACACAATCAACAGAGTGAAAAGGTTGCCTATGAAACGGGAGAAAATATTTGTGAATCATATAGCTGATGGGGTTAATATCCAGAACATGCAGAAGTTCTGCAACTCAACACAATATTAACAACAGCAGTGATGAAAACAACTTCATTCAAGAATAAGTAGGAGTTCCCGCTGTGGCTCAGTGGGTTAGGAACCCGACACAATGTCTGTGAGGATGTGGGTTCAATCCCTGGTGTTGCTAAGTGGGTTAAGGATCTGGCATGGCTGCCAGCTGCAGTGTAGGTTGCAAATGTGGCTCGGATCCAGTGTTGCCGTGGCTGTGATATAGGCCTGCAGCTGCAGCTCTGATTGGACTCCTTGCCCAGGAACTTCCATATGCTTTAGGTGCACCTGTCAAAAGAAAAAAAAAAGTGAAGGACTTGTATAGAGACATACGAAATGGGTAATAAGCATGTGAAAAGCTGCCCAACGACACTAATCATTAGGAAAACTCAGCTCCAAACCAGTCAGATACTACCTCAAACACATAAGGATGCTACTGGAAAACAACAGAAAATAACCAAGTGTTGGTGAGAACGTGGAGAAATTAAACCCTTTTACACTGTTTGTGGGAAAGTAAAATGATGCGGCCACTGTAGAAAATAGTATGGAAGTTGCTCTGAAGTGCCCAGAAGTGGAATTGCTGGGTCATATAGTAATCTGATGTTCATTTTTTGGTACCCACATCCATGGCACCAGTATTCGCAGTAGCCGATAGGTGGACGCAACCCAAGTGTCCATCCACAAGTGAATGGATACACAAAACGTGGTCTCTGCATACAGTGGAATATTATTCAGTCTTAAAGAGGCAGGCAATTCTGGAGTTCCCGTCGTGGCGCAGTGGTTAATGAATCCGACTAGGAACCATGAGGTTGTGGGTTCGGTCCCTGCCCTTGCTCAGTGGGTTAACGATCCGGCGTTGCCGTGAGCTGTGGTGTAGGTCGCAGACGCGGCTCGGATCCCGCACTGCTGTGGCTCTGGCGTAGGCCGGTGGCTACAGCTCCGATTCAACCCCTAGCCTGGGAACCTCCATATGCCGCGGGAGCAGCCCAAGAAATAGCAACAACAACAACAAAAAGACAAAAGACAAAAAGACAAAAAAAAAGGCAGGCAATTCTGACAAATGCTATAACATAGATCAACCTTGAGGACCTTATGCTAATTGAAATACACCTGTCAAAAAAGAAAAGAAAGAAAAATATCCTATGATTTCTTCTATATGAGGTCCTGAAAGCATTCAAATTCAGGGAGACAGAACGCAGAATTATGGTTGCCAGTGGCCAAGGGTACGGGACAATGGAGTGTTATTATTTAATGGGTCTGTAGTTTCCGTTTTATAAGACAAAGGACATCTGGAAGTGGATGGTGGTGATGGTTGAACAACAGTATAAATGTCCTTAGTATCACTGACCTGTCCACTTATGCATGGTTGAGATGGTAGGTTTTATCTTATGGGCATTTTACCACAATTTAAAAAAATATTTAAGTAGTAACAAAGAAGCCTCGTGTGGGGTGGAACAGTAATGGGCCAGAATTTAGGAGCCTTGTTTTGTTTTTTTGTTTGTTTGTTTTTGTCTTTTTAGGGCTGCACCTAAGGCATATGGAGGGTCCCAGGCTAGGGGTGGAATCAGAGCTGTAGCCACTGACCTACATCACAGCCACAGCAACACCAGATCTGAGCTGCGCCTGTGAGCTACACCACAGCTCACGGCAACCCCGGATCCTTAACCCCCTGAGTGAGGCCAGGGATCGAACCTGCGTCCTCATGGATACTGGTCAGATTTGTTCGCGCTGAGCCACAGTCAGAACCCCAAGGAGGAGTTCCCGTCGTGGCGCAGTGGTTAACGAATCCGACTAGGAACCATGAGGTTGCGGGTTTGGTCTTTGGCCTTGCTCAGTGGGTTAAGGATCCGGCGTTGCTGTGAGCTCTGGTGTAGGTTGCAGACGCGGCTCGGATCCCGCACTGCTGTGGCTCTGGCGTAGGCCAGTGGCTACAGCTCCGATTCGACCCCTAGCCTGGGAAACTCCATATGCCGCGGGAGCAGCCCAAAGAAATAGCAAAAAGACAAAAAAAAAAAAAAAAAAAGAACTCCAAGGAGCCTTGTTTTTAAGTATGGGCTTTGCTTTCAAGGAGCGCTTGGGTCAGGATTCTCATCTCCAAGACAAAGAAATCGGGCTCGATGATGATGCCGCAAGCCCACTTCCCTCTGAAATCCTGGGATTTGGAATGTCAGCCATGGCCTCAGGGAGAGCCAGGTGGAGGGCCACGGGAATTTTTTTGGGAAAACGGTCCCAAGCATAGGCTTCTGGATGGATCATCCTCTCATACAAGTGGGTAACATACATTTTCCTTTCCAGGCCGAGTCTCCACTCCATTCTCTGCTCTTCGAGCTGGAGAGCTTGCACATCATGGAAATTGGTACTGTCCTGCTAAGGACACTAATCTCATCAGATCAGGGTTCCACCCTTGTGGCCTCATCTAACCGTCATGACTTCCTTACTCTCAACATGGCCATGACACTGGCTGTTTCCACCTAGAAAGCTGTTTCCCTGATGTTCCCAATGGGTGACTCCTTGTCATTCACACCCGTTTAAAAATCTCTCTTGCTCAGAGACTTTTTCCATAACTACTCAATACAAAGTAGCCAAACTGTCGCTCTCTACCAGGACACCTTATTTGTAAATAATATTCTACATTGTATTCATCACTCTGATGCTTCTTAAAAACGACCTTGTTTTAGGAAGTTTGCTGTCTCCATCTCCTCTAATGTTACAGGCTCCGTGGAAGAAGGGACCTTGTCTCTTGAGAACTGGGAACAGTGCCTGGCACTTAGTAGGTCCTCATTCAGTATTTGTGGACAGGTAGCTGAGTGAATGACGATGTGGATAAAAGTTACTGCCATGAGAAGATGGTTGTCTGGTGGGGTGGCTGGTGTCTAAACAGCGCAAGGTCGCTGGCTGTCCGCCCCAACGGAAGAGGGTCTGTGGGTCATGGGAGGAGGGAAGGGAGTGCTCGATTCTGCGCAGGGCTGGGATGGAGGATTGGGGCAGATACTCTTGTGTTTCATCGCAGAGTGACACAGAAGAGAGGAGAAGAAAGTTGATTATACTCAGAGTTCCCACTGTGGCACAACAGGATTGGCAGCGTCTCTGTAGTGCTAGGATGCAGGTTCAATCCCCAGCTTGGCGTAGTGGGTTAAAGGATCTGGCATCACTGTAGCTGCTGCCCAGATCTGATTCCTGGCCCTGGGAACTCCATATGCTGTGGGGCGGCCAAAAAAAGAAAAAAAAAAAAAGAAAGTTGGTCATACTCTATGGAGAGAGAGGGCATATGCAGAGTCGTAGGGGGAAGGGAGTGCCATTTCCAGGTGCCCTTGAGTGGTTTGGGAGCACCAAGGCTGGGGCCACAGTTCTCTGCTTAAGAACCTGGGCTTTACCCTACGAGATCCAAGAACCCATCAAAGGAGGTGAGGCCCCAGTGTAGACGGCCATGCTCTCCCCTCCTGCTTCCCATGATCTGCGTTCTTTTTTTTTTTTTTTTCTTTTCCTTTTTTAGGGCCACATTCATGGCATATGGATGTTCCCAGGCTAGGGATCAAATCGGAGCTATAGCTGCTGGCCTATGCCACAGCCACAGCAATGCCGGATCCTTAACCCACTAAGCAAGGCCAGGGATTGAACCCTCATCTTCATGAATACGTGTAGGATTTGTTTCCACTGAACCACCACGGGGTCCTGGTCTGCATTCTTAATGTGTCCCTCTGTGCCACCTCAGTCTGTTCAGCATCACAGGGTTTGTCTGTTTTTTTTTGTGTGGTTCCCTTATGAGACTGTGAGCTCCTTGAGGGCGAGCAACTGCCTGTATTCATTTTTGTGTCTTCTTTGTGGTGCTCGCTCCCTAGCTGATACTGAAGCTCGACATCGGTTTTACCAATGTGGTGACTTTGTTTTTAAGCAGCAGTCAGAAAGCCCGTTCTAGCTCAGGCATCCTGAGTAGCAGTGGTTCATTTTGGGGGTGCAGGGTGGGACACGGGGCTAAAGTGTCTCTTGGGGCCCCCTGAAACTAGGTCATTCATTTTTCTCCTTAGCCTCTAGAAGAGGGGTTCCCAGTTTTGGCTAGACGCTGGAATCCTTGGGGAAAGTTTCAGAAACCTTGATGCCCAGGACATATCTCACACCAATTAAATATTGTCTGTGGGACCGGGACTCACATATCAATATTGAAAAAAAATCTAATTCATTGAGGTGTAATTAATAAACAATACGATACATCCTCTAAATATATGATTTGATGGATTTTGACAAATATACCTGTGAATGCATCACCACTCTAGGCAAGATAGAACATTTCTGGAGTTTCCACTGTGGTTCAGTGGATTAAGGACCCAATATAGTCTCTGTGAGGATGTGGGTTCAATCCCCAGCCTTGATCATTGGGGTCAGGATCAGGCGTTGCTGCTAGCTGTGGTGTAAGTCGAAGCTTAGGTCCAGCGTTGCTGTGGTCATGGCGTAGGCCAGCAGCTGCTGCTCTGATTCGACCCCTAGGAACTTCCATGTGCCGCAGGTGCAGCTGTAAAAAGAAAGAAAGAAAGAAAAAAAAGAACACTTCTGTCACAACAGAAACTTCCCTCATGCTCCTTTGCAGTTCGCCCCTTTCTCTCTCTCCCAGCAAACCTCTGAACCATTTTCTGTCACTTAGATAGGTTTTGTCTTTGCTATGATTTCATGGAAATATCTTTGAGATTCACTGAGTCCATTCCTCCTCCTTGTATTTGTTGTATGGATATGTTTGCTAATACCTGTTGTTGGACATTTGGTGTTTTCCCCAGTTTTTAGCTATTATGAATATACTCCTACCCACATTTGGGTAGACCTTGTGGGAACATAGATTTCCAGTTTTCTTGTGTATTTGGAAATTGACAGGTGATGTAGTAAAACGTAAGTCTGTAAGAAACTGCCTGTTTTCCAAAGTGGTTAGTTCACATTCTCACCTGCAGTGCCTGAGGGTATTCTGCATTCTTGTCAATAGTTTATGTTTTCAGGCTTTTATATTTTAGCCATTCTAATGGGTGTGTAATGGTAGCAGATTTTGGGTTTAATTTGCGTTTCTCTGATGATTAATGACATTGAGCATCTTTTAATATTCTTATGTTTATTTACATATCTTGTTTTGTGGTATGTTTATCTGTCTTTTGTCTTTTTAGGGCCGTGCCTGAGGCATATGGAAGTTCCCATTGCTAGGGGTTGAATCGGAGCTGTAGCTGCTGGCCTACACCACAGCCATAGCAATGAGGGATCTGAGCCACATCTGCGACCTGCACCATAGCTCACAGCAATGCCAAATCATTAACCCACTGATTGGGGCCAGGGATCAAACCTATGTCCTCGCGGATACTAGTCAGGTTTGTTAACCTCTGAGCCACGACGGGAATTCCAACGTGTCTTTCTTTTAATTGAGTTGTTTTGGTATTACTGTGTACCAAGAATTCTTTTCATATTCTTGATAATTCTTTGTCTGGTATATATATTTTTATTTATAATTAACACACACACACACACACACACACACACACAAATATGTTCTCTTATGGCTTGCCTTTTCCTTTTCTTAACAGTGTCAAAGAACAGAAGTTGGCATTCCCTTTGTGGCTCAGTGGTTACAAACTCGACTGGTATTCACAAGGACGAAGGTTCTATCCCTAGCCTCACTCAGTGGGTTAAGGATCTGGCAGAGCTGTGGCTGTGGTGTACGCCAGCAGCTGCCGCTCCAATTCGATCCCTAATCTGGGAACTTCTATATGCCACAAATGTGGCCCCAAAAACAGAAGAAAAAAAAAAGCAGAATTTAAACATCTTAGAGGTTCCCCCCCCCTGTGGCACAGCAGGTTAAGAATCCAACTGTAGTGGCTTGGGTCACAGTGGGGCATGGGTTCAGCCTGCAGCCTGGCTCTGTGGGTTAAGGATCTGATGTTGCTGCTGCTGCAGTGTAGGTCACAGCTGCAGCTCAGATTCCATCCCTGGCCCAGGAACTTCCAGATGCTGTGGGTGCAGCTGAAAAAAGAGGAAAAAAAATCTGGATAACGTCTAATTTGTCAGTTTTTCTCTTTTGAGAGTCATGCTTTTTGTGTCCTAAGGAATCTTTTGCCTATCCCGAACCACAAAGATTTTTTTCCTATGTTTTCTTCTAGATGTTTTATAGTTTCATTTTTCTGCTTAAATCTATGCTTAATTTCAAGTCAGCACAGTGTATGATGGGAGGGACAGGACAAGGATTATTTTTTTCTGTGACTATCCAATTGTTTCAAACCACTTATGAAAAGACTATACTTTCTCTATTAAATTATGTCATTACCTTTGTAAAAAATTCAGTTGACTATATATATGTATATCTGTCTCTAGATTGCTATTCTGGTCCATTGATCTATATATCTATACTTAATGCTACTAAACATTGCTTTAATTATTGTAACCTTGTGGGAAATCTTGAAATCAGTCAGTATGACTTTTAAGTTTATTCTTCTTTTTCAAAAATTTTTTGGCTGTTTTAGATCCTTTGCATTTCCATATGAATTTTAGAATCAGCCTGTTAATTTCCACAAAACAAGCCTGCTGGGGATTTTTATTGTGATTGCATTCACCCCATAGAGGAGTTTGGGAAGAATCGATATTTTAACAACACTGAGTGTTCCAAACTGAATATGGGACATCTCCATTTATTTAAATTGTATTTAATTTATTTCAGCAATGTTTTGTAATTTCTAGTCGGGGGGTGCTTAGACAACTTTTAGTTTTATTCCTAGTATTTTATGTTTTTGGTGTTCTTTACATGGGATTATTTTAAAATGTCATTTTCTAAGTGATTATTGCTAATATAAAATGATATAATAGATTTTTTAATATTAACCTTGTATTTTATGAGCCTGCTAAATTCACATAATACTTCCATTCCTTGATATGAGATATTTCTATATTTCTCACAGCAGCGAGAAATTTATAGTTTTCAATGTATAGATCTTGGACATATTTTAAATTTATCCTTAAGTATTTTTTTTTGTTGTTGTTCGAAAGGCTACTGTAAATAATCTTTTAATCTATTTTCCTTTTCCAATGATTTTTTTTTGCTCAGGCACCAGTGTTTTTTTTTCAGCTTCTCAGGTAATTCAGTTGTGTAGCTGAGGCTGAGAACCTCTAGTCTGTAGATTCTGATCGTGAACCCTGCTGGGGGTTGGACCACTAATGAAATTTGTTTTTCTTCCTTTGTTGTGATGCATGTGGATGGCTCAGTTCACTCAAGTAACTAAGAGTCCTGTCAACAAGCAGACTCACTGGTACCTGTGGCAAAGTGGAATCCTTGTGATTCGTCTTAATGGAAAGTGCTTTTGGTCTCTAAAGATAACAGGCTCCTAAAAGGGACTTAATGGATCTTGAAGTATGTTACTGACCCAGCGTGGACCTGACCATGCTGATGGGCTGGATTAGAACTTTAGCTCCTCAGGACTGGCCATGTGCTGGGCATTGGCGCGGCAAGGCAAACTGTAGCTCAGTGAGCTACCCGGCTCCCCTGAGGTTGAGTATGTTGCAGGTAGTGGGAATGGGTTGGGGAGCACAGGTAGGAGTTGTTTTGGTAGTTTTTCCTTAATTAGAAGAAAAGAGATGGAAGCTGGGATGCGAGTCCCATTCTTCATTTTCCGTGGTGCTTCAGGTAATGGTATTTAATGGAAGACAAAGTCATTCGTCTTCCTAGCATCCTGGCCCATGGAAGCCATGAGGGGTGCTGTCAGAAGAGATATTAGAGGCTATAAAAAGCTATTCCATTCCTCCCTCCCCCTACTCTCCCTTTGTAACCCTTTTCCCAGGGAGACTGGTACTGTGCTTGCTGACTCTCCGTCACCGGGATGTCTTAGGCCTTGTGGGCATTTTATTGAGATTCAGGTTGGCTTTCCCATCCCATTCTTCTTTCTTTTATCTCCATCATTTCTCTGCCAGGGGTGGCAACACCATGGAAGGATTTGTCTTTCTGCTTTATTCTGCCAATTTTTAAAAGAGCTGGTTGATATGCCACTGAGTCGGAGAGCAAACCAGGCCCTCAGGACAGGTAGCAGCTGAAGCGATGCTTCTAGCTTCAGGGCCCTGGTGTTTCTAAGCCAGGCTGAGGGAAACAGGAGCCCCTTGCCTCTCCTCTGTGCTTTTGTTTTCGGCTTTGGCATCTGTGCCTTGTCTCATCTCCCGTTAGTACCTGTGCCAGGGTGGAGCTAGACAAACTGGGCAGCGTTTGTCCCCTTTGATCATGAAATTGTCCTGGAGGAGAGATCCATTTCCAAAGGATTTTCTCCGTCTGCTTCTTTTCTTGGGTTGCTGTGTTTCTGCCCAGATCTCTCCTCTCCCATTTTCATAGCAGGCTCAGAAAATTCAATGCTATACCCTTTTACGGAGCCCTGACTTCATGCGGGGGACTCTGGTGGCAGTAGGAAACTGGTCTGGTCTCTGCTCAGAAGCAAGGTTGCTGGAGGAGACAGGCATATAGAGATGCAAACAGCTGTCCCTCCAAGTTGGGAGTTACATACCCACAACAGAGGAGTGACTGGAGCGCTTGGGAAGAGACTTCTAAGAAGGGCAAGCTTCTATGCATGCTGCATTATATCTGGGCCTCAAAGAACAGGTGAGGTTTCAACCATTATGGCAGCTGTGAGGGTAGGAAGGGTGGGGTTGGACGTTTAAACTTAAGGAATAGCATTAGCAAAGGCTCAGAGGTGTGCGTTTGCATGTTGGGAGTCTGTGAGTGTCTAGAAAGGCAAGTCGGGGGCCTTAATGCCACTCTAAGGAGCCTACATGTCTGCTCAAGATATGCTGGGAAGCTGGCAGGTTGATCAACAGGAAATGATGTGGGCTTCGAGCTGTCCTCTAGTCCAGTGCTTTCACTTCATTTAATTTGCATGTGTTTATTTTTATAGTGCGTATACTCCTAGGAAAGTGCACACATCTCAGGTCGACAGCTCAATGAAGTGTCATACATGTCTACACCTTTGTAATAACCAGCAGGACAGGAGCTGTGGAGGAGGAATTGGAGAGGTCAGTAGTTAGACGGCGAGGGGAGAGGAGGCTGCCCCAGATTTGCTCAGATTAGCAGTGACCGGGGTCCAAATGTAGGCATCTGTCTTGAGGCCTGGAAAAGAGAGGACCAATGGGGAAGGTTTCAGGTAGGGGTCAGACAGGACTTGATGGAAACAGAAGGAGGGCAAAGTCCAGAATAAATCCTGAGATCAGAGCACTAGAGAGGGCAAGGGTTGGCTTTGGGAAGGGTGTAGAGTTAAATTCATTGGACAGAAATGACAGAAAGTGACTCCAGCTAGTTGAAGTAAAAAAGGATATATAATGCAAGACTATAGAATAGGAATTCTTCAAACCAAAAGAAAGAGGACAATCTGGGGAAGCTTCCGATGCTTCAGTGGAAGGAATTTGTGGATCTTTCTTTGGTGACATTATCTTCAGTGCCTCAGCAACCTCTCGGCTCTCAGTGTACATATGAAATGCCCAAGGGAGGGAATCTGGTCCAGTACGTGGACGTGCCTCCTCCTGGGTCAGAAGCTGTGGGCTGGAGTGAGAGTCAAGGCATACAACTTGCTCCCTGGCGGCTCACCCCGAATGTGAGTGCTGTTCCCGGAGAAGGGGAAGTGGTGTGAGGCAGGGAGCCACGCTGCTGGATGCCTGCTCTGGGGAGGGGCGAGGAGGAGGATGTTCAGTTTGGGATAAGTTGTGGTGTGGGTGAGGCACAGGACCTGCACATCCACGTGGCGGTGAACTTCCCCCAGTTCCCCGAGAAATGCAAACGTGTGGGCTCCCCAGGTGGAGTGATAGTTACAGCTTTTACGGTAGGGGAACTTGGGAAAGAGGGAAATAGGAGGAAAGAGGGAAAGAGAACAGGGTGTGAAGAAACCTTACAAGGTTGGAAGCACCTTCCCTATCAGCTAGTCCAATGCTTTCATTTCCTTTACTTTGCATGTATGTATGTATGTATTTGTTTATTTTTGTCTTTTCTAGGGCCGCACCCGCAGGATATGGAGATTCCCAGGCTAGGGGTCTAATTGAAGCTTTAGCCACCAGCCTACGCCACAGCCACAGCAAGGCCAGATCCGAGCCACGTCTGCAACTTGCACCACAGCTCATGGCAACGCCGGATCCTTAACCCACTAAGGGAAGCCAGGGATGGAACCCTCAACCTCATGGTTCCTAGTCGGATTCGTTAACCACTGAGCCATGACGGGAACTCCGCATGTATTTATTTTTATAGCACTTATACTTCTAGGAAAGCGCACACACCTTAGGTCGACAGCTCAATGCAGTTTCATACATGTCTACAGCTTTGTAACAACCAGCAGGACAAGACACAGAGCATGTTTCTCTTGTGCCCCTTCTGGGTCAAACTGTCACTGTCTATACCAGAAGGAATCACTGTTCTAGTTTTGCCTGGTGGACTTTATACAAATTTTATCATTCGATATGTGTCCTTTGGAGTCTGGCTTCTTTTGATTGACACTGTGTCTGAGAGATTTATCCATGTTACCGCATTAAGCAGGAGTTGGTTTTTTCTTGCTGTGTAGTATTTTATTATATAGCTGTCACGATTGATCTGTTCACCTGTTGATGGACATTCAGTTTTCTCAAGTTTTTGACTGTTGGGAATAAAACTGCCATGAGATTCCTTGCACGTGCCTTTTAGTGACATATTACTGATTTCTCTAGAGCATATGCACACTTAGGAGTAGGGCTGCTGAGTTCAAGGGTAGAGATGTTTAATTTTAGCAGATACTTCCAGTTTTCCTAAGTGACTGTACCATTTTCCATTGCCCCCAGCAATGGAAACTATCGCTGATTGCTCCTCACAAACGTTGGTGTTATCAGTCCTTTTAATTTTAGCCGTTTTGTAAGGTATATCGTGGTATCTCATGAGGTGTGAATTTGCATTTCCCATGAGACTAACAGTATTGAGCACATTTTCATCTGCATGATATGCTCTTTGAATATTTCTGTATCTGTTTGTGTATGAAGTGCGTGTTCAAGTCTTTTATCCACTTCTTTTGTTTTTTTCTTCTTCTTGTTTTTAGGAATTCTGAATACAAGTCCTTAGTTGAATATATGTTTTGTGAATATCCTCTTCCAGTCCATGGTTTGTCTTTTCCTTTAATAATGACTTTTGATGAACACAAGTTTTATTTTCAATGATCGATTATTTATTTTACGGTTAGTGCTCTTTTTGCTCTGTTTAGAAAATATTTACCTACTCTCATTTGGAGATTAAATGCACAGTAGCCAAAGAGGGAAAATGACTCAGGTTTAAACATCAGGTGACCAGACCAGGACAAGGCTCTTTTCACTGGAAATCCGTATACAGTTCTCTTCACAGTAGAGGAGCTGTAGGAAAAGCAACCACCATCTTTCCATCGCTGTGACCTCCTACCCCACAGTTAAAGGGAATCACATTTACGAGGACATTGAAAGTGTTCTTCCAAGTGTGTTAAGCACCTTGAAAATATTCCTAAACTTTGACCCAATTGATCTTCCTCGAAGAATCTAAAAGACAAGGTTTCACGCACACAGATGTTTGTTGCGATGTTTTTTGTTTGTTTGTTTGTTTGTTTTTGCTTTTGAGGGCCACACCCATGGCATATGGAGGTTCCCAGGCTAGGGGTCTATCGGAGCTGTAGCCGCCGGCCTGTGCCACAGCCACAGCAGCAACTCAGGATCCGAGCTGCATCTGCGACCCTGCACAACAGCTCATGGCAACGCTGGATCCTTAACCCACTGAATGAGGCCAGGGATTGAACCTGCAACCTCATGGTTCCTAGTCAGATTCATTAACCACTGAGCCATGATGGAACTCCAGTATATATATATATATATATATATATATATATTTTTTTTTAGTATACTTAGAGCTTTGTGGAACCATCAACATAATCTAATTTTAGAATATTTTTATCTCGCCAAAAGAAATTTTGTATTCATTAGCAGTTTCTCCTCATGCCTCTCATGCAACATGATATAGGTGGGAAAAAAAGTGAACAAAAATATTATTCATATGGTATTTGAATTATATTCATATAATATTCATATATGTGTATATATATGTATATGTCTCCATGTATTATGGAAAAAAAGACTAGAAGGAAATACATAAAGAACAAACTGTATTTGTCTCTTGGTCGAAGCATTTAGAAGCAGCTTTATTTTCTCCTCTATACTTTCTGGAATTTCTAAATTCCCCACAGTGAGCACATATTATCTTTGTAATTTAAAAAGTCATGATTTGTATGAAGAAAAAAAAAAAAGACACTTCTCCAGGCTGCATCTCTGGAAAGGGGGCAGTACCGTTCCAGCTACTATCATCTCTGTGTTTTCAGTCTGATTTCCTTTGGGAAGGGAACATGTAAAATCTTATTCTTCCGGATTTCTGCCGTGAGTTGGCAGCATAAACTTGCTGTTTGCAATATTTACGTGAACTGCCTGGGGGAGTCCTGTAAACTACTCTGTGAGTTGGTTATTCTCTTGAGAGACTGTGAAATGCTGAGGAACTATGCTCTGGAAAGCAAATCTGTGTGGGAGTTGACTCAAGGGGTACACGTTGTCTTGTGATACACCTCGGAAGTGAGAAGAGGTTGTGCTGTGCTTTGAGACTCGTTTTCCCAGCTGTGAAGTGTATCCGTGGCCACCACGTATGTGTGTGAGCGCCGAAATGCACTTGTACATGGGCGTGCGTTTTTACACGGTCAGTTACTACGGGCGTGGAGGACCGGTTGCCGAGGCTCTCTGGTTCTAGTTTAATGACCCTTGGGCAGCTTGATGGAGAAATCAAATTCCCATCCCCGTAATTCTGTTGTTCCCTGAATTCATGGAGACAGCTCTACCCCCATCTCAATACAGGCCATTGGAAATGAATCCAATCACATCTGCGCTTTGGCCAAAAATGTGCTTTGCTTGGAATCTGCACACCGTTGAAGGTCACTTTCTGGGGTGAAATTGAACTGATGAAGACGTTTGCCAGAAGAGGGAACAGATGGGTGAGGACCTGGCTCTAGCAGAGACTGAGTGCACAGAAACGGAAGCCACTTAGGCTGGCCCAATAGAGGGTGGGTGGCTACACAGGAGGGCCCGAACCAACAGGAAAATGCCAAGAGAGGCCAGGCTTGAGGCACTTCCCTGCTTCTGTCTCTGCCTCGGGCCTCTGACCTCTTGTCCTTGCCTGTCTCCTCTCCTTTGCAGGCCGGCTCCTTCCGCACAGTGTGTTGTGCTGGCTCTGGCCGTGCTCCTGCTTGACCACTCAGGTTAACTTGCTACTGCATCTGAACGACTCATTCCCCGCAGAGGAATCTGATTGGCCCAGCTTTGGTCAGATTTCCTAGCAGATAAGGTGGGAAGGGAGGTCAGATGGACAAATGTCACCGCTGGGGCCTACCTGCTCCTTGAGCAACAAGCTTAGTGGGGGTGGTTGACAACTGCAAGGATAGACAGAATCTGGTCAAAAGCATTTTCTCTCTTCCTTCCTCCCTCCCTCCCTCCCTGCCCCCACTTCCTTCCTTTCTTCTTTTTTTGTCAATCCCTGTAACAGAGACGTGTACATGAGGGTATACTGTTAGGTAGTCTGGGATAGGCCCCTCTGCAGTGGTCCCATAATGATCCTTGTCTCCTGGGATTCATGTCCTTGTGAATCCTCTCCCCTTTTCACCATGGAAGCACTTAGCAGTTACCTTTTTTTTTGGTGGGGGGGTGTCTTTTTAGGGCCAAACCTGCGGCATATGGAGGTTCCCAGGCTAGGGGTCGAATCGGAGCTGCAGCTGCTGGCCTATACACCACAGCCACAGAAATGTGGGATCCGAGCCTCACCTGTGACCTACACCACAGCTCACGGCAACACCAGATCCTTAACCCACTGAGCGAGGCCAGGGATCGAACCTGTGTCCTCATGGATTCTAGTCGGGTTCGTTTCCGCTGAGCCACGGGGGGAACTCCCAGCAGTTTGTTTCTAATGAAGAGACTACAACACAGCTAATAGGATGTCACTTCCCTGTTAGGTTGCCAGAGGCCGTGGTTTCCATCTCCCTGGGGCTGTGGTGTCCTCTCTGAGGCTGTCATTTGCGCGCTCTGATGGAAAGAATGCCATGTTGTAACTGGCCCTGCGGTGGGGCCCCTGAAGCAGGAAACTGGGGGAAGCCTTTGGCCAGCAGCCAGCAAGGAACTGAGGCCTTGGTCCAATGGTCTCAAAGAAATGAGTCTTGCCAGCAACCCCATGAGTCAGCTTGGGGAGCTGAGGCTTTTCCCTGGCTGAGCCTTGCGAGGCCGTGACCTCTGGACAGCTTGACCGTAGTTAAATCATGCATTTTTTTTTCTTGTCTTTTTAGGGCCACACCTGCGGCAAATGGAGGTTCCCAGGCTAGGGGTCCAATAAGAGCTGTAGCTGCCGGCCTACACCACAGCCACAGCAATGCCAGATCCGAGCCGCATCCGTGACCTACACCATGGCTCACGGCAACACTGGATCCTTAACCCACTGAGCAAGGCCAGGGATCAAACCCGCATCCTCATGGATACTAATCGGGTTCATTAACCGCTGAGCTATGAAGGGAACTCCCAAATCATGCAGTTTTTAAAGCACAGAACCCAGACACACCTCAAAACAAGGAGGAGGTGATGGGACCCAAGACATTCTTCTGGAAAACTTATGTAGGCCAAGTGTCCTCCGGCAGCGTGAACAAGTTCAAGGGCAGCAGTGCCACATCTCCCCTGTGACCAGATGGACAGAAGCTAAGTCCGAACGGCGACGGCCTCACTGGATAAAATGCCACCAGGGAGGAATCCATTGTAGAGACTCCCAGGTGACAGCCGGATGTGGTGGCCTGTGCTGTAATAGCCAGGATGGGTAGAGGGTTGCACTGGAGAAGCCGAGTGTCCCTTTAACTCCAGATGGCACTGAGTCTGAGTATGTGCCCATGGAAGCCAAGCCCCTACGGCTGGTCCCCACGTGGCTGGGGTGGACCTGAGGAGAAGCCTCAGTCTTCTGGACCATCCCTGGGATCAAAGTCAAATGGGGACACAGGTTCCTCTGAGCCTTGGTTCAGGCAGGATTGGGCTCAGAGGTCTCGAACACTCCAGTGGTCCAGCTACTCCCCAGACCACTTTCACAGAGAGAGCATCTCATCAGGTCTCCAGGAAACAAAACTTCTCACAATCCTGTATTTCTCAACAGATTCTATAGCTCTGTTAGGAAGTTCTCCTCCTGGGGGAGTAGTCAACAGTCAGAGACTAAGTCCCAGGAGAAAGGTTTCTTGTTGCTGCCCCCAGGATGGAATTTAGCCTAAGCATCCTTGAAGGCCAAGAACATGCTTGCTGGGCTCTTCAATTCAGGTCTCCGTACCTGCTTCCTGCCTCCTCCTCCCAGTTTAACTGCAGTGTCCATTTAACTCCAAGTGGTACTGTGTCATTTTGGCCTCAGCTTCTATGAGCCTGTGTCTAATTCCTTCCTTTCAGGCACTCTCATCTGCCTCATGCCAGATGTTTCCTCCTTTTTCATCTGCGTGCTTCTGCAGGTCTTCAGGTTGACAATAAACACTTGAAATATTTAAGTACAGTTTTATAGACACACACATCCTGCCCCCACAGAGACAACTGTGAAGAAATGATATACCACAGGAAGGACTTTTCCTTTGTTCTTTATTTTTTATTTTTTTATTTTTTTTTGGTCTTTTTGCCATTTCTTGGCCCACTCCCGTGGCATATGGGAGTTCCCAGGCTAGGGGTTGAATTGGAGCTGTAGCCACCGGCCTACGCCAGAGCCACAGCAACGCGGGATCTGAGCTGCGTCTTTGACCTACACCACAGCTCAAGGAAACACCGGATCGTTAACCCACTGAGCAAGGGCAGGGATTGAACCCGCAACCTCATGGTTCCTAGTCGGATTCGTAACCACTGCGCCATGACGGGAACTCCCCCTTTGTTCTTTAAAAGCAGGATTCCTTAAGCTGCCATAGTTAACCTTCTACCCAGTGACTGTCCAATGTCTCTCTTTTTTTTCTTTTTCCTATTCTTTTCTTTTTTAATTAAAAATTAAAAAAAATTATAGTTGATTTATAACATTCTGTCTGTACAGCAGAGTGACCCAGTTATACATATATATTCATTCTTTTTCTCACATTATCCTCCATCATGTTCCATCGCAAGTGATTGAATATAGTTCCCTGTGCTATGCAGCAGGATCTTAATGCTTATCCACTCCAAATGCAATAGTTTGCATCTACTAACCCCAAATTCCCAGTCCATCCCACTCCCTCCCCCTCCCCCTGGCAACCACAAGTCTGTTCTCCATGCCCAGGAGTTTGTTTCTTTTCTGTAGATAGGTTCATTTGTGCTGTATGTTAGATTCCAGATATAAGTGATAGCAAAAGAACAAAATAATGCCATTTGCAGCAACATGGATGGAACTAGAGGCTCTCATACTAAGTGAAGTAAGTCAGAAAGAGAAAGACAAACACCATATGATATTGCGTATATCTGGAATCAGGGTCCCTTGTTTACATGTGCTCAGGTGGCAGGTCCTTGCAGGAGAACAGAACTCTCGCTTTCTCTGCCCCACATGCTCCCAACCAGGACCCAGCAGCAGCCTGGGACAGGCAGTGAGGGCTGATGGCAGGGCAGGTCCAGCCCTGCAGGCAGCTATGATCGTTCTCTCTGCAGAGGAGGTGTCATGAGTCTCCTTATCGTAAAAATGCTGTTATGGAGAAGCGCGCTTTTGGAGGGACGGTGGGAAAGAGAAGAGAGAACTGAGCAAAAGGACAACTGTTGTGTTTGATCTTCAAGGTTATCTGTTGAGATAGGACAGCCTTTCCCTTGTGGCCTGGAAAAGCAATTCCTTTCCGATAGCTTTGTAATAACAAAGAAGGACCCTTTTGTTCACAGTGTCTGGTGTTTATCGCGTCTTTCTCCAGAGAAACGGCAAGGGCCTCATAGATTTTATCTTTATAAAAAGCTGATGAGTAGGTGTGAAGACCTTCAGTGCATTTAGCCCCTGTGTCCTTAATACAGTCACTTTGTCCCCAGTCCTCTGACTTCCTTCCGAGTGATGGGACTGACACCAGTGGGTCTGGGATCGCCCTGGTCATGGGCGCTGCCAACCAGCGGGCACGGTAGCTTGCTGCCACCCAGGAGTGTCCAGTGTCTCATGTTCATGCATGCCCTGTCCGCAAGCCCTCCTGCCGTCTTAAATTAAAGGGGCTTTATTCAAAGGAATTGCAAGTATTTCTCAGAATTCAAGACCCACAAGAACAGCTGAACTTCGAAAAGATCTAGAACTAGGTCCTGGAGAGCCGTCATCCTCTCTCGCTCTCCTTGCTTTGGGATCACACAGTTTCCTGGGGCTCCCCATCTCTGTGCACTGTTTCCTGCTACAGCTTCTTTCTAGAGACCCCTTTTTCTGCTTGCATCTCTGGATCCATGCCCCCCCTCCGCCGCTGCCCGCTCCATGAAATAAAACCCATATTTTATGGCCAGACAAGAAAAATGCAAGCATAAACAATTCTCTCTGCTTTTTGGCTCCCACTCCTTCCCTGCCCCTGCGTCTGTATCACACGTGGACTGATCCATCTCCATCGCAGAAATTCCCGCTCAGCCATAAAGAGCAACCGTCTCCTAGCATCAGTGAGACAGCTCCTTAAAGGGAACATTCCTTCTTGATGCGGGGTTACTTGGAGCGTAGAGGTGGGTTGTGTACATCGTTTGATATATAGCCTTCCCTCTCAAAAAGCTCGTATCACTGTGCCTTGACTTCTAAAGGGCAGAATAGTTCTGTGGAGCTTTCTGAGGTTCTGTTCCTGGGTTATAATTCTCACATTTGGCTGAGATAAAATTCCCACTTCTTTCATAGATTGACTATTGATTAGTTTTTGTTGACACCCCAAATGGCAGCCTTGACACTGAGTTACCAGGTGCAGGGCGGGTGGTTCCTTTAGTCTGGTTATCCTAGAAGAGGAAACCGACTGGCTCCCCCTGTTGCCTTGACTGGTGTCCCCATGGTCCAGTCATTTCTGGTGGTGGAAAGAGCTTCCCCCTCCAGGCTCTAGAAAGACTTGTGCCTTTCTGTTTCCCTGTAGGTTCTCCGCTTTGCTTGGAATGCCCTAGCCTTGACTCCCCAGGGGTCCTCCACTCACACACATCTCCCCCTGAGAGGCATCCCCAGCTACCTTCCTCACCTGTTCAGCCCCTTCCTGCTCTGCACAGCCTCTCAATCTCTTTGCTTATTGTGCCTTTGGCTCTGTGTCCTTCTAGCCTGCGGGATAAATTGCATTTGCCACTAGGTCCTTTCACGTTGGGAGATTAAAGGGGGGACCCCGAAGTTGCAGCCGCAGTGTGCAGTGTCCCACATTGTGGTTCAGGAGCCCTTATCCTTTACCTCCCATCCATCTTACAGCTCCTGAAGTGTGGAGGATCAGCGTTTGTGTCATGTACCATCTTTCACTTTACTTGATGATATTGTATCTGTAGATTTGTGATCATATTAGGCAAGGCAATGTTGATTTATGAGCATGTGCCTCACACATTTTCATTAGGGTCATTGTGCCTTAAAATTTGCAGCAATACCTAGACATGGCAAGCGCACAGTAGGTGGGACGGGAGGGCTGGGGGGAGGCATGTAGGGCGGCAAAACAGAAATCACCCGAAGAGCTTTCCAAAAATCCCATCTCCTTACCTGCACCTGACACCCATGCCTGTCTTGCTCCCCAGGTGACATGTGCCCTAGGTGACAGCTGCAGCTTGCATCTCTTTGCTCATGGCTTCCATCTCATTCTCCACAGCTCTGGTGTAAAGGGTGTTGGGGGAGGGGGGACGAGGAGAAGGGTGGGTGAGCTCTCTCCCTCCCCTGTCTTTTTCAGCCCTGCAAATACCCCATCATCCCGTGCTGGGAGAGCCCCCTCGTAGGTCTCCCAGTCTGCCGTCCTCCTCCTTAGCGACAAGCGACATCTTTGCTAGTGTGGGGCAGCTGTGGAGCCCACGTCGAGGTGTTTAGACATAAACACCTTCTAATCCACTATTAAGTCCTTCGGTTTGCCTTCTCCTAACATGAACCATAATGAACGCTTCACATACTGATGTCAGTTTGAGCCGCTGCTTCCCCAGGCAGGGCCTCGTCCTTTAGCATTAATTAATGATGACTTATTGCAAATGATGTGACTGACTTACGGACGCTCCTGGGTGACACGCGCATCTTTCAGATGAAGCCATAACGTTATTACTTAGCATTCCCATAGCTCTTCACCTGCGAAGAATGCCTGGTAATTGAGTTAGCCGCTCTGTCCCCATTCCTCATGCTGATCCCGTCATGCGGGTGAATGGAGGTGTCTCTCATGGAAGGGAAACTTGATGCACTGAGTTTCCAAACGTGCCACATTGCTGACCTGGAGGAACGACCTTTTATGACTCTCAGAGCCTGGGGTTCATCAGGTGTTCCGTGGCGACAGCTACCTGGGAGGCCACGGTACCCGGGGTTGGCTCCATCAAGCACTTTTAATACCAGAAAGACGAATGAGGGGGCTGGAGGCCAGGAGATGAGTCATCAGACCTTCAGATGTGAGAGGAGGCGAGGGAAGGTGGCAGCCAGGGTCAAGGGGAGCCTCTGAGATAAAGAAAAGGCCACAGAGGAAAAAGAAGCCACTCACGTGGGCCATATTGCTACCAGATGTGACCAGGTTTACAAGTTTTTATTGTAATTTTCAACCTCTTTTATGCGGTGGGGTTCTCAGTGGGACACATCTTAGTTTCTACCCCACGAAAATCATTCGGAATCACTGGAAGTTTGCTTTGCACAGGAAATGTTAAAAATGTAGTTCCCGTCATGGCTCAGTGGTTAACGAACCCGACCAGCATCGATGAGGACGTGGGCTCCATCCCTGGCCTCGCTTATTAGTGGGTTAAGGATCCTGGGTTGCTGTGAAGCTGTGCCGTAGGTTGCAGATGTGGCTCGGATCCTGTGTTGCAGATGTGGCTGTGGTGTAGGCTGGCAGCTATAGCTCTGATTCGACCCCTAGCCTGGGAACCTCTATATGCCCTGGGTGCAGCCCTAAAAAGACAAAAACCAAAACCCAAAAACTAACCAAACAAAAGGATGTCACTGGACCACATCAGTCGTGTAGAGTAGGGGAGGGAAATCCTCATGGTATTTTCTCCATTTCTGGGATTAAGAAAGTTCAAGAATGAGGAGATGCCGTCAAGCAAAGCCTCAGGGAGTGAGGAGGGACCGGCTGGAGAGAAATCTTTGGCCAGGAGATTGCGGATTCTTTCTCATCTCTTCTCTCCTCTCTGTCACCCACCAACCGATGTTGCCCTTTTGTGCTGGACACATTATATAGTCTGAAATATTAAACACGTCCATTTGAAACAATATTTTGATTTCTAATAAATGATAAGGAGAGGGGAAATGAGATTCCCCTCTGGCCAGAAAGGGCAATCTTTCCTCTCCATGCGAGAAAGATAAGCCCAGTTGATTTGTGGATACAGTGGCAAATTAAATTATCTTTCCAGAAATATATATATATATGTGTGTGTGTTACACACACACACATATATAAAATCCAACTCATTCTTCTTGGAAAATGCACTCTTACCATCTTTCCTTTGTCCCTGTTCTGCGGCAAACACCAGGACCTTAATTAATCTCTGCTCTTGGCTTTATTGGCTCATTGCTGTCTTGTCCTTGTCTTGCTTGCCAACCCCATTTTAAAACAGCAGTTGGCGCCCACAAGACAACTAAGCATGCATTTCAAACACAAGTATGAATAGAACTCATATCAGAAACTTTGATTTATTATTCCTCGACTCTTGTATCAAAACCTTTTGATGAAGCCCAAGCCAATCCATGACACATTCAGATCAGGTTAGCAATTTGCACCTTTGTGGAGGGCTTCGCAGAGCAGCTTTGTTCTGATGTCTGTAAAAAAATCCGTCTGTATCTGTTGGGAAATGCAACCTTATTTGTGTCTGGAGCTGTGTCCCTGGTAATGATGATAAATCAACTCAAGTCTCAAGCGGGCTGGTGGTTCTCAGGACATCAGGATCACCTGGGAGGGGAGGATGCATCCTTGGGGGTGACCTCCACCTTCCTGGCCCACCCCTTTGCAGAAGGTGGAGAAGAAGCAGACCCACAGAGGAGGGGAGGCAGTGGCAACCCTAGAGTCTCTCTGAAATTCACATGCGGACTCTCCACTTCCTGGACGTGTTGGCTTTGAGCAAGACACTTGACCTCTTCGAGCCTCGATGGCCTCTTTGGGAACCTGGGCGTAATGGTATCAACCCTGTAAGGCTGTTGCAGAGATGAAATTAAATGAGGCGATGTACTTAAGGCCCTGGCCACATGGTGAGCCCTCAATCAAAGGTCACTTTTCTTATTTTGATACGCAGAGTTAAAATATGGTTGAGAGAAACAGGAGGAGAGATGGGTACCTGATATTTATGAACCAGACATGGAGCAAGACTCATGGGCTGACATCGTGTTTGATACCCTTTGAAGCATATGCATTAAGTCTCATGCCATCCCCGTCCACCGGGTTCATGCGCAGAGGAATGAGGCTCTTCTCTAAATGGACCACTGAGCGGGGGAGGCTGTGGGCTGCGGAAGGGGCTCCGCAAGTTTTCCCAGGTCACCAGCTGGGTTAGTGGTGCTGAGATCTGTATCCAGGTTGTCTGATTCCAGAACCAGGATTCTCAACCTTGTCTGACAATTAAAGCCACCTGGGGGAGTTTCTGCACGTCCAGATGCCTAGGCTCGGCCTGAGCACAGTTAAACCAGAGCTGCTGGGGGTGGGACCCAGCCAGCAGGAGCTTTTACAGGCCTCTAGATGATGTCAGCGTGCATCAAGGCTGAGAAAACCTGCTCTAGACGAGGGCAGTGGAGTGTGGTCCCCGAGCCATCAGCGTCCTTGGGGAATCTCGGGAAAATGCAGATTATTGTGCTGCACCCCATACCCTCTGAATCCTAAACCCTGGGGGCGAAGCCCAGCAGTCTGCCCTTTAACAGGCCCCCCCCCCCCAAAGGGGATTTGGATTCCTACTCATTTGAGAACCGCGGCTCCAGAGCCGTGCTTCTCTAACAGCAGTATGCCTCCGAGTCACCTGGAGACCACGCCGAGGTGAAGGTACAGATACAGCAGGACTGGAGTGGGGCCAGGGCTTTGGAATTGATGACTCAGATGCTGCTCGTGCACTGATCATGTCTGAGACTCGAGGGAGCGCCGATTCACTCAACGGGCTGCCTGCAGAGCCCCCAGACTCCCTGCTTCAGAATCACCTGAGATGTTTGATAACAAACAGGCAGATTCCTTGGCCCTGCTCCAGACCTACTGAATTCTACTCTCTGAGGGTGGGATCTGGCAGTGCACGTTTAAACAAATACCAGGGAGTTTCTGTAGTGACTCAGCGGAAATGAATCTGACCAGCGTCCATGAGGACGTGGGTTCAACCCTGGCCTCGCTCAGTGGGTTAAGGATCTGGCATCGCGTGAGCTGTAGTGTAGGTCACAGACGAGGCTCGGATCTGGTGTTGCTGTGGCTGTGGTGAAGGCCAGTGGCTACAGCTCTGATCAGACCCCTAGGCTGGGACCCTCCATATGCCTCAGGTGTGGCACCTAAAAAGACAAAAACAAAGAAATAAACAAACAAATACCAGAGTGATTATTTAAAACGCCCTGGTCACTTTGGGAACCTGGATTCCCGGGGAGCCGGATCAGGATGGTACCTGCTCCTCTCCCAGCAAGTCCCTTTTAGTCTCCAGGACTGGCCGGCGAGCCAGCCAGCCAGCCAGCCCAGCAGGGTCTGGACAGCAGGCCGTTGGTGCTATAGCTTAAGAAAAAGAAACCAGCAACAGAGGCCCTCTGGCTGCTGTCAGCGTCCTCCAGCTAAGAACCACATCATGCTGTGCCTACAGGTGCAGGGCGCAGGGCTGTATTAATCCCCTGGTCTCTGATACTGTTCTGTGCACAAATCTGGGGCCCTGTGGTTCAAAATACAACTCTCCTTCCTCCTTTGGCTTCCTGGTGACAGCCCAGACTGCCCAACCACCCCTCTGACCCAGCGACCTTTGCCCAGCCCACAGGCCCGAGGGCTAGGAGCTGGCATGACGACCCTTCTTGGATATACTATGGGCTGCTGTGTCACCCCTGTGTCGACTTAAAAATGCCCCACCTAAAAGTGGAGAGTTAAGTTTTACTGGGGGCAAATTTAGGACTTAAGCCCAGGAGACAACATCTCAGCCTTGAGAAACGGCTCTGAGGACGCCAGAGCGGAGGGAGGATATGCGGGAGTTTTTGCAGCAAAGGGCAGGTAGGGGGAACAGAAGAGGTCTGGGCTCACGGAAATCATTCCTTTGAAAGGCACCTCCGCCGTGGGGCCAGGATCCTGAATTTTCACAGCCTTGGGTTGGGGGGTGCGTGGTGGCACCCTTGGGGTGCTCACCCTTGGGGGTGGCTGTATTCGAAGATGACTGTGATGTCCTTTGTTTTGTCCCCTTCGCTACAGCAGAGGCAGGGGACCTGATGTCCGGGAATGTGATCAAGGGGAGGGGGAGGTGCTGCAGCCACGCACGCATTTTACAAAAGTCTGTTGCTGGTCTCGGGAAGGTCACTCCTAGTCACAAGGA
This sequence comes from Phacochoerus africanus, assembly GCF_016906955.1. Lineage (NCBI taxonomy): Eukaryota > Metazoa > Chordata > Mammalia > Artiodactyla > Suidae > Phacochoerus > Phacochoerus africanus. The sequence continues at coordinate 17,219,828 of NC_062559.1, read as the reverse complement.
GCAGACATCCCCATGAGGATTTTAGTGTTTTTCTAGACATGAGGAGATGCAAGAATTGAGCACATAAAAGTTTCTCCTAAACATATCTGACTCTCCGAAGACCTGTTCTTCCAGCTTTCCCAGAGCGCAGAGGGCTTCCTTCCTGATTTCCGCCCTGAGCTCTGCTCGAGGAGTCCTGCGGGTCAGCAGCTGCAGTGGCTCATGCTAATCTATGCAGAGGCAGATGGCAAGTGATGGCAGGTGCCAAACTCCAGTTCACGTGTGGCGGCTGCGGCCAGTCGCTTGAGCGTAATGAGCACAGAACAACCGAAACCTAAAGATCGGGCTCCAGGTTACCTGGAGGAAGAATTCTGTTCCTGTGGGGAGTGTGCAGGCCCAGAAGCAGGCTCTTCGGAGGTACTCAGCCTTTGCTCTGGGGAGATCTAGGCTGGTTCTGATAGGGATGGAGTAGGCACAGGTAGTTGTAGAAGTCCCAATAAGGGACCATTTTGGAGCAGGAAACCTAGGGGACGTTGGGATGTCACTGTAAGTTAGTGATTGCTCAAGAAAGCCGTCAGAACCAGGCAGGCTTGCTGGACCAGTGGAGGCTCGAGAACTGCCTCAGGTCCTTGGGTGGGGAATGGGATGAGTCCTGCATTCAGATCCAGACCAAGGGCAGGCGTTTGAAGACCGCCCTTCTGCTGATTTGAATACACACTGTACCGGCTACTAAGGAGGAAAGAGGAAGAGGCAGTCTTTTCCGACGCCCACTCCCCTTGGATGATAAAAGTGTAGCCCACCAGATTCTGGGAGCAGAGCCTCCTTGCCTGCCCGCTAGCATCTCTCACAAGCGTCCCATCTTAGTAAATCTATTTTTTTTTCTTGCCCATCATTTTGTCTCTCGCTGAATTCCTTCTGCGAGGAGGCGTGAAGAACTTGAACCTCAGTAAGTTCAGGTGAGTGATTCTAATACAAAACTGTGGCTTTATGTCCCAATCTGGATTTTGGCTGGGTTCGAGTCCTGGCATGTGGGTTCAAGTCCCAATCTGGGTTCTGGGTACGTTCAGGACATTAGTGCTGCCAGTTTCAGTTCCGCCGCAGGGCCCACACATGTCCTTGAACCCGTGCTCCCATAAGCACTGCAGTCCTGTAACCCGGGGGCAGGGTGCGCGGCTAGTTTTCCCAACACAGTATACAGGAGGGCTCAGGAATAACCCGCCTCAGCACCCCCATCCATCTCCCCTCAAATACATCAGCCTTTGCACCTAGTGAGATGCTTAGACTCCACGCTTGGCTGCTTATTCCTTTACATCTTGTAGAATTCTCTTTGAAAATCTAAAATATAAGTATGTTTGAATTGTTTCCTCCCCTGTGAAACGGGCAATCATCCTTTAGGCTGGAATGAGGATTATTTAGTTAATATATGGAAGGAAAATCAGACGAAAGCCTGGTACCAGGTAAAGGCTGTAAAGGTGTTAACTGCCACTGTTTTTCGTACCAGGTAAAGTGAAAAATTGATGCCTTTTTTGGGGGGAGGGGTATTACCTGAGTTTCTTCTAGATCTGTTGCTAAACAGGCCACCAAGTAGAGAGCCTGAGGCTGTATAACAGTTCCCAAGCCATTCTGATCAAAAAGAGGCTAGACTCAGGAAGGAGGGGCAGTTAAAGGACACGAGAACATCCCTTTCATCCCCAGGAATGAGGGACTCTGAGGCCTCTGCCATCTAGAAAGCAGGGCCCAAGATGGTAATGTGACTTGTCTAGGAATCTTATTTGACAGATGAACAGAAATGACCAGCTGGTTGACCTGAATTACAATGATGCCCTGCAGACTAGCCTCAGACCCCTCTATCGGGCTGCAGGCGACTTGGAATTGCTTTGGGGTGGCCCTTTATGATATAGCGTAAGGCCCCTTCTTCCTTGTTCTGCTCTGGATGGAATAATAGCCAATAAAAAGCCATTTTTGAGGTTTCAGTCGAGGTCTCCTTAATAACGTGCAAAGAAACCAGAGGGACGAGTTCTGGCCCCCAGGTGTCTCTGCGGTGAGGGAGGCCCTGCCCTGCCCTTTCTGAAACACAAAGGACCGCTGATCTCACCAGCCAGACTCTGCTTGCCCTTTGCAGGCTGGGAAGAAGGAGACCTCCACCTCTACCCCTTCCCTTCCCCAGTTTTATCTATAGGATACCTGGGACTCAGGGAGGTCGTGTGACTTACCTTGGGTCATGGCTGGATCCTGTCTGATGCAGCACGTTAATAAGATGGTTTCCAGGACAAGGTCTATCTCCTGTGCATCAGCCTGTCTACCAAAGCCTAGGGTAAATACCTCACGGGTGGACCTAGGGACTTCAAAGAGATTTGCTTGGTGTTTTTTTGCTTTTCAGGGCCACACCCGAGGCACATGAAAGTTCCCAGGCTAGGTGTCCAATTGGAGCTACAGCTGCTTGCCTACATCGCAGCCACAGCAACACTGGATCCAAGCCTCATCTGTGACCTGCACCACAGCTTGTGGCAATGCCGGATCCTTAACCCAAGGAGCCACCAGAGAACTCCCAAGCATTGCTGTTTTCTAACATTTTCCTAGTTCTATATGTTTGGTTGTTGAGTGAGAGAGAAGAGGGTGTGCGTTGGGATATGAAGGCAGTGGGTTTTACTGGAGATCGAAAAGCTTGAGGTTTTGCTTTACTTTTTTGGACATAAGGCGTGTTCCGAGAAGGCCTAGAAGGCTCCAGGACAGGTGGAATCCCATTCTCCTGTCATTTCATGGGGCCCATCTCCTCCCCTTCTCTAGTTCACCTCCACGGTTTCTTCCCAGGAAACAGGAGGTCAGGGGGGCAGACAAGAGAGGGTCAGGGTCGGGGCAGGTGGAGAGGAGAGAGCCCGGGAGAAGGGGGTGGGCAGTGAGGCATACTGTGTGTTTAGAGAAAACTAAGATGCATGAAAAATGTTCGAATTTCCAGCCTGAGTCCCCAAAGCATGGCTGTGTGACCTTGTGTCAGCAGCAGGAGCTCAGGGCTTCCGTCGGAAGTGTCTGCCTTAGAAGGATCCCTGCCACCAGTTTTCAGAGCCTCATCCACTGCAGCCCATTTGGTCATGGTCTTTTGGCTCCATCCCCTCTGCCTTGCATCTCTCCCCTGTGCTTTCTTAGAGGGGGCTCTGCTCCAGGGCTTTATCTTCAGAGTGGCCTCCAACCCGAAACTAAAAGGGAGGGGATGTCTGTGGTCCCTGCTCAGCTGCTTCAGGCTGTGAGGCCTGAGGACAGCAAGTCGTATGTATGCCGAGGCCATGGGGACTGAACCGTGTTATGCTGCCCGTGGCAACTGATATCGAGGCCCCTTCTCCGGCTGGGTCGCGCCTGTCTTTGAGAACTGCTGCACCTCCTTTGGGCTTTGAGAGTTTGTGCGGTTTTCCCTCCCCACACATGAAGTGGTAATTTTCTTTTCTGGCACTATTCACACACACACACACACACACACACACACACACACACACACGCAGTCACTTGCTGAGCTTGGCTGACATATGAATACGTATCCTTAGCTGTTGGTGTTGGAGAAGCTTCTGGAACACTGCCTGGGAGTGTGAGCCTGAGGAATTCCATTATGGATCTCCAGGTCGATAAGGAAACTAAGGTACCACTGTGGAAATAATACGCAGTTGGAGCTGGACACCCGGATTCCACTTGGTTTTGTTTCTAAGCAGCTGTGGGCAAGTCCCCCACGTCAGTGAGACTCCCTTTCCTCATCTACTTATTGGGATAAAGTATTTATCTCAAAAGGCTACTCTGAGGATTAAATCACATTATGTAAGATAATGGCTGTGGAAATGTCTACAATGACTGATAAAAATGTTTTGATGGAGAACAGGTACCATTTGTGTGCACAGTGAGAGTCTACAGAATAGGTACCATGGACCCTTTAAACAAAATATCAAATACACATAGTATATACAATCTGAACCATTTTTAAGTGTATAGTTCAGTAGCGTTATGTCCACTTTGTCGTGCAACCAACCTGGAGGAACGTTTTCATTTGGCAAAGCTGAAACTTTATACCCATGAAAGCTGCTCCCCACTTCTCCCTCCTACAACCTTTGGTAACCACCGCGATACCCTCCGTCTCTATGGATCCAGCTGCTCTAGATACTTCATGCAAATGGAATTGTACAGTGTTCGCCTTTCTGTGTCTGGCTTATTTCCCTTAGCGTTGTGTCCTCAAGGTTCATCTATGTTGTAGCGGGATTCAGAATTCCTGACTTTATGCTGGTGAATGGACGCCTGGGGGCCCTTAGATACCTTCAGGATGGGGCAGGTCACCAGAGAACCAACAGAGTGATAAGGGGGTTGAAAGTTTCAGCCCGGTTCCCTAGCCTCCCAGGAGGGGAGAGAGAGGAATTGAAGATTTCCAATCACCAGTTGCCAGCAATTTAATCAATCATGCCTGCAAAATGGAACCACCGTAAAACCCCCTAGATGACGGGGTTCGGGGTTCGGGAAGATTCTGGGTTGGTGAGCATTTTGAGGGGGCGGGAGGGAGATTGTTCAGAGGGGACATGGATGTGCATTTCCCTGTGCATTTCTTCCCTCTGGCTTTTCCTGAGTTGTATCCTTTTTAAGAAACCTGTAATTAACGTAAAGTGCTTTCCTGAGTTCTGTGAGTTGCTTTAGCAGCTTATGGAACCAGAGGGGAGCTTGCGGGAAGCCCTGGATTTGTAGCCAAGTCAAAATTAAAGCGTGGGTATCCTGGGGACCTGACTCTGGGTCTAGTGTCTGAAGTGGGGTCAGTCTTCTTGGACTGAACCCTTAAACCTGTGGAGTCTGAGGTGCAATCCAGGTAGTTGATGGTGGAATTGAATTGAATTTTCGGACACCTGGTTGGTTGAAGAATCAGAATTGGTTGTTATGAGGAAAGATCCCTCAGTGGCCTAATCCTTGAACTCTCATGCCAACTAGAATTTCCAGCCTTACCTAAAGATAAAAACAAGCAGCCACCAGAGAATTTGCTTGATAAAACCATGCTTTCTAAGCGACAGCAGACTGTACAGACGACTTGGGAAGAATGGCTCAGTGTGGAGTGAGACCAGAATCAGAGCTGTGCCGGAGGGAAAATGAGTCTAAGCGGGAGAAGGTATTTCCCTGCATATAACGCATCAAGGATGGAGCTTCAGGAGTTCCTGTGTGGCTCAGCAGGTTAAGGATTCAGCATGGTCACGTCTGTGGCTTGGGTCACTTCCATGGCATGGGTTCCATCCTGGGCCTGGGAACTTCCACATGCCACAGGTGTGGCAAAGAAAAAGGATAAATATCCAGAATACAGCTGGCCCTCTGTACCTGCACCTTTCACATCCGTGGGTTCAGGCAACTGCAAATCAGAAATATTTTTTAAAAATTCCAGAAAGTTCCAGAAAGTAAAACTTGAATTTGCTGTGTACCAGCAACTATTTACATAGCATTTACATTGTATTTACAACTATTTGCATAATATTTGCATTGTGTTTGGTATTATAAGCAATCTAGCATATTTTAAACTGTATTGGAAGATATGTGTGGGTATTATGTAAATATTATGCCATTTTATATAGGGGACTTGAGCATCCACGCGGATTTTGGTTTCTGCAGGGGGTCCTGGCACTGATCCCCATGAATACTGAGGCATAGTTGAACATGAAGAATTCCACAAATCAGTAAGAAAAAGATAAACAAGCCAGATAAAACTGTCAAAGGATAAAGAGGAAGCGATTCACACATGAGGAATCCTGAATAGCCAATAAATATATGAAAACCGTTCAGTCTTACTAGTAACCAGAAAAAAAACAAACAAAAAATCCCACAATGAGATGCCATTTCATATCTTTTAGTTTAGAAAAATTTAAGAAGTCTGATAATATCAGCAGGAATATGGGATAATGGGAACTCTCTTATAATGCGGGTGGGGATAGCCGATTTGGCAGAGTCCAGTAGAATTTAAGAGGCGCAGACTCGGTGGTCCAGCAGTTCCTCTTGTGGGTGTATGTCCTCCAGAGACAGTCATAGGCCGACAAGGAGATGTGCGCAGAGATGACTGTTTCAGCCTTCAGCCTTCAGGCTCGAGAGGGTCTCCCAGTAAGCCTTTGCAGAGTATTATAAATAGCTTGAAGCCATTTCCATAAAATTTAAAACCACGTAAAGTAACACTACATACTTTTCTGGAAACACGTGTAGTAAGACGAATTACATAGACATCAAGGTTATACACTGATTTCAGAGACTTGTCTTGCAGAAGAGGGTAGACCTGAGGACTTTCTACCTTTCATGCTCTGTTTCTCTGAAAACAATCTTAAGCCACATGGAAAGGTTTAGCAGTTGTTAATTTTCTGTGGTAGATAAGTGGGTATTTGTTTTATTTTTTCTAAGCGTATTTACTTATTTCTTTATTCATTTTGCTTTTTAGGGCTGCACCCGCGGCCTATGGAAGTTCCCAGGTTAGGGGTCAGATTGGAGCTGCAACTGCCAGCCTACACCACAGCCCCAGCAACATGGGATCCGAGCCGAGTCTGCGACCTACACCAACGCTGGATCCTTTAACCCACTGAGCAGGGCCAGGGATCGAATCTGTGTCCTCACGGATATCAGTTGGATTCGTTACAGCTGAGCCACAATGGGAATTTTTTTTTTTTTTAAGTTTTATTGAAGGGTAGTTAATTTACATGGCTGTGATAATTTCTGCTGTACCACAAAGCAACAGAGTGACCCAGTCATACATATACGCATATCCATTCTCTCTGATTCTTTTCCCACATGATTTCTCTATGTTTGAAATATTCCATAAATGTATTCCTTTAAGTAAAAAAGAGAATGAAATCCTTCCTAATCTGGGAAAACCTGGATTTTGTAATTCCTCTGGCTTCTTGCGCTTGCCTCCATGAGTATGGTTTCTTCTCCAGATTTGTGGTGGAAGAAGCTTGCTTGGGACTAGGCTGAAAGGCAAGAGAGAGTGCTCTTAAAGCCCTGGTCACTGATCATGAAGGCGAGTGGAAAGTCACCCAGTACAGGGGTCCCGTTCACCTCTTGCCTGGGAAATGGCCACTAAGCATCTGCTAGTATGACCTTGGCAGCAGCAAACGCGCTACCTCCTGCACTCCTGACCAGTCCACTGTGGGTGACATCTTCAGGGTAAGCTCGGGAGCCTTCGACACAGGCTGGTGAGCTGCAGCTTTTTACTTTGTTGCTTCACTCCAAGACCAATAACAGGGAGTTTCCGTGGCTGTGGCTGTGGCTGGCAGCTGCAGCTCCGATTTGACCCATAGCCTGGGAACTTCCATATGCTGTGAGTGTGGCTCTAAAAAGCAACAAAACAAAACAAAACAACAACAAAAAAACAAACAAAAAAAAAGCAATAGTGTGGATGCCCCTCTGTCCAGACCTTGAATGGGAAGCTTCCCACGACTCACCATTCTGTTCACCCTTCTTTAGATGCTCTAAGATATGGCGGCCGGCATCCAAAGATGCAGAAAGTGCCATGGTTGTGATGCGATTACATCAGAGCACAGGGAGCCTGTAATTCACATGAACTGGATAGTGTACTTTCATATGTTTGCATTAGGTCCTTAAATGGCCACATCGTAGTATTGCTTCGAATTAGGTTTGTGATCAATGACTACCTAACTCCCCCAGAATCCTTTTCACATAAATAGCTGCCAAGTTGCTACTCCCTCTGCCATCATTCTGCATTTGTGCAAGTGAATTTCAGAGATTGCTGCTGGGCTCTGCATTTATACTTGTTAAGCTTTATCTCTGTGGCTTCGGCCAGGCATTCTAGACTTGCCATCATTCTGAATTTTGATATGTCATCTATGGCATGTGCTTTCCCCACCAGCTTGGTGTCATCTGAATAATTGATTGACATTTTCAAAGAGACTGGGCCAAGGACAGAATCCTGTAGTGAAGCAGTGAAAACTTCTCTGGATGGACCTAGACCCATTCATCAGCAACCTTTGGTTTCAGTAGTTCAGTTGGCCATAAATCTACCTTAAATTATTATCATCTGATGCTGTGAGCGTGCGAGAGAGAGTGGTTAGGAAGACTCAGTATAGGTAAGATGTCAGTTACCTCCAGATGAATCAATCCATACATTGAATACAATTTAAGGCAAAATGCCAACAATTTTTTTTTTCAGAGCACCTGGTAAGCTGATTGTAAAATTTTTTTGGGAGAGCAGAGGAAGGACCAGGAATACCCAAGAAAATCTTGAGGAAAAAACAAGAATTGGGGAAATCAATTTACCAGAAATTGAGGTTTATTATGAAGATTGCCCAAATAATTGGGCACTTTGGTATTGGAACAGAAAATGACAAAGAGTTCAAAGGAGCAGAAAAGAGAGCTCAGGAATAACATCACAAATATACGGAAATTTGATGTGTGAAAGGTACACTGCCAAGTCTGTTAAGAATGCACATGCTATTTTAAAAATGGCATTGGGATACCTGGTAATCTGTGATGGGAAAAATTCTATTTCTATTTCAAACCTATACTGAAATAGATTCTAAGACCTTTAAAGACATAAATGAGAAAAGGAAAACTTCAAAATATTGGGGAAATTGTAAGGAAATATCTTCATGACCTTGGCTGTAGAAAGGGTTTCTTAAACAAAATGCCCAAAGCGTAGCCAAAACGAGAAGATTGATAGATTTGACTATATTAAAACTAAAAGTACTCCTATATCAAAAGAGAAGTTAAAAGTCAAGTTATAGGCTTGGAGAAGATGTTTGTCAAGCTTATAAAAAAAATGAATAATTAGGAGTTCCCTGGTGGCCTCATGGTTAAAGACTTGGCATTGTCACTTTTGTGGCTCGGGTTACTGGTGGGGCTTGGGTTTGATCCTTAGCCCAGGAACTTCCACATGCCACGAGATGGGCTAAAAATATATATATATATATATATATATATATATATATGAATAGTTAGTAACCAGAACATGAGAAAGCCCCTTATGAGCCCATGTGAAAAATATGAATAACATAACAGGAAGATAGAAGATATGACCGGAGAGGTTTATGAAAAGGGCGTCTAAATGACTAGTGGATGTGTGAAAAAATGCTCAGCCTCTTTAGTAAACAGGCAGATGCAAGTGCAGACCACAGTGAGATGTATTTCTGACCTGTCGGATTGATGAAATTTAGGAAGTCTCATAATAGCAGGTGTGGGTAAGACTGGGGAGCAAGGGGAGCCATCACATGCTGATGGAAGGTTTCACCGGTAGCGTCGTGGAGAGAAAGTTTGGAAACAGTCTGTAAAACTGAAAATGTTCATACCTTGTGGATACGTAATTTCATTCCCAGGTGTAAATTCTGGAGGAACGCACGTACACACGAGGAGGCACTTGCATGCGGTGTGGTGCAACACTGTGAGCGTGACAGCACTTGAAACAACCTGGACGATCATCAGGAGACGAGTGAGTGGATAAATTGTGAAACATTCCTTCAGTGTCCTGGTTTCCAGTGATGGAAATGACTGAACCAAATCTACATGTATCATATGGATGAATCTCAAAAACATAATGAGCAAAGAAAGCAAGTAGCAGAAGGATACGTATGTGTGATGCCATTTATACGAAGTCCAAACCCGTGTAAATGCTACTACAATATCAGGGGCGGTAAACTGTAGCCTGCGGGCCAAATCTGATTAAAGAACGCCTATTTTTATAAAGTTTTATTGGGACATAGCTGCACCCGTCTGTTATCTCTGGCTGCTTTTGTACTACAAATGCAGAGGTGAATAGTTGCAACAGAGACAGGATGCTCTGAAAAATCTAAAATATTTGCTCTCTGACCCTTTGTATACATGTGTTAGGCAACGTTCATGACTTGTGTACAAGAAAAGGTTGTTTTCCACCTTGGAATGGCCAAGTAAGCTTTCTGGGTCTTCTGGGGTAGCTTAGCAGTCATTGGAGGCCCAAGATCCTTCCCGGAGGGTTCTCTGTCATCCTCGAGATCTAAGAAGGCATCATCTCATGATCCAAGATGGTGCCCAGCTCCCATCACTGCATCCTTCTTCTGCCAGTGTGAGGACGGCAAAAGGCAGGGTTCCCCTGGCATCTTCATCTTAAGCATGTGACCCAGAAGTTAGACACACCCCATTGGTAATAATTTTTTCCCATGGCCGCACCAACCTCGAAGAAAGCTAGGAAGTACAGACTTGCCTTGAGCCATTATGTGCTCGCCACAGATCCCATGACCATGAAAACATGACATGATGTCTGTTGAGGAAGAACGAGGAACATCTACAAGCAGCTTATTTGTCATAAAGACTGAAAGCCGATTGGTTCTCCACCCTGACGCAGGATGGAATGCTGTGAGAGAAAGGCACATTTGAAAGAGGTAAAGAAAAGAGCTAGGAATTCGAGATGTAGTTTTATGCCTTAAGGTCTTGGCAGCAGAAGCCAAGCCGAATCTATACATCCTGCAATTACACACACACACACCCCCGTATATATTTAACTGGAAGAGAGTAGAATAATAAAAGGAAAATTTCGAAGGCGGAATAAGAAGGCCATGAGGAGATAACTCACTGTTGAAAGATAATAAAATATACCAAGTGAAATGCCAACATACAGCACAGTGTGTTGGTGCAGGATCTTATTGGGCTAACGAAGCTATAGTTGGTATAGATTTTTGACCACTTTATTATGGGTGTCTGTTGATGCTGGCAGTTGGAGCCAGTAGGTCAAGGGCCTTGGGACAGGCTAGAAACACACTGCCTAAAAATATGCCTTGGTTATTTTGTACTTTGACATCCTGACGTTAAACAGGGAATTTTTTTTTTTTTTTTTTTTTTTTTTTAGGGCTGCACCGGCGGCATATGGAGGTTCCCAGGCTAGGGGTTGAATTGGCGCTCTAGCCGCTGGCCTCCACCACAGCCACAGCAACTCGGGATCCTAGCCGAATCTGCGACCTACTCCACAGCTCATGGCAATACTGGATCCTTATCCCACTGAGCAAGGCCAGGGATCAAACCCACATCCACATGGATCCTTGTTGGGTTCATTACTGCTGAGCCACAGGATGCATAATCCTAAATAGGGAACATTTAGGGAGGAGGTGGAAGAATTTCACAGCTGTGGGCAAACATGTGTGATCTCTTAGAATACTTACGTGGTCACCTGGGGAAGAAGTTGGTAACTACTCTCGTTTGGGGCTTCTGTCTGGCTGATATTAGGTGGCTGTAGAAAGGGTTGAAAGGGGCAGAGCCCTAGACTTTAGAAAAAGAACTCAGGTGGAGGAACGGCCCTGCCATGCTGGTGGGCGCATAGAGTGTGGACCCGTTCAGGAGAGCCCTCTCTCACTGTTTAGTTAAATTAAGAGTGCATTTCCCATAGAAGCCAGCAATTTCATCTCTGGGCATCTCTCCCAGAAAAATTCTTTCTCAGGTCCCTGGTGGCAGGTGTGAGGAAGCTCATAGCTCATCGTTCCGTGGAGGTGGGGAGCTAGAGGCAGTCTGGGCTCCCATCATCAGGGGAGTGTATAGCACAGTGTGGCAGGTGCTCCCTGTGGACCACTGTGCCGTGGGTCGAAACAGAGGCTGGATACACCCACAGCATCGAGGGAGGAGCTGGAAAACACTGCTGATGAGAGGAGTTAAGGAAAAGGGCATGAGATCTGTAGCGCAATAACTTTGATCTACATGAAAAATGCAGGCACACAAAACCACAATGCGCGTTTTCCAGGAACATACACAAATTGAAAGAGGCACGTTGACGCATTAAAATGGTTGCTAATAAGGGGGTGAGAGAGACCAACCCCCAAAATAGTGACTCTGGAAAAAGAAAGGGAGTTCCCTTGTGGTGCAGCAAGTTAAGGATCAGGCATTGTCCCTGCAGCGGCTCAGGTCATTACTGTGGTATGGGTTCGATTCCTGGTCTGGGAACTTCCACATGCTGTGGGCATGGCCAAAAAAATAGAAGGTGACTCTCTTTGCATTCCAACTCAATCCCTTGCCATCCCACTGGCTCCGGCCTAGATGTGCCGCTTTGACTTTTATTCCTTTATTAGATCGAGCATCTTTTACTTGGCTCTCTCGGTGTCTAACCACAGCCGTGCCCTGGACGCCACTCTGCTTTGACATCTTGCTATTGCTCTCTGACCACACTGCTCACCTTCTGGTCTTGCCTTCCTTCCTCCCAGCTCAGTGCTGACAGCTTGTAGTGGTTTTGCTCTGCTACGCGGCCATACAGATCAACTGGGGTGTAGAAGATGGACCTGCTTGAACTCGTGATGGATCAGTGGTGGCCCAATAAAGCCGTGCTTGCCTCCATCTGCTGTCTCCCCAGACCATTTGTCTGCCCTCCACCCTCTCTTCCCCAGGCCTGGGGCGCTTGCTCTGGAGGACCTGGGCCCTGTCTGTGCCGTCTTTTCCCCTAACTCCAGCACATAGCACCTCTGATGTTTCTTTAATACTTTGACATGTGCTGGTAATATTTTTATACAAACTTTTTTTTGAGTTTACTGAGGGGTCCTATTTATTTATTTATTTATTTTGTCTTTTTAGGGCCGCACCCGCAGCATATGGAGGTTCCCAGGGTAGGGGTCAAATCGGAGCTGTAGCCACTGGCCTACACCACAGCCACAGCCACTTGGGATCCGAGCTGCGTCTGCGACCTACACCACAGCTCACAGCAATGCCGGATCCTTCACGCACTGAGCGAGGCCAGGGAATGAACCCACGTCCGCATGGATGCTAGTCGGGTTCATTAACCACTGAGCCACGACGGGAACTCCCTAATATAAACTTTTTTAACTTCAAAAGCCAAGCACTGATTTCATATAAATGAACATGCATGCATGATTGGAGAATGGCTGAAAACCTGGTACTCTGGGCCACATATGCAGGGACCTCTGTGTCATGAACGCTGTGCTCCATCCAACAGAGTGGGACCGCTCTCAGGAAGCTGGTGACATCAATTAAAGGCTCAGTGGCCAAGGGGTTACCTGGAGGGCAGGTAGTTAGAAGAGGCGGATCTCTGCTTCCACCTGCCTTCAGTTGAGAATCAATCATTTGGAACCACTGGTCTCCTTGGCTCTTGGCCAGTTTCCGTGTTTCTCGGCCGTGATGCAGAGGTGGATTGTACAGACACACGCGTATGGGATGGGTGGCTGAGAGTGTGTGCCGTCTGTGAACTCCAGGACCAACAGGATGCCTGGCCACATGTGTTCCTGGCACCAGTTAGGCCCCTGGTCTGTGAGGCCTGGCCAGGTTTGCCCAGGGCTTGGTGCCGTGGCACAGCCAAGCAACGCGGGGAGTGGGAAGGACTTGCTTCAGTGCTTTATGACAATCTGCTGTCTGCTCTCTGGGGGAGAGCAATCAGGCTGCTGGAAGATGGTCGCATTACCACCCAAAGTCCCCATGAGTAGGAATTGGCTCAGTGATGACTGCAGTCGGTAGGTTTACGGAGGCTAATTAAACACCGGAGCCCGGGGCTGGAAGCCTCTCCGACTCAGCTGCGGTGATTAGACCACGGGGCGTAATGGCTTTGCTAAGGTATAAATGGGCTCCTCCCCCAGGAGAAAGTGAGCTAAAGCTCCACCAGCGACGTGGTTCCAGGGCTGGGCCTTCAGAGCCCAAGGAATTTTGACAAAGGAAACCTGACAGAGGAATTTGAGACTCTTCTGGATGCAAGCAACAGAGTGGGGAATCTATTTTGGATGTGAGTCTATTATAATTTCTCTTACGATCTCGTGGCTTATGTAGGATATACGTCACAGTGGTGAACTCGAGTTTACTCTGGAAAATCCAGGCCATGTGGGCATTACCAAACCGTTGATGTGGGGTGTTTGTATTATAAAACAGTTGATATAAGATGCTTGGGGATAGAGTGGGAATAACAATATGTAAATGCAGGCAGTACACCAACAGTCTTCGGTTTGACGAGTCCAGTAAAATAATGCGTCTTTTAGATATGGCTGATTCTCTCAGCAAAAGCAGCCCAAGAAGATATGCCAAGAAGATATGCTTTGACTCTGGTGGAGAACTGAGTTAAATCTAGGGCACAAGGACAGGAAAACCTGTAATGCAGTGGGGGTGATGACTACAAGTTTAGGCTATTTGGGTTCTCGACTTTGACCCTTAATTGTGTGATCCTGGTCAAATCACTCGACTTCTTGGTTTTCTTTTCTGTGATAGATTTAATTAGGACTTTCCTCACAGGGCTGTTGAAAACATTGAGTGAGATAATGCATGTCAGGTGTTTAGCACAGTGGCTAGAACACAGAAAGTGCTAGATAAAATTTGTTAATCATATTAGTGTCTCACTCTCTCATTAACGATCTTAACACACTAGGTATTTGTTTGTTTCTTTTGACCCAGTTTGGGCTCCTGGATGAGTAAAATTCCAACCTCAGCAAGGACAAAAATGGTCTATAATAACTTTTTCCCCATTTTATTTTATTTTAATTGAGGTATAGTTGATTTACAATGTTTCAGGTATACAGCAAAGATATTCAGTTTTTATAATGTGTATATATTCCTTTTTAGATTCTTTTCCATTTTAGGTTATTACGAGATATCAGATATAGTTTCCTGTGCTGTACAGTAGGTCCTTGTTGTTTCTCTATTTTATATATGGTAGTGCGTATCTGTTAAGCCCAAATTCCTAATTTATCCCTTCCCCCTCTTTCCCCTGGTCTGTAATAATTAACTCAGAAGTAGATGGTAATGAGGTCATAGGATCACATCTGTAAACTGCACCTGAATAATCCATTCCATTAAACTCCATTCAATTAGAGTTTAAAAGAGCAGAGGCGTAGACCATGTGGTAGGATTTATGGGGTTGAAGCTGAGGCCCCATCCCTATTTTGCCTCCGGCCACATTTCCGCTCATACAAAGAATGCCCATTCTTTCTTTGGCACGGTTTAGGACTGACTAGCAGAGCATGGTAACAGCACATCCATTGGAAAGGCCCTGTTGGAATTCCCTTCCTGGCTCAGTGGGTTAAGAACCCAACTAATAGCCATGAGAATTCGGGTTTGTTCCCTGGCTTCGATTAGTGGGTTAAGGATCAGCTGTAAGCTGTGGTGTAGGTCGCAGATGTGGCTTGGAGTTGCTTGCTGTGGTATAGGCCGGCAGCTATAGCTCTGATTCGACCTCTAGCCTGGGAACTTCCATATGCCTCAGGTGTAGCCCTGAAACACATTAAAAAAAAAAAAAAAGAATGGCCTCAGCCCGCTGTTCTCTCTGACCATTTCCCAATCCGAGTCCTCAGCTCCAGGGCTGCTCCCCCCGCCCCACCCTCCCATGAGGTTTGGCATCAGCAAGCTTTCATAAGTATTTATTGCACGGATAAGAGCCTGCTGCCCGGATGGGTCCTTGGCTGCCAGGAGCTGACGTCTGGAGGCGGCAGTTTGTATGCTAATGTGGCTGATTGCCTGCATCGTCTGAGGCTTGGGCTCTAGCCTTTCTATTTGCCCCTGGAGAGAGACCCAGGAGCTGTTACCCATCTGCCCTCCCCCTTCCCTCCCCCTCTGCCCCTGTCCTCCAACCCGGTCTTCCCAGAGAGACCCATAACGTTGTATTCAGCTCATTATGTCCTGGGTAAAGACGGATCCTTCATTTTGAGAATAATAACCACATGTCCAGGCTCAAATGCGGTTTCTGAGGCCCAGTTGGGGACACTGATGAAGGGCCTGATAGGAGCTGGGGAGCGTGGCATGGGGGTGAAGGGAGTGTCCAGGCTCCCACGAGACCATTCTTTTCTCTGCCGGCTGGGAGGCAAAGGCTTGCTTTTGCGTTGGGTGTTGATCCTATGTGCCTGCTCTGATGCTTGTGTCGTGGTGGTTGGCCCCAGAGCCCTGGATGCTCTAGGACCAGGGGCTTCATTCTATGGGGGAGTCTGTGACCTTTGGCTTTGCTGATTCACGGGAATCCGATGGTTCATGACCTTGGGGACATTGTTATGACTTAGAGAGCTGTAAAAATACAAAGGCTTGGGTTACAGTCCCTGAGATTGGGATTTAATTGGTCCAGAGTGTGGCCTTAGCATTGGGATCTTTAAAGGTGACTTTGACGTGTAGCCTAGGCTGGAAACCCCTACCCTCCCCGGGGTCATAAGAGACTGGGTTTTGGGTGCGTAAACCCAAACCCTCATGTGTTAATGCAAAGCTCCGAGGGCGTGAGCCATTCCATTGTCCAGCAGTTCTCCCCCTGGTAAAAAAGTCAACACGGAGAGCCCGCCCACTCCCAGAAGGGAGGGAGGCATTGCTAGGGGAGGGGGGCTTTGTGGTGGTGAAGAACCCAGGCGCTGGGGTCACATGGACTTGGTTTATGTCCTGGGTCCCCTGTTTCAGGGTGCGAGGCAGGGAGCAAAGCATTTACCCTTGCCAAGCGTCACCTTCGTCATCTGGAAAATGGCTCTAGTAATAGCTGCCACCACAGAGGAGCCGTGAGGATTGAGGAGCGCGTGGCGAGTATGGAAAGGAGCTGGTTGAATGTGCTTACAGGGATTAAGGTTCTCCTTGAGAAGGAGGTACCATTATTATAATAACACCTGCTGTCTGGAGCTTGGATGGCCTGGTGCTCAACTGTCTTCTGTGGGGTGATAATTAATAATGCTGCCTAATAATTCACTTCCTATTTATTTATTCAGTTCCTTTACAATGTTGTATGAGTTTCCAGTGTACAGCCAAGTGATTCAGTTATACATACATACCTATTTTTTTCAGATTCTTTTCTCCTACAGGTCAGTACAAAATACTGCGCATAGTTTCTCTGTGCTCTACAGAAGGTTCTTGTGGGTTATCTATTTTATGTATAGTAGTGTGTATACTTGAATCCCAAACTCCTAATTTATTCCTCTTCCTCCCCCGCTTCAGTAACCTTAAGTTTGTTTTCTGCATTTACTATTTGCTGAGCATGATTCTAAACCCTTTCCCTCTATTAGCTGAGGAACAGAGAGGTTAAGCAATGTGCTCAGGGCCCACAGCTAATGAATGGGCTTTAAAAAGCAGCCAGTCTGATTCTGGGCTTGTCCCTGACAACCGCACTCTTCGGCAGCTCCAGATCCTCCCACCACGTGGACCAGAACACCCGGGTGTGATCAGAGGGCCTCTCCTCTGGTCAGTGCTGGAAGGAGGAGGGATGTGTTCACAGAAATGTGATCCTGCCTGGAGAGTCTGGAAAAGGGAGCGTGGCTGTTTAGGGTGGCATTCTGCCAAGCCATTGATTAGGTCACAGCCTTCATTAGCTGCATGCCCGTCCTGGGGATTGCTCTGGTCACCTTGATCAGACCTGGCTATTTTCCAGTCTCCAAGCTATTGCCCCTGGGGTGGGCACTTATGTAAGCTGATAGCCCAGTTCATCACTTTTTGGTGATCTTCATGTGGCAAACTGACTTAGTAGATTTGTGTGTGTGTGTGTGTGTGTGTGTGTGTGTGTGTGTGTGTCTTTTTAGGGCCGCACCCGCAGCATATGGAAGTTCCCACGCTAAGAGTTGAATCGGAGCTGCAGCTGCTGGCCTACACTACAGCCACAGCAACACTGGACTTGAGCCACATCTTTCACCTTTGCTGCAACTTGCAGCAATGCCAGATCCTTAACCCACTGAGCAAGGCCAGGGATTGAATGTGCATCCTCATGGATACTAGTCGGGTTCTTAACCCGCCGAGCCACAGTGGGAACTCCCTTAGCAGATTTCTGACACTGACATTTTATTTATTCATTTATTTTGCAGGCTGAGGAACTTATTTTTATTTATTTATTTTATTTTATTTTCCCACTGTACAGCAAGGGGATCATGTTATCCTTACATGTATACATTACATTTTTTCCCCCACCCTTTGTTCTGTTGCAACATGAGTATCTAGACATAGTTCTCAATGCTACTCAGCAGGATCTCCTTGTAAATCTATTCTAAGTTGTGTCTGATAAGCCCAAGCTCCCGATCCCTCCCACTCCCTTCCCCTCCCATCAGGCAGCCACAAGTCTATTTTCCAAGTCCATAATTTTCTTTTCTGTGACACTGACATTTAAAATGCTAGTAGTGGAGTTCCCATCGTGGCGCAGTGGTTAACGAATCCGACTAGGAACCATGAGGTTGCAGGTTCGGTCCCTGCCCTTGCTCAGTGGGTTAACGATCTGGCATTGCCGTGAGCTGTGGTGTAGGTTGCAGACTCGGCTTGGATCCCGCGTTGCTGTGGCTCTGGCGTAGGCCGGTGGCTACAGCTCCGATTCAACCCCTAGCCTGGGAACCTCCATATGCCGCGGGAGCAGCCCAAGAAATAGCAACAACAACAACAACAAAAAAGGCAAAAAAGAGAAAAAAATAAAATAAAATAAAATAAAATGCTAGTAGTCAGCTCTCCAAAGGATGGTTCCTGATTAGGGCCTCTCTGGGCTAGTTGCCCACCCTGGAGTGTTCATTTTAGGGCACCCCAAGTGCTAACCACCTCTAAAGTGTACTGAGAGATAGTTTTACCTACATCCCATCTTATTTATACTAAAGTATTTTAAAGTAGATTACAAGCAATATAAATTATTATTAAGTAATAAAATTACAAGCAATGTAACAGCCTTCTGGGTCTTTTCCTTGAACTTATTCCTGAATGTTGTGACGGACATATATGCAGAGAGAAGCCCATAGGCTCTGCAGAAGAATGCAGATACATGAGGTCCCTGCAGGAGAGCTCCACGTAACGTGCTTTATCAGAATTGCATGGAGCCTTTTTGCTGGACATGGGTCTGTTCACATTATTGGTCCAAGTTGGGTTCTCCCAGAGCTGGGGGGGTGGGGGGAGTGGAATTGGGAAGACCCTCCAGGCCAGCCCCCAACCTGGTCCTCAGATCCTGCCTCCCTGCTCCTCGGGGCCTTTGGCAGAAGAGGGTTGATGAGCGGGCAGGGCCGGGGGGCGGGGGTGGGGGGCGCTCTGTTGAGACTGGCCCGGGCTGGAGGGAGCAGCCGTGAGACCTGAGCATGCACCTGGCCCTTCCCATCCACTTCCCACACTTGGCTGTATCACTGATCTGCCAGCGATTATTCTCACTGCAAACTCTCTCCAGGACTTCACAGAAGAGAGGAAGCCTGGGATGCCCAGGACGGGCCAGGTGCTTTGCTTGATTTTTGACTTTCTGTGCTTCTCTCTTGTGCCTCCGTCTGTCATTTTGGTTATCCCAGCTCTTCCTCCGCAGCCCTCTGAGAGCTGACGGCCAACCCCTCATGCAAGGCACACCTGCAGATAGGAGAGAAGAAGGAACAAATATTTACTGACCCCATCATGCACCAGGCGCTGCTCCCTTGTGCGTTATATTATTGTGTAAACTTATTCTAGGTGAGAAAATCAAATCTTCAAGAGGTCTAAACATTTCCCTAATGCAAATGGCTATTTTCAGTAGAGCCTGCATCCAAATCCAGGTCTTTGGGGCTTCCAATCTAGTGTTCTTCTCCATTCACCACATGGTCTCTGGGTTCTGGCATCTGATGTTAAACAGCAGATGATCCTTCATGGGTGCCTTCTGGTCTGTCCCCCTCCTTGTTCCCTCCACCTGGGGCAGCTTCTGTGGCTCCCCTACCCCTGTTAGCATCCGTTCCCCTTGTGGCCCAAGGAGGAGGGGTCCAGGAGGAAAGCCTGGGGGAAGCTTGCTGTCCATCAGACCTGGGGACCCTGGCTGGGACACTCACGGGACCGGGGCGTAATTGGCTGGGAACCCAGCAGTGCCCACTCCAGCTGGCGTGGTTCCGTCTGCCTCCTTCAGCTTTGCGGGGAATCCCACGAACTCCAAGTAACAAATGATAGCAAATTAGGAGCTGAGTAGCATAGCAGCTGCAGATGTTATCTGTCAGGTGACCCTCAGAGGCTGGCTGTCATTCTGGGGGAGATTACTGCTTATCCAAGGAAATACCAAGTCCTCAACCTTGGTATAGAAGCTCTATCATTCCTGCCCAGGAATGCTCAACAGCAGTGGAGGTCAGGCATTTTTATTCCTTTATTACAAATCAAGGTGTTTTTTGAGTGTGTGTGTTCATGTTTGATGGGCTGGGCTGACTTTTCTGTGTAAGTCCTTTGTACTTTTGTGGAGAAACGGGTGTCGCAGAATTAGGCTGGAACTGAGAGCAGGTCCCTGGGTGTTCATGCTGGTTCCACCAGGGCTAAGCTGTGTGACTTGGGACAAGTAACTCACCCTCTCTGGGCTTTAGCGAGGGGATTGGAGTCAGAATGAAGGACGGTGTGTTAGTCATTCTGGCTGCATGACAAAATACCACTCTCTGGGTGGCTTGAACAGCAGAATTTTATTGTCTCACCGTTCTGGAGGCTAGAAGTCCAAGGTCAAGGTTTGGTTTTTCCTGAGGCCTTTCTTTCCTCCTGTTTTGCAGAAGACTGTGTCCTCACGTGGCCTCTTCTCTGTATGTGCGCATCTCTGGTGTCTCTTCCTTACCGTAAGGACACCTGTCATGTTGGATTATTGGCCCATATTGAACCCCATTTAATCTTAGTTACTTCCTTAAAGGCCCCGTCTCCAAATATAGGCACACTGGGGGCTTGGGTTTCAACTTGTGAATTTGGGGGAGATAGTTCAGCCCATAACAGAGGGTTAATGACTGTTTCACTCTCAGACTTCAGAGCTGAGGAAGTCTGAGCAAAGCAAAGCTCTCTTTGACTTATTCCGGAAAACCGAAACAGGAGCCAAGGACCTCATTCCTTCCCTGCCTGGGCTCTTCTCAGCCAGGACCCCCTCAGAGGCTGGAGGCAGTGGTACAGCAGGCCGCAGGACCCCTCCCTGGGGTATCACTCTGTGCTTGTCAGCCTACCAGACCCCTCCCCAGAATTCTCCGATGCCCTCTCCTGCTGTCATTGTCCCATGTGTACCTGACAAAGACTCTCAGTGCCCACCCTCCTGGGTCAGGTCTTGCCCCTTTCCAGCTGGAAATGTTCCCCCCCCCCCGCCCCTCTTGGGCAGGGCATGGGCCAAAAACACCCTCTCTCTGGACAGTGTTTAAAGCTGGGGTCTGACCAGAAAGGGCCGGATCAGGGATCTCCTGGTGTCTCAGGCGGGGCGGTGGCCGGAAGATCTCATCAATACCTTCCACAAAGGGGAAAAAGAATATTTCAGCGTGTTCCCTTTGTGTCTTCAAGCGGTGATAAGGTGCCACCAAAGTGCCAGTCTGAGCTTCGTTCAAATGAAGGATTATTCTGATAAGATGGAGAGGGGAGAGGCTCGGGGGAGGGGGGTGACGCTGGCTTAAGGTTATTAAACAGGAAATGCCTGGCCGGGGTGGATCAGGGGGAAATTACACATTCTGTCACATTTGCTTATTGAATCCCAGTTTTATTGAAGCTGGAAAGGGGAAAAAAAGACCCGACGCCACCCCCATCAACCTCCTTGTAGCTCTTATTAGATTTCACAACCTTTCAATATTAAAATGCTCGTGCCAGTGGCAAAATTCCTTGTCAGTTTTTAATATCAGTAAGGGATTGTGGTATTAGGCTTAGGGGGATGGAGGTGGGAGAGGGAGGGGGTCCAGACAGTCTGCGGAGTCCCCTGTGCCCACAGCCGCAGCTGTCTTTGCTTCTGGGAGCCTGTTGCCCGTGGCTTCTGTCCTCACGCTTGGGACGGGGGTGGCCATCTCAGGGGGACCACACGTCCCATGGCGCGTCACAGTGACAGCCACTGACCCTCACGCTCAGCTGTGGCCTCCTCTCAAACCCTGTCATCAGGTGCTGCTCTAACAAAGGGCCGCAGACTGGGTGGCTTCAGTGACAGAAAATGATTGTCTCATGGTTCCAGAGGCCAGACATCCAAACTCAGGGTGTTGGCAGGGCCTCGCTCTGACACCTGTAGGGGGACTTGGCATTTCCTTGACTCGCCTAGCGTCTGGTCTTTGTTGCCCTGTAGATGGATCACCAGAATCTCCTTCCCATCGGCGTACGCCGGTTTTTGCTTCTGGGTTGCTCTCCTCTTCTCATAAGGACACCAGGCAGCTGTAGCTCTGATTTGACCCCTAGCCTGGGAACCTCCATATGCTGCAGGTGCAGCTCTAAAAAAACCAAAAAACCAACCAACCAAACAAAAGATCAAAGAGGAGGCTCTAAGCCAAATATTTCTAGAAATCAGCCTAGGAGAGTGGAGAGGCCTTTTTTTTTTTTTTTTTGTCTTTTGTCTGTTGTTGTTGTTGCTGTTGTTGCTATTTCTTGGGCCGCTCCCGCGGCATATGGAGATTCCCAGGCTAGGGGTTGAATTGGAGCTGTAGCCACCGGCCTACGCCAGAGCCACAGCAACTCGGGATCCGAGCTGCGTCTGCAACCTACACCCCAGCTCACGGCAATGCCGGATTGTTAACCCACTGAGCAAGGGCAGGGACCGAACCCGCAACCTCATGGTTCCTAGTTGGATTCGTTAACCACTGCGCCACGGCGGGAACTCCGGAGAGGCCTTTTTGAGCCAAAGGCTTCCCAGCTCACAGACAAGCCTACCCAGGAGGCAGAGCTTTCCCTGGGCCACTGACCACCTCCCGCCCCACTGCAGCGGCTCTGCTCCAGGCCCCTCTGGCTGCCCTGCTGGCCACGAGGCCCAGGTGTGCTTGGCAGCCTACACGTGCTGTTCAGCTCTCCCTGTGACCCCCATCTTCAAGGTCTTGACTGTCTTGCCCTCTGGGTGCTGGGGGACCTGTTGCTGCTGCTGCTGGCGTCGGTCCTGGTCCCTTTGCATGCGGCATCCCCACGGTGCATCAGCGAGCCCATGGGCGAAGCTCAGACAGGGCCTTGAGGTCTTGAGGAATAATTAGGCACTGGCACAGGGGCATGTGGGTCACATCTTTCGCCACCTTTGAGGGTTCTGCAAGCGGAGGCCAGAAGCAAAGGAATGAAAGATAATCTTCACGCGTGGGCTGTACAAGGCTGGCCACGAGGGTCGCAAACGGCTAGGAGTCTGGAGACCAAGATCCTAGTCCTACAGTGGTAACGTTGCTTTCATTTCATTTCATTTTTTTTTTTAAAGTCTTTTTTTTTTTTTTTTTTTTAAGGGCCGCACCTGCGGCACATGGAGGTTCCCAGGCAGGCTAGGGGTCGAATTGGAGCTGCAGCTGCCGGCCTGCGCCACAACCACAGCAGTGCTGGATCCTTAACCCACTGAGCAAGGCCAGGGCCTGAACCTGCCACCTCATGGATACTAGTCGGGTTAGTAACCCGCTGAATCACAGTGGCAGACTGAAACCAGTCTGCTTTGACCTCATCATTTCATCATGTCACGCTGTTTTCAGTGCCAGTAGAGGCTCATCCATCTGAAGGAGTTCAAATTGATTGAAATGATTTACACCAGGCCTCTTTTTGATAATTTGTGCTTTAGTGTCAACCTGAAAAACCGCTTTGGGGACAGAAGTGAAAGATTACCCTACCAATTTCTTTTTTTCCCCCTCTTTTTAGAAAAATTGAAGTAAAGTTGATTTATCATATTCGTTTCAGATGTACAACATACTGATCCAGTATTTTTACAGATTATACTCCCTTTAAATTATTACAAAATCATGGCCACATTTCCCTGTGCTGTACGACATACCCTGTTGCTTACTTATTTTATACATAGTAGTTGGTGTCTCACCCTCCAATTCTTGCGGAACAAATTGCTCACATCTGAAGGGCTGAGCAGAGCCCGCTGGCCTGGTTCCATCTTGAGAGCCCCTTCACGGAATCTAGACCTATAGCCTCTGCCTCGTGGGAAGGTCTGACCGGCCTGGGGCAGGCAAGTCCACCGTGGTGGGTTCCAGCTCGGGTCTGACTCCCCACTGGCTGGGGCCGGACCTGTCCTTTTGGAGTCCCCAGAACCCTGCATAGCATCTGGCCACCTCAGCCCTTCTCATGTGTCCAGTGACTCAAACCTTGCATCTTGGCTCTGAAAACTGGAGCCCCCAGTGAGAACCTGGAGGGGGTTGGGGAACCAGGTTGACAGCTGAGCAGCTCTCTCCCTGTAAATCTGTTCTCATTAGCAAGAGGCCCTGGAGGGAGGGGATGAGAGTGAGTGGGTGTGTGTCGGGTACCGGGGAGAGTTCTGCCGTTAACCTCTCAGAGACCCCTCTAATCTGTGATGCATTGCTCCTGCTTCGGGGCAGGCTGGGTTTGCAAGAGGTGGCTTCTCAGAGGCCTGGAGAAATCCTGACTCTGAACCCTGGTGTCCTGTGAACCGTACACAGCGCCCTGTCCAGAAGGTTGCGCCTCCCCTGCTCAGTTTGATTTTTCAGGTGCACTAATTGATCTGTGCCTTTTCGCATAAAGGATGGAGGAAGAGCTGCAAAGGTCTGCCCATCCTTGGTGGTAGGTTTCCTTGTTCTGAGCCTTCTATTGGGGTCATGGCCCAGTGGTTCGCCTCAGCTGCAGTTGACATTTAGCCTTTGGTCTTTAGGCCAAAGCACTTTTCTGCCGGACGAGTGAGAAATTTTTAAAAAAAGCTGCCTCTCCATCCCACCCATGAAGTACAACTTACTGCCCTGGACCCAGCGTTCAGGACCTTGCAGGGGTGAGGTCTCCAGTGTGGGGGCCTCCCTTCCCATCCCCGCAGCCAGCTTTCAGGTGTGTCCACGCAGCACGAGGCAGCCAGAGTGACAGGTGGGCTTCTGCTGAGGCTCTCGGAGGCCCAGAGCCCACACTAGTGCCCACTGACAGCACCCTCGGTGAAACATGCTTACTGCCGTCTCCCCATTTCCTAATTTTCTATTACATTTGCATATTATTAAGATAATGAAACATCTTTCCTTTGTTGAAAGCCGCATCACACTCACTTATGTATAGAGGCAATAAGGGCCCCCAATAAAGGACAAGATGGAAAGAAAACACAGATGATGACAGGTGGGAGCCAATCCTAAATGCCCTGCTTGAGCCTGAGCTGAGACTGGCATTATTCGCATCGTTGTGGTTATGATCTTAGCTTCAAAGTGTCCAAAACTTCATACCTCCATATTCATCCTTTGAAGATTTTTAGTAACTGAAAAGGCAGGTCTCAGCTCTTTTCCTCTGGGCCTAGATCTAGACAAATACTCTGATCGGCTCCAGCTGCAGCTGCTGGACAGGTGACATGAATGGGAGGCAAATGATGTGTATACCCCACAGGGGTCCCCTCCGTGGACCCGATGGCTGTGGAAGCACCAGGCTTCTTGCTAAGGACCCTTGACTTTGTATAATCACTACCCAGTCTCTGCTCAGGGCCCCTGAAATTTCCCCAGAGCAACTGAGTGAGCTGCTCAGAATATACTCTGAAAATGCCTTTTGTTTAGAAAACAGCTTTGTTTGCCATCACTTGGTGAATGACATCTTTTTTGGTTCCCTTTAAACAATTTAAAAAAATTTAAATTATAGTTGATTTATGATGTCATGCCAATTTCTGCTGTACGGCAAAGTGACCCCGTCATAATATATATATATATATATATTCCCTTTGTTATGACATCCTTTCCTTGCAGTTTTATTGAGCTGTAACTGACATTCAACTCTGTATACATTTCAGGTATAATGACCACTTACATACGCCATGAAATGATTACCACAATAAGTTTAGTGACCATCCGTCATCTCACAGAGATGAAAAATCAGAGAGTGAGGAAAACATTTTTTTCCTTATGATGAGAACTCTTAGGATTTATTCTCCTAACAATTTCCATATATTATGTACAGTGGTGTTAATTACGTTACATCCCTAATATTTATCTTTCCATTGGAACTTTGGACCTTTTTACTACCTTCGTCCCATTCCCCTTCTCCGCTCCCTGCCTCTGTAACCACAAGTCTAATCTCTTTTTCTATGAGTTTATGTGTTTATTTTTGATGTATATTTGACCTGCAACACCATTTTAGTTCCTGCTACGCAATATAGTGATTCAGCATGTCTATACCGAATGATCACCACGATAAGCCTAGTTATCATGAGAATAGCATTTTTTTTGTCTTTTGTTTTTTTAGGGCTGCACCTGCAGCATATGGAGGTTCCCAGGCTAGGGGTCGAATTGGAGCTGTAGCTGCTGGCCTACACCGCAGCCACAGCAACGCGGGATCCGAGCCGCATCTGCAACCTACGCCACAGCTCATGGCGATGCCCGATCCTTAACCCACTGAGCAAAGCCAGGGATTGAACCTGCATCCTCATGGATACTTGTCAGATTTGTTTCCGCTGAGCCATGACGGGAACTCCGAGAATAACATTTTTAATACCAAGGATATACAAACAGATTGTTGCTGGTGGGACCTGAAGGGTGCGGAGGAGTTGGGAGAAGGGTTCCCATAAAGACCTGGGTTTTAATCTTACTTTGCTACAGCCCTGGCATTGAGTCATGTAACAGCCAGGTTCAAGTCCAGCCCCTGCCTCTCTGTGTGAAGTTGATACACTACAGAACCCCTATAAGCCTTTGTTGCTTTTTTTTGGTAAAAAAGATGAGAATAATGATAGGTTGTTATCAAGATGAAAAGGGATTATATTTGAAAAAATACTTTCTGCCGTGCTTAGCATATGGAAGGCTCTCAATAAAAGGTGAGTTTTTATCATCTCTTCCCTGCAAGTGTGAACTGAAGCAAGTTCTCATGTCTCTCCTTGTGCAATGAGGACAGCAATACCTGCCACAGAGAGTTGTTTGCCTTAAATGAACTAATGAAGTGAAATAAGGCATGAAATGAAGTAAATGACCAAGCATCTAAAGTGTCGCTTCTCCCCTGGTGAATGGTGCAGTTTGCCCCGATTCAGCACATGAATTACCGGAATAAAGTAGAAAGGTACCATTCGATCAAGCTGCTTCTGCATTTTCCTACCAAAACATGATTCTTTGTCCATATAACTACTAGCTCTTAATTATGAGATAAAACCAGGGTAAACAAAATAGAACAATATGAAGAGAACTAAAAATGTCTGTCTTCAAATTAAGTACCTTTTCATCTCACCCTCTTAGGCCATTAATTACCACTTTAACCTCATCTTGGTCTCCCTACTCAACCACAAGGAGAATACTTAACTTCCTTTTGGTGGTTCAAGTGTCAGAAATGTCCTTAGCCTGGTATAGAGTGTTTTTTTTTTTTTTTTCCAGAAAATCATTTCTAACTCTTCCCCTGCTGATCCATCTAATAACCCTACTTAGGATTTATCAGAGGAGGCAACGTGTTAAGTGTTTCATCACTTCTCTAATTAGTTCTAGAGGATAATGACAGCTCCTTCACAGAAATAAATCATTTTTCAAAAAATTTGTTTTGTTTCTAGAATGTCTTCCTATCTTTTTTCTCTCTGGCGAACTATCGAATTTAGAGTAGTACTAGAATATAATATAATAAGGCTAGCAGCCAACTCTTTTTCTGAGCACTTACTTATTGGCAGTTTGTTTCCTAAGCTCTTTATTTTATTTTGTTTTGTTTTGTTTTGTTTTTCTACGGCCGCACGGCATATGAAATTTCCCAGGCTAGGGGTCAAATTGGAGCTGCAATTGCCAGCCTATACCACAGCCACAGCAACGTCAAATCCGAGCCACATCTGCGACCTGCACCACAGCTCCCGGCAACTGAGTGGATCCTTAACCCACTGAGCAGGGCCAGGGGTCGAACCAGTGTCCTCATGGGTACTAGTTAGGTTCATCAGCCCTGAGCCACAGTGGGAACTCCTGTTTCCCAAGCACTTTATTTTTTTTTATTACTCAAATGAATTTATCACATCTGTAGTTCTATAATGATCATCACAATCCGATTTCATAGGATTTCCATCCCACAACCCAAGCACATTCCCCCAAACTGTCTCCTTTGGAGACCATAAGTTTTTCAATGTCTGTGAGTCAGCATCTGTTCTGCAAAGAAGTTCCGTCTGTCCTTTTTTCAGATTCCACATGTCAGTGAAAGCATTTGATGTTGGTGTCTCATTGTATGGCTGACTTCACTTAGCATGATAATTTCTAGGTCCATCCATGTTGCTAAAAATGCTGGTATTTCATTCCTTTTAATGGCTGAGTAATATTCCACTGTGTATATGTACCACATCTTCTGGATCCACCCCTCTATCAATGGACATTGAGGTTGTTTCCATGTCTTGGCTATTGTAAATAGTGCTGCAATGAACACTGGAGTACATGTGTCTTTGCGAGTTGTGGTTTTCTCTGGATAGATGCCCAGGAGTGGGCTTGCTGGATCAAATGGTAGTTCTATGTTTAGTTTTCTGAAGAATCTCCATACTGCTTTCCACAGTGGTTGCATCAATTTACAATCCCATCAACAGTGTACTAGGGTTCTTTTTTCTCCACCCCCTCTCCAGCACTTACTGTTTCCAAGCACTTTAGATGTTAGATCTTCTTTAATTGTTATGACAACCCTGCAAGGTAGGTTGCTACTACTCCCTTTTTAAAGATGAGGATACTGAGGCTTAGAGAGTTGAATGAAGTTGCTTGTTCCAGGTCCTTGAAGAGCCAGGATTTAAATGTGGGTGGTGTCGCTCAAAACCTGTCCTTAACCACTGGGTGATGACGTCAGGCACTGTGCATGAATCCAGACACAAATAGAAAATGTTAGAGCCTGCCAGTGAGAGAGCCCAGAACCTTAGAGCTGAGAAGTGGCAACCAAGCCCATGCCCCACACTGCCTCCCCAGATCAAACCAGGTGAGTGATGCTTGCATTTAAATCTGGCTCTTGAATCTGGCTCTCACACATCTACATCTTGCTTCATCCCTCCACGCACCCCCCTCCCACTCCCTTGGTTGTTTACATGCATTGCAAACAGAGGGGAAGGAAAAAAAAAACTCTCAAAGGCCGAGTTTTGAGTTTATGACAACTCTTTCCCCAGGCGACTCTTTTTCTCTTTCTTTACCAACATATCTTTTACATTAATGGAAATTCCGGAAAATCATGGCTCTCTGCTAATTGTAAAAATGTCTTTGATTTTTTAGAATGTTTCTCCCAGAGACTTATGAAAGGAACCCTTTTTTTTTTTTCCTTTCAGAGTAGTTTACGTATTAGAGACAATACAGATGAGTTTGAAAACAGTTATTCCATGCACACTAATTAAGAGATTTGTTTGTTTTGTTTCCAAATAGCACAAATCAATTCTTGCTGGTTTAGGCAAAGGGGGAGTTTTTTGGAGGGATAATGGGGAAACTCATGGCTCAAAGATACATGCTAACCAAGACCCAGAAAATGGAAAAATGTGTCTGGGGACCCCATGAGGGTCCCTCCCCCTGGTCACTGCCTTGGTGCCAGTCAGTGCTCACATTTTACAGCTGAGGCTCTGACTACCCAAGAAGATGAACCCCAGTTGGAAGAAAATGTGATCCACCCAGGTTTATGTAGGGGTCTGTAAATGGATACGTCAGCCATGGCCAGGTGCAGGGTCAAGTCGGCATGCTTCAGGATGACTCCCAGAGAAGGGAGAATGGCTGAGAGCAGGTCACCATGCCTCTGTGTCTGCCCCACTGTGGTTTCTTTCCTTTGCCTTCCCAGTGAATCACATGGCTCCGGCATGCACAACCTATTGGAGAGCTTCTTCTAGGAGAAGGAGACAGAAGAGACCGTGGAGCCCTAGAAGGCCTTTTCTGTCTTCTTTCTCCTTTATGCCACCCCCACCATAGGGAGAGCAAGACAGTCTGAAACCCCAAGGATTCAGAGCAAGCAGTATTGGCCCCTGAATTTTCCCAGGTAGTTTGGTAACAAGCTGACTGGGGCCAGGGTCTGCCTTCCCCCATCCAGCAGGGGGAGCTGTGTGCACGCAACTTCCTCAGCCTCCACTTTCTCCACATGCTGGTCAGCCAGCCCTCCAGGGGCCCCTGTAAATGGGTGGTACCCAAACTGAGCGCATTTGGCACCCCAATTCAGGCAGGTTTTACTTCACTTTCAATACTGCTGTCATGCTTGCCCCATAAAAGGAGAACCTCAGGTTGTGGGTCCCTCTGCTGATACATAGCCCTGCCCAGTGTTAATCTGTGGCCCAGCCCCTTCCTTCAGCCATGAGCTCCAGGAGGCACCAGGCAACCCTGGCTGGTGCTCACCTCAAACCTTTGACTCGATCCTAAGTCCAAGGTAGTGTGGTAAACTTAGCCCAGGCCTGGAGTGTGGAAGGAGTACTCAGGGAAAGGGGTGTCAATAATTCTGAGGGATAGCAACTCTCAGTGCCAAGAGGAGCTGAGCCCACAGTCCAGTGGGGCTTTAGGAGATGATGCAAATGGATGTAGGATCCAGGAGTCAATGTGGGGCTTCCACAGCCTGGGGGAAACTGCCCTTCTTGCCCTTGCTTTGTTGGTCATTTAGTGGCTTAGTCACTTGACTGGAATTTCTTCATTACATAAATCCTTCCTATACGGAGGTGTAACAATATCTACCTCATCTCGGAGGGGCTTTATGAGTCAGAAGTGCTGTGAATTCTGAGTTCTTGTTGGTCTGGGGAGACTGAGTCACAGACCTGTTTCCCCAGGCTGGCTTTGAATGTGGAGGAATGGATTCAGGCCTCGGAATACGGTAGTATCGATGGGACAATGAGCTGTCCCCACGGTCCCTTTGCTGGGCTTTGTAGTTAAAGGTGACTGTGACTTCTGTTAACTTTTCTCAGCATCACAGATTTCTCTGAGCAGAGCTGTAGCCATAATAACTTCGCAGCCTCCACTGGATCAATAACCCTGAAATCTAAGGGCCATTCAGTTGCTAAAGGCTTTTTATTTAGTCTTTGTGTTTGGTATTAATGTTATCCCCCATGGCATCTAAATGGCAGCGCTATTTATGGGTTGGAAGTCAATCTGACAGTGCAGCTCCTGGCCATCCATCATGGGCAGGAGAGAAAAATCCAGGTGAGCAAAACTCCTAGGGTAAGCAGGACAGATGGGGATATTTAATGCTTGCTGATGCCATGAATTCTACCTCATTTCTTTGTAAGCAGAGGGCAGTAAAGAGCGAGCACCATTCTTTGAAAATGACAGAGCTCCTGCACTCAACTTTGGATTCGAGTTATAACTTCCACAGAATCTGAGTCACTGTAAAGGCCACACTGTGCCCTGGTGCTTCTCAACCTTTTTTTGAGTATGTGGATTCTTTTCATCGGGAACAACAACAACAACGCTCAACATGGGAGTGGCTGTGCTCTGAGTGCTCGGTGATTGGGAGACCCTGTGTGCAGCACCAGTTTTCAGTGAGTTTGCAGTTAACTCATGCAACCAGCACACTTGAAATAGGGGGCACATGTGATGGAGACATACTTTTTCTTCAGTTTATGGACTCAGTATATCCATGGCTGTTGATGACAGCAACTCATACCCAGCACTTTTTGAATCCTTACTGTGTCCCAGACACCATTCCATACATGGTAAAGACGTTATCTCCTTTACGTCTCAAGACAACCCTGGGAGACAGCGAACAACCCCTATGCCTGTCTTACAGATGAAGAAACAGGATCACAGAGGTTGAGTAACCTGCTCGAGGTCACTTAGCTGGTGAGGGATGGGACAAGCACTGGTCCCTGGGGTGTCTAACAGTATCATCCACGTCGTCAGCTGTGGTCTTCGAGATGCTCCTAATACAGACTCTTCAAGGAGTTCATGTAGAGGTGGGGGTGGGGAAGGGCCCGGATGCTCAGCTTAGCATCTTTGGAAGTCGGCCTCCCGGGTGGGTGCAAGTACCAGCCGCTCTTGACTGCTACATCCCACTTTATTCTCTTCTTCCCCAGTGTTTTCCATCAGCTTTTACAAGTGCAGGTTCAGGGTGGACATGGATGACCGGTTATAGTTAGGTGGCCGGGCATGATGTCATAGTCAGGTGGCGGGGTGTGGAGGGTTGAAGGAGTATCAGCGATTGGGATGGTATGTTGTCTCTGAATCTTATTTTCCACCATCCTGCTCCTACAAGGTTCCTGACAGAGGAAGCATGTTCAAAGGAACGGTAGTCCGTTGGGAACCATTGGGAAAACATACCATTTTATTAGTGGCTTAGCAAAGCTCCTGAGAAAATGTGGTTTGGACAATGTGAATTGGGACAAGAGGCCCAAGTTTGGCTTCCTCCCTCCGATTTTCCTTGAATCTAGAATATAAAACATTCTATACAGAATTCTGAGTCTGGGCTTTGTTAACACCCATCTCATGAGGCAAGAATGGCTGGGTTGCCTTTGTGTTTGGGCATGTACTGTATTTGTCTTGCTTTGTTTCTGGCAAGGGCACTGCCATCTCTTTGGGGCAACTGCCTCGCTTCCACTTCTGGTGGAGGCCGCCCATTCCCGTGCCTGTGCCCCCCATCATGGAGGCATGGGTGGAGCCCAGGAATGTGAATGTGGCTCAAGCAACGCTGATCTGTGCACTGGGCGAGGGACGTCTTCCTCCTCCTCGAATGTCCCCAGAGGAAGGTGTGTAAAACGGAGCCGTCTCCATTCCCTGGGAGAAGAACACAGGCGGTAGGAAGGAACTTGGAGCCAACACATGGAGTGGAGCGGCACTGAGGGGTGGAAGGATGGGAGAGAGAGAGAGCTAGCAACCTGGCGAGTGAGAGATAAGATCCAGTAACCATGCCCTTCCCTCTGCACAGCCTGTGAACACTCGTCTCTTCTTCTTCTTTTTTTTTTTTCTATTTTATTTTATTTTGCCACACCTGGGCCAGGGATCGAACCTGCACTGCAGTGGCAACCCAACCCACTGCAGTGACAATGCCAGATCCTTAACCTGCTGCGCCACAAGAGAACTCTTGAACGCTCTTCTTTTCTTGGAGTCTTTGATCCCACGCGGTACTCACCTTAGCCTTCTTCTCAGAGGGTCCCAACCCCGATGCCCCTCCTTTCCCCTCCTCTGCGGGCCGACTGCTTAGTTGAAAGAGCACCTGCTTGTTTCTGAAACAGAGGAATGAAAGGAAGGATTTCTTTGCAAACTTTTTTTTTTCTTGCCATCAGAGCAAACACTGGGCTTAAGGCGCTGTGGGCTCTGGAGTGTTCTGTCCTTGTGGCCCAGGTGGGACCAGCTTGCCCGCACCTTGCCCAGGACCCTTCTGAGCTGCCCTGGAAGAGTTACTAACAAGCCCCCTCATCGTCTGAAGTCCACTTTGCTGCAGTCAACGCAGAGCCGGGTCCCAGGCCTTTGATGGCCATTGCTCTGAAAAGCACCTTCTGGTTTAAGCATTCGAGCTGGGAGCTGAGTGGTTTGGTCTCTTTGGCCTTTGACTTCTTCCTGGGAACGAGAACAAGCCACATTTCCCAGGAAAGATCTTGTGTCTCTGCCAAAGTTGCAGAAGAATAAAGGGGTTTTTGGCTGAGGCGA
The DNA here is from genome assembly GCF_016906955.1 of Phacochoerus africanus. NCBI lineage: Eukaryota > Metazoa > Chordata > Mammalia > Artiodactyla > Suidae > Phacochoerus > Phacochoerus africanus. The sequence goes on along the minus strand of NC_062559.1, from coordinate 17,186,679 downwards.
TCAAACATGTGTTAAGAGGGTCCACGATGGTGGTGACTTTCTATGGAAAGATGTGGAAAGAACATCTCTGTGGGAGTTGGGATACCTGAGTTCTTGTCACAGACCCCTCTTTCCCTCCGAGTGACCTTGACCAACCATTCTTTTAACCTCTGTGAGCCTCAGCTTCCTCTTTAGTAGATTGGGACAGTAATTCCCATCTCATCAGGGGTATCGTTGTGACCATTAAGTGAGATAATGCATGTTGTGCCATAGTTTTTGTAGGGATACTATGAAGATGACATGAGCTAAGTGACTTGAAGGCCATTTGGTAATTGGGAAGGTTGGGGCGGGGAGAACTGACTGAGATGAGAGAGGCTAGTGAGTCTGGTTGAGCAGAACCCAGAAACTTGGCCATCTAAGGATAGGAGCTCCCCCAATTCTTAGCTGGAGGTTGGCTGTGCCGAACCTGCTGAACTTGGGTGATTGGATTTGGGCAGAGAAGTGCAGACTCAGGGGTGGCACTCCCCCTTGTCACAGCCTTTCTCTCTCCCATGTCCCAGGCAAGGAATAGCGACAGCCTCAGTGCCTCCTTGCTCATCGCTCACAGTCAAGCGGTGTTTTATGACAAAGGCAGATGAGCACGTCTAAATATTTAACTGGCAGATCAATCTGCAGTAAATTAAAAAAAAAAAAAGATGAGACATTCCAGTGACGTCTTTGCGACTGACAGTACGCCACGGGGAGGGGGCTGGGCTCTGTCTGGGGTATTTTCTTCTGATGCAACTCAGAAGGGGAGAGAGCACCAAGTCAGACAAACGCTGACCTAGAAGTCCTGCCTCTGGCTGATAACTAGAGCCAGGGTGCTTGCAGCAACGAGAGTGGGCAGACAGGAGATTAACTTCAGCTCCAGAGCCTGAGCCAGCCCCGTCACATGCAGAGCTGTTTGTGCACTGATGAGTGTGACGTCAGATGGGGAGGAGGAGAACATGCAAAGTGTGGATCCAGATGAGCACCTGTAGTTCTCATGCTCAATGCAAGGCAGTGCTAGGCTTGCGGGCAAGATGGTGGCAATCTCTGCCCCGCCCATCTGACCGTGTCACCCTAAGACAGGATACGGTAGGTGTTACTGTGAAAGAGGCAGGTGGCATCACCAGGCTGGATCAGGCAGTGGTGTGACAAAGAAGTGGGGCTGGGGAGATGTGTTCTTTAGAGATGCTGTACTGGGTGGTACAGCGTGGAGGAGCCGGCTTGTCATCAAGTCAGCTCATCCTAAAGCGAGGGCAGCAAGAGGAATAATAAATAATACTTAGCGATGTCCACTGTGTGCCAGAAAGTCAACAGGCATCTTTATGCCTTAAGGTAACTCTGAAATAAACAGAATATGGAAGTGGATGGTATACATACACGTACAAAAACACAAACACAGACACACATATATACATGTGCACACATAAACACATGCACACACACATATATATACACAAATACACAAGTTTATATAAACACAAGGTATATATGTATATACTTTACATTTATATGGTATATATAATATGGCAGTCATTTATTGTCTCTTTAGTTCCCTCACCTTTAATTTGGAAATGCTTATATCTACTCATTTACATACTTACATTTTTTCACTCTTTAAACCTTCATTCCTTTCTAGTGACACACACTGTACCTGATACTCACTGATTGGGAGGCTCCAGTAGGGAGAGCTGCTCAGAACAGCCCCTTAACCTGGGAAGAGCTAGGAATCCCCAAGCCAGCCTCATTAGGCAGCCACCACCCGCTGGTGGTTGGGTGACACGTGTTCCTGCCGTGATGCTCGGCATCCTGGGGTTAAAGTCTGAGAGCATCAGCCACATGCAGATGTACACAGATGCATTTACATGTCTGTACTCCCCTCCGTCTTCCGGGTCTCAAACAGTGCCTGGCATGGAGCAGACACTCCGTGGAAGACTTCATTGCTCTTTGCTGAACGAATGAATTTGGAGAAGTAGATGTTGCTGTCTTACAGGTGACAGAGGGGAGATCAGCTCCAGTGAGTCCCACAGAATCATGGAGTTGGTGAGTAGCAGAGTGAACCTGCTGCATCTCACCCCCAGGATGTGCTCTTGGCCAATCGGCTTGAATTGAAAGAGCAGAGAGTTCTGTCTTGAGCTGGTCTAATACTCTTAGCATGGCAGCCACTGTTTCCTGTAATTCTTTTCTTGTTTGAAATTCTGGGAGATGCTCTCAGAGTTTTGGGGATTTCCTTCATGTCATTTCCTCCCTCCTTCTAAGCGAATGAACGTGAGAGGAGCATCAGGTCCCGTGGCCCCATGGCCCATGCACGTGCACGTGTGCGTGTGCCCTTGGGTGTGTGTGCTTCTGCGCTCACACTCGAGAGGCTGAGAGCACTGGTCTTGTTTGCTCCCAAACATGTCAGCCCCACAATTTCATAATTAGGGAGGATGCTAATGTTCCATGATTGGAAAATGTCACCCTGCGTGACTAATTTGCCAGCAGGGCCTAATTGAAGTTCTGCGTCATCTGCGGCTCCTGTAACGTCTTTCTTCCGAGGTGTGGAGGCAGAGGCAGCGGCCGTGGCAGTGAGCCAGGGCCAGGCCAGCGGATGGCGATTTATTGCCTCTTGTTTCTCAGTGGTTCTGAAGGGTCAGATGGGACCTCAGCTGGGGTGGGAATGGCGTTGCACCATAAAGGAAAAATCTAGGGCTGGATTAACCCATGTGGCAGGTAGCTTTCTCCAGGGAAAATTTTTTTGGTTTTGTTCTTTTGTGTTTTTTTAAAAATACTTTTTATTATAGTTGATTTACAATGTTCTATCAATTTCCACTGTACAGTAAAGGGTCCCGGTTATACATATATATATATATATTCTACTTTTCATATTATCTTCTATCATGTTCTGTCACAAGTAATTACGTTCTGTTTTTCTTGAGTCAGGGGCATCTTTTGTGTGGGGCGAACATCAGAGCATAGCAGGGCCCAAAGCAGCCTAAGGCAGAGGGCACATCCTGAGGAGTTTGTACCAGAAGGGTCTTTTGCCTTGGGAATGGGCGTCATGAGGTCCTAGGGACCCAGGGCTGACCTGACAGCATCTCTGCCTCAAGGGCATTCTCCAGCAGGAAACGGCAGCAAGGGCAAATGAATAATGGTAACGTCGGGGGATGACTGCTTCATGCAGCGGGGCAGAGAAGTGCCTGCCACCTGGTCCTGCACTGTCTGTTGTTAATCTAAAGCTCTTGCACTGATATTCTGATATTTCATATGCCTCTCACCCCTCCTCTTCCACGTGAGGACAGAAGTCAAACTGCAGCTCAGAAGAGGGCTCTTGCCAGAGCCCAGCTGTGCTGGCACCCTGATCTTGACTTCCAGCCTCTGGAACTCTGAGAAATACATGTCTGTGGTTCAGAAGTCACCCAGTCAGTGGCATTTTGTGATCGCCACCTGAGTTAAGACAGTGAGGAGGAGTCAAGGGACTTGATTTTATTTAACGTGGAGAAACATTCAGGGTGAGACAGGTACCTTCCCCCATGCGAGGAGCCTGGGTCCAGAAAATGACAGTCCCGGGGCAGAACTGAGGGGGTGCTGGCGGAAACTCAGTGTAGAAGGAATTATTTTCCTGCACTTAGAATCATTTGACAGTGGGCTGGGTTTTCCTGATGTAAATAAGGTTGCTTCTGGTTTCTATTTTCCCCACATCATGCGGAAACCGCTGGCTGATGTTTCAGTGAATGAGGAGGGCGTGTTTGAGGTGGGTCTGCCTTAACATAGATGCCATGCGATGTGCTCACACCTCACTTTGGGGGATCTGAGAGCATCTCAAAGCCCTTGTACTGCACCCCACCCCCAAACTGAGGAACAAAGACACACAGGGGACCGATTGGGAGGGATGGGCCAAGTGGGAACTCAGACTTTAGGACCAGAACATTTTTTTGTGCTGTTTTATGGATGAGAAGAAAATGAAGACACTACGTTTGTTTAATCTTTTAACTTAAGACATGAGGCAACAGCAACCCGGTCTGATTCTGAACTTGCTCTGAAGCCAGACACAGAAGATGCCTTTTGTTCATTCTTGGCTCTGCTTCCCTCCTCCAGCCCTTAGTGCTTGACCCCCTCCCTTCCCACCCAGAAGAACCCAAACTCACACATGGGGAAACTAAAATTTAAAAAAATCCTCCTGGAAAACCCACCATTACGTCCGGCATGCCCTCTCCTAGTCCCCAGCGCTCTCCCCAGAGTTAATTCAGGAAGGGAAGCTGTAATCGGATTTCAGAGGTATGGCGTGGTTATTTTGTTTCTTCCAATTCTCTTCTGCCTAAACCAGTGCAGCTGTCGTTCTCTCCCTCCCTCCCCGTCTCTCTGTCTCGCGGTTGGTCTCTCTGTCTCTGTCACTGTCTGTCTCTGTCTCTCCGTCAGCTCCTGTATCGCCTTCCGGCCAGTCCCCGTCTTTGATTTCCCTCCCTCCTCCTCTTGAATTTTAGTTCGAAGCCCCCCTCCCTCGCAAATCCTCTGATGACCCAGACCAACCTGGGTTTCCCCTCTGATTCCCTTCTCCTTTCTTCATTGTCAGGGAGGCAGATTAGCATCTGACAGGAGCACGGGATTGGAGCACGGGATTGACTCTATTCCACCTTGACTTCAAAACCTAAGGCGGATTATTGTCCCTGATATAAATATAAAGGGCATTTTAATTTGCCAGGAGCCAAGCACAGGCAGGTCACCCAGAGTCACAAATCGAACAGGGCCCAGGCCCTGCTGCCTGTTCTCTGTGGCTCTGGGGACACAGTGGTGGGCTTTGGAAGAGCCTCTCCCCCCCACCGGGCCCCCGCCCCCTGGGAGGAAATCTCCCTTCTGGGCCCTGAGGAGCCACTGGCAGTTCTGGGAGCTGATAGAAACCTCCAAAGGACTCAGAGGCTGGGCCAGAATGCAGGTCTGGGGTGTGTGGATGTTCAGAAGGGGTCTCAGCCAGCATGAGACCCCCTGCTTGCAGCTCCCACCCCTCCTCACTGGCTCTGCTCCAGCCAAGGCCAGCTCCAGTGGTGGGGTCCTCCGGGCACATAGGGCTGGGAGGGAAGGCAGCCCTCAGCCTCTGGACGCCCAGCTCCCAGCCTGCACATCCAGGCCTCAGGCGGCCACTGGCTCACAGAAGCGTCCACACGGAGGCCTGCTGGGCCTCCACTCCACCATCCCAGAGAATCGGCTGCCCCTCAGAGTCAGGGTGTCCTGTCTTGGAAAGACAGGGATGCCCTTTTTTCCCTCTCGATGAAGCTTTGGGTTCAGAAGTCCTTTGATTTGGGGCAGTGGCAGCCCGGCCCCTTTTTGAAAGCCCTACAGTCACCTCTTAGTCTGGCCTCTTTTATTTAGGTATTTATTTTTTGTCTTTTTTATGGTCTGCACCTGGGGCATGTGGAGGTTCCTAGGCTAGGGGTCGAATCATAGCTGTAGCTGCCGGCCTACGCCAGAGCTACAGCAACGCGGGATCTGAGCTGCGTCTGAGACATACACCACAGCTCGCACCAATGATGGATCCTTAACCCACTGAGCGAGGCCGGGGGTCGAACCTGCCTCCTCATGGATACTAGTCGGGTTCATTAACCACTGAGCTGCAACAGGAACTCCTGACCTCTTTTATTTCGGTCTTCCAGAAGCATCTTGAAGGCAGGGGGGACCATGTCTTGTATTGCTTAGAGCTCAAAAATCCCAGGTTCAACCTCTTGCCCAGAGGAGAGGTTCTTTGGTACTTTTCCTCTAGATGATGAGGAGGCGGAGCTTGACGGAGGGAGCAGAGCCTTGGGGAGTGGGCTGCAGATCCGCAGTACAGTCTCTGGTCTGCTCCATGGTTTCTGTGTGTGAGCATGAGAAGGTGTATTAGTTCCTGCAGCTGCTGTAACAAGTTACTGTACAATGGCCAACTTGAAACTACAGAAATGCATTCTTCCCTAATTCTGGAGGTGAGACATCCAAAGTCAAGGTGTTGGCAGGGCTGGTTCCTGCTGGAGACCTGAGGACAGGTTCGTCTCCCATCTCTCTCCCTGCTTCTGGCGCTTGCTGGCACCTTGGCTTGCTTGGTTTCCTTGCTTGCAGCTGCTTTGCTCCAGCCCTGCCTCTGCTGTCCCTTAACCTTCTTCTTGTGTGTTTGTGTCCCTGTGTCTTCTTAGAAGGACACCAGTCATCAGATTAGGGCCCACCCTCCTTCAGTATGGCCTCATTGTAACATGGTTACACTGCCTGAAACCCTATTTCCAAGGAAGGTCACATCCACAGGATTGGGAAAAGGGGTGGTTAGGATGTGGACAGATCATTTTGGGGGACACGGTTCACCCACAACAGAAAGCTGCTCAACTTACCTCATGGTACTGGACCTCAGGAGAAGGAATTTGATTTAGTGGAGAGGGATGAGAAGTTGGAGACAGGAGATTGGCCTTCACCCCTAAGGACAGAAACCACGCTATCCTGACAAAGTCCCTTTACCTTCACCTTGGTTTCCTTGTTTCAGAATGATTTCTGGGAGTTCCCATAGTGGCTGGAGTTCCCCTCCTGGCTCAGTGGTTAACAAACCCAACTAGCATCCATGAGGATGCGGGTTCGATCCCTGGCCTTGCTCAGTGGGTTAACTATCTGGTGTTGCTGTGAGCTGTGGTGTAGGTCACAGATGTGGCTCGGATCTGGCATTGCTGTGGCTGAGGTCTGGGGTTGCTGTGGCTGTGGTGTAGGCTGGCAGCTACAGCTCTGATTCGACCCCTAGCCTGGGAACCTCCATATGCCATGGGCGTGGCCCTAAAAAGACAAAAGACAAAAAAAAAAAAAAGATTTCTGGAGTTCCCAGTGTCTTAGGTCACTTTGGAGGCATGGGTTCAATCCCTGGCCTGGCACAGTGGTTTAAGGATCTGGCGTTGCCACAGCTGAGGCTCGGATTCAATCCCTGGCCCAGGAATTTCTGTATACTGTGGGTGCAGGCATAAAAAAAAAATTTCTGAGGCACCTTCTAGTCGTAACATTCTATGATTTTATTTTATTTTATTTTTTAAAATTTTAGTTGATTTACAGGGTTTTGTCAATTTCTACTGTATAGCAAAGTGACCCATATTCACATATATATGTGAATGTGTGTGTGTGTATATATATACACGCATTCTTTTTCTCATATTATTTTCCATCATATTCTATCACAAGTGATTGGATATAGTTCCCTGTGCTATACTGCACAGCCTCATTGCTTATCCATTCTAAATGTAATAGTTTGCATCTCCTAACCCCAAACTCCCAATCCATCCCACTCCCTTCCCCTTGGAGTTCCCACTGTGGTGCTGTGGGTTCAGAATCTGAATGTAGCGAGGCTCAGGTCACTGAGGAGGTGCAGGTTTGATCCCCGGCCTGGCACAGCGGGCTAAAGGATCCAGCTTGGATTCAATCCCTGGCTCAGGAACTTCCATATGCTACGGGTGTGGCCATTAAAAAAAAGAAAGACATTCTATGGTTTTAAACATATTTTTGATGGGGCCATTCTCCTGCTTCAAAGAGAAAGACAGAGAATGAATAATGAGCAGACCAAGAGAACACAGAAATTGAAGGAAAAAAATGGAAAAGAAAATAAACAGGGGTGAAGCATCATAAGCAGGAGAAAAAAAGGAGGCAGCAGGACAAGGAGAACAAGGAGAAAAACAACCGAAATAAAGCCAAAGAAGGGAATTTGAGGCAGTGGGTCACAGATCAGAAAACAGAGGCGGCCTAATTTGCCTGTGTATGTGTGTGTGTGTGCTTTTAACCTTGTTTGCTCATAATCTGACCGCACAAGAAAAATACAGCTGTGTAATAAGCAGCAGAGCATTTCTGCTGGTTGCATACAAACTCCTGCTTTATAGCCATTATCTCCCTGAAGCTATTAATTTAGAGCATATTGTGCGAGGGACTGCTGAGGCACGGCCCCAGGAAGGGGCCGTGTGTGTGTGTGTGTGTGTGTGTGTGTGTGTGTGTGTGTGTAAGGAGAAGGCCTTCTTTCCCTCCTCCCTTAAATAAAGCAGTTTGCTGGCAGAAGTGAGGTCAGGGAGAGAACTATTTTTCAGGGTCGGTAGCATCAGCTTGTGGGCAGGTGCCTCCCGCAGGGTCCTCCTGGAAGAACTGCAGCGGCACCAGCCTTCCCCTCATCAGAGTCACGGGTGCTCTGTCCACCTCTTTGCCTGGTGGCCTGAGTGCACCCCCGGAGCCCTGCACCCCAAAGAAGCTGCAGTTGGAGCCACTTCAGTATCCCTGGACCCCTCTGGGGCTTTCTCAAGGGCAGGAATCCTTGAGCTGAGACCCTCCCAATAAATCCCCTCATTGGTAAGAAGTTGCAGCCCTGCCTCCTTGAACTAGTGCTCTCAGCTTCCTGGGCCCCCAGCTTAGGTCCTTTCAATTCATGTTCACCCCCACCCTCCAACAGTGTGGGTGCTGCTCTTAAGAGCTGCTGTGGGACTTCCTGTTGTGGCTCAGCAGAAACAAATCTGACTAGCATCTATGAAGACGTAGGTTGCATCCCTCACCTCGTTCCGTAGGTTAAGGATCCGGCGTTGCCACGAGCTGTGGTGTAGGTCGTAGACATGGCTCGGATCCCACGTTGCTATGACTGTGGTGTAGGCCAGGGGCTACAGATCTGATTTGACCCCTAGCTTGGGAACCTCCATATGCCACCGCAGGTGTGGCCCTAAAAAGATTAAAAAAAAAAAAAAAAAGAACTGCTGTGCGATATTGGTGCAGCAAGTAGGGCTGCCAAACTTAGCAAAAATATATACATATATTCAGACAGACATAAATCTAGCATGCCCAGTAAATTAGAATTTGAGAGCAATTTTTTTTTTTTTAGTGTAGTATGTCCCAAATACTTCATGAGACACATTTGCTAAAATAAATATATGTTGTTTATTGGAAATTCAGATTTAACCGGGCATCTCATATTTTATCTGGCACTGCTTGTGGCAGGAGGCAAGCCACAAAAAAAGCCCTCTTATGTGCCCCGTCGTCATTCTCCCTGGGTCTCAGGCAGCCAAGTCACTGCGCCATTGGCAGCCTCCCCTTCCCACTCCCCCTGCCAGTCTCATGTGATATATTCTTCTTGGTCAGTCCCTTTTGGACGGAAGGGGCCAGGTAAATGCCACGAAGGAGCAAAGAGCCTCGCCCATCACCCAGATTAGCCCTCGGGCAGTATCTCCTTTCTGCTGGGATGCAGCGCTGGTGCTCAGAGGTCTGTTTTTCCCCCACATGCATCTCTTCATGGGTATTTATCTTTTGCCACTAAACCACCAGACAGGGGGAACAGTGCGACGTGAGATCCATCAAATTGGCAAACATTCCCGCAATCACACTCCTAGGAATCTGCCCCAAGGAAATAATGAGAGATGTGCACAGAGATTTATGCACAAGGATGTGCATCACAGAGCTATTTATCAGAGTGAAATATTGGAGACTCTCTAAGTATTCAACAATGGGCGTGTGGTAAATTATGGGACATTCTTCGAGTGGAATATTATGTGACAACTAAAAATCGTGTTTTCAGAAAAATGTTTTATGGCACAGCAGGATGAATAATACAGGGAAGAAAAAAGACGCATGGTGGTGTGATCCTGAGACCCCCAGGGAAAAGTCTAGAAGGAAATCCACCAACGCGTTGGGCGTTTTGCAGAGTGTGGGGCCCGCTGCGGATGATTCATTTGAGATTTTTCTTCTTTTCTGGTGGTCAGGGCTCGGCAGTTGAATATTAGCAGGAAAGTGCGCGCCCTCCCTTGGTTGTTCTTCCGAGCTGGGGTAGGGTTGGAGGAAGAAGGGGGTGAAGTTCTTGCCTCTGTTCGTAAAATCTTGCCTTTCACAGATGATGGCAGTTTTATTCCTGCACCCCAGTGCAACCTTCTCCAACCTGCAAGGTAACCGCTGGCTAACACCCAAATCCCGTCAAAATAAGCTCCTTTGATGGCTTCTCATTTCAGCAGTGGTTCCCGATCTGCAGAGGACGCCCAGGAGAACTGGGGCTCGGTAACCCACAGTGCTTCAGGCACGGTTGGGACATACAATGGACATATGTGTCATTTTTTTCCCATACAGATAAATGCTGTGGCCATCCATGCAATACAAAACAAATTCATTTAAAAAGACTTGTGTGGAGTTCCCTTTGTGGCTTTGCGAATTAAGAACCAGACATAGTATCCATGAAGATGCGGGTTCGATACCTGGCCTCTCTCAGTAGGTTAAGGATCTGGCATTGCAGCAGACTGTAGCATAGGTCACAGAGTGGCTCAGATCCAAGTTGCTGTGGCTGTGGTGTAAACTGGCAGCTGCAGCTCTGATTTGACCTCTAGTCTGGGAACTTCCATATACTGCAGGTGCAGCCATAAAAAGAAAAAAAAAAAAAGCCTTGTGTATGTCACATAGTTGCACGTTTCTGTTTCTTAGTTTTCTCATCAAGCAGCTTAAAAAATATGCCTATCAAATGATGGCCAGTGAAACACAAAAATTATTTGTTTTTTAAATTTTAATTGCTGATCTTTCATGGTTCTGGAGTAAAAATATGGACTTCTAATTTTTTGGACTTTGAAGTTTTATTGATTCTGCGTGAATGCATATTTGATCTTCATACAGCTTGTTTATAAAGAGCCTTTAAAAGAGGGAGTGATGGTTTCCACTTGAATAGTTTGTGAACGACTGGCATATATAGACCAGAATTACACTTCTCAGCATGACTCGACCCTGACCAGAAATTCTAGCCTCATCCCCTGGACGTGCCCCGTGACTGGACTCTTTCTTGAACATGCATTTGCCTTCAAACTGTTGAAGGTCTTTTTCCACATCTCCCTTCTCTTCCCTGTTTTACGTGATCTTTACCCCAACTTTACTTTAAGGCCAGATTTAAATATCCCATCCCCTCTGGAGACTTCCTTGTGTCTGCATTGGAGGTGGCTTCTTGCTTTGTGCCTCCCCATTGTCTTGTTCACACCTTATGGAGGCCCTTGCAATAATTGTTGTTTCTTCTATGTCTCCGATGAATCTATGTGCAGTTTGGCAGGAAGGTACATGTTTTATCTTTTAAAAAGTTATCCCAGGAGTTATTGTGGCACAGCGGAAGTGAATCTGACTAGTATCTATGAGAACACAGGTTTGATTCCTGGTCTTGCTCAGTGGGTTAAGGATCTGGCATTGTTGTGAGCTGTGGTATAGGTCCCAGACGTGGCCCGGGTCCCGCGTTGCTGTGGCTGTGGTGTAGGCTGGTGGCTACAGCTCTGATTCGACCCCTAGCCTGGGAACCTCCATATGCCATGGGCGCGGCCTTAATAAGGCAAAAAAAAAAAAAAAAAAGTTATCCCAGCTTTTTGTACATGCCTACAGGGAGATATGTTTGTTGATGGAAACACTTACCCTAGCCCAGATGGGAGTCCCAGCTCAAGCATTCTCAAACATTCACTCACCGTCTTTTTATTGAGCACCTGCTATGGGTCAGATATTATTATAGGCACTGAGGATATGGTGGGAATAAGATACGTGTCTACTCTCGGGGGGGACTCTCATTCTAGTGGGGGAAATGGATGATTGATGGATGGATAATAGCAGATAAAAAACAAAACAGGGTAAAGTTACTCATTCAGTCATCAACAAGTATTGATGAGTACCTGTGACATGCTAGATGTCCTCATTGCCGGGAATATGGAAGGGAAAAAAAGCAAAGATCCTGTTTTCAAGGCGTTCAAATAGGAAGGGACCTGGTGGGCGGGATGCTGTGTTGGATGGGATGGTGGAGGTACCAGCCGTAAAATAAGCTGCCTGGGACCTATGTAATGAAGAGAACGATACTCGAATCAACAATTATTTTATAAATAATGAAAAGAGGTACTGGCCGTGAGTAGGATCAGGAAGAGAATTGCTCCAGGTAGAGGGAAAAATAAGTGCCAAGGCCCTGAGGCAGGAATGAGTTTGGCATGAAGAACACAGAGCAGGACAGTGTATCTGCAGTGGGGGTTGTAGCATGGAGAGAGGTGAGTGTGGGGTGCTCCCATGGGGCCCTGCTGGAGGGGCTAAGGCATTTGGATTTTAATTTAATTTAATTTAATTTAATTATTTTAAAAGCTGTTGGTTTTGGATTTTTCATCGTGGCTCAGCAGGTAATGAACCCGACTAGCATCCATGAGGACATGGGCTCGATCTCTGCCCTCGCTCAGTGGGTTAAGGATCTGGCATTGCTGTGGCTGTGGTGTAGGCCAGCAGCTACAGCTCAGATTTAACCCCTAGCCTGGAAACCTCCATATGCTGCGGGTGCTGCCCTAAAGAGACAAAAAGACAAAAAAATAAAAAATAAATAAAAGCTGTTGGTTTAGCATAAATAAATATGCATAAGTTCTTGGACCTCCCTCCTGAAGATTTGATTCAGTGGGTCTGGTGTAAAGCCTTCAAATCTGCAGAACACTCCCCAGGTGGTCCTGGAGCAGGAAGTCTATGAACAGTTCCTGGTGGTAGATACGAGAGTGACCACTGAGGCTTTAGCCAAATGCCTGCAGCTTTGGCGGTGGGGGCGGGGTGTGTGGAGAGAAAGACACGGGAAGAGCATGTTTGGAGGCTTCGGGTTGATGCGCAGCTGAAATGCAGGCAAGGAGAATGTGGCTCGCCGCAGCTGCCCGGGCCCCCGCTCTGCTGGTCATCGAGGCTCCCTTTATGCTTGAATTCTCCTGGGTCTGTAGGTCTGCAGCGGGGTTAGGGAGCAGAGTTCTGAGGTTCATTCCATGTACCTTCTTTGAGTTCTGCTTTTCTAAAATGGTTCGAAAAGAAAATAAAGGAATTGGATGAGATTCACCCTAAGGGCTCCCCTCTAGAAACAAAGTAAAATAACATTTTGGATTCTATTCTTTCATTACATCTTTCATGCTAACCTCTTAGGGATTAGGATGGCCAGGCTCATTATCCACAAAGATAGTAACGGTAGATTTGTCTAGGGAGTTCCCTGGTGGCCTAGCAGGTTAAGGATTTGGCATTGTCACTGCTGTGGCTCAGCTTGCTGCTGTGGCGTGGATTCGATCCCTGGCCCAGGAACTTCCATATGCTGTGAGTGTGGCCAAAAAAAAAAAAATGGTAGATTTGTCTAGAACCCAGTGTCCCCTGACTTATGTCTCCAGGTTGATCCAAGACATCCAGAATCAGCCCCTTACAGCATGTTCATTATACATCAGAAGTCCTAATTCCTGAAATCTTTTTTTTTTTTGTCCTTTTAGGGCCCCGCCCTTGGCATATGGAGGTTCCCAGCTTAGGGGTTCAATCAGAGCTGTAGCCACCAGCCTACACCACAACCACAGCAACAGGGGAACCATGCCATGTCTGTGACCTACCCCACAGCTCATGGCAACACTGGATCCTTAACCCACTGAGCAAAGCTAGGGATTGAACCTGCATCCTCATGGATGCTAGTCAGATTCTTTTCCACTGAGCCACGACGGGAACTCCCTAATTTCTGAAATCTTGTGGCTAAACTCCCAAGTGTTCCTTGCTCTGCCCCTCTGGGGACTGCCGGGACTGTGCCCAGGCGGGTGCAGAGCTGCCTTTCTGTGTGAGGAAAAGGAGGCAGGGCTGAGCTCTGGGCTGAGGGTTGGAGACCCAAGCTCCAGGACCTCTGTCACTTCTCAGCTGGGTGATTTGAGGCAAGTCCTGTCCCTCTCTGGTCATGGGTTTGTGCCTCTGTAAAGTGAACTGGTGAGATGAAATGTCATTTCTGACTTCCCATGATTATTTAATCATTTTCTTTAAAGAGCTGGGGAAATTGAGGCTCAGTGTCAGGCAAAGGCTTCTCACCATCTCCAAGCAAATTGCCTTTTGAATAGAGAACAATTACTCTCTGGTTCCCTGTTCAGCACGCTGGCCACCGCCAGACCACACTCTGTCCCCAGCAACCTTTTGTTCAAAGTAGCCTGTGGAGAGGCTGGAACAAGCCTGCTGGCCTCTGGATCCCAATTCTCATTTTCCACTCGGTGTCATTTAGGTGGAAGCTTTTATTACCTCTTTTTCTCTGGGATTCCTTTCTTTCCTATTCTGATGCTACCACAAATACAATTAGAGAGGACAAATGCTAATTTCATGGAGAACTGGAGCCTAAATTTTTTAAAAAGGAGAGAGGGGCCTTAGAGGAAAGATGTACTTTATTTTCATGGCATCAGTGAGGCAGAGGAAGGAAGAGGGGATGCTGTGATTCAGGAAGCTGTGCTCTCTGCTCTTGGCGTGAAAGAGAAGGAGACTCAAGTGTCCCTGTCTGAAGTGACATTACATTTGTATGGGAGGCAGGAGCCATTGACTGGAAAACGTGGGGACATGCCAGGGAGTAGCTCACAGTCTCAGAGGGGTTTTAACACAGGCGCTGATTGTGGCCATGGACACCTGGAGAGCGTTGCCATAGCGCCATCCCTCTATTGGGAGTCATGCTATTTGGACAAGGCTGCGGGTGGAGTCCTTGCATCCGTCCAGTGGAGGGCGCCAGCAGCCTCCATCCACAGAGTCGCCTTCCTCTGAGCACTGCCTGCTTTCCTAGGAGGGTTGACAGGCAGGGTTGGGCTGCCTTCGTCTTTTCAGCTGCCTGAGCCTGGCTTCCATTCATCCAGGGAGAGTAAGAGCCTGGGTCTGGAGTCCCCAGCCTTGGGCTCTCGCCTCAGCTCTGCGACCCCACACATCTTGGCCTTTGTTTTCCTATCTTCAGAATCTGTAATAATTATCTCAGAGGTGCCTTTCAGCTCCAGCACCCTGCAGGTGTATGACTCATTCGTGTGGCCAAAGCCCTGAGTGGAAAGTGAGATTAACTTGAAATGTTCTTGATGCTTGAGCTTCAAGTGGGGGTGCTTTGTGGACACTTTTACTTAAGGGAATAAGGAAGTGGAATCATCTCCCCCACAGCCTCCATCCTCTTGAATCAGAACCTTATGGGAGTTCCCATTGTGGCTCAGTGGGTTACAAACCCAACTAGAACCCATGAAGTTGCAGGTTCGATCCCTGGCCTTGCTCAGTGGGTTGGGCATCTGGCGTTGCCATGAGCTGTGGCGTAGGTCGCAGATGCAGCTCAGATTGGACGTCTGACCGGGGAACTTCCATATGCTGCAGATGTGGCCCTAAAAAGAAAAAAAAAGAAAAAAACCTTATTAAGTTTTCTAACTTAGGCCATTGGGATCTTTCAGGGAAGCCTATAAAAAGGAAGCAAGATAGTGAGGCTTGCAGGACTTACAGGAGGGTGAGTCAAGTACCATGGTAGATGACCCCTAAATTTCAGGGACCTGAGCAAGGTACAACTACATTTCTTAGGAGTTCCTATTATGGCTCACTGCTAACAAACCCGACTAGTATCCATGAGGATGCGGACTCTATCCCTGCCTCGCTCAGTGGGTTAAGGATCTACGGTTGCCATGAGCTGTGGTGTAGGTCGCAGACACAACTCAGATCCTGCCAGTGGGGCCGCAGCTCTGATTTGACCCCTAACCTGGGAACTTCAATATGCTGTGGATGTAGCCTTAAAAAGACAAAAAACCAAAAAAAAAAAGAAAAGAAAAGAAAAATCCGGGTCTTATTCATATCACAGGCCAATGTGGTTTGGAGGGGACAGAATGGGCTCAGCTTCAGGAAGTCATTCAAGGAGGCAAGATCCACCTGCCAACTTAGAATTTCATCCTTCCCTCATCCTCAAGGTGTTCCACTCAGCCAGTGGGGTGGGGAGAGAGCAGAGGACTGCTTACGAGTTTATAGACCAAGCTGGGGCAAGATGCACATGACGCCTGCCTTCATTTCATTAAATAGAACTGGGAAATATGGTCCCACTTAGGTGCCCAGGGACTGAGAAATAGGATTTGGTGTTGTATTCTGGAAAAGAAGCAAGACAAGGATCTTGGTGAGAACTAGTAGCCTCTGCCTCTCTTGGGGGCTGTTGCTGAGAATGAAGGAGAAGCCTTCTGCCCTGGCTTTTTCTATAGTTTATACCCTTGTTGCATGAGGTCTTTGTTGCCGTAGGGCCATGTCCTCCCAGAGGTGTGCTCTGCTCTGTTTCACACAAAAGCCCTGTGTAGGTCAGGCCGGAATGTGCTCTGAAGTCAGACATATCTTACAAATAATCTCAGCCCCATTAATTAACCATGAGGACTTGGCTAAGAACCCTATTCCCAGATTACAGATGAGGCAACTGAGGGCTAGAGAAACTGACTGCACCTATTTCACAGGGTCGCACTGAGGATTAGATGGAATAAGATATTTAAGGTGACGGGGACAGAGAAGACACTTGATACATAGAGTCGGAGCTCTCTTTTCACTTCCCTTTCGGGATCATTCTAACCCTGTGAGACCCCTGAATCGGAATTTTGGTCCATGGCTCAGTTCACGCATGAACCTGGGCCACTTCCAGCCCCTAAAACATTGTAAGATCCTTTCCATCCCCGTTGAAGGGGACGGTTCATATTAGCTGTGAGCCTGGCATGTGTTCAATAAGACATAAGATCAAAGCTCAAAACCATGTAGAAGAAGGCGCAGTGATGATTCTACTAAAAATCTAGGCTATTTGAGGGACTTCAGTAGAATATTAAATTTTTTCGAGATGTCTGGCAGCCATGGCAAAAAAGGGGAAGAGAATGGATGACCCAGATCTCACTCTCTGATTCAAGAAGGCATAGCTCTTTGTAAGGGAATCCTAACTGTTTAAGGGAATAATAAACGTAAAAGACATTGGTCAGGCACTTAGATGTAACCATCACTGACCCCTTGTCTCTGTGTGATTGGCTCTGCCTTTGCGGTTTTGAAAGCTTACCTGGGGAAGAATGGAAATACTTGCGCCCCAGGGTTTAGTAGCAGGCTGATACCTCCCTGTTGAGTGAGATCTGAAGGGTCCCAGGACACAGATAAGTGGATATTACCTTCTCCAGGCTGGATTCTAAGAGCCAGGAATCATCCTACCCAGAGTCACAGGGGCCGTGAATGTGATGAGGACAGAGCAGAGATGTGGCTGCCAGGTTTCCTCCTGTGCCCCCTTTCCAGTAGCTTCGCTGGATGATGTACAAGGGTGCCCTTGACCCGTCCAGACCCTGCTTTGCACCATTGTCTTCTGCTGACGATAAGTCCTCCTGAAATGATTTTGCATTTGATTTAGAAGCCACTTTGCTTAATTGTAGTGATAAAATAACATTATATGCAGATGTCTCACTATTTTAAAAAACTCAATTTGCTTTTATTTATTTACTTTTTAGGGCCACACCCATGGCACAGGGAGGTTCCCAGGCTAGGAGTCAAATCGGAGTTACAGCTGCCAGCTTACACCATAGCCGCAGCAACTCGGGATCCAAGCCATGCCGTGACCTACACCACAGCTCACAGCAACGCCGGATCCACGACCCACTGAATGAGGCCAGGGATTGAACCCACATCCTCAGGTATACTAGGATTTGTTTCTGCTGCTCCACAACAGGAACTCCCCAGTTTGCTTTTTTTTTTTTTTTTGGTCTTTTTACCCATGGCACATGGAGGTTCTCAGGCTAGGGGTCTAATCAGAGCTGTAGCTGCCAGCCTGCACCACAGCCACAGCAGCCCAGGATCCAAGCCCTGTCTGCGACCTACACCACAGCTCATGGCCACATTGGATCCTTAACCCACTGAGCGAGACCAGGGATCCAACCCGCAACCTCATGGTTCCTAATTGGATTCGCTTCTGCTGTGCCACAACGGGAACTTGCAATTTGCTTTTAATGAAGGCTCGACATGGCCTCTGGTGGCAGCAAGCAATGGGGTGCTGGGGCTGGCTGACGGAGCTATTGAGATGGGAGAGCCAGGGAGCAAAATTGTTTTTTTCTTTTAATAAAATTTTGTAGGGGAGAGGATGGAGTTAAAATCTATAGGAAAGGCTTCCATCCAGGAATCTTTTAAAGCTTGTGCCAACATCCACAACGAGGAACACACTTGGAAAGCGCTTTGCGAACTTTCCGGCTCACAGCGTGCTCCATCCACATCGCTCACACAGTGATGTCGGCTGGTGTTTACACAACACCCGTCTCAAAAGAGCTGGTAGTGTTTGTTTTTTGGTGCTGTGGGTTTACACAGTTGTGCTGGGACCTTGAGGTGACGACAGTCATTCTCCTTTTTAATCAGCAAGGAAACTGAGTCACAGCCACCTTCTTTGGACCACCTTCTTTGTGGCTTGGATGTGTCACGTGGTACTGGCCTGGGTTTTAAAGTCAACCTCACAGCCAGTTGATGAGGTGAGCACTTGACTGTGGCCTCAGACATGGTCTCCTTGAGGACCTCCTCCAGCGAGTGGCGGAATTGGGCGTGGAAATAAAGCTTCCCCCGATGACTTTGTCACCCTCTCCTTCCTGCAGAATTTGCCCCAAGTGGCCACCAGACCTCTTCCAAGTTTCACACGTCTGGTGCTGCCTCCCCTCCTTGCCCTGTCCTCAGACCCCTTCAGAAGGCTTTAGACACGAGATAACTTCAGGGCCTTCTCTGCACACTTCAACCCCACTGGGTTCAGCCCCAAGAGACAACGAGGCAGCAGAAACTGGGACAAGATTTGGCATCAGGAGCCTTAGGTTTAAATCTCAGTGCAGATGTTTTTAAATTGTGTGGCTGTGGGCAGCTGACCCTGGGTAGATGACTTCATTTGAATGGAATCTCTTCTGAACACTTAACTGAGTGGTTTGCTGCGTGTGGTTCCCAAGTAGCAACACTGGCACCATCTGTTAATTTGCTCGGAATACAAATTCTTGGGCCAGACACCAGACCAATCGAATGATAAACTTGGGGGTAGGGCCCAGCAATCTGGGTTCCAAAGCCCTCCAGGTGCTTCGGGAACATGCTTAAGTCTGAGAACTGCTATCCTGACTAATGATACCATCACCTTAGAAGGGGGTTGTGAAGCTTATCATCACAACAGGTGCAGTTTAGCGGTTCAGTAAGCAATGGTCATCAGAGTGGCTCCTTGTTGTAATCAGCATCACCTCATCTCTGAAACTTCCTTTTAGCTTGAGAGACATTCAGCTCACAACTCAGAAGAGTGTAGGATTTTGCCAACCACCTGGACCTTGCTCTCTTAGTGGATGCTTAAGACCTGAGGGCATAGATGTGACTTTACACATTTTTATTTTCTTGGCTTTTTATTCAAGCTCTAGACCAGTGGGCAGAGTTCCATGAGCGGGAGGAGGATAAGTCCTACAGGGCCTGTTTGGGCAGGATGTTGACCGCTGGACCATTTCTCCCCCATGATGAAGGCAGCATGCAGAGAGGAAGAGCTTTGTCCACGGAGACCCTAGGTCCCCAGATTCCAGAGGGGACTTTGGTTTTGGTTCCCCCCCCCCCGTCTTACTCCTACGTTTCTCTGGTTCATTAACTTCTAATAGGACAGTCCCTAAAGAGGTCTCTTCTTCTCACTCCAAAGTAATCACAGAAATGTAACACAAAGGAGTTATAAAATCCTTACAAAAACCTATAAGGTTAGTAGATGCAAACTATTTAGAATGCATAAGCAATGAGGTCCTGTGGTATAGCAGAGGGAACTATACCAGTCTCTTGGGATAGAACACAATGGAAGATAATACGAGAAAAAGGATGTGTGTGTGTGTGAGAGAGAGAGAGCGAGAGACTGGGTCACTTTGCTGTACGTCAGACATGGGCACACGACATTGTAAATCAAGTATACTTTAATTTAAAAAAATTTGAAAAAGCTTCCATCTAAATAATACTTCCTGCCCAAAACAAAGTGCCTTCATTTTGCTTCTCAAAACAGTCGTTGAAATTAGGCAGGACAGAGGTTCTTGCCCATATGCTACCGGAATGGGGACTGACGCACAGAGGGATGGATGATTTATCCCAGAGTTAGGAACCCAGGCTCCCCACTCTCACTGCTGGGTGGGAGGTCGGAGGGTACAGCTCCCAACAGGCTGTGTGGACACAGGGAAACAACGGGTGCCGGTTCATCAAGCAAGGGAACAGAACCAGGCAATTTACCGCCTCGTGTAGGAGAGCCCCAGGGAGATGGCAGTGCAGGCTGGGTGTCTGCTGATGAGCGGCTGGGCGGGCTTTGCCGAGAAAGTCTGAAGTTCCACGCAAGAGAGCCCCAGAGGAAACGGGGCGGCAGAGCGCCCTGGGGAGCCGTCTGCCTTCACTTCCCGTAACTGAAAGTGGCGGATTAGCCCTGGGTGCTACTGCTTTGAGATGGCAGGTTCTGATCGCCTCATCTTGAGGTTTGGGACCGGTTTTCTGAACCATTTTTCCACTTCCTATATGTTACCTCCATCCTGGTCACCCAGTGGGAGGGCCCGAGCCGCTGGTGTGAAGCCCAACCAGGGAAACTGAGGCTCAGGGAGACTGGTTGAAGTGACAGCGAGTCAGAGTTCAGGACTCAGCCACCAGGTGCGGTCCCACGAGGCTCCCTTCCCGAGTGAGCAGGGTGACGGGGCGGGATGGGGGCTGCCCAGGTCAGGGGTCTTCTGCCGCACACTCCCAGGCTCCATTCCTGCTGGACCCGGCATCAGCTGGACTTCAGCCTAAGTGCTTGGGCTAGAGAAAGCCGAGCAAGGGAACTGGTCCAGGGGGGTGGGGCTGGGGCGAGAGCGGGATGGTCTGCCTTCTCTTTTTCTTCCTGCCAGGAATCCAGCTGTTCTCCATTCCATTTGTGGGAGGGTTAATGGCATCTTCTGTTGGTCGCACCAGCTGGTGCAGGCACTGCCCCCAAAGGAGGCTTAAATCATCCTGTCCTTTGTGACAGAGGCATCAGGCACGAGAGGAGGGGTGTGTGCACGGGTGTGTGTGTGTGTGGACACTGGGGTGCTCGTCCTGTTATCCAGCTACTTACGCTCTGCCAGGGGAAGTTGGGGCAGCCTCATGCAGGAGGGGAGGACGTGGGTCAGAGGGAAACTGGCCAGCTAAGCGTAAGAAGGTCCGTCACAAGCAGAGCTGTCAGCCTCTCCCAAGTGTGGAGGGTGTGGATCCTCCCTGCATCACCCTCCTCCCACAACAGACCTGGTGTTGCTGCTGGAAGGGTCCTCGGAGAGCGTGTAGTCTAACCCACATCACAGAGGCGGAGGAACAGGGCAGGGCCCAGAGGGGGTGAGCGACCGAGGCAGCTCTTGTCAAGCGAGGTCACAGGAGGCTTAGAGGCAGAAGCCAATTTTACTACACGCATGCCAGTGCCTGGCCCCTGACCTCGGCTGTGGTTTTCGTCATAACCATATACATTCGCAATCCTGACTGATCAGCCTAATATTTTCAATACATTTTTATTTTCAGTATCACAAAAATCCAGTAATGATAACTTACAACTTTTATCAAGAGGTTTCTGTGCCAGGTGAGTCACAATGATTGGTTCACTTAACATCTCGACATTTCCTTGAGATAGTCAGCATTACTGTCCCATTTTGTGGATGAGCAAACTGAGACTTGGGTTAAGATGCTTGCCCCAGGTTCATAGCTTTCACTAAGATCTGGCAGTTCTCTGTTACATAAAATATCTGAAGAGCTGGAATGAAGCCAAGTGGCTTAAGATGCTCTTGTAACTGTTCAAACACAAACAATAAGTGGCAGAACCAGAGTGGGAGCCCAGGCGGTTCAACTCCAGACCATGGGTTTTAGTCACGACCTTGTACTGCTCCTTAGGGCATTTGTACCAAGCCTTGTTTGACTTTCTAAGTGGTGCTTTCATGAGTCTAGATTTCGAGTGGCCCAAGTAATTTTTGTAGCACACAGGTTTTCCAGAGCTGTGGATAAAGGCAAGCAGTGATGGGTGTTGGATCAGTGAAAAAAAAAAAGAGGTGGGGGGAAAACAGATGTTGGAAACCGATTGTTCTTCCTGATGGTAAATGATGTTCGGAGTCAGTAGCCCAATGATAAGGTGAAAAATACCAAAATTATGTAGCCCTGTGAAGTACCTGCTCTCGGTAACTAGCTTCATGCCAAGAGCAATGAAATAATAAAGGAGCTGAGGTCTTGTGTTTTAAGAAGTGCTTTTGTTGCTGTTTCCCTCAAATTTATGTAACTAGCTTTCATTAAGATCTAGCTGTTATTTAATGCATAAAATATCTGAAGAGCTAAGACGCAGTCAAGTGGCTTAAGATGCTTCTTCACTGTTGAAACACAGCTCCAGCTGAGAGCCTGGAGGTCTCAGCTTTAAGTCAACGCCTGTTTAAACCTCCATCTTTTCCTTCCTGGGAAGCTTTGCTGGCTCCGAACCAGGCTCTCAGAGGTTCTCTGTGGGGCTGAGGACTTTGGATAATTGAGCCCTGGTTGGATGGGGAGTGAATGGGGCAGTGATGTCC
This sequence comes from Phacochoerus africanus, assembly GCF_016906955.1. Taxonomy (NCBI): domain Eukaryota; kingdom Metazoa; phylum Chordata; class Mammalia; order Artiodactyla; family Suidae; genus Phacochoerus; species Phacochoerus africanus. The sequence continues at coordinate 17,164,432 of NC_062559.1, read as the reverse complement.
TCTGGGTCCTCCCATCAAAGGGATGGAACCCTTAGCTGGAGGGGATGCCGTGTGGCAAGGTCTGGTGGCAGGTTCTGGTTCCTCCCTGAGTAAAGAACCCAAACTGCATCTGCCTGCCCAGCTCACCTGGCCTCTTTGCCTTCCTGCGCCCTTGGCTGTCCCTCTTTCTTTCATCCTGCCTCTCACTCCACTGGCCCCACAGTGATGGCTGGAGAGGCACCTCCAGCATTTGAGGCAGATGTGAGCATGCAGAGTGTCTTCAGACGTGGGCCGCAAGCGGGGTTTCCCTGGACACAGCGATTTAGCTCCTCGGAAATCCTGGACCAGCACAAAGGGGCTGGTAAAGCAGACGCAGCTGCTGAACCCGCTGCCTTGGGCTCTGCCCCGTGACCATCCGTGCCCCCTTGGGTGGTATCCTCTAGGAGAAAATGCCGCGAAGACTGGCTGATAACATTCAAGTTTGAGTCCAAGAGGCTTGGTGCAAATCTGCTTCCTAGGTGTGATCTTAGACAAGCTCCTGTCAGCTTAGGTTAGCTTACATTTAAAATGAGTGGGATTGTTGGGAAGGTGACATGAGACAGTGGATGCCTTTAGCAGAGCGCCTGGCACGTGGCAAGTGCTCAGTAAATCCTGCCTTCAAAACTGGGATGTATGCTTCAGGGTCCTGGCTCTGCAGCTTCTTAAAGGCACATCCATCCTCCCTCCCCCCTCCTGTCCGTCTTTCCTTCCTCCCTTCCCTCTTTTCTTCTCAGTTGAACAGGTGTTGTTTGAGACACTAGTTTCCACAAGGACAGTTCTGGGCGCTCTGACTTTTAGGATCTCTGTCCTCCAAGAGTCCCAACCCCCACCCATCTGCTCTTCCCTCTCCACTCCTGGGGATGCTGGCTGCCCCTTGGCCGGGCTCCCTGCCCACTGCCGCCCAGGGACAGCCCTTGCTCTGCTTTTGTGTGCCCCTGGCTGAGGCTGAGTCTGGCTTCCCTGGAGAGGCATTAGACAGCGTGGCTGTAATGAGTCTGTGGCGTTATTTCTGCCGCCCCCCCCCCTCCCCGCCCCCCTTGCTGGGATCAGAATGAAGCTGTCATTGCTCTTCGGCTTCGAAAAAGCCAGAAACCCCCCCACACAAACAACCTTCCCCGAAGCGGCAGCATTTGGGGCTTAATTGTGTTTGGTTAATCAGGAAAACAATTAATTTGGCCGCCGCCTCTTTGGTGGGGTGTTTTTTCTTTCTTTTTTAAATAGAGGAGATGCTGCTAGGATGACCCATGTGATGTCTCTAGATTCAATTTCTCTCTCTCCCCAAGGCAAGGAACGACTCCTCTCTGTATCCATGACATCGGAGACAGCAGGGCGAGGCATTGCAGTTTCCAAAGAAGGCTGGTTTCTAAAAACCTGAATTGTAAATGCCTGCTTCACAGCCGACAGAGGGCTCTGGCCCCGGCTCTTACCCAAAGGGGACAAGGCTGAGGCACCAGAGTGGTGGCCACAGACCCACTTCAGCGTCGAGGCCCCGGCGTGACAGAAAAGGCCAAACCCGCTCCCTATTGCTTGGGAGATGCTGCGTCGGGCTTGGGCTGGGGGCTGGGAGACAGGGCGTGCTGCTCTTTCTTCTGGGATAAATTCTTGCTCTCCCAGGTGTTAATGGCTGATAGGGGCCCAACCCCAGGCCAGTCAATAGAATCCCCACACCAAGAGAATGGCTCCAGGGGTGCTTATCAAGTCCCCTCAAATCCCCTGTAGACCAGAATGCTTCCTGAGATAGAACCCTGTGAATGTAGACCCTGTAGTTCAGCAAACCATCCACCACAATTTGTGGTACGTTTGGCATGTGTGCTTCGTCGTGTTCACCAAAGCATCCAAGGGCTTAGAATGGTCGGGCACGCGGTAGACACTCCAGTGAGGGCTGAAGGAAGGTTGGGGGCCACATTCAACGCAGAGAGTCACAGGCCCCTGGTTATCGTGCCCCTCGAGGCGTTTTCTGACGGTTACTCTTGTTTTTACATTAACAGAGCGTGTGGTCGAGGAAACTCAGGGCTAGAGAAGTAGCTTACCCAGGATCACAGAGCTGCTTGGTGGAGGGGCCAGGACCCCCGCCCCAGGTCTGTTGAACTCCAAAGCTCTTGTTCCTTCCACAACCCCACAGTGCGTCTCATGTTGGGACACTTGGATGGCATGAGTGGGTACGTCTGTGTGTCTTTGGGCTTGGCAGCTCCTCTTCTTAAGATGCCCACACTCCTTGGCTTTGGCTCCTGATCTGGCTGCTCACTAGCTCTGGACCTCGGACAAGATGCGTAGCAGCTCCGTGCCGAAGTTTCTCCACTTAGGACAAAGATAACAATGGTACCAATTCATAGGGTTGCATGCGGCTGCAGCCCTTACAGCTGCCCGAACCACAGCAGGATGGATGCAGGTAAAAGCTACTCTTAGGACACGCTCTATATCTTTATGTGTCTTGTGTCAATGGAGGGTCACCTGTGTTGTATGTGACTCTTAAATTATTAAGAAAAGCCTGGTCCCTAGGTGCCTTCTCTAGAAAATCAAATTTCTTACCAGGTTCTACCGAAATGCTGATGATTAAACACTGGGAAAGCACACCTTCATCTCGATGGCTTTTTATCACTGCGGTACAGACCTGGAAGGTATTATTACCCTGAGCTGAAAACCTGTGTTTAGCAAAGAGCCTGTGCTGGAGGTTGAGCCTGTGTGCTGTTGTTAAGTTCCCCTTAAAGGGCTTTGGATGGGTGAGCGAGGGAAAGTACTGGTCACGGAGGATTATCCAACCCCCTAGACCCCCAGGGGTTTGCTGGTGAGGGGCTGCAGGGTTCCCTCTCTGCCCCTTCCCCGGGAAGAGCAGAGGGAAATGAGGTCCAGTGGAGATGACCCTCCAAGGGGTGGAGGTGGTCCCAGCCGAGAGTGGAATCTGGAATCATTGCTCAGGCAAGGGTCTGCTTTGATGGCAGAATTAAAGCAGCAGCCTGTATTAGTTCGATCCAGCTGCCATCACAAAATGCCACAGACTGGAAGGCTTTTGCAGCAGAAATTGATTACCCCATAGGGCTGGAGGCTGCCAGTCTGCGATCAAGGGGTCGGCAGGGGTGTGTCTCCCCTGGCGTCTCTCTTTGGCTTCCGGATGCCTGTCTTCTCATCTTCTTGCTGCGTCCTCACGTGGTCTTTCCTCTGTGCACACCCACTCCCTGGTGTCTCTGTGTAGCCACTGTCCTGTTCTTTGACACCCACCCGATTGGATTAGAGCCCACCCTAATAGCCTCATTTAATTACTTTCCTCTTTAATTAGTTGTTAGTTATTTGGACCCCATCTCCAAATACAGTCAGTCACACCCTGAGGTACTAGGGGTTTAGGACTTACATATGAATTGGGGGGCAGGGCACACATTTTGGTCCATAACAAAGTCTTGATGGAGTTTACAGGCCGGGTGAATTACCTCTCGATACTTTGGGGGAATCCGTGGCTAGTTCTTTCCACCTTTGGATGCCTTTTACTAAATAAATCAGAACCCTCATATTCTGGCTTATAATCCATCTTCACAACGTTGTCATAAGACAGACATCAGCCCTATTTCGCGGATAGAGGATCTAAGGCTTCCAGAAGTTGCTCAGTGTGGCTTCAGGGCACATGATGGGTGGAAGCAGAGCCTGCCCGTGACCACCATGGCTGTCCCCACACCCTCGGGCCCCCACCTTATCCCCGAGACCAGCGGTTCTCAACTCCGGGAGACCTTGTCCTCCAGGCACGTGGCGAGGTCTGAGGATGGTTTTGGTTGTCACGGGCCGGGTGGGGGTTGTTCCCGCCGGGGGGTGGGTAGAGGACAGGGATGCTCTGAAACATCCTGACATGCACAGGGCAGCTCTGCCCAGCAAAGAGTGATCTGCCCCCAAGTGTCAATGATGCAAGCTTGGGAAACCCTGCTCTGGATGGAACTTCTTGTCACCAGAGAGGCCCCAGGGACAACTGTAAAGACAGGCGCCCAGTGGGAGTCCTGCCATGCTGGACTAACCACTCTGAGTGTGAAGAATCATGGCCCTGGAGCAGTTTCCCCAGTTTTCTCTGTGATCGTGAGAATCAACACGGTGCTTGTTGAAGAGATTTGGACGCAGTTTTTTTTTCTTCTTTTTCTTTAATTTTGTTTTTTTAAAAATTTGCAGTTTGAGTAAGTGTCTTAGGAGATTTTTATCATGAGAAAAGTTCAGGGAATTCTCTTGTGGCACAGCAGGTTAAGGATCCTGTCTTAACCTGTAGTGGCTTGGCTCATTGTTATGGCACAGGTTCGATCCCTGGCCCGGGAATTTCCACATGTCGAGGGCGCTGCCAAAGCAACCCCCAAAGGAATGTCTGAAACTGCCTCAAGCAGTTTTAGCGCATACTTACCACTCTTGGGTGGGACTGGGCTTTTGTTGACACTGCTCCAAGTTTGGAAAGATAACCTCCATATGGTAGGTTTTGCCATTTTCCCCACAGTGATATGGAGAAAGCTTGACAGGACACTTGGTTAGATTAACTGAGGTGAGAGCGGCTCAGAGGCTCCATCCTCCTGGAGGGAGATTCTTTTTCTTTTTTCTTTTTTCTTTTTTTTTTTTTTTTTTGTAGGGCTGCACCCGCAGCATATGGAGGTTCCCAGGCTAGGGGTCCAATCAGAGCTGTAGCTGCTGGCCTATGCCAGAGCCACAGCAATGCCGGATCCGAGCCACACCACAGCTCATGGCAACACAGGATCCTTAACCCACTGAGAGAGGCCAGGGATCGAATCCACATCTTTATGGATACTAGCTGGGTTTGTTAACCACTGATCCACAATGGGAACTCTGGAAGGTACATTCTTGAGAAAGAAGAGGCTTCTAGCACATCCCTCACTCCCCTTCTCATGGGGAATGTGGTGCGAAGGGGGAGCATGGACCAGTGGACCCAAGACCTGGATTTTGCTGTCAGATCTCAGCTTAGTTAAATGTGTTAGCCTACACATGCCATTAGGGTGTTCTGAGCCTTAGTTTTCTATCTACAAATTGGGAATAACAGTACGTGTCTTTGATCTAGGGAAGTCTTTCTTTCTTCCAGAAGGAAATGAGATGAAGTAGCCCAGGGACTCTCAGTTCTGACTGTGCATCTGAGTCCTCTGTGGATCTTTTCAAAACCATAAAAGCCCTGGTCACATTCCAGCCCTACTCATTCTGAATCTCGAGGATGGGGCCCATGTTTAAAAAGCAGTGCTTCTTGGAGTTCCCATTGTGGCTCAGTGAGTTAAGAATCCGACTAGTATCCATGAGGACGTGGGTTCGATCCCTGGCCTCCCTCAGTGGGTTAAGGATACAGCGTTGCCATGAGCTGGGGTGTAGGTCCCAGACATGGCTTGGATCCAGCATGGAAGTGGCTGTGGTATGAGCTGGCAGCTTAACTTCAATTTGACCCCTGGCCTGGGAACTTCCATATGCCATGGATGCAGCCCTAAAAAGACAAAAAAAAAAGTAGTGCTTCTTTTAAAAGCTTCATAGGTTGGATCCTTGAAAGCTGCAAATCTCCCCAGAAAGTGCGGTTCTGAGAGAAGGGATTCTTCCCCTTTCCTCCGCTGCTGGCTCCAGCAGTCAATGGTGCTGCCGCTGTTTCCTCTTTGGCCTTGTCAGATCATCAGACACATTTGATTACCTAAGCAGATGGTGGCATTTCTTGTGGATATTTTGAAAAAAAAAAAAAAAATAGGACAGGCTCCCATCTGCACACAGTGACTCAGGAGCTGCCTGTCCTTCCCAGAGGCAGGGGCAGCTGTTGAACGTCCTCTGAGGATCCCTCTAACCCCAGGGAGCGGGGACAGTGCTTCCTGCCAGGGCAGGGCCACCATGGGAGCACGCCGCACAAGGGCCACCGGGCCAGTGGTAGAAGCAGGAGCCGGACCCTGTGTGGATGGCCGCCCGTGGGCCCGAGTCTGGGCAAATGAGGGATGGAGCAGGGATCCTTCTCTCTTCCTTGGCCAGCTGCCCAGGGACAAGGACGGTGACAGGAGAAACAAAAGGGTCTTGCCAGCTCAACAGCTCTGTGCAGGTGGAGAGAATCACCGTGATTACTTGTATTATAGTTTGTAGGACTGTGGGTTTCCCTCTTCCACCCTGAGCAACCAGCCTCAAAGTGAGGGTGCCCCCCCCCACCCCCCGACCGCTCAGCCTGTCCCACCACCTCTCTGTCCCTCAGTCTGGAAGGAGGAGGAGGCCTGCATGCTGGTGAGAGGCTCGCCAGCAGGTTTACCCTGCAGAAGGGGAAGGGCTAGGAATAGAGTGGAGTCCCCTAGACGTGACCTCAGCATCTCTCCGAGGAGCCTGCCCTTGGAAAGGGCTCATCTTGTCTTGTAACTTCCACGTCTCACTTAGGTCCAGATGCCTCAGATCCTTTCTCGTTGCCTAAAAACACTGAAAGCTCATGGACCCTTCGGCTTATAACCAGCCGTTGGTTGCCCCTCTGTGGGCCATTGCTCGAGTCCAGATCTGTTGTCTCCAGCCTCCTATGAGGACTTTTCTAGATTTTATGTTGTTTTTTTACGGCTGAACTTGTGGCATATGGAAGGTCCCAGACTAGAGATCAAATCGGAGCTGCAGCCTCTGGCCTATGCCACAGCCACGCCAGATCCGAGCTACACCTGTGACAATGCCAGATCCTTAACCCAGGGATTGAATCAGCATCCTTTTGGACACTATGTCGGGTTCTTAACCCTCTGAGCCACAGTGGGAACTCCTCCCAGATTTTATTAAGTTGTGCCGTATCTTCCATCTGCTTGGGACTTTCCTGTTTTTCCTACCCCTTAGCACTTTCTGTTTCTGGACCAAAAATCACCCAGTGCTGTCTGCTTGCCTGTTCTGTGGGAAATGAGTCAGTCCTTGCTGGTTCTGTGCGGGCTGTGAGCCCTCCTGGGGAGGCCCGTGTGTCTGGGACTTTGAGAAAGTCCTGAAACAGAAGGCTGCCCTTCCAGCTCCTGTGGGGACTGGACATTTCTTCTTGGGCCTGGACCACTGGTCACTGTGCCCCACTCAGTGGCGGCTGCTGTTCCCTCACCATCAGGTGGGGATTGAGGGACAGTGAAAAGCTGAGGTATTGGCTAGAGGACTATGAGAGAGGATCTTCTTAAACTCAAATGTGCAACTGAGTTGTTTGGGCAGAAATCTAAGAATAAGAGAGAAAATAGACCTGTATATAATCGTCTCTTTATTAAGCCGAAGTACAGTTAATTTACAATGTTATGTTAGTTTGAGGTGTACAGCAAAGTGGTTCAGTTTGTATATATACACATACACACATATACACCAACAGATATATATATATATATATATATATAATGTATCTATTTTTTTCTCAGATTCTCTTTAATTACAGGTTATTATAAGGTGTTGCATACAGTTCCCTCCGTTATACAGTAGATCGTTGTTGATTATTTGATATGCAGTGGTGTATATTTGTTAATCCCAATCTCCCAATTTATCCCCCACACCCTATGGTACCATAAGCTTGTTTTCTATGCTTGTGAGTCTGTTTTCTGTTTTGTAAGTTCAGTAGTAGTATTTTTCTAGATTCCACACATACATGAAATCACATATTTGTCTTTGTCTGACTTCCTTCACTTTGTATGATAATCTCGAGGTCCGTCCATGTTGCTGCAAATGGCATCATTTCATTCTTTTTTATGGCTGGGTAATATTCCATTGTATATCTGTATACATCTTTATCCATGCTCCTGTCGATGGACATTTAAGTTGTTTCCATGTCTTGGCTGTTGTAAATAGTGCTGCTGTGAACATTGGCGTGCATGTATCTTTTTGAATTAGAATTTTTTTTCAGAGTAAGAAAGAATATTATTGGGAGAAATAAAGTTCGTTTAAAACGGCTGCCAAGGGGGAGGAGGAGGGAGTGGGGTAGATTGGGAGCTTGGGGCTAATAGATGCAAACTATTGTCTTTGGAATGGATTAGCAGTGAGGTCCTGCTGTGTAGCACTGGGAACTATGTCTAGTCACTTATGATGGAGCATGATAATGTGAGAAGATAGAATGTGTACATGTGTGTGTAACTGGGTCACCATGCTGTACAGTAGGAAAAAAAATTGTATTGGGGAAATAACAATTAAAAAAATTAAAACAAACAAACAAAAAAAACAACCACCAAGGCTTCTGGTGTTGCCATTGTGGCTCAGTGGTTAATGAACCTGACTAGTATCCATGAGGACTCGGGTTCGATCCCTGGCCTTACTTAGTGGGTTAAGGATCCAGCATTGCCGTGAGCTGTGGTGTAGGTCGCAGACGCAGCTCCGATCCTGCATTGCTGTGGCTGTGGTGTAGGCTGGCAGCTACAGCTCCGAGTCAACTCCTAGCCTGGGAACTTCCATGTGCCGCAGGTGTGGTCCTAAAAAGAAAAAACAAAAACAAAAACAAAAAAAACTACCAAGGCTTCTGATCTAGGTGATGTAGCCTTCGGACTGCAGAATAGAGAGGACAAGCTCATGGGAGTTGAGGATGTCGAGTGGTCCTGAGTATTGTTTGATCCCGTCTCTCTTTCTCTCTTAGTGCCCGTATAGACATCAGACACATCTGCGTGTGCCTGCATGTGCACGGGCACACACACACACAATCACCCCTAGTTTGGGGCCCTCGGCTCACAGACACGTGCCCAACTAAGTCACCGGCAGATGCCCACAAGTCCCTGTTGGCATGCCCGTGGAGCACAGGTCCCCATCTTGTCTGTGCGACACTTGCCGAGCCTACAGCAGCTGAGTTGGTTGTGTTTCTTGGTTCTCAGATCCTGCGCTGCCGATGTCAGTGACTTTCTACAGTGAGGGCCTCGTCTGCGTAGGACCCTTCAAAGGCAGGGACTGTGTCTTAATCGTCTTTGAGCCTCTGGTCCCTCATATGGTGCCTGGCACCCGGTAGGTGCCCAGTAATCATCTGTCAACCTAAAGTTTGGGGTCTGACTCTAGGTCATGAGGTGTAGTGGAGACTGTATCTGTCCATCAAAATGCACCCCCTCTTCTTCCTGGGCTCGCAGCTAGAGTGCTTCCTGGCCCTTTTTGTTAGATCTAGTGATGGGACGTGGTGGACAGAGCTGCTGAGGCCCCTTCTGGACCAGGCCGTTGAAACCTCCCAGTGGGCTCCTCCACACTCTTTCTCCCTTCTGGCTGCCTGGCAGGTCCCTGGGGGACCTTGAAAGCCAGGCACTGCAGATGGTAGCTGCTGGCCTGAGTCCTGCATGACCACATGGAGCAGGGCTTTGCCTTCACCCTGAAAACCCACCCTGGACTATTCCACGAGAGATAAGCAACTTCTTATTCTTTTTTTGTGTGCATGTGTGTTTTTAGGGCCGCACCCATGGCATATGGATGTTCCCAGGCTAGGGGTCGAATCGGAGCTGTAGCTGCTGGCCTACACCACAGCCACAGCAAAGCCAGATCCAAGACGAGTCTGCAACCTACACCACGGCTCACGGCAATGCTGGATCCTTAAGCCACTGAGCGAGGCCAGTGATCGAACCTGCAACCTCATGGATGCTAGTCAGATTCGATTCCACAGAGTCACAATAGGAACTCTCCCCAGACTGCTTATTCTTCAAGCCACTGAATGTTTTATGCCTACTTGAAACTGCAGCTTAGCATCTCCTGATACCTGCTGCCCTGTGACACGGGCCTTGTTTTTCAGTGCACTGGCCCCAGCTCACAAGAAAAGGCTGTGTGCTGACAGAGCCACAGTGTTGGATTGGGCAGGAGGGCCCAGCTGCTCTTGGATGCACATTCCCCTCCTTTAGATCTCTGTTTACAAGACCTGTACTTCAGGCCCTGGGTTCTGGTTCCCAAAGGAATAAGAGAAAGGCTTAGGGAGAAATAAGGTCAGAGCTCCCAGGTTTGGAGCTGGAACTTGGCCTTCGTGGCTCTCTCTCCTGGGGTCCGTACTTTGCTCTGCCCTTTTTCTCATTTGAAAAACTAAAGTAATCAGGGTGATCCGTCTGTGGTATAAGAAGGAAGGACTTATGAAGGACAGTGTCTTAGGGACTCAAGCTATTTGAGGGGGAGAGAGTGAAACAATATGTGCAGAGAGAAAAAGCCCTGGGGAGAAGCCAGAGGACACGACAGGAATGAGAATCTCAAGGGCCTGTCAGTGGGGATGCAAACAGGCATAGTTCCGTCTGTAAACCCACAAGTGTATTGTAACCACAGGATGTGGTCCCGTCCCAGGGCCCAGGGTCACCTTTTGTCTTGTCACCGGTACCTTACAAGTTGTAGAGTCAATGGCAAGGATGGCCGGTTCACATATGTGGGGTGCTCAGAGCATCTTTTCTGGGAGGTGGCAACTGCTAGGGCTGGGGCACCCCACAGCGGCTTCCTGACCTTGTAACCTCCGTTCTCAGAAGGCTACGGACCGACTCCTGATACGGCCCTGATAAGGCTACAACCCAGGACCCCCAACTGAGCTGCCCCCTTGTTTTCGGGAAGTGTATGTAGTAAATGAGTGTGCGTGTTCTTAGGCAAAAGGGAGAGTTGCTTATTTATTTTTATTTTATTTTTTTTATAATTTTTGTTTTTTTTCCATTGTAGCTGATTTACAGTGTCCTGTCAATTTTCTACTACACAGAGAGGTGACCCTGTCACACATACAGGTATACATTCTTTTTTCTCACATTATTGTGCTCCATCACAAGTGACCAGACATAGTTCCCAGTGCTACACAGCAGGATCCCATTGCTTATCCATTCCAAAGGCAATAGTTTGCATCTATTAACCCCAAATTCCCAGTCCATCCCACTTCCTCCCCTCCCACCTTAGCAACCACAAGTCTGTTCTCCATGTCCATGATTTTCTTTTCAGTGGAAAGGTTCATTTGTGCCTTATATTAGATTCCAGATATAAGTGATATCATATGGTCTTTGTCTTTCTCTTTCTGACTGACTTCACTTAGTATGAGAGTCTCTAGTTGCATCCATGTTGCTGCAATTGGCATTTTTTTTTTTTTATGGCTGAGTCATATTCCATTGTGTATATATATCACATTTTCCTAATACAGTCATCTGTCAGTGGACATTTAGGTTGTTTCCAGGTCTTGGTTATTGTGAATAGTGCTGCACTGAACATGTGGGTTCATGTGTCTTTTTCAAGGAAAGTTTTGTCTGGGCATATGACCAAGAGTGGGATTGCTGGGTCATATGGTAGTTCTATGTATAGTTTTCTAAGGTACCTCCAAACTGTTCTCCACAATGGTTGTACCAATTGACATTCCCACCAACAGTGCAGGAGGCTCCCTTTGGGAGAGTTCATTTAAAGAGAAAAATTAATGTTTTAAAAGAATGCATGATTACTGTAGAAAATGGGAAAATTCAACTACTTGCAAAGAAAAAAAAAAAAAGAAATGCCTGCAATTCCATCCCCCAGAGAGAACCACTATCAACACTTTGATAAAATATGCCTTTTTCTTTCTCTTCTTTCTTATCCCCCTCCTTCTCTCCCTTCCTACCCCTCCCTCCCTCCCTTCTTTCCTTCCTTCCAGCTCTCTGATAGATTCTATCACAGACATATCTTAGAGATATTGTGGGTTTGGTTCCAGACTACCACAGTAAAGTGATTATCACAATAAAGCAAGTCACACAATATTTTTTAGTTTCCCAGTGCATATGAAAGGTAGGTTTACACTGTAGTCTATTAAGTGTGCAATAAAAAGCATTATGTCTAAAAAACAAAGAGCCTACCTTAATTAAAAATGCTTTATCGCTAAGAATGCTCATCATCATCTGAGCCTTCAGAGTCATCATCTTTTTGCCATAGTAACAGCAGAGACCACTGTTCACAGATCACCATAGCAAAGAGAATAGTGAAAAAGTTTGAAATATTTTGAGAATTATCAAAATGTGACACAGAGACACAAAGCGAGCAAATGCTGTTGGAAAAATGGCACCAATGCCTGAATTTATCCAGTTATATTTAAACAATAATGGGATGTGATTCTATATCTTTTCTATATCTGTTCACCTAGTGTACTTCCATGTTAATAAATAGAGCATCTTTTTTTTTTTTTTCTTGTTTTTTGGGCCACACATGTGGCATATGGAAGTTCCTAGGCTAAGGGTTGAATCAGAGCTGCAATTTTTTTGTCTTGTTTTGTTTTCCCCACTGACAGGAGCCTTATCTTCACTACTGAAAGTGTGGTCAACATGGTGCATGTTCGACCCCTGAACATCACCTGGGAACTTGAGAGAAAGGCAGACGCTCAGGCCCCACTGGGTCAGAAGTGCATTGTAATATGATCCCCGGGTGATTCATTCATTTTCCAAGTCTTGAGAAGCGCAGATCCAGCCTGTGGTTTGTCTGATGAACCTACTTTTCATCTGTTCCTTCCTTCCTTCCTTCATTTATCAAGTACCCCTTATAGCCCAGGCACATGCGGTGTAGGAGGGTAATAGAGATGACTAAGAAATCTTAGTCCTGGGCACTGAGGAGCTCAGAGCTTGAAACAAATCAACACAACCTGCCCAAGAGGTTCGTGGGAGCACAGAGGAGGAAAACATCCATTTCTACCTGCATCCAAAAATGCCTCACAGAGGAGGGGATGGTAGAGCTGGTTATTGAAGGATGAATAGGAATTCATTGGGAAGAGAAGAGTGTCTATGCATGGGGATGGTGTGCAAAGACACAGGCCTATAGAGCAGGTGGTGAGAAGTATGCTGGACTGGAGTGTGGGTCCATGTGGGCAGACCTGTTTGAAGAGATTAGAAAGAAACACTGTGGCTGGTTCCTAAGAGGTCTTGCTTGCTACTTGGAGGAGAGTTGGAATTGTCCTTTAGGTTAAATGGAACCCCAGTTTAGCAAGGGAGTAGTTTTTTTTCCCACTTTCTTGCAAGTGAAAGCTGTAGGACCAGAGGCATATAGCTCAGGATCTTTTGCATATATCTGTATGACTGGGTCACTTTGCTATACAGCAGAAATTGGCACAATATTGTAAACTTTAATTAAAAAGTAAACATAAAAATATATGTCTATAAATATAAAAAATCAATAAAATAAAATGATGCTTCTGGAGTTCCTGCTGTGGCGTAGTGGGTTAAGAATCCGACTGCAGTAGCTTGGGTCGCTGCAGAGTTGCGGGTTCGATCCTCAGCCCTGCATGGTAGGTTAAAGTGTTTGGCATTGCCACAGCTGTGGCAGAGGTTGCAGCTGCAGCTCGGATTTTGTCCCTGGCCCAGGAACTTCCATATACTGTGGTTGTGGCCATTAAAAAAAAACCCAATACTTCGTAGAGACTGGGAATCACTGGGCACCTTAAGTTAAGGGAGGGCAGGAAGCTCACAGTCCTCAGAAGCCTCATGGATGCTGTGGGGACCTTGCAGGGAGCCAAGGGGACCCAGTTAGTGAAGTTAAAATGGGAAACGTGACTCCCTGCAGTAACCCCACAAAGGGCTGCATTCCAGCAGTTTGGCTCCAGAGCAGGAGGTCCCGTAGCAACTGGGGACACAAGGGTGAGTTTGGTCATGGTATGGCCCTCTAGCTCACTGTAGAAAAAACCCACCCACTCTGCCCTCACCTCCCAACAGGGACATCAGACCTGCAGAGACGGCCTGTGGGGCACTTGGAACAGAGTCAGTTTTTATGTGTTTCCTTTTATCTGTGTATTGGCAAGTGGCCGCTAAAGGTGGCTGGTCTCTTAGCATCTGGCACCTTCTTGCCAAGCCCTTCCCATCTGAGGCCACTGAGACAAGACAGGTAAACACCTTTACAGGAGAAGCTTCCATGCTGTGACTTGTGCTTGGAAGGTGATGACCTGCCTTTCCTGCCTGAGCTTTCTTTCCATCCTTCCTTCCTGCTTCCCTCCCTCTACGAAGACTCAGCAGTGGCCAGAGGAGCCTGTCTCCTCCCTCACCATTGTCTTGTCTCCATGGCAGCAGTTATGCCCTTCAGTGAACCCCTCTCCCAGGTCTTTTCAAAGCTGGACCTTCTCAGTAAAGTGAGACTCAGAAGTGCAGAAGAAATAGGAATTGTAGCCAAAGAACTCCTTCTTTGCCTGAAGCCAGGGAGTGCTGTAGAAGGCTGCTACGCCCGCCCGTGACTTCTGTGTCCTGCTGTGGGCCACCCAGAGTGTCTTAACCACTCTATAGCATTAGCGAAAGTGATTTGTTGTTGTTTCTTCCTGCTTCTGGGAGTAGAGAGGGGATGAGTCACTGCCAGACCCATGCCTGCAGGCCTTCTGACCCCTTTCTTCCCCTTTCACCAGCTCAGACCTTATTAATTGTGGCAAACAAAAATGTCCACTGGCCAGTGGGGTCAACCAAAATTTGACTTAGAGCAGAAGGTGGGCAAAGAGTGGTGACAGCTAAGATAAGCTTATCTGTCATAGCAAAGTCAGGTAGGAGAGAGGTTTGCCTTCAACCAGGGTAAATTGGTGGCTCCTGATATAGTGTGAACGTCAATCTGTCTAAATGTACACCATGTAGAACTGATAAAGTATGAAATTTCACCATTAGTGATTTGTTCTTTTGGTTATATAAACTGTCCCTAAAATAATTAAAATGAAAATATTCCTATTTATGGGTGGGCTCTTTTTTTCCTTGAGCATAAAGTAAGGGATAGAAAATGGGGCATAAAACAATTATCTAGGGTAAACATGTCATCAAAAAGTTGAACAGGTTAATACAGAAGAATCTTGGTTCATCAAAGACAGACTTTACTTATGTCCCAATTTTATTTGGATTGGTTCCAAGTAGGTGGTCTAGGTTGAATTTCTTTAGTTTGTGATGCAACCAAGGTCAAGATTTTCCTCCTCACTGCCTCAGTTTCCTGTATTCCGTTCTGTCAAAGTCACAATCAGGGACAGAGTGAGAATTGGACCTCAGAAACACTGGGATGCCTATGTTCTCTTTCTGATGGACCACTCACATTTCATACAAGTAGTCTGTTTAGCTCAGTTCCAAGGGGGTCTGTGTGCCTGCTCTGTGCCCAACATTTATTTATTTATTTTTTTCTTTCATTTTTTTAATTACTCAAATGAATTTATCACATCTGTAGTTGAATAATGATGACAACAATCTAATTTCACAGGATTTCCATCCCACAGTGTGCCCAACATTTAGTCAGAGAAAACTATAAGTCACACCTATTATAGGGAAAACCCTCTTTATCCTTTAGGACATGCTCAGCTACAAAGAATTGAAATCTAAATAAACATGTATTAAGTGGTGAAGAAAATTTTTAATTTACAGAGCAAGAATCCTGGAAGTGGTTACCAGTTGGTTGATATCTGTTTCACCATGTCTCTGGGACCCAGGTTTCTCCATCATTGTTCACTATCATCCTCAACCTATTAGTCTTGTCCCCATTATCACAAAATAGCTGCTTGAGTTCCAGGCACCCCCTGCAGAAGGACATGATCCTTCTGAAAAGAAGGGACTGCCTCCTGGGATTCTATTTTTATCAGTTGAAAGTCTTTTTTTGTAGAAGCCACTCCATTGTTTCTCTCACATCTCATTGGCTAAGACTAGGTCACGTGAGCCTTTTGAATCCAGTGATGGAAGAAGAATGGGATCGCCATAGACCCATTGAGATCCATGCCTTGTTCTCCTAGAGAAGGAGGATGGAGATAAGGTCACCTTTCCCAAGGAGATAGGCTTGAGAAAAGTGTGACTATGGAAACAAAAGTGGGGTCTACTGGCTGGGAAGAAGAGAGCAATGGGCTTGTGTGGGCAGCAAACAGTACCTACTGCATCAGGGATAGTAATGAGTGTACACAGGAAAAGAGACCCCAGATCTCTGTACTTCCTATCAGGCCAGGAAATCTATAATCCTCATAGGAACCCAAGAACACAGTCACAGAAACACTTAGGTCCCCAAGTGGATGCAGTTCAGGGACAGCTGAGTGGAGTCACGCAAAGCCATACATCATCAGCGTTGAGTTGGACCCGGGCAGAGTCCTCACAGAAATGCATCTTGAGCTAGATTCTGGAGATTCAGTTAGCGAAGTGTGGGTTAGCAGAAAAGAGGAGCAGACACACCAAAGGGGATAATGATGGGCTCCAAGGCATGAATGTGGCAGTAAGTCCCTCCCACGTGAGTGTGCATATGGACGGACATGGCATTTGGGTCTCATTTGTTATGAGACTGTAAGATCCATGAAGGCATAGACCGAGTCTCTCTGTTTACACTTGGACCCCCAATGCCTAAGACAGCCCGGAGCCATCCATTGTTGTAGGAATAGATGAATGATGTTTATTTGGAACTGTGGAGAAGTGGGGAGGGAGCAGGAAGGAGCAGCATAAACAGGCAGCCCCGCGCTTCTTATTGAAACCATTAGAGTCCAGAGGACCAGGAAATCACTCTCAACTCACTCCAGGCTCCCGCACAAGGAAGTGACTTCAGCTATTAAAAGCCTTGTCCAGACAACAATCTTTGTGCTCCTCTTTGTTCCATCTCTTCTTGAATGAGCCAGACTAGCCTGTCAGCAGAGCTCGGGAAATTTGGCATCAGACTGTGTCCTGACTAATAGGGATTTGTGCCTCTTCCATGAGTCATGGGTACTGGGGAGCTAGTTGAGGACCAGAGGAGGCAGAGATGGTGTGATGGGTGGGGTTTGGTCACTTGGTGTGCACTTGGCATTGGGATTTGGTCATTTCCTGTCCAGATCTGACTCTGAGAGAGCAGACATAATTTGCAGAGCCAGGTGTGAAATGTAAATTGGGAAGTCCTTATTAAAAAGGAATAGAGAAGTTCTAAACACTGACCACATGCTTTAAGTCAAGTGTAGGGCCTTTCTAATCATAAAGCCCTTTGAAGCATGGGACTGCTGCATATGTGGCGTACTTATGAAGCCAGGCTTGGAGGAAAGCCCCCACAACCCACTTCCTGCTGGGGCAGGAGAGTTTCCTGGTGTTATCTTGATCAAGAGCTTTGTATCCATTCGTATTTTCACATTTATAAATGTATGGTGGCATCGTGCTGGTGAAAGTTACCATTTTACAGATCACGGGAGCTTGGTCCTTTCAGAGGAATGAGAAAAATAACGGGGTGCTTAAAAGCAATTAGCTGAAGCAACAAAAGGACAAAGGGAACAAGGAAGCTATTATGCAAGTGTGTGGCCATTCACTGCATTCTGCCTTGGGAAGCTTCGTAGTGGATTCCAAAGTTTCTGCCTGTCTGAATTATTAGGCCCTCTTATACTTAATATCAAGCCTCAGCGCACTTATGTATGTATGTATGTGTCTGTCTGTCTGTCTATCTGTCTGTCTGTCTATCTATCTATCTAATCTATCTATCTATCTATCTAATCTATCTCAGCATGTTAGTAATTGTTCTCTCCCATCTCCTGGTCACATGTGGGCTTAATGGCTACCTTGACTAAAACCAGCAAAGAAACGCAAATGTAGCTCAGCCTTTCCAGGAGACTCAGCCAGACACAGGCACCCAAGAGTCAGGGATCATCCATTTCTGTTCTATAAGGGTCTTGGGGAAGAAAAAGCTAAGATGTGCGTGCCTTCCAGGGAGTCCTGGGCAGCAGAATGCAGCATACAGTAGAGGTGCTTGCGCCACTGTCCGTGGTCCTGAACCACTATGTCTCCTAGTTCCTTTCAGAAACGACCTAGCAGACATCGGCCAAACAAACAACAAACTGCTAAAGACCCAGCAAACACATTTCAGACAGAATTTAGGCTACACTCAAACACCAGGAGACAGGTTCAGAGATTCTGCAAGATACGTCTTTTTGCTTTCTTTACTCAAGGGGCACAGGGTTTAACTACATGACCAAAGGGGGAAAGGTTTTGTTTCTGGGCTCTTCTTAGCCCACAAAGTGTGATGCTCTGGGGTTCTGACCAACCAGACTTTGCCTCAACAATTCCATGGCCTGGTGTAAGTCAGGGCTCAGCCAGCAAGCCATCCTACCCCTGCGTGAGCACTGTCCCCAAGGGCGTGGCATGATGATATCAAGGTCATAGGACCAATTTTTTATCACCTCTGAAGTGAGTGAAGAGTTCAGATTTCCCAAGGACAGACTGGATTATGAAGTTGTGGGTGACTTGCTGAGGTTTAGATGATATTAACAAGTCTTAGGTATTAAAAATCTGGACTTTTTGCTGAAAATATGGGCTGGTTAGGTCCAGACTTGGCTCCTGGCCAGCTGCGTGATCTTGAGCATGTCACTCAGCACCTCTGAACCTGTCTACTGGGGGGAGATGGAGATAAATGTTGCTACCACCACCCCAAGGAGGGAGCCAGTCATGGATGGCAAAGCACCACCCCTCTATTTAGGAATCACTGCCCTGTCTCTGTGCACCTGCGTTGGGATGGTGGGTGCTCTGCTGTCAGTCTTCACCACCCCAGAGGGAGGGGCTGCCAGGACAAGATAACCAGTCTTTTGCTGAGGGTTCTAAGGCTTCTGGTGGTTGGCACCATCTGAGGATTGGGTGCCCCAATCTCCAGTCATGACCTTGTGCACAGGGGGTGTGTGTGAGCCTGTGAGGGCCACTGTGCCAGTATCTTGGGACAAGTGCTCCCCTTCTTCCTCCCGTGGAGTCAGGCTTGAGTTTAGGAGAAAGGGGAGCATAGATCTTGGTTCCCCTGCGGTGGGTGCTTCTCACACTTTACTCCTCTGTCTACCCTCCACCCCATCACCTTCTGCCATTGCATTCCCCCCCCCCCATTTTTCTGATTTGATCCAAATAGAAAAAAATAATTGAAGTCTGGCTATTGAGCATTCTCGCTTGCTCAGGGAGCCGCATGTCCAACAAATTAATCAGGAAGAAGGTGCTGGATGAGACTGCTGAGAGTTTCATTTGTAACCCTCTCTCAGAAGCACATTTGCTCTCTGGCAGGGCCTTCTGGAGATGGCTCCACAAGAGCTGGCTGGGCACCCCGGGGCTGCCTTTTCCACCACTGCAAAGGTGGGCCCTGGGCTGGGCCATGCAGGGAGGTCGCCAAAAGCAGCCTTGAGAGGGGAGGCCAGATACATAAGCTGAGGCCTTGGTTCAGGAGCAGCCACTACACTGGATGCTGCCAGGGGTCCCGCTTCCCCTTCCTGGCTCCCTGTCTTCTCTGCCGGAATATGGCTGTGGTCCCTTGCCTCAAATTCAGGCCTCTCCATCCTCAAGATGCTCATTTACCCACTGTGGTTTCATTTTCTGCAGGAACTTGGGGAACACGGGGAGCAAGCTCACCGTGGCTGATGGCCCCATTTAGAAGAGGGGGCTGGGAATGAGTGGTCCCCCCTGTAGCTCAGCCTCATCTCCTTAATGGATCCTAATTACCCCTGTCCTGCATGTGGCTTCCCTCTGGGGCCCATCTGTCGGGATGATGGATGAGGTGAATGAGGGATGCGGCCGGCTGGGGCTGCAGGAATCCTTCTCTCCTCTAGGAGGGTGGAGGCTGGAAGGTGGAGGCTGGAGGAAGTTTAGTTCAGGCCCAAAGACTCTGAGGAAGGAAAGGCACCACCGCAGAATGAGCCCTTCTCCCCTGGAGCTCAGGCTGGGTGATTTTGGCCCAGAAGGAAGGTGATGGGGGGGCTGGGTGGCGAGACTGGTTCTTCGGGTGTGAAGTCCCAGGAGTAGAGGATGAGGGAGGAGAGGAAGGCTGGCAGCCCTGTGGGGGACTGACCCCAAGGTGACACTGCCAGCTGTGTGTAGGACTCCATTGCCAGGTCAGCGGCAAGTCTACATTTGCTTGGAGAAGGCAGTGGTCCTCAGAGCTGAGTGGCTATTTCTAAGTCAAGTTTGTGCTGGCATTTAACCTCAAGTTCATACCATTTCTCCATGGACACGCACCCAGTGAGGGCTCAGTGAGTGGACTGCAGGTCATCCAGGGTCCCAGACACAGATATTTGAAAACAGGAAAACCGTAGCCAATGGCAGTGATTCTGTTTCTCTCTGGATTAAACAGACAAGGGAGAAAGATTAACATGATTCTGCTTTTAAGTCCAGTCTGCCAGGACAAAGGAGTGGAGCTGAAGCCTCCCTCTCCTTGGACGTGATGTGCCAGCCAAGTGGTCCAGTGTGCATGGAGACTGAAGAAACGCAGGCTGACTTTTGAGTTCTTCTTTGGTCACCTGTTCTATGCCATGTGTTTCATAACAAGCTCCTTGCAAACAGCAAATATCTCATTCATCGGGGTCCACCTGGCAGGGTCCACTCCGCCCCGAGACTAGGCCAGTGCTGCTCAGGCACACACACGACGCAGCAGGAAGGGCCAACTGGGGGTGAGATGGAACCACTCTCTATGGCAGCCATCAGCCCCAGGTTTCCACAGGAGCAGTGGCTCTTTTACTCTCCAGGAGGTAAAGGTTTGAGAGGAACCTTGGTCCCCCTCTGTGGCCACTGTCCCAGCCACTAAGGGTGACAGGAGCCTGTGGCAGAGCAGCTGGGAGCCTTCAAGGTCTCTCCTTCAGAAGCTTCTTCTCACGCGTGTGTCCTCGTCTCTCGCATCCTCCTGGAACGCACGTCTTTACCTAGCACCCTTCCTCGCCGAATGCGCCTAACCCCTGTGACCAGCAGCAGGGTGTGGAAGTGACGTTGTGTGTGGCTTCCGAGCCCAGGCTGTATAAGATGTGGCATCTGCCCTCTTGGTCTCTGTGGTGAGTCGTTCTGGGGGACGCCAGCCACCACATCCCACTTGTGGGCTTAATTGTGTCCCGCTTGCCTGACTCACACACTGAGTTCCCAACCTCCAGCACCTCAGCATGGGGCTGTATTTGGAAAGAGGGCCTTTACAGAGGTAGTCAAGGTAAAAGGAGGTACTGGCGGTGGGCCCAAGTGCAGGTGACCGTGTGCATCTGTGGGTGACTGTGAGAATTCAAAGAGCTATAAGCCAAAGGCTTGGAGCAGAGCCTGGCATAGAGAAAGCACGTTGTGAGTGTTGGCTGTTATTCTTCTTTCAACTCTTGCAGACAAGAGGATGTGATTCCCAGATGGCACCCAGATCAGACGTGGAGCCCAGGCAATGTGCTGAACTGACCGCCTCTGTAGAAACACTTGCTCTCCTCTCTCTTCCTCCTTCATCTCAACCCGAGCAGCTCAAGGTTGAGATGGCTGATGGCTCCCAACAGATCCAGAACAGTCTCCCCTTAGCTCCCCTGGCTGCCCAGGGCAGAGTTCCCAGGACAAGAGCCCTTTCCTGGAGATGGAGCCTAACACTGCCGTTCTGATGGGGGAGGGACTTGGGCTGCAGATGGAAGGTGACCAGCCCTCTGGGGACACACGGCTTCCCTCCCCACTGGAATCCCATGGGAGGTTGGGGATCAGTCAGAGCCGGTGAGGGTGGGCTTGGGGGTGGTCAGAGCAGTGTCTCCCTGAGGGAGTTTCCTGCTGCCTGCCTTCCAAGCTGAAAAGGAGCAGCTAAGTGTTATTGATCCAAGCTCCAGGGGGAAGAGTTGCTGGGAGGTCGCTGGCACCAGCCCAACACTTAGTTCGTATTCATTATTCAGTGACGGGGATGAGGAGCAGAGAAGGACTGGCATGCTGCCGCCAAACCTGGCCTCCCAGGAGAGAAGTTGACGCAGGAACTGGGAGCTACAGATAAATGGGAAAGGATCAAGGGCAACTGGCTTTCATCCCGGGAGAAAGGGTGCCAGGTGGATGGTCCTAGGAGGAATCCTACCTCCCAGGCAGGCTGGGTCTCCTACAGCCTCTGGAGCATCTCACCCTTGGCTGGAGAAGTGGAAAAGAATCTCTGGGTGGCACCAGTCCTGGCTGCTTGCCCATGACCTCTATATATGCCTCAGTTTCCTCAGACATAAGATGGCTCTCCCATTTAAGATAGTGTCTTGCAATGAGACCAGTCTTTACAGGGACAGAAATAGTCTTATGTCCTGAGGCTTGAAAGCGGATCAGGATAATTTATTAACTGAAACCCGGAGGCCATGGATCCAGCCACTTCCCAACCCCGTGATAACCTGGCCTATGCCTAGAGTCGTCAATTAGGTCATGTTGCTATAAGTGCTTTGTAACAGGTGACATGTCAGACAAATGTCAGCTATCATCATCACATTATTGTTATTATCATTTTCGCCCTTCCAGAAATACATGCCCAGAAGCACAACCTAGCCTGAGCAATAGCGTGAGAAATGGTGGGTGTTATTAGGACATGAATAAGGATGTTCATAGCGGCGCTGGTTGGAAATAACCCAAAGGCCTACAGAGTGGAGAGTGGATAAATGAATTATGATATCTTTATAAAACGGAGGTTTTTTAATAGCAGTGAAAATTAATGAATTGCATATAACAACACAGGTGAATCTTAGTAATATAATGAATGGAAGAAAAATAAGTTCTCGAAGGCTATAGAGAGTATAATACCTGCTTTCTAAACTTCAAAATTAAAACTAAAAACATACATAATATGCAGCATAGGGACATAGGTGATACAGTGGAAAATAAAGCAGTGATAAGCACAAGATGTAGCATAATGGTTACCTCAGAGCCCAGGGGGAGAGCATCGAGGGAGGGGCCTGGCTAGGTGAGGAACACACAGCTATGATATTTCTATTGTTCTAGATTTGGGGTTGGATGAACCAAAATGGACGAATGCATGCATGCATGCATGCATGACTGAATGAGTGAGAGAGTGGTCAAGCAAGCCATGCGTGGAACAATGTTGGCATTGGGTCATAAGCAAGGATTATATTTAGTGCAAGTTGAGTACTTGGAGTACGAAATACTTTTTTTTTTTCATTTAGTAAAAAGCCTGATGTTAAGTGGATGTTACTGGATTCCCAAGTTTATATTCTGAAAAGACAATAGCTTTCTTCTAAGGAGGTACAGGGGGTCCCTCTCTATAGCCCACTGTGCCCAGATATACCCTCTTTATACCCTCTTTTGGGGAGACGCAAGTTCCAGTCTTTCTTACATCCTGTTATAGGTTTGCAGAAGGCATATGAAACTTGCATGCCCCTGGGGCAGAATTTACATTTACAAGTGGTACTAAACTACAACGAACAATGCTTCTGTGAACATTCCTCTTCGTTTCTTTTGGTGTACATATGTATACATTTCCTTTGGCTGTATATCTAGTAGTGAAGTTGCTGGGTTATGGAGTATATGTATATTCAGCTCGAACTGTCCATGCCCAGGTTCTGAAGTGGTCCTACCAGTCTGTGCCCTCCCCAGTGGGTGTGAGAGTTCTAGTTTCTCCATACCGTCACCAATACTTCGTGTTGTCAGTCTCTCAGATTTTCAGCCCTGAAAGTGTGAGGTTTTATTTTGAGTTTCTTTGAAGATTAATGAGGAGAGCATCTTTTACTATATTTATTGATCACATGGATATTTTTCTTCATGAAGTGTTGGGGTCTTTTGCCCATTTTAAACTGGGTAATTTGTGCTGTTTTTAGTGAATTTTGACATTCTTTATATATTCTGTGTATGAGTCATTTCAGAGAATGAAAATACATGTAACAGCTGTTCTGGCTGTTCTTGGATCTTTGTATTTCATTGAAAAACATTTTTTAATAATGATTTTAATTTTTTCCATTATAGCTGATTTACAGTGTTCGGTCAGTTTTTTTCTACTGTACAGCAAGGTGACCCAGTCACACATACATGAAATTTAATAATAAATGTTCATTTTACTTATGAATGAAAACAGCCCAAAGGTCCATGACCAGGAGACTGGATGAATAAACTATAATATCGTCACATGAAGGAATATTACGTAGCAGTCCAAATGAAAGAGCCTCTGTGAAGAAGAAGCAATGTGGGTGCATCTCAGCAAAGTAATATTAAGTGGAGGAAGAAAGGGCTTGGAAGATTATGTACAGCAGAATGCCTCCTTTTTTAGAGTGGTAAAAGCAAGTAAAATAAACATCTTCACCTTTAAGGAGCACAAACAGATGAGTTAGTGCCTTATTGAGAGGAACATCACCCCTGCAGTAAAGAAGAGTAGACCCTCGATTCAGGATGGAGGCCACCTTAGATGGGGACAGCAGGAGAATGGGATGGGGAATGGTTCAGAGCTGGGTGGAAATTTTTGTTGAGGTCCTAGCATTCCTGTTGAGTAGTAGATTTGCAGGTGCTTATTGCATTGTTAAACATATGTAAATGAATTAAAGACGAATAATGAAATGTTATATGAATCAGGGATTATGGTGAATCTGATTTAATGCAACTTGGCTTGATTATACTAAAAAAATAAAAAGGCTAAAAATTAAGGATTGAATGAGGACACCACTGTCAACCCCTCAGATGTGGGGTCTTCATTCTCCCTTGCTTGTTCCATCCCTGGACTGGGCAGAGGCATTGGTATCAAGATGACTATTATGTATTGATAAAACTTAATTTCTTTCAATTTGTTCTTAGAAAAATAAATAGAAGTTTGGTTTTTTCCTTTCTGCACGCCAGTGAGTCTTATGTATTCCCTGGGGTATATATTTTTTAATTTTTAATTTTATTTTTTTGTCTTTTTGCCTTTTCTAGGGCCGCTCCCGCAGCATATGGAGGTTCCCAGGCTAGGGGTCGAATCGGAGCTGTAGCCACCGGCCTATGCCACAGCCACAGCAATGCCAGATCTGAGCTGTGTCTGCAACCTACACCACAGCTCACGGCAACGCCAGATCCTTAACCCACTGAGCAAGGCCAGGGATTGAACCTGCAACCTCATGGTTCCTAGTAGGATTTGTTAACCACTGAGACACGACGAGAATTCCTCCCTGGGGTATATACATGCCTCTGCCTTAAGTAAATGGAATTAAAATTTTTTTCTGTTGAAGTATAGTTAATTTACAATGTTGTATTAGTTTCTTCTATATAGCACTGATTCAGTTATATATATATATTCTTTATTCTTTTCCATCATAGTTTATCACAGGATATTGAATATACTTCCCTGTGCTATGCAGAAGGACTGTGTTTATCCATCCTATATATACTAGTTTGCCTCTGCTAATCCCACACTCCCAATCCTTCCCTCCCCTGCCCTCTCTCTCCCTTGGCAACCACAAGTCTTTTCTCTATGTCTGTGAGTTCATTTCAGTTTTGTAGATAGGTTCATTTGTGTCATATTTTAGATTCCACTATAAGTGATATCATAGTATTTCTTTCTCTTTCTGACATACTTCACTTAGTATAATAATCTCTAGGCCCATCCATGTTGCTGTAAATGGCATTATTTCATTTTTTTATGGCTGAATAGTATTCCAATGTACACATGTACCACATCTTTATTCATTTGTCAGTGGACATTTAGGCTTTTTCTATGTCTTGGCTATTGTGAGTAGTGCTGCTCTGAATATTGGGTTGCATGTATCTCTTTGAATTATAGTTTTGTCTGGATATATGCCCAGGAGTGCGATTGCTAGATCATATGGCAACTCTATTTTTAATTTTTTGAGAACCTCTACACTGTTTTTCGTAGTGGCTGCACCAATTTACATTTCCACCAACAGTGTAGGAGGGTTACCTTTTCTCCACACCCTCTTCAGCATTTATTATTTGTAGACTTTTTGACGATGGATGGCCATTCTGACCAGCGTGAGGTGATACTTCATTGTAGTTTTGATTTGCATGTCTCTAATAATTAGTGATGTTGAGTACCTCTTCATGTTGTTGTTGTTGTTTTGTCATCCATATGTCTTCTTTGGGAGAATATCTTCTTCCCAGCAAATAGAATTTTGAATCGGCTTCCATTTAGATGGATTACCCAATTGGCTGTTGGTATACTCGCGGTCAGAGAGGACAAGAACCTTGGGGAAGGGAACGAGGCTAGGAATTGGAGAGGAATTTAAGAAGAGGGATTTAGAGGACTTAGTTTCCTTTGCAGCAGGACATCTAGGAGGTAGAGAACTCTGTATGCTCCGCTAGCGATTACCATTTCTCTTAGAGCCAGAATCTATTTGCTCCAAACTCTTGGGCCTGTCACCCTCCTATAGAATGTGGACACTTTTATGTGGATCCCCAGCAATTACAACCTTATATCTGGTTCCCACCCACTGATGGACTCATTGTTGGCACCCTCCCTGCTCACAGCCTTCAGAGGTTGAAGGGACATCAAGCAGCCTTGATGGGTCCTGATGCTAATAAACATCTAGAGGCTGGAGCGGCTTGGGGGTGGGGTTTGCATTTCAGGGAAGTAGATAGAGCTGCCTCTCAAACCCCCAAGTTGGTCTGATCTGCTTCCTCTGACACAGCCCATCAATCAGTTGCCTTAGATGCTTTTAATTGAGAGCTTCAGATGGTCAGGGAGTTCGCTTAGAGGAAACCTGATCCTGGAGGGTAATTTGACAACAGGCAAGTCCTCAATGCTTAGAATTTGGGGGAAGAAGAGCATATGTTAGGCCACATGCTTGAAGAATTTTGGGGCTAGAAGGACACATGCTCCCTTGGGGAAAACAAAGGCTTGCCTTGTTGGGACACTGAGTCAACTAACTACCTGCTCCCTGCTGGCTGGTCTGTCATTTAGTTGCATGTAACAGGGGTAGAACTAAATAAGTCTTAAGACATGGGCAAAAAATGCCTTTGCTAAGAAAGCAAATGCCATTATAGCTGGGCAGCCTGTCACCACCACTTGGGGGTTGTGTGACCCTGGGTAAGTTAGGATGGCCCCTATCTCTCATAGTCCTGACCTCTCGGATGGGGGTTATGTAAAGGAGCACCTGTGACAATGCAGTGCACCTAGGGGACCTCACAGAATGTCAGCCACCAAGTGTACAGCTCAGCTGCCAACATGTATACTGAAAGCCAACTGCTTCTTGCTCCTGAGCTTAGTACTCCCCAGACTTGGATCAGCCCAGATCACCTAGAGAATTCCTCTGGGAGGCAGGCCCATTTACAGAAAGTAGTTTTTCCAAGACTCAACTGATGGGAAGCCAGATTGCCATTTGGCAAAACAAAGGTGATGAGTTAACTTTCCTTGAATTGAATTTTGATGAATACTCCCAGGGCCCCAGGGCTCAAGCACATACTCAGAGAATCACCACTCAAAGAGAAAAAGTCCAGGGAGTCCCAAGGCTCTTTTCTAAGCGGAGGACTGAGACGGTGGATGTGGAAGGGACTTGATATTCAGAGACCTCCTACTATGTTCCAGAAACTTTATGTATGTTATCTCATTTTACCCTTCATGGTGAGCCCCAGGGCCTGGGGATCATTAGTTTTGTGTGTGGGAAAACTGAAGCTTGAGAGCTAAGTGACTTGCCCACAGTTTCTGACTCCAGAGCTTCAGACATTCCTTCATGCCATGCAGCCTCCTCGACTGTCCACCTCTCTGCCAGCTTAGAATGTGCCAGCCCCCGTTTAAGTGCATTTACCTGTATTAACTCCCTTAATCCTCCTACATAGGCAGTGAGGGTATTGTTATCATGTCCACTGCACACATGAGGACAGTGAGATCCAAAGGAGTTAAATTATATGGCTAGTGTGTGATGGAGCTTGGCGTCTGGTTCTTAATGCCCATACCTATCCACTTTACTACTGCTACCTAAAGACCATGTTTGGGAAAAATCAAGGAATTCAGATACAGAAAGCTGGTTTTCTCAGGCTTTCTAAGAGTTGAAGAGAATAGGAGATGCCAGGTGGTCTTTCCATTCTGGTCTTCAAACCCCTTCTACATCAGCCTCCATCTGAGCATCTCTGTTTTGCTGCTCAAGGGCAGGTGGTCCTGCTGAGGAGGTGGGGAAAGGAGGAGAGGTAAGCATGAACTTGATTTAACAAGCCAGGGAAAGGAGAGGTATTACACAGATTTAAGATTTAACAAAAGGAGAACCAAATTGACGTTTTATTGACTTGCAGTGGGAGTTGTTAAAGACAGATTACTGCATCAAGGGTAGAGTTTGATTGAGAGGCTGAGAGAAGACTCAGCCATCAAAGGCATCACACTTGAAGGCCAGTGATACCCAAGGGGCAAGATGAGGGCATAAATTTGAGCTCACACACAGTAACTTGCCAGCACACACACACCCACTACTACCTCCACCACGAATAAAACCCGAGCTTCTCCCTTAACTCCCAGAGGCCAGGTCCAGAGACCCTGGGTGAAATGGGGGTGAATGAAAGCACAGCACATTAGATTTGATTCTTACTAATACCCCACCCCATCCTAACCTGATCCGTCCCTAGGTCCACTGGGAGCTTCAGAGATAGAATTCCTTCTTTAAGGTTGAAATAGGGTCTTGGGAAACAAAACAAAACACCTCATTGCTTCCAGTGAGAAAACAGTCCCATTTCAAAGCCCCTCTCTCCAAGGACTCCCTGCATGCTGGCTGGCTCTGAGATGCAGAACCTCCCTGAGGAGCATGGAGATGGCCCACAAGGCCCACGTCCAAGCGCCCAGCACGCTGTGATTTGCCCTGGTGGAGGGGATGGGTAGGGGCCACTCAGAGAATCTCAAGAGGGCAGAACAGAGTGACATGTGGGGAGGAGGAGAATGACAGGGACAAGGCTGGATAATGAGAAGCAGCCTGGCTTAGACTGTACCTTAGGGAGGGCACCACCTGGTCCCTTCCTTCCCAAAAGTACTGGCATGTGGATCTGGACTCTGGAGTGGGTGATGATGGGACTTACCCCAGAAAATCTGATCTCTGTGGGCCCATCATTCCTTCATGGGTTGCGCCCCACTGCTTTTCCCTCCTAAAGCGGAAGGGGGCCTGGATCAGTGTTTGAATGACCTCTTTCTCCTCTGTTCCTACAACTAACATCAGATCTCTGGGAATTCTTTGTGTGGCCCTCTTCCATTCCTCACCCCTGCCTCTGAGGCAATGGCTGCCTCCAAAGGAAGATCCATGACATCCGTAAATAACTGTTCCCTGCCCGCTAGCCCAATGTCTCCTTCGGGAGAGCCAAGGCAGACAAGGGTTATTAAAGATGACTTCTCAGTTAGAGTCCTCCCAGACATCTGTAATATCTACCACAGGAAGGGGCACTCACAATCCCTCTCACCCTCTTTTCCTTCCCTCTCCCCTCAGCTGGGTTCTTAGCGCCCCCATCCATTCTTGATCTACCATTGTCCAGGTTCTGCCTGCACTGAGCACTAGGAGAATAGGAGCATCTGGTTTGAAGGTGACCTTCATTGAGCCCTAAGAGAGATAACAATCTCTCTGCAATCAACAAGCCTGGCTCCTCTGGATACTAAAATAGCAACTGCGGAGTAAATCTGCCCCCCACCCCCACCATCTTCCCCTCTCTTTTTCTTCAGGACAACACAAAGAAACTCTAGGGGTGAACTGGGAAATCATAGTATCTTTTAATAGCCTGAAAGCCTGAAAAGAAGGTTCCTGTGTATGTGTATTTGCAGGTCATCAGTACAGGAAAGCTAATTATCTCAGCACGGTCGCCACCACCTTGCATTCAGCAAACTCTGTCCTTTCAATTATGATCTTATCAGTTCCACCAACAACCCTGAGTTCATGGTGTGTGTGTGTGTGTTGGGGGGGTGTCCATAAATGGCATACCCCGTTTTAGCTAGGAGGCAACCAGGGTACAGGGAAGGAAGGTGCCTGCCCAAGGTTACCCAAGGATGGAGAGGATGGAGTGGCCAGAGCCAGAAGATGACTATATACTTCCTAAGGTTCCTGCACTAGATTTCTGCTGGGAATAAAATGTGTTCTCAGGACTTGATTGCCAGACCTTGGGAGCATTTGAGATTGGGATAATATAATGATCTTAGCAACCTCCTGCTGGCTCCCTACTGTTCCTCTACTCCTCGTGCTGGGCCCAGAGCTGTTGTGCAGGATGATTGGAGCACCCCAGTAGGTAGCTGTCAAGGCAGGAACAGATGGAGCAGGGAAGGAAAGATCCTCCACCCTGTAGCATTTGGGAAGGAGGGTGAAGACTGGATTTGTCAGGGTTGGACTTGGCAGGGAAATGAAATGTGTGTTTGCATATGGTGGCTCATGGTTGATGGGAAAGAAGAAGCTGGCAAATGGGATGATGCTTGGATGTCCTTCTGAGTAAACAAAAAAGGGAATGGGCCCAGTCAGGTAATTAATGGTCCTGCATTCATTCGTATGAGAGCATGGAAGCAGAATGGTCCCACTGGGGGTCCCCTGACCCAGAAGACCCTCTTCTGCCATATAGAGAATTGATGGGTGATGGTGTTCAGAACCAGGGGGTAAGTTCTTGCATAACTTATCCATGTGGACAAGGGGACAGAGAGAGACCATGGTCAGATTTACTTTGTAGATAGATCCTAAGATCATCAACTTAAAATTAGAAGGATACTTAAAGGTCATTGGTTTAACCCTTTCAACAGTCAGTGAAAAAAACTGAACTCGGTGACATGCCCAAATGGACACAGTTGCTAAGCCATGGAACGGAACTAGAACCTTGGTGTCCTCAATTTCTAGCTCAGAACTCCATTCAACACCCCCGCTGATGAGGGTCAGGTCATTTGACTAAGTTCACCTGTCTCTGTAATAAGAGATGAAGGGACCATTGTATTAAGCTGAGTTTTTGTTTTTCTGCTTCATGGAGGGTATGTGCCTGAGGTTGGTAAAGCTCTGGCAGTACCCTGGGAACTTGTGCTGAGTCCTTTCCAGTAGATCGAGAATATGGCCATTCAAAGAGAAAATATGCAGGAAATGAGAGATGATAGTGAGGTAAATGAGACAATGGGATAGATCAGTGCAGGAAATGTAGACATCTGTCCTTCAAAATTCCTCAAAGATAGGTACTATTTTCTGCCATCAACCATGATACAGTAACTGGGACTAGGTTTATGCTCTCACTTTAAACAGCCAAAAAACAAAACAGCATGTATGAGATAGTGGTTTCAGACATTGGACAGCAGGTAGCATGGGAGTGTGATGCCTGAGAGAAGGGAAATGAGAGGGGTGAATCCTATGACAGCCCCAGCTTACTCCTGGAGGCAGCTTGTAGGCCACAGTGTGAGGTGAGGTTGGGGGGAACAATACATAGCTTGGTGACCTTGTTGGCTTGAGAAGACAGATATCAGAGTTTGGGGAGGCCAAGCTACCTAGAATTTTCAGGGTGGGGTAACACAGAGGATGGAATAGAATTGCAAGAGAGAGAGCTCTGAAGCTTTGCAGAAGTCCCCTTGCAACTTTGGCTGAATACTGATCTGCATATACATGAGAGGAAACTAACCACAGCTGAGGGAACCCACTAAAAAGTAGTAGACCGAACAATTGCTAGAGCACACAGATGGGAAGGAATAGCTCATGTTCCTACCAGCTAGAGTGGAAAGATCTCCTAACAAATGAGGCATCGTGTAGAATCCTCAGAAGAGTATTTCTTTTCAGTAGTAGAGCCGAAACACCCTAGACCAATGGTTGTTGTGGACCTTCCCTAACAAAGCTTAAAGCAAGTCTTAAAAGCATCCAAATGATTCCAAATAACTTGACTATGCATGAGAGCAAAATCCAGCTTGCACACACACACACACACGTGCGCATACACATAAATATATTATAAGACATAAAAGAGCAAAGAAATAAGATGAGTAATTGAGAAAATCAATGAATAGAAATAGACCAAGACATAACAGAGATGATGAAATTAGTAGATGAGGATGTTAAAGCCATCATTATAGAAGTTATCCATATATTCCAGAAAATATAGGAAAATGTGAACATGAGGAGGAGAGAAATGGGAGATATAAAGACAGGGTAAGTGGAATTTTAGAGATGAAAAGCAATATTTGAAATTAAAAAATACACTGGATATATTACAGTGGAGGAGACACTATAGAAATAAAGACCAATAGTCTTGGAAAAATAGTATAAAAGGGAGTCAAAATTAAGCACAGAGGAAAAAGACAAAAAAAAAATAAGCAGAGCATCAATGACCTATGATACAATATTAAGTGGCCTCTTGCATGTTACTGGAGTCACAGAAGGAAAAGAGGAAAGGGTGAGACAGGAAAAATGTTTCAAGAGGTAATAGCCAGTTTCTAAAGTACAGTTAAAAAAAAATGAACCCATAGATCAAGCAATTTTAACAATCAAAGGAGAGAAAACATAAAGAAGATCACACTAAGACACATCATAATCAAATTGGTAAAAGCCAAAGATAATCAGGAAATTGCAAAACCAGCCAAAGGAAAAGAGGCATGTTTGTATAAAGGGACAAAGACAAAAATGATAGAGTACTTCTTATCATAAACTAAGCAAACTAGAGGTAATGGGGCAACACTTTAAAGTTTTAATAAAAAAATAAACTCTCAACCCAGAATTCTAACCTAACAAAAATGTCTTTTAACAATGAAGGTGAGGAGTTCCTGTCGTGGCGCAGTGGAAGCAAATCCCACTAGTATCCATGAGGACGCAGATTTGATCCCTGGCCTTGCTCAGTGGGTTAAGGATCTGGTGTTCCTGTGAGCTGTGGTGTAGGTCATAGATGTGGCTCAGATCTGGCATTGCTGTGGCTCTGGCGTAGGCCAGCAGCTACAGCTCCAATTTGACCCCTAGCCTGGGAATCTCCCTATGCCACAGGTGTGGCCCTAAAAAGACAAACAAACAAACAAACCCACCCCAAAACAAACAAAAAAATGAAGGTGAAATGAAGACTTTTTCAGACAAAATAAGTGAGAGAATATATTACAGCAGGCCTAAACTTAAAAAAAAAATTAGATTCTTTAAGCAGAATAAATATGAGAACAGATAAAAATTTAGGTCTATACAGAGGAATGAAGAGTTCTGCAAGTGGTAAATATATGAATACATGTAAATTGTTTCTCATTTTAAAATGTATTCCATAATAACTGTTTTAAGCAAAAACAATGATGTAATTTATGGTTTATGGCATCAGTGAAATAAATGAATGCCAAAAGCTTAAGAGATGGTTGGAAGAAATGAAAGTGTACTATTGTGAAGTTCTTTTCTATAGGTGGGAGGCATAATACTATTGGAAAGCAGACTGAGATACGTTAGAAAACTCCAAAGCAACTACTGAAAAACAACCAAAACGAAGAGCTGTAGGTAATATTGGAGATAAAGTAGTGTCACAAAAATACAACTATTAAAAAAAAAGACAAAAAAAGAACAAAAGTATTACATTTATAAAGGATAAACAAAGTCCTACCGTATAGCACAGGGAGCTATATCCAATCTCCTGAGATAGACCCTTATGGAAAAGAATATAAAAAAGAATGTGTACCTGTACAACTGAGTCATTTGGCTGTACAGCAGAAATTGGCAGAACATCATAAATCAACTATACTTTAATAAAAAATTAATGAGAGAGAACAGATGGCACAAATAGAAAACAAATAATAGGATGGTAGATTTAAACTCAATCATATAAATAATTACATATTTTAAATGTAAATAATCCAAACATTCCAAATAGAGGGATTATTAGGTTGGATAAAAAAGCAAACCCAACTATATGCACCTATAAGAAACCCACTTTAAATATAGAAACAAAGATAGGTTGAAAGTAAAAGGATGGAAAAAGATGTGCTTTGCTAACACTAATTGAATGCTTTATTAATATCAGACAAATCAGACTTCAGAGTAAGGAGAATTATCAACAAGAAAGAGAAAGATTACATCATGATAAAAGAGTCAATTCACCAAGAAATCATAAAAATCCTCAATGCATAGGTCCCTAAAATATGGCTTCAAACTATGTGAAGCAAAACTGATAGAAAGGAAAAATAGCCCTGCAGCTATAATTGGAACCTCCAATAGTCCTTTCTCAAAAATTTATGGAACAATTAGACAAATGTGTTATAAGGATCTAGAAGTCCTAAACACTATTAGGTCAGACTTGACCTAATTAATATTTATAAAACATGCCACCCTACAAGAGCAGATTGCATCTTTTTTCAAGTGCACATGGAAAAGTCACCAAAATAGACTATATTCTGGGACATAAAACAGGTCTTGATAAATTTAAGAGGATTAAAAATAATAACAAAATGTCCTTTTTGATCATAACACAATTAAACTAGAAATACGCAAAAATAATACTGTAAAATCCTCTAATATTTGGAAATCAGTAATGTACTTTTAAATAATTTCATGGGTCAAGTAAGAAATCACAAATGAAATTTGGAAACATTTTTGAATAAGATGAAAATGAAGATGTGTGGGATGCAAGCAAAGGAGTGATTACGGAGAAATTTATAGCATTAAATACTTATAATAGAAAAGCAGATAGATTTCATGTAAAAGGTCTCAGCTTCCATTTTAAGAAACTAGAGAAAGAAGAGCAAATGAAACCCGAAGTAAGCAGATGGAAGAAAATAATGATTAAGTGTAAAAGGCAATGGAACAGAAAACAGAAAAACAGTACAGAAAATCAATGAAACCAAAACCTATTTTTTCACAAAGATGAATAAAATTGAAAAACCTCTAGCCTGACTGATCAAGGAGAAAAAAGATACAAATTACTAATAACAAGAACAAGAAATGGGGCATTACTTACAATCATTGAAGGGATAATAAGGAGAAAGAAACAACTTCATTCCATAACAGATCTGATAGCTTATTTGAAATGGACCAACTCCTGGAAAGACATAAACTACCAAAGCTTAACCTAAAAAGAAAGCAATAACCTAAGTATTCTAGTATTTATTAAGGAAATTTATTTATAAACATCTGTCAAAAACAAAACAACTCTTTCAACAAAGTAAAGTCTAGCCCCGAATAGTCTTACTGATTAATTGTATCAAACCTTTAAAGGAAAAATATTAAGTCTACACAAACTCTTTCAAGAACATAGAGCAGAACATTTTGCAACACATTTTAAGAAGCCAGCATTACTTGGATACCAAAATCAAAGACATTATATGAAAAGAAAGCTATATTCCATGTAAACATAGACAATCTCAACAAAATCTTGACAAATTCAAATCCTCCAATATATAAAAACTAAGAACAAGTGAGGTTATCTTGGGGATACTAGATTCGAAAACTGTGTGGTCTAAGAAAGAAAAACTATAGGATTATCACAATTAATTCAGAACAAATATGAAATAATTATGGAAAATTTAACAAATGTGTGCAAGACCCTCCCTTTGAAAACTATGAAACACCGCCAAAAGAAACTGAAGGCTTAAATAAATGGAGATATATACCACGTTCATGGATCAGAAGCCTTAAGACTTAGTATACTAAGAGGACAAATACCTTGATAGAAAATGGGCCAAAGATTTAAACTGATGCTTCACTAAAGATAAATGAATAGCAAGTGAGCTCATGGAAAGATGATCAACTTTGGGAGTTCCTCTTGTGGCTCAGGGATAACAAATCCAACTAGTATCCAGGAGAACTTGGGTTTGATCCCTGGTCTCACTCAGTGGGTTGGGGATCTGGCGTTGCTGTGGATTGTGGTGTAGGTCGTAGGTCACAGGCATGACTCAGATCCCAAGTTGCTATGGCTGTGGCCAGCAGCTGCAGCTCTGATTTGACCCCTAGCTTGGCAACTTCCATATGCTGCAGGTGCAGCCCTAAAAAAAAAAAAAAAAGATGATCAACTTTATTAGTTATTAGGGAAATTAAAATTAATACTATAGTGAGCTACCTGTTACTAAAAATTTAAGGAACTGACAACTTGAAGTTTTGGTGAAGATGTAGAGCAATATGAAGTCTTATAGCTTGCTGCTGAGAATCCAAAATGGTATAGCCATTTTATAAAGAAGTTTAGCAGTTTCTTCCTTCCAGAAATCCCAGTCCTAGGTACCTACTCAAGACAACATATATCCACACAAAGACTTATACTTAAATGTTCATTCTTTATTCTTAATGTCTACATAGATGCCAGGTATCTATTGGCATGGGCATGCATAAACAAACTGTGGCAAATGCATGCAATGGAATACTATTCAGCAACGAAAAGGAATTAACTACTAGTATAAGCAACAACAAGAAGACTCCCAAAAACATTATGCTAAGTGAAAAGAGCTAGGCACAAAAGACTACATATTGTATCATCTCATTTATATCACTTTCCATAAAAGGTAGAACTATGGAGATAGAAAGCACATCGATGGTTGGTAGAGATGTGGAAAAGGAGATTGATGGCTGAGAGGCACTGGGGAACTTTTGGCAGTGGTAGAAATATTCTCTATTGTGATTGTGGTGGTGGTTACACATCTGTGTATATTTGTCAAAACTCACTAAATTATATATAAAAATGGGTGAATTTTCTTGTATATAAAATACACTTCATTAAATCTGATTAAAAGATTAGGTGCCTACTCTGCCTGGTTTAGATTCTGAGAGTTGAGGGGAGTAGAGATGGCCTTCCACAGATGGTCTAAGTAGCTCTCAATTTCCTGTGCTGTGGAAATTGGGAGTCCTTGGGGGTGATGTGGCATGGAACCTGTGGAGTCTGGGAGGGGTGTATATCTGAATGAGAAGGATGGTCAAAAACTCATCCTCAGAGCAACTTCATCCTGGGAGGACAGCTAGTGCGTTTGTAAGACCAGGAGCAATCGCGTACCATTCTTAAAACTGAGCATCAAAGGGATGGAGGGATGGGAAGTGGGATGCAGGAGGCAATTCTGTCAGCTGCATTTGAACTTTGGGGATGCCAGTCATCAAGTCTTTCCTGCTGAAATGTTCACAGATAGCCAGGGTGGGAGGTCCCTATCGTAGACTCTTGGTATTGTTTGCAGGCATCTGAAAAGCTAGTGGCAGAAGGATTTTTAAGGCCGAATTTCAAATGCAGGGCCCCCATTATTGGAGACAGTCTCTTATAACGTGCCAATACTTCAGCTAGTGTTATGGGTTGAATCATGTGCCCCCAAGTTTCCTATGTTGTACCTCAGAATGTGACTTTATTTGGAAGAAAGTCAGTTGCAGATGGAATTTGTACAGATGAAGTCAGGCTGGAGCACAGTGGGCCCCTCATCCAGTATGGCTGGTGTCCTTTTGTCCTTATAAAAAGGGGAAATTTGGGAGTTCCTTAGTGGCCTAATGGTGAAGGCTCCTTCATTGTCACTGCCGTGACTCGGGTCACAGCTGTGATGGAGGTTCGATCCTTGGCTTGGGAATTTCTGCGTGCATTGGGTGCTGCCCAACCCCCCCCCCCAAAAAAAAAAGAAGGGGGAAATTTGGACCCAGACACACATACAGGGAATATTTTGCTGTATGAAGGCTGAAGTTATATTGCTATAAGCCAGTGAACTACAGGAGCCAGGAGAGAGGCGGGAACAGATCCTTCTTTCCTGGTGCCTTCAGAGGGAGCACGGCTCTGCCAACACCTTGATTTCAGACTTCTTCAGAACCGTGAGACCATATATTTGTGGTTCTAAGTCACGCAGCTTGTTCCAGCAGCTCTGGGAGACCAGCAGGGCTTGGCGCTGGCCCAGCTCCCTTTCCACCTCTCCCCCGTAGGAACTCTTTGCCTGAAACACCGTGGATGTTGTCCATGGAACAACATTTTGCACGGTGGCTTACTGGTTAGGCTTCTCAGATTGCAAGGAAGAGACACACCGGGAATCACGAGGAGTTCTTGGAACCTGAGGAGACCAGGAAAACCACTTGTTCAGCAGCCCAGTCACTCAGATCCTCACTGGTCCCACAGTAAGATGTGCAGAGGTTCCACCTAGGACCCAGAGTGTGGTCCCCTCAGGGAGCAAGCAGCCTGGGCTTAAGTGGCTTTTCTCCATGGTAGTTTCCAGAAGTAGCATGTGATATGTCAATGACTTTCACTTGCGGGGAGGGGGGGACACTCATCTAAGGGGCTTGGTACATTAATTAATATTCATAAAGCACTCAGAGCTGGGCTGGCACATAGACAGTGCTGTATAAATATTCCCTCCTTGAGGCTTTCCTTGAGTTCCAGCTGTTATTTTATTCTGTTTTTTGGTAGTTTTGCTTTTTAGGGCTGCACCCATGGCATGTGGAAGTTCCCAGGCTAGGGGTCAAGTTGGAGCTGCAACTGCCAGCCTACAGCACAGCCACAGCAATATAGGATCCGAGTCACGTCTGCAACCTACACCACAGCTCACGGCAACATCGGATCCTCAACCCACTGAGTGAGGCCAGGGATCAAACCGGCTTCGTTCCTAGTCGGGTTCGTTAACCACTGAGCCACGAAGGGAACTCCCGAGTCCCAGCTTTTAGATGATTGCTTTTGGTTCACACCCTGAGCCCTGGTCCAGTTCTCAAGTTTGATATCCCCTCTAACAAGCAGCCTTTACGAATGCTGGCAAAAGAGAACATGGGAAAACCCACTTGGATTCCTTTCCTTTCCTCTTTCTTTCTTTCTTTCCTTTCTTTCCTTTCTTTCTTTCTTTTCTTTCTTTTCTTCTCTTTTTAGGGCCACACCCTCAGCATATGGAGGTTCCCAGGCTAGGGTCGAATTGGAGCTGCAGCCACTGGCCTATACCATAGCAACACCAGATCCAAGCTGCGTCTGTAACCTATGCCACAGCTCATGGCAACGATGGACCCTTAGCCCACCGAGTGAGGCCAAGGATTGAACCTGTGTCCTCATGGAAATCTAGTTCTGCTAAGCCACGATGAGAACTCCTTGGATTCCTTTTATTAATCAGAAACTACCTGTGCCTGGCAGTGAAGGCTTGATGGATTCCTTAGTCCACACACTAAAAATGAGTGAATGAATAAAGAAAAGGATGGATGGTTGGATGGATGGATGCGTTTTCCCTCAGGTAAGAAGGTAAAGGGTGAACTGCATGAAGGGTGTGTGCCTGTCTGGAGAGAGGAAATTCTGGAGGATATAAGTTTATGCTTGTGTGTCCTTTGGCCCTCTTTAAATAAGGACTACATGATAGATTGAGATTTTGTAAGTTTAATATTTGCTCCCAACGCCGTGTGCTTTACATCTGGATAAAAGGAGCTATAAATCTCCCCAGGCAGAATGTGGCTGGGTGCTGCCTTTCCACCCTTCTCACCGAGATCTCACTTGGAAATACAGCCGAACAGTCAATGATGAATCATAGCGTCTGTGGAACAGCCCAGATAAGGAACAATTTGCATTTTCATGTGATAATTCGCTACTCTTGGCGTTTTCAATTTACCTTTAGAGCCACATTAATTCTGTTGCCATAAACTACCACTCTGCGCCCAAGTCACTGGAAGAGGGAGATCCAAGTAGCAGATCTGTTGGGCTTCACAGGAGCGGGGAATGCTCCCTTCTTGTGACACGGGGCAAATGAGACCATGCTGGTCCATGTGGGGAGCTCCCCCTGGAAAGGTGATGCCTTTAAACTTAACTTGGGCTCTTATCCTCCATGTCTGGACATACCTTGGTTAAAAATAAGCTAAATGTGGAGTTCCCATTGTGGCTCAGTGGTAAGGAACCTGACTAGTATCCGTGAGGATGTGGGTTCAATCCCTGGCCTCACTCAGTGGGTTAAGGATCCGGCATTGCCATGAGCTGTGGTGGAGCTCGAAGACCCGGCTTGGATCTAGTGTTGCTGTGGTGTAGGCTGGCAGCTGCAGCTCTGATTCAGTCCCTAGCCTGGGAACTTCCATATGCCTCAGGTACAGCTTTAAAAAGACAAAAAAAAAAAAAAAAAAAGCTAAACATAAACTACACCCCCTATTCCCACCTCAGTGCAAAGGAGATGGCCTGCAGGTAGCTGTTTCTCCCCCTCTGTTTCAGGAATTTTATGCTTTGGTGGCAGCAAACCCCACCTGGCTTCTACAAACAGGGTCTTTCCAGGAGAAAGACAGTGTCGGAGGAGCTCTCCTGAGGGCTGGAGGAACCCTGTGCCCTGCAGAGGAAGCCATTGTCTGATGCCTGCCCACCCTCCTAGTGGTTACAGATCCTTCAGGAGGCACCCTGTGGCCATGGGGGACCCGTCTGCTGGGGCAGAAGGGGATCATGTTGCAGGATGACAGAATCAACCCTGTGCTCTCAAAGTGGGGCTCCTCCACTATCAAACACCCAGACAAAGACATTTCACAGTCTGCTGCTCCCCACTTCCTCAGTTTGCGTGGTCTTCACAATCCAAGAAGGAGTTTTTTGTTTTTTAATCTTTAGGGCTGCACCTGCAGCACATGGAAGTTTTCAGGCTAGGGATCGAATCGGAGCTGCAGCTGCCAGCGTACACCAAGCCACAGCAACACCAGATCTGAGCCACATCTGTGACCTACACCACAGCTCACGGCAACGCCAGATCCTTAACCCACTGAGCGAGGCCAGGGGTCAAACCAGGAAGTTCTTAATACTCATCAGAAACCCTTTCTGACTGCAGTGCAAATCCATTTCCTTGCCTGGAAGCAGAGACAAGTCATCCCTGCCCCCCTGAGTCTGCACTGTCCTGCCGCTCTCAGACAAATTCTCAGAATGCTATCAAATAAGTTAATGAAGAGGCTGTGAAAATGAGGATGATTTCTGTTTTTCTGTCCTAATTTACATTTGTCCATTTCCTGAGGTTCCATTCTATGAAACTTTAACTTGCTCCCCTCTCATCCCAAAGCCTTTCCAAAGCCTAACCTTGGAGATTATCTTCACGCAGTTGGAATCTCTTGGGCTCTCATGGATTATACTTATGAGCAGTCAAGATATATTTTGTTCCCGAAGTGATTTCTAGATTGGCAGATTTGTCTAAAGGAGGAGAGAATTTGAATGATGGGAAAGCTGTGGTGATCATTTTCTTAAGTTTGCTTTATTTTCGTGGTACTTTTTTCCAGCCTGGTAGTCAGCAGTTGTGTTTTCAGCTATTTTCTTCTGTTAACTTTCCCAGTTTCTTTACTTGTGAACTGAGGGGACTGGGGTTGGGGATGAGATGTCCAACCTTACTCTCCTACTTGTGTTTTTAAAATGTAGAAGAAAGCATGGAAATGGGGCATGCTTTTGGTTCCTTGGAAAGGAGCCCCAGAAAAGAAACACGTTAGATTAAATCATATAAAATCACCATTTTTAAAGGTCAAAAATGGTTGAATATTGCTGATTTCATATGGTTCAGTCTAGTATAATCAAACCTCATTAATTCAGATGAATTTGAGGAAGGTTGGTCTGCATTTGCCGGAATGCTGCAAAATAGTCTGAATCATTAGATCATTTTAAAGAGATGCAACTTCCCTGTACCCCAGTGTTGGCAGAAACAGCTAAAAAAAAAAAAAAAAAAAGTACTGTCTCTTCAAGTCCACGGAGGGATGTCTGGTTAATAAAGACAATTTATAATGAGCCTACAAATATGTTGGGTAAAGAGTGCTCTTATCTATGGTGTACTTGAGAGTGCTTGAGAAGTTTATTATTTTAAGTAGCTTTAAATAATTTCCTTCTGATTTACATATATGATTAGTTTCCTTAACAAATCCTTCCTTTGGAGAGAGGAACTGTGTGGCTGAAGTTGATTGTTTGAATTCTTTCTTATTCCAAAATAGTGGATTCCAAATTAATGATGCCTAACTGCTCTATTCCTAACCTTGAGGTTGGCCATGAGGTTAATGAAAGTCAATGGAGACTAGCCCTCAAGGACTGGGGAGGGAGAAATATATTTCACAAAACATATGTGCCTTGAAAAATGAGGCTAGTTTTCTTGAATGTTTTGTATGATGACTCTGAAGGCAGTTGCAGAGGCAAAGTTCTAGCAGTATACAGAGCAGCAAACTTGGAAGAAGTTAGCAACGTCCTACAGAACTGCTTTGAA
Source organism: Phacochoerus africanus (assembly GCF_016906955.1). Classification (NCBI taxonomy): domain Eukaryota; kingdom Metazoa; phylum Chordata; class Mammalia; order Artiodactyla; family Suidae; genus Phacochoerus; species Phacochoerus africanus. Next base: position 17,122,987 of record NC_062559.1, on the reverse strand, counting down.
GAGCAACATAATGCAAATGGACAAATTCCAACCTTTTATGGTTTTCAAAAGAATGCTCTCATCTGCTCTTTCTCTTAGGACAATGTTTATTCCTTTAAAAATATTCTTAAACGTTCTTGCTAAACAATAGCAATATCTAGTGACATTTAAGCTTATTTTCAAGTGATTTAAAAATTTTTTTATTTTATTTTGTCTTTTTTTAGGGCATCCATGGCATATGGAGGTTCCCAGTCTAGGGGTCGAATTGGAGCTGCAGCCTCTTGCCTACACCACAGCCACAGCAATGCCAGATCAGAGCTGCGTCTGTGACCTACAGCACAGCTCACTGCAACTCCGGATCCTTAACCCACTGAGGGAGGCCAGAGATCGAACCTGTGTCCTCATGGATATTAGTCAGATTTGTTTCTGTTGAGCCGCAATGGGAACGCCCTGATTTTTTTTTTTTTAAATCAATATTCTGCTTCCCTGAAACTCTTAAGGGGCGCATGGGTAGGTGCGAAGGTGTGAGAAATGGTGCCAAGGGTTGGTGACCAGCAAGACAAAGACTGAGAGCAGTTTGATGAAACTGAGATGAAGAATGACTTTTTAGGAGTGTGCCAGTGGTGTATGGCGAAGTTTGTCCTGACAGAATTCCTTCTCTGGCTTGTGTGTCCTTCTGATTAAAGGGGATTTAGAGGAAAACACTTCTTTCTTAGGGTGAGTTGGTGCAAATCCCATCTTACATTTTTCCTCTTTGGCTTTGAAATGTCAAATAGGGCTCAGAGGAGGAGTACATCTGACTAGGCTACTGGAAGGAGCTGACTCTGTTTTCAGGTAGCTTGTCTCCACTGAAAGGGGATGTGAAAGGAAGACAGGGTCAGGTAGAATGTGGGTGGTTACTTAACAGACCAGGGGGGAGTGGTTCTGTATCCTCATTGTGGTTGCACAATTCTGTGCATTTGTCAAAAATGCATAAAACTGGGAGTTCCCGTCGTGGCGCAGTGGTTAACGAATCCGACTAGGAACCATGAGGTTGCGGGTTCGGTCCCTGCCCTTGCTCAGTGGGTTAAGGATCCGGCGTTGCCTTGAGCTGTGGTGTAGGTTGCAGACGCGGCTCGGATCCTGCACTGCTGTGGCTCTGGCATAGGCTGGTGGCTACAGCTTCGATTGGACCCCTAGCCTGGGAACCTCCATATGCCTCGGGAGCGGCCCAAGAAATAGCAAAAAGACAAAAAAAAAAAAAGCATAAAACCTGTACACCAAAAAGAGTGGGTGAACTGTAGGTGCATTAGAAGGGACTAAATAAACGTCAAATGAGACCAGTCCTTCTGTAACCGAGTGGACGCCCGGGTGGTGAGGTCTGCTGGACTCCCCTCGCAGCACTGCCACTGAGCAGCACAGCATACCTGCCTCTGGGACCGTGTCTGCCCCCGGGGGAGGGAGGGCCACGGTCTGCGTGCTCGTCTTGCTCACTGTGAGTCCGTGGTGGTGAGGCTGCAGCCCAGCGCCGCGCCCCAGCCGAACAAGGGCCCCGCAGCTGCTGCCTGAATGGGACTTGATCCCACATGCTGCGATTTCAAGTCCAGATACTCTGTTCTTGTCCTTGGTGGAGAGTCCTTCAGTCCGGCAGCACTCACTGGATATCTGCTTTGTGCCGGGGACACATAGTGGTGCTAGGACTCAGGGACCTAAAAATAAGATGCAGCTCCTGGTCGAGCTGCTCTGGTTGGGAAGCTAGTTGTGTAAACAAATGATTTGAGACAATGTAATTATCGCTAAAAGAGGTGACTACACACTGCTCCCGGGCGTGGAGGAGGGTGACCAGCTCAGCCTCAAGTCCTCACTCTCCATGAGAGTTCATGGCGCTGTTGCATCTGAAAAGAAGGAGGCTTTGCCCAAGGGGGTACCCACACTGGGTCACAACACGGAGTACTAGCCACTATACGATGTCGATTGGGTCAGTCTTTACACACACACACACATGACACAGATGACACATGTATCATGTCTTACACTGTTACATCACACACACAGGCACACATCACCCATAGATACACACATCACATACATATAAACATATCTCACAGCCACACATTACTCATCATATATAGACATACACATTACACATGCCATACACAGATACATCATACACACAGACACACACATCAGGCACAGACACACATGTCACACAGATACCCACATGGATATCCAGACACATACATCACACACAAATGCACACACATCACACAGATGCACACGTGGACATACACATCACAGATATTACACAGACATTACACACACACACACCCCCCTGAAGACCTCCCTGTCTCCTGTAGGATGGTTAATGTCAGCCCTGCCCCCTCCTCCACCCCCTGGACCACAAGGGAAACAGCCCCAGCGCTGCTTGAGTCGGTAATGCACCCGGTGGGTTGGTAGTGGTTGTGGGTGAATTCCCGCATCTCACATGATCCTTCCCAGTGCCTTTTCCTCACAGGCTGCAGCAATCTAGGCTGCCCGACGGTCACCATGGCAACGAGTCTCTCCTCTTCCCATCTTCTGCTGTGCAGGGTGCTTCCTTCCCGGGCCCCTGACCGGTGCCCAGCCAAGCCTCAGGCTTTGTGTCTGCCTCTCTGGCTTGTTTCAAGACCTGACTTTTTTGGCCAGGTATCAACAGTGGACTAGGAGCACGTAGAGTTCTACGTGCCCGATCCCTCAGCTTGCCGTTAAATTTAAAGAGCTGCTGACAGTAGCTGCTCTGGCAGAAGGTGACTGAGGAGTCCTGAATATTCAGGCTGGCAGGTGCCAAGGACAAAGTGGCCACACTGAAGAGATGAGCTGGGAGCTAGTTCTGGACAAGTTAGAGCATATTGATTGCAAGGTAACCAGGATGAAAAGTGACTGACGTGAGGGATGAAGGAAGGAACCAGGGAGGCAGGGAAGCACAGATGAGGGGCGGGAGGTCTCATGGGAACAGCTTTACTGACTGAGTATTGCACAGGGAAGAGAGCAGAGCTGGTCTAAGGGGTGTCACTTTGGTATCACTTTGGACCAAAAGGTTGGCAGAGAAAAAGCCACAGAAATTGCTTCCCCTTCCTTACGCTTCCAAAAGGTCTCCTAAGCCCTTCAGAGGTGAAAAGTGCTGCCTTTGAAGAAGTGAGCTCCCCATCAATGCAGATAATCAAGCTGAGGCTAGATGGCCATTGGGTGGGCATTCAAGTACGGGGTGCACTTTTACCGTCTCACCCAAACCTCGCCATGGTCCTGCAAGTAGCTGTGACCCCCACGGTGCCCACTTTCTTACCTGTGAAATGAGGGGTGGGACCAGACCGTGACTCAGGCCTCTGTATGCTTCCTAGCGCTGTGTTCAGACCCCACTTTCTCAATCTGTTCCTAACCACACAGTGCCTAACTTTCTAGATTTAAAGCACTTCCTGTTTTTCTGCGCACGTTCCTGTGTGTGGTCTCATTGTCTCTTCCCCTTTGCTCTGGGAAGTACATAGAACATTTATGATCACAGAGGCAGGGAAGTTCAGGGGAGGCTGCAGAGGTTACCAGGAAGTTCGCAGCAGAGCCAATGCAGAGGCCAGGTTTGGGTCCACCAGCCCCTCCCACCGTCCACTCTTGCCTGTGGCACATTCACTGGGCAGATTAGGCTATGGGGAAGGGTGTTCAGTTAATGGCCTTGTGAGCAAGCAGCCTGGCAGAAATAGCACAAAAGCAAATTAAACCTAATTTCCAGAAAAAAAAAAAAATCCGGCAATTGTTCCCAACTTTGAGCTTTGCTGCTAAACTCCAAGACACAAAGTTGCTAACAACATGTGTGTGAATACATGAGTTATGTAAAAGTTGAATAATAAAATTATGTAGTCATTCTGAACTAGTCTCCCCTAAAACTCGTAGTGGGAGTGCTGAGAAGGGAGGGGCTGGCCACTGGGTCTGCTTGGTATTGCATCCAAGCTGAAAATTCAACAGGCGTAATGTTCCTTAGGAAATTGAAACATCAAATGTCAAATAAGATCTAGCTGCTCTAATTCTTTATTCAGGCCCCTGGGGAATAATGTATCCGATGTGACAACACAATAAGCTTTAACATCGTCCCCATGTGCTATTGAAAAGCCCTTTCCTCTGCCTTCTTCAAAATCACCGTTTCCTTTTAATAAATCCAACCAGAGCAGTGAACGCAAATGTGAAACCACACGACGTATGCATGTCTGCTGGACTCGCCAGTGGATGATGGCTTTTCCCCTGGGAAGCTCTTCACACTGACCTGACCTTTGTCCCCAGGAGAACCGTGATAATGACAAAAATGGGCAGCACACTATGGTTTTTTCCAGGGGCTCTGAGGACCTTTCATCTCCTTCACCAGCTCTTGGGGACGTGGGAGGAAGAGCACAATTCCCCTCTTCCACTTAGACGTTGTAACCTTAGGAGTTCCTGCCATGGTGCAGTGGGTTAAGAATCCTACTGCGGCAGCTTGGGTTGCTATGAGGGTGTGAGTTTGATAGCTGGCCCAGTGCAATGAGTTAAAGGGTTAAAGGAGCCAGCATTGCTGCAGCTGCAGCATAAGCTTGGGCCCAGGAACTTCCATATGCTTCTGGTGCAGCAAAAAAAAAAAAAAAAAAAAAAAAAAAAAAGGTGAAACCTGAAGCCAGAGGCTTGTTCGCCTGTGTGATGTAGGGATAGTAGCTCAAGGGTTGAAGGAAAAGGAACCAGTGATGGAAGGATGAGGCTCATCAGGCAGGTCACCCATCTTGCCTTTTGGAGAGGCCCAGGTCTATGGTCCCAGCTGAGCTTGGGGTGGGGGGCAGTCTCCATGCTGCTAGTGGGGAGGCCACACATCTAGGAGGTCTCGGAGTCCTAGACACAATGCATTGAGGTGTCTGTAGGTCCTGGTCCTTCCTCAGGATTTATGTTGGGTCTGCTCACCTTCGATGCTGGAAAAGTGGAGCCAGGTGGAAGAAGGTGAGCTGCCAGGGAGGTGCTCTGGCTTGGTGGGTCTGCTCTGTTGGCCTAAGCCAAGCGAGGGAATGTCTGGCTTTGCTCTGCTCCTGAGCCTCTGGCTCCTTTTCCTATGCAGAGCTGTGCATGATAATCTCGTCTTTCCTGGAACCATCATGACCTCGACAAGGTCACCGCTGCAGCTCCCCTTCCAGAGGGCTCTCAGTGTCTGCTTGTCCACTTCCAGGGTCTCAGCCCACTGAAGGGGCCTGGGCCATGCTGGATAGATCCAGTGTGAGAAAGTTTTCTCCTTATGTGCAGCTAGACTCCGCCTCCTCCCATCCTCCACCATTGGTTCTAGTTCTTAAGCTGGAGCTACCTGAGATAAATCCAGTCTCCCCTCCTCCAATATTTAAAGACAGGTGTTCCATCTCACCTGGGTTGGCTCTTCTCACAATGTGGTTGATGGGCCCTCACCACTTGGTCACCTCGTCCTGGGTATGAATCAGTTCATTAGTCTATGCTGTGTTTACACTGTGTGAACTCAGGTCTACACTGAAGGAGGCTTCTCATACCCCTGAGAGGATCCAATCTGCTTTTTAGGATATGCTCTGGCACAGGCATTCCTGCCTAGCCAGCCGTTCTCACAAGGAGGAGGAGGAGGAGGAGGCAGAGCCTTTAGGGTAGATCCCTAGAGGCTAGTGCCCATAAGGACCAGACCCAGGCCTGGAAACCAGGACACTGCTCTTCTGCCCAAGGACCCAGTACTTGTATCAGCAACAGAGACTCCCATTTTCCCAAGTGGAGTGGCGTGGATCCTTCTCCAAATCAATGCAGGGCTCTAGGAGGTGCAACCCTTCTCCCTCCCATCACTCTTCCACTCAGGATATTTACAATGGCAGGCACGGCTATGATGACCTCAACCTGGTGGCATGAGGCTGACTCACTCAGTGTCTTTAAGCCGACTGAGCTCACTGAGAGCATGGCCAGGCAATGCTGGCTGAAGGAGACTCAAGTCTTCTCTTGTCATCATTGCTAGAGTGTCTTGAATGGTTTGTTGGAAGCAATCTCAATGATATCAAAAGCTGCAAGTAGGAGTTCCTGTCGTGGCGCAGCAGAAACGAATCTGACTAGGAACCATGAGGTTGTGGGTTTGATCCCTGGCCTCGCTCAGTGGGTTACAGATCCGGCGTTGCTGTGAGCTGTGGTGTAGGTTGCAGATGCGGCTTGGATCTGGCGTTGCTGTGGCTGTGGTGTAGGCGAGCAGTAACAGCTCCGATTTGACCCCTAGCCTGGGTACCTCCATATGCCAAGGGTGTGGCCCTAAAAACACAAAAGACAAGGAAAAAATAAACAAAGCTGCAAGTACAGTGAAAAAAACTTTCTTCTTCCCAGACTGCTGCAGAGTGTGTTGCTGACATGACACCCATCACCCACAAATACTTTAGTTTATGTATCCTGCCCACCAGGACACACTCTTATGTGAGCATAAACAATCATCGAAGGCAGGAAGTGAGCTGATTCATTCTGACATTTAATTCTCAGACCCAGTCAAGTTGACCAGCTGCCCCAGTGATGATCTTTAGGGTAAAAGGATCCAGTCTGGGGTCACACAGTGCATCTCATTGTTGTGTCTCCCTCACCTCCTTTAATCTGGAACAGATTTCCAGGCTTCTCTTAACTTTTAAGACTTTGACCCTTTTGAAAACACTGTGCCAACTGTGTTGATTAATGTCCTTCACACTGGGTTTGTCTGATGTTTCCTTATGATTAGATTCAGACTGTGCATCTTTGGCCGGAGTTCCACAGAAGTGATACTTTATTCTCACTGCACCTTATCAGGTATCACACGATTCTGATTTGTCCCAGACCTGGTGACGTGCACTTTGATTTCTTTTGTTGGAGGTGGTGTCACCAGCCTTCTCCACAGCACATTTACTCTTCTCCCCCTCATAAGTGATTTTTGTGTGTGTGGAGATGCTTTGAGACTAGGTAGATACTCCATTCCTTATCACACATCAATTTATGTCAGGATGAACTTCTGTTTCATATTTTATTCCCTGGAGTGTATCATGTTATCATGACTTATTTTGATGCTGAACTTGTCTCAGAATTGCCCAGTGGAATCCCTTCAAGCTGGCTTTGGTGTCCTTTTCACATGTCCCCACCATTCTTTGAATGCTTCTTTACCCCTGATAAAGTAAGATATTCCAGGTTCATCTTGTACTTTCCCTGGCCTGGTCTACAATCAGCCCATTTTCCAGGGAGCCCTGGTTGCTTTCAGTGGAGAGTGATACTTAGAAACCAAGATCTGGGGGCTGGGTGTGCTCAATGGTACTGGGGTGACTCCCAGGCCCTCTTGGTGGACAGAATGGAGAAATGTGTGCCTGGATGACATATACAGTTGCATCTGTACTTAGATATTTATCTAACTTAATTGTCAAAACCATCCATTCAGGATATTCCAAATTCCAATCTAACATCTCAGGAGTCACTTTCATTTTCTTCTTTTTCATGTTGGTAGCATCCTTCTCTAACAGTGGGAAATCTGCCTCTTGCTTATCTTATTTGATCCATCTCCCCTTATGTAATCAATCTTCCATTGTCACCACCACCCCTTCCTGGCACAGATCTCCCCATCATTCCTCCTGGCCTCCCAGCCTGTGCCAGGATGTCTCTCCCACCCCAGTCTGGGTGCAGAAGTCCCTCCCAACCCTCTTAGGTACTTGCACCCCTTGCCTGGCTGTCCCCTGCAGGACTCCCTTCTTACCCCCTGGAGCTCCAACACCCCACACCAGCCTCCCCTGGTGGCCCCCATCCCGTGAGGAACCTCAGTGCTCAAGCTCCAGACCCTTAGCAGAGGTGTCCCTGGTTGGGTCCTCCTCATCACTCTTGGGCTCCAGTCCTCCTCTCTGGTTCACTGTGTCTCCCCTCTGCCCTGGCCCAGGTGCCCACTTTTTGAGGCCACCCCCCCCACCCCAGTGTTTGTGGATGGAACATTTCAGAAAGAGAAAGGATAAGAGGGCAGAAGAAGAGAGGCTGCATCTCAGGTGCTTAACTGCGCTCACCAGGGGGTCTGTTCAAATGAAAAGGTCCAGGACAGCTGCCTGGCAAATGCTGCATTTGCAGAGAGGTCTGTTAGCAGAGCAACTTGCACTTTGGCGCATTAAGGTGAGGTGCAGTGGGGACCCAGGCCGCCTTTGGGTAATATGTAGATTATCCCATTCTGCGGCACATTAACGAAGTGCTAATTGTGCTTTCTGAATGCGATTTGGTGCCAGTTGCAGGAATAACTCTGGCACCTGCTTGGACTTTAGACTTGCAGATTAACTCAAATGGAAAGAGTAGCAAAACAGGGAATAATTTGTTCTCTAATAAGCCACTTGGAAGCCAACTCATTTCTACAGTTGGTGTCAGAAAAGTGCAGCTCAGTGATTGGAACAGGAAGCTGTGTATCTGGTGTGCGGGGTTTGACGTGGTTTGTGCCAGGACTTGCTGAACAACCCACCTCACTTTGCATCCATTGGCCTCAATTTACCTTCCTGCTATTAGGGATGTGAGTAATTTTATTTTGTTTTATTTATTTATTTATTTATTTATTTGTCTTTTTGCTATTTCTTGGGCCGCTCCCGCGGCATATGGAGGTTCCCAGGCTAGGGGTTGAATCGGAGCTGTAGCCACCGGCCTACTCCAGAGCCACAGCAACGCGGGATCCGAGCCTCGTCTGCAACCTACACCACAGCTCACGGCAACGCCGGATTGTTAACCCACTGAGCAAGGGCAGGGACCGAACCTGCAACCTCATGGTTCCTAGTCGGATTCGTTAACTACTGCGCCACGACGGGAACTCCAGATGTGAGTAATTTTATTCAGCTTGCACGAACTGGACCTTGGAGAGCCCTGCTTTCTGCCCTTGTCACTTGTGTTCCTGTGGACAGCTCTGATAAATGTGACTAGAAGGCAGAGGGGCAGGAAATGGGTTTTTATGGGCAGTTCTTCTAGGCTGTGATTCTCAGAGTTGGGTGCCTGGACCAGCACATTGCCATCAGTGGGGAGCTGCTGGGAAATGGGGACCTATAGACGCCCCCACCCCCAACCAAACCTTCGGAATCAGAGACTTCGGTCTGTTGGTTTAACAAACCTCCTAGGTAATTCTGATGCACACCAAAGTTCAAGATGCACTGATTGCTTTAGGAAATATGGCTCAATCCAACCCAGCGGGGTTTACTGTGGTCCTACTGTGTGCCAGTAGTAGGGTTGAATTGTGAACAGGAGAGCCGTGGTTCCTGCCCTCCTGGGGCACTGCTGTCTCATGAGTGATGCACTGAACAAGCCAACGGGTGGGATGCTAGAGGTGAAACTTCAGGGGCTGGAGGGAGAATCGTGAATCACGCAGGGAACCTGGTTTAGTTAGATAAGGGGCTCAGGGAAGGCTACTCTGAGCAAGTAACATCTCCGCAGCAGCCGTGCTCTCAAGGAAGCCACGAAAAGTTGGCTGGAGGGAGGTACAAGGTGGGGAAGTTTGTGAGCCTCCTGTATCTGCGGAGGCAGCAGAAGAGTGCTGGCTTGAAGCCCCCAGACGCAGGAGCGCGAGTGCCAGCTGAGTGTCTCCTCCTTCCTTTCCTTGCTTTTGCTCAGAGAGGGCTCTGGAGGAGGGGCTGTGCCCCTCTGGTGTGGGAGAGAGCTCTGTTTATCATCCAGCCGGCGGAGATAGCAGCATCATCATTTTCCAGGGGCCAGATATGTGCAATATTAAAAAAGAAATCATGTGATTTGCTGACAGCCCTTAATGCCTAATTCAAGGGGCCTTATTATTCCTATACATCACGTCTGGCTGGTGACAGGCAACAGGGTTTCTGGCACAGAGGGGAGGCTCCCATGCCTTCAGTTTGGGTTTTTTCCTTCCTTCCTGAGGTGACAACAGGCAGCCAAGTACCTGTTTGGATAGGTGGTCCCTGAGGCTTCGTCAGGGGCCGCTTGGTGCTGAGGAAGGCAGTGGAACAGGGGGGGTCTCTCTGAAGGTAGGGGGCTGGCCCAGTACTTTATTGGTGGTTGAATAATGCTGATCAGCCCAAGGTCTGTGGCTGAGCGAGCCGTCAGAGCTCGTCCTCTCAAACCCGCTGACTGCCGACCCACGTGCCAGGGAAGACATGCTTACATTGCTACTTCTGGGTCAGAAGCTCTATTTTCGTTTTGCAATGAGGGGTGTATCTGCATCCCTGACCAATATTTTTCACAATGTGTGTGCTGAGGGCGGGCTCCTCTTACCCACTTGGGAGGCATTCTTGACCTTTGCTTTCGCATCGTGGTGTCTGGCTGATGAAAAGACACCTCTGGGGAGACTGGATGGATGGATGGATGGATGGAGCAGAGGAGTTAGGAATTGCCCCGAAGGTCAAGGAACCCGATCTTTAGAGCAAGGATAGAGTCTCCCTCCCAGAGAGGACAGCACATTAGGGCAACTTTCCTGTGCTTGGTTGTGTTATTCTGCCCCTTTATATCTGGAGACCCAGTTAATGGATTTCCTGGCTCTTGGAAAGGGAGTGTCAGCGGCGAAGTGGCATATACCTATCTCTGTGCCTGGTGCACATTAGGCTTTCAGATGTTGTTGAGTTAACACATTCAAGCCTTTTTTTCTTTTTTGCTATTTACAGCCACACCTGCAGCACATGGAAGTTCCCAGGTTATGGGTCGAATCGGAGCTGTAGCTGCTGGTCTATACCACAGCCACAGCAACACCAGATCTGAGCCGCGTCTGTGACCTACACTGCTCACGGCAACGCTAGATCCGTAACCCACTGAGCGAGGCCAGGGATCGAACCTGCATCCTCATGGATACTAGTTGGGTTCATTACTGCTGAGCCACAATGGGAACTCCCAATCCTATTTTTCTTCAGGTCAGGGATCCTTATTTCTAATATAGCCATCCTCCTGGGGAACTCCCTGGCTGTATGGATGGGGTACTGGGCAATAAAGTACAGACCACAGAGTGGGGGGGAATGTCACAAGCAGTGTTATAGGAGCAGATGGCCCAAAAGGGACAGAGGACGTGACCACTTTCTGGGCCACCACAGTGCTCGCCTCCTATTCCTCACCTCCACACCGTGTGCAGTTTGTGCACCTTGGAAAACAAATATTGCCTTGTCTGTTTGTCCACACCTGTGTCTCGGCCCAGGGCGCTGCCCAGCCAACCATCCTTGAGGCAAGGGGAGCTAGAGAAATTACACCATGATTGGGAAGTTCTGAATATGCCTGCATTCCTCTTAGCCCTCGGTCATCCTGAAGGAGGCTAGGAAGGCTCATTTGTACTTGGGGATAAGTTGGCCTAAGACAAAAAATATATCTGCACAAAAAATACATATATGTTTTATATATAATATATATTTTATATATATAACATATACGTTTGTGTATGTGTGTGTATCTGCACAGCATTATTCACATAGCCAAAGGTGGGAGCAACCCACGTGTCCACTTAGATGAATGAATGAACAAATGTCATCTCTACGTACAGTGGAATATTATTCAGCCATGAAGGATGAACCTTGCAGACATCATGCTAAATGACAGTAGGCAGACACAAAAGAACAAATACCATGTGGTTCCACTTATATGAGACACGAAGAGTAGTCAAATTCATGGAGACAAAAAGCAGAAGAGTGGTTTCTGGGGGAGGAGGGAAGGGGGAGCTGGTGTTTAATGGGTACAGAATTTCAGTTGGGAAAGATGAAAAAGTTGGGGAGGTGGATGGTGGTGATGGTTGCACAACAATGGGAATGTGCCTGATGCCATGGAACTGTACCCTAAAAAAGGGTTAAAATGATCAGCGACTGTTATGTGGATTTTACCACAATTTAACAAAAGTCTGCAGAGGGGCCAGTTGGGGCTGCAGGTTGGACTCCTGGATGTGGCTCCTGGGGTGGAGTCTAGGTGCAGGATGATTTTGGGGGCTCCATACCTCTGAGGGAGCGGCAAGGGTTGGGAGGAGGAGAACGTTGGACTGAATCTGGGATGCAGCCCCAAAGCCTGGGGCTTTGGGGCGAGAACTGCTCATCAGACTCAAAGGAGCTGGCCTTTGATACCTGTGCCTTGCTTCACCCTGACCTTGTGGGCTCAGCCCTTCAGCTGAAGCTGATCCCCAAGGACTACAGAGGGGGACCTGGGTGGCACTGTTCTGTATTTAAGTGGTTGGGAAATCGGAGGTCAAAGGGTCATTGGCAGGCTGTATGAGGTGTAAATGCCTTTATTTTAGAGTTGCTAGATTTCCCGTCATGGCTCAGTGGAAACGAATCCAACCAAGAAGCATGAGGTTGCTGGTTCAATCCCTGACCTAGCTCAGTGGGTTAAGGATCCAGCGTTGCCCTGAGTGGTGGTGCAGGTTGCAGACTCGGTTTGGATCTGGCATTGCTGTGGCTGTGGCGTAGGCAGCTGTGGCTCTGATTAGACCCCTAGCCTGGGAACCTCTATATGCCGCGAGTGTGGCCCTAAAAAGCAAAAACAAAACAAACCAGTTGCTGACACTGATACTCAGGGGAGGTCAAGTCACTTGCTCTATCAGTGGGTGGGTCTAGAATCCTCTTCTCCCACCTCTTGGCCACTCCATATCCAGCTTCCCCACCGGTCCAGGGCTCACATCCCACCTTGGTCTTATCTCTGACCTAATGGGGTGATGACACCTATTATACTCACCTTCTGGAATTTCCAGGAAGACATAGTCAGGTACCCAAGGTGAGCATACCTGACACAGTTAAAGGAAAAAATACGGTCATTGACACATTGAATGGGGACCGATAAGACCCCAGTATTAACAACTCAGAAATGAATGGGTTGTTACGCTAATCCCACTGGTAGTGACTCCTAAGCAACTTTGGGCAATTCACGGTTTTCCTATTTGTATGCCTGGTGCATCAATTCCCACATTTTTTTTTTTTATTGAGCACCTACTGAGTGCACAATACTCTGCAGGATCCAGTGAAGGACCTGGCATGGTGCCGACCCTAGAAAATGTCCCATCCCCTGGAGGGGCAGGACAAGCTAGGACATGACTGAAGGCAAGGAATGAGGTGGGGTGAACGTCTCAGTGCTCTGGAAAGCACTGCTCCCCCACAGGACACTCAAGGGCCACGGATCGCCCATGGAACAAACTCTCAATGAAAAATCACCATTTAGGAGTTCCCGTTCTAGCTCAGTGGGTTACGAACCTGACTAGTATCCATGAGGATGCGGATGTGACCCCTTGCCCCCAGTCAGTGAGTCAAGGATCCTACATTGCTGTGGCTCTGGCTCTGGTTGACAGCTACAGCTCTGATTCCACCATTAGCCTGGGAACTTCCATATGCCGCAGGTGCAGCTCTAAAAAGAAAAAAAAAAAATCTCCATTTAGCCAAAAAGCCAATATCCAGCTCTCTGCCCCTGGTCTCAGAGATTTCCCAGCCCTCCAATTTCATGCCTGCATCTGTATCCAGAGGGCCCTCGCTGGCCCCTATGTGGGCCCATTTCTGCCTCACCCTGAGCCGTCACTGCCAGCAGGCGGGGCTTTCTGGTTCCCTTCAATTAACAAAGGGCAGACAGTACGATTTCCCAGGGCTGCAAACTGGGTGGCTTGTTAAACATTAGAAATGTATTGTCTCACAGTTCTGAAGGCAAAAGTTATAAAATTAAGCTGTGAGTAGGGCCACACTGCCTCTGAGACCCAGTGGGGAGAACCTTTCCTTGCCTCTTGTGGCTTCTGCTGGTTTCCCAGCAGGCATTGGTGCTCCTTGCCTGCAGCAGCACCACTCCATTCTCTGCCTTCATCTTCACAGGGCATCCTCCCCTGTGCCTCTGTGTCTCCCCCACAGCCCTGCCTGTCTTCTTAGAAGGACACCAGCTCTATGGACACTCTGGTCCATTATGACCTCACCTCAACTAATTAATGTGCAGTGACCCTATTTCCAAATACGGGCACATTCTGGAATATCAGGGATTAGAACTTCAGCATATCTCTTTTTTTGGAGGAAGGACATAGTTCAACTCATAAAAGGAACCCAGAAAATACATTAGGTATGTCCTGGACCCATGCTAGAGATTGGTGTGTCTGATGTGGGTTATGTCTTTCCATGAGTGTGTTTGGAGGGTATGTCCTGCCTCAGAGGTGATGGGACACCAGTCTGTGTGGACCTTGACAAACGAACACATTGGGCTACTATTTATGTTTTTATTCTTCAAGTTAATTATTTAATAATAATTGCATATGCAAATAAAAGCATATGCCTTGATTACGCCTTAAGTGCATTTTGGGTGCTCTTTCCTTTCAGACTAAGATGCTACATGTAGCAAATGCTTTTCTGGGTTCACCCCAACTCTGATCAAGTCTCTATCATACCAGCTCCATCCTGGAGAATTGAGGTTCAAAGGGGAGCAGGCAGAGTGGGTTTGCTCCTCCTTTTAGCTGCTCTGGGTATTTGCCAATGGTTTGTTTTTAGCAGCCTAAGTGCCTACCTATCTATGCATGTGATTGTGTGTGTGTGTGTGTTGGATTATTCATTCCCATCTCTCTCCACACATTGTCGATGTGTGAGGTATGAGAAGAAGGGAGGCATCTTTGGTTTGAAAACAGGCTCCAAAACAACAGAATGTCAGAAATCACGTGGAAGCCAGTGGGGATTCTGTATGTCAAAGAAGGACACACCAGTGGCTCCGGCTGCGTCCCTGGACCTGAGCAGACCTCGTACCTGGCTGTCGCTTCACTCAGGGAAACTCTCTCTCTTTTCCCAGGAGATGGCCTGGGTCAAGGGCACTTTCCAGAGTGGAACTTTCTGCGGCTTCGTCAAGTTCTTCCCAGCTTAGTTGCTAGGCAATGGCGGTGCACACCGGAGGGGCTGCCTCTGCCGGGCGGCTGGCTCACCATCCCATCTGCAATTTAAATTCCCTGACAGGCAGAAGCAGCCAAGCTGTTCACTTGAGATTGCAAAAAGTTAGATTGAAATACAAGGAATATCCAATGCCTCAAGCCCCTCATAAATTTTGCTTTGATAGTAACTGGGAGAGAGCCGGGGAGAGAGGGAGCTGAGAGGGGAGAGCATGCAGTTTAGACCCACGCAGTGGAATTACATTAGATCGACATGTCCCAGGTCCCCCCCGCCCCCATCCTCGCTCCTGGCCTCCCCCAGGTTCTTCAGGTGCCTTTCCATGTATGTCCCTATCCCGCCCTTCAGGTGAATGAGCCTCTGCGCATCTCTCCTGCCTTTCCATGGCTGTTCTGGACCAGAAAAAATGGGATGTAGCTACTGGCTAGCTAACCACACCATACAGGCTGTACTGTACCCCGTTCCCATGCAGCCGGCTCCGGAAACCCCTCCTGCAATGACACGCTCGCTCGGCAATGCCCAGAGCAACAGCTGTACTGACAACAGCTGGATCCTGCCGTCAGCCGGGGCCTTGATCAGAGGTCTGGGGGAACCTGAGGCTGCCTCTGGCCACTGCACCCCTGCCGTCGACTGCTGTGGACCTGGGGCTCAGGTGGCAGGGAGGTGGACTGCAGAATCTCGGGGATTTTCCAGCTCAGATCCATGAAGCTGGGAATCGGAGAAAGATTCCCAGTGAAAGAGCCGTGGAATCCGTTTCTCCAGAGACAGGACTCTGGGCTCCTCCTCCTTCAATCTCTTCTCCTCTCCCCACTTTCAGTCTTGGGTCCTGGCCTTTTCATCTCAGGGTCTTCCAGCCTTTTCTTACTCTCTTTTATGTCTTTTTCTCCCTGTGCATCAAAACCTGTCCTCGAGGCCCCTGGCAGTCCAGCCTCTGTCCATGGGAAGGGCAGACTCAGCTGGACTCTGGGACCCAAGGCAGAGAGCCGTGGCCAAAACAGCCACCCCGTCACCCCCTGTGGTACCTGGAGGTGAAAAGGGAGGTCTCGGGGGAACCATGGCAGTTCCCGGTCCCTGCGAGCTTTCTCTTAAACAGGATTATTCATAACTAATGTCCTATAAGGTTAGGACCACGGTCGGAAAACTACAAGTATCTTGGCCATTGAGGGAGGTTAAGAGTGAAATGAAACCACTTAACACCTACTAGGATAGTTAAAATACAACTCACAAATAACGAGCGTTAGTGAGGATGGGGAGAGATTGGAACTCGTGGGCATGGCTGGTGGGAATGTAAAATGGTTCAGTTCCCGGGGAAAACTGTAGACAGCTCCTCCAACAGCTAAATGGAGAACTGCTATATGACCCGGCAATCCCACTCCCACTCCCATAGACCCACGAGCATTCAAAACGGATATGTGTTGCTGTAGCAGGGCTGTTCACAACAGCCAAGAAGGAGAAACAACCCAGTGTCCATGGACAGATAGAAGGAATGAAGAAAATGTGATAAGCACATAAAATGGAGTATTATTCAGCCATAAAAAGAAATTAAATGTGGATATATGCTACAACATGGATTGACCCCGAAGATATTATGCTAAGTGAAATCAGCCTGACATTGAAGGACAAATACTATATATATATTTGCTTTTTAAGGCTGCGCCTGAAGCCTATGGAAGTTCCCAGGCTAGGGGTTGAATTGGAGCCACAGTTCCTAGCCTACACCACAGCCACGGCAACACCAGATTCAAGCATGTCTGTGACCTATACCACAGGTCACGGCAGCGCTGGATCCCCAACCGACTGAGCGAGGCCAGGGATTGAACCCGCATCCTCATGGATACTGATTGGCTTCGTTTCCACGGAGCCACAATGGGAACTCCTGACAAATACTGTACAAATACATGTAGATGAGGCACCTGGAATAGACACATCATAGAGATAAAAAGTACAGTAGTGGTTCCTTGGGATGAGGGCAGGGAGAATGGAGACATTATTTAATGGGAGTAGAGTTTATGTTGGGGGTGGTGACAAAATTGGGGGTATAAATAGTGGCAACAGCATGAAACATTGTGAATGTACCTAATACCATTGGATTGTATACTTACAAGTGGTTAAAATGAGGAGTATGTGTGTTTTGTCACAATAAAAGAGCAAAGTGAAGTAGCAAGTATGGGAGGAAATCCCCAGTGTGAGAGGGTGGGGGAGGGAAGTGGGGGGGACCCACGGAGTCCCCACGTGGAGGGGCGGGCACGGGCTTCCCTGGCCTGCTGTGCCCCGCAGGAGCCTGGTGAGGATGTCAGGAGGGAGCCGGGTCCCTCGAGAACAGATGACCAAAAAAAAAAAAAAAAACAAAAAAACCAAGGCCCAGAGTTCTCCCCCGGGTCTGGAAGGAAAATAAAAAGGGGGATGAGTGTCTGGCTGTCCGCTGGGGAAGCAGATTTAGGCCAGATGGCATCTTTCCAGGCCCAGCTTCCAGACAGGAAATAAATGCAGGTCCAGGGGGGCCTATGGGGCCAGTTGGGAGGACCTGCCACAAGCCAGAGGCTGAAGTAAAAGGCACCGGTGGCCTGGAGGGGACGCTTACGAGGGTCTTGCCAGGATTCTGTCCTGCCCATCCCGTTGCCATCTTCTGCCACTTCCCAAGACCAGTCAGGGCATCACCCAACTCGCATCCCCACCCCAAGTTGAGCCTTGGAGACAGGCTGCCTTGGGGTCCTCTGGACGAGAGAGCAGGGGAAGAATAGCCCAAGGACCAGGCTCAGCACAGCTCCGAGGGGCCCGGGGAGCTCTGGGGAGCACAGACAGTGCTCTCAGAGCAAGAGGTGGAGGACAGGCCATCTAGCGCCCATGAGGACACTGCGGTTGGGTTCTTAGGGGATTCTCTCGCCCGCTGCCCCATCCCCACCGCAGGATGCCACTCCCTGTGCCTTGGTCTTCCCGCCTCACCCACCTGTCTCTCCTGCCTTCCCCCACAGGAAGCCTGGGCAGCGGCGTCTGAGGCAGGAGGCTGGGCAGCAGCTCCAGGCGGGTTCAAAGCAAGGAGTTCTGCTTTCTCAGGTAAGGTGGACGGCGTCCCTCCGCCGTGTGCTCTTTATGCCGCTCAGGCGTCTCGTGGTTACAAATAGCTCAACCTTCCGCGTGCTGCCGTCAGCACCGGGCCATTACAGTAATGTGCCCATTCAGAGCAAGTGCACGCAGAGATTGCTACAGCAGCTTTTCGCCACGGAACATTTAGCCTTCAATCATAGCGTCTCAGGTCCCTCTGGAACCTTCCTCCGCAGATGCACCTGGGATGGCGTTCTCTCTCTCTCACTCTCCACCGCCACCCTGGGAGCGACGCGGATTATTCTCAATTTTGTTGATGAGGAAACGGGAATTCAAATAAGAGAACATGGTGCAGGAAGCAAGAGGGCTGGAACTGAGTTCACCACGGCGATTGTGACATTCATAATAACTATGGTAACTTGTGTAGGCCTGCGATGGGCTGCTTACTGGTGAAGCAGTTGGCCTGCACTGGGCTAGGTGATGAGGTCAGTGAGGGTCAGCTACTGTTCCAGGCACAGGGGCCAAGGGAACCCCGCTGGACAGCCAGCTCTCGCCAACGCACTTGACCTCTGCCAGGCGATATCTGAGGGCTGGCCCCAGGACCCATCTAAACGCAGAGAGAGCTATCCTTTCCTCCTCGCCTACGTGCCCCGATCCTAGGGCCTTTCTGCTGTTCCTGGGATCTCGCCTCTGGTCCTTCCTGCCTTCCTCAGTGGCATTCCCCTCCCATGGTCCTTCTAGAGCCTCTGGAGCCAGCTCAGGCAGTGTCCCTGGCTCCTAGTCCTGCTTTCCAGGAGGCTAACAGCTAAGGGGATTATCTGATTTTCACCTGCTGTGTTGCCCCCCTAACAGCATTTGTATTTAGACAACCTTGGCAATGCCATGCCTTAAGACGGGGGTCCAAATGCATTGCCAAAAGCCGAGATGGAATCAGCCAGTGACATTTCAAAGTCAGGGTCTAGGCAGGGAAGATGGCCTTGGCTCTGTCCACACCTTCCCACCATGACTGCCCATTTCATGGGAGAGAAAACAGAGGAGAGTGGAGTTTCCTGGTGGCCTACTGGTTAAGGATCCAGTGTTGTCAATGTTGTGATGCGAGTTCGATCCCTGGCCTGGGAATTTCCACAGCCTGGAGGAGGAGGAGGAGGAGGAGGGGGAGAAAACAGAGCAGTGTATCATCACTACCATTTGCTCAGGCTGCAACATACCGCTTACCTAAGCAGATTTTCCAGGACCCAATTCTGAGTTGTAAGGCAAGGTCTTGGAAGGCCCATTTTGCAGGTGAGGAAACTGAGGCACAAAGAGAAATGGCTTAGTCAAAGATAAGTAATAAGTAAACCAGATCCCGGGTGTCCTAGTCCTGCTGCTACCCTCTGCTTTGACCCAGGCTCAAAGCTGCCAAGGTGAACATCTTTTAACTTAGGCTGTTGGGTCACTCAGTAAAATATTCATGGATGCTGTGGCTCCTATGGGCTCCTTGTGGGCCAGTCACTGCACTGGAAGAGCTGGCTGTTTGAAGACGTAAGAGGAGCTTCAGGAAACACGTGGAGAGGATAGAGGGGAGATGGGTCTCTGCCTTTCCCTATATCCCAAATGAAAGGCCCCTTTGTCTCCGAGAGTTGAGGCAACCCCTTATTCTTTCTCCTTCCAGAGTCCTGCGCCTTTCCCATCTGAGTCCTCAGAGGATAGACTCAGCTCTGACACCCAGGAAAAGGAAGGGCTTCTGGTTCCATTTCCACGGACCCTTTAATGTAAGCCCTTCCTCTGGGAGGACTCAGGCCAGTTCCCTGACTTTTCAGGGGACCATCTCTGAGCTTGGGCTGGGGCCCTGCAATTCACTGTGATAACAGCAGAGGGCGCTCCTGACTTTGGAGAACGAATCACACCCGCCACCCCCGTTCCTCAACCCTTGCATTAGTCTGGCTTCTTGGGGGCTGTGCCAGAGGAGGGTAGTGCTTTGGAGGGAATCCCAGGCAGACTGAAGAGGCCAAGTACATCCGTGTCCCCGATTTCTACCTCTTCCCTCCGTGAGCCTCTGTCATCTGCTCTGTCATCAGGAAAGCAGAGGAATGGCAGGGTGTGGTAGACAGCTGGGCTGGGCTTGTGGGGACACTACTGCCACTTGGACGGGTTATCTTGATTTAGCAGCCTCATCTGAGGGCCTTGCTGAACATTGTTCTCATACGAGTGTCATCAGGACCAGCTCCAAGTGTGAGAATGACTGGCAAGGGTCTGTGAACAGATCTCTAGGAATGCAACCCTGGACCTACGTGTGTGACCCCGGGGGGCATGTGGTCAAGCCTGGGGGTGCAGAGTTCCTGCATAACCCAAGGGACTGAATTGGAGGGTCATCTCAGGGTGAAAAGCTGGGATTCTGTGCCTCCACCCTTTCATCGTTTCTCTCCATGATTATGGCTGTTGGCAACAGCCCTCTGGTGGCCACGTACCAGGGCTGGGGCCTTGTGGGGACCAAGGTTGCCCCTGATAAGTCACCCCAGAGGTCGGATGTTGCTCCTGCGTCCCAATACCCCCTCGATCCTGCTTACTGGGAAGAGAATCCCTGCAAAGTCCCCATGTCCTGAGGGCAGGGGCTGACTGCTGGCCCAGGAAGGAGTTTGGACTCCCCCTCCCTGAAGGTAGTCCCTGCTTGCTCTCACTCTGCCCTGAGGCTCTGACACACCGTGGGGCTTAGGCGGGGAGGCAGGGACATAGGAAGAGCCGGTGGAATGGTTCTCCTCTGATGTGGCAAAGGCAGGGAAAGCCCAGCCCTGGCTCTGACTCTCGCGGTGCCTCCTTGGGAGCTCGGGAGATACCTCTCTGCGTCACCGGGTCTCAGTTTGCTCATCCATGAAGTGAAAGGCTGCAGAGACGGTTTCCTCGGCCCTCCCCCATCCTGACGTCTGTGTTCTGTGGATCCTAACATCTGGCTCCTTGGAGAAGGGAAGACAAGGAGGAGGTGGCTGGGAGGGAAGACACAGAGTCAGGGGCGGAGAGGCAGGGGTGGAGGAGAGAGGGAGGAATGCCCTGGGTCAGTTTGCGCCTGCTCGGAAGGGGGCTGCTGATCTTTGAAGACTTGACCTCCTTATGCGGCTGGTCCTGAGACTGGGGGGTGGGGGGGGACAAAGTGGAGTTCTGGTCACTTGGGAAAATACACCATGGTGGCCACCAAGTTACCCCTCTGTCCATCCATCTAGACAGACTATAGCCTTTCAAGACATTCAGAAGCTGAAATTGGAGCACATATAGCTCTAGGGGCCAGGGTGTGTGTATGTGTGTGTGTGTGATGCACACATTCGCATGGGACAGAAATATAAGCACAACGACATTTGTATAGACAGACATCACCAACAAACGTGTATTTGGCACTTGCACACACACACACTGCTGCACTCATGAGCTCATGCACATATATAAGCCGACATGTCTGCTGTTTGCAAAAGATCACGTTGACCCCTAAGGCGAAGAACTGTTTACTCGAAGAAGCATCTCTTACAACATGTTAATAAAATACTTAGGCAGATTTTAACTTTAAGAGCCCAGAGAAGCAGGGGCGAGGGTGATGGGAAGGGGATGGTGGGGGAGGGGGTAAAGGCAGGTCTTAGCCCGCGTGTCTGGGCTTCGGTGTAAGAACCGTATTTCATGATACATTCAGTCTGATTTTCCAACTCATTGAAAACACTCGCCAGCTGCTGCCTAGTGGCTCCGTTTGTTGTATACATGCACTTGCTCTAACGGGGACCCCTGGAAGGGATCCCCGAGGAGAGCTGCAGATGGAAACTGCACCGGAGAACTTGGGGCTAGACGTTTTGCCTGGGAGGTGGGGGGAATGCAGAGCTGGGGCACACCGGGGCATGTGGCGAAGGCTGGAGCCGGGAGAGGACAGGTGGTCCTTTGGAGGCTGGGGGTTCTGGAAACTTCCATAGACACCTCCTGAAGTGGAACTCTTACAGTGGGCCAGTGTGATTTCTCTTCTTCTCATGACCCCTCGGCAGACCCATGTGTACAAATGACACGTGAAGTTTTATTCTCTCAGGATGGCTCCTTGGAACTGGGTCCTCCTGCAACCACCCAAACTGTCTGACTCTGGCATCTCTGAGGAACACCTCCCTGGGTCTGTCATGGATCCCTCTCCTTTCTTCTCCCAAGCATCTCACGCTGGGTCCCTAATGGTGCAGACACCCCGTCCTTTCTTCCATCCTCCTCTGCCTTTGAAAAGCTCCTAGCAGGAAGAGGAGATGTCTGCTGACACAGTCATATGCGTGGATGGGTGAGGACGGCTGGCTTCCTGGAAGGTTAGCTGACCTCCCCAGAGCAGCTGAGACACTGAGCGGTGAAGCGAGGGTCAGAAAGTGGGCAAGAATTTATGGGAAGGTGGAGGCAGATCTGGGTCAGGGAGCCTGGTCGGTCTCAGGTCGCTTTGGCCCATTCACCTTGGAGCCCGTCATCCGCCCGCGATCTGGGATGAAGGTTTAGCAAGTCCTCCAACCTTGCCTCCAGCCCAGCAGGACCCAAGAACCCCCCCCACTCCACTCTCAGAGACCCCTCGACCTCGGCCTTCAAGTCCAAAGCCAGGCCCTGGTCTGTCAGGGCTGGGGGTGGTCCCTTCCCATGGAGATGGACCTCTGCCGGGGAGATGAGCCCTTCCCCAGCTGGGCGGGGACCCAGTCGTCAAAACTCACCTGTATTAAACCAGATTATGTGGCTGTGGATCAGCCAGATGGAGTGGAGGAGGCCTGGCTCCCCCGCGGGGCAGCTGCCTTGTGGGCTGTGATCTGCTGTCAGCACCTCCCGCTTCCAAGCGCTATAAAGCACTGATAACAGATTGGCACGTGTCCATCAGGTGGAGGTGGGGGTGATTGATCCCTTTCACGGCCGTGCTGGGGAAGGGCCTTGGCTGGCAGCCCCATGGATAGTCAGAGCACCTCTGCGTCCCAACCCCATGGACCCTCGGGTGACCTCCCGGCGCTCAGTTCGGGTGCCTGCTGTGAGGGGATTATTAACAGTCCTGGAGCACCTGCACGTTCGGTTGACAAGTTTTGAAATATTCTGATAAGTGACTGTGGAGGACAGTGTCTGTAGAACTGTGCGGACGTGACCTTCCAAACTAGGCAGGGCAGCTTATGGACTGTTAGATGTTGACATAAAAGCCAAGGTCCAGAAGAGAGACAGAAGCCTGGTCGTCCCGCTGATTAGCAGCAGATCCTTTTTCGTAACACTTCCTTCTTTCTAAGTTCGGTATTTCCCTATTTTTATCTCTACTTTGTTAGGTAACCTCAATGCCAGTTTCTTTTGGGGAACACAGTCAGATGTCCCCACTGAGCTGTGCCCAGATTTGAAAGGCTATTTGAGTGATTGTATTTGAAAGGCTATTTGAGTGATTGTCCAGACTCATGGTTGGGGAGGAGGCCAAGTAGACTTAGCCAGACCCTGGATACGCCTGGACCATCTGACCCGAGAGAACCAGACCTTCGAGGAAGTTGAAAGAGATGGGACAATTTTTCTACCCACCTTGGGGCATAGGCTTCCAGAAAAACCCACTGTGTCCTTGCTGAGAAGTTACTGTGTTCATGGCGCTGGGCAGTTAGTTGCAGACCCTTAAAGCAGTAAAATTCAAAGTTGGACCTAAAGAAGGACTGGCAGCTATCGGCACTGATAGAGCAAGAATTGCTTCTCATGATCTTTACTTTAAAAAATTTACTTTTATTTTTACTTTTTTATTGCCGCACCTGCGGTATGTGGAAGTTCCCTGGGCCTCGGGTTGAATTGGAGCTGCAGCTGCCAGCTAACGGCACCAACACGGGGATCTGAACCACATCTGCGACCTACACTGCAGCTTGTGGCAACATCGGATCCTTAACCCACTCAGCGAGGCCAGGGATGGAACCCACATCCTCATGGGTCCTAGTCGGGTTCTTGACCTGTGGAGCCATGGTGGAATGGGAACTCCCATAATCTTTACTTATGATTTTTTTAAAATTTTCATTTGAAAGCTTGTAGCATAGGGGAAGGATGGGATCATTTTAGTATACATTAATTAATTTATTTTTTTATTACTCAGATGAATTTATCACATCTGTAGTTGTATAATGATCATAACAATCTGATTTCTCAGGACTTCCATCCCACAGCTCAAGCACATCCCCCACCCCCCAAACTGTCTCAGTTTGATTAGGTCCCATTTGTTTATTTTTGCTTTTGTTGTCAATACTCTGAGAGGTGGATCTGAGAAGATGTTGTCGTTTATGTCAGAGAGTGTTTGGCCTATGTTTTCCTCTAAGAGTTTGATAATGTCTGGTCTTATATCTAGGTCTTTAATCCATTTGGAGTTGATTTTTGTGTATGGTGTTAGGGAGTGTTCTCATTTCATTCTTTTCCATGTGGCTGTCCAGTTTTCCCAGCACCACTTATTGAGCAAGCTGTCCTTTCTCCATTGTATATCCTTGTCTCCTTTGTCATAGACTTAGTATACATTTAAAAAAATTTTTTTAAATACTTTATTGAGGTATCATTGATATACAAAAACTGCATGTATTTAATGTGGACAACTTGAGGCGTTTGCACGTTTTGCAAACAGCCACGATGCCGTCATGACAGTCAGGGAATGGACACGTCGTGGTGTACACTTTAAAGGATGGCTCAGAGGAGCTGAATGTGTGAATATGCTGTTAACGTCTTGTACCAGCCCTTCTGCTTTACGGGATGGCAATGATGCATGATTTTTAAGTAAAACATCCCCCCCAACACACACACATACCCTTGGAGCCTGGCAGGCCTGGCTGTTGGCAGTGGGAGAAGCTCAGTGACCTTGGTGGCCGCTGCTGGGAGCAGGGACCACTGTTCTGTGAATCCTCACTAAGCTCCCGGCCCCTGGCAGGGCCCCCTTGCCGCCACAGCCAGGCAGGTTTCCCATTGCAAGTACATTCTGGAGGGGATTGACCTAGTTTTCAGGGTCTAAAGGGCGACAAAGGCCCCAGTCAGAGCTCCTGTAAGGGGGTGATAAACAGTGTCTATTAGAAAAAATAAATAACTTCTCCAAAGGAGAGCAGGCCTCCCAAATCCCTCTTGCATCTCAGGGAGACAGCTCTCTCCTGGGGGTGGGTTCCCCGGGCTTTATGCCTCCCTGCGCTGCTGACCACGCTGTGGGGCCACTCTGACCACCGGATCCTCTCTGACCCCGAGGCAGAGGGGAGACCTTGGGAGAGGCCTTGACCACATGTGAGGGCAGCAGCTGACGGCTGTGCTTGGCCTTCAGGCCTGAACTTTGTTGACCGCCAGCCCTGGGAGTCATCGTCTCTTTCTCCCTCTCTCTCTCTCTCTCTCTCACACACACACACACAAACCCTATGATACCTAATTTACATGGTAAGGAAACTGAGGCTCAGAGAGGTTAAATAACTTGTTTGAGTTTGCCCAGCTGTTAAATAGGCAAAGCCAGAATCAACACCCAGGGTAAACCCGCCTGTGTTTTTCAAATCACCTTCTCTTTCTCCTACTCTGGGGCCGTTCCAGGTTTTGTCACATCAGAATCACTTGAGGATCTTGCTCAAAGGCAGGTTCTGATACCCTAGGTCTAAAGGTGGGCCCAGAGATTCTGTTTTTCTAGAGAGTTCTCAGGTAACGCCAGCGCTGCCCCCCCCCGCGGAGTGAGGTGTTCCGCAGATACCTGGGAGGGGCCCACCCTGGGGAGCGCCGCCTGGGGAGTGGGAGGCTGGGATCGTTCTGGGAAATGGGGAGATGTGAACACCAAGACTCGCTCAGGCCTCGGGGGAGGCAGGGAGGCCAGGAGTGGGAGGAAGGGGCAGTCGTGCGACCTGCCCGCCTCTCTCCTCATCATGTTTCTTGGTTTTCTCTTGGCTCTGGCCAGGTTTCCTGGTACAGGCGCAGTTTGTGCTGGTTTCAGTGGATGCCTGGAGCCAGAAATGACGAGGAATAGAGGGGTACAACATCTGCCAAGTTCCATCCCTGGTCCAGGATTCTAACTTGCCCGCTTCTTCGGTGACTCAGACCCCCTGGTAGATTGAATTTTCCCCAAGTGGCTGCAATAATATCTTCCTCCCACACACAGTTCTCACAGTGGACTTTCCATCTAGGGTGCTGGCCGTTGTCCTTCCCCATGACTCTGAGTGCCTGTGATTATAGCCAAAGTGATGCTATGTGACTCGGAGTCCAGGCCATAACAGTCAGGTCACCTTGCACTTGGCTCCCCTGGGACACGTGCTCCTGGAGCCTCGCCGCCGTGCTGTGAGGAAGCCCAACAGTCCCCTGGAGGTCGGGGCAGGTGTTCTGGCCAACAGGCCAGGTGAGGCCCAGCCGAGAGCAGACATGCGGGGGAACAGGTCTTTAGATGGTTCCAGTGCCCAGTCCTTGAGTCGCTTTCATCTTGGACTCTTTCCACCCGAGGCCCCAGACATCACGGAGCACAGGAAGCCATTCTTGCTGGGCCCCTTGTGCCCAGAAGCCTTGAGCACAAGCAAGTGGTTGTTGCCATGCCAGTGCACCTGCAGTTGTATGTCCACAGCAGTAGTAACCAGAACAGGCCCCCAAGCAGGGCTACCTGAGGCTGTGTGGGTGAGAAGGCTCAGAAAGGACTCAGGCACTGGGGGTGAAAGTGGTTCAGCCCCTGGGTTCACGAAGCACTTAGCACTTGATTGACTGATTGATTGATTGCTTGCTTTTCAGGGCCACATCTGTGGCATAGGGAGGTTCCCAGGCTAGGGGTCCAACAGGAGCTATAGCCGCCAGCCTACCCCACAGCCACAGCAACACGGGATCCGAGCCACATCTTCGACCTACACCATAGCTCACGGCAACCCCGGATCCTTAACCCACTGAGCAAGGCCAGGGATCGAACTCATGTCCTCATGGATACTAGTCGGATTCGTTTCTGCTGCGCCACCACGGGAACTCCCAGTACTTAACACTTTAACGGTGCTTTTCCATGCTGATGACCCGATCCTCATGCTGAGGCCAATGGAGGTTACAGACTTGCTTCAGGCCAGAGGCCAAGGCAGGGCCAGATGACGCCTGGATATGACTCCAGAACCAGAACTCTTTCCATTCAAGCTGTGCTGCCTCGGTCAACCCTTGACAAATACAATGTCACTGCCTGGCACAAAGCCGCGGATGGCTGGAGCCCTCCCCTTGGCTTGATTAGTTTGAATTTTGTGCCGTTAGTACCCATCATGGGAGAAGAAAAATCTCGAACGTTGTTAATAAACAGAGTCAGAGGAAAGCACTGGAACAGGGCAGGTGTTATTTATCAAAGGTGAGAAATAAGCTAATCAAGAAAATCAATCCCAGGGTGACTGTTTCATGGGAGGAGGAGGGGAAGCGTGGGTACGTGGCTTGTTGGTGCTTTAGGATTTGAAGGCGACTGGACGGTGAGCAGATTTCAGGGTTTTTGCATCCATCTGGCAGCAGGTGTTTTTCCCATCTTTTCCACAGCTGTCGTGAGGGCACCCCTGGGAGGAGGGCACATGGGCCAGTGCTCTGGGCAGGGGAGTGTTATCCAGACCCCTTCCTTGCTTGTCAAGTTTCCGGCAGGATGGGTCGAAAGTACCCACCCTCCTCGGGAGTCCCAGCATGGGGAGCTCTCCTTTTTTTGTGCTCCATCTCCGCGTTTCTGTCAAGAAGAGGTGCTTCTGTCTCCCCAAAGCTCTTCTAACTCATACCTTCTATGCGACATGACAGAAACAGTGTTTTAGATGAGGTGAGAGCACTCTGTCTCATCCTGACAAAGCTGCAGTACCCAGATATTTCGTAAAACACTAACCAGGATGTTGCTGCGAGGGTTGTCTTGTAAATGGGGTTCCATCTGCAAGCAGCTGACTTTTAGTCAATAAAAGGAGATTACCTTCCATACTGTGGGTGGGCCTCATCCAATCAGTTGAAGGCCTTAAGAGTGAAAACAGGTTTTTCCGGAGAAGAAATTTTGCCTCAAGACCCTGCTGACACGCTGATCTTAGCTCTCCCAGCTTTTAGAACTGTGAGAAATAAATTTATATTGTTTATAAGCTTAAAAAAACCCATCCTGACATCAGATCCTGCCTGAGTGTCCAAATGTCTTTCTTTCCCAAATAGTGTTTACTTCATTGAAACCTGGAGAGAGGGAAAGATCTGTGAGTGTCTAGGACACCAAGTCTGGGAGTGCCTGTTGACATGGTGACATACAGGGCCTATCACCACGGCACGGACCCACGGTGCCGTCCAGCTGCCCAGGGAACAGAGGGGGATGAAGGTCTCCCTGACAAGGGCCTTGCAGATTCGGAGGAACAGGCCACAAAGTGTGGTCTGGGTCATAGCGTGTTATTATCCAGCCCGGGGCAGATGTGATGGGCCAGACTGGTGTTGGAGTCCTTGCGCATCCGGGTGCATCTTATGCTTAGCAGCCCCACAGTCACATGAGCCAGTTCCTTAAAACACACACACACACACACACACACACACACCTGTATACACACACATGTATGCGTCTCCTCTTGGGTTCGTTTCTCTGGAGAAGACTGCGTGATACAGATGCTATTTTGAGTGTATCATGTTGTCCTGACATTTTTTATTCTCCTTGACAACGCTTTGATCCAGAGGCTCAACACATGTCATGACAGTGGAGGTGGAGGTGGGTGGAAGGTGAGGCTGATGTGCAAACACACACATGTTTTATGAGTCCAGGTCGTGTGTGCCCTCCCTGCTGCAGGTGGGAAGGAAGGTGTGGTCTGATGGGAAGAGCACTGGGTTGAGAGTCAAAGACCAGCGTTGAGGCCTTGGTCCTGTGACCCACCGTGGTGCTTCTGGAACAAGAAAAGAAGAGGCCCAAGAATGATTAGGGTGATCGGATAAGGCTGTGGACAGAGAAAGACAGATCCTCTACGGTATCACTTACACGTGGACTCTGTTTAAAAAGCCGATTTCATGGACCCAGAGAATAGAACAGTGGTTGCCATGGGCTAGGAGGTGGTGGGAGTAACGGGGTGATTGATGTATGTCGCAGGGTACAAACTCTCAGTTATAAGAGGCCCTGGGGTGCAGCCTGGTGACTGTAGTTAACTTGGTAGTTTATATTTAAAAGTTGCTAAGAGTAGACCTAAAGCAGTCTCAACACGTCCACACATATGCATGTACACAGTACACACACATACACACATCGGCAGGATGCTGGCCAGAAAGTGTGGTCTGGCTCATAGCATGTTGTTATCCAGACCTGGGCAGATGTGATGATGTGATGGACCAGACTGACACACACACACACACACAGGCACACACAGAATTAACTACATGACGCGATGGATATGTTGATTATCTTGACTTTGTTAATCATTCCGTAGTGCACATACATACATATATCAGATCATCACATTGTACACTTTAAATAAATACAATTTGTAAATTATTCCTCAATAAAGTTAAACATTAAAATTTTTTTAAGAGGAGAAAGATAATGGAAGCTAATGCATTTTGTAAAGCAATGTCTACATGGAACTTGGTATTCTTTTTTTTTTTTGTCTTTTTTGTCTTTTTAGGGCCACACTCGTGGCATATGGAGGTTCCCAGGCAAGAGGTCCATTCAGCTATAGCTGCCAGCCTGCACCACAGCCACAGCAACACCAGATCTGAGCTGCTTCTGCAACCTACACCACAGCTCATGGCAATGCAGGATCCTTAACCCACTGAGTGAGGCCAGGGATCGAACCCACAACCTCATGATTCCTAGACGGATTCGTTTCCGCTGTACCATAATGGGAACTCCGTAACTTGGTATTCTTAATTTTTTTAAAACCCAGATGCAGCCAACATATTATGTGAGATAACTATTATCTGGAGAGAGTCATGACCAACATGGGCTTGGGTCTTCTTCCTTTGAATGTCAGTTCAGCACAGGTCAAGTGAGAAGACATGGGGGCCATTTGTCAAAACCAATGAAATACTTTATCTATTTTGGTATAGGAAATGTTTATTTTTAATTTTTAAATTTTTTGTCAAAACATAGTTGATTTCCAATGTTGTGTTAATTTTTACTGTATAGCAAAGCGATTCAGTTATATACATATTTTTCTGATGTTCTTTCCCATTATGGTTCATCATAGGTATTGAATATAGTTCCCTGTGCTACACAGTAGGACCTTGTTGTTGATCCATTCGCCGTGTAACAGTTTGCATCTGCTAATGCCCAACTCCCAGTCCATCCGACTCCCTCCCTGCTCCCCCTTGGCAACCACAAGTCTGTTCTCCATGTCTGAGTCACTTTCTGTTTCGTAGATAAATTTATTCATGTCATATTTTAGATTCTACATGGAAGGGATATCACATGGTATTTGTCTCCCTCTTTCTGACTTAGTGTGAGAATCTCTAGGTCTATCCATGCTGCTGCAAATGGCATTATTTCCTTCTTTCCTACGGTTGAGCAGAAGTACTTGAAATGAGGTCTCTCAGGGATGCAAATGTGTGTCATAAGGCAATGTTGGGAAGCAGAGCTCCCCCTTGGAAGGGGCTTTGGTCAGGCACTAGAGATGGAGCTGGGGCGGCTCTAAGGCATTCCCGCCCCCCTTGCTTCACTTACCTGGCTCAGCTGGACTGCTCAGAGTCAATGACACTGAGGTTTCGGAGGCAGGACAGGGCTCAGGAGGGTGCCCTTGGACAGTGACCTAAGCAGGGGAGGGAGCTGTGGGCAGATGGCAGGGCTGTCCTGGGGAGAAGGGAAGGGTCCACATCCTGAGTGACATGCTCATAGGACTTCTCAGTTGGCAGACAGGGGTCTGCCTAGTGCCCTGTGCCTCACTCCATATATGGTCCTTGATAACCACATGCACAACCTTTTTTTTTTTTTAAATTCCTTCCTTGCCTGTCTCTTAGACTAGCCTCTGAGTTTTATGTGGTCAGACGGCCATCAGGCCCTGTACCCTGGCACATGTTGAATGAATAAATAAATGAAGTCCCCGGGATGCTCAATCCACTGGATTGATCACGGTCATACTCTTGTGTGCCCCCTATCAGGGGCCCCCAGGAAAGGAGTAGAAGAGGAATGGGAAGGGCAGGGAAGGAGAGGGGAGGGGAAGAATGGGGAGAAAATTAACTAAAGAAATAGGAAAAGAATTCCAGGCCTCTAAGGATTTGCGTCTTCGATTAAGGAGGTCAGATATACTCACACAGTGGTCATGGTTTGCTCCCCTAAAATATAATGAGCTTCAACCTGCAGCATCTCATTGCTGAAGAATTAGCAGCCAGCCCATGTGCTGGCCCTAGGCTGTCTCCTGAGGAACAAGCCTGGAGGTGCAAGGGCACTGGGAGACAGGTCCGTTCTGGATGGGGTTGCATTGGGTTAACTAGGGCCAAGTCCGGAGGGGGTGAAATTGGAGAGGGCCACTGAGTGGGGCACTGGCCATTCCCTGAACTCAGAATGCATTTGCAAACTGGGGTAAAGCCCTGCCTGCCTCCAGCTAAGATCGATGTCTCAGATCCTGCCCGTCTCAAGCTGTCAGGGACCTTCTTCCTTAGAGCACAGTCGGCGTCACAGTCGTGCATTAATTTAGAGCTAATTGTCAGGTAATGAATTCGATTTGGCTCACCATATTGAAATCCCTTCTGCTCCCAGCTGAACACCAGTAAATCATTTGCATCACAAATCTTCTCTTCACTGGATGCTCAGCTCACCCAAGCTGTTGCTCAGACCCTCTCCTGCCTCCCCACATTCCTTTATCTTTGAAAGCAGCTGAAAATCATCACATCTCTTTGTCAGAGTTGCAAAGCTGAGACTCACCCAAGAAAACTGAGTTTGGGTGCGTACCTCTGAAAAGTCTAGAACAATGGTTCTCCAAGTGTGGTCCCCTGAACCAGCAGCATCAGCATCCTGGTAACTCATCAGATGTGCAAATTTTCAGGCCCCTCCTCCCAAAACAACTGAATAGGAAGCTCTGAGGTGGGACCCAGCAAGCTGTGGTTTAAGTTCTCCAAGTGATTTTGATGCATAATCAGGTTTGAAAACCACTGTCTTTCTAGAACATTCACTAGGTCTACCAGCATGTCAGTGGAATTGTTCTCAATTCACTTCACTCTCTGCAAGGGCAGATTCCCTGTCTAGCTAGGTTTCTGGATCTTTTCAGGGGCTACTGAATTTATTCCTCTGCCATCTGTGTATAAGCTTGAATTAGATTCAGTTGAGAGGCAAAAAGGCCAATTAGAAGTGACTCAGCAAGGTAGACATTCTTAATGTAAAGAAGTTGGGGGTAGGCTGTCCAAAACTACCTGCTCTGACATCGTTAACATGCCCTCATGGTCCAGGACATCTGCTCAGGACCAGCCATCCTAGCTGCACTTGGAGTCTACAGAGAGAAGGGAGAAAGCCATGCTGCTTCCTGGAGGTTTCACGCAGCACTTCTATCTAATATCTCATTGGCCAAAACGTGGTCACTTGGCCATACCTGCCTGCAAAGGAGGCTGGGAAATGTAGTTTAAATTCTGGATATTCCTGTGCCCTGCAAAAAAAAAAAATAAATAAAAAAATTTAAAAAAAATCAGGAAATCTATTTCTAAGGAAGAAGAGAAGCTCAGATATTGGCAGACAACTAGCTACGAACAATGGCGCACCACATCCTATAGTTCTGCTTCCAGGTCTTCGAGCAAACTTGTCTGTGTTCTTTCACACTTCGGCGCCTGCTTTGCACTGCTTTGATTTCAGGCAGCCTTCTCCCATCACTCTGAGCACGTCTCTGCTGATGGCCTCCATGCCTGTTGCCCACGACATCCAATTTCTACTGCCTGTTGGTCCACCTAATTTCCATGTAAGAGTCATGATCCAGGGCTAGTCTGTAAATGCCTGGAAGCGAGGCGAAGGCAGCATCTGTGCTGGTGGAGCCGAGCTGAGTACGATCCCGACACCTCACCTGTAAAATGGTGGGATTGTGGATGGTCCCTGAGGTGCCTCCCAGCTTGAGCGTGTCCTGTGCGGTCTTGTTGCCTTCCCCGACATTTATGACTGTCCTCAGGGTGAGAAGGCAGCGAGCCCTGACCCTCAAACTGCTCCGCAGACTCGGGCAGCGCTGGTTATAAGTGAAGGCGTGGACTACACAGCTAGGAAGTAACAGCTTGGGGCTTGATTGGGAGGATGGCTTTCAAGAAGCTGGTTCTGGAAATGAGAAATGTGATGTGTATAAAAATTAGGGCAAGTCTTGTAGAGAATCCTATAAGGTCGGTGCTGAGAGGGAGGTCATTTATCTGATGTTGCCCCTCCTTGATCCCAGCTCCAGGCCGTCTACCTCCACTTCCAGTATTTTATAGGCTTAAAAAACAAACAAACAAAAGCCCTGAGGTCCACAGAGAGGGGACAGAGTTTGTCCAAGGTCTTATAGCCACCCTGCAAAATGATAGCATCCGTAGTGACTCCCTATTTGTGATCTGAGGGCCAATAACAGGCCACTGGTGTGCACACACATGGACTCACACACAGAAACACACACACTACACATTCTCCTAAGCGAGCCTGGCTAGCGGTAGTGACTTGAACGAAGTGCACTTGACCTCTGTGAAGATCAGTTTTCTCATCTGTTCAGTGGCGGTAATAACCATTTTCATGATTCTTAGGAGGATTAGACCAAAACATTTACATAAAACCCTTGTCACTTTCACGGGTTGCTGTCTCTCCTTTTTGGACATACCCTTTTTTTGCTTTTTCTATATTCTTATGTTTTTTATTTTATTTTATTTTTTTTTGTCTTTTTGCCATTTCTTGGGCCACTCCTGTGGCATGTGGAGGTTCCCAGGCTAGGGGTTGAATCGGAGCTGTAGCCACCGGCCTACGCCAGAGCCACAGCAACGCGGGATCCGAGCCACGTCTGCAACCTACACCACAGCTCACGGCAATGCTGGATCCTTAACCCACTGAGTGAGGCCAGGGATCAAACCTGCAACCTCATGGTTCCTAGTGGGATTCGTTAACCACTGCGCCATGACGGGAACTCCATATTCTTATGTTTTTTAAAAATTGAAGTATAGCTGATTTACAAAGTTTTGTTAGTTTCTGTTGTACACCAAAATGATTCAGTGATATATATATATGATATATCATATATATATATATATCATATATATATATGGTTATTAAAAGATGTTTAAAAGATTATTTAATATAGTTCCCTGTGCTATAACATGGATCCTTATTGTTTATCTATTTTATATACAATAATGTATATCTGTTAATCCCCAGTTCCCAATTTTCCCTTCCCCCTCTTTGGTAACCATAAAGTCTATGTCTGTGAGTCTGTTTCTGTTTTGTAAATAAGTTCGTTTGTATATTTTAGATTCCACACATAAGCGATATCATGATATTTGTCTTTCTTTGTCTGACTGACTTCACCTAGTATGAGAATTTCAGGTCCATCCATGTTGCTGCAAATGGCATTATTTCATTCTTTTTTTGTAGCTGGGTAATATTCTCTCTCTCTCTCTATATATATATATATGTATGTATCAATGGATAAAGACATCTATATCTTTGGTCTGTTCATCTGCTGGCAGACAGTTAGGTTGCTTCTGTACTTTAGCGATCGTGAATAGTGCTGCTGTGAACATTGTGGTCCATGTGTCTTTTCAAATTAGAGTTTTCTTTGGAAATATGCCAAGGAGTGGAATTGCTGGCCCACATGGTAATTCTACTTATAGTTTTTAAGGACCCTCCGTCCTGTTTTCCATAGTGGCTACTCCAGTTTACATTCCCACCAGCAGTGTAGGAGGGTTCCCTTTGCTCCACACCCTCTCCAGCATTTATTTGTAGACTTTTGTGTGATATTTGTAGACTTTTTGATGACAGTCATTCTGGCTGGAGTGAGATGATACCTCGTTGTAGTTTTGATTGCATTGCTCTAATAATTAGCAATGCTGAGCATTTATTCATGTGTCTGTTTGCCATCTGTATCTGGATATACTTTTTTTTTATGGCCACACCCATGGCATAGGGAGATTCCCAGGCCTCTGTATGAAACCTATGCCGTGGCTGCAGCAAGACCAGATCCTTTAACCCACTGTACCAGGCCAGGGATTGAACCCATGCCTCTGCAGTGACCCAAGCCACTACAAGTGGATTCTTAACCCACGAGGTCATAGCAGGAATTCCTGCATATACATTTTTAAGTGGATCTTAGGCATTATAGTCCACAAGCAGACTTCCCTTAGTTCACTTAACAGCTGCTTAGCTGAAAAACGTCTTTTAGGATGTCTTGTTCCACAAACACTGAGCACCAATCCAAGCTAAATAAGGCTGGGCCCCTGGACGCGAGGTCTGCCATCTGAGCAGGGAAGGGCAAAGGACCAGGAATGGGCTTTGCACAGCTTAATCATCACAGAATTCTGATGGTTCATCGTCCTGTCCCGAGCACCCTTAGGGCAGGGGTTAGGGACAGGATTTGGATGAGGCTTGGGTTTGTTATAATCATTTCACAAATGAGGTCATAGAGGCCCAGTGATGGAAACAACTTGCCCAAGTCCATCAGGGGAGGTGAAAGTTGTGGACGCTAAAGCCGTGACCTGTGGGGTGCAGAAAGCTGAGGTTGGAGCTGGGTTAGGGAGGGAGGGACGGGTGGGGGTCCCCGAGCTGGAGGTGAGAGATGTGAGGGGATTCAGAGGGCCTGTGAAAGAGCCTTTGGCCACACTCCAGTTCGGGTGGGGCTCGGTCTCAGCATAAAAACTGATTGCCTTTCATAAAGCTTGTTCTTTGGGATTGCAAAGTAAACTCAAGTCAGGGCGAGTCTTTGGGGATGGAACATTTTACTGTTCTCGGGAGCCCTAGGAAATGGTGTATTCCTTTCAAAGTTATGGGTTAGAGGAGTTTCCACTGTGGCTCAGCAGTATCCATGAGAATACAGGTCTGATCCCTCGTCGTTCAGTGGATTAAGGATCCGGCATTGCCATGAGCAGTGGTAGAGGTTGCAGGTGCAGCTCGAATCTGGCGGTGCTGTGGCTGTGGTGTAGGCCAGCAGCTGCGGCTCTGATTTGACTCCTAGCCTGGGAACCTCCATATGCTATGGGTGCGGCCATAAAAGACCAAAAAAAGGAGTTCCCGTCGTGGCGCTGTGGTTAACGAATCCGACTAGGAACCACGAGGTTGCGGGTTCGGTTCCTGCCCTTGCTCAGTGGGTTAACAATCCGGCGTTGCCGTGAGCTGTGGTGTAGGTTGCAGACGCGGCTCGGATCCCGAGTTGCTGTGGCTCTGGCGTAGGCCGGTGGCTACGGCTCCGATTAGACCCCTAGCCTGGGAACCTCCATATGCCGCGGGAGCGGCCCAAGAAATAGCAACAACAACAACAACAACAACAAAAGTCATGGCTAAACCAAGTGTCTGCCAGTGAGTTCATGTCCCTCATTAGCATCCCATAAGCTTCAGGATAAAGTGACAGCTCTGAGGTGGGACATGTGAGGCACCTGACTACTGCATCAGCTGGCGTCAGCTCTGTCCGCAGTGTCCAACCCCACCCCTGTCCCCTGGACAGCCTGCCTTGCTAACTTCTGCCGCAGCCCCTCAGCTGCCCCCCCTCTTTGGGAAAAATGTCCTCTTCCAGCTCTGTGGGGTGAGCTGGGTGTGTCCTCCCTGTGCCCACATCCCCTGAGCACCGGGGATGTTAGAATTGATCTCTGGGGTCCCTTCCTTCTCCCCAGGGAGCTGGTGTTTCTGCCTCTGTGAGCCCCCAGGGCCTGGAGCCCGGTAGGCGCTTTACTTGAATTTAATCAATTACTTCATCATCACAGACATGATTTATCAGTCAGTTACAAACTGGGCTCTGGAGTGGGATATAGAAGATGTGGGACTGCCTCCCTCTCCTCTGGGAACCCAGTCTCCACGGTGAGGGAGGATTAACTCAGAGAACAGGGGCCGACAGTCCATCAGGGGTCAGTGATGCTGCCGGGACCTCGGGTGCCTGGAGGTTTCCGAGGCAGATTTCCGAGCTGGAGCTGGTGGACAAGTCGTGTCTTGGAGATGGGTTAGGTTAGGAAGCCAGGAGGCATGGTGGCCGGTGGGAAGGGCTGGTCAGAATGAGTGACCAGCGGAACTGGAAGAGGGGAATGCAAAGGCTTAAATGCCACGAAAGGGACTAGGGAGCCACGGAAGGTCGTCAGGCAGGGAGCAAGAGGATGAAGAGGTGTCTGCAGGCTGTGAGTGCCGGAAAGTGATGAGCAGAAAGGTGTGAGATGTTAGGAGGAGGGAAAGAGAGAGGCTGGCTTTCCTTTGACCCTTTGTCACACGTGCTCTGCCTCCAGCCTCTTTCAGGTGGTTCGTAGGTTGGACACAACCTGTTCGTGGATTATAGGGGCTTCTGTCATTTGTTCGCTCATTCTTTCAACATGTTTTTAAATGATTCCTACTGTGTTCTGGTTCCAAAGGATGCTGGGACCGCAGACCCCTGCCCCCAAGGACCTCTGTGAAGGAGGACCTTTGCTCTATCATTGAAAGAAATTATTTTGCCATGTACATAACCTCTAGTCACCTGTCCCTACCTTCAGCCTCTCTTCTCCCTGATCTCATCCATCTGCTAGTTTTCCCGAGGGGGCTATTTATAAATGGGTCACATGGTCCGTGGTAGGTGAAGGTGCTGTGGGACACTCTGGAGGGGGTGTCCTTGAAATGCAGACAAGGTAGAAATCCTTCTCTTGGTCTCTTACCCCTGTGACTCCCTCCACGGCCGCCAGCTGGGGCTGTCTGCACCTGGGGGCCCTCAGGACAGAGAGTTGGCCGAGAAGCCCATTGAGCTGTCAGCTTCCAGATGCTTGACACCAGCCTCTGATGTCCCCTCGAGCCTGGGACTCCTTACCCTCCCTGAACTCAGTTTCTCCTTCAGACGTCATTCCTGAGACTAAGGAAAAGGCTCCACAGCGCAGAGGAGGCTCAGGACTTGCTGCTCCCTGTCCCTGCACAGCCAGCCAATAGCTGTCTCCTGGGGTGGAGGCTTTCTAGGGAAGCCCCCCCCAACCCCGCCCAGTGTCTCCACTTTGTTCAAGTCTGAGCATCGGGGAGTTCCCTTTGTGCTCACTGGTTAATGAACCCCGCTAGAAACTATGAGGATGCGGGTTCGATCCCTGGCCGCACTCAATGGGTTAAGGATCCAGCGTTGCTGTGAGCTGTGGTGTAGGCCGGCTGCTGTAGCTCTGATTAGACCCCTAGCCTGGGAGCCTCCATATGCTGCAGATACCTAATGATCACTACCTCACATCCCAGCAACTTAATCACACC
Source organism: Phacochoerus africanus (assembly GCF_016906955.1). Classification (NCBI taxonomy): domain Eukaryota; kingdom Metazoa; phylum Chordata; class Mammalia; order Artiodactyla; family Suidae; genus Phacochoerus; species Phacochoerus africanus. The sequence goes on along the minus strand of NC_062559.1, from coordinate 17,084,974 downwards.
GTTCCCCCCACCCTCTCTCCGCCTTGGTTACTTCTGGCTAAAATTGCCATTCTCTTAGCCGTCACTGCACGAAGAACATCTTTGTGATGCCCAAAGGGGATGCCTCCGCCTCTAGTCAGAAAGCAGAGGGCCTGAGAATTGAGTCCCTGAGTGCAGACCTGTGGGCTGTCATCCTCTCCAGCTCTGGGTGGGTGATACTTATCATAGACTGTCGATCTAAGATGTCTGGGCTCGACCCTGGCTCTGCCACTTCCTGGCTCTGTGGTCTTGGCCAGATTCCTCACCCTCCCTGCAGCTGATGGGTAAACGGGGAAATGCTAGTACCTGCTTCCAAGGGTTGTAGTGAGGGCTGTGAGTTAATGCACAAAGAGCCCTTATGCCAGCGTATGATCAATTCTCAAGACCTCCCAAAATGTGCGAGCTATTATTTTGTTATGCAGCTCTCATGCTTGTGCCATTCTTGGCCATCTTCATAACAATACGTAAGTAGGCACAGTGCTTCTCAGTCTAAAAAGCATCAATATCCTGCCTCACTTACTTTTTCAGCACCAGTGATGGTTATCGGACATGCCCCAAGGTCACACAGTTGGGGAGGGGGCAGCGCCTGGTCTTAAAATTGGCTCCAAGTTCTTTTTTTAAAAAGTATCTTTTTATTACTCACAGCCACCTCCTATAGAATGGGTGGGAAAGCAGTGGATGACCCAGTAACTCCTAATTATGGGGGGAAGAAAAACACCTGTAAAGCTCTCTCATTTTGAGGATAGCACATTTGGAAAAAAAAAAAAAAAACCCAAATAGACGAAATTTGAAGCCCATCCCAGAGGCAGCTGCAATTCTTTGCCAGCCCCTGGAGTTCAAAGAGGGAGCCTTAAAGAAGGTCTTGAGGAGAATTACTTAATTTGGAGCGTTGGAAACCCAACAATTATTTGCTTAAAAATAGAATTTGCTGAAACAACTTCCAGCTTCTTATTCTTCTCCCTGCATAATAAAGTAATTAGTAATTTGTGTCACTCTGGTAATTTTTCTCCTTCTCTTAATCACCAATAGTGACACTGCTCCCATGCTGGGGTTCTAACACACACATGCATGCACACACACACTCACTCACTCCCGTCGGAGCCCCAGAAGAAAGTGGATGCCATAGTGTCTGCTGTTTTGTTGTGGCTGTTGGAATGAAAATTTCTGTGACCCCTAAAATGTATCTATTACCATATATACACACCAGTCTGGGTAAGGTTGTCAAAAGAAGTAGAAAGACGCAGACGACTCTCAAAATATCCCCAGTGTTGTAAGAAACTATTATGAGCATAGTGAGTCCTATAGAAATGTGCAACTAAAAGTCAGGACCTTTATCTGACAAAAGGATTTGTTTTGAAGTGTGGGTTGTATTTACTGTTTAATATGATGGGCCGTACAAAGGCATGAAAAGTAAATCGCGTTTATTTATACATATGTTAGATAATCCAGACTGTAATTATAAGGAAAGCTTACATGTGTATTAATACCTACTGTGGGCTAGATTTATAATTAGCTATTATAAATCAAATAAATATTCAATTATTTGAAACAAAGCAATGGTAGTGGAGATTTTATCTCTAAGTTTATCTGACTGAATTTATAAGAGGCTTTAGGCGACTATGAGAAACTAGAGAAAGGAAGTTCAAAGGATTGGTTCTTTTCCCTGTTTATCACATGCTTATATTAAATTCCTGTACTATAATAAATAGTATTTTTGCTAACATTTATTGGCTGTTCACCATATACTAAGTACTGTGCTAAGAGGTTTACCTGCATTATATCCTTTGATCTTCATGTCAACTTTATGAGTTAGTTATTAATATTCTTTCCGTTTTATAGATGAGGAAAAGCGACAGACTCTATTCATTGTCCACTATCCCTTCTTCTCTTTTTATTTCTGTAATAATAAAACCCAGATTTTATTTGAGATGGCAATATGACATGCTAATGGCCTACATTTTCTTTCTGCCCTTGAAGTTAGGTGTGGTCATGTGACTAACTTCTGGGCCACAAGAAAGCAGAACTATCGGGTGGACCATTCAGAAGTCTCACCCTAAGCACCCGACTCCTCTCAGAGTAGCACCCCTTCTTATCATCTCTCGTGCTTTATGCTTCTTGCAGATTTGATAGCTGACAGAGGGCTCTTTCTACTAGTAGCCAAACTGGCAGTCCAGACCCATTCTTCTGCTGAGAATGACTAGAAAAGTTTGAGGGAGTTCCCACTGTGGCACAGCAGAAACAAATCTGACCAGTATCCATGGGGATTCAAGTGTGATCCCTGGCCTCGCTCAGTGGGTTAAGGATCTGGCATTGCCATGAGCTGTGGTGTAGGTCGCAGACGTGACTTGGATCCTGCATTGTTGCTGTGGCTGTGGTATCAGCTGTAGTTCTGATTTGACCCCTAGCCTGGGAACTTCCATATGCCATGGGTGTGACCCTAAAAAGAAAAAAAAAAAAACAAAAAACAAAAACAAAACAACAACAACAACCAAAAAAACCCACCACCAACAACAAAACCCCCAAAAAACCTGTTTGAAAGGATCAAAGAAATTACAAGTGGATGAAGAATTATTTGGGCCAAGTTTTGTAACAAGAGGGAAGCTCAGTGAGATGAGCCTGGATTTTCTGGCTAGTTTTCTCCTAAAAGTGTCTGACAATTCCAGAAGATGTGGCTGAGGAGCTAAGATGCCAAGCAGAGCTGTGAGCAGACTTAGGGAGCCAGGAGCCTGTCAAGGATGGGAAGCTCTGATAAAATGCCATGGGTTAAGACCATGTAAGGTCACATCACTGGAATAAGGTGAATGAGGAATAGTCTGTTCCTGGAAGAGGCTGAAGCCCACCCTGTGTCACCTCAATCTGTGAGTGGGTTATCGTGACCTGGGATTGGCAGTGCCCATGTGTCCTGCCAGAAGCTAATGTAAATTCTCTCTGAAGAAGACACATTATCAGTAGCCTCAAATGATCTCAGTCAAACAAAGCAGGGGGAAAGGTGGAGAAAATTTTGACTTCCAAAGTGAAAGAGTAAAAATCTCTGAAATCTGCTTCTCTACGAAAACTATAAGAACTCTGGCAAAGAACTATCAGACATTTCACTTACTGGGGGCCAGAGCCCCCAGGAGCACCCTGTAGCACCTCATAGCACCATGTGGCTATCCCTGACTTAAGGCATATCCTGAAGAATGGCACCCTATCCTGGGAGGGTAATGTCTTCATGCTAGGCCTCAGCTGTGCATTAAACAGGCCATCTTTCCATCAGGTCCTACAACTCTTGTTTCTCTCTTCTATTAGCTCAACTAGCACTTTGCTGGGAGGGTTATATTGTGCCTTGTCTCTAGATATTGGTTTGATGGCCAAAAGGGATGTTGGGTGCAAATCTTGAAGGGAGCATGTGCTGTCTTACAAGAAATAAGTCCGTGCCATCCTCAAACTATACTTTGTATATCCATGACCTTTAGGAAATGACATTATGATGAGAAAAACCACAGGTAGGTGAATAAACACTAAAGAGGACTAAATTCTATGTGGTCTACTTAGCTCCATATTGGAGAATGGTATAGTGAAAAGTATGTGAGAAAACAACAAAAACATCAAAATGTCATGAAGAGGAAGACTATGGCTTAGGTATAAGTATGCCATGTAGAATCTATATCATCCAGATAGTATTTTGAGTAGTGCTAACCTGTTTCTTCTGGATTTGGTAGAAGTTATTGTTCTTAACATATATAAAACGCATATCCCTATTATATCTATATAAACTGTGGCTTGGGAGGAAACTTTGGATACTCAGGAAACCAGGACAAAGAAAAGCCATAAGCTTATTCCCCTGGCCTTCTGTTCAAGGCTTTAGATTGCCATAAGCAGTCCGTTGCTCTCTCTGTCTTTATCATTTCCTCATAGAGTTGAGGCTATCCAGAAGTGTGGAATAGAATGGGGAGACAAGAGAACATGGCATTATTTTTACAATAAATAATAATAATAGTATAAATCTAATAGCTTAACCTAAGATATTTGAGATGTGTGCTCTTTCACCTCGATTGCTGTACATCTGCTTTCCTTTCTGAGGCAGGCACTGAAGAGGGAATGGGAATGGAGGGATAGGGTCTTAAATGATGTCGTACTCTAGTTTTATCCTTATCTCTGGGGCTATGCTGAGGACATTAAAAAATAAATAGCATTAGATCATAAGTAAACATCAATAAATTGATAAGAATGAAATGTAGTGAAATAATCTCAGACAGCACATGAATTCTTGAAGCACTTCTAAGCTACAGAGTACATATTCAGTATTCAAAAAATAAAACCACTATCTTGGGGAGTTCCCATCATGGTGCAGTGGAAATGAATTCTACTAGGAACCAGGGGGTGGCAGGTTTGATCCCTGGCCTCATTCAGTGGGTGGAGGATCCGGCATTACCATGAGCTGTGGTGTAGATCACAGACACGGCTCGGATCCTGCGTTGCTGTGGCTGTGGTGTAGACTGGCAGCTGTAGCTCTGATTTGACTCCTTGTCTGGGAATCTCCATGTGCCCCAGATGCAGTCCTAAAAAAGAAAACAAGAAAAAATAAAACCACTATCTCAATTTTGGGGATTTAGCCAAAGCTGTAATTGAAGGCAAATGCATAGCTTTAAAATGCATTTTTAAAAATTAAATAAGAAAAAAATAAAACGGATTAAGTAACAACCTCAAAAAACTAGAAAAATAGCAGTAAATCAAACAGAAATCAGAATTTAGAAATTTATAAAAAATTAATTTTAAAACAAATAATTTAGGCAAATCGAAGGGTGATTTTTTTAACCTAATAAATCATAAAATAGACAATTTATGGCTAATATTATCATGGCAAGAGAAAATGCACACACACACGTGTGTGTGTATACACAAAAATTCTAAATAAAGTACTGGCAAATCAATTTTAATAACATGTAAGAAGAACAATCCATGATGATTTTATTGGTTTATTCTGTGAATACAAAAATCATTTAGTATTATGAAATATAACATGGTATTAGTCTAAAGAGAAAATCTTCATTATCTCAGAGGAGGTTTAGAAGTCACTTCAGAAAAATTCTGCACTGATTCTGAATAAATAAAATTTATTGAACTATAAATAGAGGATTTTTTAATGATAAAGAATATTCATATTAAATGATAGCATATATCATATTTAAAGGGAAAACATCAGATGCCTTCTGTTTAAGATTAGGAATAAATTAAAAATGCCTGGTTTCACTATAATAGTTAATATTGTCCTGGATATCCTGGCCCATGCTGAAAGACAGGAAACAGAAATTAGCCTACTGGAAAGGAAATCAAAAGTACCACTACTTGAAGTTAATATGATTGTCTATCCAGAAAACCTAACAGAATCAACTGATAAACTACTAGAATGAATAAAAAATTAGGAAAATGGCTGAATATGAATAAATATACAAAAGACGTGCTTAACATCAATAATCAATTTAAATATGTCATGGGGAGGGCAGTCCTACTTAAAACAATTATGAAAGTGTAATGGGCTAGGAATAATTCAATAATGAACCTTATCAATTTCTCCTGATGAGTATAAAGGAAGACCAGAGTGAATGACTTCCAGACCAGAAGATGGAATATTGAAGAGAAGCTCGTTCACCCCAGGTTCATTTATAGGTATAATTAAACTCCAATAAGAACTTCAGTGGGAATTACTTTCATATCTGAACAAATAACCAGAAAGATAATAGATGAAAACAGTCAACAGTTTTTTAAAGAATATTGATGGGAATGTTTTTGTTTCAGAGAGTAAAACGTTTTTAAATGAAGTGGGTCTATTAGTGTTTTCCTGGAAATTAATTTGGCCATTTATATCAAGCAGCTTTATCCCAGTGAGTCTACCTTTAATTTTTTATTCTAATACACATTTTCAGAGATGCAGATAAAGTTTCATATGCAGAATATTCATCATAGAAGTGTTTATAACATTGTTTCTAAAATCTGCAAACATTGAAATTTATTAAATCAATGAACTCACTTTTTTTTTGCTTTCTAGGGCTGCACCCATAGCATATGATGTTTCAAGGCTAGGGGCTGAATCAGAGCTGCAGCTGCCAGCCTACGCCACAGCCACAGCAACACCAGATCTGATCTGCATCTGCAACCTACACCACAGCTCACAGCAACACCGGATCCTTAACCCACTGAGCGAGGCCAGGGATGGAACTGGCGTCCTCAAGGACACTAGTCAGGTTCATTACTGCTGAGCCATCATGGGGACTCCAGTGAAGACACATTTTAAAAATAGATATTATTCAGCATTACAGTTATGAAGAAGGCTGTTTAATAACACATATTACACATTGTATTTTCCAAAGATGGCTATAAAATATCTTCCATCCTACATATCCGCAGAGTGACCTTGCAGCTTCCCTTTGAGAGCTGGAGACCGTTTCCCCATTTCCTGAAATGTAGCCGGGCTCTGATCCACAAAACCATAAGCAAAGTAAAATTATTGTTTTAAAGCACTATGTTTTAATAGAATTTGTTCTACAGCAACAGACAAGTGGGGAAATATGTTAAGTGGTTTTAAACACATTAAATGAAAACATATTGCAAAACAATACATTCTGTGTAATTCAGCTAAAAATAATGTTCTGTGTATGCATAGCACAAAGCTAAGAAGGATTTACATGGAACTGCTAGCAGTGGTTATTTTGGATGGTGGGATTACCCTGCTTCTCAGTTTCTTCTTTAGCTGCGTGATTTCTCAAATTTCCGTACTGTGTATGTATTGTTTTATAATAAGAAAAGACCAAAAAGTGTAATACCATGTGTTTGAGGATATTTGGATGACAGATAGAGGCTCACAAGTCTGCATCACCTGAATAGAACAAGATACAAACAGCGTCTTTGAGGGTTTCCCTCTGCCTTGGAATTCCTGTTTCCAAGAGGGAACTTTGGCAAGAAAACATCCAGTTTTTCTTTTCATTCCCCCACCCCCCCCCCGCCACCGCCTCCGCCCGCCTCACTTCTCAGCAAGAGAGAAGGAGTGATTTTCTCAGCTGGTGAGAAGATGGGCTTGGACTCCCCTTGCGCCTCATCCCTCTCTGGGCGAGTGGAGTTTAAACCTGCCGCTCTTCAGACAGGACAGACCTGGATGCTGGGGTGGGGTGGAGGTCTGTCCCACAAGTGGGACAGGTATGCACAGGAGGTGAGGCCAGGCCTGCCTTCCAGGGTCTGCAGTGCCCCTGCTCTGAGCATCAGAGAATATGAAGGAGAAAATCATCCCACTTGCAGCTGACGGGTGAGGTGTCTGTCTTGAGACCCCCACCCTGAAGATGGAGGCGGAAACGAAAGACTGTTTGGCCACAAGCCCCAGCTGTGTTCTCTGAGCTTCCTTTGCCAGAATCCTTACCTAAAGCCTATGTTTCTGCATCAGAGGGAAGAAAAGTGATAGTTATCTTAAAAACCATAGTGGGGAGTTCCCGTTGTGGCTCAGTGGTAACGAACCCAGCTAGTATCTATGACGATGTGGGTTCGATCCCTGGCCTCGCTCAGCGGGTTAAGGATCCAGCATAGCCGTGAGCTGTAGTGTAGGTTGCAGATGAGGCTGGGGATCCTGCATTGCTATGACTGTGGTGTAGGCCGGCAGCTGCAGCTCTGATTTGACCCCTTGCCTGGGAACTTCCACATGCTGCAAGTATGGCCCTCAAAAAGCAAAAAAATAATAAATAAAAATAAAAATTAAGAAAAACGGTAGTAGTGTTTATAAATGATCTCAATGTATTTTACATGTTTTAAAGCATATATATATATACACACACACACACGTATGTATATGCACAGATTTGAATTGTTTATTTTATATACCACAAGAATTATGGAATAGAGTAATCAAAATATTCACAGTGATAGCTCTCTGGGTGTTGGAATTGTGTCTGTTTCTTTATACTCTTTGTAGTGTCCTACACAGGCATGGGTTACCTCCACAGTCGAGAAGGAAATCATCATTACTGTTTTAAAGGCAAGTCCTGTTTTCTGAGCTCAGCTTCTTGGGCAGCCTGTACTGCCTTCTGGGCCAAGGCAAGCTCTGCTTCCCAGCATCTTTTGGGAATGCCAAATTTCCAAAATAAAACCCTGGGATAATCACAGGAGGCATGTGGGTCTGGGCCTTTTGCAGTTTGGGGAAATGAAAATGCTTCATCTTCTACCATCATGTGAGCCATTTGCATCATTTGGAGAATATTTGTGTTGACTGGTTATCCATCAGGAAAACAAACGTAATTAACAGAGAGAACTTAATATAAGGATTTACTTAGACAGGTGTTAGGGAACTGCAAAAGCCAAAGGGGAACATTTTGAGAGCACAGAGATAAGAGCTGCAGGAAACAGCTGCCATCCCTAGGGCTGGGGGAACAGGGGATGGAAGCTTGGACGCAGGGACCTGCAGAGCTGGGACCTCAGGAGCCCAGATGACAGTAGAATGCAAGGAATTAGGGCATAATGAGTTTGGGGTACTCATTACCTTCGTTGGTTTAACGTGTTTTTAAATCAAAGTACAGTTGATTTATAATATTGTGTTAGTTTCAGGTGTATAGCAATGTGATTCAGTTATACATATATATGTATAGATATGTATGGACATATGCGTATGTATATGTACAGCCTTCTTTCCCCAATTCTTTTCCATTATAGTTTACTATAAGATATCGCATACAGTTCCCTATGCTATATAGTAAATCCTTGTTGTTTATCTGTTTTATATATGGTAGTGTGCATCTGTTAATCCCAGGCTCCCAATTCATCCCTCCCCTGACTGGGGTAATCAGAAGTTTGTTTTCTATGTCTGTGAGTCTATTTCTGTTTTGTAAATAAGTTCATTTGTGCTGTTTTTTTTTTTTTAGATTCCACATAGAAGTGATATCATATGATGTTTGTCTTTGCCTGGCTTTTCTCAGTATGATCATCTCTGGGTCTGTCAAAACCTTACTATTTTGAAATAATTATAGACTTACAAGGAGCTGCAAAAGCAGTACCCCTGTACCCAGCACTCAGCTTGCTCCAGTAGTAACATTTGTACATCATCAAAATGGGTAATAGATGGTAATTAGTCTAATCACAGACCTGGATCTTACCAATTAGTTGCATTTACTTGGTTTTTTCTTTTTTTGTCTTTGTGTATAACTCTATGACATTTTGTCACATGTAAAGACTTGTATAACCACCACTGCCACAATCTAGAGACAAAAGTATCCCTAGACCACAAAGCAACCCCCTCCTGCTGCCTGTTTATGGTCTGTGTCATCACACCTCCTTCCCCTTCCTTAATCCCTGGCAACCATTGTCTGTTCTCCTTCTCTTTCAAGTTTAAATATAATGTGTTTAATTGCAAGTATTATGGGTTGAGTTGTGTCCCCCTCAAATGGTACATTGGGGTCCTCACCCCCAGGATCTCAGAATGTGACCTAATGAAGAGACAGGGTCTCTATGGAGTAATCCAGTTGAAATGAGGTCCTTAGAGCAGGCCCTAATCCGTACGACTGGTGTCCTTAGAGAAAGGAGAGATGTGGAGACAGACATGACCCCAGGGAGACACCATGTGAACATGAAGGCAGAGTCCACGTGATTCTTCTTCAGACCAAGGAAGGCCAGAGACTGCCAGCAAAGCACCCTGAGCGAGGAGACAGGCATGGAACAGATGGCTTGCCGCCTTCGAAAGGCACCACTTTCAAAGCCAGGCAAAGACAAACATCGTATGATGCCACTTCTCTGTGGCAGACACCTTGATCTTGGACGTCTCACCTCTAGAACTGAGACCCTACTTTTCCATTGTTTAAGCAGCCCAGTTTGTGGTGCTTTTGTTTCTGCAGCCATGACAAATACCGTAGGTTGATATAACTTAATTTATAATGGCAATTGTGCTTAAAATTAGTTCACAAGATTCCTGAAATGGTCTTAAGCAAGCTTGCCTCAGCACACCATGGCAAGGTAGGGGGCGCAACGGGGCTAGTGCTGGGAGCACAGAAAGAGCTGGCAATTGGGACCAGCTGCCACTTGTGAATAGGAGCAGCATTGCTGAGGTGACCTCGACAGGGACATGAGGGATCAGGTCCCTCCTCTCTCCTCCAGCCACCCAGTTTCTCTCTAGCACCCCTAGACACGCAGTCTACAGTGGATCGAGTTGGCAAGGGGGTTCTCAGGGCCTCAGCCCTGCCATCACAAAGCATAAAAAGGAAGTGTATGTTTGAGGCTGAGAGGCAATATCCAAACACACTGGATTTTTTAGAAGACCCTTCTCTAAAATGAGTCTTTTATTCATTCTGGGGGTTCCTCTGGGCCATGAAGCTGCTAGCTAAGAAGACAAATATTTCTGTCTACTTATACTCATAGTTCATAACATATTTTTACTATTTTAAAATTTTACTATTATTATTGCTTTTTAGGGTCGCATCTGCGGCACATGGAAGTTCTCAGGCTGGGGGTTGAATCGGGGTTGAATTGGAGCTACACCACAGCCACAGCAATGCCAGATCTGAATGGCATCTGGACCTACACCGCAGCTCACAGCAACGCTGGATCCCCAACCCACTGGGCAAGGCCAGAGATTGAACCCGCATTGCTGGATTCATTTCTGCTGTGCCACAACAGGAACTCTGTTCCTAACTTATTTTTAGAAATGTAAAACCCATGCCTTCTTTTGAGAGTCTTATCATTTTTGAAAAAAATACACCTTAAAAAAAAGCGTGCTGCCTCTCCGCTTGTGTCATATTCCCAAGAGTGGATAGACTAGATTCTCTCGGGGTTTCCTACTAAGATAATGAAGAGGACGGGAGCGTAGAATTTGGTATATGAAAATTCAATTTACAAAAAACCCAACTTTTCCAGAATGTTCTTTAAATACTGTAAGATTTGCTTGGGATCCCTGGAAACCCACTACTCCCCTTGAAAAGAAAAGGAACTTCTTAGCAGCGTTAAGAGCCGGGGGAAGGACTAACTCACACATAGGTAGGCTGCCTCCCCATGTGGGTTAATTCTCTCCTTGCTAAATAGCCTGAGATGAGTGGAATTGCTCTTCCCGGAGCCCCAGGACCAGCCCAGTATCTTTCCTGCAAGCTCTGAGCATAGCACAGTCCCTCAGCACAGCTCCGCTAATGAGCCAAACTGCTACTGCAGCAGCTGCTCTTAGATCAGACTCACCCAGCTAGAAGGATTCCAGCCCGGGTGAGGCATTTCTGCTAGAGCTCGTGTCTTTCCTGCTGCACCCCAGCCATTTCATTGCTTTCCTGGGCATTCTATTTCCAGATTGTCTTTGAAAAACAAGAAAATCTAACCTCCCCTCATTATAAATGCGATTTATGCTTATTGTAGAAATTTTCAGAAGTACAGGAGATTATGGAAGATAAAGTACAATTTGAAGTCGTGTAGTTTAACAGGAAAAGGAGTCAAATGCATGTGTTTGCTTGAAAGATGAAGTTATTTTCCTTTTCATGGAAATGTACACCGGGGGAGAGGAAGCAGTGTTTGATTTCAACAGCCAAGAACTGCCACGGAGGCATACGTCTCCTTTGTCCTATTTTATCGGCGCTTTGACAGTTTTGAATAGTAGCCTGTTCTGAGAAGAATGATCCAGGTGGCCATCATACCATGACAAGACCTGTTAGAAGAAGTGGAGGGCTTTGTCACAATGGCCATGACCAAGAGCCCAGCGGGCAACATCTATTGCAAGCAACAGATAAACTGATACATAGGTAGCAAAACCATGTGCATTTGGGGAAATACAGTGATGGGGAACTCACTGGAGGAAGAGCCTGTGGCTCATCCTTCCCTCTCAGAGCTTCCAGTTCCTGGTTTCCACCGCCCTCACCTTGGTCCTAGACGCAGCATCAGGACCGAGGTCACCGGGGCCACACTGGTGGTCCCTAACTTCCCTCCTCCCGCACCTCTCCTCCCAATTCTCCAGGAGTTGGGAGCATTCGCGTTTCAGCTGGCTATCTCCAGCCTGGACCTGCCATTCATATGCAGATCTCTCTTGTCAAGAATGGATTGAGACAACACCGCAGGGAACCCTGGCTCTGGTAATTTCAGTGAGGGGAGGAGATGATCATTACTATGAATTCCTGTCCTGCTCTTCAGCGAGAAATCGAGAGAGAATATAATGGCCGTTAAAGCAAGGATTTTGGATCAGACTTGGGTTCCAGGCTCAGCCCTGTTGGTTGCCTGTGTGTGATCTTGGCAGGTTATAACCTCTCCACGTATCCGTTTCTTCATCTGTAAAAAGTGGGGTGAGAATATTCTTTTTGCATTGTTTTCACTGTAAAAGAATAAAAGCTGTAATACAGGTGGGACCTAACACAGTGCCTCCCCACTCCGAGTGATCGTACAGTAAATAGTAAGAAGTACCTAAAATGTGCCTCTGGGGAAGGAATGAGTGTCAGAATCCACCCGCACCCTTGGACGGGGGTGGGGAGTTGGAGCAAGGTGACCCAGGGTGCAAGACCGGAAGCTTGGCTGGGTTTAGAGCTTAGAATTGTCCTCTGGGCACTTGTCCTGCTAATTTGTCTTCACCTCGCTTCCTGAGATCTGGATGTTTTCCAACTCCTGTTCTCCAGCCTGAGACGCATTACTAGGAGGGAGGCTGGAAAGAGGGGAAAAAGAGACTGTGGGGGCAGATACTGGTGTTACCACTGACCAGGGTTCTTGGCTTTCCTTAATCAATAGAAATTGATTAAAGGGCAGACAGGAAGCTCAGGCAAGGCTTTACTCAGGGCTCTTGCTGCAGTAGGAGGGAGCTTGATCACTCCCTGAGATGCTGTGAGCTGGTTCCTTATATGGGGGAGGGGAGGGCTGAGGGGAGGGTGAGCCCAGGGGTCAAATGGGGGGTGGTGGCTTAGGTCGTCTGTCTACCCCCTTGGTGGTGCTGTGTGCAGGGTGCATGTGCAGTACCCTGCTTTTGCTCCTGGCTCTTCAGAATTGTCTGTTTGATTTTTTGGTCTTTTTGTATCTTGTCTATAATTTGCCTCAACTGCACATGCATGCAGCTATTTTTGTTTTGTTTTGTTTTTGCTTTTTAGGGACACTTGGCGGCATATGGAGGTTCCCAGGCTAGGGATCGAATCGGAGCTGTAGCTGCTGGCCTACACCACAGCCACAGCAATGCCAGATCCGAGCCTCATCTGCAAACTACACCACAGCTCACGGCAATGCCTGATCCTTAACCTAGTGAGTGAGGCCAGGGATCAAACTCGCAACCTCATGGTTCCTAGTTGGATTCATTTCCGCCACACCACAATGAGAACTTCGCAGCTATTTTTAGTCCTTTATAATTTTCTTTGTATTTTGTTGCTCATGAGGTACAGCACTGTAGCAAAGGGTTCCAGGTCCCAGGTCCCAGCCTGTCTCTCTAAGAGGAGATCAGAAATTTAAAAGGCAGAGGGCTCATAGGAAGCAGCAAAATCAGCTGAGCTTCCAGGGTAAACAGCCCGTGCAGCCTCGCTTGGGAGTCAGACAGTGGAGGTTTAATTCTTGCTCTGCTTAGACCTGGCCATGTGACCCAGGAAAACCCCTGCCTCTGTTCCCTGGCCTGGGAAATGGGGGTGATGGTGCAGTGTCCCCCCAGGGGCCAATGTCTTTATCCAGAGAGCTGATTGAGGCAAGAAGGGCAGAAGCCAGGACAAGGTGGCCTGAGACCTCCCTGGGCCTGAGACCAAAATTCTCCAGTGCCCTCATCTATCCTGCTGTCCATACATTCCCAGAGCTTTCAGTGTAATGGAGAAAACATATATTAACTTCTTTTAAAATCATGACCATGGGCATATAATACAAAGTGACATAAATACTATGAGGAAATCTCTATCTCAGAATATAACCAAGAAGCTAGCATTGGACTGGGGGGTTGGCGGGCTTTCCCAGAGAAATGATGCTCTGGCTGGCATCTGAAGGATTAGTAGGCGTTAACCAGGCAAAGAGAAAAGAGTAGCTGTCCAGGCAGAAGGAAGAACATCTGCAAAGATCTTCAGCAAAGATGAAGCTAAATGCTGGCCAGGTCAGGGTGGCAGGTGCAAAGAGAATGAAGTGGGGAGAGGGGTGTGATGCAATTGAGAGCTACCTGGGAACCCCAGGCCAGGCCTTGTAGACTATGCGAAAGAACTTGGCTTAATCCCAGGAGGAAAAGGAAGCTGTTCAAGGGTTGTAGTTGGGAGGTGGCTTCAAGGTTAGGAATCAGGTGATCACATCTGCTTTGTAGATCATCCTGACTACGACATGGAAAATAGATTGGTGAAGCCACGGAAGAGCTAGGGGACCAATCAGCAGACTTTCACGATAGTGTGGGGAGAAAGGGTGGGAGCCGATTGGAGGGGTGACAGATGTTTAGAAATCAAATCAAATCAAGAGAAGTATGTGATGGGCCAAACACAGAATTGAAGGAGAAGGAAGTGTCAAGGAAAACTGCTGGATTTCTGACTTAGGAAACTGAATGGATTATGGTACCAGGCACTGAAATAAGGGAAACTGAAGTAGAAACTCAGAAAATTGGACAAATCAGGCAGAGGCTCCAAAAGGAGGGGGATCATGGGGTTGGTCTTAGACTGTTGAGTTTGAGGCGCCTTTGAGAAATGCACGTAAAGCTGTAGTAGGATTCAGAAAAGCAGTGGTAGTACACTTGGGTCAAGAACCCCGTAAAGAGGTTTGAGCAGGAGATCTAACTTCGGGGTTCATTGATGTGTGTGCAAAGAACTGCATGTTTGCCTCCCTCCAGACTCATGTATTGAAATTCTAACCCCCGGTATGACGGTATCAGGAATTTGGGCCTTTGAGGCCCTCCATCCTAATTAGCTCATAGGATGGAGCCCTCATGAATGGGATTAGTGCCCTTTTAATGAAGGTTAACTCCATGGTTTTGAGTCAAAGGAACTGAAAGCATAGATTTTCCTTTTAGCTGGGATGGGATAGTCTGTGAAAGCAACAAGTTTTGGGGTAAAGGTCAGCAGTTCAGTCCTAGCCTGTTAAGTTGGGGGTATGTTTGAAGCTGTTAAGAGGCTGTTGGAGTCAGGAGTTCTGAACAGTCCGGGCTGGAGATAGAAAAGGTTGAGCCATCAGCACATAGATGGTATTTAAAGCCAATGGGATTGGAGGAGGTCACCGTAAGAAGAGGTCTGAGCACTAGGCCCTGGGACACCCCAAGGTTTAGAGGGTAGGAAAATGGAAGGGAAAGAACACAGGAGCTTGAGGAGAGCCCAGTGAGGAAGGCAGAGAGCTGAAAAAGGGAGTGTTCTAGAAGCCAAGAGAATAAATGCTTCAAGGAGGACAGAGCAATTATGTATTTAAGGCTTGCTCCATACCCAGCACTGTTTTAGGCACCAATAAGATGTCTGTTCTTGGGAGGCTGCATTCCTGTGGAGGCAGACAGGCTGCAGGTAAGGAAAAACACATGTCAGGAGGTAAAAAGTGCTATTCCGATGAATAAGGCACAATAAAGAAATAGGAAGTATTAGGAGAGTATTATTTTATGCATTACATTGATATTATATAAAATAAATATGCATTATATTAATATTTTGTAAGACAGTATACATTAAATAAATGCATAAGTGGTATAAGTTTATATCGTGATACTTTCTTAGTCTATTGAGGCTGCTGTAACAAAATATCATGGACTGGGTGGCTCATAAAAACAGAGACTTATTCCTCACGGTTCTGTAGGCTAGAAGTCCAAGATCATGGCACCAGCATGGTCAGGTTCTGGTGAAGGCCCTCTTCTGGGTTGTAGATTGCTATTCTTGCTGTGGCCTCACGTGGTGGAAGGGGGCAAGGGAACTCTCTGGGGTCTCCTTTGTAAGGGCATTAATCCCATTGATGAGGGCATCCCCCTATGATAAGCACCTCCCAAAGGCCCCACCTCCTGATACCATCACACTGGGCATCAGGATTTCATCATATGAATTTGGGGGACGCACAGACAGATCATAAATACTATGGACAAGTTAAAGTAAGGGAGGGGAAGGGAGCCTGCCGCTGAGGGAGGAATGGCTATTGTCGATAAGCTGGACAAGGAAGGACAAAAAGGCGACATTTGAGCAGAGACTTAAGTGATATGGAGATCTGTGCAGGCAACAGGAGTATCAAGGAAAAAACCATAGGGGAAGATGGGGTTAATAGTGTGTCTGGGAAAAGCAAGGTGGCCCTGGAGGCTGGGTGGAGGTTAGGGAGGTGGGGAAGAGGATGGGCGATGGGACAGGGACAGGCAGAAGCCGTGGAGAGCAGGCTGGCTTAATTCGAACGTGATGGGAGTTCCACATGATCTGACTTAGGTTGGGAAAGGTGCATTCTCTCTGCTCTGTACAAGTTCACCGCAGGGAGGCAGGATCCAGGTAAGCAGGCTCTTAGAGTAATCTGGCAGGAGATGCTGGGGACTTAGTCTGAGTGAAAGTGATGAGACTTGGTTAGAATTAGACTTGAAGCAACTGCAGGAAAAAAATATAAAAATAAGGTTAGTTAATATTTATTGAGGCTGCCACATGCAGGTGCTATCCTGAACTCTTTCCCTGCATGGTGATTCTGTAATGAAGGTATCCTTATTCCCGTTTCCAATTTGGGGAAATGGAAGCTTACGAAGGTAAGTCCTGTGGCCAAGAGTGCACAGTTTGTAATTGGTGTCATTGTCATTGAAACCCAGGTTGTCTTGCCTCCAGAACCTATGACCTTGGCTTTTATATTGCACTCTAGTATCCCTGATTGGTCAATGCAGAATGGGGGTGGGGTGAGAGCTGCACCAGGCAGAGCAGAACGGGGGCAGGGCCAGAGAAGAGGAAGATGTGGATGTAGGCAGATAGCTTGACCCACAGACTGGGGTCCACACTTGGAAAATGGGAATGTGGACGGAAGCCCCGCTTGGGTATCCCAGGAAGCCAGAATAGTGGAGAGGGACAGTCTCCCCACTTTTACTTCAGTCAACGCCCCATGGGGGCTCTGGAACATGGGGTGCCTAGTGGGATGGATTCTTGTGTGTCTGGATTTCCAGAAACATTTGCCCTGGGGGGGCATTTGATAGGTTTCTGGGCTTCTGAATAAGCTCTAGCCGTTGAAATTTGAGTTATTGCTGTTACTATGACCTCACAAGCAAGAATACACAATTCTCAGGTCATGTGGCCAGAGTGCTGGATTGATAATGGTGGCTTAGGACATCTAAAGCCACAAGGTCGGAGTTCCCATCATGGCGCAGTGGTAACAAACCTCACTAGTATCCATGAAGACACAGGTTTGATCCCTGGCCTTGCACAGTGGGTTAAGGAGCCGGCATTGTGGTGAGCTGTGGTGAAAGTCACAGACATGGCTTGGATCTGGCGTGGCTGTGGCTGTGGCTGGCAGCTGCAGCTCCGATTTGACACCTAGCTTGGGAACTTCCATATGCTGCCCTAAAAAAAAAAAAAAAAAAAAAAAAGAAAGAAAAAAAGGAAAGAAAGAAAAGAGAAAACCGCAAGGTCAAATTCACACACAAATGTGCCTGGAAAAAGTTGCAAAATCTTTGTCAGACCCAACTCTATGCCACAGCATCAGAACTGCAGCTAAGGGAGGTAGGTATCATTCAAGTGCATTCACCCTTCAACAGTCGAAATTGTGAGAGTGGCCAGGACTGTCCAGCGAAAGCAGGGTGCCTCTCATCTCCAGACATAAACACTGCTGGAGCATTCAGAAGGGTGGGAAATTAATCCAGGCCAGACAGCTTTCTAATTAAAACAAGGGAAAAGCCAAGCTTAAAATGAAAAGCTTTATTTCCCGAAACCTGGAGAGGGGGCTGTGACTTGTCTCAGTCACACCCTGGTGGCTTGGGATGCAGGTCAGGACAAAGAGCCAAGGAGGTTCCCAGGGGCCATGCCTCAGGTAGAATGAGCCCTTTCGCCTCCTTTCTCCCTTTAGACCCCTTCTCATGTCCAGCCCCCCAGCCCAGGGTCCCCTCTAGTGGTATGTTTCTGATGTCCTTGTGCAGTCGCCAGGACCAACTACTGGATCCAGACAACTAGTCTCATGTTTTGAGGTAGTGCCTCAGTTTCCAAATCATACTCCAAGACCCCCACTTCCTCTCCCTCCATGGAAATATCCAGTTGATAAGGGACAGTTGATCATATCCGGCCGTTGAAAGCATCCCAGGAAACTCGTTCAAACTTCAGTGTGAATGGCTGTGCAAGGGTGTTGCACATCACAGCGACAGTTTTGCTTGCGCAAAGTGTAGCTTGGTAACTCACAGGGGTCACCGTTACGGAAAAAAAATGTAAAAGAGAACCCCCTACACCATTTCTCAGGTCTTATGTATTCACTCAGCAAACAATGAAAAATTCCTTCCCTGTGTCAGAAGCTGTATTAGGTGCTGGGATTATAAATATTGTCCCTTTCAAGAAAATCGCTGTCAGTACAGGGCATAGATAAGTAGACGGTGGCTCTAATAATGGCACGTCTGTGATGACTAAGCCTGCAATAATGGCCTAGCCGTGAACATTTATCTAGACTTTCATCATAGGAGATATTAAATGTCCTGGTCTTTTGAGTGAGTTGAACTAGGCATTTCCAATTACTCTGCAAACATCCCCCTGTAGCCTGTAACCTCCAAGAGAGCGGAGACCACTGGGCTTTCTCCCTGCTTTGTATCCCCAGTGTCTAGAACCAGACTGGGCACATGGAGGGCATGCAGTGAAAGTTGATTGAATGAATCAAAAAGTGAGTAAGCTGAACAGAGCAGCAGAGTCCCTGCCGTGGTGAGTGTGGAGGGGCACCAGGGTTCCGTCGGGACTGAGGACCCTCCACGGTCTGATCCAGCAAAAATTCCGTCTCTCCTATAGTATCAGTGTTTTGCTCTCTGTTAGATTAGTCTTATCGATAAACTGATGTCCCACTTCTCCCCTTTGTTTTTTTTTTTTTTTTGTCTTTTTAGGGCCACACCTGTGACATGTGGAGGCTCCCAGGCTAGGGGTCCAGTTGGAGCTGTAGCTGCCAGCCTACACCAGAGCCACAGCAACTTGGGATCTGAGCCACGTCTGTGACCTGCACCACAGCTCACAGCAATGCTGGATCCTTAACCCACTGGTCAAGGCCAAGGATCAAACCCACGTCCTCATTGATGCTAATCGGGTTCATTAACTGCTGAGCCACAATAGGAACTCCCCACTTCTCCCCTTTGTAGTAAATATCCTCAAAAGAATGAAATAATGCCATTTGCAGCAACATGGGTGGACCTAGAGATTATCAGACTAAGGAAAGTAAGTCAGAGAAAGAAATATCATATCACTTGTATGTGGAACATAAAATATGACACAGATGGGGAGTTCCCATTGTGGCTTAGCAGTAACGAACTTGACTAGTATCCATTAGGACTCAGGGTTGATCCCTGGCCCCATTCACTGGGTTAAGGATCCAGCATTGCCCTGAGCTGTGGTGTAGGTCACAGATGTGGCTCAGATCCGGCATTGCTGTGGCTGTGGTGTAAGCCAGCAGCTGTAGCTCTGATTCGACTCCTAGCCTGGGAATTTCCATATGTAGCGGGTGCGGCCCTAAAAAGACAAAAAAATAAAAAAAATAAAATATGATACAAATGAACTTATTTACAAAACAGAAACAGACGCACAGACATGGAAAACAAACTTTTGACTACCAAAGGGGGAGGCGGGAGAGGGATAAATTAGGAGTTTGGAATTAACAGATACAAACTACTGTCTATAAAATCGGAGTTCCTGGAGTTCCTGTTGTGGCGCAGTGGTTAAGGAATCCGACTGGGAACCATGAGGTTGCAGGTTGGATCCCTGGCCTTGCTCAGTGGGTTAAGGACCTGGCATTGCCGTGAGCTGTGGTGAAGGTTGCAGACGCGGCTCGGATCCTGCGTTGCTATGGCTCCAATTAGACCCCTAGCCTGGGAACCTCCATATGCCACCGGAGCGGCCCAAGAAATGGCAAAAAGACAAAAAAAAAAAAAAAAGTAGGCGTTTCTGCTGTGGCACAGGGGATCAACAGTGTCTTTGCAGTGACGGGATGAAGTTTCTCGATCCCTGGCCTGGCACAGTGGGTTAAAGGATCTGGTGGTGCCATAGCTGTAGCATAGGTAGCAACTTCAGCTCAGATCTGATCCCTGGCTGGGAACTTCCATATGCTGCTGGGCAGCCAAAAAGGGAAAAAAAATAGATAAACAATAAGGACCTACTGTATAACTGTACAGCACAGGGAACTATACTTAATATCGTGTAATAACCTATATTGGAAAAGAATCTGAAAAAATATATATATAGATGTATATCTATCTTTATCTATCTATATCTTAATCACTTTGCTGTATACTTGAAAATAATACAATCCTATAAATCAACTATACTTCAAAAAAATAAAATAAAAAGACAAAAAAGGAATTGAACCATCTCTTGTCACCTGCACTCAGTGCCACCACCCCAGTCCTTTGTGGCCTAAATGGCAGCAATGTTCTGCTAAGATGTGTCTGTTCTCAACAGAGACTCTAAAGCCATCCTCGTAAAACACAAGTCAGACCACGTGGATTGCCCAGTCCGTCCTGCAGTGGCTCCCGACCTTATGTGACCTGCTGTCTGCCCCCAGCCTGTCCCACTGCATCCTCTCCCTGCTCACCACCCCCACCTCACTCCCGCATGCTGTCTCCTTTCTGTTCTTGCTCCCGCCCTGGGCCCTTTGTTCTAACTCAGGGGTGGTTACATTTTTTCTGCAGAGGGCAATGTAGTCAATGTTTGAGGCTTGGAGGGTCTCTGTCACAGCCATTTAACGCTGTGTGAGAACAGCCACAGGCAATGCATAAATGAATGAGATCGTGGCCGTGTTCCAATTCGACTTTATTTACTGGCAACAAAATTTGAATTTCATGTCGTTTTTCATGTGTTATGAACTATTATTCTTCTTTTGATTTTTTTCCCCCCAATGGTTTAAAAACGTAAGGAAACTTCCTAGCTAGTGGGCCACCTAAGAACGCGTGGCAGGTTGGATCCGACCCGCAGGACACAGCTTGCAGGCAATGTTCTTCCTGCAAAAGTTTGCTGGACCACGTCTTTCTCTCTCTCGTGTTTGGTCGAATGTCACCTTCTCAATGAGGCTGGTCCAGACTTCCCCACTTGACCTTGCCGCACCCTCTCTCTCGCGGCCTCAACATTTTCCACCATCTTTCCTTCTCCGATTTTTCCTTTTTGCATCTCAACCTCTAACATGTAATAAAATACTACTGTGTTCATCGAGTAGTTATGTAATACTTACTACTGTGTTCATTGGGTCCTGCCACTCCCCCACCCCTACCCCCATCCGCAAGGGTAGCTATTTATCTGTTTTGTTCATTGGCTGTCTTCCATGTACAGAGACCAGTGCCTGGGGTTTGATGGGAACTCAGTACATAGTTGTTGATTGAGTTTTTATGACCAATGTCTATTGATGAGTGGATGTCTTCGGATTATGGTGGTTTTTGCTTCTCTATACCTCAGGTAATGAGTAGGAAAACACAAATACTCTCTGAATCTACCAGAGGCAATAGGGAAGGCTTCACAGAGGAGGTGACATCTGAGCTGGGTCTAAAGGAGTAGAGGAGGGATTTGTGGGATGGAGGAGGGCTGAGGAGAGGGCAGTTGAGGCAGAAGAAACCATGTGTTTCTTGGATGTAAGGACGAGTGTGAAGCATGGGGGCCGGCATTGGTTGAGTGCAGGTGGGAGGCAGTGATGGAGAGGCTGGAAGCGTCCGTAGGCATCGGAGGTGGTGTGCTCTGAACGAATGTAGCTGCCATTCACAGCTTTCTGCAGATTCTGCAGAAGGAGAGAGCCTTCTGCAAGAGTAGGGCTAGACCTGCTTTTGTAATACTGTGCCAAGGGCTGTTATGACAGGATCATCCCTTAGAACTTTTCTCAAAACTGCCCTACCATAAAATAAGGGAGTTCTGGGGAGTTTGACCAAGCCTCTCTGGACAGCCATGCTTCTTAGGGGCCTCCAGGTCTCGGGATGGCACATCACACCATGTGCTCCTCACTCCTAAAGCCCCATGTGCTTAACAACAACACGGTGGGATTCAGATCTGCAGATTCCCTCTGAAAGCAGTGCCCCCCTGAGCCTTGGAGGCCTCCAAGACTTCCCTGCACAGCCTGGGGGGACAGCTGAGACCGGAACATGCATAGCCTCGTGGAGCCTGAGTCATAACATGTGTAAGATCTTTCAGGGCCAGGAGGAGAAGCACAGGCAATTAGAGCTTCTGCACAAAGCTTTGTATAATAAGACTTATGAAGAAAGAAGGGAGTTGGGAAGCAAGAGTGACCATTTCTGGGTGGAGAAATCAGGGAAGACTTCGTGGAGGTGGTGGCATTTTGTGTTTTAAGTCAAAGATGGGAAGAAATGGAGAAGGAGACTCCGCAACACGAGTGTGTGGATGTTTGTGTGCAGACAGCCTCTAGATTAGCACCAATGCAAGTGATCTACTAATTGCATAAATGACAGTTGTTTCTTAGGCAGCCAGAAAAACCCAACCCTAGCAGATGTTGTCAAATGTATGCATTTTGTCCTATAATCTTTAAATAATCTTTTCATAAAGTACCATCTGAAGTAACGACCTAATCCATCCTCTCCTACTAGGAGAGGAATTATCTTTCTGATGGTATAAAATAATCCTTTTAGGTGACATGAAACTAACTCAGCCTAAATCCCTTCTTTTTCCTCCCCCACAGGTGCCATCATTACTGTTAAGAACTGCATTTAAGAAATAAGCGGGAAGATTGGAAGGGTTATTTTGAGCCTCAAAGAGTATTAAGTTGGAATTCAATATGATAACTGAGCTTCTGATGAGCTGTGCCAGGGGTCTTGCTGCTCCCTGATGGAAGGGGCTTCTGTGTCCTGGCTGGGGAGCCAGTGGTCCTGGCCCACTCCCCAGAGGCTCGGCCCTACCCGGCGCTTGGAGCTGTGAGAGGTTAGGTGGGAAAAGTGATGCCAGACTGCCTGGCGAAAGAGTGTTTGGGGATGAAAGCATCGAGAGGTGGTGGGAATTTGAGACAATCGACTTACCAAGGCTCTTATTCTAGGGCCAGACAGCCCAGCTGGGGGAGGAGGGCACAGAGTTTACAGAGACTTTGAGTTCAAGTTCTAACTTTGCTGCTCCCTATATCTGTGGTTTGGGGACATGCCTTAATTCCTCTTTTTTTTTTTTATTTTTTAATTTAATTTTATTTTTTAAATTTTTTTTGTCTTTTGTCTTTTTTTGTTGTTGTTGCTATTTCTTGGGCCGCTCCTGCGGCATATGGACGTTCCCAGGCTAGGGGTCAAATCGGAGCTGTAGCCACCAGCCTACGCCAGAGTCACAGCAACGCAGGATCCGAGCCGCGTCTGCAACCTACACCACAGCTCACGGCAACACTGGATCGTTAACCCTCTGAGCAAGGGCAGGGACCGCACCCGCAACCTCATGGTTCCTAGTCGGATTCGTTAACCACTGCGCCACGACGGGAACTCCATTTTCTCTTTTAGAATCTGTACAATGGGAGCAGCATAAGTAAAGCCCTTTCTTGTAATATACACGTGAGAGGAAGCTCTATAAGTGGCATGTGAAAAGGCTTGGGACAGAGAGTTTGAGTCACAGCGAAGGTCTACAGAACAGTGAGATCTGGAGGTGGAGTAAGTGCACAGGCCTCCTTAATTTCCGAGACCACTTTCTCCTGTCACACAGTTTTATTAGGGCAGAGCTGAGCCTGAGGGTCCATCCCACTCTCATTCGCATTCTTTTTCCTGGTCCTATCATGCAAACGAGTTCTCCAGCTTGTAGCATACTTAGTGTGTCTCTTATTCTCTCTCTTTGTACTTCATACTATGTGTTCACTGGAACAAGATTTATTGAACACATAGTATGTGTTCACTGGACGCTTTGTGAGGTTCCGGGAACTCAAGCAAGAAAGGTTGCTTTGGGGGCCTTTAAGGGACACGCAGACAAACCTATCCCCAGAAAGCATAAGATGCCATGAGATGTCTTACAGTAGAGGTTTGCACCAAGTATTGAAGGATGCAAGAGCATGGAGCTCATAATTCCGGCTATTTTCATTTTTACAGGAGGAGGGGAGGGAGGAGCTGGGAGAGGCTACCCAGAGGGAGTGATGATAACTGGGGGAACTGGGAGAGCAGCAGAGAAAGCTCTCGGTAGGTGGATGCTGGTGGGATTGTGTGTGTGTGTATGTGTGTGTGGTGGGGGAGGGGTTGATGAGGAAGGGCATTATTCCAAGGAGGGGAGCAGGAGTGCAGACCCTTGGTGGAGCTGCTGCCTTGGTGCATCCATCGTGGCTGGTTGGGGTGAGGGTCCAAGAGGGAGCAGTAGGAGAGTCCCTGGGCACTTGGCAGGTGCCAGAATCCTAAGGTATCTCATGGCCTCTAAGGAGTTAAGCTTTATTCTGCAGCTCCTTTGCAATCCTTCTAAACAGGGGAGTGATAGTATCAGATTTTAGAAAGATTATTCTGGTGGCAGCATGCAGCACAGATGGGAGGGGAGAAAATTGGAAACAAGGAACCCTGTTCTGTAAAGATTGTGATAATCCAGGCAACAATGATGAGGGGCTGAGTGAGGGCAGGTGCGTGGGAATGAGGATGAAGTGGATTAGAGAGAGATTTAGAAAAGACCCAGCCTGGTGACTGATTGGGAGTAGGGACCTTGAGTGAGAGGGAGGGTGGAAAATGCCCCGAGGTTTCCAGCTTGGGTGACAGGGTGCATGATGCTGTCATTAATCAGGGAACAGAGGGTGAGGAGGACATTGAGGTGAAGATAGAGAGGACAGAATTATGAATTCTGCTTTGGACCTGTTGAGTTTGAGGTGTCCAGTTGGCCATTGAAAATGGGTTTAAAGTTTAGGAGAGACATTCATTTATTCATGATACAAATACCTGTGCAGTGTCTGCTGTGTGCCAGGTGATGTTCCAGTGTCTGCAGATACAGCAAGTGACTGTGATGGACAAGGTCTGTCTTTTCAGGGAGTGTTCATTCCAAGGAGGGGAAATAAATAATATACTAGTGAACAGTTGCAAAACAAGACAGGATAACTTGATAGAGAATGCCTGGGGGCTATGGCTATGTTAGACAGAGGTTTAGGGAAGGCATTTCTTGAGAAAGGAGCATTCAAAGTGAGATATGAATAATGAAGAAGAGCTAGCCATGTGAAAATTTCAGGGAAAAGCAAACCAGGCAGAGGGAACAGCATAGGCACAGTCTCTGAGGTGAGAATAAGCTCTGCATGTTCAAGGAAGAGAAAGAAGCTCTGAATGTTTGGATTGTAGTGGGAGAGGGGGTGGAATATACGACATGAGATGGGAGAAGTAGTCAGAGGTCAGAACACATTGGAGAATGTATCAGTCAGATTAGGATAAACTGCTTGATAACAAATGAGCCTCACATCTCAGTAGTGTACAGTAGTTTATCACTCATGCTCCAAGCCCATTGTGAAGTGGCTGCACATCTTCTTCACTCCAGGACTCAGGTAGTTGGGACAGCTCTTATCTGCTGATCTCCTAGCAGAGGGAAGAGAGAAGGTAGAAGATCATGTGACGGCCTTAAAGTATCTGCACGGAGGTGGATGTGCCACTTCTATTGGCCAGGGCAAACCACATGGCCAAAAGTGGTGTCCTTGGGGGTGCAGATGTTCAATCCTTCTACGGAGATGAGCAGCAAATGCTGAGATCAGCAGTACAACCTACCACATAGCTTATAGTGAGGACATTAGATTTTATTCTAAGGGCTATAGGAAGCTACTCAGATTTAAAGAAAAAGGGGGGCTATTAATGTTGTTTGCTAAGGTAGGTTAAAAAGTACATCAAGAATGAAAATAGGAGATATAATAAATCTAGGTTGATCTAAAAAACTGTGTCTCAGATACTGAGCATGTGGTAAAGGAGTTCATTAGGGTTGAGTCTTAAAAATACTACAGGACAGAGGTCTCTGCAGGAGCACACAGGGAAATGATTTGGCATAGCCTGGCCTCCAGGCTCTCCATTTATAGAGCTCTCAGGCACTCTGTGATGATTTTTGGACAAGGCACTCTGGGCTACTGGGATTCTGCCCAAGATCACAGCATTCCTCCCTAGGAGCTTTCTAAAATTGAGGTATATAATGAAAATTGTGAATGGAAAATAAAATAGCACCTTATTACTAATGAGGGTGGGCCCCAGCCCCAATGGAGAAGGCTTTTGTAGATTAGGCTGGAAGAAAGAGAAACAACTGTGTTTTCTCTCCCCTCCCCCTCGCCCTATATCATCTTTCATAAAGAAAAAATTCTATCCCTGGTCATGAATCTTTTTCCCTTCCTACCTGGAAGGGTAAAAGAGGGCAAGGTGGTTGGGCTTGCTCAAGGAGGGTGGGTTCCCCAGGGCACTATCCCACTTCTGCCACCAAGCTGAAAAGAGAAGCAAGACTTTGTGGAGTTCCTAGTGTAGTGCAAACCAGATTGCAGACCCCCAGCCCACCTTTAGGGCAGGGCGGCTCTATGCACAGATGGTCCAGTCCGAAGTAGCAGAGTGATGAGTTTGGATCCATCCTTCTCCTCCATGGGGTGGGGTGAAGAAGGGGTGACATGGGAGCTTCTCTTCACTTAAGTGCCTTCTCCTGCTCCCTCATCCCTCCATTCCAGGATGAGGAGGATGGAGAAAGCCAGAGGAAGGGCACTTGGCTATTTAACTTTGGCTGAACTCACCAGACAGTGGTTCCATTGTGGCTCCTCAAGACATGTTTGAAATATGGCAGAGGCACCGACCCGGAAGTGAGGAAGGGGATACAGGACTAACATATCCAGCCAGGACAATTGACTTGGCCCACCCGGGGATTTTCTTTGAACATCCAATATTGGTTTATATTTTTATAAGAGTATGTAAGATCTCTTCAACTAAAATTGTAAATGTTATAATGTATACATCTTCAGAACCCTCCCCCCGATTCCCATCCTCCCTCCACCCCACAGAGTGAACACAGGCTGCTCAAAAACAAGTGAAATACCAATATGAATGAATGAGTGAGTGAACAAATGATTTCCCACGAGGCTTACCCAGAAGCAATTCATGTGATCCATCTCTCCTATTGGCCAGTCTCGATGATGAACATGGAGAAACTTAGAATACACATAAAAATTGTGTACACATAGGAATGCAATGAGAGGGAAGGGAATTTAAGGTGCTGTCAGAGAGGCAGAGCTTTCTGCTTCTCTTCCTGCTGGCTGTGGTTAAAGAATTACAAAGCATCTGTTTCCTCCAGGGACCAAGATGGCTCAGGCCATTACCCAGAGAGCTGGCCTGGGAGAGCCTACCTGTCAACCTGGCTGGAATGCAGAGAGATAAACTCCTGGTGGATCCTGCTGTGGCACCCTGGGGCTTAGTGCCAGAGTTAATTAAGACGCCAGCGCCAGCATCAAAATTAAAGTGAGGAGGCAAAGTCAATTAGTGATTGAATAGCTATGAGGACACATTTAAATAATGTTCCCTCTAATTTGAGCCTTTCCTTGCCCCACCTCATTGGGCGTGGCCACTTTCCTTGTTCTAAGTACCTTAGGGGTTCACAGGAGGGAACCGTGAGGAACTTACCTCTCGCTCTAATTTATACTCGGGTGGATGCGGAGAGAGAGTCCTCTGCTGTCTGCAATACGCCAGGGCCCCATAAAGCTATTTATCACTATCCTGACTCTTTTCAGCAGGGTGTTCATTTCAATTTGCAGCCACCTCTTTAGCTCCCCTTCTGCAGGTTTGGCCAGGCTCCTGAGAGAAGATCTGAGCCCAGAGGGGGAGATAGAGACAGGCGAGGCAGGCTGGAGCTGGGCTCTCCAGGGATGCACCTGCCACCATCCACCCTCCACAGCCTCCTTTAACTCTATTTGCTTCTACAGGGAGACAGGGAGATTATGATGTTTCGCAGGCGTTCCAAACCCTTGTCATACTTAATAAAGGTCTGGCAGGAATGGGAGCTAGGATGGCTTAGCAGGCTCTGTTTGCTGGGGACTGGGGGAGGAGAGGTAGCTATAGCTGTTACTCCATGCACCTGTGTGACACCAAAGAGTCTGAGGACCAAGATAGACCAGACCAAGGGTCCCTGCTTCCTACATTTACTTAACAGGTTTTCTGATCTCATGAGCAGTGGTGGAACTGGTAGGAGGGAGTTTAATGGCCAGAAAAGGAAGCTCCAGAGCATCAAGTTATTAAGACAAGAGGGTAGCACAGGAAGAGGAAGTTCAAGGTCAAATGACCAGAAGTGGATCATTAACAGCAAGATGAAATGCATGATAGGGAGGCTTCTGGCCTGTTGAATTCTGCAGTTCCCTGACCCTGACTTTGATCAGGATTGGGCCCAGGGCTTGAAATTGGGACTTAAGTTTACTCTTTCTTTCTTTCTCTCTTTCTCTTTCTTTCTCTTTCTTTCTTTCTTTCTTTCTTTCTTTCTTTCTTTCTTTCTTTCTTTCTTTCTTTCTTTCTTTCTTTCTTTCTTTCTCTCTCTCTCTCTCTCTCTCTCTCTCTTTCTCTTTCTTTCTTTCCTTCTTTCTTTTGCAGGTTAGGTCTTTTTTAAAAAATTATTTTTTTTATTAGGGTATAGTTGGTTTACATTGTTGTATCAATTTCTGCTGTATAGCATGGTGACCCAATCATTTTATTACAAAATAATACATGTTGACTGCAGGAAAAAGAAAAGGAGACAAAGAAAAAGAAGTTTAACCTTATCTCACTAACCCAGGGCCTAACCACTGCTAATATTTTCAGATACTTTCAAGTAAATATATTTAATGTTTTATGTTAATAACATAATATTTAGCTGTATATCATGATTCTACATGGTAGGCATGAGTATTTGGGTCATTGGAAAGGCCTATCCCAATTCTGATATTCACAAATTAAAGTTCAGTTAGAAATTTTATTTTCCAGAAATCAAAAAACCACTGGGTAAAACTGAGGTCATTTTATAATGAAAATGTAGCCATGGATTCCTTGTGCAATAAAAAACCAATTTAAACTAAGAAAATGATAGCAGGACATAAATGATAATGTGAATAACTGGAGAAAAATACCTTGTTCTTGGATAAAAAAAGCAATATTGTAAAAATATCAAGAAAAAAGAAAAGCCAAACAAATTGAAAATACTTTTAAAGGAAAGAAAAATACCAAAATTCAGATAGCCAAGCTGAAAAGCAAAAAATTACTCCCATAAGCCCAATACAACAATTTATCATTATGGTTTATTTCTTTCTAGTGTTTTCCCATATATATATATTTTAATAAGCATATAAAGGATTTTAGCATAAATACGTCTTCAGCTTGTTATGTAGTCATAATAAATATAATTTTAGTGACTAAAATATATTCTATAAAGTATATTTATTGCACTTTGTTTAATTTTTATCTGATGTTGGAGTTTGAAGTGCTTCAGATTACACAATTACAAAAATACTATGGTCAGCATTTTTGTGCTGCTTACATTTTGTTATTTTGAATTATTTCTTAAGAGTAGATTTACCTAAATAAATCATTGAGTTAAAAATCATTGGGCTTTTTAGAATTCTTGAATATTATCGCAAAAAATTGTTTCTAAAATGAGTGTGCAGCTTAGAGGAGTGTTGGTTTCACTGCACCCTCATCAGTCAAAGATTTTATTAAAAATTTTCAGTGAAATTTCATCTCATAAGTTGTATAACATGCAGTGTCCATATTTTAAGAATTCGCATTGATGAGGTTTGATAAACACCTTAAAAACCACCATCCAAAATAAGATAATAAATGTTTTTGTCACCCAAGAAATTTTATTTCGCTTGTTCTTAAGAGTTCATATAAATGTAATTAACAGTGCTCTTTTTGTCTGGATTTTGTTGTTGTTCAACATAACATTTTTTAAGATCAATCCATGTTTTTGTACATAACAGTGATTCAATCCTTAGTATGGCTGTGTAGTTTTTTTTTAAATTTTTTATTTTTGTCTTTTTGCCTTTTCTAGGGCCCCCCCATGGCATATGGAGGTTCCCAGACTAAGGGTCGAATTGGAGCTGTAGCCGCCGGCCTACGCCACAGCCACAGCAACTCGGGATTCGAGCCGCCTCTGTGACCTACACCACAGGTCACAGCAACACCAGATCCTTAACTCCCTGAGCAAGGCCAGGGATCGAACCTGCAGCCTCATTGTTCCTAGCCAGATTTGTTAACCACTGCACCACGACGGGAGCTCCAGTATGGCTGAGTAGTTTTCTATTGAATGGCTATGCCAGTTTGTTTTCCATTCTCTAGTTGATGAATATTTGAGTTCTTTAAAATTTGGGCTATCATACCCAGGACCAGATGGCTTAATAGGTGAAATCTACCAAACATTTAAAGAACAATCAATACCAATCCTTCTTAAACTCCACCAAAATAAAAAAAGAGGGAATATTTCCAACCTCATTTTCTGAGACCAGCATTCTCCTGATACCAACCTGACAGAGACATCACCCAAAAAAAAGAAAACTACAGGCCAAGATCCCCGATGAACATAGATGCAAAATCCTCAGCAGAATATTGGCAAGCTTAATTCAGTAGCACATTAGAAAGCTAATACACCATAACCGAGTGGAATTTATCCCTGTGTTGCAAGGATGGTTCAACATATGCAAATCAATCGGTGTTATACAGGACATTCAAAGAATGAAGAATAAAAAGCTTATAGTAACAGAAACAGACTCACATACATAGAGGACAGTCTGTCTATCTCTTGGGACAGACTATGATGGAAGATACTAGAAGAAAGGGAATATATTATATGTATGTTTGGGTCACTTTGCTGTACAGCAGAAATTGGCACAACTTTGTAAATCGACTCTACTTTTTAAAAAAATCACACGGTAATCTCCATAGATGCAGAAATGAATTAACAGAATTCAACTTATTTTTGTGATAAAAACTCTCAACAAATTAGATATAGAAGGAAATTACTTCAACACAATAAATACCATTATATGCAAAGCCTACAGCAAACATTATGTTCAAGGGTGAAAAACTGAATGCCTTTCCTCTAAGATCTGGAATAAGGCAAAAATGACCACTCTTGCCACCTCTATCCAACATAGTATTGGAAGACCTGGCCAGAGAAATGAGGCAGGAAAAAGAAATAAGAGGCATCCAAATTGGAAAGGAAGAAGTAAAACCATCTCTGTTTGCAGATGGCATCATTTTTTTTTCATTTGTTAAAGTTTTATTGAAGTACAGTCAATTTACAATGTTGTGGTAATTTCTGCTATTCAACAAAGTGATTCAGTTATGCGTATACACACATCCATTCTCTTTCTAATCCTGCATAGATTATCACAGAACATTGGGTGGAGTTCTCTGTGCTATACAGCAGATCTCTGTTAGCCAGGCATTCCATATACCTCAGTGTGCATGCAGATGACATGATCTAATAGGTAGAAATCCTAATAATGCAACAAAAAACCTGTTAGAACTAATAAATGAACTTAGTAAAGTTACAGGTTACAAAATCAACATACAAAAATGACTTGTGTTTCTATATACTAACAGTGAACTCTCCCAAAAAGAAATCAAGAAAATAATCTCATTTTCAGTAACATCAAAAAGAATAAAACAAATACTTAGGTATAAACTTAACCTAGGAAGTGAAATTCTTATACACTGAAAACTATAAAACATTGATGAAAGAAATTAAAGAATGTACACATATATGTGTAACTGGGTCACCATGCTATACAGTAGAAAATTGACAGAACACTGTAAACCAGCTATAAGGGAAAAGAAATCATTATATAAAAAAAGAAATTATAAAAGACACAAATGAGTGGAAAGGCATTCAATGTTTACAGATTGGAAGAATTAATGCATGTAGTTTTCTGTGTGTCAGTTATTTTATTTCCAGTTATTTACCCAGAGTATTTACTGAGAATATAGACTAATTTTATATATTGAGCTTGTATCCTGCTACCTTAATAAGTTTACTATTTATTTCTTATAACACCTCTATAGATTTTTTAAGTTTTTTAAAAAAGATTTTAATTTTTTCCATTATACTTGATTTACAGTATTCTGCCAATTTCTACTGTAAGCAAGGTGACCGAATCATTCATATATATATATTATATATATATATATATTTCTTTTCCTTACATTATCCTCCATCACAAATGACTAGATGTAGTTCCCCATGCTATTATACAGCAGGATCTCATTGTTTATCCAGTCCAAATGGAATAGTTTGCATCTATTAACCCCAAACTCCTGGTCCATTCCACTCCCTCCCCCTCCCCCTTGGCAACCACAAGTCTACTCTCCAAGTCCATGAGCTTCTTTTCTGTGGAAAGGTTCATTTGTGCTGTGTTTTAGATTCCAGATATAAATGAAATCATATGGTACTTGTCTTTCTAATTTACTTCACTTAGTATGAGAGTCTCTAGTTCCATCCATGTTGCTGCAAATGGCATTATTTTGTCCTTTTTTATGGCTGAGTCATATTCCATTGTGTATGTGTACCACATCTTCTTAATCCATTCATCTGTCAATGGACATTTGGCTTGTTTCCGTGTCTTGGCTATCGTGAATAGTGCTGTAGTGAGCATACGTGTGCATGTATCTTTTTCAAGGAGAGTTTTGTCCAGATAGATGCCCAGGAGTAGGATTGCCGAATCATATGGTAGTTCTATATTTAGTTTTCTGAGGAACCTCTATACTGTTTTCCATAGTGGTTGTACCAGTTTACATTCCCACCAACAGTGTAGGAGGGTTCTCTTTTCTCTCTACCCTCTCCAGCATTTGTTATTTGTTGACTTGTTAATGATGGCCATTCTGACCAGTGTGAGGTGGTACCTCATTGTAGTTTTGACTTGCATTTTTCTAATAATTATTAATGTTAAGCATTTTTTCATGTGCCTGTTGGCCACCTGTATATCTTCTTTGGAGAAATGTCTATTCAGTTATATTTAGAGATTAAGCCGTTTCCATAGGTTGTCTTTTTTTTTTTTTTTTTTTTTAATGGTTTCCTTTGCTGTGCAAAAAGCGTGTCAGTTTGCTTAGGTCCCTTTTCTTTCCTTTTTTTTGGGGGGGTGGGGAGGGGCTGAGCCCGAGGCATTTGGAAGTTCCCAGGCTAGGAGTCCAATTAGAGCTGTAGCTGCCAGCCATAGCCACAGCCACAGCCACGCCAGATCCAAGCCGTGTCTGTGACCTACACCGCAACTCACAGCAATGCCAGATCCTTAACCCACTGAGTGAGGCCAGGGGTCGAACCCATGTCCTTATGGATACTAGCCAGGTTCATTACCACCGAGCCACAAAGGGAACTCCAGGGTTTTCTACATATAAATCATGTCATCTGTGAAATACAGTTTTACTTCTACCTTTCCAATTTGTATGAAATTTCTTTCTTTGTCTTATCTTACTGCGTTGGTTAGGACCCAAGTACTACCCACGTAGTAAAACTGGACATTGTTTTGTGCATAATCTTATTTTTGTATTGAGTAAGTGTGTAGTTGTGTCTTTCATAAATGCTTTTCAAAAATCAGATGAGGAAAACTAGTTGTATTCCCAGCTTTCAAAAAAAAAAAAAAGTCCTAGAGGTTATATGTATGTAAAAAAAATAATACCAGGTTATTGAATTTTAGTAGATGCTTTCTGTGCCTATTGAAAGGATCATATAGTTTTTCTCTTATATTCTATTAATTTGGTGAATTATATTGATTATTTTTTGAATGGTAAACAAACCTTGCATTCTTAGGAATAATCTCACTTGGTTATGATATCTTATTCTCTTTATACATTGCTGCTGGATCAATTTGCTAATATTTTATTAAGGACTTTTTATTTGTTTATGCTCATGAAGGATATTGCTCTATGATTTCCTACCTTCTAAAATATTTTTCAGGATTCGGTATCAGGTTTCTGCTTGCCTTATAAAATAAATAAGGGAGTGTTTCCTCCTCCTTAATATTTCTGAAAGTACGTAAGATGGACATTATGATTCCTTAGATGCTTGACATAATTTACCAATGATGCTATTTCAGAGTGGAGTTTTCTTTTCTTTCTTTCTTTTTTTTTTTCCTTTTAGGGCCACACCCACAGCATATGGAAGTTCCCAGGCTGGGGGTCGAATCGGAGCTACAGCTGCCAGCCTACATCACAGCCACAGCAACACACCGGATCCAAGGCTCATCTGTGACCTACACACAGCTCAGGCAATGCCGTATCCTTAACCACTGAGCATCCTCATGGATCCTAGTCAGGTTCGTTAACCACTGAGCCACAAAGGGAACTCCTTTCTTTGGTGTATTTTTAAAAATTACTAATTTGGTTTTTAAAATAGATTTACAACTCTTTAGATTTTCTTTTTTTAAGCAAGTATCCCTTTTATACAAGTTGTCAAATTCTCTGACATTGGACTGTTCATAATACTCTCATTTTCCTTCTAGTTTTGAAAAGCTCTATAGTGATAGCACTTCTTTCATTCCCGATAATTTGTGTTCTCTTTTTTCCCCTTGATCAGATTTGCTAGCGATTCATCAATTTTATTAATCTTTTCAAAGAGTCTTATTATGACTTTGTTAATTTTCCCTGTTGTTTATTCATTTTCTTATTCCTTGATTTTCACTCTTATTTTCATTAATTTTTTCTATTTTGTATTTATTTTGTTCTTTTTCATCAAGCTTCTCAATATGGAAGCTAAGGTTAGTGGCTTTATATCTTCTTTTCAAATATAGGTATTGAGGAGTTCCCGTCGTGGCGCAGTGGTTAATGAATCCAACTAGGAACCATGAGGTTGCAGGTTCGATCCCTGGCCTTGCTCAGTGAGTTAGGGATCCGGCAGTGCCGTGAGCTGTGGTGTAGGCTGCAGACGCGGCTCGGATCCCACGTTGCTGTGGCTGTGGCGTAGGCTGGTGGCTACAGCTCCAATTCGACCCCTAGCCTGGGAACTTCCATATGCTGAGGTAGCAGCCCAAGAAATCGCAAAAAAAAAAAAATATATATATATATATATATATTTGTATGCATTGTAAATATATATATGTATGTATTGAAAGCTATAAATTTCTATCTAAGCATTGCTTTAACTGCATCCCACAAATTTTGATGTTTTGTATTTTCATTACCATTCAGTTTAAAATATATCTAATTCCCCTTGTGATCTTTTATCTGTGCATAGGTTTTTTAGTCTTGTGTTCAGTTTAACTACAAAATATTTAGATATCTTCTAAATAGCCTAGTGTTATGGGTTTTAAACCTATTATTATAGTCAAATGACATACTTTGTATGATTTCAGTCCTTTGAAGTATATTGAGATTTATTTTGTGGCCCACCATATGGTCTATTTATGTGTTTATTTCACGGTCATTTGAAAAGAAGCTTTCTGAGACTTTTGGATGTAGTGTTTTATAGATATCAAGTTGTTTTTTAAATCTGGTGCATTATTACTGATATTTTTGTGTGCTTATTCTATCAGTCACCAAGAGAGATGTTAAAATCCCAAACTATTTTTTCAGATTTCTCTATTTTTCCCTTTAGTTCTGTCATTTTGTTCTATTATGTTCATGCTCCAGTATTAGGTATATAGACATTCATGATTGTTATTTTGTTGAATTTACCTTTTACCACTATGAAATGTACCTCTTTATCTCCAATGATAATCTTTGTCTTGAAGACTACTTCCTCTGTTTTTGGTATAACCTCATTATGTTTGGTATTTGCGTGGTATATTTTCCCCATCCTTTTATTTTTAACCAGTCTGTGTCTTTTGTTGATAGTGTCTTTTACAATTAGCTATAGTTAAGTCTTGATTTCTAATACAGTCTGACAATCTCCGCTATTATTATTATTATTATTACTATTACTATCATTTTGCTTTTTAGGGCTGCACCCACAACAACTAGAAATCCCCAAGCTAGGGGTCAAGTTGGAGCTGCAGCCACCAGCCTATGCCACAGTCACAGAAACATGGGGTCCGAGCCGTGTCTGCCATCTACACCACAGCTCAGGGCAACACCGGATCCTTAACCCACTGGGCAAGGCCAGGGATCGAACCTGCATCCTCATGGATACTAGTCAGATTCGTTTTCTCTGCACCACAAAGGGAACTCCAATCTCTGCTTTTAAATTAGGGCAATTAGTTCATTTACATTTAATACAGTTATTGATATAACTGTGTTTAGGTCTCGCATCTTGGTATTTGTTTTCTCTTTGACCCATCTGTTTGTTTTTCCTCTGTTCACCCTTTTCTGCGTTCTTTTAGGTGAATTAAATATTTTAGTATAGCATTTTAACTCTGACTTTTCAAAATATACCTGTTTTTATTATTTTTAGTGATTACTCTAGAAGTTATCATGGGAATCATTTATTTATGAACCCATACATTCAAATAACAGTATACTCTTTCATGAACAGTGTTCAGAGCTCTGCAACAACATCATTGCATTTACCTTACCCTATCCCTCTATCCTCGTACTGTCCTGTATTTTACTGCTGTGTAGGAAACCAGCAAAACATGTTTTGGGATTTAGTAGAGCGTAGTTGATACTCTACCAAAGAATTCAGCAAGAGGCAGAGTGACAAGTAAGGAAAGAGTTATTAGTACAGGATGCTTGTAAGAAATATAAGCAGGTGGGCAAGGGGGTGCCACCCCAAGAACTAAGTGGGCTATAGTTTCATAATCAAAGGAAAAGTAGGGAGGGGGAGAAGACCACTTTCTTCCTTATTCTTGAGTAGATGTCAAATTTCCATCATCAAATCCCCCTCCATGTCGGGCGGGGTGGGGAGTCTTCTTGCCCCTACATGGGTAAACTGGGACTGTCATGGTACAATGGAAATGAGCAAAAAGTTAGTCACGTGTACTAAAATATGGCAAACCATCTGAGCTTTCAGTATAGTGTCACCTTTCCCTATATTTTTGTTTTTAGTGTGCACAGAGAAGCATGTCCATTAACCTACTGATCTCACTGGGCAGGATTGGGTTTCCCTCTGCCATTGTTTTTTTTCTTTGAGGGGCATGTCTCTGCTTCTGTTATATGGTTTTATTGTTAAGCAAGCCTGTTTTCCTGAGTGATCATTAACTTACAGGGTCTCCTATACTTTCTTTCCTCTGCTTACAATCCCCTAATGGAATTAACCATTTAATCACTACTTTGGCCATTTACTCTGTCCCTATCACATATGCTGTAAATGCTATAATTTATTGTTATAATTTTTGTTTTAAACAAAATGAATGGTCTTGTAAAGCGTTAATAGCATGCCCATTTGGACCATTTTTATAGTTTCCACCTTTTTGCCAATATTCGCCATTTATTCTGCTTATTTTAAGTCACTGTCTAGATATTCTAACATCTGGGCCATCTCTGGGTCTTGTTTACCATTCCCCTCTTAACCCTATCATATTTTCTTGCTATCTTATGGCCCCTTAATGCTCTGTC
This sequence comes from Phacochoerus africanus, assembly GCF_016906955.1. NCBI lineage: Eukaryota > Metazoa > Chordata > Mammalia > Artiodactyla > Suidae > Phacochoerus > Phacochoerus africanus. The sequence goes on along the minus strand of NC_062559.1, from coordinate 17,047,593 downwards.
TGTGTTGGATATTGTATGTAAAAGATCAGTAGAAACTGAAGTAGATATTTTGACCCACTAAAAAGATGACGTCCCCTCCCGCGTGAGGGTCTGAGACAATTAAAGCTGTATTTGAGGAGTTCCTGCTCTGAAGCAGGTTAAGGATCAGGCATTGATGCCCAGCTTCAGCTTAGATTCTATCCCTGGCCTGAGAATTTCCATTCCGTTCCTCACTGCCTAGGGTGTGGCCAAAAAAAAAAAAAAAAAAAAGGAAGGAAGGGAGTGAGGGAGGGGCAGGGAGGAGGGTAGGAAAGCAAGCAAGCAAGCAAGCAACAAGCTAACTGTGTTTGAGAGGAGTATGGGCTTTGTTGCAGCTTCAGTTTGATCCAGTTCACCACGGCTTCAAATGTTTTAAGAAGGTATCAGGACCCTCCCATCCTCAGGGCTTGGCTCTGGGCGCCAGTGAGACTTAAGAGGTCTTTTTATGCGTCACAACCCTGCTGTCAGCTTTCTGGGCCTTGGAAGGTCTCTCTTTCTGCCTTTTAGCCAGTTGTTAGCTTTGAGTTTTAGGTCCTGCTGCAGGGTTTCTACAGCTTGGCAGATCTCTCTCTGCCCTTCTGCCCTGTTTCTTAGGAGGAGTTGGAGGAGGAGCTTTGTGCTGCACTTGGTGGAGGCACTGTGTCCCTGGAAGGGATTTCTCTCAGCTCTCCTGCCCTGTCCTTAGCCTTGGGTCTCTTATTCCTGCCTACTTGCTGGGGACCTACAGGAAAGCATTAGCATGTGGGTGAGCAGAGACTGGCTCTATGGCTGTGGCTTTTGGGGATTCTAACCTGTCATGTTAGCTCGCATACAGCCATTAAATGCTATTACAAATTTGGCTGGTAGCTCTTCACCAGAGTTTATGGCTGACTCCTCCCCTTCCTCCTACTTCTCTATGGATTGAAGCCATGGGTCTCTTCTATGCTAGGGAGTCCTTGTCGCTTTTGGAATTTCGTTTATTCACATTTCTTTACATCCTGAGCTCCCCGATGGTTTTAAAAACCATGGTATGTGGAATTCTCTTGTGGCGCAGCAGGTTAAGGATCTGGCGTTGTCACTACTTGGGCGTTGTCTGGCTTGGGTCACTGCCCTGGCGGGGGTTTCATCACTGGCCTGGGAACATCCACATGCCGCAGGCATGGCTGGAAAAAAAAAGAAGAAACCACGATACAAAAAGAAAAAAAATCATGGCTTAGCTAGTTCTCATTGCTAGCACAGGCCCCACAGTCCCCTGTGGCTTTTGACATCCTAACCAGAAACAGAAGCCACAGAGGCATTATTTTTAAAAGTTATGCTCATTTAACAAAGGCAATGGTAACTTGATGTTTTCATTTATATTCTCTGGAAACGGAACATATCAAATCTTTGCTATTTACAGTGCACCTTTTGTACGTATCTCTTGCCCTTCTATCTTTTCATGTCTTTTTTTCTGACCAATACATATGAGGTCTTAAACACCAAATACAATGCCTCTTTGTTACATTTGCTGCAATATCTTTTGGTTGCTGTTTGCATTTATACTTTGCGCTTTTTGTAGTCAGACTTATCAGACTCTTTTTTATTCCTTGTATTGCTTCTAAGCCTAAAAATTTATCTTTCCTCTAGAGGTTTGCAAAATATTCAGTTCTATTTTTCTGAGATTTTGATGTGAAAAAAAAATCACATTTAACTCTTCCACTCAATTGAAATTTATTTTAGTGCATAACATAAAGTGAGATTCTAAAATTACTGTTTCTCTAAATTGCTAGTTAATTGTCCCAACACCATTTATTGGGTAATCCTTTCTTCCCCTCATTGAGCTGTAATGAATCTTACATCTTTGTACATAATCAGGTCCATTTCAGTGCCATCTGTTCAGTTACAGTGATCTCTCCGCCTGGTCCTGGGCAAATACAGATGAATTTTTGAAATGGCAAACCTAAGATGTCAGCTGTGGGCTTGGTATGTCCTTTTCTGGGACCGGGAGCCACGTTTTCTCTGAAAGCACCTGAAGGCCGTTATAGAACTTTCATTTATTTACTTATTTGCTAATTTAATTGTTTTTGGTTTGTTTTTTGTTTTGTTTTGTTTTTTTGTCTTTTCTAGGGCCACACCCACGGCATATGGAGGTTCCCAGGCTAGGGGTTGACTCGGAGCTGTAGCTGCCAGCCTATACCACAGCCACAGCAACACGGGATCCTTCACCTACTGAGCAAGGCCAGGGATTGACCCCGCAACCTCATGGTTCCTAGTCGGATTCGTTAACCACTGAGCCACAATGGGAACTCCTTTGTTAACTTAATTCTTAAATCCTCTCCCCCAGTTAAAGCCTTTTGATTGTCCTAGACAATGTTTAGCTTTATCTGAGACTTGTTCTCCTGGAAAACAGCAATGGAAATCGTGTATGGCAGAGAATCCCCCTACCAAATATGACTTCAATACTGTTCATGGATAACCCTTGGTCTCCTATGAGAAGGACAGACACAGGTCCTCCAAAACCCAGTTCTTCGTCTCATGAATGATTAGCCAAGCTTTTTGTTCCCACTGATGAACGTGGACAAAATACTTGCCAACTTGCTGACTTGTCTTGGCCAACTTATTTAGTGCCCCCCCCCCCGACCCTTGACCCATGCTCAGCCTGAGCCAGCAGTGGAAGCATCGGAAGTCCCTTCTTCATACCTCCTCCTGAAAATAGGCCGACCCCAAGGAAAAGCCATCCCTCATCCGCTGTCTGAGCCAGCCCCCCTCGTCCATTCCCCCCCCCACACACACACCCACAGTTCTTCTGAATTCCTCCTATAAAAGTGAAGCCCTTTTCTGCTCGATTTATAATCCCAAAGATGTTCAAGTCAGATGAGTCTTTCTATTGCCGTGTCTCCCTTCCCCTATAGCAACATCCCTTTCACTTCACGTTATTATTTACTGCTTGAGAAGAGATGATCTAGTTTGATTATCTCTTCACTAGAGATATCAACTCAGCACTGTATCCCCAGGGTCTGAACACTTCCCAGAGCAGAGGAGGGGATGAATCAGGTGCACCTAATGGTTAGAGCTAGTTTTTTAAAATTCTAAGAATAATACATGGTCATCAAAAGAAAAAAGTCCAACAGTTCAGAATGATATTAAATAAAGTACAAAATCTCTCTTAAGTCTGCCCTTCAGAAGTTTCCACTATTTATATGTCTTTCATACCTTTCAAAAGATTTTCTGTGCTTATGTGAAAAAGGTAGGTGTGTATATATATAAATAACATTATTTATACTTAATATTCTTCAACTTTCTGAATTCATTTAGCAATCAGAATATCAGTATATCTTGGGTGTTTTTTTTTCTGTATCAGGGTATATGGGGGTACCTCCTTCTGCCTCACAACAGCATAGTATTCCGTTATAGATGAACCATAATTTATTTATTTGTTTCCAGGTATTTGATATTACAAACAACACTGTTGTAAATACTGTTATATATACTTAAGGAAATATTTAAAGGATTTAATTTTTTTTAATCTTTTATTGCTGCACCCTTGGCATATGGAGGTTCCCAAGCTAGGGGTCCAATCGGAGCTGTAGCCTCTAGCCTACACCACAGCAACAGCAACTCAGGATCCTAGCTGCATCTGCAATCTACACCACTGCTCACGGCAATGCCAGATCCTTAACCCACTGAGCAAGGCCAGGGATCGAACCCGAGTCCTCTTGGGTGCTAGTCGGGTTCATTAACTGCTGAGCCACGATGGTAACTCCTAGAATTTAATATTTTAGAATTTAAGATTTTGGTAGATTACTGAATTGCCCTTTAAATTTACACTCCCCTCAAAGATGGAGAACATTTTTTTTTTCCTAAATGAGGTTATTATTGGACTTTGCCTATGTTGTAGGTGAAAAATTGAATTTAGCTACTAATATAGTTTGCATTTCTTTAATTGTGTGAGACTGAATATCTTTCCCCTTGGTTATTGGCCTTTTTAAAATTGGGTTGTTCCTCTTAGTAATTTTAAAGAATTCTTTTACATCGAGTAATTTCATTTGCCATCATATATGTTGCAAATAGTTTACCCATCTGTCTTCTGACATTATAAATACTATTTTTTTTGGCCATGGAAAATGATATTTTTATATAGTCAAATCTGTAATTTTCTTGTACAGCTTAACATCACTTTCAGTTCAACACATAGGCATGTTGATATGTCGATTACTTAAAGCCAACATCTATGAGTATTCAAGTTGTTTTCAACTCTATTTGCAGATACATATTTATACTCTTTGTTGACTATTCCTTTGAGCAAGTAAATTCCTAAAAGAGTTATTTTTGGAGTCAAAAGGTGTGAACATTTTAAACATTTCGTAGGTGTTGCCAAATCCAGGCCATTGATTTTCACCCACTTTTCAGTCCACCAACCTTACCACATCAGGAGAAACGCCTCTTTTTGTTCTCTAGTGGCTCTGGGGTGAGAATGCTGAACCCTAACCACATGATGTAGGTCCCCACTCCTTGTCCCTGTGGAGAAAGAATTCGGTAAAGAGACTGAGGGTAGTGAGGCAAATAAGTATTTATTAAGCGAGAAGAGCGTGAAGATGGGTGTGGAGAAAGCACGGGGAGGGGGAGAGAGAGACAAAGGCAGAGGCAGACAGAGTAAGAGCAAGAGAGGAAAAGAATGACACGTGCCTTAGAGGGGGTTTAAATCACTTGCAGGGGGGCAGTCCTTGTGGGTTTCCTCTGGCCAATCGTCTTGCTTCGTCTGTCCTTGAGCCCACATTTGGCCTGACTCAGGGAGGTCCCCTGTTCGCATGTGCATCTTTTAGCCAGGATGGAGTCTAGCACAAGGGTCTCTGGGAAATTAACAGGTTGTCCTGTGATCTGGTGGCCCTCCCTTCTCTGACCCCTCAGGAACCTTTCTGTGACTGTGTAGTTCGGAGGTTTCCTTGACCTCAAGAATGGGAAATCGGTGGTCTCTATCTTTTATTCGAGCAGGATGCAGTTCCTCCTTGCTCCTGCCATTATCTTTATCTCGTCCGTGGGGAACAGGTGACAGTTGCTCAGCCTGGCATCCACTATCTCCTGTCTCATTTTTACCCAGAAGAGTTAAATGATGGAAATGAAAAGGGACGAGGAGCGGGAGCACCAGGGTCTAGGATAACAGAATCTTTAAAAAAGATATGGTAAGAAGCTGCATCACATGTACGGATTTGAGCTGGCATTTTTATCCTTTAGCTTTTACTCCTTCTGGCACAGTTTGCTGGAGGGGTTTATTTGTTGCTCCTGAGTTTTGGAGGCGGGGATGGAAAACTCATTAGAACCCCTGCCTTATAGTTGGGTTTGCCAACAGTGATGGTGACTTTTATATCAGCAAGTCACAAAGGACCCCCTTTCTCTCCATTTTCCTGCTGCAGATGAGCGCCTGGTCAGTAGAGTTTATGAATCTTCTCTATGATTTCCAGTTATCTTTAAAACTAGATTGGTGCAAGAGGCACATTGTATCTATTCGTGAATACTGAATTTGGACTAAATTGGATTTCTTCCTTTTAAATGTAAATGAAAAGAGAATTGACGCATTCTGACTATTGCTGCTGATTCTACCAAAGGCCAGTTGCACACGGTCTTGCATACTTATAGACAAATATGAAGTTCAGATTTCTCTCTTTTCAGAACTAAAATGGGTTTAGGCATTTTCGCTAAAATGACAAGGTGGCTAATTTGCTTGATGGTTCCTTTGTATGAACTCCAAAGTATTATGTAATCTTACACCCAGGAACTTGGTTTAAACGATCAAACTTTTGTGTTAATTTCACACTTCTGTCTATGCCTCTGCCATCTTCCCCAAGATGGACAGCTTCTTGAGAGCAGGCTTTCCTTGTGATGGGAGACCTTTGTTAAATCATTAAGTGTAGCCACACATGGTTTCCTCTGGAAGTCTTGCAGCTGCCGGTTGCTCCAACCAGGGGGTTGTGATCTGATATGACATTGCAGAACCTTCTCCCCAAATAAGAACATTCATTTTACAGGAACTTTCTGCAGGTGATGTAGCAGAGGCCATGAACTTTGTGTGTGAAAAACCATTTGCTGTTTGTACAACAAAACTTGGAGATGGCGGCACTTGTCCATAGTCGCTGTGTGCTTCGGAGCAAGTTCCTCAACTTTTCAGTGCCCTGTACGAGCAGTAGGTGCCCCCATGCAGCCTTCTCTTAGGGTTTTGCAAACTTTCTCAACAGAGATATGCCAATCTTGCTTTTGGAGCCTGTATGAGGTGTGAACAGACTCTTGTCAAGAGAAGAAGAGGCTGATAGAGGTGCGGGAGGGGGGGTCAGGGAGAGGGAGGCGTTAATGACGAGATAGCTGAGCATAAAGCGGGGTCAGTGGGAAGAAGAAGTGTTCCAGTTAGGCTTAGACCATTGTGAGCTTAGACCTTGGTGAGCGTACCAGGATCTGTGCCCATCCTTGCCTCCTTTACCATGATCTGTGCCCTCTTGGCTGATGCTCATGCTTCTAGCTCAAGAGTTGGTCTTTGACATCCCTGACCTTCCTGACCATCTAGGCGTGGTTCCGGACAGAGAGGGTAGAGAACTGGGATCTGGGACTCCTCACGTGCGGTTTCTGTTCTCAGAGCTCTTCCACCTCTCCCAGGGATGTGGCTGTATCCCTGGCAAGGCAGGCCTCGGTTCCCCCTGAAATGAGCAGGTGGGAAGTGCAGACCCAAGGAGAGTCCGCATCTGAGAGGGATCAGAGATAGCAGATTAAAAATGGGCCCTGAGAGGGGAGGAAGCCGGAAAGCACAAAATTGGAGTTGGCACATGAGAGAAAGAGATTAAACAGAAAAAGTAAAATTGCCAGCAGCTTTGGATTTACCCAGCCAGAGTTTCTCCGCTGGGCAAGGAAAGCTTAAGTAATCCAAATTAATTTCTAGTTAAAGGCAGAGCTCAGAGCGCAATCAAACAGGTGACCACAGCTGGCACTCAATTTCACTGGGAGATAAACTGCTAATGCTAAAAAGAAGCCATGTGTGCTAAGAAAGGGGCCGTTTGGAATCAGCCGACCCGAGGCACGAGGCAGAGGTCGGAATGTTTCGATCATTTATTCAGCACACCTACAGCAAGTGCTCACTTTCTGCTGGGCGCTGAGCTTCCGTGTGTGTCTGAGATAGGTTCCCTGCCATAGAGCTGCTCATAGTCTCTGGAGGGAGATGCACGAAGAGAGTGTTGCAGGACCACGGGATAAGTACTCTGATGACAATAGCCAGTGTCACCCTGTGATGAAGGAAGCTGGGAAAGGTGGCTGGGGGTCGGGAGTTAGAAAAGGCTGCAGAATCAGTCACCTTAACTGAGCACGATAGGACAGGTAGGTATTGTCACGCCGACAGGAGGGGAGGAGAAGGACTTTGGCGCCAACTGGAGGAGCAGACGTGATGCTATGGAGGTGAGAGGGAGCTTGCGTGTGCTCTGAGAAATGCCAGCAGTCCTACGAGGCATGGGGACACCTGGGGACATGCCCTGGGTATGATGGGGCACCACTATGCTAAGCCATCTGGATTAGATTTTGAAAGATAATAGGAAGTCACCAGAGGGTTTCGAGCGGAATGACGTGATCAGATTTATGTTTTTGAAAGCTTGCTCCGACAGCATCGTGGGAGGGTGATTTGGGGGGCAGACCGAAGGAAGGGAGATTGTCTGCAAGATGCCAGCCGTCATCTAGGTAAACAGACTGTGGCCTGCACTACGCCTGTGGGTGGGAGGACAGAGAAAAGGAGATGGATCTGGGAGATCCTGAGGGATGGAATCCATGGACTTGGTGATTGAGTGACTTTTTCAGGGTGGCTTGTCAAAAAAGTCAGATTTGAGGTCATACAACTTAGTAACAAAAAAACAACAACTCTGTCTAGTCACTTATGATGGAGCATGATACTGGGAGAAAAAAAGAATGTATATATGCATGTGTAACTGGGTCACCATGCTGTACAGTAGGAAAAAAAATGTATTGGGGAAATAACAACAAAAAAATTGAAACAACCCAATACAAAAATGGGAAGGAGACCTACATAGACATTTCTTAAAAGAAGACATACAGATGGCTAACAGGCACATGAAAAGATGCTCAGTTTTGCTAATTATTAGAGAAATGCAAATCAAAACTGCAATGAAATGTCAGCTCACATCCGTCAGAAAGGCCATTGGAGTTCCTGTCATGGCCATTGGAGTTCCTGTCATGGCTCAGTGGTTAATGAATCTGACTAGGAACCATGAGGTTGCGAGTTTTATCCCTGGCCTCGCTCAGTGGGTTAAGGACCAGGCGTTGCCGTGAGCTGTGGTGTAGGTTGCAGACATGGCTTGGATCCCACGTTGCTGTGGTTGTGGTGTAGGACAGCAGCCACAGCTCCAGTTAGACCCCTAGCCTGGGAACCTCCATATCCCGAAGGTGCCGCCCTAGAAAAGACAAAAACAAAAACAAAAAACAAACAAACAAAAAAACTACAGGTAATAAATGCTGGAGAGGATAGGGAGATAAGGGAACCCTCCTACTGTTGGTGGGAATATAAATTGGTGCAGCCACTATGGAAACCAGTGTGAAAGTTCCTTAAACATCTAAAAATAGAGTTTTTCTATGATCCAGCAATCCCATTCCTGGGTGTATATCTGGAAAAGATGAAAACTCTAATTCAAAAAGATACATGCACCTCAGTGCTTATAGCAGAGCTATTTGCAATAGCCAAGACATGGAAGCAACCTAAATGCCCGTTGACAGAGGACTGGATGAAGAAGATGTGGTGCATATATACAGTGGAACATTACTCAGCCATAAAAAGAATGAAGTACTGCCATTTGTAGCAACATGGATGGACAAAGAGATTATCATTCAAAGTGAAGTGAGTCAGCGAAAGACAAATATTATATCACTTATATGTGGAATCTTAAAAAACTCAGATGAACTTGTTTACAAAACAGAAACAGATGCACAGACTTGGAAAGCAAACTTACAGTTACCAAAGCGGAAATGGGGGAGGAATAAATGGGGACTAGAGGATTGATGTGTACACACCACTGGGAGTTCCCACTGTGGTGCAGGTGGAAAAGAATCTGACTAGCATCCATGAGGGTGTGGGTTTGATCCCTTGCCTTGCTCAGTGGATTAAGGATCCAGTGTTTCCATGAGCTGTGGCATAGGGGCAAATTGGGACTTGCAGGGTCTAAGGAGCCTGAAGCACGTCCAGATAGCAGGCAGTGTGGAGCCTCACCCCTCTCTCTTGTGCTGTTAACTCCCACCCCCTGAAGTAGTACCATCTGGGTTCTGCCCTCCCCTACTCTAAACAGCAGCATCCTGCAGGTGGGTTGAGAGGATGGCTGGGTGGTGGTACTCACAGATAGCAATTTCATGGTGCCAGGGAACTCCCTTTGGTCTCTGAGAACTGATCTGAGTGTCATTTGGGGAGGGGGCGGGGAGCATGAGGGAGAGAAAGGGAGGGACAAGTGGGGAGAATCCATGGAGGACGAAGTTAGGGAGCTTAATGCCATGTTCACCAGTTGCCAGAGCCGATTGGATTTATGGGAAGTCCTTGGAGGGCGGAGGAGGAATTAATTGTGGGGCTGTGTATCGAGCATTGGGACAGGGGAACAGAGAACTGCTCTAACGCACGGGTGGAAGCTGGAGTCTGCCTGCAAAACTCAGAACACAGGTCTGTTTGGCTCTGGAATTGTTTTTATACTTTCTTTTTTTTTTTTGTCTTTTTGCCATTTCTTGGACCGCTCCCACGGCATATGGAAGTTCCCAGGCTAGGGGTTGAATCGGAGCTGTAGCCACCGGCCTACGCCAGAGCCACAGCAACGTGGGATCCGAGCCGTGTCTGCAACCTACACCACAGCTCACGGCAACGCCGGATCGTCAACCCACGAGCAAGGGCAGGGACTGAACCCGCAACCTCATGGTTCCTAGTCGGATTCGTTAACCACTGCGCCACGACGGGAACTCCTGTTTTTATACTTTCTAAATGAATTGCCAGCATTTAAAATTTTGACTTCATATAAAATTTCACATTAAATTTTGATTTCGGACTTCACATGAAATTTTTATTTTGGCGTCTCTTGAAAAAATAAAAGAAGACCTGTGCACAAGCATTTCCACTGGGCAAAAACTGGCTATACCTGCCTTTCAGTAGCCATCCTTTTCTCTCTCTCTCTTTTTTTTCTTTGTCATTTTGGGGCTGCGCCCACATACATGGAAGTTCCTGGGCTAGGGATCAAATCGGAGCTGCAGCTGCCAGCCTGCACCACAGCCACAGCAACTCAGGACCCTGCAACCTAAGCCACAGCTCGAGGCAACACTGGATCCTTAACCCACTGTGTGAGGCCAGGGACTGAACCCACATCCTCATGGATACTAGTCGGGTTCTTAACCTGCTGAGCCTCAGTGGGAGCTCCTAGTCATCCTTTTCTGTTTGTACCAGCCCCATGCTCCTCATGTCTCCCCTGAGCCAGCTTTGTTCCCTTAAGTCAGACAGGCCAAGGGACTCACTCCTTTCTTAACCCCCCCAAACTAATGCAGCACAAAATGACTATTTTCTCTTTCTCTCTCTGTTTGAGAAAGACTTTAGCCTAAACTGAGTTCCTACTATGGGACTGTCTCCCTTCTACCATCCTGCCTCTTACTGGGCACATGAATATATATATTGGCTGCACTGGGTCAGGAGCTGCCCACTGGCCTCTGGACAGTGGACTGTAATTGCAACTGTGACCCATGCCACAAGAGAGAAGTATGCTAGAGCTCCTGGCTTAGTGCAGAAGGAGAGGGTGGGTGTCTCTGAGAGCTACTGGATGAGACAGAGTTAATGACGTGGACGTGGGAATGAAGGATGTGGAGAGGGAAGGGGGGAGCAAGGTGGAGAGATGCTAGTGAGGAAAGACATGGATGGATGAGCCAGGAGGCAGCTGGACTGGCCCAGGAGAAAGATGCTAGCTTGGATTAGAGAAATGGCAGGGGATACATTAGAGGGAATTTTAGGAAGTAAATAGATAGCACTGAGGGGTGGATTGGTGATAAGGAGGAGGCTGTGAAATGCTCTGTCCTTGGTTTCTGGTGCGTATAGCTAGATGGAGCATGTGGCATGCCCTGAGATCCGGAGCTGCAGGAAAACATGAGCAAGGAAAGATCACAAGTTCGTCCTTTCAGAGACTGAGGTAACTTCCAGACTTTGCAGAGGAATTGACAAATAGTTGGTCAGACAGGTCTAGAGATCTGAGAAGCTTGGACTCTCTAAAAAGAGCTACCTGCGGGTTAAGGATCCAGCATGGTCACTGCTGTGGTGCAGATTCGATCCCTGCACCCCGTGGGTGGCAACCTAAATAAATAAATAGAGAGAGAGGGAGAGGGAGAGCCATCTGCTACCAGTCCACTGGTGTGATGGTGCATCCTGGCCTCTTTGCTTTCTTGGATCTGGACAGTTTTATTGCCCATTCATTCATTCATTCATTCACTCAGTGAATGGTAATTAGATACTGGTGTAGCCACTCTGATTGGTGCCTTCTACGTAGAGATGCTCTTCGCCCCTCAAGGAACCAAGGCGTGAGTTTTGCAGAAAGTTTGGACTTGATTGGATTCCCTCATCTCTAGTTTTGTCTCTGCCTCTCACACCATTGGGGTTCTTGTAGGCAGCCTAGGAGGTCTCTGTATCTCCCCTTTCCTTGGATTGTAGTTAACTGTCTTGCACAGATTTACTCGTGTTTTCACACTTCACAGCTACGTTTAGACAAGAGTTTCAAAACTGCCCACCGTCACTACTCTGATAATGGTTTGCACAGTGTATTTGTCTTTAGCAGTTGGATCTGCAGCTCTGAATTCTCTGAGGAAGGAAAGCACACCTTGACTACCTTCCTGCTTCGAGTGTTAGAGCTCATCTGCCAGGTCCTGAAGGAAGTGTTTCAAATACCTAGCCTTTCTCAATGCTCAGCGCCAGAAGAGCGCAAATTAATCATGAACACTGATGTGCTCATCAGTCTCCTTCTCCAGCCTTTAAATACCTGGAGGGAGGGACCACGTTATTCCAGCTTGTATCTTTGGTTTCCAGGCCAGTCCATGGTACACCAGAGGCAATTGATGAATAGATGTGCTGAATAAATCAATGAACAGGGGGCGTCTTTGGCCGATGGTCTTGTTCTTTCAGTACCTTTTCATTTGATCTAAATGTGTACATTTTCTCATTTCCTTAACTGAAATCTGAGTTGCCATGGGTAAGAATTTTGATTGCGCTGTGATGCTGAACCGCAGCAGATGCTCACTATAGATTTGGTCATTGGTCGCTTAGAATTAGAAAGAGTTTGGCTCCAATCACTCTCCTTCGCCTGTGATGATCTCATCAGTGGGTTCTCTCAGTTTGACAAGAGCAAGTCCAAGTCGTTTCTTGTGTACTTACACTTCTGACATTTTGGGTGGAAGGACTCCCAAGCGGGACAACTTTGAACTTGGCTGCCGTTAAGCAAGTACATTCTCTCTGTCTCTTCTCAGTGTCTTTAGGAGGATTCTATTATTATTCTTAGCATGCTGTTATTTTTTTAAGTTTTACTGAAGTATAGTTAATTTGCAATATTATTATTCTTATTTCACAGAAGAAGAGAACTGAAGCTCAAGGAAGTTAGGCGACCTGCCCAAAGTTGGAATTGGATTCCAGACAGTTCTGATCCAAAACCCTCGCTCTAAGTCAAAGATTTAGACTTTGGTGCCATTTCTGTCAACATCGGCTTCACCTGGGGGCCTGGGAGATTCCTGGTCTCTGTCACTGACTATGTTGTGATTTAGAGTCTGTGTTTTAACAAGCAAGCACCCCGAGGGATTCTGATAAGGGTGGCACTTGGGCCCTGTGCCATCATCCCTAGGGGACCCAGTAATGCTGGGGTTTTAGACTGACTGTGTCTCTGCCAGTACTCATCACTGCCCCCGGGGGCACAAGGGCTGTGACATTTTTCTGCTCTGTGTTTCCAGAAACCTGTAAGCCTAGAACAAAGCTATGCTGGGGGTGCCTTCAGTAGGGGCTCTGACATGAGTCCCTCTCATAGACTGAGAGGCGGGTAAGCACCGGTGAGCAAGGGCTCCAGTCGTCCTGCATCAGCTCAACAAATGAGAGGCTGGCCGCAGAGCGACCCTTTCTGGAGCTCAGGGAAGAGGGAAGGAGGAGGGGCAACTAGGACTTGGTAGAGTCCCAGGTCCCATCCCAAAGGGAGAACACAAGTCTTCCTGGAGGAGAAGAGCTCAGACACCAGTGCTAAGTAGAGCTGGGCTGCGTCCTGGCTCCTCCAATTATTGGCTGTATCACTCCAGCCAGCTACTTACCTGCTCTAGCTTCAGTTCCCGGATTTGTAAAACAAGAACCATGTGGTACACAGATTAGGGATAACCAAGGACACCTTCCCTGGCACAGTGCTGACCCTTAGCAGAAGGAACCCATGGGCCGGGATCTGAGGTTTTCAAGGGCATGACTGGGATAGAAACTGGCATTTGGCTTTCCCCTCATCCTGTGCTACAGCTCCTCCATGGGAAGCCCAGGGTGGGTCATCCTGGCTCCTACACAGACTCATCAAGTGGCATAAATATTTATTGAGAGTCAGGCATCCTCACCAAAACCATCTCTACCCTTTGGCCCCAATCTCTTCCTTTAATGGGTGTTATCCACAGTATTCCGCAGAGAGGAGCTCAGCATTTAGAAAGATGGGAGGGAAGTATCCAGGAGCGGGAGCCTTGAAAGAACTTCTTAGCTGATGGGAAAGGTGCAAGACTGAAGATGCTTTAGAGCCTGAAATTGAGTAACTATTGCGATTTGCTTCAGAGCCTTTGATTTGCTGTTGGCATATTTATAGGAGACCCTGGACTATTAAAGGATGTGTAGGCTGGGCCACCTGCCAAGAAAGCCCTGGCTTGGGTCCTTCTGGAGCTCGCCAAGCTATTGCCGCCCGAGGTTGTAGCCTTGAAGCCAGGGGACATTCAAAGGCCCCGGGATAGCCCTGGGAATATAATGTCGAAAGCAGTAGCAGATGATATTTAGAAAGGCATTGCGAAAGCAGTAGCAAATGATATCTAGAAAGGCATCGCAATAAGCATGTTGTTTTATCTTCACAGCAGTCCTGTGCATTAGGTATCCCGTGTTGATTAAACATAATAATTCTGGGAAGAAGAGGGCAGATGACTGAGTCCTGACTTTCACTCCCCGTGGGAACCCTTCTGAGCCTCCCTAAGCCTCAGTTTCCTCACCTGGAAAATGGGAGTAAACATAACTATCTCATAGGGTCATTTTGAGAGATTCCAAATAAAGCCAATAGCCAACATCTAGAGTATAGTAATGTTAGGTATTGTTATGCTCATTTTGTAGATGCAGACGCCAAGGCCGCTATTCTTGTGTGCCCAGTGTTGCAGGTAGGGAGCAGAGGAGCCAGACTCAGACTCAAGGATGCTTGACTACATGCTTTTGTTATCAGCCCCTGGGTATCCTGCCTAAGCTGAAAAATTCCCTTAGGAAGTCTATTTTTTTTTTTTTTTTGGCTTTTTAGGGCTGTACCCATAGCACATGGAGGTTCCCAGGCTAGGGGTTGAATTGGAGCTGTAGCCACTGGCCTACGCAACAGCCACAGCAACATGGATTCCAAGCCGCATCTGTGACCTACACAGCAGCTCACAGCAACACCGGATCCTTAACCCATTGATCGAGGCCAGGGATGGAACGTGCGTCCTCATGGAGGCTAGTCACATTCGTTTCCACTGAGCCACGACAGGAACTCCACCCTCAGGAAGTCTTATCCAACTCTAATGATAGGAAGGGCTGGGGTTCTGGTTGCCTAGTAGTTTTTAAAGGTATGGGCCTCAAATGCACTGGGTAGAGTTGAGAAGGCCTTGGGGCAACCAGGCCAGGCCAGCAGAGCGCTGCTGCTGAGGGTACCTGGTCCAGATGGAGTTGCATTGCCTTGCTCTGGGCTTCCTGGGTCAACCCCCCAGAGAGGCCCTGTCTATGATATACTGCCTTCCTTCTGACTTGCTCCATACCCATATTCTCAGGAAGGAGAGCCAGAAAGGATGGGATTTACTGAGTTGGTTTACTGGAGCACAGGCTGTCCCATTTCAGGTGGAGCCAGCTACCCTGGAAAGATGCACCTTCTCTCCATCTGCCTGCCTGTCTCTGTCTGTCCTCTCTCCTCTCTTCTATCTCAGGCTGTCACTCTTGCTCCTGCTCAGAATTCCTATGAAAAGAACAAATAGCCAGCAGCCTGGAGATTTCAATGCCATATCCTTAGAGCATTGAATACTGCTGCATTTGTGCTCCTCAGACTATCTGGGATGAAAAAAGGCTAAGGGTCGGATTGAAACTGCAGCTGCTGGCCTAAGCCACAGCTCATGGCAATGCTGGATCCTTAACCTGCTGAGCCAGGGATCAAACCGGCATCCTCATGGATACTAGTTGGGTTCATTACCACTGAACCATAACAGCAACTCCATAATGTATATTTTTCTTAAAAATGTATTCTTTAGAATACATTTCTGGAGCTCCCATCATGGCTCAGTGGTTAACGAACCTGACTTCCATGAGCTTGCAGGTTTGATCCCTGGCCTCACTCAGTGGGTTAAGGATCCAGCGTTGCCTATGGTGTAGGCCGGCAGCTACAGCTCCAATTCAACCCCTAGCCTGGAAACCTCCATATGTCGCGGGTGTGTCCCTAAAAAGATTAAAAAAAAAAAAAAAAGAATACATTTCTGGGAAAATGAAATAGAAAGATATAAAAATACAAGTTTTTTTCACATTATTGTAATAAACACGTTAAATTACTCTGCCAGATGGCTACGAAAGCTTCAAAGTGCTTACTCTCAGTTGCAGCACTTACCTCACTGTGAACCAGTAACAGACAATGCCCAACGTGATCCTGATACACATTTCGAGTAGCTCTGGTCTAGATGACCTGGGGTGGGAGTGTGGACTCTCCCCAACAGATGGTGGCTCTGTCTCACAGCTGGTAGTTTCAGTGATGGACATGGCCTGACCTTTCAATGGCTGTCATTGTCAAGTGTTGGTGACCCGAGTGATGCATAGGTATGCGTAAGAGCTACCTCCCGTCCCCTGCAGAAGGCAGTCCACGTGGAGGCACCATGGGGAAAGGAGGGCCCAGGCTTGAGGCTGGTGGATAGACACAGCGAAGCTCCCATAAATAATTGCCTTGGAGTTTAGGCTCTGGGAGGAAGACTCAGAGGCAGCTTCTTATCTTTGTTTCTGATTGGCACATTGGAGGGTTATTTGGGGAGGGGAGAAGAGGGAGGCCACGGGCTCACTCCACACAAGCCTGCCTATCACGGACCTGAGAAGTGTGATAGCATATCAGATCTTCTCTCCCCTTAACCTTGTCAGCCTGCCTTCCAGCTCAGACTGTGCCAGCAGTTGACAAGAGGAAGGGAGGATGATGGGAAATTCCTTTCCTGGCAACAGGAAATCTGTTAGGGGGTCCCTGAGGGAGAGGAGCTTGCTCTAGAATCACATCTGCCAACACCTTGACTCCAACATGACCAAGGCCCTGTCCCCATCCGTCTATGGCTCCTGCACTTATTCTGGTGCAAAGAGAGAGACCGTGAGGGCGGGTAGAGATTGAGAGAAGCTTGGGGTGATGTCTGCCTCCTTGAAGTCAGTCACACAGGCACCTGCTGGTTTGCCTGCATCCTCTCTTTACCTGTTCCGTCTCAAAGCCCCAGATCCACTTTGTATAGCCCATTATTTTCCTCTCTGAGAAGAGTTTCTAGCTCTCAGTGTATTTATAACATAACCGATGACTGACAGGTTCTAACTCGATTAGGCAAACATAGCTTATGACTCACTCCTAGTGTCCCAGGTATGGCCGTTCAGAGAGTGTCATTGTCATTTGGCATTCCAAAATGCTTTAAGCTCTCAGGAACAGAAGATACAGCCCCCACAGAGGGGAAGAAGTCTTTTATTAGTCAAGGGTGCCTGCTTTGCATCCCGGCCGATACTGGGAGGGAGATGGGGCACCAGCGGAAGAGTGACAGGGCTTTTCCCACCAAGGGAATGGCCACCACCAGCCCCCATGCAGCCCTGCTTAGAATACCTTTCCTTTTTCCATCTTTATCCCCAAACAGCATTCCTTGCCCCTTTTTTCCTGGAATCAAGGAACAACGAGGATCAGGCAGGTCGGAGTCGAAGCTCTTGAGTGGGGACGGTACAGAAAGGGCCGCTTTGGCCTTCCAGGCTATTCACAGCTGGAAAGGGCCGGGCTACGACTATAATAAGATCATTCCCATTGGGGGTCCCCTGGGCCGTGGCAGCCTGCTCTGTCTGCAAGCTATGTTTGTTCCCCAGATGGTAGACAGTAGCAATTAAGAGCAGGGCTTTGCTCTCAGGCAGAATTGGGCCTTAGCTCTCTCTGTGTCAAAATACCTTTTTTTCTGGGGATCTTCAAGTCTTTCTCAGACAATCCTATTCATTCATCACCAATAGTGCAGTGGTTTTGGCAAGTCAGCGAATATCACTGTCACGTTCGTGTTAAATACACGGGAGGGAAGTTTTGTCTCACCCTGGGAGCATCACCCCACATCGCAGTTGCTTAGGGACACCCAATCAAAGGGGAACCTCCAGAAAACCTCCACGGAAAGCCCGTCCCCAGAAGAGCTGGAGAATCATTGCACGTAGCCAGGTCACTGCAGCCCCGCAAACACCTATGAAATACGATGGGAAGGCGCTCTGTGGACGTGGCCATGCCACATAAATGCTAAGTAGTCATGATAAAGCCCATGGGGATGAGCGGACTCGTCATGTGCCTGTGGCTTCCAGCCTAAAAACCAAATCTGGAAGGCGACTTCTGTATCCATCTGTATCCTGGGGGTGGGGGGAGGGGGTGTCTCCACCACCCTGCACTCCCCAAAAATGTTTGCTTAAAAGGTGGATTTGGAGAGGGGAGTAGAGGCCAGTTGACTCCATTTCTGGGTCACCCCAAACCCCTCCTCTCTTTCCTTCATCCAACAGAAGGATATGCCCAGCCCCCCATTCCTCAGCTTGCTTTTTATCTCCTTTTCTCCCCTCTACCCTGTTCTGGCCTGACCTGGAAGAGGCCTAGCCAGGAAATGGCCAGTCCTACCCTGGGACTTCCCTTACAGTATTGGAGCCAAGTTGGCTCTGCCCTCGGAGAGCCCATGGTCATGAAAAATTACACAGTGGGGAAATGGGGACCATGGGCAAGCTGGGTCAAAGAGGATGGCCCGGTCCAGGGGAGGAGGGGTGTGAAGTGAAGGAAGATCCCCCCCCCCGCCCCCTCCCTGGTCCCTCCCCTCCTCTTCTGGTTTTCCAGCCCCCTTTGCTCTCTCTTTGCCTGTGTTCATGCTGCAAATAGACTGGGTGTGGGTGGTTCACGGCACCCATAGCCTCAGGTGAGACCCCCCAGGATGGACTTGCAGGCTGGGGGGTCTACTGTCCTCTGGGTTAGGGGGTTTCTGAGGCTATTTTCTTCTAGGAAGGGCATGGGGTAGGGATGCTTTGCTGGGAATTTTGCAGGATACCATTCTCTACCCCCATATTCTAGAGTGTCTTTCAAGTGGAAGCAGTTGTAGTTCTATCTTTATCATCAAAAAGTGAATAGCAGAGTTCCCATCATAGCTCAGAGGTAATGAACCCGAGTAGTATCCATGAGGATTTGGGTTCAATCCCTGGCCTCGCTCAGTGGGTTAAGCATCTGGCGTTGCCATGAACTGTGGTGTAGGTCGAAGACGCGGCTTAGATCCTGCGTTGCTGTGGCTGTGGTGTAGGCCGGCAGCAGCAGCTCTATTCGACACCTAGCCCAGGAACTTCCCTGTGCTGCACATGCACCCCTCTGCCCCCCAAAAAAGACCAAAAAAAAAAAGCCTGAATAAGAGAAAAAAAATCTCCTATTATCCCATAAAAAGTAACTATAGTTAGCATTTTGATGTGAATTATTTTACTCTTTTTCTCTCTGAAAAAAAAAGAGCTTTTTTAAAAAAATGTGAAATGTAGTTGTGTTAGTTTCAAGTGTACAGCAAAGTGATTCAGTTATATATATATTTTTTTTCAGATTATTTTCCACATTAGGTTATTACAAGATTTTGAATATCATTCCCCATGCTGCACAGTAGGCCTTTGTTGTTTATCTACTTTATATACAGTAATGTGTATCTGTAAATCTCAAGCTCCTGATTTATCTGTCCCTTCTTTTCCTCTTTGGGAGAAGTTTTTTTTCTATGTTTGTGAGTGTCTTTCTGTTGAAAAAATATATTTTAGCAAAAATAGATATCATACAGTAATACAGCCTGCTCATTGCACTTAACAATATCCATAAACATTTCCCAGCATCATTAGGTAGTTTTCTACAGCATCTTTTTATGTTTGCAATGAATTTCACAATGTGGTTATAGCATAATTTATTTAATAATAGCAAATATTTATAAAATGCTTCCTATGGGCTAAGGTTTACGCGCATCATCTAATTTATTCCTCACCACAAGATCTATGAGGTAAATACTATTACTATCGACCTTTTGTAAATAAGAAAACAGGTTTGGAGGCAGTGTTTTGCCAAGGTCGCACAGGGAGTGCATAGCAGGGCTGGGGCTTGAAGCCCGCTACTCTCTCCAGCTCCCCAGTGGACCGGCTTCCAGGCTGTGTTGCCACCTCAGCCCAGCATCCGTTGCTGGCACCTAGAGCCTCTCTGGCTTTTAAATGTTACAAACAGAGCTGGGAAGAACATCTGTAGAGCTGTATGTTTTGCACATCGCCGTTGTTATTTTCAAGGATAAATTTCTAGAAGTGAAGCAGTGAGGTCAAAGCGAGTACACGTCTTGGAGGGCTCCGAAGCCGTGTTTGACGGCAGGGGCAGGCAGCACACAGACTCTGCAGGGGCGGTTGCACCCGCTCTCCAGCGCCTCCTCCACACCCTCTGCCCTGCCCACTGGAAAGGTTGTAACCTTCTGGATTCCTGGCACCACTTTCCAGAGTGAGCATTTCCCAGATCCTATGTAAACACCAGGAATTCTCATTTTAAAAACCCTTGCCATGTTGTTAAGTGGGAAGAAATGGTATTATTTTTAAGAAGCTAAATTGCTAATAAGGCCACATAAACATTTAAAATTTGTTATTAGGCCATCCGTATTTCTTTGTTGTTGACTTTCCTATTTATGTCCAGCATGACCTCCAGGAACTTATAACATTGTGTGTTCTTATTCCCATTCCCTTTCTGGAATGGATGGATGGACAGATGAGTGAATGGATGGAGGGATGAGCAGCATTTCCTGGCATGTCCTATAACAAGAAATCTGATAGAAAATTTCCCCTCTGCCTTATTGACCTGACAAGATTTCATGAACTGAATCCCTATTTTTATTCACCCTGGAATGTAATCCTTGCTTGGGTTGGGCTGCACTATAGCTCTGCTCAGAAATTATTCTTAGAGGTAGTCCCCACTGTAGCTCAGCAGAAAGGAAGCTGACTAGTATCCATGAAGATGCGGGTTTGATCCCTGGCCTTGCTCAGTGGGTTAAGGATGCGGCATTGCTGCGAGCTGCAGTGTAAGTCACAGAGGCGGCTCAGATCTAGTGTTGCTGTGGCTGTGGTGTAGGCTGGCAGTTGTAGCTCTGATTTGACACCTAGCCTGGAAACTTCCATATGCTGCACCTGCGGCCCTAAAAAAAGGCAAAAAAATTTATTCTTAGAAATGGTAGATATAGGAGCAATCTCCATGCTCCTGAGTTCCTAGGAATAACAATACTAGCTATCATTTATCAAACACCTGCCAAATGCACACTGTTTTTGTCTCACCACAGTCACGAATGACATCCTTATTCTACAAGAGAGTAAAGGGCTCAGAGAGGTTCAGTGACTTGTATCGGATCACACAGCCAGCAAGTGGCAGCAGAAAAATGCCCCCTGTGTCATGCTGCCCATCAAAGTAAACTAGTAAGGGGTTTAGGAATTTTATTTTTTCCTCTCTTCCTCATTGACAGTCCTGATTTGTTTCACAACTATCAAAAATCAGACAGTTGAAACTTAAGAAAGTACTATGGCAGCTTTTATAGCCAGAAGGTATTGGAATAATAATTTCTAGAATGTCCTTCAGTTGCTTGCATCTATGATTCAAATGTACATACTTTGACAACTGAAGGAAGCCCATATTGGGCTCAGACTCCATCTCTGGCCGCTGTCCCTTGTTAAGCCCACCGACCACACCTCGTTTTTCCCTGGCGCAAGTGCCTGGGGTTGTAGCACATTGCTCCCTCTTCTTTCTTTGGATGCTTACTGACTGAAGGGTGGAGCCTGGAGCCTCACTGTGGCTGGGGCAGAATGCTGCCTGGTGCTGGCGCAAGCAGGGGTGGGAATGGAAGAGCTATAAAGTGGGTGCTGCCCACCTACATATCTGCTGGATGAATGCACTGGCCTGCCCACCCCTCCAAACAAGCCTTGGACAAGGGGACAAGCAGCCCTCCCCTTGGGGAAGCCTCCCAAGACCCCTATCCCAAAGACTCTAATTCGTACCTCTGCTGAGACACTGGGCACCACCTCTTGAAATATTCATGGGTTTCCCCCCATCTGATTGGGAAGCACTTGAGCTTGGGGCTGGTTTATTTATCCTTGATACTCCATAAATGTTTGAATGCATGAGTGATAGGAGTGAAATGCATTAAGACCAAGAGAAGCTTCTGATGTATGTGTGATGGTTTGGTTGGGAGGACCATACAAAATGATTTCCCAAGGCTCCTGGTAAACTCCCAGATCCCAAATGGAACCAGCTGCTTTGACTTTCCTTTCCAAGGAGGAGGCAATGCAGTCTGTCCCCGGGACAGAACTTTGGACACCCACCCCTGCCACTACCACCTCCCCCACCCCCCAAAGGACACTCACGCCCTGCCCCAGCCCAGAGCCTCCACACCGCCTTTGCAGTGGTTTGGAAAGTAAGGATATAGGATAAGGACCTACCTTTGCATCTCTTCTTCCCAGGAGGCTGCGGGCTGCTCCCCCAGCACCCACAAGAAGTCAAGCTTGAAGAAGACTGAGCAGAACCTCCCTGGGAATCTGCTGGCACCAAGCTTGCAGCCCAAGCTGTGCCCCTGAGGTGGGGAGGGAGCTTGGAGCTGTTGTCTGGTCCTTTCTTACTGAGAAGCCCATGGCTGAGTTAGGAGGGGGCAGAACACAGCAGCACCTCAGTTTCTTCCATCTCATGAAGTCACCTTCTTTCCCCTCTTAATGCTGAGGTCCACTGTACCTGCAAAGACCTCTGATGGGACTGGTTGGTGTCAGGTCAGGCGTGACTCTCCAGAGAAGTGCCAGCAGGGGTAGGGAGGAGAAATATGTCTTTAGAGTGATTTACAATGAGAGAAAATAGGGATCCTAGAAGGATTGTTTGGGGCAATTAAAATAACAACTCTTCAGCAAGGTTGGGGGGTCAGGCGTGGGAGTGGAGATTTCAGAGCAAGGTGGAGTCAAAATAGTTCTAAAGTGAGTCTGAAGGGAGAACTTGGTAACTCAGATTTGGGATTGTCCCTGCTGGTCTGTGGGTATCTCTGGGTCCCTGTGGTGTCAAAGTGATGCAGCGGCGCCTCTAAGGACCTTTGTAAATATGTGGGGACCGTTTTTGATTCCCAGATGACTTAAAGAGTGATGCATCTGGCTTCTGACAAGGACGTCAGGCTCATTAGCCCTCTTGTGATAACACAGGACAATCTTGAATAGTAAAGACTTCCCCCAACTCAAATGCCAAAGGAGTCCTGCTGAGAACACTGAATGATGTCTCCAGATGCTTCCAGTAGTCGAATACTCCATGATTCTCTCCTGGCTACAGCAGTTTGTTTTTTTTTTTCAGAGAGGAAGTGGGGGTAAAAAATTGATCATCTTTTTTTTTTTTTTGTCTTTTTAGGGCCACACCTGAGGCATATGCAGGTTCCTAGGCTAGGGGGTCATTCAGAGCTATAGCCACTGGCCTACACCACAGGCACAGCAACGCCAGATCCAAACCATGTCTTCGACCCATACCATAGCTCGAAGAAACGCCAGATCCTCAACCCACTGAGCAAAGCCAGGGATCGAACCTGTGTCCTCATGGATGCTAGTCAGATTTGTTTCCGCTGAGCCATGATGGGAACTCCTTGATTATCTTAATAGATAGAGAAAAAAGGATTTAATAAAGCTCAGCACTCATTCATGATTACAAAAACATCTCTCAGCAAATTAGGAGTAGCCTCTTAAGCTAATAATGGCATCGACTATTTACAGCAAATATTATAATTAATTATAAAAGATCAGAAATTAGAAGAAAGGAAAAGGCAAGAATGTCCATTATCAATCACCATTAGTGGCAACAGTGTGTTGAGGGTTCTAACAAGTGAAATTAAATACAATAATAAAATAAGAGGATAAGAATTGAAGATTTAAAGAAGTAGTTGTTTTTTTTAACGCATGACTTGATTAATTCTACAAAAGGAAGAAACAGATGACTTACGGAAAATTACCACTCTTTTTTTCAAGTTTGGTTTTGCTGGAGAGAAGATCAGGATGTTCCAGACGTATAGCATTCTACACATCAGTGTTAACCAAATTAGAAATTTTAGTTGTAAAAATTTAATTAAAAAATGATGCAGTTTACACTAGCAAGAAATACTAAAAAAAAAAAAAAAAAAAAGCAAAAGCAAAACCAAAAACTCTGAGTAATTATAAGAACTTGGATAATATGCAAAGAATTAAACGGAGAGAAGGACCATGTTTGTGGGATGAGAACACTTTATTACGAAGATACTGGTTCTCCCAAAATCAGGCCTATACATTCAACACACATATAATAAAATTTTCAACATGATTATCTTCATAATTAACAAATGATTCTAAATTCATATAAGGGAGTTCCCGTTGTGGCTCAGTAGAAACGAATCCGACTAGCCTCTGAGAGGTTTTGGGATCCATGAGGATCCCTGGCCTCACTCAGTGGGTTAAGGATTCGGCATTGCTGTGAGCTGTGATGTAGTCACAGACATGGCTCAGATCCCACATTGCTGTGGCTGTGGCGTAGTTTGGCGGCTACAGCTCGGATTTGACCCCTAGCCTGGGAGTTTGCATCTACCATGGCTGCGATCCTAAGAAGAAGAAGAAAAAAAAAAAAAAAAAGCTGAGCTAAAATTCATATAAAATAAATGTACAAAAACCATCAAAATAATTCTGCAAAAGAAGAGATTTGTCTTACTAAATATAAAGACATATCATAATGCCGTAGTAATAAAGTCAATTCCTTATTGATATAGGAGTAGACAAATAGAACAATAGAACATCGTAGAGAGTCCAAACACAGATTCAAGTATGCCCAGGTCCTTGATACTTGAAATGACAGGGAAGGGGAGGGCTCTGGTTCTTCTGGGACAGTCTAACTGAGACTGTGATGTTCAGGCCATAGAGTCATGGGTTCTCAGCAGCAGCTTTGGTGTTTCTAGTAGAATAGCTTTGTAGTATGTTGAAGAATTTTTCGGAGTTCCCGTCGTGGCGCAGTGGTTAACGAATCCGCCTAGGAACCATGAGGTTGCGGGTTCTGTCCCTGCCCTTGCTCAGTGGGTTAACGATCCGGCGTTGCCGTGAGCTGTGGTGTAGGTTGCAGACGCAGCTTGGATCCCGCATTGCTGTGGCTCTGGTGTAGGCTGGCGGCTACAGCTCCAATTAGACCCCTGGCCTGGGAACCTCCATGTGCCGCGGGAGCGGCCCTAGAAATGGCAAAGAGACAAAAAAAAAAAAAAAAAAAAGGAATTTTTCCAACTAAGGACATCCATGCTAATAGTATTCCAGACTGCTTTTCTGGCCTTGCTAGAATTTTTATGGAACACCTCATATCATTTAATTATGCCACTTTTCGCTTAAACAAACTATAGTGAATTTTCCTGCCATCGAGGAAAATTTGGGTTAGGGATATAATTCCGTGTCCAGGTATCTATCCTCAGGAAAAACTCTCCAGCAGGTGTACAGTCATGTAAAGAGTATCCGTAGTAAATTTGATCATAATGCTAAACATTGGAAACGAACAACATGTCTAGTGGATAGAGAGAGAAATTGTGAGGTATTCGTGTGATGGATTATACAGCAGGTAGAATGAAATCACTAGATCTGTATATATCAACACGGATTGGCATCGATGCCTAATATTAAGTAAAAAAAATATAAGCTGCAGAATGCCGTGTTCAGTGATACTGTCTACATAAAACTCATTGCTATCGTATGCATACACATATTCTATGTATTTATTTATTCGTACATAAAATGGAAAAGCAAGATTGGAAAAATATACACTAATTTGATGATAGCCTTTGTACCCAGGGAGGGAGGCTAGGAAATGGAGTTGAGGATGATAAGAGAAATAGCTTCCTTTTTTTTTTTTTTTTCCTAGACTTGTTCCATTTATCTTCTTTTAGAAAATAAACCATAAATTACTTCTGGGTGTTGAGTGTATGATGTTTATTATTCTTTGTATTTTTCTGTATGTCTTGAACCAAAGGAAAAGGAAAATTGAGGGAGAAGGAAGAGGAGAGGAAAGAAAAAGAAGGAAAGAAAGGAGGGAGGAAAGAAAAAATAGTAACTTATGGTTCTGTTATCTCTTACATCCAGATAACCATAGGGCACATTTCTCCTTGAAATCAGTGATTTGCACACACACACAAAGACACAGACACACACACACAGAGGTAGTTTTTAAAAACTAATTATTTAAAAAATTATTACCATTAGAAAATGAGAGCTATATTTCCTTTTCAGGCATTACCGGATAGGAAATGCAGCTAAATTTCAAGCTCAGCAATGATAATTAACTCATCCCAAGTGCTTGATAACCCCTATTTACCTGATTTTTGAATGTCTTTTTTTTTCCATTATTTTATTTTATCTACTATTTCATTCATTTCATAAACTATCTCAGATGAACTTGCAAACCCTAGACTTAAACATGTAGGAAACTTTGCTCCCTAATTTTTCTTTTTCTGAACTAGCGTGGTGTAATAGGAAGGCATTACTGATATAATCTTAAAATTTGAGTCCTGGAGGCAGTTTTATGTAAATGCTCTTAAAATGTCATTGTTATGAGCCTTGGAGGTTGCTTAGGCCCTGGGAGTGGGTGGAGTGGGGGTGGGGAAGCAGTGGGAGGAGGGTGACATGTGGAAGTTCCCAGGCTCGGGGTTGCAGTGGAGCTGCATCTGCCGGCCTACACCACAGTAAGGCTGTATTTTCAGCACTGAGAAACCATTCCCCATTTAGATTGAGCCAAAACATTTCAGATTCATGCTCTGTCATGAGCTTTTAAACACATTAACTCAAAGGTCCTCAAAGTGTGATCCTGGAACCAGCAATGTCACCATCACCTGGGGATGTGATAGAAATGCAAATTCTTGGTCTCCACTCCAGGCCTAATAAGCCAAAAGTACTGGGAGTAGGACCCTGCAATCTGGGGCAAGGGGTGGTTGGTTGTTTTTTGTTTTTTGGCTGTGCTCGTGGCATGCAGAATTTCCTGTGCCAGGGATCAAACCCCCACCACAGTAGTGACCCAAGTCACTGCAATGACACCACCAGATCCTTAACCGACTGTGCACCAGGGAACTCCTTTCAATCTGTTTTAATAAGCTTCCCTTCAACATGGCCCGCCCCCCACCCAACCATCTGATTCTGTGCAAGGTCAAGTTTGAAAACCATTCATTAGCTCATTCAGTCTTGGTAACAATTTTTTCCTATTACAGAATAGGAAACCAAGGCCAAAGAAGTTGCAAAGTAGCATACTTTGAGTCCAAACTTAATCTCAGGTTTCCTGACTCTAAATCCTGTGCTCAAATCTGGGGTTAGAATCCTTTCCCAGGCAGCAATTGGAACTCCAGCATTTTAGGTCATACGTCTGGACTGAAAGGTTTCTCATTTACAGATGAAGAAAACCAAGCCCAGAGAGGTTAGAACAGATACTTAACGGCAGAGCCAGTAACTGGAACAGTTTCCTGAAGCCTGGGGCAATGAACTTTCCATTAGGGCATGAAGAAACCATAATTTAATTTTGTTGGAGGCCCATGTTTCTGCCTAACTGATTTGATTAAGTGTCTGAATTGGGACAGGCCACCTGCGTTTTCTGCATCTCTCCCCCACCCCCTTCCCCTTCTCTGGCTTGAGAAGAGTCTGTAACACACCATGACTCAGCTGCTGCTCTAGCCAGAGGAACTGTTACAGTCTGATGATAGAGGATGGCCCCCCAAAGTGAATTTCCAGTGTTGCACTGAGCCTAAAGGGGTGGGTTCCTGAGTAACTCAGGACAGCGCCCCCCCCCGCCCCCAAGCCAGGGGCCCTGGGAACACTTGGACTTCTGCCTGACTTGTAAGGTCTTCTTGGCATCAGGGACTCCAGTCTTTCAGCCTAGAGTGAGTCTAAATCAAGCTCTCCTCTCCTGCTTGGCTTTGGGAGGCATGACTTCGGTCTCTAGATTGTAAATATTAAGTGACAGCTTGAGCCTCGGTTTGGTGTCAGGAAGACCCAGACTTACCAGCTGTGCCATCCTATTCTATCACATCCTCTCCCAGTGCTTTGGTACCCTCACTGCCGAAATGAAGAAAGCACCTCTCCTTCGCACTGCTAGGAGGTTTAAATGGCACAAAACTGTGCCACAGAATGGTGCTGAGAAGTGCCAGTTACCACTTTCCTCTTGTTTGGGATTTTTTTTAAATTCCTCCTATTTGCTGTATTTGCCAATTTAATCAGTACCCCCAAACTATCTTTTTTTAACCCCCGCCTTGTTCACAGTTTTTATTGAACATGCACAACTCAAGGAATTTTCACAAATTAAGGATACCCATGTAACCTGTTCTTTAATTTAAGAAACAGAATGTTACCAGCATCCCAGAAGCCCCTGGGTGCCTCCCTCCAAGCACCACCATCTCCCCCGCTGCAAAGGATAACCATTACCTTGACTGCAACACCATGCGTTAGTTAGTTTTAACATGTTATATAAATGGGTTTTTAGGAGTTCCCATGGTGGTGCAGTGCTTAACGAACCCGACTAGGAACCATGAAGTTGTGGGTTCGATCCCTGACTTTGCTCAGTGGGTTAAGGATCCGGCGTTGCCGTGAGCTGTGGTGTAGGTTGCAGACACAGCTCGGATCCCGCGTTGCTGTGGCTCTGACGTAGGCCAGTGGCTACGGCTCCGATTAGACCCCTAACCTAAGGAATCTCCACATGCCATGGGAGAGGCCCTAGAAAAGGCAAAAAAGACAAAAACAAAAACAAAAAACCTGTTATATAAATGGGTTTCTACGAATTTTTTGTATCTGGCTTTTTTTTGGCTCAACATTATATTGATAAGGTCCATGTACTTCTCTCTTTATATTTTAATAGTAAATTATATCCATCTTCATAGTTGGTAGCATCTTGTGCAGCTCACTTTCTGCCTTAGGTCTTGTGCCCTTAAAGTATCTTTACCTTAGAGGGGTGATGGGCTTTGGTGACCGTGATGGACCATAGCGCCTTTTTCCTCATCCGCCTATACCTTGACTGAAGTCAGAACTGTGGGTCTTCCGAAGGTGTGCTTAGGTGCCAGAGTGCTTAGGTGATGGGACTCTTGCTGAGCTGGTGTCCTCTCAGTTGCGAGATTTCCCACACAGGGATGCTAGGCTAGCCCCAGAGAGAAGACACCTCTGCTCTCCTGTTCTGGGCTACTGCTTAATTCCAAAGGAAACTGGCCCAAAGAGGCCTGCTTCAAAGATCTGCTTCTCTTCTTGGCGTGACTGAGACAGCTCTTCTCTGAAAGCCATGGGATAAATAATAGATAAAATCGCTGCATTTGAATTGGACAGCTCCCGGGACCCCAGAATATCTTACTGAGGCATTAAAGGAAGTTCTCTCCCCGACACCCCATGGAGGTGAAGAGGGGACAGAGCAGACTTTTGCTGAGTGCTGTGGTGTCTGTAGAAGCAGGATGAAAGTGAGATCCTAGGATGCTGGGGCCATTTTTTCTTGTTGTTCAGGGGAATGGCCCTTTGTATCCAGGGCACCCTGAGACATGCCTAAAAGCATAAACAGGAAAGAGGGCTCTGTGGGGACCTAACACATTTCTAGTTGCTTTATATCAGGCAACCCAGCGCCAGCCCTGCACAAACCACCTCCTAGGTAAAGAAAATGATGAACCACATCTTTTAAGGTTGGGGGAAAAAATGGCTTAGGGAGTCACTTAGCACTGATTCTTCAGTGGTTGGTGGCTTGGTGTCAGTCAAGTTATGACGTCGGGTTTTTTAGGATAATGAGATCGGAGATGCCAGGACTTTGAAGTTTGAATGTCCTTCAAAGAGCCCAGCCAGTTATCTGTTGCAAATGTCCCTTCCATTGCATCCTGGAAACATTAGTTGCCTATGTTTTAACTTCCTCACTGAAGAGGAGCCAACTCCTCTGGCCCCGCCCTCCTTTGACACAGCCTGTTCCCTTGCGGGACCAAAATTTTCCTCTCATAATTTCCACCCATTAGCCCTAGTTCTTTCTTCTAGAGTCATCCAGATTTATTTCAATCTATATAACAGATCTTTAACTATTTGAAAAATAGCTCTGATGTAACCCCTTAAGGTTACTTATTGAAATCCTACTTTTGACAGGAGGAATTGAATCCTCTCTTCTCAAAGTGAAACGTTCTTAGTTTTTAAAATATTTTCATAGGACGTGCTTTTCTAACTCCACTTTTAAGTGCTTTCTGGTTTCTCAATGTCATTCTTGAAAGGTAACGCCTCATGTCAAAACATATTATTCAGCCATTAAAATTAGAGAATTATAATACAAACATATTAGTAGTTCAGCAGACCAATGGATTTCAGTGGAAACCCAGAAACAATGCCAAATATATGTACCAGATTTTAGTGTGTGATAAGATTTCTATCTGCATAATTTATCATAATAAATTCCAGATGGATTAAAGAGTTCAATGTAAAGTGAAAGTCCTGAGAGGAAATATTGATGTATGGTTATATAATCTAAGGGTATATAGCATGACTTTCTAAGTATAATTCCAAAGGCAGAAACCATGAAGAAAATGACTAATAAATTCGATGACTTAAATGTATTGCATATGTGGAAATATCATCAACAAATAAAGAGGCCAATGATAAACGGAAAAACATTTTTGTAATATCCATATCAAATAAAGGATGAATGTACTTGCTATAAAAAGATCTCAAAATTAATTTTTAAGTAAAAGATGAATCATCTTAATAGGAAAAGCAAAGAAAATAAATAGGCAATTTAAAAAGAGATTTAATATAGCAAATATATGAAAAATGTGCAACTCTACAAGTAAAGGAAGATATTCTCATTAAAGCAAAATATTCTTATTCATCAATAAAACTTTTTTTAAAAGACAGAGGAAAAAGCTTCATTAACTAGAGTCAGTGTTAGTGGGCTGGGAGAGTAAATTCTCACATTCTTCTGCTTTGAAGATGAAGATGTACAATCCTTCTGAAGGACTATTGACAATATTGACAAAATGAGTCAAAAACTTTAGGAAAATGTGGATACCATTTGATTCAGCAGTTCCACTTGTGAGTAATTATCTTAGGTAAACAACATTATATATATATATTTCTGTGTATATGAATATACTATATATTTATGTGTACACACACACACACACACACATTCATTAAAGCATTGTTCACAACTGTGAAGAAAGTAATTTCCTTCAAAGTAGTTACTCCTCTACCTGACTTCTCTGGCCTTTCCTTTTTTTCTTGTCCTTTTAGGACTGCACCTGCAGCATATGGAGGTTCCTAGGCTACTCACAGCCACAGCAACGTGGGATCTGAGCCATGTCTGAAACTACACCACAGCTCACGGCAACACCGGATCCTTAACCTACTGAGTGAGGCCAGGGATGGAATGTGCATCCTCATGGATTCTAGTCTGGTTCATGAGCTCTGAGCCACGATGGGAACTCCCTGCATTTCCATGGTTATTAATCTGGGCCCTGTGCTGGGGGGAGGAGAAACAGACAGAAACAATGGCTGTTGTATGAAAAAGAGGAATGCTCTTTCTGAGACTTGAACCCTTTTTCTTTCACAAAAGGAGACATGAACTTGAGATAGAGAAAGTGAGACTTCTTGACACTAGGAAATTAAGATCTGGTAAAAACCAGAGTGGCAGG
The DNA here is from genome assembly GCF_016906955.1 of Phacochoerus africanus. Lineage (NCBI taxonomy): Eukaryota > Metazoa > Chordata > Mammalia > Artiodactyla > Suidae > Phacochoerus > Phacochoerus africanus. The sequence goes on along the minus strand of NC_062559.1, from coordinate 17,016,468 downwards.
GGATGGATTTCAACACTGCTTGGGGGAGATGGGGTCAGCCTGATAAGGAGGGGCTCCCAGGAGGGAGGAGAACAAACGAGGCCATTGCCCTGGTGCTGACCTGCTCTGTGCTCTCTGTGGGCTCTGGGGCTCGGGGTCGGGATGCTCTATCCAGGGCCTGGACCCAGGGATGGCAGGAGTGACTGAGCCCTGTGCTCGACCTTCACAAGCCCCTTACTCTGCGCTGGAGACTCTTGCTTTTAGCCAGTAGAGGCTTCTGAGGGTCAGCTGGCATGGTACGAGTGGCAGAAGGCTGTGCCACATCCCAGCCGAGAAAATTAGAATGAGCACTCAGTCCCAGGCTTTGTAGAAGCTTTTCCTTGATGCTTAGAAAAGAACTGTGTGCTACATGAGGAAATGCAGGGACAAGGTTTTTAAGAGACCAGTTGATAAGAAGTCGAAAAAAAAGTATTTGTTTTTGTTTGTTTTGTTTTGCAAAGATTCAGCAAATCTAATTCTGAATCTTCCCATCCATCAAGATGTTTCCTAATGAATTTCAAGTAGATCAACAAATGAAGATGTTGTCTCCCTGCCTAATCTATCTCATCCCTCACTAGAATCCAACTGCCCACAGCAGACAGAGGACTTGCTGCCCCTGTCTGAGACCCCTCCTGACAGGTGTTGTGTTAAGGGGTGAGAGCTGAATGGAGAACAGAGATAGGTATTTCCTGCCACTGATTTGATTCTGTCTCTGAGTTGACTGCCGGGATCCCTGGACTAATGTTGGTCCCATTCAGAGTTTCCCCTCATGGGACGTCTTCACTGCCTGACCAGCTGGAGCCCCCGCCAAGGACAGGGCAGCCAGCCCACTTGACCTTTTGGCCAAGGGGATGAGGCCCTCACTTAATGAAGTGCCCAGCCTGGGCGCGGCCAATGAGATGCCCCCTTTTGGGACGTGGTACTGAGAGAAGTAGAACTTTCTAGTTGGTGGGTGTTTGCGTGCAAAGAGCATGAAAACCTAGGGGCTGAGGGAACCAAGGCTGAGCCACAGGTATATCAACAGGAACATAAGCCTTGAGTTTTTCCAAAATTCTTCTGGGGGTCCCTGTCAGGCTCTGTGGGATCCGGTTCCACCACCTCAGGTTGCATTTCCTGCCCATTTCTCCCCCCTCCTTCCTCTGCCCCAGCTGCCCTGGTCTCCTGGCTCTTCCTTAAACATCCCCTCTCAGGGCCTCGGCACTGCTAAGTCTTTCCTCTGGCCTTTTTAATGTGAAGTTATCTGTTAAGAAGAAGCATCTATAAAAGCAAAAATAAACCAATGGGACCTAATCAAACTGAAAACTTTTGCACAGAAAAGGAAACCATAAAAAAAGCAAAAAGACAACTTACGGAATGGGAGAAAATAGTTTCAAATGATGCAACTGACAAGGGCTTAATCTCTAAAATATACAAACAACTTATACAACTCAACAGCAAAAAAGTCAACAACCCAATTAAAAAATCGGCAAAAGACCTGAATAGACATTTCTCCAAAGAAGATATCCAGGTGGCCAACAAGCACATGAAAAAATGCTCAACATCACTGATTATTAGAGATATATGCAAATCAAAACTACTATGAGGTACCACCTCACACCAGTCAGAATGGCCACCATTAATAAGTCCACAAATAACAAATGCTGGAGAGGGTGTGGAGAAAAGGGAGCCCTCCTGCATTGTTGGTGGGAATGTAAATTTGTACAACCACTATGGAAAACAGTATGGAAGTATCTTAGAAAACTATATATAGAACTACCTTATGATCCAGCAATCCCACTCTTGGGCATATATCCAGACAAAACTTTCCCTGAAAAAGGCACATGCCCCCACATGTTCATTGCAGCACTATTCACAATAGCCAAGACATGGAAACAACCTAAATGTCCATTGACAGATGAATGGATTAAGAAGATGTGGTATATATACACAATGGAATACAACTCAGCCATAAAAAAGAACAAAATAATGCCATTTGCAGCAACATGGATGGAATAGAGACTCTCATATTAAGTGAAGTCAGTCAGAAAGAGAAAGACAAATACCATATGATATCACTTACATCTGGAATCTAATATAGGGCACAAATGAACCTTTCCACAGAAAAGAAAATTACGGACTTGGAGAACAGACTTGTGGTTGCCAAGAGGGAGGGAGAGGGAGTGGGATGGATTGGGAATTTGAGGTTAATAGATGCAAACTATTGCCTTTGGAATGGATGAGCAATGGGATTTTGCTGTGTAGCACTGGGAACTATGTCTGGTCACTTGTGATGGAGCATGATAATGTGAGAAAAAAGAATGTATACACGTATCTGTGACTGGGTCACTTGGCTGTGCAGTAGAAAATTGGCAGAACACTGTAAATAAGCTATAACAGAAAAAATAAAAATCATTATAACAAATAAATAAATCCTCTTATACAGTTTGAAAAAAAAAAAAAGCAGCATCTAGCAAGAAGTTGTATATGGCTGCCCCCGCCACTCCCATACTCAGCCTCACGTCAGACAGACCTGGGAGAAAGTCCCAGTCTGTAATCTGTGTCACGTTAAACAAGCCAATTAACTTCCCCAAGTCTCAGTTTCCTCCTCTGCACAAACGGTACAGTCGATCCTGCAGGATGCTTGTCATGGTGAAATCAAATAGACATAACAGATCAACCCTAGATTCTGCCACACAGTAGGTTCTGGAAATACCAGTCCACAGGTATTCCTGTTTTTATGAATTGGTGTTGCCTTTGTGTTTTAAAATAGCTTTCTAAAATTATTTTTGAAATATATGCACATCATAAGAACATGAAAAATGCAGAAGGGTATGAAGAAGGAAGAAAATATCACCCGTGATCCTATCACCCGGAGGCAACTCCTGTTAACACCCTGGTACACTTCCTTCTGTGCTATTTTTAAAACCCGTGAGCAGCTCCATTCCCTGTATGTTGATCTGGGTTTAAGTTCAGCCATTGTGCCTCCTGAAGCTCAGAAATAATTGAAACGTGAGTGTGAGGAACTTTATCCTCTAGGGAGGGTGAAGATGGGTGCTGATGGTTTTTTATTGTTTGTGGCTCTGCAAGTTGGGAAAAGCAAAAGCTTTCTATAAGAAGAGGTTTTACTTTTGCAAGGAGAATAAACAGATAGCACTGTGCAGAGACAGGCGACCGAGTCCATTGGCCTCCCTTCTCGTGCCCCTCCCTATGGGCTGCTTTCCCTGATTTCTTATCGCTGGAAAGGTCCTCGGCTGAAATTACCAACCCTGTTGCTTAGCAGTTCATCTGCTCCTGCCTCCTCCCCTCCCGTCCCTGGGAACTCAGGGCCATGTGTTGCCTTGGCCCATGTGCTGACAACATCTTCCCGCCCAACCTGCCACCAGCCAGGGCCACCTGCTCAGTGTCTGCCCCTCCCCGACTTCCAGAGGCGAGAGCGGGGAGTGGGAGGGGAGTACGGTGGAGAGAGGTGGGGGAAAATGTTTGCTCAGACACAAGGACTCCAAGGTCTCTGACAGACCTCTTTCCCCGGTCCTTCTTGTGGCCCTCGCCTCTACTTTCAACTGATCCCTGTGAGAGGGTGCTTCAGAGAACCGAAACGGCCAAAAACAGAGCCAGGGAAAGAAGGATGTTGCCACAGGGAGAATCTAGATGACCAGTTTCTACATAGCTTGTTAACCTCCACTGAGCAGGTGGGTGACACTGATAAGTAGGCTGGGATGATATCCCATGAAAGAACCTCAGCATCCCCTGATTTCTTCCTGAGTTATGGGTTTTGCATTCCACAGCCACACCCTTATCTGCAGGACAATGTACAAATCCTTAGGCTGTTTGGCCATTTTATGGTCCTGTATTATTTATATTGTGTATATATATATTATATATAATATATATATGGAATGTGAAATAAATATAAATTTTCCTATCAAATATATATAATTAATATGTTTATGTTTCTTTGTGTATAAATATATTTCTATTTCTTATAAAATATATGTTAGAAATGCTGTCCTTGATTTAGTGTAGGGTTACGTGAGTTTCTTCTAGTTGAGCAGTTGTATAGCGGATAGGAAGCCATCTTTCTGCAGTCAGGGTATAAAACCTCCTCCTGTAACTCAAACAAGGATGCCTCTACTGGAATTGGAAAAGCTGGTCCCTACTGAAGTTGACTTAGTTTCCCAAAGGAGCAGAGAGTGCTCTCTGTGTAGGGAAGATGAGATGTCCCAGTCCCTGCTTCCTGAAATCCAAAGCCAGGGAAACCTGTGAAAGATAAAACAGAGAACATCCCACCAAGGCCTGGTGGAAGAGGAGGAGCAATGAGGGTCCAGGAAAAAATATATGAAGAGAAAAAGAACACAGGCTGATGAGGAAGAGCGCAGGATGGTGGGGGAATGCTGGTTTGTGTGTAGCAAGTGGCTGCGGTCAGAATCCCTGCTGGACCCAGCAGCCTGGCACAGCACTTGTGCACCCAGGAAGCATGTGGGGGTGCCACTAAGGTGAAAGTAGAAGCTGAAGAAGGCTTCTAGTCGTGGAGCACCCTTGGATCACCCTCCCTGAGGGCTACTGGGGGAATAAGAGCCAAGAAGGTGCTGTGACAAGCCCCCTCTGGAGGCAGGGACAAGCGGGGCCATAGTGAACTGCTCAGAAGGCAACAACCTCCCCACCTGGTATGGATGCCAAGTGGATGTTCCTTTGAGATCATGCAAGCCTGCAAATGTTCTGAGAGTGGAGGAACTCAGAAGAGCATCTTAGGTTTTCTACTTTTTGGGCGTTTGGAGTTTTACTAGGTTTTAACTTAAATTCACATGTGTCATACTTATTATATAAGAAATAAATATTAACTATAGAAAATACAAATCAAAAGAGAATAAAGATAGCCCCTATTCTCATTGTGTAGGGATCATATAGTGCTAACATTTTGGTATATTTTCTTCTAGCCAGTTTTCTATACAATGAGGCTGTGCATACTATCTTCTAACCTGTCTTTTGTGCTTCAAAATGATGGTGAATTTCTTCCATATCACTAAAAAGTTTTCCATATGTTTTTTTAAATGACTGTATCACACTCCATTGCATTGTTGTACTGTGGTCCAGTGAACAAAGCCCCAATTGTTAGACCCTGAGGTTCTTACAGATCCCTCTGACTTTTTTGTATGATTCTGAGCCCTGCAGTTATAGGGTAGGTGTCCACAGAAGGATGAGACAGGGTTTCTGCTCTTAGTTAGTTACAGTTTAACTGAGGACTTTCAGCCAGTATGATGGACTGAGACGCCATAGAGAGGTGCTTCTTTTATCCACACATATATTGGTTTGCATACAATGTAACAAACTAAACTTATATACAGGACTTCAAAGAAAGATAACTTTCCAGTGTCTTGATGAAGGAGGAACTCAAAGCCAGGGTGTTGGGTGGGAGCTGAAGCTATGTTAGTCCAAGGGTGGGGATGGTCGAGGTCCAGACATGGGCTTTAAGGTTTGAATAGCGGTGTTAACATCCATCCAAGGCCTTTGAGTTGAGACCTCAAATCTAGGAGAGTTGAGAGACATGGTTAGAAGCCTTCTGTAATAAAGTTAGAACTTCTGAGGGAAGTAGAAAATCTCAGAAGTTCTAGTTGGAGGAAGTTTCAACAAATTGCCATCCACCAAGGCCTTGAGGAGTAGAGAGTCATTGGAAACCTTAGCCTCTGATACTTGTGCTAATTTATACCACATAAGTAAAGCCTAGAAACTAACATAAATACTGTCCAGAAACAGTAAAGTTGGTGGGGTGCTAGCAAAGGCAAACATACAGTATTATAGAGAGAGAGACTGCCGCCATTTATATACAGAGGACTTGAGATTCCCAAAGGGAACCAACACCATGGAAAAACCCACAATAAAACTTGGAATCCATGGAAAGCTACAAGCTATCATGAAGGACACTTGGAAGGAGCAGCAAACAGTATAATTAGCATTCCAAATAAGAAACTTTGTTCCATGAAAATAGAATAGTCAAACTATAATTTAAGTATATTTAGATTATTTAAAAACATAAAAGCAGGAATAAAAATTACAAGAACAGGACAGAGTAATACAGAAACAGATTTGAAAAGTAGACACAGAGTGCTTCTAGAAATAAAAAGTATGTCATTAAAATAAAAATTTTATTAGATGTGTAAAGTCATGTATTAGACATGGCCAGAGAGAAAATTAGTGATCTGGAAGATACACTGAGACTACTACCCAGAATTTGAAATGAAAACAAGAGAGAGATTTAACAGACATGTAGTCAAAATATAACTATTCAATTATCAGAAGGCAAGAACAGAGAATATATGAGGGAGGTAAATTTTAAAAGATAGTCACTGAAAATTTTCTATAATTTAAATGCATTTAAATTATTTTTTTAAAGGTGAAAGATTTATTTGATTTGAAGAGAAACCAGACTGCAAAATTTAAATTCTTAAATTGAAGAATATCAGGTCTCATGAATAATAAATAAAAACAAATGAACTTTTTAGACACATTACAGAAAATAAAAAAGGAATAGAAAACCTTAAAAGATTTTGCAGATAAAAGATTACACATAGGAATGACAGTTCAACTAAAGGCCCACTCATCATCAGCAAAAAATGATAACATTAAGAAAGACATCTTCAGGAGTTCCTGCTGTAGCTCAGTGGTAAGCAACTCATCTAGTATCCATGAGGATGTGGGTTCGTTCCCTGGCTCTGCTCAGTGGGTTAAGGATCTGGCATTGCTGTGAGCTGTGGTGTAGGTCACAGATGCAGCTTGGATCTGGTGTTGCTGCGGCTGTGGTGTAGACGGGCAGTTGTAGCTCCGATTTGACCCCCAGCCCAGGAACTTCCATATGCTGCAAGTGTGGCCCTAAAAAGCAAGCAAGCAAGAAAGAAAGACAGACAGACAGAAAGACATCTTCACATTGCTAAGGACAATACAAGCACCCTAAAATTCAAATCCTAATTAAACCATCATTCAAAAATGAGAGGAAAGGAGTTTTTAATGCACACAAAGCCCAAGGGAACTTAAGACTCACAGATCCTTGTTGAAAAAACAATGAAAGTATACTACTAAATAAGATGGAAAGAGTACAAAGTCAGAAGCAATGGCGAAAAAAATTAACAATGAGAAAATACATGTTTTGGTCCATCTAAATAAGTACTGACTATAATAACACCAATAACAAAAAATTAGATTAAAAACAAGGTGAATCTAACATGTTGGATAACAGCAAGTAGCACAGAAGATGGGAGTGGGGTGGAGGTGGGTGAGTGTACTCAGTGTTCCGAAAGGGGACGGAGATATTGACTACCTTTAAGTATCGTTAAACTTGAGGGTTTTTAGAGGTGGTTATTTAGGGGTAACCAGTAAATGAAAAGAAATACAATGCAATGTATGACCTTCAAAGCAGTAGAGGCTACGAAGGAAATAAAGAAAGCAGAATTACTCTAATAGGAGGCATGATTGGAGAAAATAGAGAGCAAATAACCATGGTAATTAGTGTCAGGGATGTAGAGAATCTGGGATTTGATTAGTCCTACTTACAAGTTAGTAAGTTAGCCTGTCACTGTTTTGTGGTTGCTGTCAGAATTCTTGAGACTTGAGGGTCAGAGATGAAGATCTGGGCAACCATGCGAACGTCATGTGCGCTTCTGTGCTCTTGTCCTCTAAGTCCCATGCAAGGTGACATGGAGGAAGAGATGGATGTTGCATCTCAGTGAGTCTGCATTGCTGGTGAGGAACCCTGTACTTGGGGGGATCCATCTCTTAGCAGGCAATGAACTTGCTCCATGTCTGAAAGGGAGACATGCCTTATTTTACAAGATTTTTTGGATGCGTACACAACCTCGAGAAATGACCTGGGTAATGAGGCAGTCCGAGCCTTATATTCTAGGCATACCCAGTAGACATGGAGAAGCGGGAACAAGCCAGAGAGGGGTTTCTCTGCAAACAATTACCAAACACAAAGCAAGATATAGAAACGAATTAAAGCACACCAGCAGTCAAAATAAATAGAAATTGATTATATTTGCCTTTTAAAAGACAGTTTCTAAGTTTGAGTCTAAAAAATATGCAATTTATAAAAAAACCCTGAAACACAGGTCATTCTTTTTGCCTTTGTGCTTTGGTCATATTCTATTTTAGGAGATATCTCTCTGCTTGTATAATGTGAGTGTGTATTTGTGTGTGGGTGGGGGGGGTGATGGGGCTGTGCTAATGGGGGGTGCAGTTGGTTTCTCCCCATTTTCCCTCTTTCCTCATCTTTTCCAAGTCCATTCACACCTCTTGAAGACAGATACAGAATATTTGAAAGTAGTAGCAATGAAGAAAGGCATACGGTGAAAATACTAAACAAAACAAAACTGATACATTAAAATAAATAGCAAGTAAAATACATTTAAGGTAAAAAAAAACCCAAAAACCCTCCACATTCATTCAGAATGAAGCACATCATTACCTTGCGACAAACAGAACATTCTAGCTGAGAAGAAGCATAAAAAGTCAAATCCAATGTAAGGCAGCATGAGTGCCCGGTGGTAAGAAGTTCAAAGAGCAAGTGTTAGGAATTCGGACAAAGGCGGGATCGATCTGTCATGACGGGATCCAGAAATGGATTCTGGTTAAAGGACACACTGCTTTAGATAGATCCTGCAAGACAGTGGCCCAAGAAGCATCCAACACGTAAAATATTGTTTAAGACACTGAAATAGGTGTCCTGGGACTTTATAAACAGAGGGAGGAAATCAGTGCCGCGTGGACTCCAGTGACTGAGCAGATCGAGAGCGTGGTGTTGAGTGGCTGAAATCAGAAATTTCATCCCCATAAAAGCCTGTGTGTTTTCCTCTGCTCCCCAGGTCTGTAACAAATTCCAACTCTGTGGTGCCTCCTATGAATAAAAGATCCCGTGTGGGCCTGAGTGTTCTCGAACAATCATAGTGCTCCTCTAGAAAAGCATGGACCAGTAAGAGTGAGGGGAGAAGGATGCTGACATCCAAGGAGATGACAGGTGCCTGGTCTAAGGTCAGCTAGCTTGTGACAGAGCTGTGAACCCAGATCTCCTTACTCTTCATAGACACTATGCGCCAGCTGGCTCTCTTGGTCCTGATGTGTTGGCCATGCTCTGCTTTGGCAAATGTCTTGCTACCTCTGTGTGTGTGTGTGTGTGTGTGTGTTGGTGGTGCTGTGATTGTAGGAAAGTGCAGTTAATTTCTCTCCTTCTTCCCTCCTTGCTCATCTTTTGTCAAAGCCATTCACACCTCTGCAAGACAGATGGGGAAAGAAACTTTGGGTGGGGGGTAGATTTTAAACCTTGCTCCCTGGGCACAGGGCCATGTGTGACCCGTGCCCATGTGACAGTGGCTGCTGGAGAGACTCTGGAGCATCTCTCTGGGGCCCTTGTAGACAAGTGTTCTGAGAATACCCCCTCAGAGGCCGAGGCAGGTCACTATGCCATCTTTCCAGCCTAAAGCCGTCTCATTCACCCAAGCCATGTGCTAACAAGCCATTTGCAGCGCCCTAGAGAAACAACGGCAACAAAAATTGCCAGCCACTCCATCAGGGCTGCAGACCTTCCCTGCATCTCATTAGCGCCTTGCGGGTGGGAGGAGAGGGGCTGGCAGCCGCTGCCCCCACCTACATGAGCAGACTTATGCCAAGGCAGGCCAGCTGAGGTGGGCGGAGTGGGAGGTACCCCAGCTCTCAGCTTTCAAAAGGCCTTTCCAATGCTCTGCTTGTTTATTGGTTCCTTTGCGTGTGGATTTTCACAAAAAGTATTCGATTCCTGAATCCTTTTGTGTAGGACACTTTTTTCCACCCAGTCGTCCCCAAACCAGCCAGTGCTTGAGGATCTGTTCCATGTCTTTGAACCTTGGGGAAGTAATGTGATTTCTTTATCATAGAAAGAAAGGTAACGAACACAGAGTCATGTCATGTCTTCTGCCGACCTCCTAGCTCATCGCTGGCTGCTGCAGGTGGGAGGTCAGGGTGCTCTTCGCAGACACCCACCTCGCTGCCACAATTAGGACACCGCTCCTGTCCAGAGGGCCAGCTTTATTGGCCACGCCAGAAATTAGACCCCCAAATCCTCAGCAATTCCCCTCTTTTCCCCCCACTTATTTCCTTCCAGGTTTGTATTCCCAAGTTCCCAGGCTTCCAAGAAAGCCCATCTTGGCCTGGAAGTTGGCCCAGATGTGACTTGGCCGTGTTTCCCGCCCCTACTGCGCCCTCTCATGAAGGGTCAGCAGCCTCATGCAGCCCTCGGTCTGGAGATACTCTGCCCTCTCAGGTTCTCCTAGACGCCTCCCCCGCCACCAAGTCTGTCCTAGGCCAGCAGGAACTGATCCCCTTTGTTCTTTTCTAATTGAGCCAAATTGCCACCCGTGCATTTCTCTTTCCAGAAAATAGAGAAGGGGGGAAGGAGGAACTTTCACAGAGAGATGGATGACAGCTCCTGGGAAAGATCAAGAGGTAGCTTCTCTCTGGAGTTCCCCACTGGCTCAGTGGGTTAAGGATCTGGCATTGTGGTTCTGGTTACAGCTGTGGCACGGGTTTGATCCCTGGCCTAGGAACTTCTGCAGGCCACAGGCATGATCTAAAAAAAGAAGTGGCTTTTCTCAATGACTCTTTTTTTCCCAGCCAGGACAAGCCATGATGCCAACCTTTACAGCTTGATCCTAAGGCCCTGTCTCACCAGGAGGTGGGGGAGCTGGGGACCAGCCATGTTGGCATGGCAAATCATGCAGTGTGATAATGACCTTTTAGGCTAGATTCCTGGAAATGGCAATGAACTTTCATGCAGTTTTTTTTATCAAATCCTAAGGTGCTTTGTTACCATTTCTTACCTAAGGTGGGGAAATCATGATTCATAATGTTAGTGGAGGTGGGAGTGGTGAGTGGGCCCATGGAGAGGCTGCAGCGTGGGGCTCAAGACCCTCTCCAGGAGCCCAGGCTGGCAGGAGAGGGTCCCTCTGTACACCCAACTTGTGCTGGCCGCATCCGAAGGCATTCCGGGCTACTGTGCTTCTGGAACCAAATCCTCAGGACGTCCTCCCTGCCCCAGAGCTGTAGGGCTCGGCCTGCCTGGGGCTGGGAGAGAGAAGGAAGGCCGACTGCCCCCACTGAAACAGGGCTCGGCCGGGAGGAAGATAAGGAGGAGGCTCCTCTTCTCATTCATCCTGCAGCACCTGCTCCTGGTTCAGTGGGACAAGATACAAGCCATCGCACCTTTACAGATGTGAAGGCGAGTCTGTGAAAGCCCAACACAAGTGACGAGCCCGGCCGTGTCCCCTCTCTGTCTTTAGAGTAAACGGAGCATGCTTGGAAGGCAGGGGTCCGAGGCCTTTGGTGCAGCTCCAGAAAGCTCAATTCTTGGGGCTGGAAGCAGGCTTGGCAATGTGGTTGAGTTTTAGCATTTTCTTCTAAGCATCCTTGAGGAGAGGCACCTGTACCTTTACTGCATTTCTCCCACCCCGCCCTGCCAGCACCTTTATCTCCTGGCACTTTGCCCTCTTACTCCTGTTCTCCAGGGCAGAACTGGTGAAGGAGAGTGCGTGCTTCTGTTCCACGGATGCCCATGACTCGTGAGTCAGAAAGGGCCTCCCTGGGGCCGACTTTCCCACTGGGTGCTGGGCATACTTCCTGTCTCCCTCCATCTTTTCACCCTCGACGTCCCCCCTCCCCTCCCCTCCCTGGCCGTTTGCATCCAAATGAAATCCTGTACCGAAGCCGCCTTTGCTTCTCTGGTGGTATCTCCTCCGTAAAGTCACAGTGAGGACTCAGCCTCTGGAGCCTGGTGGTGAGGAGGTGAGCCGTGGCTCTGGTACCCACTAGACGTGGCCGTGAGTGGCCATTTCACTTCTCTCGGTCCGTTTCCTTGGTCATGAATCGGGGAAACAATAGCAGCTCCCTCTTAGGGTGAGAGTGGGGATCGGCTGAAATAAGGCGAGTTGTCACTGTCAGCAACATGTAGCCCATGCAGTGAGCCAGGTATGATGCTGCTTAACTTGGATTTGCTCCAGTGTGGGACAAGCAGGCCCGGTGACACATGGAGGGAAGAGGAATAAGCCAGCCTTGTGTGCCAGCAAAGGAACACCCAGCCCCTATGTCCCTTCCCTCTGCCTCCCACTAAACAAATGGATAATACGCTGTAGCATCAGCCAGGGACAGACATCTTCATAGGGAAGAGCCAGACCTCCTGGTAGCCAGGGACCCGGCCATGCTGGGAGGCACAATTGAATTTTCCCCTTCCATCTGACAGTTTAGGACTGGATGTTACTTTCCACATGCAGGCCGTTCCGGAAGGTCATTGGGAACAGTGGATTGTGTTTATGCTGGCACATTTTTAATTCCGTCTCATTACAGCTGCTGTTAAGGTTGCATTATTATAATTGCTTTAGTTCTGCTTTGGTATTTTTGGGCTTCTTTAATGTAGCTGTAATCTATGTGTGTATTAAAGCAGGCAGAGCCAAAGGGCAGGGGCAGCGTTATTAGACCCATGAAACAAATGCTGGCGGAGGGTGTGGGGCAGACAGGCAGGCAGGAGGGGACCCTGGCTGGGGGGCCTGGCATCGCAGAAGGCGGGGCGGGGGTGGTGGTTTCCCGGCCCCAGCCCCAGCCCCGCACAGACTTGGGCTGTGACTCGGAGCAAGTTGAAGCTGCCTGCTTCAGTTCCCCCCATCTATTTGTGTGAGTTGCACACTCGATCTTGGAGGTGCTTCAAAGTTGTTAGGAGAAAAGCCAGGGCTGGCAGAGAGCCTGGTAGGGGGCCTGTCTGCATGGGGCCCAGGAGGAGACCTCCCCTGCAGCCCCCAGCAGAGGGCCCAGGGATCGCTGGGGCAAGGACAGTGGTCAAAGAAACGGTATGCAAGTAACCCCCCAGCCCCCACGGAAAAAATTTGCTCTGGTTTTTCTTCCCTCACTCCCGCATCTGTTTTTGGTTCTTGCTTTTTTTCCCATTGAAATTGGGTTTGTTCAAACCCTCTCCACTCCGAGCACAGTCCTTTTCCCATGAGACCTCAGCTACTTGATGGAAAGGAGGCCTTCCTCGAATCTGAGGCACCGTGGCCTCTGTTCCATCCCCTCCAAGGGCAGTGTGCCAGGTTGAAGGGCGGAGGACCAAGGGCCCTCCTGGACCAGGACACTCACCTGTGTGCCACACTCTGTTTCCAGCACCCACCTGCTGTATGAATTCACCATCTTCACAATAATCCCGCGAACTAAGTATGATGTCATCCCCCTTTTAAGGGCCAATAAGGGCCAGAATGGCCAAGAAATTTGCCCATATAACCTATGAGTGGCAGAGCCAGAGTTCGAGTCCTTTCTAGGGTGGGGTCCGTCTTTGGCCCGCTGCGTCTGGCTGCCCTTCCCCACCACTGCCCCTCTCCCCACCTCAAGTGTGGTAGGTCCCCCAGGCTGGTCAGTGGAAGAGTCATCAGTAGTTGCTCTGAGGTCAGAGGCCATGTGCCCAGGCAGCCCCATGGCGCAGGTGTGGCCAGGACATCTGTTAAAGCAATTGGGGGTCTGAGCACCAACTGAACAAAATATGTCGTTTGGATCATTTCTCCTGGAGAAGGGCTCTGCCTGGGATCTGTGGGCATTGCCTGGGATCTGTGGGCGTTGCAGAGGAAGGGGAAGAAGGACAGTCTCCTGAGGTCATGTCACTACTCGCCTGTAGCCCCTCCTTATTCCTGGGCCGGTCATACAGTACCCAGATACACTTAGAAGGATCCCTGTTTATCCTCCTTTTTTTTTTTTTTTTTTTGTCTTTTGTCTTTTTAGGGCTGCACCTGCAGCATATGGAGATTCCCAGGCTAGGGATCGAATCTGAGCTGTAGCCTCCAGCCACAGCCATAGCCATAGTCACGCCAGATCCAAGCCTCGTCTGTGACCTACACCACAGCTCACGGCAAGGCCAGATCCTTAACCCATTGAGCGAGGCCAGGGATCAAACCCGCGACCCATTCCTAGTCGGATTCATTTACCCCTGTGCCACGATGAGAAATCCTCGTGGATTTTTAAAGATTTTTAAATCCTCCCATTTTTAAAGATTTCCACAAAGGAGGGTTTCAAACATTTCCCCATTCCCTCCTCAGGAAAATAGTCTTCATTGTATGCATCTGAAATATATAGCCTGTTGCAGCTCAAAATTGCAGTGCTTAAGGGATCCCAGAGTCAAGGCTACGCTGCTGGATTCGCTTCCAGACTTCTCTGCCTGATGCCTCATAGCCTCGCCTCAAACACACAGGAACCTGGCTGCCACCTCCATCACATCGCAGCCTGTTTCACTTCTTGAGCAGTTCTAATCATTAAAAAGTTCTTCCTGGAGGTCTCTTGTGGCAGAGCAGGTTAAGGATCTGGTGTTGTTCCCGCAGAGGGTTGGGTCTCTGCTGTGGCTTGGGTTTGATCCCTGGCCCCTGCCTCAGGTGCAGGCAAAAAAAAAGAAGAAAAGAAAACTCTTCCTTATTTTGGGTCAAAGTCCCCCTCCTGATAACGTCTATCAATCAGTCCTAGTTTGGGTTTTTTCATTTTTTGAAGTTTTGTTGAGGTGGAGTTGATTTCCAATGTTGTGATCATTTCTGCTGTACAACCAAGTGATTCAGTTGTACGTGTGTAAAATCTGTTCTCTCTCAGCTTCTTTTCCCGCATAGATTATCACAGAGTATTGGGTAGAGTTTAATCCGTTCTAGTTTGATCTCAAAAATATCAGAAGATCTTAGATTGTCTCTAGCACAAAGTAGGCTCACATAAATGCTTTTTCTTTTCCCCTCTGCTGTATTCCAGTTAAAATTGGGGGATAACTCTCAATACTACCTATTGTGCTGAGTGTTGGAAAACATAAGGAAAATAAGACGTGGTCTTTGGTCTTGGTCGTGTAATAGTAGTGTGAGCAATTGCTAAGTACCGGCTCTGGACAAACTGCTTCCTCCTTCCTGTGGATTTGCTTATCGGGGTGGTAAGTGCAGTTACACTTGTGTGCAAACCATGTCCTCTTTTGACCGTAAGAAGAGCTGTGAAATTGGCTGCCCTCAAAGCTCCCTTGCTCCTGTTCCTCCTTCTCTCCTTCATCATCTTCCGGGTTGCCCTGGGGTCACTTGCAATTTTTATCTCTATTCTTGGTTTTCCTTAATCAGCCCATTTCAAGAGCCCTCTCCAATCCTCCCATCCGTCCTTCCCGCAGCAACGTGACACTCTCCCCGAAAAAGTGTCCTTAATTAGTTAACAAAATTTCCCTCCACGACACAGGCTGCTCTCCCCTAGAAAAACCAGTGACAGATACGAGCACCATTTGGTCTAATTAGTTCTGATATTTCACACACCATATTTGTGAGGTTTTTTGGAGGGAGGGGAGGTGGGCAGGGAAAATGCTTCTATTAAAAGAACAGCAGGGAGGCTCAGCTGAGGGGAGGGATGGGGCTTGGGGGGTCTTCTTTTGTCATTGCCTTTAAAGCCGTTATTAAATCAGTGCCACCTGGCCTGAGGACACAGCTTCCTGGCCCTTCTGTCTGCCTGCATCGGCCTTCCTAGGAATGAGACCCATGTCTTTTCTTATTTCGGCAGCTGCTAAAGTTCCTGATTGAGTGGCCTTTTCTCCTCTGAGACAGAAATCTATACCAGGCGAAGTGCCACAAGAGGGGGCCCGGCGCTAAGACCTGGGGGACTCAGGACATGGTGTGCCCTGTCCTGCTCTGGCTTGTTCTGTGACCTTGGAAACACTGTTGAACTCTCCAGGGTCCCTTTGCCGTCTAAGGGCTGTGTATTAGGGTGGGGGGCGGGGGAGAGAGAAGATCTGATCTTGAGCTGCTGGAACAGATGGCTGTCTAGAAAAGGAATATTGGCAGTTGTGGAATGGATGGATTAGAAGCTCTTAACCTAGGGAGTTCCCGTTGTGGCTCAGCAGAAACAAATCTGACTAGTAACCATGAGGACTCAGGTTTGATCCCTGGCCTCGCTCAGTGGGTTAAGGATCCGGCGTTGCCCTGAGCTGTGGTGCCGGTCGCAGACACGGCTCAGATCTCGTGTGGCTGTGGCTGTGGCTGGTGGCTACAGCTCCAATTCAGCCCCTAACGTGGAAACTTCCATATGCCGCAGGTGCGGCCCTTTAAAAAAAAAAAAAAAAAGCAGAAGCTCTTAACCTAAAAAATCAATGCTGTATTCTATATTCTTCTGTCACATTTGCTGTCATCTGCTTATACCCTGCAAGGTTCAAGGGGTATGTTTGCCATACCTCAAAGAGCTGAGCATGCACTTGGGGTGACCCCAAACTCAGCCCCAGACTCATGAATTGCACAAGATGTTGGCTGCTGAGATGGTCAGTCAGCGCTGGGCTTTTCATGCATTTGGGAACCACAGCGCCTGACCCCAAGTGATGTTCCCTAAAAGTTGGTGGGACCAGATATGGGGCAGGATTCCAGGTATCATTGTCCGCAAGGGGAGTCAGAACTCCTAGGTTCCCTCCCTGCTTGGCTTCAGTGTGGCTCAGTGGGTCAAGAACCTGAGTCGTCTCCTTGAGGATGTGGGTTTGATTCCTGACCTTGATGGCAACCCATTCATGCTCCTGGGCCTGTTCACTCATTTCTAACCTCGGAGAGTTGACTAGTTCTCTAAGCTTCCTGGGAGTTCCAAGCCCATGATTTTATGACCAGGCCTGGAAAAAAGAAACAAGCATATTTTAATAACCTTGATGGTGTAGAAAATGAGTAAAGCCACAAAGCCAACGGGATGAGCTTATGCTTCAAACTTGAGGGGTCCCTAAGGGATTTCTCTCCCCAGAGGCTGTCTCTGCGTGATTCTTTGTCCTTAACACTCTGAGTGAGGCCAGGGATCGAACCCGTGTCCTCATGGATACTAATCAGGTTCATTACCACTGAGCCACGACGGGAACGCCTCTGGGTGATTCTTGATCCTGGCACTCCACTCCTCGGCTGCTTCCTTGCCAAGGGCTGGCTGCAGTTTCTGGAAACACCCCTGATGGAAATGCCACCAACTCCCAGAAGCCTGGTCACAGCGCTCTTCCTCCCCACTAGGGCCAGTTTCTGGCTCATTGACACCAAGCTGGGGAGGACTTGATCTGTCCCCACTGCCCTGATCCCTGGACACAGGGCTCTGGGATGAAGGCTGCCCCTGCAGTGGACAGCCCACCATGGCAGCCTGGATCTCCTCTGCCCTGCCTGTCAGCCCCCCAGCTGGCCTCCCACTCCTGGCAGGAGCCCCTCATATTCTGAGCCATTGAGGCTATGTCATGGGTGATATATTCAACTGCCACTACTATTGCCCATGAGATGGTAACTGTCACTCAAACGCTGAGCAGCTCCGTTAGTTTACAGTCCTATTTGGCAATTTATTGTTACTAATACTCCGTCAGAAAAATATTGCTGTCCCTGTAAACATGTGGTACAGGCTTTCTCCAGGGAGTTTCTTGTATTTGGGGGCAGATTTTCTCCCTAAGGGACACAATCCTAATTTTATCTTGAAATTAAATAAGAAAATAAGATACGCATTGGAGGGCCCTGTTTATAGGCAGCATTCTTAGGCTGCAGAGCCCACCTGCAGCCAGTCAGGTATGGATGTGTGGCTGGGGTGTCCTACATGAAAATTCTTTTTTTTAATTTTAGTTTTATATTGGAGTAGAGTTGATTTACTGTGTTGTGTTAGTTTCAGGTGCACAGCAAAGCGACTCAGTTATACATAGGCATATATCCATTCTTCTTGAGATTCTCTTTCCATAGAGGTTATTATAGAATCTGAGTCAAGTTCTCTGTGCTATACAGCAGGTGCTTGTTGATGATCTATTTCATATAGAGTAGTGTATATATGTTAAAGGGAAGTTCTTGATTGAGGAATATTTCTGTCTTTTGTGCCAGGATTTGGTTTTCTGGGTTCACATCAGACTCGTTCATTTCATTTAATGCTTCTATAGTACTCACCACCTGCGAGGCACTATTCTAAACGCTTGCATATAATAATCTATTAAATCCTTAGGCAGCTTTGTGAGGGGAGGGCTGTTATTCTCCCCATTTTACAGATGGGAAAACTGAGGCCAAGAGAGGTTTAGGAAATTGCTCAAGGTTCGACATCTAATAAGTGGCTGAACGGGCATTACAAACTCAGGCCCCCTGGTGCCAGAGTTTGTATGTCTGCCTGCGGCCCCAGGCTGCCTCCCAACCACGGGGGTCCTTTTCCTCTGCTGGGTCATCCACTGTGGGATTCAGGTCCTTGGGAGGCTCTTGCCGTGCTCTAACTACACGAGAAATTACGCACGTCAGGACTGGACACACGCCTCTGCTACCTGGCATTTGAGGTTTTTTTTTTTTTTTTTCCTTCTGGCATCCCTTGCTTTCACCTGAAAAGATGAATCGAACAGCTGAGTCGATGCTGGGTAAATGCAGCATCTGACTTGTCCTCAGATGAACTTGTAACAAAAACAGCATCTCGCGCATCATGCCAGTCTGCCTGGCTGCCGCATATTGTTTCCAGTCTCGGTCAAGGGCTTTCATTGACTGTTCTGTTCATCTTGTCCTTGATCCACCCCGTGGCTGCTTGTGCTTCTGGGAATCCAGGCGGCGATCTCCACAGCCCATCCACTCCCCTGCCACCTGCGGTATTCCCACCCCTCTCCGTCAGGCCCCGGGAATGGCTTGCAGTGTCCCAGTCCCCATGGTTTGCGTCCTTATTTCTTTTCTTTTCTTTTCTTTTTTTTCTTTGTCTTTTTAGCTATTCCTTGGGCCGCTCCCGCGGCATATGGAGGTTCCCAGGCTAGGGGTCAAATCGGAGCTGTAGCCACCAGCCTACGCCAGAGCCACAGCAACGCGGGATCCGAGCCGCGTCTGCGACCTACGCCACAGCTCACGGCAACACCGGATCGTTAACCCACTGAGCAAGGGCAGGGACCGAACCTGCAACCTCATGGTTCCTAGTCGGATTCGTTAACCATTGCGCCGTGACGGGAACTCCTGTGTCCTTATTTCTCAATGTGATACGAAAAGGGAAGGTGAGAGGGTGGGGCAGGAGGCTATGTTCTAGCAAAGGTTCTCACTGCTTGTGGTAAGACGTGATGGGTTAGATGGCCGGTGGTCAGGGAGGACGGCTGTTAGAGATGCGGGCTGCCCTTGCACTTGCACGACCTGCCCCTAGAGAAGCAGCAGGGCATGGAGCGGGCGCTGGGAATGAGAGCTGTTCTAGTACCAGCTTCAGTTTCCTCACCCAGATAACAGAAGGCTCAGGTCAGAGCCTCTTTTGGCTTTTCTAGCTCTGAAATCCAAGGGTCACACATGGTGGGGGTCAGTGGTTTAACAGGGAGACCAGGAAGGCACCCCATTCCTCGAGTTACACTGCATGAGATGGATCAGTTAGTTAGAACCTGACACTGTGCTTAGAGGTAAGGGGAAGGTACCGAGGGCCATGGAGAATTGGCATTTCAGGTGCCAGCTCTGGCATTCATTAACAGGGCATCTGATGAACAGCGTCCACTCAAATGTCTTTCCCATACTCCCTCCTGCTGAGTTCCACTCCGTTTGATACCTGGATATCCGCTCCCCAACTTTTTAGGAGTTTCTCAGTCATGTTTTTCTCTAACCGTGAGTGTGGTTTGGTCAAGGCTCAGAGGATGGATGGATGGTGCTGATGGCAATGGAGACGACAGGGTCGCTGTCACGTCTGGGTCCGCAGCCTAGCATACAGACTTATTATTTATGTATTTACTTATTTATTTTTGCTTTTTAGGGCCACACCTGCCTCATATGGAGGTTCCCAGGCTAGGGGTCCGATCAGAGCTACAGCTGCCAGCCTACACCACAGTTGCAGCAACACCAGATCTGAGCCACATCTGTGACCTATGCCACAGCTCACAGTAACGCCGGATCCTTAACCCACTGAGAGAGGCCAGAGATCAAACCCGCATGCATCTCCACGGATCCTCTTCAGGTTCATTAACCTCTGAGCCATGATGGGAACTCCAAGACATTTACTTAAAAGTCGCCTATTGAATTGGGAGCTGTGGATTAGCGCATCCCCCAAACTGGCCAAGAAGTGCCAGTGTAGAGGGAGCCTCTGCACCTTCTATTTAGAGAGACAGGTGAGCGCAGGGCTGCTGGGGGTTCATTAGGCCCTTCAGTGTGAGCCTGGACAATCTGGGGACAGTGCAGAGACAGGGGTCCCCCACAATACCAACATCCATCCTTTGCCATTCCTCCTCTCCTGCCCAGCCACCTCCCCCAAGTCCCCTCCCCTGACTGCGCCTCTGTCACTCTCCCTGCCCACGATGGATTTTTTAGGCTTCATTTAGTGACATAACCATCCCAGTAAAACATATAAATGGCCCAGCCGTAGATCCTAATGTGCAGTAAACGGTTTTTCATCTCATATCATTTTTTCATGGGGAAAAATTGGTTTCGTGCTTCTCCTACCCCCCCTCCCTCCTCCCACCCCACACAGGTGGATTCTGTTCAAGGAGGGGTTGCCTCTACCCTCGTTCATCTGCCAGGCTGTCAGCCCAGCTCGGGCACCACTCACTCACAGGGGTGGGGGCGGTTCAGCTTTGATTAACTGTCCCTCGCAATGTTAATTTCCAACCAGAGGCTCACTCAGCTGTCGCGGCAGGGAAAGGAAGGTGGCAGGGGTGGAGGGAGACGGCGAGGTTCCTGATTGGTTTCAGTCCTTTATTTATTTGTCTGTTCTGTTTGTTTTCAGAAGGCGCTGCCTTCTGCAGTCATCCTTTCTTCCTGCATCCTTCTCATCCTTTCCTCCTGTATCCTTGCTCACTGGCTGGGTGTGCTGTGCCCTTTTCTTGGTCTTATGCTCTCTTACACATGAAATGGGAGCCTCAGGGCTTCTCTCTGCCACGTGGCAAGATCGGAGGGGATCCCTGAGCTCTCTGGTTAAGGAGACGAAATAATCTCCAAACCTCAGGAGAGAGGACTCGGTGATGCTAAAGTCAAATGCCTTCCACTGGGCCCTGGCAAGGTCAGTTAACCCATTGTCTCTGCACCTACTGTGCCTGGCTAATCCTCAAAACTGTCGCCCTCCCTTTGGCCCAGTCCTGCCCAGACTCCTCCAACAGCTTTATTTCCTCCATTCCCACTCCCACTCAAAACTGGGGCATCTCCTAAGGCCCCAGCCTGGGCCATTTGCTTTTTTCTCTAAGCTTTCATAGTGGACCCTTCTAGAAGCACATGCAAGGTGCAAATGATGGGAGGAGGGCAGGCTGTTTGCTCATGACTCAGTGTCTCTTCCATAGCAATGGAATCGCCCTGTTCTCTCAGGCAACAAATTCCTACCTGCCCTGCCTCTCCTCCTGCCTGCCTTCCCACCAGCTGCCTTCCATGCCTGGGAAGGCATGAGACACAGCAGGGCTGTGTGGCTACAGCAACTCCCTTCCTTATTTGCTGCTACTGCTGGCTCTGTCTCCATGGCCAAAGAAGCAGCTGATCCTCAGTGCTGCACTGCAAACAGAGCTGCAAGAATGCATCTCTGCTTATGCATCTTCTAGTGGTGCACGAAGCTGCCCCACTGGTGTCTTGGATCGCAGCTCATCCCTTTGGTGGCAGCTGGCTTCTTACCTCTGTACCTGGCAAGATCTCTGCATGAAGGATGCGTGTGTGTGTGTGTGTGTATGTGTGTATCCAAGCATGCATCTTGCACGCAGAGATTCATTTTGGAGCAATGTCTGCTCATTTGGCTCAAAGGCATAGTGTAAGTGTACGTAGTACCTAAGAGGTATTCTGATACCCACATACTGTTTGGGGGAAATAATTGTACCTGAACAAAAGGAAAGTCTTTTAAAACATTAAGAAGTTCTATAGAAATATTAGGGCTGATCGTGATGATCATTCTTCGGAGACTCTGCTACTCACGGTATCGTCAGACCACACCTCCAGGGAATAAAGGACAAGGGGCAAGAGAGCTCAGCTGGTGCTTCCCGCCACCTTGGACATGGGGATGGGTCCATTTTGGAGCCCAAGTTCAAGGATGAATAAAGACAAGCCAGCAAGTGGTGGGGCTGTGCAGCCGGGGTAGGGGAGTGCTGGGTGCCACAAGCACTGCTGGGGAGCTGTGAGCTTTGTCTTCTGGAGAGATGGTAGAAGTGGACCAAGATCTTGAAGGATCCAGATCCTTGCTCCAGAAGGCGAAACTAGGATGGATGAAGCACAGGCTCAGAGGACCGATCCTCCCCAAATCTGACCCTCCCTACAATCGCACCAGTCGCTTCACTCCTCCTGCCGGGAGGGAGCAGCGCTGTTGAAGGATTCTTGCATTGGGAGGAAGGCTCAGCAAGAGGCTGTGGAAGGATCTTTCCTTTCAACAGCCTTGGGTTCTAACCAATTATCCGCCAAAGAGGAAATTTAAACCCAGAGCCATAGACCTAAGGAGGATGTCACATAACCTCTAGAAGTTGAGACCCCTGAAATCTGCATGGCCTTGAGTCCCCAGGACCTCAGGGCCTCGGAAAATCTCACAGCTCTTCATGACAACAATCCAACTGGAGGTTTGGGTTCCAAATGCAGAAATGCAGGGGTGAAGAAGACAGTGGCTCTTTGAGGGGGCTGTCCCGGGTTCGGAAGGGTTCAGAGTACCTTCCTTCTGTTGCCTAGCCCTGTGCAATGTCCTGACTTTTCTTGCATCCTTAGCTCTCAGTGGCTTGGCCACCCTCTCCATCTTCTCCCAGGGGATAGGACCAAGGCATGAGTATGGTACAAAGAGGGGGAGGCGCTGACGAAACCCCAATTTAGGAGACAAAAAGCACTGCAGTGAAAACAAATCCATTTAGAAGCCTCCAGCAGATTTTAGACACCTTGATTAATCATAACTTGCTACACATTATTTCCCTATAAACAAACTACAATGTTACTCGTATAAACAGCTTTATCTTGACAGCTGCAAAATGTCAGGATTTAATGTAGAATGAACAGAGAGAGACCATATGTTACCACTCCAGGCCTGGAACATACTAATTCATAGCATATTGCCTCATCCTGAAGAGGTGATTACAAAAGAGGGGCTAGCTTTTCGCCTTGCCATGGCTGTGCATGCCATCGCCAGGTCCCCTGTCCCCTCTCCTTGGCTGAGCTGTACTGACTGCGAAGCGACGCAGCGGAAGCTTCTGAGGTTGCCAGCAGTGAGTTTGCTGGCAACCCAGGAAGTGCGGATGTGGTTGTGTTGTTGTATTTTTTAAAATGGACTCAAATAAATACAGGTGTACCCCACTGGGAACCCCTGGTTCCAGTGCAATAATAAAGGGGGTGGGAGGCAATTCACTTCAGGTCTCCTGCTGAGGGTGATTGCTGCCTCTGCCAGAATGAAAAGCCTGCAAAAGATACCAAACAAATAGAACCCCCTACGGACATAAGCAATTAAGAAACAAGTTAAATACAAGAGGAAACAGAACTTAAGTCTGTAAAGGGACTCTTGACCGAGGGGTGGTTTTAGCCGCAAGAGATGAAATTTTCCCCATGAGATTGTTTTAGGGAGAAAGCCCCAATAGGACACATTTTCATAGAGACGGTGGTTTCCTATTTGTTCTCTTTGCTTTCTTTCTCTCCCCTGCTCTATCTCCCTTTTACTTTAATTTGGCAAAAATCAGGGGTGGGTGTGGTCGAGGGCACCCTCTGCCTCTTTATAAATAACAACTGTCTTTGGAACACAGCCATGCCCATTCGCGGATATATTGTCTGTCTGCCTTTGTGCTATGTCTCCGAGGTCCGTCCATGCAACAGAGACCATATGGCCTAGAAGGCTGAAAATGTTTACTCCCTGGCCCTTTACAGAACAGGCTCAAGCTATAGATGTGTTTATGTCATTCCCCAGCCTAAACACTTCCAGCATGCCATCAGTTCATTTTTGGCCACCCAGGAGTCAATCCTCTTCTGTGGCTCTAGAACCCTGATTTCCCTTCGGGGAAGTGCCACCCACCTTGCCTGGTCTGGGGGCGCTGTCGATCGAGGGGCAGGCGTGTGGCCCCAGCTTGGTATCAGAGCCTCCCTGGGCTGTGGTTGGCCAGTGGAGTGGCGGGCAGTTGATTTGTCCTGTTGGTAGCTCTCCGAAGCTCCAGAGCCCCAGAGCAGCCTTGGTTTTTAGTCCTTTTCCTAAACCCGAGTTGTTTAAGAAGCAGGAGCTGAACCATGTTCATCCTTCCATTGCCGTATGTTCTCTTGCTTGAGTGGGAACTGGTTTCTGTTGCTTCTGAGCAAAGACTCTACACGGATTTCAGCAACCTCTCAATGGCCCCTCGTCATCTGTGGGTCGGGTCCAGAGTGAGACCTGCTAAGCAGACCCCCTGTGACTTGGTCCTGGCTCGCTTTGAGAGACTCCCCGCCCCCTCTTCCCTCATAAGTGCCAGCGCTCCCTACCCTGAGGCTGTGTGCGCACTCTAGCTACTCTGTTTAAATGACTAGTTTATAGAGCTGCCTTTCCCCACCTTGCTTCGAGCTCCTTGGAGACTGAGGAGCGGTCCTCTTTATCTGTATCCTCAGAGCATGAAAAGGTTGTGCACTGTTAGAAGGATGAGCCCCATCTTCACCACCGGCTCTGCATTTGGCTCTTACGTTGTAATCTCGGTCCTACACCAGTAGTTCCCCAACCCAACTCAGCGTCCAGTCATCCTTTTTGCTCCCATGCTGATTTTATCCCTTGGCCTCTGTTACTGGCCTCTAGTCTGATCTTTTCAAGCCCTGAATGTATACCCACTCCTGGGCTGGGGTTCTAGGCTTCTGCCCAGGCCTGTTCCTCTGCTCTCAGTCCTTGGGTCCTGCCTTCGTCATCTCAGTGGGGCTGCGGCTGATAGTTCTGCACTGGGACCCTTGTAGTTCCTGTCTGCCTGACACCACACTCCCATCCCCCTGAAGCTCCCGAGGGAGGCTTGAACCTTCCAGATGCTCCCCTCTCTTTTGGGGCTGCCTTTCTGCCCTTCTTGGATCTCTATTTGGATCCTGGCAACCCTGCTCTGCTTCATCTGTTGCTGACCTCTGGCACTCGCTGGCAGGATGGTAGTTTTGCCCCAGTGGTACAAGCAGCTGGCACAGGCTTGTGTGCTTAGGTACCTCCATGTTTTTGTTTGTTTGTTTATTTATTTGTTTTGTCTTTTTAGGGCTGAACTGGCAGCATGTGAAAGTTCCCAGGCAAGGGGTCGAATCAGAGTCGTAGCTGCCGTCCTGTGGCACAGCCACAGCAATGTGGGATCTGAGCCGCATCTGCGAACTACACCACAGCGCATGGCAACGCCGGATCCTTAACCCACTGAGCGAGGCCAGGGATGGAACCATGTCCTCCTGGATGCTAGTCCAGTTCGTTACTGCTGAGCCACGACAGGAACTCCTATGGGTCTTTTTCTGGAAGGAAAATCTTTCATTCTTTCCCTTTGCAGAGAGGGAAGCAGTGCTCTGGGGAGCACACAGCGGACAAGGTCTAGCAGGAGAGTTAATTAGGCTCGAACCCCAGTGCTTCTGATGCAGCTCCTTTCTCCGGGCGGGATGCATGGGGCCATCTTGGAATTTGCAACTCTTAGCGTCTTAGATCCACCCCGGAGAGATGAGCATTGTGGGCTCCTTGGGAAGGGAGGCACATCACCTCTCTGTGATCTGCTTCTCTCGCTGTCCGTTTCATGGTGCGCCAGAGCTCTTTGAGTGCAAGATCCTGTCTGGATGTCAGAATCTTAAACACGAATACTAGCAATTCTCTCTTTCTAATGTTCTTGTGCCAGAAGGGCTCTTGGAATGTGCAAAACATCCTACGTCCCCTCCCGCCGCCTGGGGTCAGGAAGGGTCCTTGGTTCCTCTCCAGCTGCTGGAGTCATCCAAAGGAGCAGCTTGTCCCACATCCATCCTTGGAAGTCCAAACACAGGAGCCTCCTTTTGCCCAAAGAAGGCATAATTCTCTACACGAAGGCTCTTCTGGGCTGCTGAGCTCACTGCTAAAGGTAATTGGCAGGCGCTGGTCCCCACTGCCGGGAACACCTCCGGAAGCCAGGAGGTCAAAGACAAATGTGGTGAGAAGTGACTTCGGTGGGGAGGATGGACAGACATGCCCAAGCATTGTCACACAGGCTGCTTGACTGTTTCTGTTAACCTTCAGCATGTCCGTCAACTTCTGGAATTTTTGGCTCTTAAACCTTGTCTCCAAGACGGTCTTACACTCTCAGCCTGCGCACAGTCGTCACCCGGCCACAGGCCATGTACTTGACTCGGGGCCTGGTCCTGGTGCCTTGAAGGACCCCAAAGAGCAGCTGGACCTCAGCCTCCTGCCCTGTCTTCCTCCCAGGCCGGGGGTCGGCTCACATGCCTTGCCCTGCAAGGCTGCCATGATGGGGTTAGAAAACAGCCGCTGAGTTAGGTGCTGTCTCCAGGCCAGCTCCTGGTTCCCAGCTCTAAGCTCCTGGCAGAATCTAAAGCATGCATTGCCTTTTTGGTCACTGGCTTTTTTCTTCCATCTTAAGGACTTGACTCTGGAGCTCAAAAGGCTTGGGACACCTAAAATAGAAATGTCTAAAGGAGCAAAGAGCAGCATCTAATCCTTACCAAGCCAAGTGGCTTCCCCTTCCTGTGGGCCCGGAGCTGCTATGACATAGAGAGTTGGATTTTGAGAGAGTGGTCCCATTGCTAACACCAGTGCTCAGCAATGAGATTGGCCTGGGTTTCTCCACCTTTGTGTGTGTGTGTGTGTGTGTGTATGTGTGGAGAACAAAATTAGTTTCAAAACAAAATAGTCCTGGACTCTGATCAGCTGCTGAGTCTCTCACCCCCTCTTCCCCCCTCCCAATTTATTACCTTCTAAGTCAGCCCTGGGGGGCGGGTGGGAACTAGACTTTGGGTGATGGCCGAGACTCTTGCATTTGCTTTAAAGGATTTTATGGATTCCACAGTTACCTCGTGGTTAGCAGTGCTGATGGAGATGAGCAATAGCCTGGGCAATCTGAAGCCAAGGGATAATCCCCAAATCATTACCATCTATTTTTGAAATGTACCATTTGATTATTCTCAGGAGTTGATGTGCCTTTCTAATCAGCCTCTCTCCTTGGACTGATGTGAAAACGGACAGTTCTTTCCACTGAAAAATAAAACCAGCTACTCAGACATTGTCGAATCCACTGTGTATGATGCGGAGACCTGACCTTAAAAAAACAGGAGGGGGGAGTTCTGGTTGTGGCCCAGTGGGTTAAGAACCCAACTAGTATCCATGAGGATGCGGGTTGGATCCCTGGTCTCGCTCAGTGGGTTAAGGATCCAGTATTGTGACAAGCTTCAGTGTAAGTCTCAGATGTGACTCGGATCTGGTATTGCTGTGGCTGTCGCGTAGACCAACAGTTTCAATTTGACCCCTAGCCTGGGAACTTCCATATGCTGCAGATGTGGCCCTAAACAGAAAGAAAGCAGGAGGGGAAAAGATTGAAAGGCGATTCAATCTTTTGAAGGTGGTGGAGGAGCCTTACCTTTGCTTCAGATCGAATTTTCTCATCATAGCTGGTGAAGGAATGAAAGTGGCATAAGACCTCAGGACCTGTGCCTGTTGTTCAGTTTCTACTCAGAGGATGAAACTTGTTTTCATGATGTAGCTTTAGAGTCTCTGCTTCCAGCTCGATGCCACTCAGTTTGTGAGGCTGATGGTGGTGCTCATGGCTCTTCCCTGTTTGCCCTGGAGCCCTGGCACTCCTTTTAGTCCAGGCTCTCGGTCCTAATCAGTGTTGCTTGCCATCTTTTATTGTCTTAATACTTAATGTGTCTGAGTGGGTGAAAGTGGTGCATGGTGTGGAATTCAGAATACGCACTGCAGCTGTCACTCTCCCGCCCACTTCTCTCCACTGTCGCCACTGTGGTGCTTCCTGTAGACCGTTCGAGAAACAGCGTCTTCTTGCTGCTCCTTCAGTCAGCTGCTCAGCTGCAGTTCAGACAGCTCTCCTCACAGTCCCTTGAACTGTGATATGGTTACTTGCTTCCTTGGCATCTGGACAACCGCTTGAAGCAAATCTACCCTCTTGGGTCTTCCATGGCTGAGAGAAGTCACATTCTTCCTGGGCCTCAGGCATCTCCAGGCCTTGCTCCTCACTCCCCAGCCATCCGCTTCTCCATTCTTTCTTTCCTCTACGTTCTCCAGTTCGTGGACTCCTTTCCTGGTCCTTGTCACCTCTGGTCTCAATGTAGCAGCTTCCCACTGAAGCCCTACTCCTGGACTCGGACATCTTCTGCCGCCTCCCGGAGGGCCCCTCTCCTGTCTCTGCGGAGACGTCTTCCGGCCTCCACGCCTGGTCTGATCACTTCCCCTCTAGCCCCGTCATCCTTCACGCTCATCTCTGTTATGAAGGCGACTCTCAAATCTTTAACTCTAGACGTGACCTTCTCCCTGAACTTCCGATGTTATTTCCCACCCTCTGCTGGACGGTTCTACCACGCTGTCCCCTGGTCCCCTGAAGTCCACGTTCTCTGCTTCCTCTGATACCATCCCTTCCTTTAGCCTTTAGGACTCCATCCTGCTCCCCGTCACCCTTAGTGTTTCCAGCCATCGTCCTCATCCTCAAGACTGGTTAATTCCACCTTCACACTTCCTGCCATAACCACCCTTTTATTTCAGTTCACACAGCTGTCTTTTCAGGTCAAACCTTTCTGGCCCAGCACCCGAAGGGTGTCAGCAAACTGCGGATTCTCCTTCAGCGCCTCTCTTTCTGCCCAATCTGCTCGACATGTCATCTTCAGGATAACATTCCCCAGTATGGTTTTACCATGCCCTTCTCCTAAACAGAGGTTTCGTTTCATTTTTGTTGTTGTCATTGTGTTAGCTCGTATAAGCTGCTATGAAGCAGACAAAATTTTGTAGAGCCATACAGAATCTTTTTTCCTGGTGGTAACGACCAAAATGAAACAATAGTATGTACTTACCTTGAAAACTCTGTTGCTCAAAGAAAAACAACTTTTTAGCCTGACATTGGAGTTCATCTCAAGTGGTCCCCAAATTCCCTTTTCTGACTTACTGGCTCGCTTCTTTGGGTTTATTTTAGAGGCATTATAGTATAATGGTTAGTTAAAGGGCTCTGCTCTCATTCTGCCTCCCTGATATTCCACGTCCTCCCAATACACATTATGTCACTTTGGAGAAGTTTTTGTTTTGTTTTGTTTTGTTTTGTTTTTTAAATCCTTCCAAGCTTTAATTTACCCACATTTTATTAAAAATGGTAGTTATACACCTATATTATAAACTATTCCGTGAATCACTTAATCCATGTGATCCGTGTAAACTGCCTCACACACGATAGTGCCAAAGAAATGTTGTTTTTGTTGTTATTTTCCCAAATACGAGCCCTTTGCTTAAGACAAACTGACCTAACTACTGTGTCTTGAATAATACCTTGTACATGACTTCCTTTTTGGCTTTGTTTAGGATTTTGGTCCATCTGAAAATCTTATCCATTTTTAAAAGTCTAGGAGTTCCCGTTGTGGCTCAGTGAGTTGGGAACCTGATGTAGTCTCCTTGAGGATGCGAGTTTGATTCCTGACCTTGATGGGTGGGTTAAGGATCTGGCATTGCCGTCAGTTGCCATGCAGGTCACAGAAGTGGCTCAGATCCAGTGTTGCCATGGCTGTGGATCCAGTTGGGCCCCTCACCCAGGAACTTCCATATGCTGTAGGCGCGGCCATAAAAAGAAAAAAATAAAAATAAGTAAAGTGCAACATTCCACTCCTTCCTCGACACCTTTCTCTGATTCTCATTCCGTGGTGGGTGCCGGTCGTTATACTTTTGCCAAAGCCCATAGATATGTACAACACAAAGAGTGAATGAGGTGTCAGCTATTGACATTAGTTAATAACAGTAATGTATCAATATCGACTCATCAATTATAACAGATGCCCAATAGAAAATGTTAGTAGTATGGGAGTTCCCGTCGTGGCTCAGTGGGTAACGAATCTGACTAGGAACCATGGGGTTGTGGGTTCGATCCCTGACCTCGCTCAGTGGGTCCGGTGTTGCCATGAGCTGTGGTGTAAGTCACAGATGCGGCTCGGATCCCACGTTGCTGCGGCTGTGGTGTAGGCCAGCGGCTACAGCTCCAATTTCACCCCTAGCCTCGGAACCGCCACATGCCGCAGAAGCAGCCCAAGAAAATGGCAAAAAGACACCCCCCCCCCCAAAAAAGAAAATGTTAATAGTATGGTGGGCAGGAGAGCTATGGAAACTCTCCTGCTTGGCCTTCACTTTTCCTGTAATCATGTCTCTTAATTTAAAACAAGTCTGAACTGTCCACCTGTATGAGCTCTTTCAAGGTAAATCTCTTTATCTTCAGCCTAAAGTCTGTCCAGCTTGGAGACACAAAGGAGAGCTTTCATCATGTCATGTTGTGATTTCTTTTACCTGTGTTACTACTCTAGAGTCAATAGACAGTGTAGCTTAAGGAAAAACCAGTGTGAGATCAGAAAGGTCTGGGTTTACATCCTGGCTTCTCTTTTTACCCAATTATTTAACTTCTTTGAGCCTCAGACAAGTTATTTAACTTCTTTGAGCCTCCATAGTGCCGTCTGTACAATGGGGCCAACGATATGTATCTGTTATGATGAGTTGCAGGGAGGGTTAAAATGAGAGATGTACTCAGCTATCAGCTGCCATCTCATTATTATGCGAGGATCAAAATTTTCTAATTTTCTTTATTTTATTTTGCTTATTTTTTTTTTTTTTTTTAGGGCTGCACCTGCAACATATGGAAGTTCCCAGGCTAGGGGTTGAATTAGAGCTGTCGCTGCTGGCCTGGCCACAGCCACGGCAATGCAGGATCCAAGCTGCATCTGCAACCTACACCGCAGCTCCTGGCAATGCCGGATCCTCAGCCCACTGAGCGAGGCCAGGGATCAACCTGCTTCTTCACGGATGCTCGTCAGATGCCTTTCTGCTGAGCCACGACGGGAGCTCCAAAACTTTATTGCCAACTGAACTGACAGAGGAGCATATTCTTTTATCTTATCTTATTTATTTATTTATTTTTTTTTGCTTTTTTAGGGCTGCACATGTGGCGTATGGAAGTTCCTAGGCTAGGGGTTGAATTGGAGCTACAGCTGCCGGCCTACACCAGAGCCGCAGCAATGCGGGATCTGAGCTGCGTCTTCCACCTACACCACAGCTCAGGGCGACTCTGAATCCCCTACCCACTGAGTGAGGCCAGGGATCGAACCGGCATCCTCACAGACACTAGTTGGATTCATTTCTGATGCGTCACAACGGAACTCCTGGAACATATTCTTAGTAAGGTTTTATAAAAGCGAACAAGAGGTGATTGCTTTTTGGACCAAAAAGCATGTTCAGAATTGGAGAGATGAGATAAGTTAGAGGTGAAAATAGACACAAACAGCTTTTCACCCCACCCCAGAAACACTACTATCCACACATGAAAGAAGGTCTACAAATATTAGCTGAACCTGAATTTCTGTACTGTGATTAGTCAGTAATTAGTGTTCAGTGAGACAGAGATTTTTCACTTAGGCCTTCGTCTTGCAGATATAGCATCTGGCACTCATGACCCAGTCTGAGGATCAGGCCCAGAAGTGGCTCCCATCACTTCTGCTCACATCCCATTGGCCAGAGCTAGTTCACGTGGCCCTGGCCTCACTGCAAGGGGGCCTGAGAGACAGAGCCTCCCTGGTGTTTAGAAAACGGGGAGCCCAGAAAAAGTCCCCGCAGAATCATCTTAATCAAAGTGGCTGGATTCAAAACGAATGTTTGCAGTGCCATCCAAAGCTGGAAAGGTGAAAACGAAAATTAGTGTTTCTGTTTGAAAATAAAACATTGATTATTTCAAATGGTGGTTGAATGGGAAGACGAAGAAGGGAGCCGGTGATCGCTCAGTAATTGAAAGAGAGAAGGCCGGTTTCTTCCGCAATAAATTATTTGAAGTAGTGCTTCAACATTTTAATGATGATAAAAGCAAACCATCTCGGTCACCCCAACCAAGCCCAATAGAAAATGCTGTTCTCTCAGACTGTGGATAAAAATGTCAAAAATGAAATCTGTCTCCGCCTACAAATAAAAAGTAGAGAAATGCTGTAATTTTGCCAAAGAACCCAAACCTGCCACGCGTTGGTGTCTGGAAATCTCCCATTCACAGGCCTCCACCTCACATTATTCATGCAGATTCACTTTGTCCCTGGAGAGAATTTCATTAACACAACAGGACTGACAGATGACCGGATCAATTTTCATCTCCAGCCCACATGGTCCAAAGTGAATACATAAATCAACAAGAACATCTTGAGGAACCAAGTGGGCTGGAATCCTTTGGTTTATTATCATCTCAATTACTCTTATTATTTGTTTGATTTTGCAAAGGTGGCCTAATTTAATTTGTAATGTTTATGATAATACTGTTTGGGTGTCAGATAACCATCTTGTAGCTCATTAGGTAATTTCCATAACAAATATCCATCACCAGACAGGCTTAATCACAGCCTAGCTCCTGGAGGGACTGAGGTGACCAGAGCCAGCCTCACTGTCCCCCACGCTCTGCTCCCATTGCAGGGTCCAGGCGCAAGGCTGGATGCACCGAGCAGCCCAGATGCAGCACTCGCCGTCCTCCGTGGGCACCATTCTGTCATCGCCGTCCTCTCACTAATGGCTGAGAGCACAACCAAAGCTCCCCCACTGCGTCCAGAGAGTCATGGAAGTGCCTTAGGAACCTCTGAGCCTGGTGTCTGGCTTGTTGCAGATTCTCCATCAATGTTACTATTTACTCTTTCCTCTCTTATTATGTTCTAGGTTGGTAAAGGGGCTCCCGAGAGCGGTGCCAAGCCTTCCAGTGGCCATTAAAGGAAGAAGAAAGGAAAGGAAGCGCCTTTCAGGGGCCAAGGCTCATCTGCAAATCAGTTTCAGTCTTTCGCTTCGTCCTTACCAGCAGCCCGGGAGAGGAAGTGTAACCGTCCTTACAGATGAAGATCCAGAGGCTTCAGGAGTTTGGGTTCCTTGAAAGCCCATGCTCACAACAGCAGGTAGGGAGTGGAGCTCAGATTAGAACCCATGGCCACAGAGTTTCAAGAGCATTGCTCTTTCTGCTTCATTTCACTGCACCCTCTGAAAGCAGGAGGGGATGTGGATGGGGGTGAAAAGGCAGCTGCCCCCTCCCTCCTGTCGATTGATCCTGAGATCACGGAGGGGAGAAAATGCTGATAAGCAGGTTGCAGGGACCTGCTCATCTCTTACATGCTTCCTGGAGCCCTTGGGGACCTCTGCCCCCCGGCCGGCCCCATCTGCCCCCTTGCCTGGGGAGCACTGGGGTGGAAGTGCAGCTGGTCACAGCCACTGGCCCTGAGGTGGAGCTCGTGTTGCCTGCTCGGTGGGGCTGGAGGCCTGCTGACCGAGTGGAGGGCAGGCTGCTTGTCATGCACCCACCACCCAGTCCCTGGGGGCTGGACCCTCTGGAAGAATGTGGGGTTCTGTCTTGAGGGGGGACAGAAGAGGGTCGTGAAGGGCCCTGCCGGTGCGGGTTCCCTGTCTGCTTCCCACTCACCCCCAGGCTCAGGGTCTGCAACTCCTGCTAGTGAAGAGCCTTTTCTAAGGGACCTGGCTTCCATCCATTCTGCCTTCTTGCTTAGGCTGCCTCTCTGCCGGTGTGCTTGCCTCTCTGTTCCTCCTCGATCTGTGTGGAAGAGTAGAGAGTGTGGCAGTGAGCTGGAGAAATCCAGGAGGAGAGCCCGGGGAGAAAAGAGGGATCTGGGCCTTTCCAGGCCTCTTTGTTTTCTTCTGAAATCTCCCTTGGATTCTGTCGATTCACTACCCAAGTTCTGTGTGGTTTTAGACGGCCGCTTGGCTTTCACCCGAGCAAACCTGCACAGCCTCCATTCCCGAGCCCTGTCATCGTAAGAGTTCAGCCACGTGAGTGGCTTTTCCTGACACAGCAAGACCTTTCCTTACACAGTGTGATGGAGGTGAGGAGAAGCCACCGATGTAGGAGGCAGGGCACCGGGGCTGGAGCATCATGCACCCAACATCTACTTCCCTTTTCCTGCCAACGGTCCCTTCCTCTGAAGATGCAGGGGTCACCTAGGTGATTCCTGAGGTCCCTCCATCCCCATTATTTCTGGATTTTTGAACTTCCTCAAGACTTGTATCGTAACCCTTGCATTTATTTGGCTTATGTCTCATGACGCTCCAGGGCTGTGGCCATGTTTTGGGAATTCAGCTAGCAGCACTTCTGAACTACACACGGGCAAACAGGTATCCTTAAAATTCCCATGGACACTTTAAATTGTGTTTCCTTTGAACTGACATTGTTCCTCAAGTGGGCCCCCCCCTGCCCTCCCCCCGCCATTGATTCAACCTTCTATAATCTGTTCCTCTGTCCTTGTCACCTGGCGAATGGCTGTCTCTCCACCTCCAGGTACTGCTGCCATCATTGATATATCCAAGTCGCAGCAAAGCCAGCGACTTTTTACCTGCTGATCCAATCCAATTCAATTCAATAGGCATCAAGCACCTGCAGGTGCAGTTTTCTCTGGATTGGGCTCCAGAGTTTTCACAGAGCTCGCAGTCCCTGCCTTGAGGAGCTGACCATCCTCTGGGGATTGGATGGTGGCCTTGGCCATGGCCATGTGTGGGAGGGAGTCAGGCAAATGCACAGATGACTTTGATTCTAGGGTGTCAGGTTCTCTCTTTTCCACCATTCTCGTGAGTCATGCTCCCACTGGCTCTGCTGGCTGTGAGGATGGATTTTTCTGGGGACTGAGAGGGTGTGCGGATGTGACCGATAGGACCCTCTGTCCAGAGGAGAACAGAGAAAGCTCTTCCCTCTCCTAGGGTTGGAGGCATGACTCGTCTGCCTTTTCCACTTGTCACACTGAGGGGGGCTCTGCCACCATATTTGACTGGAGCAAAACTCTGCACTCTGACCCGCCTGTGTGCTGTTGGGGAAGTGGCACCAAATGGAACGTCCAGAGGCCAGTCCCCACCCAGCCTGTGTACTTGTAGCCTTCAAGCCCTGACCCCTCGGGCCGGGGGTCCTCATCTGTCGTGGAGTGGCTGGAAGAGCACATTCATGAGGTCCCCTCTGATCTGCTGCTATGGTTCCCCAAATCCACACCCAGGGCTCCCTGTCTTCACAGACAAGGGGAGAGCCCTCCGTGAGCACTCAGGAAATCCTTCACCTGGGGCTTGTCCTGGTCGCAGGGCGGCTCCCTGCCCTCCCTGCATACGTGTGCATGCACTCCCCTTCCCCAAACTGCATCCCCACACCACTGTGCCTCAGGGAACCAAAACTCATGTCCATATGAAGTAAAGCATCTGCTACCAATTCCCCAGCCCTCCTTTACAATCCAATTAGCTTGGGAGTTTTTTTTGGGGGGGGTGTTCTTTTTGGGACTGGATCTCCATTTGCTCCGTTAGGCTCACTCCTACTGGACTTGCTGGGGCACTGAGTTCCCAAGGTAGTGCCCGGTCATGGACTCTCTGAAAGCATCCTCCATAGACAGGTGACATTGACCAGGACAAGCAAATAGACACGTTCATTCAGACATGGTCGCACACTGAAATATTACAAATAAGTTCTTTTGTAGCTTTTCATTGGGCAGTTATCTTGTTGTGAACTGTCTCAGGTAGTGAAGCATGACTGTAGGTAATGGGACCTGTTAGGACAGTAGAACCTGGGGTGTGTATTGGGGAATGGGGGGGTTGGAAAGGAGCTGGTTGGTTAAGGGTTCAAATGCTTGGAAGGAGGGGGAGATTTTACCTTAGCCTCCAGGCTTCTAGAAAGGCCCATGAGAAAGCATCAGCTCCCCCATTATCCCTTCTTTGGAGCTGGCCCCTCAGCATCCCCAGATGGGGGCCCCTTATTTCCAGCCCTGGAGGCTCTGCCCTCCTGTGAGTGGCAGTCTCCCTGGAGACTTAATTGGCAATGCTTCACTGAACACAGAAACCTGGGATATGACAGTTCTTGCTCTTTAAATTGTCAAGGAAAGCAAGGTGCTTTGAACTGCACCAGCTGGGAGGGCAGGGGGACCCCGCTCAGTGTCACCTCTGCCTCCATGAATGTTCAGGGAGCATGAAATAGTGACAGAGAGACAAACAGGTAGATGGAGCAGGGTGACCAACATGAGCCTGACAGGCCATTTGATAGTCAGGCCAGGAGGCTGTGTCATCTGGGACCAGCACTTGCCAAGCTGAGGCAGGAGACCCTCTGTGGGCACTGGAGGGGCTGAGCCCTTGCTTAGCCCGCCCATTTCCCACCACTCTGCCCCTTGGGGCATGTGGCTGTGCCACCTGGCGATGCGAGCTTTGATAACTCTGGGCTCTTGCTGGGGTGGGACGCCCGCCACAGGGGTAGCTGGACAGCTGTCCTGTGGCCGGGATGGCAGGGAGTCAGGAGGTGTCCCCACTATAAAGAAATGCCTGGAGGTGCCCTGTGGGGACTTCTCCAGGCTGTCCCTGAGCTTGGGGAAGAGGTGGCCCAGGAGGAGGGAGAGTCCTGGACAAGCCTGGGGAAGGGAAGCAGTGTGATCAGGGGGCAGGTGGAGCCAGCGGAGAGGCCGTGGGAGACTTGGACCTGAGTGAGGAAAGGTGGAAACAGCTGGGGTGAGGGTCAGTCAGTTCTCAAGAAGGTTTTTCTGGAGGGTTTTCAATTTTGTTGTATACTGTGGAATGCTGGGACCGGTTCTTGGCTTTGGCATTTGCCGTTGGAACATGGTCCCCAACTTAGTTCCTTAGTTCCCAACTCAGATGCTACATCTGAAAAACTTTGCCTTCCTCCAGTTAGTTTCACAGCCTGACCCTCGAGAGGAAGTTCCTCGAAGATGGTAACCATGTGTATTTTATTATATATCCAGAGCACCAGAAGCAGGGTAATCTCATTCTGCTTTCTTCTTCCTTGGCCTTACTTCTAAAATATTCAGGTCCCTTCTCTTTCCTATTCTTGTGTCAAGGGGTGGGGGGAAGAAATGAAGCAAGTGAGGAAGTAGGAAGGGGGTAAACTGCTGTCCCTGAGTCAGATCATGAGCAAGAAGGACAAAGTCCTTTCTGATACAGGGACGAGGGTCCTTGTATGTTGGTGGAATGAAACTTCCAAGGAGAACCGTGGCTCAAAATTGGGATTCACAGACAGGAAGATAGAGAGAAAAATGTCTTTCTTGCTTTCCCACTGGCCCCGAGCCCCCAGGTAAAGTTGCTGGTGTTTCCTCAAAGTGCCACCTGCTGTGGACCTGTTTCACTCGCTGGCTGGGAGCTCAGACTCCGAGCCTCCCCAGCCCTTTCTGAGAAGTGGGGGATTTAACGGTCTGGTTCATGCCTCCAGGACATGTGGTCCTCTAGCTTTCATGTATACCAACCCAGGACATTCCTCAGTTCATCCTGGATAATCAATTGGGCCCTAATTACCTCCATTAGCATTCCATTAGGTCCAAGCCAGAAACTCTGAACCCATGGACCCTCCCCTTTAGCCGTCTCTGCACCTGCGGCCCTATTAAGGCAGGAGGATGTGGGTCATTATATGTATGAACACTAGACTAATTCCTATTAGTCATGCTAAGGAGAGG
This sequence comes from Phacochoerus africanus, assembly GCF_016906955.1. Lineage (NCBI taxonomy): Eukaryota > Metazoa > Chordata > Mammalia > Artiodactyla > Suidae > Phacochoerus > Phacochoerus africanus. Next base: position 16,979,005 of record NC_062559.1, on the reverse strand, counting down.
GGGTCCCTCCTCTTCTTCCTTTTCCTCCTCCTTCACTGACCACGTAGATTGACATTTACTCTTCTGTGGGTTAGCTCTGCAGAATTCTGCTGTGATTATCCAGGCTCACCCCCGCCCCAAAACACAGGCGGAGGAAGTTCGAAAGAATCCCCACTTTACAGCCTCATTTTATATCACCACCACCACCACCACCATCCCATTTCTCACCTGGGCCATCCCTGTGTTCAGCACCGGACACACCGCAGCACAGTGCCGGAGCCCGAGGCAGTCATGGAAAAGCTCCCTGTGCCCGGAATCCATGTGACTGAGGCTGATACTCCTCTGCATCTGAGTCAGAGCATCCTGCCCTGATGCGCCTGTGAGGGCTTGACACGACCGTCTGGATGCCTCTTCCCTCTCTCTAATGCTGTCATCTAGGCTAGCTGATTAGTTCCTTCCGCTCTGTTGCATCCGACGATCTCTCGCTGCAAAAATATTTCAGAGGACAGATTGCGCTGATGAGCGCATTTCAGAATTTGGTCTGTTTACTTCCCTCTGCTTCCTCTTTTGTGCTGGCGGGTGGTCTTACACCACAGGCGATGCGGATAGCTCCTTCTTTTGGCTGCTCCCTCCCAGAGAGAGCACGAGGAAAACAAGACATTTCTCCCTCGTCACAAATTCTGCAGAGCCCTCGCAGCTTAGCTCCGATTCCAGGATCCAAGAGAGGATGTTTGCAATGCCCTGTGTCAAAGAGATGAGGCATATTAGACCAGGCTGGGTTCAGAAGGGGTCACGTGGATTGTACAGCCTGACTCCCAACTTGGGCACCCCTGCAGCCCAGCAGTCCCTTGAAGCTCCGGAAGATCCAGATGCTATAGAAGCTTCGTGAATGTTTCCCACGAGTGAGTGAAGGGCTCAGGAATCCACCCCAAGCCTCACTCAGTCTATAGAGAGCCTGTGTTGTCATGGGCCACTCCAGTTCTTGACAGTTCTGCTAAATCACTTCATCGTATGTGCAGCCATCCTCCAGCATGAGAACCGATGAGCCACAGAATCCTTGTCTTTATAAGAAATGAGCAAGGTCCCTATTTTCTACACACGTGCAAGGAAAAAATATCCAAGTTTCCCGACACTGAAGGAACTAGAGGTTAATTTATTTTGCAATTAGGGTGAAAGGGAGAATACTGCACATTTTTCATGTATACGAAGCTCTGGAACAGACTAAGCTGATCTATGGCAGAAAAAAGTCAGGATTGTTGTTGCCTTGAGGGGCCGAAGTGAGGCAGTTGATGAGGAAAGGGCATTAGTGAATTTTCTGGGGCGAAGGCACAGTTCATGCCTTGATATGGGTTAGGGTTACAGTAGGTGTATGCTTTTGTCAAAACTTGGCAAATCTTACACCTAAGATTTGTGCCTTTCCTTGTGTGTAAATTTTACCTCCAAATAAATCTAACAGATCTTGAAATCTAGTTAATGACATCCATGCTGAAGCATTTAGCATGTATTGAAGTCTGCAGTTTACTCTGAACTGCATCAAAAATAGGATAAATTAGAAGTTATTCTATAGTTGCACTTGCAAAATAAGACTTATGGGTTTTTTCAGTGTTTCTATTTTCTTTTTTTATCTTTTTAAAGCCTGTCATACAAAATTTCGAGTAAATTTTTGTAGGTGGTATAAGATAGAGTAGAGGTTCAGTTTCATTTTTCTGCAAATGGTTATCCAGGTTTTCTGGCACCATTTGTTGGAGACTATCCTTTCCCTGTTGAGTTATTCTTCATTCTCTTGATGGGAATGTAAATTGTTTCAGCCACTATGGAAAACAAAAAAATTTAAAAAATGAACTACCATATGATCTAGCAAATTTATGTCTGTGTATATACCCAAAAGAAATAAATACAGGATATTGAATAGCTGTCTGTACTCCCATGTTCACTGCAGCATTATTTACCAGACCCAAGACATGGAAACAACCAAATTTCTGTTAATGGAAGAATGGATAATGAAGCTACAGTAATGAAGCTACATATGTATACATAATGGAATAGTATTCAGCCATGAGAAGAAAGGAAATCCTGCCATTTGCAACAACTCGGGTAGAGCGTGTAGGCACAATGCAAAGTGAGGTAAGTCAGACAAAGACAGATACTGGATGGTATCACTTACATGTGGAATCTAAAAAAAAAAACCCCAAAAAACAAAAAACTGATATAAACATTGAGTAAAAAGGTGGTTCCCAAGGGCTGGGGGCTGGGGGGAATTGGGGAGATGTTGTTTAAGGTACAGGCTTGCCACTAATAGATAAATAAGTTCTGGAAAGCTAATGCATAGCCTAGTGATTGTAGGCAGCAATATTATATTCTGAACTTCAAAGTTGCTAAGAGACTAGATCTTAAAAATATTCCCGCCACCAAGAAGAAATGATAATTACGTGATGTGATGGAGTGTTAACTAGGGTGGTAATTATATTGCAATATATAAAATACTGAATCAAAACATTGTACACTTTAAACTGACACAGTATATCCATTATATCTCAATAAAAACAGAATAAAGATAAGTAGTAAAATAAAAAATAAGGTGGGTGGGTGGACGAACAGAGGGATGGATAGATGGACAGAAAATGGCAGTCATGTAAAATGTTAATGGAAGGATTTAATTAGCAGGGTATATATGTGTTCAATGTAAAATCCTGTCACCTTTGTATTGTGTGTGACTTTTTATTAACAAATGTTGGGGAGCTCTCATTGTGGCTCAGCAGTAATGAACCTGACTAATATCCGTGAGGATGAAGGTTCCATCCCTGGCCTCACTCAGTGGGTTAATAAGCATCTGGCATTGCCGTGGGCTGTGGTGTAGGTCACAGACGTGGCTCAGATCTGGTGTTGCCGTGGCTGTGGAGTAGACCAGCAGCTGCAGTTCTGATTTGACCCCTAGCCTGGGAACTTCCATGTGCCACAGGTTTGGCCCTAAAAAAAAAAAAGTTTCCCAAGGCAGGGAAACTTGAGGTAAGAGAGAAGTCCTTTTCTATTTTTTGTTTTTGTATCTTGTGGCTGACATTGTTTTCATTATAATTTTTTTATAATTGTAATTATTATTTTTTGGGCTGTGCCTACAGCATGTGAAAATTCCCAGGCCAGGGGTCAAACCAGCGCCACAGCAGTGACAACACCAGATCCATAACTCACTAGGCCATCAGGGAACTTCTGAAACTGTCTTTAATACATAATTATCCCATCTTTACTGGATTCAAAAGGGTCAGATACCATAATTTTATTTTAAAACATCAAGTACCAACAATAGACTCTGAAGACAAAAACTGCATCTTCATCTTCTTAAGGAATGACGGTATCCCCAACCAGAATAAACCCCAAGGCCCCATGTGTTCATTCAGCGCAGCCTCGATCGAAGTCAGAGGAATCAGGAAGATGATGATGCAGCCAGCATCACCATTTGCAGGTGAATGGAGGGTTTGGGACAGGATGTCCCGGGTGGCATTATGTGAGATCACTTTTAAAAAGAAGGATAAAGAAAAAAAAAAAATCCATGATGAAACTGAGAAATTCATCTTTATTCCACCCTCAATAAATTGACTTTCCTAAGAAACTGGAATTATTTGAGAGCAGCGATCGGTGTCAATGCCTGATCAGTGGAGATTCATTCCGGGCCACTACTCTGCCCATCGGGTTAACCCCTGACCTACCTAATCCTCTTCTCAGGGTGATTCTGGCAGCTGAGCAGGCAGGGAGGGGTCGTGCTCTGTGCTCTTTTTTTCAAGCCGTAGGATAGTTATTTGAGGGTCCGTTGAGTTTTGCACCTTAGGTTCAAACTGAGTCTTGACATATAAACCAAATAATCTTGTAGACCCTCATAGCTCAGTCTTTGTATGGAATTGTATTTAAAGAGGTAAGGTAGAGAGAGTTCCCATTGTGCCTCATCAGAAATGAATCCGAGTAGTATCCATGAGGATACGGGTTCGATCCCTGGCCTCGATCAGTGGGTTAAGGATCTGGCATTGCCAAGAGCTGTGGTGTAGGTTGTAGATGCAGCTCGGATCCCACATTGCTGTGGCTGTGGTATGGGCTGGCAGCTACAGAGCTCTGATTCGACCCCTAGCCTGGGAACTTCCTTGTGCCTTGGGTGTGGTCCTAAAAAGCAAAAAAAAAAAAAAAAGAAAAGAAAAAAATTTAAATAAAGAGGTACAGGTAGAAATAGTCAGATGGCAAGAACTTACTGTGTAGCACGGGGCACTATATTCAATAGCTTGTAATAACGTGTGTGTGTGTGTGTGTGTGTGTGTATTCAGATATGTAACTGAATCATTTTGCTGTACCCCTGAAACTAGCACAATATTGTAAATCAACTATATGCCAATTTTTAAAAAAGAGGAAATTCCTCTTATGGCTCAGCAGTAATGAGCCCAACTAGTACCCATGAGGATTTGGGTTCGATCCCTGACCTCACTCAGTACATTAAGGATCCAGTGTGTAGATCAAAGACGTGGCTTAGATCCCGGGCTGCCATGGCTGTGGTGTGGCTGTGTTGTAGGCTGGCAGCTGCAGCTCCCATTTGACTCCTAGCCAGGGAACTTCCATATGCTGCAGGTACAGCCGAGAAAGGGAGAGAGAGAGAGAGATCAGCCAAATGGCAACGGAAAAGGAATTCCAAACTGTACCTGCAAGTCTTGAAGAACACTAAAGAAAATGCAGTCCCAACCCCCTTGCAGCCCTTGGGAGCTCTTCTTCCTCTACCCCTTCCCTTCTATCCCCTGCTTCTCCAGAACCCGCCCACGATCCACCTCTTTCTCATGAACAATCTGCGGAGCTCCTTTGGACTTGGCTCACTCACTCTGGGTCGTCCCTTCTTTTCCAGTTTTTTTTTTTTTAATTGCGTATATGATCTTAGTCTTTCGGACTAAACCATCCTGCTTTCCCTCTGCATCCAGCCTCTTTGATTCTAACCACCCATTCTCCTTATCACATCAAAAGGCCTGAGAATCTTTTTTTAACTTCAGTTTTTTAATTAAAGCATAGTTGATTTACAGTGTTCTGTCAATTTCTGCTGTATAGCAATGTGACCCAGTCATACATACATATATATATACATTCTTTTTCTCATGCTGTCTTCCATCATGTTCTATCCCAAGAGATTGGATGTAGTTCCCTGTGCTGTACAGTGGGACCTCATTGCTTATCCATTCTATGGATAGTTACTAGCCATTGAATAGAATGCATATTTACTGTATTTACCACGTACTAACCCTAAACTTCCCATCCGTCCCACTCCCTCTCCCTCCCCTTTGGCAACGACGCGTCTGGTCTCCATGAGACCTGAGAACCTTGATGGAAATTTCTCCTTCAGAGTTTATGTGTGTTCATGGGAGGTGGGAGGGATAAACAGAGGCAAGTCTAGATGACTGGAAGGTTGCGGGTCGAGAGAGGTGGTAAATTGGTATCCTGATATGTTTTGTTCCTATTATATTATAAATGGCCTTCCAGTGCCTTGTCCAGGGTAAACACTCAGTTGCTGCGCCTTCTTCCAGCTTCTTTCCTTGCTTCCCCTTGTTTTAGGGTGATTCTTTCTCCTAGAGTAGAGTAACCATCCACTTTCTAGAGATCTTTTTGTTCCTTGGCTCTCCTGGGACCTTACCCTCCATCAGAACTCCTGGAGCCAGACCAGCGTGACTACAGGCACTCAGGAATCTCTCCTCCTTTTCCTAAGAAACTTCAGTCAGGAGCACAGACATGGCTTTAGGAGAAGAGCGTCTCTCTCTCTGCCAGCTGTGAGCTCATCAGAGTGAGAGTAAAATTTGTTGCAAAAAAAGGAAGCATTGATTTGACTGTCAGGTAGTGAGCAAGATTAAAAAAGAAAAAAAAAAAAAGGCTACTGATTTGAAAGCCCGCCATTCTTTTGATCAGGGCTGAAATTTCCTCCGTGGACCTTCCATTCCCAGACTCAACATTCAGCACCTTCCAGCTGATGAAATAGGAAGGAGGTGGGTGGTAGGTGATGGGCAAAGCCTCTCCTTGTTTGTTCTGAGTCAAACTGTGGGCCTTAGTCTGAACGACGGTGTTCAATCTCTGGGGGAGAAAATGAAAACCCTCAGCAGCCTGGAAAAGACAAGACATTGAATGCGAATCACCAGAGCCCTGTGTTCTTCATATTGTATTTCTTTCTCATTTGCCTCTCGGCACCAGCCTCCAATCACCCATTTGCAACCCAGAGTCGTTTTGCTTTCCTTGCAGCAGAGATAGTTCATAGCTCGTTGCTGCAATGAGCTAACTTAGTGCTTGAGAGGCCAAGGTAGTAGGGGTGGCAAAAATCCTCTTCCCACTCCTAAATCTAGGCAACCTGAGTCTGCATGGGACAAGGCGCCAAAGCACTGTGCTTGGTGTCAAAAAGACCATCCACATTGAAAAGACAGACATGCAGCTTGGCAGCGAACACTAAAACAGGCTGCAGTGTACCTGACAAAATACGGAGGCTTCAAGAATGGCAGATCAGGAGTTCCTGTTGTAGCTCAGTGGTAACAAACCCAACTAGCATTCATGAGAACACAGGTTCGATCCCTGGCCTCGCTCTGTGAGTCAGGGATCCAGAGTTGCCATGAGCTGTGGTGTCCATCTCAGACATGGCTCAGATCTGGCGTGGCTGTGGCTTGGGTGTAGGCCGGCAGCTGTAGTTCCAATTTGACCCCTAGCCTGGAAACTTCCATGTGCCGTGGGTACGGCCATAAAAAGACAAAAAGAAAAAAAAGAGAGAGAGAGAGAGAGAGATGACAGATGAGGCTAACACATTAAGTGTGTAGGTGCAATCCAGAGGCATCACTCTTTGGGGTTGGACGGATGCAAAAAGCAAAACTGTAGCCAGTGGGGCAGACTCGGAGTTCAGACAAAAGGATTTCTTTTCCTCTGGAAATAGAAGAATCTTGAGAGAGAGGTTCAGGGGGGTTGAGGGAAGTAGAAAAAGTAAATTGGGAAGGGGAAATGGTAAATGGCAGTAAAATCCAATTTATATGGTAATCCACACCAGGCTAATGTGGGTACAAGCTTGGGCTGGGACCCCAGATTTATTGGTGTACAGTGCGTGTCCTGACAGCTCTACACCTGCCCTCAGAGGATGTGCTGTTGTCCAGACTGTCCCTCAGCAGAGGGCCTGGGGAGGGTGTTAAGTTTTTCGAGCAAAAAGTTTTGACTGCACACGTGGAAGAACTAGAAAGTTATGGTAACCTGGAGAGAGGTGTCGGGGGGCTGCTGCGGTCTAGTTGACTCGTCTTGTTGATGAGTCTTTACCCATCAACAGCTCTCTTTATGCATGAGTGGGGTGTGGCATCTAAGGGTCCCTGCCCTGCTCTGCCTTCTCTGTCTGGGTCCGAGAGTCAAGGATGCCTTGGGTGTCGAGCACCTCAGTGCCCCTCTGCCCAGGTTTTGGGGTGTCCTCGTGAAGCCTCTGGGTTAGCAGAGGTCATCAGCACCTCCTGAGTGCTGGCGCTTGGGATCTCGCTTGTGAGCCCGTGGGAGGGGCGGCTGTGAGCAAGTTTTTTTTTTCTCCCTGTATATCAGGGCCCTTTTATTTTTAATAACTTGTGTCGCAAACTGTCCCCCAGAGAACCCCAGTTCCCTGTCAAGATCCCTGACCCTGTCCTCTACCTCCCTGAGGTCAGGGTCCTGTGTATCCCTGCGGGGCTGCAGTTTTTTGGCTCCTAGCTACCCCAGTAGGAGAAGGCTCCCCCGCCCGCACTGGTGACCCAGCTGCTCGGGCAGCCCCAGCCTGCCTCCCTGGCTTTCCCAGAGCAGGGTCCTTCCCTCTGCCTCCGGGAGGGGTTGCCCTGGGAGACGGAAGAGGGGGCGAACAGCCACCAGACAGTGGTCCTCACCGAGCTTGGTGGAGCTTGGCTCTTCAATATTTATAAGCATCAGCTCTAATGGAGGGAGAGGAGGAAACATTCGCAGCAATTTTCTTCGGTGTCTTTGGATTTTTTTTTTTTTTTCCTGAAAGTGAGGGGGACTGAGAAGAAAAAAGGAACAGCAAAAATAGTTTCTGCCTCTTAGCTGTGGGCAAGTGAGAAGAAGGGGAGGGCTGAGGCGCCATCAGATGGCCAAGAGGAATGGGGAGGGAAGACCCCAGATGCTCATCCTAGGGCTTTGCTAAAACCCCCGCCTGCCACCACCTCCAGGATGGCAGCCTGCCTGCCATTGCCTCTCGGGCTACTGCAGAGGGTGGGTGATGGAGCACAACAGGCAAATGCGGGCACCCTTGGGGCACACCCAGGGAACTGGAAGGTCTACTACCTGGCCTGCGCCGACTGTTGACGTTGGGCAAGGTCTCGACTTCTCCCAGGTGCCAGGACCTGATTGTATATGGGTGGGCAGGGATGGCTTCTCTGAGCCCTGGGGCAACAGCTGATTTTCTCTGATGTGGCTCAGTCACCTTCCTCTCTTCTGTTCGCTATGTATCCACCTGAGGGGCGGCTCAAATCTCAGCTCCTCTGAAAAGCCTTTGCTGTCAGCAGCTCCATCCGTGGAGTTCCTGTGGCGATTAGACTTTTCCTGCTCATTTACCAATGAGTCATGAACTGTCCTCTAGCATTTCTTTCTGCCATCATCAAAGCATGGTGAAGTCATCTATTCAACTCTCTTTATGGTCTGTTTAGTTGTACTGTAAGCTCTGAAGGGCAAAGACCAGGCCTTCCATGGTTTAGAATTCCGCTCTGTGCCCAGAGCAGTGACGCCGGTTTAGTTTATGCAAAGGCTCAGCAGAGGCTGAGCCTGCCCTGGCATTGCCTTGTCAGAGAATTCCAGGCGGGAGGGGCGGGGCCAGGGGCAAACCTCCCCTCTGCGGAGTGGACCACCGGCGGTAGCGCTGGGAGCAAGATGCCCTTTCATGGATGTCTCTAATGTCACAGGCTTTGTGAGGCGCATGTCCAGGACCGGCAGCACACGCAGGGCTGGCCTGAATCAGCCCGTCCACATGCACCTCTTGTGCCCGGTCCCCAGTTTGCACGCTTCTCTGCGACAAAACCTGGGAGGGCTGCTTCTCTCCAAATGTTCCCTGGCTTCCACGTATCCGATAATGGGAAAGGTGGCTTTCTCTGTGTCTTCCTCCCACCCCCACGCTGCCCCCATGCAGATTTTGTCTTGGTCCCAGAAGGCAGGGCTCCCCTCTCAATGAAACCGTGTGGAAAGAGATTCTTGCCTATACAATAATTACATTTCAAAACTGAAGAAACTCTCAGACAAATCCAGGGGTTCCAGGAGCATGGTGTGAACAGGTATGCGCCTCAGCAGAGAGGGAGAAGAGCCACTGAAACAGCAGAGGAGGCCCAGCCCTGAGCCCTGGGCAGGTGGCTTTCATGCATTGCCAGCCAAGGCTAGGCTTGTCCCCAGGAACCAGTGGAGCACTTAGAATCTGGAACCCTGCTGGAGCGCACTGGGCAGATGGATCGCTTTATGACCCTACAGGCTCTCTCTTCCTTTCATTCCCATTCTCTGGTCTTATTTCTCTCTTTTCCCATGGTTCTGTCATTCTTTCTTTGAGAAAATACCCACCCCACCCCACCCTTAGAAGAAACCTCAAAACCCCTGCTTCTGGAGCTTGGACATGTGGCTAGATAGGCTTTATCTTTTTTTTTTTTTTTTGGTCTTTTTGGGGCTGCTCCTGAGCCATGTGGAAGTTCCCAGGCTAGGGGTCGAATCAGAGCTACAGCTGCCCCCCATGCCTACACCATAGCCACATGTGATCTGAGCCATGTCTGCGACCTCTACCACTGCTCATGGCAATGCCGGATCCTTAACCCACCGAGTGGGGCCAGGGATCAAACCTGCGCCCTCATGGATGCTAGTCAGATTCGTTTCCGCTGAGCCATGACAGGGAACTTCTGGATAGGCTTCACATACTCATGCTATTGTTTATTGAGTTTAAGCCTGTGTTCTTAGCAACCGTCAGACTGAATAACTGCATCGCAAAGTATGCATGGGCCGTTTCTGGGGAGATGGACAGAGACGCGCTGCCCCTGGGGAGGAAAGTGAGGGCTGGGGAACATGGGAAGGATGGAAGCTGTTTGGTGTCTCTTGAATTAGGTGTCATGAACATGTCTTGCCTTTTAACAACAATAATCAAAAACCAGTTGTGTCACCCCAAAAGTATGGTGCAGATCAGGGCCAAGAGGGAGGTGCAGTCCTGTCTCAGCAGGAAGGCTGGGCATGGGGCTCTCCTCCTGGGTCATCCCCAGCTCCATCATGGCCCTGAGTCAGCTCATCCCAGTGGGTCCCCCATGTCTATCTTGGTTATATATTCAGAGGTCCTGTGTTCCCTTTGCTGAGAGAGCCTCTGAGTGCAAGCCAGCCACATCCCATCTGTGAAAACATGGAAACCAACGGCAGTAATACGATGACCCCGAAATATCTGAGAAAGTTTCTATAAGAAAACGAAGAGTATCTCCATGACCTTGAGGATATGTAAACATTTCTTAAACAGTTCACAGAAACACTAGCCATAAAAGAGAACTTTTTAATTATTTTTATATCTGTTACGACAGTCGGGGAGCAGCGATCTTCAATGCTACTCTTGCAAAAAGACTATGACTTGCCGAAGGCTCAGGTGATGGTTAACGTTTGTTAGCAATACAGTATTTTGATATTTATTTATTTGTTTATTTACTTTTTCTTTTTAGGGCTGCACTCGCAGCATATGGAGTTTCCCAGGCTAGGGGTCGAGTTGGAGCTGGAGTTGCCGACCTACACCACAGTCACAGCAACGCCAGATGCCAGCCACATCTGTGACCTACACCACAGCTCACAGCACTGCCAGATCCTTAACCCACTGAGCAAGACCAGGGATGGAACCCGTGTCCTCATGGATGCTAGTCAGATTCGTTTCCCCTGAGCCACGCTGGGAACTCCGCAATATGGTATTTTTAATTAAGGTATGGACGTTGTGTTTTTAGACCTAATGCTACTGTGAACTTAATAGGTAGTATAAAATAAACAACTTTCATATGCCGTAGGAAACCAGAAAATGTGTGTGGCTCACTTTATTGTCATGGTCTAGAGCCAAAGCCACATTATCTCTGACATAGGCCTTTACCTATGATTTAAAATCTGATTTTTTTAAAGAGGGTGAAAGATTAACATGTGTTTTACAAAAGAGGATATCTCGATGGCCAATAATCTTATGGAAAGGTCCTCGACACCATTATTCACTGGACAGATGCAAATTCAAACTACAATGAGACCCCATTACACACCCACCAGAATGGCTAACATGAAAAGGATGACAAAACCACATCTTTCAACAATGTGGAGCAACCTGAATTCTCAGGCATTTCTGATGGAGGTAAGAATTTGTTCAGTCACTTTGGAAAATGACTTGGCAGTGTCTACTGAAAATCCTGAACACCTACCTGCTCTGTGACCCAGCAATTACCCTATAAATATGCATCTGAAAACAATGAAATGTACGTGCACAGGAAAGCTGTACAAGAATGTTCGCAGCATCAAGGGAATACATTACAGCGATGAAAAAGAAGGCAATGACGCCAGGCCCCAGCATGGATGACTCTCACAGGCATTTGAGTGAAAGGGCTAAAAAACTAAAACAGACACTTGTTTGATCCCATTTATATTAGATTCATGTAAAACTAATCTATGGTGATGAGAATTAGAATAGTAGTTAGCTCAAGAGTGTGGGGGAATGTTAGTATTTCCTAAGAAGGGGCATGAGGGAACTGTTGGGGGAGATGAATATGTTCTAGATCCTGATCTGGTTGGCATATAAATATTCCTAGCTGTACTCTTAATATCCGTGTGCTTTACTGTATAAAAAGTGTGCCTCAATTTTTTGTTTCAAGGAGAAGGAAGCTCCGAGGTCACGTAGCCATGCAAACAGTAATCTCCATTCCAGTAGAAAGCATGAAGAAAGTGCTGGGGTTTTTTGGTGAACCATAAAGCAGTGCCATATCAGTCAGATCTCTGAGTGACCCCAGGACTGTGCCATCAGATCCCCCAAGCTGGAATCCAGGGTGATGGAAAACACCCCTTGGCTGGTTAACTAAGCCCCAGTTCCTGGCTTTGAGAGAGCACTTCCTGGCATGGCAAGGCCATTGCAGCTGCTTCTCTTACCTTGCTCAAGTTCAAGGGCACACATTTCCCTGGGTTGTTGGTGTTCCTAATGAAGCCCCCCCACCTTCCACCCTGAGGCATCCTTGGGGTAAGCTGGACGGGGTCAGCAGGCTTGGTCAGAGATGCGTCTGGACTCGGGCGGGACCCTGGGTGGCATTCTGGGCCATCTTCCTGGCGGTCCAGGCCAGGGCTGTTTCAAGAGTGGTCCGTGACTGGAGCGTGTCCACACACTGATGCGCGCCCAGAATGATACAGAATGGAAATGGAGCATGAGCACTGAGAAACTTGTATAGCAACTAGAAAGAGTACTCTTACGTCTATTGAATTTACCATTATAAAGTGGGGGCTCGTCTGTGGTATATCTTTTTGTCTTTTCATTTTTCTAATTTGTTTTCATTGTATTTTACAAAAACATGGGACTGCAATGAAATTTTTACAAAAAAAACAAAACAAAACAAAAAACCCTGATCTTTCATCTCAGGTAGCTGGGGGAGCATTTTTGTAAATGCTCAGAGGGTGTGTCCCCAAAGAACATATGGAAGAGCCTGGGCAGGGTCTCTGATAACTCAGAGGCTGTTGCTGCCTGCACTTGGCAATTTTTAGAGACACTGAGCAAAACAGCCTAATTGTAGTTTCCATAGTTACCAGCCACCATCGAGGAGAACATGAGCAGATTTTAAAGAGAAAAGCCAGGCTTAGGGAGAAGTCAGGAACGCAGAGCCCCAGAAAGAACCTGGGCCAGAGAGGGTGGCCATTCCACTCCGTAGCTGGGGCCATTACTTGTTGTCTTGATCCCAGAGGCAGTGTCCTGGGGACCCAGTGATGGCACATCCCCCTTGTGGCTGCCTGAGTCAGGCAGGTCGACAAGAAGTCATCACAACAGCAGGCTGGAGGAGCCCTCAGGGCTCCTGCTCTCTGGCCCTGTCCCAGTGGCAGCTCCAGGACCATCACCCTCTCTCTCCACCATGCAAAATGGACCTATGGACCTCCACCCAAAGCAAAGTTAGCAGTAAGGAGAAGAGGGGAAGCAGGGTCCTGTACCAGCCCCACCAGCCTTCGTGCTCTCTCTTGGGGCTGGGACTTGAGTCATCGATTGGGGTCAGTGCTGTAGGCAGCCAGCCGCCACACATGTGCAATGGTTTGCTCATTCCTTCACTCATGCTTCACTCAACAGACACGTCTGGAGCACTTGCTTAGGACCGGGCACTGTTCCAGATGCTGGAGTTACAGCACAGCCCGAACAGAGGAAGTTCTTGCCTTCATGGAGCGCCTGTTCTCATGGGAGAGACAGATAATGAAAGCATAAACTCCAGCGCGAGGTCCTGGTGCATGCCATTGGCCTCCGGGTGGTGTCTTGAGCCAGGAGGAGGCTGGGGTGATGGTGCATTTACACTCAGTCTTTAGTATTTGCAGGGGTGTGAAGGGCCAAAAAAACAACCACAGAAGGAAGGCTTGGCTTGGCAAAGTGACTCCTAGGGTCTGTAGAGAGTGCCACAGGAGCTGGGGCTCAATAAATGTTTGTCACCTGAATCTGTGGAGCCGCAGAATCAATGCTTTGTAAACCCCTCTTACATCTGCGTGTCCCTGAGTCCCAGAGAGGCCCTGCATACCCACTGGGTTCCAGGCAGGACTCAGGTTTCCACAAACTCCGGAAATGTCACCCAGGAGCCCTCCTGGGCCTCCAGCCACCAGAGGGCGCTGCTGCTGCTCCTTGGCTTTGAGGCAGGCAGCTTGGAAGCCCAGAAAAGGACTGATGTGGCTTTAGGAACATATTTGGATTATGTGAAATAAGAAGCAGTCCCTCCTTAGCGTTACAGGCTTGTAAATCACTCTGGGGAGAAGAAGGGCCAGGGGGACGGGGAGACGCGGGATGTGAGTTTACGATCTCTCCAGAAGCCCTTGATGGAATTACAGCCTCATAACTCACTGGGGCCCACTCTTTCCTCCAGCCTGGCCTTAGCTCTTACTCAGGGCCCCCCGGGAAGGTTGATCAGGGTGCCAACAATGAGAGACGTGCTTGGCAGAGGCTTTAAGTGGGCCCCTCGCGGCTCTCTGGGGAGCTTGAGGGGAGGTGGTCCTCATGACTGTTTATGCATTGGGTGCTGGCAGCAGGGCCTCAGCTCGGAGACTTTGTGGAGCCGTGTGCATGTGAGTTCCAAAGGATGGCGATGGAAGAGGCCAGCTGAGCTGCAGGACCAAACACCAGTGGAAGGAGCTCTTGGGGCTCCAGGGGAGGCAGCCACCTCCTGCAAGATCCCCGTGGACCCACACACGAGAATACTGGATGTCTCTTTGGATGAGGTGGTGTGGCACAAGGGTGCCCTGCTGCTTCTCCCTGTCCGTGCCATGTCTCCAGTTGGCCCTTTAACAGAATGGCCACCCCTAGCCTCTTACGGAGGAGCACAGCAGACCATGTGCTGAGGGAGCTGGCACTGACCTTCCTCCAGCTAGGAAGATGTACCCATGGGAGGGGGTGGGGGGTGGCTGACACCATGCCTACTGTCCCCCATCTCTAGCTGTGGCCTCTGTCACATCCAGGGTTTTTTTTTTTTTTTAAAGGCCACGGAAAGTATGTTTCCAATGGCAAGTCAGTGATGCACTGTTAAAAATAGCTACCTTTCGAAACCCTAAAGACTCCACCAAAAAACTGTTAGAGATAATAAATGAGTTTGGCAGAGTGGCAGGGTACAAAATTGATATACAGAAATCTGTTGCATTTCTATATGCTAATGAAGCTAGCAGAAAGAGAAACTAAGACGACAGTCCCGTTTACACCTGCAAGTAAAAGAATAAACTACCCAGGGATACATTTAACCAAGGAGGTGAAAGACCCGAACACAAACTATAAGACCTTGTTGAAAGAAATTGAAGAAGACACAAACAAATGGAAGAATATGCTATGCTCATGACTGGAAGAATGAACATTGTCAAAATGCCCATATTACTGAAAGCAAGCTATAGATTCAGTGTGATCCCTATCAAAATCTCAAGGACATTTTTTGCAGAAATAGAATTCAAAAAAAATTCTAAAATTTATATGAAACTACAGAAGACCTCAAATAGTCAATGCAATCCTGAGAAAATACGAACAAAACTGGAGGCCTCATTGCCTGGCATCAAACTATTTTTTAAAGCCATAGTCATCAAAACGGTTTGGTATGGGCAGAAAAGCAGATGAATAGATGAATAGAACAGAATTGAGAGTCCAGAAATAAAACCATGCATATATGGACAATTTATTTATGACAAAGGAGCAAAGAACTTATACCAGAGAAAGGATTGTTTCTTCAATAAGTGGTGCTGGGAAAACGGGACAGCCACATGCAAACAAAATCAAACTAGACCACTCTCTCATAGCATACACAAAAATTAACCTAAAATGTAAGACCTGGAACCATAAAACTTCTAGAAAAATAGTATGTTCTCTGACATCAGTCTTGGCAATATCTTTCTCATCAGGCAATGGAAACCAAACACTGTATGTTATCACTTAAATATGGAATCTAAAAAATAATACAAATGAATGTATATGCAAAATAAAAACAGACTCACAGGTATAGACAACAAACTAGTGGAGTTCCCTTCATGGCTCGGTGGTTAATGAACCTGACTAGGATCCATGAAGTTGTGGGTTCGATCCCTGGCCTTGCTCAGTGGGTTAAGGATCTGGTATTGCCATGAGCTGTGGTGTAGGTCACAGATGTGGCTTGGATCTTGCATTGCTGTGGCTGTGATGTAGGCCTCAGCCGCATGTCCTATCTAGCCCCTAGCCTGGGAACTTCCGTGTGCTGCTCTAAAAAGCCAAAACTGAAAAAAAAAAATAAAGAAAACAAACTAGTGGCTATTAAAGGGGAAAGGGAAGGGGGAGGAGCAAATAAGAATATGAGGTCAAGTGATACAAACTACTATAAAATAGATAAGTGATATGGACATGTTGTATAGCACAGGGAACTATAGCCATTATCTTCTAATAACTTATTTTTGACAGGGGCTCACAGGCAGAATATCGAAGGTCCCAGGCTAGGTGTTGAACTGGAGCCGTATCTGGGACCCAAGCCACAGCTCACAGCAATGCTGGATGCTTAACCCACTGAGTGAGGCCGGGATCAAACCTGTATCCTCACGGATCCTCGTCAGGTTCTTAACATGCTGAGCCACAATGGGAACTCCTAAATAACATTTAAGAGCATATAAGATGTAAATGATATACTATGAATCACTATGCTGTACACCTGAAGCCTAGAAACAATGTACCTCAACTGTACTTCCATGTAAAAATACCTAATAAACACATAAAAACAAAAGAAATGAACAAACCAAACCAAACCAAACATGCAGCTGCAGAGAACAGAGCAGTGGTTATCAGAGGGGAAGGGGCAGGAGGGAGGGGGATGAATGGAAATGAAACGTTTGATGGTGAGCACATCGTAGGGTATAGGGAAGCAGAATTATAATGTGTACACATGCAACTTATAGAAGGTTGCAGATCAATGTCGCCTCAATTTAAAAAATAGCTATGGAGTTCCCGTCATGGCCACTGGAAAGGAATCCGACTAGGAATCATGAGATTTCGGGTTCAATCCCTGGTCTTGCTCAGTGGGTTAAGGCTCCAGTGTTGCCGTGAGCTGCGGTATAGGTCACAGATGCAGCCTGGATCTGGCGTTGCTGTGGCTGTGGTGTAGGCCGGCAGCTGCAGCTCCAGTTAGACTCTTAGCCTGGGAACCTCCATGCACTGTGGGTGTGGCCCTAAAAAGATGAAAAGACAAAAAAAAAAAAAAAAGGCTATGGAGTTCCCGTCGCGGCTCAGCAGTTAATGAACCCAACTAGCATCCACGAGGACTTAGGTTCAATTCCTGGCCTTGCTCAGTGGGTTAAGGATCCAGTGTTGCCATGGGCTGTGGTGTAGGTTGCAGATGCGGCTCAGATCTAATGTGGCTGTGGTGTAGGATGGCAGCGGCAGTTCCAATTTGACCCCTAGCCTGGGAACCTCCATATGCCATGGGTGCGGCCCTAAAAAGACAAAAAAAAAAAAAAAAGCTACCTTTCTTGAGCTATGCTTACTGTGTAGCACATAGTAAGCACATCGCATACGTAGTCATATTTTCTCACAAATTCTCTTGATTTTCTCATAAATGATTTCCATTTCACAGGTGAGGCAGGGAACATCAGTTTGTCTAAGCCACACACAGACAGCTAAGGAGGGTGTGGAAGGTTAGAGCCCAGATCCCTCTGTCCCTCTGGTGCATCCCACCAGGGAGCCTGCCAGCCTCTCATCCCTGTGAATGTCACTCCCTAAATCATTTGGCTAGGTTCTCATTCAGTTGCTACTCTTTTTAGTTCACCATTGCGATCCAGTGCCTGTCCTTTCTCATCTTCTCTGCAATGTCCTTGGCATTTCCAATGCTGTGGTGACAATCAAGCCACCATCAAGAGGGAGACAGAGAGAGAGAGAAAGGCTCTTTGTTCAGTGTTTGTTGTAATACAGCTCAATCAAAAGCATAAACTTTTTTTTTTTCTTTTGGTCTTTTTAGGGCTGCCCCCTCAGCATATGGAGGTGCCCCGGCTAGGGGTCGAATTGGAAGTGGTAGCCACTGGCCTACGCCACAGCCACAGCAACCTGGGATCTGAGCTACATCTGTGACCTACACCACAGCTCACACCAACACTGGATCCTTAACCCACTGAGCAAGGCCAGGGATCGAACCCTCATCCTCATGGATACTAAGTAGTTGGGTTCGTTAACCACTGAGCCACAGTGGGAACTCCCAAAAGCATAAACTTTAGAATCAGAGACACCTAGGCTCACTTTCCAGTTCCATCATCTCTATCACTTGTCATTGGTGGGACTGGAGTTGTTATTGCTTTGAGCCTCAATGTCCTTATCCATAAAATGGGTGTTGTGGGGACAATGACTGCGTGAGGCTGGATCCCACGAATTGAATGAGGTCGTGTATATGAGTGATGTAAGGACATCAACACCATTTATGAAATCACCTCTCTGAGGAGGTTCTTTGGGAGCTGATGACCCTCTGTCACAGAGCATCGCATCGAGGCTACAATCCTACGCTACCCTCGTGCCCTATACTTGTATTCTGTCTTCATCTCCTCCCTGGGTTTATCAGTGCCCTATATTATGAAGGCATCTTCATAATAACCACTAAGATCATTTAGAAAAATCTTGTCTTCGGGATCAGTTTGGTCTCATTACATGGTCTCCTTTGGGTACCTGATCTTGTGCTCCAGTGCTTTAGAGAAAACAGTGGGCATTCCTCTCATTACTGGCTACCCAGCACTGAGTTCAGAATAACAGAAATATTAACACCCAGTCTATTACTGAGTTGAGACAGGACATAAAGCAGGTGAAATTATTAGGGAATAAAATTATCATGTGCATATCAGCATTGATTCTGTTAAAGTGCGGAGGGCTGTATTACAGGCGATTAGAGGCTGTAGCCATTCGGGAGAAGGTGCTAATTGTGCAGCGAAGGAGAGAAAGGAGGAGGTGCCCTGAAGGTGGGATAGCAACAAGTCCCTCTGAGAAGTCACCTGTGAATGTGATGAGTCACAGAGCCAGGGGGCGAATCCAACCCTCACCAACGTCCAGCTGTCGGTGTCACTTTGATGTCCTTGTCTCACTATGTCCGGGGTGGAACAAAAACTTGGTTTGATGATGAGTAATGGAGCGGAGGATGGTGAAGGCAGAAATGTGAAGGTAAAGAGGTAGAAGAGAACAGACGGCTCTTATCAAGACAAGACTTCGTGAAATGACTTTAATCTCGCTCGCATAGCGGTAGTAAGCGTTTTAAAGGATTATGTATTGTGCTGTGTCCTTTGTGCCCCATCTCCTACCCACCTGACCCCCCCTTTCAACCCCAGCTGTTGCTGTAGCAACCGGGTGGCCTGCATGTAGCCTGGCAGCATCTGCTTTAGGGACAGACCCTATATTCCCTTTGCCTCTGCCCCACGTACCGCTGAGGTCGCTGGGGGGGAGCCACCTAGCCATTCCCATGCGCTCGCAACCTAGATGTCTGAAGGATTCGGTAGCTACTGGGCAGCCTTTGAACACTGAGGGATGGATGGGAGCCAGTGGACACATTCTGAGACACAGGTTTCTAGAGGGTGGAAGCGGGGTTGACTCCTGCTGCCCACAGTGGAGACCAGCTTGATAGCACACCCCTGAGTTGGCTTGTCCTTCCTCCCTGAACTCCGCTCCTGTTCCTCAGGGCTGTCTCCCCAAATAAACCCCCTGCTTGCTCACAAGGTGAGCTGCTTTGGGGGGAGACTCGGGCACTTGCCATTATCAGTTATCCATTTCTATACTTTCTCGGGAAGCTATGATCTATACTTGTGTTTCAGAGATTCTCGCATTGACTTGTCTTCCTTCACTTAACAGACATTTTTCGAGCGACTCCTCTATGCTGGGTACTGGCCCATGATCTAGGCCCAGAGAGATAACATATGAGGTTTTTCCTTCAGGAGCCTGACATGCAATACTAAAGCCACCATCCCCTAAAAGCCTACAAGGGGTCAGTACCTGCTCTCAGTCCTGGGAAAGCCTTTCGCTACTAGATCCCCTCAACAACCCCCGGGAGGAAGGCCTCATTCGGAGACTGTGAGGAATTTGCCCCGAGGTGACAGGGCTGGACTGTGATGGGTAAGGCCTTCACCACTGCTCTACCTGGAGAATGTGCTCAGGTCACAGAAAGGGGACCAAAGTCACAGCTGTCTGGACTGCGGAGGGGTCTCACACAGTTCACGTCTGGGGCGCATCTTGCCCGTGCTGCCCACGGGAATTCACGCAGCTTGAGGGAAACCACAGAGGAAGATGGAGTGAGAAGGGCAGGTGGGCACGTGAGGCGGGCACCGTGATCTGGCCCTTTTCGTTGATGTGCTTCTAGTGAGTGGGGCTGAGAGCACATCCCCGATACCTGTCGGCCTCCCCTCCCTGACAGCTTCTCGTCTTCTTGTCCCCTCTGCCACTGGAGTTGGCTGGGCTTAATCAGAGGCAGTCGGGGAACTTAGCTGGTGGAGACGCAGCAGCCCGGGTCTGCGCCCCAATGTGCCACAGGGGTAAGAAGCGCCCCCCTCCCCCACCACCCGCTCTTGGGGCACGAGCTCCTCCGCTGCTTGTATCTCAGAGGGATCGTCAGGCCTTTATTAGGATCAGACAGCAGTAGGTGCTGCTGAGAGCAGCCAGCCCATGTGTGTGGACCGGCCTTTCTAGGCATCAAGAGGAGCTGTCATTTACAGCCTCCTCTGGGTGGCTGAGGACCTGGAGAGGCAGCGCCCCCAGGTCTGTGCCCTGGTAAGGATGGGTTCTCTGCCTTCCTGTTAAATTGATCACTGATCAAAATCTGTATAGGAAGCTATGGGCTTTTTTAAAAAATCTTTTTTTTTTTTTGTCTTTTTAGGGCCGCACCCTTGGCATATGGGGTTCCCAGACTAGGGGTTGAATTGGAGCTGTAGCCTCCGGCCTACCCCACAGCCACAGCAATGCCGGCCTACACCACCGCTCACAGCAATGCCAGATCCTTAACCCACTGAGCAAGGCCAGGAATCGAATCTACATCCTCATGGATACTAGTTGGGTTCATTAGCCACTGAACCATGACAGGAACTCCTGTAGGCTCTGTTTTAAATCTCCTTGGTTGTGTTCATCTCTAGATGGTCCATTTAGCCTCTCCTGAGGGTGCTGTGGGATGTGAATACTCTGACTGCCACGTGGGGCTACGCACGCTTCACCAGGGCAGGCAGCCTGTGCCAATACCTGGCAGAGAGCCTCCCGCACAGAACTGGCAAAAGACGCTGGCTTCCCCTAAGGTGCTGCTCCTACTTTCTCTCCTGACCCGTCCCCTCCCCTCCCCCTCCTTCTTTCCACTTCTCTGTGGATTTGCTGCCTCTTTGTCTGAGTCTTCCCCTTCCTCCCTCATCTGTCCAAAATCCCACTCAGGAGGACTAGGTACATTGAGTGTAAATAGGCAATAATGTCTTTTTTTTTTTTTTTAATGAAAGATTTAGATTAAAAGAATAATTCTCTGTAAGTGAAAGATGAGCGTCCACTCATCCCCCTATCAACTAAGAGGCTATTGATCGGTCAGGTTAAAATTAACTTCTTCTACCTTGTCACAGTCAGGATAGTCTAGGTTATGCTGCAGTAACAAACAGCCCTCACACCTCAGGGACTTCGAACAACAAAGAATTATTTTCTACTCATACTGTATGACTATTAGGGTCACCTGGTGGCTCTGCTCTGTGTCATTGTGGTCCAGGCTGAGGGAGCATTGCAGGGAACCTACATCACTAGTGTGCAGATTTCATCGGCCTAAAGCAAGGCTTGGCCAGTCTGCCTTTATTAGGTGAGGAACTGTCATGCTCATTCAGGGAGGGAAAGTGGGTGGTGTTGACAGTGACACTCCATGTGGGGACCCAGCCCCATACACCTGCCTTCAGCTTTAGCAGACACTCCCAGCAGCCCCGCAGGCTCGGGGTCAGCATTCAAGGTGGGAGTTTGGTTTGGAGAAGGTGACAAGGTGGTGGTGATCTGCCCTCCTCGGCCAGGAGCAGCTCTACCAATCAGGGAGGGGCTCTGACCACAACGCCTGCTCTCCTCACCTGCCAGCATCACCCCCAGCCACGACTCAAGGAATTCCGTTCCTGAAGAAGAAACTTTCATGGCAGGGGCTGTGCGGCCAAATATGAAAAATAATGGAGGTCAGGAGTTCCCGTCGTGGCTCAGTGGTAACAAACCTGACTAGTGCCCATGAAGACATGGGTTCGATCCCTGGCCTCACTCAGTGGGTTGAGGATCCGGCATTCCCATGAGCTGTGCTGTAGGTTGCAGATGTGACTTGGATCTTGCATTGCTGAGGCTAGGCTATAGGCCGGCAGCTGTAGCTCTGATTCGACCCCTAGCCTGGGAACTTCCATATGCCGTGGGTGCGGCCCTAAAAAGATAAAATAATAGTAGTAATAACAATAGTGATAATAGAGATTAGGTTAGTCACAGTTGGGAAGATAATCCAGGGACCAGCTTCGTCGCTTCCCCCAGTCCTACGGCCCTCGTCCTTTCCTCCATCCATTCGTCATTTCCTGGGATTTACTCTGTACTGGACACTGTTAAACTTGGCTTCAACTGAGGTAGGGTCTCTACTTTCAGTAATTTCACAGTCTAACGATCAAAAATACACATATTTCATAAGGTGTTAGGTATTTACGCTTTTGCAATGATAAATAAGGCATCTGCTATGGACTGAATTCTGTCCTTCCAAAATTCCTATGTGGAAGTTCTAACCCTCCATGTGACTGAATTCAGAGACAGGACCTTTAAGGAGGTAATTAAGGTTAAGTGAGGTCATAAGACAGGGGCTCTCGTCTGAAGAGACAGCAAAGACCTCTTTCCAGGTGCACATACAGAGGAAAGACCACATGGGGACCCAAAAGACAGCTGTTTGCAAGCCAACCCTGGCCCCTTGACCTTGAACTTTCAGCCTTCGGAACGGTGAGAGGATAAATGTTTGAGCCACCCAGTCTGATCTTCTGTTGTGGCAGCCCAAGCTGACGAATGCAGCATCCACTCTAAGTTTGTTATTGAGGCCCAGGCCCAACCCACTCTTTTGCCTGTGCAGTAGCACTCGTATGACTATTAATAGTACCGCATGCAGGTAAGGGCCCTTCCTAATGCCCTGGGTCCTTTGCGCTTTAGTTACAGGAATCCACCCTCTCCACAGTCTCCTGGGTTTCCCAGAGCAGTTAGACCTGTCCATGGTTTACGGATAAGGAAACAAAATCACAGAGATGTGTTCTGCTCAAGGTCACGGTGGCTGGTTATGCTAACGTACGAGGTCCTATAGATAAATCTGAGGACAGGGCAGGAACTGGGTCATGGGTGGAACCCGAATCTGAACTTTCCACAGAAGCCCACCTCGCATCTCCTTATTGTTCATGAAGTATACTTTCTGTGTGTCTTAACTACCCCCCAAAAACCAAAACCAGTCCACAAAACATCTGGTTGATGTCAGTTCTCTTGGTTTGTGCTCGATCTTGAGGTTACTCATGCCCAGGAGCCTCAGGTTTGGTGGTTGGGATACGGCAGAGAGATAGAGGAGTTTCAGATTCCTGAAGGTTCATCTGTCTGCTTGCTTCCTTTTCGATTCTCTTTTCTCATGATTTTCAATTTGAATAATAAGAACATTGGGGGAGTTCCCGTTGTGGCTTAGCGGTAATGAACCTGATGAGTGTCCACGGGGTTGCGGGGTCAAGCTCTGGCCTTTCTCGGTGGCTTAAGGATCTGGTGTTGCTGTGAGCTGTGGTGTAGGTGGCAGATGCGGCTCAGATATGGCATTGTGGTGGCTGTGGCGTAGGCTGGAAGCTACAGCTCTGATTCGACTCCTAGCCTGGGGACTTCCATATGCCGCAAGTGTGGCGCTAAAAATCAAAAAGAAAGAAAAGGAAGGAAGGAAGGAAAGAAAGAAAGGAAGGAAGGAAGGAAGAAAAAGAAAGAAAATTGGAATTTCATGGTGACATCCAGCCCAACCCCTTCCATCCGCTGACCTGAGACTTAGAAAGCATCTGCCCAAGGGCAGCAGAGGACACAGACTTCCTGGGCCCAGGCTGGTACTTATGCTGCACCACCTGCATCTCCTTCCCTTTCCCCTCACCCACCTCTGAGCCACGGCATGGACCGTAGGAGGATGTGAGCGCAGGTAGATGGGTGGTTTTCTTCCCTTCCCCCACCTCCACCGCCACCCTCTTCATTTTCTTCTCCCTATACCCCATTTCTATCCCAGAGGTCCAACGGGGTTCAAGGTCTCCTCCTTCTATCAAAATGGGGGGAAGGGGACCGGTAAGATCATTTGCGCCTGGGAGTAGCTTGCCGAGAAGACTGGAAGCAGGGGTGGTAATCCTCGCCTTCCCTCCGGAGCGTGTGCCTGGAGGGCTGTGTTGAGAGAGATTCGGAGGCTGATCCGCTCTGCACTAAAGTGGTGTCTGCGGACGGCATTGACTGGGAGTGTTTGCTTTCCCCCACTTTGCAGGGTTATCGCCTCCTGCGACACCTGCTTTGTAGCTGAGGACAGAGCCTTTTGTAAAAGGCTGTCTCTGGTGGTGGAGTTCAGACAGCATGTAGCTGGAGGAAAAAAGTGCTTTATTTCTACACCACAGAGGCTGCCACCGCCGCCACCACCTGCTTCTGGCCCAGCCTCCCCCTCCCTGATCCCAGCCAGACACATACTTAAATCCCAAACCTCATTTTTATTATTTTTTAATAAACTTTATTCTATATTACAAATAGGTTTTTTTTTTTTGTTCTGAACTGCAAAATAGGAATGCCTTATATTTACATACACAGGTATACAATTAATTATAACAAAGGTACAGAAGCTTGCCTTTACCAAGTTACAACTGGGCTCCAATTTAAACAGCATAGGTTTCCTTTTTAAAAACTTTTTTTAATCTTTTTTTTTTTTAAACTCTTACTCAGATACTCTTCTTTAAAAATCAAAACCAGACGACCCTCTTCCTCTCCTAGATTTCATCCACATATCTTTGAGGCTCCTTATAACACTGTTGTCTAAAGATATGGTTTGCTTTGTTTCTATCAAAGGGTCATGTTCAAGGTGGGAATGTTCTGGAAACAGAAGTGGGCGGGGGCTGGGAGCAGGTGACAGGAGCAAGAATGACCGCTCTGCCGCCTTCAGTGGCCTCTCTCTAAGACTCAGAGTCCCCTGCCTGTTCCTTAAGCCACCTATTGATCCTTTCCTGTCCCTCCTCTCCTCTCTAAGTGTTTGAGACTTAACTCTGGGTCATCTGACCCGGCCAGACTCCTCTCCCCCCACCCCTGGGCTCACTGAGCCATTATCTGTTGTGGTACCCTGGAGTTGCTGGTTGCTATGGTAACTTGGCAGGACCTTGCTGAAAGAGATAGGCTGGTCTCTACAAGCTAAAGTGGGGAGGAGGGCGGAGGCCTCCAATCCTTCCTTCCCATCTCAGGGCCTGGGGTTCTCGTTCTTGGTCAGCGCAGCCAAAACATGACTAAACCAGGGTCTCCGGCCTCAAGGACGCCAGGCCCAGGCAGGGCGTGATGAAGGAGGGCCTAAAACACAACGTCATGGTTTCCAAATGGAAACACGATTCTTTGAGGTATACTAGCTTTTCTCTTGAAAGAACGGAAGGTTTAACGAGCCAACAAGCTGGCGGGAACATCAGGGCAAGAAGAGGGAAGGAGGAGACACGAGGACGCGGACACCGTCTTGGTCAGGCTCCTGTACTGCAGTCAACAGTCCTGTGTGGTCAAGTGGCCGGGGTGGGTGGGGGGGGGCTCAGTTTCTTAAGTGTCCTTTGCCTTGCTCTTCAACTGTGTCTTCTGTTCTGAATTTTACTCTTGTCAGGGAGCTTGAGTTGTAAGATCAAAGATAACCAACAAAAGTTCTCATTCCAGAGAAAGAAACTGGTGCAAGATGGGTTGCATGGACCTATGTGCCATGAGTGGCTGCCTTCTCAAGAGAGGGGCCCTCGGTGAAAAATCCCCAACGGGGTCTCCCCGCTGCCTCTGGGGGAAGGCTGTAGGATTCAGCGACCCCAGGGGCGGCCTGGGGAGACTGTGAAATGGGGTAGAGTGGAGGGCAGGTGGGCTGGTCTGACCAAGGTCCATGGCCCTCCCCCACCTCCAGCCTACCTCACAGAAGTCTTTTCATTCATAGGGATTTTGCTTGGTTTGGTTTGGTTTTGATTTAGAGTAGCCACTGGTCTATGCGAGGAATTTAAATGGGACTCTAATGAGCGTGTATTACTTGCACAGCCAAACATCCTCTACATTAGTAAAGGTGGCTCCTCACCTTAATAAAAAATAATTTTATTGGGGAGCAAAGATTTGCAGTTGAATAGAAAGGTCGCTCCTGAATGTCTGAAATTTTTCTGCAGAGATTCTTTTCCGAATGGGAGGATGGGTCAGCGTTCCAGCACCAGGAGAAGGGGCTCGTCAGCCTCGGCCCCCTCCAGGAGCCGCCTCTTCCGCGTCACCTCGGCCTCCCACTCTGTGAGATGACTGCTTGCTACGCAGTGGGGGTGGGGGTGTGAGGTGGGGGCGAAGGATGCGGGGGGAGCTGGGGTAGCGCCCTGGGCTCCAGCCAGCAAAGGTGCAAAGGAAGCACCCGGAATACTAGCAGCCACAGACGGTGCTGCCCCCAGCATGGTAAGGTCACACCGAGGGTTGTCCTGACCCCTTTTTTTAACAAATGGAGGAGCCCCCCCCGCCCCATCCCTCGGCCTCCAGTTTCTTCTCATCCCCTTGAAAGTCGCAGGTAAAGGGTTTCCCGCCCACCCTCCCCGCGTATTTGGACTTTACATGCCCCCCCCCGACCCGGGGCTCCCTCCTTCTCCGAACTCTTCAAATGCAAAAACAAAAAATAGCCAACTACAAACTCCAAATAAACAGCCCACCTACAGTTTAAAGACTAAGGGCAGGGCTGAGGGGACAGGGGCCCTTAGTGGTCTGTCCTAAGAGCTGATGGGGGCAGCGGGGGGGGGGGGGGGGGGGAGGCTGACGGAAGTGTCTTGACGACAGGAACGAGAGGGCAGGATGCCAAGTCAAATAGAGGGAAGAGGAAAGGCCAGGAAGGAGCTGGGATCTGTCTGGGGCGGGGTCCGCTGGGGTCACAGCGGGGACGCGGGTACCTGGAGGTTGTTCATCCGCGGAAATGCCTCTCAGAGACCCGCGCTGGGATTCTCGAGGGGGCGGCCCCTTCCTGGAAGGGCCGCGGTCCAGGGCCAAGAAACGAGTGTCCACAGGCCTTCTGCCGGGGGAGGGCCCCCACGGCTGCTGGCCTTCCAGGGACCTCCTCGGCTCTCTGAGGCAGGAACGTCTGTTCTTGATGAACAGTGATTAACCTTAACCTTCACTAGGTTAAGTATTTGACTTGGCATCCTGGGAAGCCAAAGGCAGCGCCCCTTGGTCCTAAGAGAGGAGACAGATGGGGAGCGGGCTTTCCCTTTAAGGTCGGAGCCAGGGGTTGTTCAGGATTCTGGAAACATCATTAAGACTTGCCTGGTAGACTGGAGGTCATTTGGGAAACGACTGCTTGTGGCTTCTCTGATGCGGGGGGGCCCCCCCCAGGCCCTGGCCGGACCAGGGACCCCTGAGCACTCAGCGAGACAGCTTTGGCGATCGGGAGGGGGCGAGGGGTGGTCCCAGGGGGCTGGACCGAGGGCGGGACTGAGCAGCTCCTGAATTCTAGCGGATACATGGCCTTGGGGCAGAGGCTACACGTGCAGGAGGTGGGCAAGAGGGACCAGGGGTGCTTGTCCCCACTCCGCTCTGCTGGGGGAGGGGCACACTCAGGAGCCAGACATGCAAAGAGGACAAGAGCCTGAGGGCCTGGGCGTGGGAAAGGGGGTAGCAGGGACCTCACCCTTGGGCACAGTCCTGGACAGCCTGTCTCAAACGCTGGGATTTGCTTGGATTGACTTCTCTCTCAAGCATCTCTGGCCTCCTTCCCCAGCCTGCAGGCTCACGAGAAGGAAGCTCCAGGGCTGGCTGTGGGTGTGAGCCTCTGGGATACCGAGGTCATCCTGGGTCCCCAATTTCAAAACCACATTAAAACAAGAAGGCAAGAAAAAAATACTGTCCTGAGGAAGTAACCGACACGTAGCCATCGTCACTTCATGGAGCTATGTGCAGCTACCGAGAAATGTCAGCGTCTCCATGGAAGGACCAGGAATGGCAAAGTCCATTCCTGGGGAGATGTGTGCTCCTCAGGAGAGATGACCAGTCTGCAGCTCACTTCCCCAGCATCTCTCTACCCAGTCCCTTAAATCCGGGACGTTGCAAAGTTCTCCCTGCCTCTGGCCACCTCTGGCGTCATCCCATCTCCTTCCAACTTTCAAGCTCCCTGCCCAGCCCAGGGCAGTTATTTGGACGATGTGATCTCCTGGTACTATTTTGGACCCACATGGTCTTGAGGGGCGAAGAGTGGAAGAGATGGGGTGAAAGGGAGGTTGAGAAGAGAGGGCCTTTTCGCCCCTGCTCTCTGCCTAGGACTCAAGGAGTCAGATAAAGGTCCCACCTTCAACAGAACCGTGACCCTGCACGTTAACTGTGACCCTGCACATGAACCGTGACAGGGAGAGGTTTGCAGAGACCGCCCTCCCGCAGGACACAGCCTGCCCAGGGCCCTTCTCTGGCACATGCTGGCCAGCCTGGGTCTCTGGCCTGCCAGGAGGAGGCTGGGGACTCCAAGGAGAGGTTTGGAAAGAAGAGCTGGGGGAAAGAGCGGCTTTTTGACAATGCTGCTTTGTCTTTACTCTGAAACATTATCACACAGGCACCAAGAATCCAAAGCAAAGAAACAGAAAACAAACAGTTAAAGGAGAGACGGCTCTTATGGGGCAAATTGGGTTGGGGCTCTGGCGTGACCCTATCCCGTTTCTCCATTTCCCAGGGGCCACAGCAAAGTCCGGCCCCAACAATTAATATAAAGCCAGCCCCCCACCCCACCCCCAGGAGAAATGAGGAGGTTCATGGAAACATCTCCAGCCTCCTCCCCTCTTTCTTCCTGACATTTCTGAGGTGTTTGACGTTTCTCTTACAACAAAAACATGGGGGGGGGGAGTTTTGTACCGACAAAGAAAACAATAACAATAATAATAATATGGTAAAAAAAAAAATTCAGCAGAACTGTGATGTCTCTTTTTTTTTTCTGCTCGTTCATTTTTTTCCCTCTAACTGTGCAAAACTTAAAAAATAAATCAAGACGCACTTACACAGCTTCCATTCAGCACATCTGTGTTAAATATGTTTGTGTCTTTCTCCTCCCCAACCCCTCACATGTGCAAAAATATTTTCACGGCCAAGGTGCCTCCACAGCCCGCCTCCCGGCCACATGCTTCCTTCCCGGCCGGCAGGGCTCGTGGCTTCTGGGGAGAAAAGCAAACGATCCAGGGTAGAAGGTCCGCGCTTCTCCACCTGGCGCTTCGTCTGCCCAAACCTTTGGTTATGTTTTCCCCCCTGACACGCATCTTTTCTCATGCTTCTCTTCCAGTTGTTGGGGTTTCTCCTCGAGGCCACCTCACGCCCTGCCCTGTGTCACCAACCGCCCAGCGCAGGCTTCCCTTGGCCAGTGACCACCCTGATTTCCTATGGACGGTGACCTCACCCCCGGCGCTCAGCACAGGAAACAAGAGTTGAAATGTCGCAAAGGTGCCGAAGGAATGGTGAGCGGGGCACAGGAGGGAGACGCTGCACATCCCTCTAGTAGGACAAGAAATCTTTCTGAGCTCTCTGCCTACTCCTGGGGCAGCAGATACACACACACACACAAAAACGTACCCACTCACGCACACACATGCACACACACAGGTGTGTGCACATGAGCTCACATGCACGCACGCACAGGTATGCCTATCTGACGCGGCGAGCATTCTTTGAGTTCAGGATGCTGGAAATTCTGTGCTTCCTTCCTCTTTCCACGCGGGGTCCCTTCTGAGTGGGTGGCAGGGAGGAGGTCTCGTACTTGGGGAGTGAAGGCAAGACTGTGGAACCCTCCTTCCTAGCCCCGCCTCAGACAACGCCCAAGTCGACACCGGGGCTGTCAGGAGCGAGTCTTTGGTGGAGACTGGACCACGGAGGGAGGTGGCATCTAAGGTCCCTTCAAGGTTTCAGGTTTCCGTGGCTGTCCATCGGACCATCTCTCACCAGAGCCCCTGCTCACCTAGGAGGCATGTGCGAGCACACATTTGCCCGGCTGGCTAAAACGACACAGCCATAGATGGACTGATGGAGAGACAGATGCCAGGGCCAAGGTCAGTTGTATGTCCCTCTTCCCTTTCTGGCCAGGTCCTTCCTCTTGAGTCTTCAGTCCTGCCCGAACATGACGAACCAGGGGCTGAGTTTGGCTGGCATTTTGGTTTGTTTCTACGAGGCTGGGCTCGTGTGTGTGTTTCTTTCAAGGACGACGGCCAAAGAGGTTAGGGAGGAGAGTGACAGGAGACAGCTGCGACGTTGATGAAATAATTCCTCTCAAGGAGGTTTGAACCGTCTAGTGACAAAGTTGTCTGCATAGCCACAGCACCAGACACTGCAGGGAGCTAGGCTTCGATGGCGCCCTCAGCAAGGACGGTGGGGGTGGAGCCACGGAGACAGCTGGAGGTAGAATCTCCTGGACGCGCTCTGCATGTTACCTTGACCCCGATGAGCGAGGACTAAGGATGGAGCCGTGGCACGCGGCACTTGGGGATCTGCGATGGATCAGACCTCTGCCCGTGGCCGTGATTCGTATGCATGTGGAGCTGCATGGAAAACTACCAATTCTGCCTCCAGAGTGGATGCAGCTCCCTTCTCTTTTCTCCCCCTCCGGGTTACACTTCTGCCACCAGGAGCCAGACTGGGAGGTTGGGATGTAACTGCCATTCTTTCGGTCTGGTCTTCTGCAGGCGGGAAGGAGACCGGGTAGGCTGGGCCCACTGGGCACTTGGAAGGGCTCCATGAAGATGGGAAGGGGACAAGGAGGCCTCTGGATGCCCACCCATCAAGTGAGAGGTGGCTCCACGCCTCACACCCCCACTCCAGCCACGAGCAGGAGACTTTCTTCTCCTGGCTGCAAAGGGACCAGGCCCCCAGCAATGGAACCATGGGCCAGGCAACGTCGTCCCAGTGAAGGTGAGGCTGAGCCCCCTGCCTCTTCCCAGGCCATGGTTCAGAGCAGTGTGGGGCCGTCAGCAAGTGGCAGGTGACGTAGCAGCACAGAAACGTCCTCAGTCCATGGCTCCGGATTCGGCCCCACTGCTGATGCGCAGGGTCCGCTGGGAAAGAGCGCCCTCTGTTGTCTCCCGGCCAGGTCCCTCACTAACGGCACTTACTGAGGGTCGGTGGCTTGGTTCAGTCCCGTTGGCAGAGCAACTGAAAGAGAGGGGATCCAGAAAGCAGGGGGGAGCCAGAAACAGGCGGCGGGGGGTGGGAGACAGCGCTGCTCAGGGGGGGGCTCCTGACGCCAGTCGGAACTTGCACTTGGTAAAGATGATAATCTAGACTGAGGCACGGCTTGGTGTGTCCCTCCCTCCAGGGGACCCTGGAAGGACGGTTCTCAGCTGTCTAAGCTCATGAGGGTTATGACTTGTTCTAGTTTGTAGGCCAGTTTCTGCTTCCCACACTGGTCATCGTGGTCCAGGGGTCCGAGGATCTGTTTGAAGAGCCAAGAATGCGGCGGTTACGAGCTTGCGGGCAAGGTCTGTGTTCTCAGGGGCCACAGAGGCGGGGGGTGTGGTCAGAGGTTTGGGGAGACGTGTGCAGGTGAGGCCGTCCGCAAGACGTTGCTAGGGAGGTAGGTGGCCTGGGTGATGGGGCGGGGGGCCTCGGGCATGGGGAACAAATTTGTGGGTGCCCAGGTGTCAGTGAGCCCAGGATGCCAGCCCACCCATTGGCGTGTTTGAACACACGTGTCCATTCTCCTGCCCACGTAACACAGCTGAGAGTGGACGGAGCATACCTGGGCCAAGATGCTGCAGTTACCTACAGGGGAAACGGCAGGCAGGTCCACTCCCATTGGAAAGCATGATGCTCAGTGTCTCAGGGTGAGTGGGACTTCATGATATCAAGACGTCCCACCCCACCCCCCTTGTGAAAAAGGCGCATTTCCCCCATCCGCAACCCAAGGCCTGAAAGTCCACATTTAGAAAGTTTTTTGGCTTTGCTTTGCCAGTTAAAAAATAAATAACCCTCGAAGAGTAACGTCTAAGCTTTATGGTCACGGACACCTAACGGACAGGGTTGACCACGGCCTCCGCGGAGATTAGGTGGCTGGCAGAGGACAACGGCAGGGAGCGACTGTGGGCCCATGAAGACAAGTGTGTTGGAATTTGACTCAGCCTCAGGAGTTGGAGGAATGAATTATGGCTCCCCCAGTTTCTAGCTGGGTGATGGGGGGCAAACACGGAAGCTCTCTGAATACTCTCTTTCTCATCTGTAAAGTGTGGGCACCATGACCCCCTCCCTGGGCCGCTCCAGGAGAGGATAAAGCTGCTTATCACACGTGCGTGCTCATCACACAATGCCTGCTCCAGGCGGGGAGGTTGAGAGACGGGGTGGTATCTGCAGGTGCTGGGGTCTCAGGGAGCAGGGAGGGGAGGGCAGGAAGGAAGAGCAGGATGAAGGCTTGAGGAGTGGCTCCCAGAGCTTTTGGGTTTCCTGGCCCAGTTAATCTATTTTTAACTGGGTAGACCAAGATAGAGTTACTAACTTTTTTCTTTTTCTTTTCTACAGCATGTGGATGTTCCCAGGCTAGGGGTCGAGTCAGAGCTGCAGCTGCCAGCCTACACCACAGCCACAGCAACTCGGGATCCTAGCTGCATCTGTGACCTACGTTGTATCTTGAAGCCACGCCAGATCCTTAATCTACTGATTGAGGCCAGGGATCGAACCTGCATCCTCAAGGAGACAACACTGGGTCCCCACCGCTGAGCCACAATGGGAATTCCCTAGAGTTGCTAACTTCTTAGCTGGCCAAGAACCACCAATTACCAGCCCCAGTATTTCATAAAGATGGGACATTTAAATGTCAACAGTAGATCAGTATATTTGCAGACTAAGGGACAGTCCTTTCCAAGATGAGACAGTGGCATGCAGACAATGGCCTGGTCTACGTCCTCTTTACTTCTCATGTGGCCATGGACAGATGGAAGATGCCCTGGACCAGCACTGGCCTGCAGGTGAGCTTCGGGGTCCCTCCCTTAAAGGACCCACCGCTCATTTTCCCTTCCCTGAGGTTCACAGCATCATGCTGATCACGGCTTGTGAACCCCAGTCCCCAGGGCCTGCTGGGGCTCCTTCCTTACCTTGGGGTTCCTGGACACTTCCTGGGCACAAGGCTGGGAAGAAGCTGAGGACCTAGGGCACTGGCTTCAGCTCCTGTTACTAGATGCCACTCACAGAGGGTGGCTGTGCTGCTGCTCAGACATGAGGAGTCTGGATTCTGAACCCACTTGGTCTATACCAGGATGACCAAGAAGACTCCCACAGGCACCTTTGTCCTGGCCGGAAAGAAGGCAGTGTCTGCAGGGGCAATGACCCCGGTGAAGTTTCTTAACTAGAGAAGGAAGGCGGCGACTAAAACAGGTTCCATTCTACTCTGATCTGTATTTATTCTGTCCTGATTGATTCTATCCTATCCTATCCTAATCCTTATCCTTATCCTATCCTATCCTTATGCTGTTCTACTCTACTCCATTCCATTCCATTCCTTAGGACCTGTCTATCAGAATGGGGAGCTGCTTATTTAAAGAGAATTAGATCAGAGAGAGAAATGGAAAAAATAAAGGAGAGAGAACTGCAAGGAAGAAAAAAAAGAAAAAAGAGATACCTCATCTATGTATCTGAAAAAAACCGGGATTGATGCAGAATTTATAGACTGGCACATTTCTAGTGCCCGAGTCTTTGGAGCACAGCCCCCGAGTCCTGGGTGGTCATGAGTTTCCCTGGCAGAGGTGGGGGGTGTCCGGAGTGGTGCTCTTGGCACAGGGGCTGCCGTGGGCAGGGGTTTCTGGGTCTCCGGCCAGTTCCTTGCAGCGGGCCCCTGAGCAGGGCAGGGCTCACCTCCTCGCTGTACTTGCCCACGTAGGAGAAGATCTCGGAGAGCGCGCTCATGGTGTTGAACTCATTCATGTGCATCCGGGACTGCTCAGCCAGGTACGCGTTCATGTCCTGGTCGCTGATGGCCGGCATCTTCCCGATGTCTGAGTAGTACCTGCCAAAGGATGGGGGGGGGGGCGGGGAGGAGCCGTGTGTGTGGAGTAGGCAAGAGGCGGAAACTCCCAGCACTGGGTCTGGGCCAGTGGATGCGTGTGCGTGACCCCCTGGGGACCACGGCAGGCTCTCTCTGGGCTGGGCTTCTGGGTCCGGCCCTGGGAGTGCCTCCTGACCCAGCTACCATCAGAGGGTAGACAGGGTGGGACCAGGAGGAAGGAGGGGCTGTGCCCTGTACTGGTTTTGCTCCTGGCTTCCCGCAAAAGTGGTCCGGTCTGCCTCTCGCGTCCTTCTAACACCTGCTCCCACAGATGCAAGAAGTCCCCTCCACGGGGCCCGAAGGCTCTCCTAAGCACTTGCTCTGCCCTCTCTGAGGGTTCACCAGGAGTAGGGTGGGGCCGGGGGCCGCTTGCGGGGAGAGGCTGGCAGAAGGCAATCAGTCACTGTCACTTGCAGCTGTGCACTCCTGTCAACTGGCTAATGAGATGCCAACATTTACATTTTTAATTTCTGCTATTTGACATTTTATGCAGCACACCCCAGCTCCCCCACCAGAGGGGAGTTGTCTCGTTTCCTAATGAGGAACCGAAGGGTCCCCGTGTCCCTGAAGACAGCCACTCTCTCCCAGGCGTTTTAGGCTGTGGGTTACATGAAAGAGACCAGGGGAACATCAGGCCGTTAAGCAGCACGCCCAGGAGCCTTTGCGGTGTCCCAGCTCAGCCCACACTGAATGCTTGTGGCATCAATGCTGCGGAGAGCGAGCCTGATGACTTAGAATGGACGACAGTGGTGGGGATAGTCGCCAGGGTGGGGACTGGGGTGAGGCAGGTGAGGCAGCTGGGGCACAAAGTTCTAGGAGAGCCACTCACTCACTCTCAACCTGCACAAATGCAGGTGACAATGACAGGCTCTGGGTTTGCAAACTCAAGGCTCGATCAGGTAAGCACAGGGGGCATTCTCAGAGGCTCTGTTTCTCACCCTGGCCCCTGGCCCCATGCCTCTCCCACCAGCATCCCTTGCTGCACCAACCATGAATCCATCAGTCCTATGCCCGTTGCCCCACCTCCACCTCTCCCCACCAGTGCCCAGGAGTTGGGTGACAGGCTAGCTGATGTGGCACCTGTGTGCCTCTCCAGCCATCGCACTCAAGGGCCTGCATTGGAATGAGCTTTCAGTTTGTGCCAGATGTTCAGAGCATCTCTCCAGGCTGGCAGGGGCTGGGCTGGCCTCCCTGCTTGAGCCACAGCGAGCGCTGCGCAGAGGCCGTCCCACCCCCGCTCTCATTTGATCCGCCGTCCTTCGCAACCTTCTTTCCATGCATGGTCCTCCCCCCTCCCCAGAGCCCTCAGGCCCCTCAGCTCCTTGTCCTGTTTCATGCTGGTGCCTTTGCTCCATCCCAGAAGAGCCCCTCTCTTCCAGGCCGGGATCCCACCCCAGATGTCCTGAGGCTCCTCGGGGTTCTGGGGAACGACATTGCCGATACAAAAGTTCCAGTGAGGGATTCGATTCCTGGCCACTCTTTCTGGAAGGGAGTAAGTGCAGTGTCCCATTGACAGTGGAGACCCAGGGGTGCTATCGGCGGCCCTGTCCTTGCTGCTCCCAGGGAGATTTGTGCCATTGTCCCCTCACAAGCCCAGGCCTACGGAGCAGAATACACTCGTCAGGTAAAGGGTTATGTTCACAAGTCATAGAGGGAAAAAATGACCCAATGACCCCCCTCGCTGCCCATGACCAGCAGCCAGACAGTCCCACTCTGTCACCACGGGGGGTCAGAGCCCCTGACGGGGAGGAAAACCCCAGGCTCCCCCTGATAGGACATGATTTGTCTTCCGAAGCAGAAGCTCCTGCTGTTTCCATTAGCCACTCATAGAGCTTCACAGGTAGGTGGACGGCTCCGCCAGGCTATTTGCAGATAGCATCAGGGCTCCTCTGTGACCCTCACGGTCCCTGAGGCACCCGAAGGCCCAGGCTAGGACCCCTGTCTCCCCCCAAACAGCAGATGCCTGGCCCTCTGTCCCGGAGCAGGGCATTAAAAGCCCAGTCCATTCTGCCAAAGAGGATAGACTTTCTAGTGAGTCTGTGTGTGAGAAGGAGGAGAGGGTGGCGTGGGGCTGAGAGTGGAGTGGGACGGGCAGGGGTCTCGCCTCTCACCTCTCGTAATGGCGGTGGGTGGTCCGCCTGGACGTGCTCTGTCTGCGTTGGCCCCTCTCACAATGAGGTCAGATCCCCACCAGGCAGCCTGTCTCCCCTCTGCTGTCTGTGTGCAGAGGGAGCCGGATGGGATGGGTGCACAGTGCCACTCATGAGCCCAGGGGTGGCTCGACCACACGTGCTCATCTTCAGCAAGTTCTAAATGGCTGAGCTGAGTGGCCTTGGACAACTCAACCTCCTGCCTGAGTGGGGGGCTTGAGGTCTGGCTGACCTTCAGCTTGTCCTCATCCCCAGCCCTGCCCGGGACTAAGTGGGTCCGTCCTCTCTGTTGTCCTTGCTTTGACCTCTTCTCGCTCCTCTCCAGGGCTCTGCGCAACCCCTCACCCCTGTGGGACCCCTTGAGCCTGACAGGGGTCCCTGCTCTGGCATCTCTGCGCTGTGCGCCCACCTGCTTTCTCCTGAGCTCCTGGTCTGCTGGGCTTGGCACTGGGCTCTGCCGCTGAGCAGCCGCACTGACTGTGAAGAATGCAATTACGCCCCATCAGTGAACTTCACACAAGTGTTCTTATCAGCTGGCTGTGCGGTGAGGAAGGGAAAGGTCAGCCTGGGCTCCTGTACTTGAACTTGCTCCCATGGGATACCTTCCTGCAGGTGAGTCCTGCTCCAGAAGGGACTAGTGCTCTGAAAGTCCATTCTGACCCACCTCGACCTGACCAAGGCCTGGCCCACTGAGGTCTGGGTCCCACCATTGGCCTCACCCAGCTGTCTTTGCTGTGCTTGCTCAGGTGGGGTGCCAGCACCACTGCGGTCCTGACACTGGTCCCCAGGAGCTGCTCTAAAGGGAAGGGCCCCCAAGGGCTGGATTCTCTGCTGCTGACCGGTCTGCGGTGTTTTACAGTCTTGGGGCTCCCATGAGGTGGGCCCAGTGTGTGATGGTGAGCACCCCAGCTCTGCCTTCAGCATGGCCCTAGTGATCGAGAAGGGAGTCTCTCATGCCCTGAGCCTTCGAGAAGAACGAGGTTCTGTCGTCCCTTCGAGCACCTCAAGGATGAAGGTGCAGACATGAAAGACATTAAGAGCCTGATGCTCTGATGTGCAGATACTGGCCCTTCCAGGCCCTGCACCAAAGTCTCCTCTGTGCATCCTTCACTGACCTCCCAAGACCAAGCAGAATCAGGCCCTCCCTCTCTGAGCTCCCACGGGTATAGCTGATGGACTTGCTGAGGGCCCGTCTGTGCGTCCTCCTCGGCCACGAGAGCCACAAGGGAGGGTCAAGTCTAACACATCCCAAGTGTGCGGTGTGCCATGATGGACACCATAAATGCTTGGCCAATGGGTTGAAGATTTTTTCTTTTGCTTTTTTAGGACCAGACCCATAGCATATGGAGCTTCCCAGGCTAGGGGTCAAATCAGAGCTACAGCTGCCAGTCTACACCACAGCAACAGCAATGCCAGATCCGAGCCACATCTGTGACCTACACCACAGCTCATGGCAACACCGGATCCTTAACCCACTGAGCAAGGCCAGGGATCGAATCTTTGTCCTCATGGATACTAGTCTGGTCCGTTCGTTTCCGCTGAGCCACAACAGGAGCTCCGGATTAATGAATATGTTAATGAAATGTCCAGATTTCGCCTCCAGTGTTGTTCCCGAGGTGAATTGCTATAGTTTTATATTTTGAATAGATGGCTTCCTTAGGAGGTTTTTAAAAAATATTTAAAATTCTTAACCTTTTTCATGTGTGATATGTGTGATAAATGGCATCCCAACTTGTGGCATGCCCTGGTCTGATTCCCAGGGGCGAGCTTCACTCTGTCTGGAAAGCCTGTGACTGCGAGTGAGGGAGCCTAATGGTGCCATAGGGTTAATTCCAACTGAAAGGAAGCCACTACCTAAGATGAAAATGTTACTACTATTGGCAACGAAGTAGAAATGACTGCTGATCATTCCATGTGAGTCTGGTGACAACACTTGAGTTCTGCTCTGTAAGGTGAGTTGGTTACTACGGGGGAACCAAGAGATTCTTCCTCCTTTCTCTAGAAGTGGCCATGAGCAAGTGCTCTAATACTTGGATGGAGGCGGCAAAGACCAGCCAGTGGGTCCACCGTCTACTGGCATTGCAAGGTATTTGGAGGCAGGAATGGGATGGGAGGCTGGATGAGAGAACAAGGAGAAGGAAGGGAGGGAGGATGCATGAGAGAATGGGCGGGGGGGATGGTGGGGGATGAGAGGGGGCTGGGAGGGAGGAGGTGGGGGATGGGGGGGATGGGAGGGGGGTGGTGGGGGATGAGAGGGGGCTGAGAGAGAGGGGGTAGTAGGGGGGATGGTGGGGGATGAGGGATGAGAGGGGGCTGGGAGGGAGGGGGGTAGGAGGGGGGATGGTGGGGGATGAGAGGGGCTGGGAGGGAGGGGGTGGGGGATGAGGGGGGGATGGTGGGAGATGAGAGGGGGCTGGGTAGATGAAGAACTTCTAGGAGCTACAAGCCAGCATAGTTGTGACAATGATTTGGGCTGCTCAACCAACAACAGTTAGTGAGGCCTCCCATCCACATGCTTCCCACCCCCCTACAGAGCAGGCCAGCCAGAGGAAACCCAGTTTCTCAGCTGCGAGGACAGAAGGCCCTTCTCAGATGTGTGTAGAAGGCACTCTACAGCAGGGAGGCACAAGCTGGAGCCCTGCAGGGGCCCTCTGCATGCTCACAGCAGCCAGACAGCAAAATCAGAAGTGGGCAAGCTCTGGGAGTTCCCGTTGTGGTTCAGCAGTAATGAACCCGACTAGTATCTATGAAGATGTGGGTTGGATCCCTGGCCTCGCTCAGTGGGTTAAGGATCCGGTGTTGCTGTGAACTGCGGTGTAGGTTGCAGATGTGGCTCAGATCCTGTGTGGCTGGGGCATAGGCCGGTAGCTGTAGCTCTGATTCAACCCCTAGCCTGGGAACCTCCATACGTGCAGCACTTAAAAAAAAAAAAAAAAGTGTGCAAGCTCTGGTCACGAGAAAGGGGCGTTCTATCATTGTTCTTCTGAACTGGAGGCTGTGAGGGCCCCGGGCAGGCTGAGCTGGGAGAAGAGGCCGGCCGGCGTCCCGAGCAAGTTCCGTGCTGCTGGACTTCACTTCCCAGCAGCCAGATGAGCTGGGAGGCCAGCCTCCTCGGGGAAGGAGAGTAGAACTGATCACTCTGGGCTTGCGCTTCAGACGTGCTATGCAACCTCCCAGCCCCTCTGCCTTTGCGCCCACGTCCCAGAAGGCGAGGAGAAAGGAAGTGGGACTCAAGCAGGTGAAAGGACTTCCCGAGAATGCCTCTGGTTGCTAAGAGACTGGTGGGCTAAGGAATGGAAGCCATCAAGGCTCTGCTAGCAATAACCACGTGGACTGGGGTTACTCGTGACCTGCAGCAGCTGCGTGGCACAAATCTCATTTAGCACCAAGTGAAAGGGAGACCATTAGCCCGGCACTGCATTACTCTCACCTCCGGCTAACCGGGCTGTTCGGGGGCGTGTCCTCCACTCAGATGTTTCACACACACCCCCAGCCCCTCACATGCCTGCTTTCTCCCTCCCTGCCCGAGGTCCCCTCGCAGGGACACGGTGCCAGTGCAGGGGTCCCCAGTAGCCCAGCTGATGCCTCTTTCTTCTCTCTTTGCTAAAGATCCAGCTGACCACATAGGAGAGCTGGCCACTAGCAGCTCTGTTGTCAGAATGAGCCACTGTCAATGCAGAGGGAGGTAAGACCTTCTTTGGTGACTCTGACATGATGGGATCCAGAGACAGAAGAGTTAGTGCTCTCTCTGACAGCCAAGGTGGATGCCTACCACGTGCGCCAGCAAGAAGGGGTGGGGAGAGACCAAAGAACAGAGCAAGAAGGAAAACAAAATGCAACCCTTTTAGCAGAACCACGTTACTGACATGGCTGGGATCCCACCCCCTCTTGGTTATGCCACCTGTACAAGGGAAGGCAATTTTCAAGTCAAAAGATGGAGACTGTCTCTCTGCCATGAGCAAAACAATACTGTTCATTCTGTCTCAGTCACCAAATACAAAACAATTTCTGGTCTCTATGACTCTTCCAAAAGGCACCAAATCTGAGCTTGTATCCAAGTTTCTTAGCTTTAAGCTACTTGGAAAGAGAAAGGGCTTCTAAAATCAAGACTGCCATGGACGGTTGTGCAGGTTGTTCACTGCACAGAGGTGTTTGGTCAAGAGGGTGAATTGAGGCTGATAACCAGCCTGTCACTCAACAAACCATGCACTCTGGCTTGGGGCCACATCCCCTGGTAGGAAGGGACACCTTCCTTAATTCGCACGGACACTATATGGCCCTCTCTAAAAGTATCATCAATAATAGAAAAGGGATTTTGGGAGTCAGCTGAATTGGGGGCTCTACTTTCCTTTTAGCCACTTAAGTCATCTTGTACTGATTACCCGGCCATTCTGTATGTATACTTCTTTCCCTACATGGGCACAAAATGAGGTTATAAATCCTGTCCTCTTATATTCCAGAGCTACTGTGACGCATAAGTAGAGCTTCAGCTGGCTCTTCCACTCAGGTGCTTGGCGTATGGAGCTGCTGCGGTCCAGACAGACCATGACTTCTTTACCATGAGTCAGCCTTGGACTCAGATGAACCCAGCTCTGCAGGGCACAGGTGGCCCTCCTGTCACAGGTGCTCTGTGAGCGACTACAATTAGATCAGGGCCACCATGGCCGAGAAGACACCAAGGCCTGGGGCGTCAA
The DNA here is from genome assembly GCF_016906955.1 of Phacochoerus africanus. NCBI lineage: Eukaryota > Metazoa > Chordata > Mammalia > Artiodactyla > Suidae > Phacochoerus > Phacochoerus africanus. Next base: position 16,938,298 of record NC_062559.1, on the reverse strand, counting down.
GAACGCATCATGTGAGAGTCGGGAGACTGGGACAGTGAGAAGCCGTTCAGGGTGACAATGACATCCCCACAGGACTCTGGAAGAACTGCCAGATGGACAGGGGCAGATGGGGACAGGCCTCCAGCCTGTCTGTGGCAAGATGTCATTGGGTCCCTTGAAGGCTTTTTTCCCCTCTTTTTCTTCTTTTTTTTTTTTTTTTTTTTTTTGTTTGGTGGGCATTGGAGCAGGGACAGTTATTTCCTTCCTGGGCCTAGAAGGTATCTCGATCACTCAGATCTGGGCCCTCTATGCAGGGGAGCAGAGGGCAGAGGTGACTTCTAGCCACGTCCCATTCTTCTTTCAGCTGACAATACCGGGTCTGCGGGCTATTGGGGGGGGGGGCGTTGTCCAGGACCCGTGTGCAAGCCCTGCCCACTTTGGACCCATGTGCAGGCCCCCCCCATACACACACCCACAAGGGAAGCTGCCTGCTGCAGCAAGGGGCCTGCCTGGCCCGGCACCCACCTCTCCACCCAGTTCTTGTAGCTGGGGATGTCCTTGGCGTAGAGCAGCTTGTTAGAAGGGGAGTCCTTGCCCAGCCGGTGCTCGGACGTGGAGCACGAGTCCATGAAGGTCTGGGCCACCACGGAGAGGCAGGCGTCGGTGATGCTGTTCTTGTGGATGTCGAACACGAACTGGGGGTTCTTGATCATGTTGACCCAAAACCGCAGGGGCAGGCTGTGTGGAGGCAAGAGGCAGACGGTCAGAGGAGAGGCGGAGGGGTCTCTGGAGGAAGACAGAAGGCAAGGGGTCTGGAGGGCTTTCCCTCTGCCATCAGTTCACGTTCTGAGGAACCCCAGATCAGCAAGGATGAAGGGTCCGTTTGGACATGCACACTGGTGGGCCCTGGACAGAGCCAGACCGGGCTGCAGGCAGGGCTCATCCTTTGCCCTGACAGCACCAGGCTTTGGGGTCCGGGGCAGCCATGACCAGTGCTGGAAAGGGGAATTTCTTTCTTTTTTTTTTTTTAATGGTTTTTATTTTTTCTGTTATAATTGATTTACAGGAAAGGGGGATGTCTGATCCTGCATGCCGCTGGCTGCCCCCTTGTGCCAGATACACGGCACATCCAGTCGGCAAACCTTAAAGAAGAGCCTGGAACCATGGCCTCATGTCTCTGCCCTCCACTGTGTGACCTGGAAGAATCACGCCCTTCCTCCCTGCCTGTTCGTACTGGCTTATTGCACATGGCGAGGGCCCTGGTGCTGAACAGTTCAAGTGGCGCTGCCTGATTCCCATCTCCAAGCTCGTGTGCACAACACTCCCGGCCTCTCATCTGCCCGCTGGGCTCCTCCTTCCCCTTCCTTCCAGGTAGCACCTCCTGGGTACCAGGAGCTACGCTAGCAGCTAGGGGTACGGTGTGAATAAGACCCTTCCTCTTCCCTTTGTAAGAAGCCTGCCTTCTGGGAGTTCCCGTCGTGGGTCAGCGGTAACGAACCTGACTAGGATCCATGAGGACGCAGGGTGGATCCCTAGGGTTGATCCCTGGCCTCGCTCAGTGGGCTTAAGGGTCCGCTGTTGCCGTGAGCTCTGGTGCAGCTCACAGATGTGACTCGGATCCCGAGGTGTTGTGGCTGTGGTGTAGGCGGAGAGCTGCAGCTCTGATTTGACCCCTAGCCTGGGAACTTCCATATGCCATGGGTGTGGCCCTAAAAAGCACCCCCCCCAAAAGTCTACGCAGAGGGCCATGTCTGAAAAGTCTTCATGGGGGCAACAGTGCTTAACGGCCTCAGGTTTAAAGATGCATCATTGTTTCCTGGGTGGATGAGGCCTGGAGGGAGAAGCGGAAGAGGGTCCTGCCAAAGAGGAATCAGCTAAACAAAGATGTGGAGGAGACCAAACGTGCAGGGTGGTTTGGGAACCCTAAATCATCTGTCTGTGGCTAGAAAGGGTTCCAGGGCATCGGGCGAAACCTGCCCACCTGCCCCTTGGCTCTGTACTCCGCTGGCTCTCGGATTCTGTGGCTTCCCTCCTCCAGCCGGTGGAGATGCAGGTCAGGAAGCGGGCGGCACCCAGCAAGGGATCCTCTCTTTCTCGCCCTCTGCCCTCCTGCCCTGTGCCCTGATGTGTTACTGCTGTTTTGGTTGCTCGTCTCACTGTTTCTGATCGCTATAATGTACATCCATATTTGGCTTGCCTCTGAGAACTTAAGCTCTTTTGAATTACATTATCAATCCAGCAAGAACAAGATCTGTACAGGAGCTGTATCTCCCAGCAGCCAGTACTTCCACACAACAAAAGCTAACGTGCAGGAAGACCTCATATTCCAGACTGCCAGTCAATCAACAAGTATTTATGAAGTTCCTAGGAAGTGATCCGCACAGGCAGCACCGAGGTCTGACAATGTAAATTGTTTCATCCTGGGAAATCCAGAAGAAGGAATAAAGGGCTGGAACAGGGAGCTGTGACCCTCCAGGGAAAGTCAAGGTTCCTGCAGCTGCCCAGGGGCGACCAGGACCGCTGGGCTCAGAGCCCCGGATGAACGACCCCCCAACCACACTGCCCAGCCGAGGCCCTCTCCAGCCCACATCTCCCTGTTTCCAGAAGTCCCACCCAGAGAGGGACAGTGCAAGCCCATATTTGCTGCAAGGAGATTTCTCCCCAACACTCCCCTTCCTCCAGCCAGTTGTGCTGACAGGCAAATCAACCCGGGAAACCACAGCAGCTCCTGCCTAATGAAATATTAGCATATTATTAACATTAGTGGTGGCACTAATCTCTGGTTGATTGCAGCCACTCAGGCTAAATGAGCAGGAGGATTATTTAAAAGAGAAAAGGCAGGGGCGTGGGGAGGAAGGGGGTAGGGAGAGGGTGTTACCACTTTGGCCAGGAATAAAGAAACAATTTCTTTACAATCAGGGACCATTAACTCTAAGTCAGTACGCAGCTCTCATAATTCCCAGACTAACTGCTTCTGGCCCAGGTGGCCTTGAGCGGGTCCGGGGATATGTCCTTGGGTGGGGGACCCTGAGTGGGTAGTGCTGTCTGCTGCCTAACTCCCAGCTCTCCTTCACTGGATCTGGAGGTTTTTTGTTTTTTGGGTTGGGTGTTTTTTTTTTTTTTTTTGTCTTTTTAGGGCCACACCCACAGCATGTGTAAGTTCCCAGGCTTCGGGCTGAATTGGAGCTGCAGCTGCTAGCTTACACCACAGCCATAGCAATGCCAGATCTAAGCCACATCTGCAACGTACACCACAGCTCAAGGCAACGCTGGATCCTCAACCCACTGAGCAGGGCCAGGGATCAAACCCACGTTCTCATGGATACTAGTCAGGTTCGTTGCCACTGAGCCACAACGGGAACTCCGGGACTGGGGTTCTTTACCATAACACCTGGTACTTGGAAGAGCTGGTGGGAAGGAAGGTTGTGCCCTCACCCCGAGGACATGATGACACCCATGAAGGTGGCCTTACCCCAGCAGGAGGGATAGCTGAAAGCAAACGGTTTACATTCCATTTCAGGGGATGTACCTATCAAAGGCCACCAGGGCACAGAGGGGTGTTTTGGAAATCCCAGCTCTCCCCTGCGGGACAAGGATAAGTTCTGGGCAGGGCATTCCTTGTATTCTGAAGGCTGCTGACCTTCAGCTGGGGTGAAGCGAGACTCACTGGCATAGAGAAGCAGATTGGGTAGGTCAGAGACATGCCCTCAGAAGAGTTCTGAAGAGTCATGCTCAAACAATGGGCAGAATTCAATGCACTTTTACTTAGAGGTGGGCCCTGGGAGAGACCCAGGTCCCAGGAGGGAACAGGCTTCACCTCGGGTTGCTGTGCTAGAAGGGGAATTGGGGGTCTAAGAGTCTTGTTACACAAAAGTTGCAAGAACGCCACGATGCAAGGATGTTAAGATCTTCTCTTACCCAGAAAGCCTGTGGGAGCAAACCCCCCTCTTCAGCTCTGTGGTCCAAAGCGCCGTCCCTGCCTGACCTCCCAGGGGTGGTAGAGGCGGCGCTATTCTTCCGGTGAAAGAGAGAAGCCAGGGCATCCTGCTTTCGCTAGCGTTTCAGTGCCACAGGCTGACTTCTGCCTAAATCTGTGTTTTGGTTGGAGGCTCAGGGCTGATGGTCAGGGAGCCTGGAGGATCCCCAGCGCCGGGTCAGTCCTGGGCGCTGGCGGATGCTGGGCAGCAGCTCCCGCTACCTTGGAAGCATGATCTGGGGAAGAACACCCCGAGACAAAGGGACTGTGGAAAAGCTGCAATTCTGGAACTGAAGGGACTAAATGTAAGGCAGCTTTGCCTGAGGTAGCACTCTCAAATAGAGGCCATCTTGGCCCTGCATCTTCATCAATATTTATGGAGTCCCAGCTTTGTGCAAGACTCCATCACAAGAGCTGCATACTGATGTCTGACCTTGCAGTCTCCCGCTGAAACACAAGGCACACACAAACGAGGGGGAGGGATGACATCTGCTAGAGGAGACAGGGGACCATGGTGACACACCTGGAGTGTCAGATAGGACTTACCCTGTGGTCTCAAAAGCGCACTAGTTATGGGAAAGTCTCTTCCCCAAAGGGAGTTTGGGAAAGGAGTTGGCAGAAAGGGAAGACCACCTCTTCTCAGAAACACTCCTTGTTCGCCTAGATGACTCCTCGGTGGGCTTCAAATTCCGCTTAAGAGCGGCTGTGAGATGCTGCCCCCTATGATCGAGCTGCACACATGCGTGTACCTCTCTGTCCAAACAGCTGCCCTTCTGTCTCGGGTCCCTGACTGGCAGCCCAGGGAGGCAGAAGCCACACCTGATGGTCTTTGTAACCTCAGTGTCTAGCAGAATGACCCGGAAGGGACAGCGATCTGGCTACGACATCTGGCACATTCGTTTTCCTTCATTTAGTTGGTAGGAGGTTAAACGTTTGTTGACTGACTGATTGTTAGGAAAGAAGGATGACTGGACGGACCGGAGGGTAGAGAGGAAGGGAGCACACAAAGAGTAGGGGATGAGGCAGGGGCCCAGAGAGAGCGCCTGTGCGCTGCCCTGAGGGATGGGGGGAGGTGGACCCTCCGCCCTCCAAGGCCTGAGCCGCCCACCCCAAGCCCATGGCCTCCCGGCTGGCCTCCCCTGACACATCCTCTGCTCGCCCCTCACTCACCAGTTGCTCTTCCAGGTGTGGCGGACGTGGGGGTCATGGATGCCGTGCTTGTCAGCCTGCTCGTCCAGAAAGTCGAACATGTACTTGATGGCCAAGGGCAAGGCGGAGCCCCGGTGCGCCGTGCTGAAGATGGTCTCGAAGAGGTCGTCCACGAACTTCTGCAGCGTGCCCTGCGGAGGGGGCACAAGTGCAGACGCGGCTCTGAGGACGGGTTTTAAGCGCGGCTTCCCGGTTAGGGCAGGGGAGGCCAGCAGGGGGCCGGGCCTGCCTGCCGGGGTGAAGTGGGGTGACGGCAGGTCTGAAGCCGGCACGCGCCCCCGCCCGATGTCATGGATCTCCCACAGCTTTGCGTTTCCCCTGCACGTGGAAAGAGATCCAACACCGATGACTGGACCTAAGTAAGCCTTCCCCTGCCAACAACGAACGAGGTTTGGTTTCACACCCTTTGGCGGTGTTATTTTAGCACTTTTCGCAAATGCTAACGAACAACGCCCTCGGTCAGAGCAGACAAACACAATCTGCTGGTTCTGTTCGGGCGCTATTCACGCCGGCTAATGAACGGTGACTCGTCTGGCTCCACAGAGAGCAGAGCCCAGGCCAGGCTCAGGAAGGAGGGACGGACTGCAGGCACAAAAGGTCCCCGGAACCAGGACCGGAAATGGTGCCCCAAAATCACCGATGGAGCCCCAATTTCCATCCCTAGAGACTCGATGTGACATCCCAGAGAAAGTCATTTTTCCTGAAGGCAAAGGCAGAAGAACACGGTACATGCGGCCAGTGTCTCTAGCTAAGCAAGAGAGAAGGGATGGAATCAGGACTTCAGGCTGCATGCCGCCCCTCCTGTCTGGGTGGGCTATGCTGGAACATCGGGTTAAGAAGAACTCTGAGGTTCTGTGCTGGGGAAGAGGTGGGGCTAATTAGCAGGGTCTGCGTCGATGGATGACAGAGGGGCACCGGGACGGATACTAGGTGTTTGCCAGCTCTGGCCTTTCTCTGAGGTGAGGAAGTCCCATCCCATAATCCACGTGTGCCCCGCGTGCTGTCTGAAGTCCCATACCTTAGTGGCCAGCAGGCGCGTCAGGTAGATTTCAGACACCATCTTGCTCCCCCGGTCGCCCTCCTTCTGGTCCCCGTGCTCGTGGTTCTTCACCAGGTGCCACATCTTGACTCCGCTCTCCAGGTCGGGGGTGATCATGGGTGTGCGCGAGCGGAGGCTGTCGGGGCTCCCCGTGTACCGGATCATGTTTTCTGCCAATGCAGGGTCCCTCGTGGATAAGTCCACCCCACTTCCAACCCATGACTCACAACACACCTTCAGCTAAGGCCAACTCTGACCCTTCCTGCATTTGCAGGCCTGGTCACCCTGCCTCGGTTCAGTCCGATTCCCCAAACCAGGCTGCCTTTGCCACCAACTCCGGGAAACTCTCTGGGGCTTCTCCACCCACTCGGATTCCCTTCCCTCCTGTACCTGCATCTCTCGAGCCCTTACTGCTCCATTCGTAAAAATAAAAACTTGGAGTTCCCTGGTGGCCTAGGGATTAAGGATTTAGTATTATCACTGCTGCAGCTTGGGTTCAATCCCTGGCCCTGGAATTTTGCATGCCACGGGCGTGGCCAAAAACAAAACAAAACCTACCAGCAAAACAGGGATAGAAAAAACTACCTTCTTCCTAGCAAAACAGGGAAGGAAAAACCTATTAACTTCATGGGATCATTCTGGAAAATAAATATTAGACAACATAGAATGGTACCCATGCACAGAGGGACTTTCCTCTTTTATATATATGTGTGTGTGTGTGTGTGTGTGTGTGTGTGTGTGTGTGTATACACATACATATATATGCTCATCCATTTTGACACTCTTCCTTGTAAGAGATCTCAAGTGTCAGGATGTGTTCTGTGTAGCCAATTAAGTAAACGAGAGAGGAGTTCCTGTCGTGGCGCAGTGGTTAACGAATCCGACTAGGAACCATGAGGTTGCGGGTTCGGTCCCTGCCCTTGCTCAGTGGGTTGACGATCCGGCGTTGCCGTGAGCTGTGGTGTAGGTTGCAGACGCGGCTCGGATCCTGCGTTGCTGTGGCTCTGGCGTAGGCCGGTGGCTACAGCTCCGATTGGACCCCTAGCCTGGGAACCTCCATATGCTGCGGGAGCAGCCCAAGAAATAGCAAAAAGACAAAAATAAAATAAAATAAAATAAAATTAAGTAAACGAAAGAGCAAGTAGCCTGTCTCCCCTAATGACAGCTGACCAGCTGAGTGATCACCTTGTTGCTTGTGTACCTGCATCCTCCCTCTCACCTGGACAAATTCTTCCCACTTCTTAGCTGAGATGTCAAGTGTGGTGAGATGAGTGTAGAGCAGGAAAAGAAGATGAACGTCCCTCTGTGCGTGGGCACCATTCTACCTTGTCTTATAATTTATTTTCCAGAACGATCCCATGAAGTGGGTAGTTTTTGCAGACCCTGTGCTGCTGGTAAGAAGCCCACCTCTGCACCCTTTCCCCCGCCCCCAAGAAGCAGAGACCCGGCTCTGCACCTTCCCTCAACTGCTTCCTGATGGGTGACCTTTACACGTCATGTAGCCTCTGTGCAACAGAGGTATAATTTGCTAATCTGCATAATAGGGGGAAATAATAATTATTTAATTCACTGATTATTATGAACCTGACGTTCAATAATGAGTATCACAAACGTGAAAGCACCTTACAGACTGTAGGATGCTCAGAAAGGTTAGACTTTTTTCTCGTTTTGGGGGGATGAAGGTCCTGCTCCTGCATCAGAGCCCCGCCCAGAATGAGGAGCTTCCTTTCTGGTTCAGCATTCCTCCCCGGTGGCCGGCCTGCCTAACTCCCCACGACCCTCCCCACTCCCCGTCCTGGGCATCCACTGCCTTCCAGCAGTGCTGCCATCATGACAAGAGCTGCTCAGGGCACCCTCTGTTCCCCAGAAGGATTCAGTGAACTCACCATATTTACTGGCTGAGGTTCTGGAGACGGTGGAGTTGTTCACTGCATTGTAGGCTGTCACCTGCTTGGACACTAAAGCCACCACAGAACCATCTGGCACCTGCAGGGAAATAGCGGGTAAGAGGCCAGGCAGGGAAACTGCCAACCCAGGGAAAAGAACAAGCCGGGATGAACGTGGTCCTCAGGGGCAATCCATGCCCCACCAGGGGACCAGGGGACCGAGGAGGCTGTCAACTTTCCTTTGATGAAACAGGACAGGTCTAAAGACAGAATCGTAGTCTAGGAGTTCCCGTCGTGGTGCAGTGGTTAACGAATCCGACTAGGAACCATGAGGTTGCGGGTTCGGTCCCTGCCCTTGCTCAGTGGGTTGACGATCCGGCGTTGCCGTGAGCTGTGGTGTAGGTTGCAGATGCAGCTCGGATCCCACGTTGCTGTGGCTCTGGCGTAGGCCGGCGGCTACAGCTCCGATTGGACCCCTAGCCTGGGAACCTCCATATGCCGCGGGAGCGGCCCAAGAAATAGCAACAACAACAACAACAAAAAGAAGTCAGGATCCATCACAACATTGTACATGACTATACTTCAATTAAAAAAAAATTAAAAAAAAAAAAAGAATCGTAGTCTATGTCAGGACTCACTCTTCAAGAAACCCTTGCAACAGCTTCTCATTGGCACCCTCTGGTCTTATGCTTCCCTGGGAGAGCACCCAGCCTGACGCTCCAGGGATGGTCCAGGAAAGGGTTTTTCTCAGGACCTTGGCCCAAGCCCCACAGGAAGCATGTGCTGAGCGGGCATCAGATCTCTGAGGAGGCCAGGGAGTCCTGGCTGAACTTTTCCTGGCTGCTAAGGGCCCACAAAGCGCCGGTGAAGAAGTGGATTTGGGGCTTGGTAACAGCCTCAAAGCGACCCCATTATTCAAGGACTGAGGCTCCCAGGCACCTGGTGCCCCCGTCAGCCAGCCCCCCCCCGCCCACCGCTTCTACCATCACCTCACCTGGTAGTGTGCCAGGGTGTTCAGTCTCTTCCAGTCGTTCTCAATCTTGGTGGTGATGTCCTCATCCTGCAGGATCATCCTCGCCCCGCTTCCCTGTCGCCACTCTGTAGGGAGATCAGCTGCATCTCAGAGAGGTCCTCGGGCCCCTGAATGGGATGCTGAGGATGCCCAGCGCAGGCACCCACACGGTACCACTCAGGGGTGCATCTGCAGACAGACAGGTGCGGGTGGGTGCTCCCGGAGGAGGGGTGCAGAAGCTCTCAGCACAGGGGGATCCTGAATGCCCCTGCCGCTTCTCATTCCAGCAAACTATGTGACAGAAGTAGGAATGACATCCCCTCCGCCAGCCACCTGTCCCCGGTGAGTGGCCACATCTGCAGAAAGTAGATTATTAGCTGACAGACCAAGGCAGGCAAAGGCACCTGAGAGAATGCTAACCAAACGCAAGGTACTGCTGGGCACTCTTGGCTTGGTTTAAGGTCTGGGAGCTAATGAGAGCAAGGTGCAGGTTCACGCACTACGCGCCCTATTCCTATTCCAGGGGCGTGTCTTGCACCCGAAAGCTGGCAGGTGGGTCACCTTGGCAGGGAAATTGAGCACAAGTGTGCAGAGAGACCAGCAAAACCTATTCTCGTGCCCAAGAACAGCCCAACGCCCCCAACGCTGATGTGGATAACAGCATCCTGGTGACCCATCCAACACCTAATCATCTGATGCCTCAGGTGTGCATTTACAACCCCTGTTCTCCCCAAGGGCCCGGAGGCCCACAGCACCCGGGCTGCCTGATGGATCCCACATGGGGAAACGGGACTGTTTCTCATCCACCAAATCCTCATCGCCTCGCGTGGGACCAAGAGATACGCACATTCCGGTTTTGACATGTTCGCACATGGAGACCCAGGTGCACACCAGACAAAGACTAGCTCTCGTGCGCCAGTGTGGGCACATCCACACATGCACACAGGCTCTCTCTCTCTCACACACACACACACCAGAAAGGAAAAATGGCCTTTTCAATTCAAATGCAACATGTGTTCCTGCCAGGAAGCCAGGAATCTGGTTTCCAGGCAGCCACGGTCCCTTGCCACACCTCACAGATGCTGAAAATCTGAAACAGGCTGGAGCACTGGGTTTAGGCAGCGCATGGTTGGGGGCTGGAATGAGGGACCCGCCGTCCTTGCTGAACCCCACCTTGGACTCTTCTTACGGACCATGGATATACTTTTCAGATTCCCTCCCTCTGTTCCCCTCCTGCCAAGGTCGAGCTGGGCATCCCTGACTGATTCCTCCCTGCCTCGCGCCCTGGGCGTGGCCGGTGCTATAGATGAAAATCAGGCCCAGGAAGGGAGCTGCTTGCCCTTGGGGGGAGCAGAGATGCTCCTCATAGCCCAGTCCCTGCCTCCACTCCTGGGCTTGTCTGCTGCCTGGTCGAGGGCTTCTGAGAGTGCTGGGATGTCCCAGGAACGACAACACAAGGATGCCTCTGTGTTCACTGGAGTGGAGGAGCCTCGAGAGGACGCTGGGGACCATCCATCACTTAGTGCTGGTGATGCATGGCTGGAACGGATCACAGAGATGAGGGCCTCAGGGCCAGTAGGGAAGTAGACAGAAAGGGAAATGACCTACCAGGTCACCAGGTCAGCAGTGTTTTGTGTGTTGCTGCGTTGTTTTAATTGTGTTTTTGTTTTTAGTTTTAGGTAGGTTATGTGTGGATGCATGCACTTTTGAGTGGCTGGTGCAAGATAAGGGGAATATCCCCCAGTTGGTGAGGCAGCGGATAGGGGGTACAGTTGGACTCTGGCAAAGACCAGCTTGGGCCAAGGATACGGCAGTGATAATGCTTTGTCCTGGTCACACAGCAGGTCCTGAGAGCTAAGGTCTCATGGGTCTCCCCTGCTTGCCTGCTCAGTGGCAACAGGGCCATGAAGGCAGAGGCTGCATGGCTGCATGGTTGGGGGTGGGGGGGGGACGACAGAAGACAGTCAGTGTCCTGCATTCCTTTCAAGGAAGCCAGAGAGGAAAGAGGGGACACTAAGTTAACTGGCTGGGCCCCCAAAAGAGAAGGTGTCTCCTACACTGATGAGGCCATGTGGCTTCTCAGGATGAGATGGGGAAGGTGCCAGCAAGGCCCAGCTTTCTGGTTTAGCAGCTGCACTGGCACCCTTGCTGATGGTGTTGTAACACCTCTCAGGGAGATCTGAACAAACCATGCAGCCCGGTGGTCTGAGCAATGACAGCTGGCTGGAGCCAGATGCAGGGCTTCCCTGTTACACAAGTGCCCTGAAATTGTGCAGTGCGCAGCCTGGGCAGCCCTATTCAGCAGCCCTGGCTCTGAATCATGTCCAGGAGTTATGTAAGCAAGTGAAAGTCAGTCTGCCTCCCTGCCCCTAACAGAGAAAAAGTAGGGCAGAGTGTGGCCATGCTCCCCGCAGGGCAGTCAAGGAATGAGGACTTGTCCTTGGGAGTTTGAAAATGATGCTGCTAGATGCCTCCCAGCAGGGCTGGCCCAGCATGTGGGACACAGTAAGTACTTGATGATATTTATAACATGAATAACACATAAGTGAATGAGGGAATAAATGAAGGAAGGGGAAGCCTAAGTGAGTGAGTAGTGGTTCATTCCTCTAAGCAGTGGAATGATTTTCTATCGGTATGTCCATGCTCCATGGTGGGCAGGCAGGAGCTACAGTGAGAGGTGAAGTGTGAGCCGTGCTGTTTGAACCCGGGACAAAGGAAGATGTGAACTCCAGACACATCTGCTGCATTGAAGTGAAAGCTCTTGAAATTACTACTGCTCATTCTTCCAGTTTTATAACCGGGAAATGAAAGAAACAGGTTGGGAAGACAGACCTGGAGGTCATGACCACTCAGAGCTCGGCAGCACGGCACCCACCCAAGTGCCAGGAGCACGGGGGACCATGACGGCTGGACTAGAACCTGAGCTGTGGCCACACAGTGATGCTTGCGGGGAGCTGCCTCCCCCCGCCTTCATCCTGTGAGCGCCAGGAATCCACGGGCGACATAGTATCTCCCCGTCCACAAAATCAAGTTGTGCCCATGGTGTGGTCGCGTGCTCTTCCCCGCTGGCTGAGCTTTGCGGGCAGCGATGCTATGAGGGGGCAGCGGGAAGCCTGCCCTCCACTGACGTCAGTGCTCAGTCACCCGTTCGGGGACTGTGAGGTGTTCCGAGCCTCCAGCCCCTGCAGCCAAGCCCCTGCCTCTGATGGGGAGCCAGCGGGGCCGCAGGGAAGCAGCGACTGTGGTCTTTTTGGCAATTATCTCAAAAAGCGAGGAATGTTCCTTCAAATACGAATGGGAGGTTAGCGAGCTGGTTTTAGAGCTACTCAGCCCTGCTTTTAGAGCTCTCAAGTCTGTTGTTTTTGTTTCTTCTTCTACAGAAAAATTGTTATGTGCTTCGTTTCTGAAATATCAGAAAGGAAGAAAAACATCCCATCCCTAAACCAGTCCTGAGGAACGAACCCTCGAGAGATGGGAGTCTGGTGTTGGCGGCTCCGTCCCCAGGACCTACCGGAAAGGTGCACGGCCGTGGGTAGCTGCCCACTGGTCCCAGAATGGAAGCTTATGGGTGCAACCTCAGGCAAGGGACTCCCCGCACGGCGTGGTTGAAGTGGACTGATGTGGACATGCTTCCCTGCACCTCACTCTTCTCTTCGTGGGCTCCCTGAGCTCACCTGTGGCCGGAACACACTTCACTTCCCTGTCATGCCCTTTCCTTCCTTCCCGACAACCCTCATCCCGACCAGCCGGGGCCTCTCTTCTCCCCAGACTCATTGTGGGATGTCTCAAGAAAACCAGAATAGGGGCGTGGGCTCAGCTTTCTGGAGTGTTCGTCACGACCTTGACAGAGGTATGAGTCAGGGAGTGCAAGGTGGGACCACGAAAGGCCAAGGTCAAAGACCAAAATGGCTGGCTCCTAATAGTCCCCACCCCCGCCGCCACCAAATCGCAGGGTTGGCTTCACGAACCCCCATCCCCACCCAGTGGTAAAGAACCAGAGCAGGTTGGCCCCAAGAAGGCGGGCCTGCCACCTTCAGATCTTGGTGCCCTTGGCAGTGTGTGCAGCTGGTTAGGTCATGAGGCCTCTGAGCGAGAGCACATCTAATTCTGTGTTCTGGGTCTTGCTGCACATTCAACATATGCTTAGTTTTCATAACAGTAATGAAAATCAATAGAGCCCAGGTCTCCCCATCCCAAGTTCAGCATTCTCTTTACCAGATAGACTCCTTCTGCCTTGCCTATAAAAACAGCCCTAAAAATATCTCTCTATTGTGTCCACACTTCGCTATGTATGAGGTGACCCTGTTAGAACAGCTGAGGGGCAATGTGACAGCTCAGCCGATGGCCAGCCTCCTCCTCCTCCTCCGGATGCACGCCCAGCCTCGGACACCTTGCCTGCCCTTGGGGCACAGTGAGAGCCTGGAAAATGCCTCAAGGCACCGAGCTCAGTGAGGGCCCCGGTGAATCCCGAGATAGAGTGATGCCGCCCCACAGCCGCGGGGATCAGGACATCTGCCCTCTCTGGGTCAGGACGCAAAGAGGGGCATCTCCTACAGCTGCCATGTTGAAAATCCAGATCCAGAAAGACTCAGAGCTCCATTCTCACTCCCTCAGAACTGTTTCTTGGACTGGATGAGCAAGGAACTGCTGTGTAGCCCAAGGAACTCTATCTGATCACTTGTGATGGAACAGGATGGAGGATAAAGTGAAAAAAAGAACGTATGTATCTGTATAACTGGGTCACTTTGCTGTACAGCAGAAATGGACAGAACATTGTAAATCAACGATAATAAAAAAATTAAAAAAAACCCTGTTTCCCAAGTGCCTACAGTGTGCCCAGCACTGTGCCAGCGGGCCATTAAATAGTTAAGCAGGAAATAATGAAATAAAACAAGAGCCCTGCCCCTGAAGGGCTCTCGGTGGGGAAGCTCCACAGGAGAACCAAGGTTCCCAGGCCCAGGTGGTCAGAGCTGGAAGAAGGAGCCGGGGAGGTGGAGGAGCAGCGGGGAGCCCTTCTGTGACGCTCCAGGGATCTGTGGGGCGGTGTCCTTGAGGGAGACAGTGCAAAGGAGGCTGGTGAGGCACAGGCAGGTCAGGAAATGAGTTAAGGAAGGTCTGGAATACCACACGACGGCATCCGGGTCCACCTGAGAGGCACCTAGGATGGGAGGGGTGGGATGTGGAACAGGGGTGAGAAGGGGAGGGGGTGCCCCTCCCAAAGACGGCTGCCCCTGGCCAAGGCAGAAGGGAGGTGGGGGAGGTGGGGGGCAGGCAGGGGAGTGGGTTTCAGGGGTGTTCAGACCACAGGATGCTGCTCTGAGATTCTTGGGGCAAAGGAGGTGGGAGCACCTTGTTTGTGATGTGTCTGGGGAGACAGTGGGAAGCTGGGGTGTAGAGGAGGGAGGGGCTTATCTGCAGGCCAACCCTGGAAGGAGACACTGGCACCCAGCACATTGCTGGCCCGGCTCCTGGAAGGTCCCCTACCCGCCAGCAGGTGCCACGTGGAGAGGCAGTCCCTACCAGGAAACGACCCCTCACTAGCTCTGGCCCTCCTGCTGTGTGCATGCAGGAAGGTTGGTGCAGGGCACACACACCCGTACACACACCCATACACGCTCACACAAGTACCTCATTTCACCCCAGGCCGAGGAGCTTAAGGCATTGCAACAGCCGCCCCCTCCCCACCGCCTCACTCTAGTCTGTCTATCAACATCTCACAGAAGATTCAGGAGGGGCTGACCTGGAGGGGGGCAAGGAAGAGCCCACCTGGCTGGTTAGAACTGGCTAAGTCAACCCTTCTGATGCACAAGCAACCAAGTTCACAGCTAGCTGTGCGTTCCCAGCCCAAGCAGCCTCTCCTCCCTGCACACCAGGAGCACGCGCCAGCCTGCAGCCAGTCTCCCAAACCAGGGGCCAAGCAGAAGGCTGATAGGGGAGATAGGACTCTACCGCTACTCACCTGTCTGCAGGTGAGCCCCAAGGAGACACCTGGCAGACAGCCCAGATACCCTGGGCACCCAGCCCCTCCCAAAGAGGAGCAGGTGGGAGAAGGGCTGGGAGAGGCCAGGACAGAATCAGTATCACAGCAAACGAGGTTAGGAAACTGACTTGGGGGCTTGGAGCACGAGTGGGGATCATCTAACTATGATTCATCTTTATTTTATTTGCTTTTTAGGGCCACACCCATGGCATATGGAGGTTCCTAGGCTAGGGGTCGAATTGGAGCTATAGCCACCAGCCTACACCACAGCCACAGCAATGCCAGATCTGAGTCATATCTGCTGTCTACACCACAGCTCACAGCAACGCTGGATCCTTAACCCATTGAGAGAGGCCAGGGATTGAACCTGCATCCTCATGGATGCTAGTCAGATTCTATTCCACTAAGCCACGACAGGACCTTCTGATTTGTCTTTTTAAAAACAAACAAACAAAAAAACCAGAATAATTTATTGTGAGTAAGGGCTAAAATAGAACATAATTGAATTAGGAAATGAGGTATTTAAAAGAACATTCCTAAGTTGAACCGTGCTGTCTGCTTTTAAGGCGTGAGGTCTTTGCAAACTGTAAAGAGCTGTGAACCAGCTGGCTGTTGCTCTTGGGGCCAGTCTGGAGAGCTGAAGGAAAAAGCAGACGGTGTTCTGCTGTTTGATTTAAGAAAGGTGAGCTAGCGCTTAGTGGATACTCTTGAATATGGACCCCGGAGGCTCCGGTGGCGCTCCAGGGCTGTGTGCTGTGTCAAAGAGGAGTTTAAGAGGCAGGGGCCTGGGCAGTGGGAAGGAGGGAAGGTGACCCAGGTATTCATGTATGCAAGGCACCTGGGGGAAATTGCTGGCTCTGACCTCTCCGCAGCTCCGCCCTGTGCCCTGCTCCAGGCTCCAAGTACAAAGGACAGACACACTCACAATCCAATTTGTTACACTTCCACCTTCCAGGGAGAGAAGGAGGTGGAATAAGAAAGAAAAAAAAATCCCATTATCTTTATCTGTCCTTCCCATCAGGTGCAGCGGAAAATGCAAACGGGGGCGACAGCCGCTGTGAACTCTTTATATTTCACTCAGAAGATAGTGTATCTTTTTATTGCATACAGGAATTACTTATTTGAAAAAATATACCCTTTCGGACAGAAAGGATGGCGGACTTCCAGGGCTATTGATGGGGCATTTGCATTAAACCAGAGGAATCTCTGGAGGTCGTGGACTGCGGAGGCGGCTGTGCCAGAAAGAAATGGGTGTTCTCGCCACCTCCCTGCTGTGTGACCAGGGCCCAGGCTCTGTGCCTCTCTGAGCTGCGGTCTCCTTCTGTGCAGTGAAACAGAAGGGATTCAGCTATATTTCCTCTGGGGAGTAAAGAGCACAGGCAAATAGTCCTTTGACTCAGAAAGAAAAGTGTTCAGGAGCTCCCACTGTGGTGCCACAGGATTGGTGGCCTCTTAGGAGTGCTGGGATGCAGGTTTGATCCCCAGCCTGGCACAGTGGGTTAAGGATCTGGTATGGCTGCAGCTGTGGTTCAGATCTGATCCCTGGCCCGGGAGCTCCATACGCCGCAGGGCAGCCAAAAATGAAAAACTAAAAATACAGAACTGTTCAACCTTCTGCTACTGCACAAAGAAAGGAGGGACGCCGAGTCACGTTGGTCCCCCTGAGCCTGGCAGAGAGAGCGCCCTGAAGCAGGCTCTTATGATCTGTTGAAGTGTGGTGGTGCAAGGGGGTACCTATCCCCAGTACCTGTGGGTGGAAAGGGACATCAACTTGGCAAGGACAGCCTTGCATGTAGCAAGAATGGGGAGCCCCTGGCACTGCGCTTCAAAAGTTCCCAAGGCCCACCTGTCCCGGCACAGTCCCCAACTCCCGCCTGGGGTATTATCCTCTCTTCCCTAGATTCCAACAGATGGCAATAAAGGCAGGTTCTGGATCCCTCACTGTGGCTCTTGAAATGTTAATTTTATGTGTCAACGTGTCCGGGCCACAGCGCTGTGTCAAACGTTATTCTGCATGCTTCTGTGGGAGTTGTTTTTGGAGGAGATTAATGCTTAAATTGGTGGGCTTTGAGTTAAGCAAACGGCCCTCCGTAATGTAGGTGGGCCTCGTCTCATTAGGTGAAGGCCCGAAGAGAACAAAAGATTGATCTCCCCTGAGCAAGAGGGAATTCTTCAACATGGCTCTTCCCTGGGACTCCAACCTACTGGCCTAGCCTAGAGATTTTGGACCTGCCAGCCTCCATGCTAGACAATGAACGTTTGTGTCCCTCCCAAAATGCATATGTTGAATCCTAGCCCCCACTGTAATGGCATTTGGAGGTGGCCTTTGGGTGGTAATTAGGTCATGAGGGTGGAGCCCTCATGAATGGGATTAGTGCCCTTATAAAAAGGGCCCCAGGGAGCTCCCTTGCCCTCTTTTCTGCCATAGGAGTTCCCAGCAGGAGGACGGCCATCTAAGAACCAGGAAGTGGGCTCTTACCTGGCACTGAATCTGCGACACCTTGACCTTGGACTTCTCAGCCTCCAGAACTGGGAGAAATTAGTTTCTGTTGTTTATAAGCCGACCAGCCTCTGTTATGCAAGCCCAGACAGATTCCCCCTACTCCACTGTTAACGAAGTCCTCCGTGAATCCATAAGCCAATTCCTTCAAATACATCTTCTCTACATAAACATATCCTATGGTTCTGTTTCTCTGGAGAACCCTGAATAATACAGCTCCCCATCCTGGTTCCTTAATGCCCGGAACGGCTGGCAAAGGGGGGCGGGGGACAGTTCAGTCTGAGGAGCAATGAACAGAAGTGTCGGGAATGAGGGGCTGGGCCAGGCCGGGTGCTTCAGGGATGGTGAAAGCAGGAGGAGGGGGTCGGGGCTGGGTTTACTTGGGGCAATTACAGGGGTGGCTTAAAATGTCTTTGCTTCCTACTGAGCTGACCTGGGACAGACATCCCTGCCTTGTCAAGGGCTGGGCATCAGGAGGGGGTAGGCAGTCTTTGCCCAGGGCCCTCAGCTATGGGGGAGAGGAAGTGGAGGGGGATGCCTGGCTGTCTCGCCTCTCTCCAACACACGTGGCTTAGGTCTTGCCCTTGCCTATGAGTGAAGTGTCCCTTTGGCATGGATTAATTTTTGATAATAATCACACCTGGGGCTAGTAAACTGCTTTCAGGCTTTCAAAGCACTTCCACTCACACGACGGCAAGAACGCCTTGTCTCCCCCTGGGGGCCACGTGGCTGGGGTGAATCAGTCCTGAGGAAGAAGCGTTTGGGTGTCTGAGGAAGTCCCTTTTGCCTTGCTACGCAATCCGACGTGGGTAGAAAGAAGACCAGAGCTGTGGGGGACTCTAGACTTGATAGAAAGAAGGAAATTCCTCAGAAGAGCACCCAGCATGGGAGGCCTTGGTGGTGAGAAGTCCAGTACCATCCCCTTCCCCAGGGGGACGGACCCGAGGCTCAAACCTCCTCCTTTCTGTGGCTTCTCCCTTTTATCCTCCCTGCAAAGGTAGACTCTTTGCTCTCCTGGGACCTGGCTAGCCATGTGGCACTGGAGAGCAGCCCCTTCTAGGAAGCAGGAAGCCTTCCCCAGGGGTCTAAGGAGCCTCCAGCTTGAGAGAGTGGCAACTCTGGGGCGGGTCCTGGTTGCTGCACAGCCCTTAAGCTCCCTTCGCTTGTGGTGGATGCCCGAAGTGGCCCTGGTGTCTTTGGAGGCCACTGCCCCCTCCATGCCAGCTGCTTGACTTCCCTCCATTAATGATCTGCGTTGCTGGGCTCGCACCCAGCAAACGTGCAAAAGTTAAAAAGCAGCCTCTTCCCCTCCCAAGCTCGGGTGTGTGGACTCCAGGTGGGAGGGCTGGTCCTGAGCAGCACCCACCAGCCATGACATGGTCTCTCTCCCGCAGGGGAGGTCACCCCATTCCCAACCACCAGAAGCACACGCCTCTACAGGCATGTGCACCCATGAGCTCGTCCCGTGTTCTGCGTTCTGATACAACCCTTCCAAACTTCCCTTTCTGCATGAAGATACAGGTTCTTTTTTCCTTCTTCCTCTTCTTTTTAGGGCTGCACCTGCAGCATATGGAAGTTCCCAGGCTAGGGTAGGAGTCGAATCAGAGCTACAGCTGCCAGCCTATGCCATAGCCACAGCCACAGCAACCCGGGACCCCAGCGACCTACACCACAGCAATGCCAGATCCTTAACCCACTAAGCGATGCCAGGAATCAAACCCACACCCTCATAGATACCAGTCAGATTCGTTTCTGCTGTACCACAGGGGAGCTCCCAAGATACAGGTTTTATGAGAGCTTCTTCTCTTGGGCCTGCCAGCCCGGGGCTCTCTTCCCACCCATTTTGCAGATAAAGACTTTGAGAAGCCAAGGGTGGAGCCTGCATGATTCCCACAGATGAAAGAAAGGCACAGTGAGTGGTAGCTGGTTATCCTTGTGAACCCAGCTCTCCCTGGGAGACCCTCTAGGGAGGAGCCCACTTACTTACTTGGGGTAGGGAACCCAGGGGTCTCCCTTCCCTGGAGCCGTTTTCTCTCCCACTGGTTCTGTGTCAGACTCCCTCCCTTCACCAGTCGGTGGGATCACTCTTCCTGGCAGCAGAATCACCCACTTGCACACATGGACGCCCACTCTGACTCAAGGGTCCAGTGCCCGGGACACACGTGGACATACTCACCCAGAACCCCCCACCCTGCAGACTCTCACACATGTTTCTTCCTTGTCCCACAAATGACACACCCAGCGACACCTCCAAAGCCAAGGGGAGCACATGCTTGCCCCCCTCCCCCAGTTCCACCCCCGGGCCACAGAGCTCCAGGCACGGGGCCAAACACATCCTGCCAAGAGACAACCAAGAGGCAATGGGGCAAAGGGAAGCAGTAAGAATTCAGGGGAGTGAGCAGAACTTCTGATCCTGACTGAGTCTCTGGGCATTAGGCTTTGGGAGGAGGTGGGGCGAGGCAGTGGGAGAGGATGAAAAATCCCTGTGGATTTTAGAACACAGCAGAGATGCCATTTGTCTTGGTTGGCTTAGCTGAAGCCAGCTTAGAGGCCAGATGGAGGGATTAGGGGCCTCTGCAGGTCCTCCCACCTCTATGTCACCACGCATCTCCAGAGCCAACCACATACACACCTAAACACCTTTCCCTCCATGCCCAGGATCAACAAAAAGACATCTACCAGTACCATCTCCATAATTAGTAGTAGCAGCAGCCAGTACTTACTGAGTATGTACTATGGGCCCTCAGTGCATTTAAGGCTTTTACACGCATCATCTCATTTCACTCGTACAATGGGGCAGGCACTGTTGTTTACCTGTTTTATTTTATTTCTCTCTCCCCCACTGGGCCACCCGGGAACTCCCTAGCTCCATTTCATCGGCAAGGCAACAAAGGCGAGAAAGGGTAAGTAACCAGAGACCAAGGTCACACGGCTAGGACCTGCTGCCACGAGGACTCCAACCCAGGCATGTCTGACAACGATCCATGATGCCACCCGGCCTCTCTTCAGCCCTGGCCTTTTTGGAGCCTCGGGCTCCCCACTAGGATGTCCCCAGGACGATATCTTATGAAACACGCAGGCGGCCATCCCTGGATCTCGATACAGCTGGCCCTAGGTGGCATGCCCTTGCTTATATAGGCTATGCGATCTATTCGTGGAACATTGAAATGAAATGTCATCCTGCTTCCCAGTAGGCTGTCATATCTCATTTTTCTCTCTTCTTTCTCTCCACCCTCCATCACTGCCCCAGATCCCTCTGGCCTTCGGTAGTCAGCAGAAATTACAAGCACAGAACACAGGCAAAAGGAAGGGCCTGGGGGCACAAGGAAGGTGGTGGCAAGACCTCGGGCCACACAGATTCAGACGAAATCCCCCTCGCTGCAGATGGGACACCTCTATTCCTACCCCTCGGCTACTCAAGAGACCCCAGAGGCAATCAGATCACCAGCAGGCCATGTCCCCTCTCTGCTTATCACTCACGAAGTGCCCATGAAGGCATGCGCCCCCTCCCCGGGCTCCCGGGGGGCTGTGCAGGTCTGCCCCCTGCCTCCTGGCTCCCGTGGTTGGAAAGAGGGGCTTCTGACCCACCACAGGAGAGCCCTCTGGCTGGGCAGCCTACTCACCCAGGTCCATGTCTGCAGCCTTGGGCCGGTGGGAGCAGGGCACGTTCTTGAAGATGGCGTCCAGAATCTTCTCTTTGACCTGAGTGATGGTGTCGCAGTTGAGGATCTTCACTGGGACCTCAGGGCTGTTGGCACTGTCTGGGCTGACACAACTCAGGACCTGGGCGAGCGGGGAGGGGAGGTGAGTGCGGGGCACAGTGTGGAGAGCCCAGGGACCACCGGCAGCATCCCGGGGTCCCATCCTGACCCGCTCTGCCTCTGCTGCTTGGACCGCAGAGGGACGGGGTGACCCCAGCCTGGCCGTGTCCCCGCCAAGCCCTCTGCCCTTCCTGTCCCCACAAGCAGCAGGAAGGTGCCTTGGCTTCAGCATCACTGCAGCAGGAGAAGCTGTGCATTTAATGCCTCTTCAGAATAGACTCCATTAGGATCCTGGCATTTCAAAGGGAAGTATGTCCTAGGGGGGGAGGTGGGCAGGGGCAGTCTGGCTGAGAATGGACACTACGGCACGCCCCACCCCCCACACTGGGCACCCTCTCAGCAGCACAGCCTCACCCGCCTCTAAGACCGCCCCCCCCCATCCCTGTGCATCGGTCTGTCTTTCTCGTCACTCTGTCTCATACACACAGCCACATGGGAATCTGGCTCCTTTCTCCAAAGGTTTCCTATACTTCAATTTCTGTGAGGCTTCTGGGCTGATCTGAGATTGGAGAATCTGTGAGAAGCTTCCTACGCGTGTGCTTTTTTCTTGCTTGTTTGTTTAAGGGCTGCACTCCGAGGCATATGGACGTTCCTGTGGCAACACCAGATCCTTAACCCACTGTGAGGGCTGGGGATTGCACCTGAGGCCTCCACAGCGACATGAACTGCTGCAGTTAGATTCTTAACCCACTGCACCACAGTGGGAACTACTAACGGGTTCTTTAAAAATAAAAAGGTGCCCTTTAAAAATTGCAGGTTCAGGCCATTTAAAGCCCTTCCTGGCTTCCAACCAGATATCTGGGTTTTGTGGATAGAGGCCACTGGCTCAGGACCCGCACTTCTTGTTTTGGAATGAGTCGGATAAGACTCTGCTTCAAGCCCCAAACTATATTTTTTCTTTTAAAAAGTTCAGGGCTGTTTCTAAAAGCTTGTCTTCTCTTGCTGTTCTCCGTGTGGGCTCTCTCTATGTGGATGAGACCATGGCATCCTTGAGTGGACCAGAGTGGGTCGGGGTGGGTGCTGTGGGTCACAGGTGCTGCCAAGGGAGCATGGCATCCTGGGCTCCTGAGGCCTCCATCTGACCCCACTGCCCGAGCCTTCAGTGCGCTTTCTTCTGGGGACTGTCACTGCACAGGCCACCCCCCGCCAACCACTTCCCAACGGCACGTCTGGTCTGCAGATTCAGACCACGGGCTTCCTTCCACCCCCACCTCCTCCTGCTCCATGTGGTGACAATCAGAACGTGGGCCCCTGGAAGCCTGCCTTTCATTAGCGACCAGACGGCTGTGAGCTCACACGAGAACATGCTTCTTTCATTAAGAAGAAAATCTCCTAAATCTATAAAACCAAACTCTCAGCCTCACAACGTCCTAAACTGAAAACAATGGTGGGGCCAACTCTGGCCCACGTGTCCCCCCCCACAGGCCCTCCCCCAGCCACTCCCTTCCAAGAGCCTTCGGGGACCCCCTCCCCGGCCCCTTGGTGGCCAAGCACAGCCTGGGGCTCTGTGCCACTCTGCGCTGCCCTGCTGTCCGACGCTCTGGGGCAGTGGCGGCGAGGAGACTCAGCCTCCCCCAGGCAGCATCAATCACAGCATCCTGTGGGCTGAGAGACCATGAGGCAGAAGCTCCCCTGAGTTCAGCCCCCCCCCCCCGCCCCCCAGTTCTGCTTGCTCCATGAGAACAGCTTTGCGGGGTGCTGCAGGACATCCAGAGAAGTGGCAGTGGCCCCGCTGAGGGACAAGGTTCCCTGGACACTGCCCAAGCCACCCCTCCACCCAGAAGTGCCCTTCCTCAGCCAGCCCCAGGCCCATGCCCCTGGGTCATTTCAGAGCCAACTGCCTGGCGTTTGTTCTGCCAGGTTCATGCTTCTCAAGCTTTCACATGAACAGAATCTAACAAAACTAAAATGCGGATTCTGACTCAGGAGGTCCAGGATGGGACCTGAGAGTCTGCATTCAGGCAGGCTCCCCCGTTATGCATTGGCCACTCCTAGCGGCAGGGCCCCAGGCCACACCAGTCCAAGTTCACTCACCACAGAGGAGGTACATCTGACTGATGCTGGCCGAGCCTCTGGGCACCTGCCTCACGCTTTGTGGTCACCCTTCCTGCCCAGCACAAGGTCACCAGCAGTTAGCCGGAGCGCCCTGGGCTCCTCCAGCCAGTGCCCAATTCCATGCCGCCCTGTCTTTGATCTGATCCCTTCACCTTGAAGTGTCCCTTCAGCCAGGTCTGCTGCCAACACGTGTCTTCCTCGCCCCTCCTCACCAACCACCACAGAAACGGCCCTGCAGCCATTTCTTCTCTGGGCAGGACGACTGCGACTCCTTCCCCCTTTCCTCCCGGCGCACCTCTTCCCCAAGTGTTTGCACCTCAAAGGACACTCTTCCCTGATCCACTCCAATTTCCTCACAGTCTCTTGAAGTCAAGTCATCTGCAACCAGGCTGGGGGTGCTAACAATAGTTTGGCCTCTGGAATAAAGGATGCTGTAATTTAGGGACAGAGCGTTATTATAACTCACTGTGTTGGATTCGATATTGGGGAGCCACTGATGAGACAGGAAAGAAAGCGAGCGGAGAGGGAGAGACCAGGCAGGAGACAGGATGGCAGTTCTAGCTCATTAAGAAATCTATTCAGGTCTCTATTTTTGGAAGAGCTTTTTTCCCCCCCTTTCCCATTTTAATCAGAGCCTCTGACTCTCTCCCCTGGAGCCGACCCCGACTGCAAGGAAGCCCGGCCTGCACTCACACGCTGCTGCCTGGAAGCCTCGTTAACTGAGCCGATCTGCTGAGATGCCTACCGGGACTCCTGGGGCCCTTGGAGGATGGAGTGGGACAGGTGCGTCACGGTCGCATCCCCCCAGCCAGCAGGACTGGCTTTGTTAAGAGTGGCAGGGATGTCTCCCCAGCTGGCCTCAGGGTCTGGGATCCATCCTCGGCTCAAAACTCCTGCTCGGGCTGATGGGATTAGGATGGCAGAGCAGAAGGATGAAGCTCGCCTTCTCTCATAAAAGCAAGAAAATTACAACCAACTGCTGAACAATCTTCAACCAAATAGACTGCAAACTATCAAAAAAGATATCCTACTCCAGAAGACAAAGAGGAGGCCACATCAAGATGAAATTGGCTAGACTTGGGAAGAGGGTAAAAATGGAGAAATGACAAGCTAGCAAAAGGTATTGTATTAATATCCCCTTCTTTATTAAATCATCTCGCTCACTTAAAAAAAAAATCTTTATTAACTGAAACATCTTCTGTGGGTATTGTTTCCTTAATGCAAATTCCTTGAGAAAAGCCACCTTATAAAAGTAAAAACCAGATTTTTTTTTTTTTTTTGGTCTTTTAGCTGTTTCTTGGGCCGCTCCCGCGGCATATGGAGGTTCCCAGGCTAGGGGTCGAATTGGAGCTGTAACCACCGGCCTACGCCAGAGCCACAGCAACGTGGGATCCGAGCCGCGTCTGCAACCTACACCACAGCTCACGGCAACGCCGGATCGTTAACCAAGGGCAGGGACCGAACCCGCAACCTCATGGTTCCTAGTCAGATTCGTTAACCACTGCGCCACGACAGGAACTCCTAAAACCAGATTTTATGTTAAAAAAAAAAAAAAAGGCTCCTGCCCGGCTCTGCTGCGCCTCGGCTTGCCACGTCCCTCCCCTCGCAATAAGCGCGTTTGAAATCCCATCTATCCTCAGCCCTCTTTATTGCTTTCGCTGACCTCCTGCCTCCATTCTTGGCTCCACCCATGCACCACCCCCAAGACTGATCTTTTACCGTATTTTCTCATTCCTTTCTTCTACCTCCTCTCCCTCCTTCCTGTAAAAGGTCTGGTGGGAGATCACAACTCTCTCCCAAAAAAAGCCCCAGGGTGAGCTCCCTGACCCGGAGTCATGGTGGGCACCGCTAGACAGTCACGGCGGAAAAGAAGAGGCAGCGCCCAGGTGAGCCAGCCTCAGGGAGCACTAATCCCACTCCCATCTTCTGGACCACTTTGGGCAGTACACACGGTCATCATCCCTATTTTTTTCAGGTTAAGAACCCCCAGACTCAGAGAGTTTAAGAGACCCGCCCCAAGTCCCCCCCGCTGTTGGGAGTCAGGGCTCCACTCTGGTCCACCTGCTTCCAGCCTTGTGATCTTAAAGACTGAGCTTTGCTGCCTCCCAGGATGACTTTCTAGCAGGAAAGAGAGTCTGGCCCTGACCGAGGGGACCCTCTTGTTTACTGGACAAACATCTCCAACCGCCAGGCGGCCCTTGCTCCCCATCCTACAGCCAGGGTCATGCAGCTGCGGGCATCAGGACCACGAACAACTCTTTCTGGCCGCCCCTCTTTCGTGGTCTGCCCACTACCTGCTTGTGACCCTTCAGCAAAGTGTGGGTGTTGAGAAGGAGTTCATTCTCTGGGGTCAGTCTGCCAGCAGCTGGCAAGGGGTTAGCACCCCACAACCTGGTGCCCTGGCCTGGAGCCACATTTGCATCTGTTGCTGTTGCTCAGCCACTGGTCCCCAAACCCAGATGCCCTGGTGTCATGGTGCAGAGGAAGTCAGGGTGACCGGCACAGGAGCAACCTGGAGTAGGGACTTGGAGAGGTGGTTTGTCAGCATTGCCCCCCTCTGCTCAGCTGGGAAGGGGCTGCACAGGACCAGAGTCCACCCACCAGAGCCATGAGGACGAGCACGGAGGTTGGCTTACCAGGGTTTTGTAGTCGATCTGCTGGCGGATGAGCTTGTCCTCGCTCAGGGAGTAGCGGGCCTCTCCTGTGATGGCATCGATGGGCCCCTTCTCCATCTGCTGCTTGATGGCACAGAACAGGGAGAAGAGAGGCTCCCCCGCACACTCCTGCATGCAGAGAAGCACCATGTGGGACCGACTCTGGACCACAGGGGTGCGGAGCTTCCCGCTGCCTGTCTCTCAAACGGCAGCTTACTGCTCCTCTGTTTAAAGTCTCCTCTCCTACTCCCATCCTGCTCTTTTCCCGCCACCATTCTAGAGGCCCCGGAGCTCTGGCTTCATCATCCCTGCCCCTCCCGCCCCTGCCCTGTCCCACGCCCACTCCACCCTGCTCTCCCTGCAGCCCCATCCGGAGACAGATGTCAGTCTTTGAAGGTTCACGCCCAGGCTGGGGGGACACAGGGGTGCACTGCACGCAGGTGTACCTTGAGGAACTTGTAGAGCAGGAAAGTGAACCAATTGGTCAACATCTTCTCAGCCACCGACTCAGTCCTGGCACCAGTCACGGGGGACCCAGCAGAGCAAGACAAAGACAGAGGTAGCCGGTCAGACCTCCAGGGCTGGGAGGGCAGGGTGTCTGGCTGCTTAAAGCACTCACGCCAGATTTTGAGACCCTAAGAGACAGGTGAGTTCTGGGGACTCCGAGACATGCCATAATGATGAGACAATCTGTGCCTACCAAGCTGGGAGAGGACCTTCTGGGCGCCAGCTCCCGGCTGAGTTTCTATGAGAATGTGTTAGAGCATCACCGTCCAATGGTCCGAGTCCAACAGGCCTTCTGTGCTGTCCGATATGGGAGCCAACGGCCGTGGTGCCCACTGAGCACTGCAAACGCGGGTGGCTAGTATGTCTGAGGAGCTGAATTTTTTCTTTTATTTAACTTAGATTCAAATAGAGCTGAATTTTTTATTTTATTTAACTCAGATTCAACTAGTCACATGTGACTCATAGCTATCACATTGGATAGTGTAGCCTTGGAGAACCGCACAGGATAGGTTTTCCTTGGAGATAAAGAAAGAAAAGGGGGAAGAAAAATCTAGGCGATACTAACTTGGCAGGGAATAGGCAAGAAGGTGGCTGGGGAAGTGGAGCATGGAAAAAGGCCAGACAGACTAGAGAGAGCACATCCCTTAAGCTAAAGACTCTCAGGGAGGGTAGCAACACAGAGCTGGATACCCAGCTCATTCCGACAGACGCCCAAATTGTTATTTATTTATTTATTTTTAGGGCTGCGCCTGTGGCACATGGGCGTTCCCTGGTCAGGATCGAATCAGAGCTGAAGCCACAGGCCAACGCCACAGCCACAGCCACACACGACCTGAGCCGCATCTGTGACCTACGCTGCAGCTCGTGGCAACACCAGCTCCTTACCCCACTGAGTGAGGCCAGGGATCGAACCTGCATCCTCAGGGACACTGTGTTCTTAACCCACTGAGCTACAACAGGAGCTGCAAATTGTCCTTCATTCAAAAGGCTTCCATGTACTTTTGAACTTCCCCTGAGAACCTTCTTAGTGCTTTATCTACAATGCCAGGAAGTTCACTCTTGAGTCTAATTTGCATCTTTCATGCTGCTACCCAAACCCATTTATTCGTTTCCTTTGAAAGTGAAGACACTGCAGCAGGGCTGCCAGGCAAAGGACACCTTTGGTTGGATCTATTTAGGGAAAAACGGCATTCAAACTTGCAGTAAATGTGTGACCAGCTCCAGAGAGACAGCGGCCCATCCAGGTATGTTTGGATAGAGTTGAAAGCGGCAGTTGCCAGAAGATACTAATAACTGAAATCCCAAGGCAGCTGGGCAGCTGCCAGCACAAAATGAAGCTGAGAAGAGAAAAGAGGGAAGACTATTGAAAGGAGCGGGGGCAGCCAAGGGCAAGAAGAAGAAGAGACAGAGGAGAGCAGAGGGAGAGAGGCCCCTGGGAGAGAGGGCGTGGAAGACGGGAGACACGGATTCTGAGCGA
Source organism: Phacochoerus africanus (assembly GCF_016906955.1). Classification (NCBI taxonomy): domain Eukaryota; kingdom Metazoa; phylum Chordata; class Mammalia; order Artiodactyla; family Suidae; genus Phacochoerus; species Phacochoerus africanus. Next base: position 16,910,203 of record NC_062559.1, on the reverse strand, counting down.
GACCACGCCGGGACTGGTCAGTGGGAGCTCTGGCAGGCGGTGGCAACCCTAGAGTTATGCCAGTGGGGAACCGTGTGGGGGAAGTAAAATAAACATCAGAATGATGTACCTTGCTGTACCCAGAGTGATACGATTGCTCCTCTATGGAGCAACCTTTTGCTGCGGTGCAGCCGAAAGCCCACTGCACCAAGAAGACACCTGAAGTAAACCAAATCCATCCCCCGGACCACACGGGAGGCCCTGCCTCAGACCCAGCGACCAGAGATGGAAAGCAGGGGACAGGCAGAGGCAGCCAGCAAATGAGACGGCCCAGGCAGAAGGCTGGAAGTAATGGCCTGATGGGAGCGTTTTCCAGCTTCATCTACATGAAGGCTCAAGACAGTGGAATAACAGCCTGGAGGGGAAACAGCCTTCACATGCGTGGACAGTTGGAATGGCAGCAGAGAGAGAGGCAGAGCGTCTCCGCTTCCGACAAGGCATATGGTTACGTCTTCACTTGTGACCAGGCAGGTGTCAACAGTGTTGAGAACGGAGCATCTCACAGTGTGGAGAGCTGGACCCTGGACCCGGGCAGCACCCATAGCGAGCGCCAGGACATACCGGCTGTGTTGCATCAGGCAAGTCACCACTCATGACCTCTAATTCAAACACACTCTGCACCCGGGCTTCTCAAACTCTCATGCACATTCGGATCTCCCAGATTTCTCACTAAAATGCTGGTTCTGACCCAGTCGGTGTGGGGTGGGACCTGAGAGTCCGCATTTCTAACAAGCTCCCGGGTGATGCTTCTGCTGTTGATCGTGAACAGCAGTGAGGGTTGTCAGGGGCTAAAGGTTCCCATCTCGAGACGGTGAGGTGGATTCCCAGAGAGGCCCTGCAGTATCTCTCCTAACTCAAGTTCTGACTTAGGTAAGGCCTGGGGATGGAAAAAAATGACCTCTCAAGAGTCCACAAGAGAAGACCTCCGGTAGAGAGGGTTCAAATCAGGGGAGCGTAAGGGTGGAGGGAGGAGAATGGAGAGCCGACACGGGGCCGAGAAAACCACCGGGTGAGCAGATGTAGTGTGGTGAGTGACAGGCACCAGCACGACGGAGAGGTTCTTTTAAGAGGGCGTGGGATGCACCTGAGCTTCTGGCCAGGTCAGGGCCTAACCTCGGGGGCCTAGGCTGCTCTGGGGAGCTCCACCCTGGTCTCCCTGGGGGCGGGAGGGCCAGGTGGGTACCCTGGGCTGGATGGGGTCTGTGTGGCCTGAGCTGCCCGCACACACCCCCCCCGCCCCGGGCCGCGTCCCTACCTCCTGAGCAGCAGTTTGGGGTGGTTCTTGCTCTCCAGGTTCTTGTCGATGAGGTCGGCCAGCAGCTGCTTCAGCACGTCGGTGGCGTACTCCAGCTTGCTCTGCAGCACCGTCATGATGAGCGAGGCCACGTTGCCGCGGTCGCGCATGGAGAAGCTGCGCTGAGACTCCAGCGTGCGGATGAAGGAGAGCAGAAACACCTTGTTGTTGATGAGCTGGGCGAAGAGCTTCAGGCCTTTCTCCACGCGTTCCTGCCGGTAGCCCGGCACCTGAGCAGGAGACCCGGGGTGGGGGGGGGGGGCGGGCGTCTTGACAGTGGCCCGTGAGAGGCGAGGCTGGCGTGGGCTGCGCTCGCTGCTGACCCTCCCACTCCCCCACCATCCGCCGCCTGGCTAATGCCATCAAGCCCTTATCGAGAGCCAGGCCCCACGCTTGGTGTCCACCTTCGGCAGGTCCCTGCCTCTAGGGTCAGGGAGAACGTCACTGTGAGTGCGGAGCTGAGGAGGGGCCCGGCAGACACCATCACAGCCACAGGTAGGGGACTCCGGGACCTCAGGGCTGCTGGGGGTGACAGCAAGGCCGGGGGATCACCAAACCCGGGCCTCCGATCAACCTCATGCTGACCCGTCTCTGGCTCTGGGGACCCTGCTGGCAGAGCAGTGGTCTCGGCCTTGGGACTTCTGGGCCCCTGTGGCCTCTGACACTCCCACACCATGTAACCTTGGACCGGTCCTTGACTTCTCTGCGGGCCCAAGTTCATTCACCTCAAAAAAGGGAACGCTTAAATCCAAGAGTCTCTCAGACGCTCCCTAACTCTAGCATCTGATGTTTTCTCAGGGACTTCTTCTGAGACCCTGTACCACGCGGGGCCGGAGGAGGAAGAGGGTTTTATCTTCCTGCCTGCGTCTCTGTTCATCAGGAGACTCGTGCAAGGTACAGGGGTGTACCATCCACTCAGCAAACGGGAGCAGGGGAACGAGCTAAGCACGGCCGCTGCATCTCTGAGCTGCATGAGGATGGCACAGCGGCACCTTGCATCCTGTCCCAAACCTTGCCACTCACAGTAACAGGGGTGAATCTTGCAAACATATTGAAAGAAAAGAAGGTATGAAAGAGCATACTGTATTATACCATTTCAATTAAGACTAAAAAAACAATTAGGGAATTTCCCTGGTGGTCTCGCAGTTAGGGATCCAGCAGGGTCACTGCTGCGGCTCTGGTTCGACTCCTGGCCTGGGAACTTCTGCATGCTATGGGAGAGGCCATAAAAAACAACCCACAAACAAACAGAAAAGAATTCATGATGGCAGAAAAAGGATGTTCTGGAGGGTGGCTGTGACTGGAACGGGGGCCAAGGGGAAGTGTGGAGGCTGGTTCTGCTTCTCAGTCGGGTGCTGGCTTGACAGCTGTGTTCACTCGGGCAAAATGCTCCGAGTGGTGTCCTGATGCGCTGTGTGTTGCTCTGTCTGTGAACTTCCATTAAAACACAAAGTTCACTGATAACATGCAGCACAGCCTCTGCCCTGGCTGGGGGCAAGGACCTCTGTGAACACAGAGCAGGGCATGTGGCGTGGAGTGGAGTGGGAGGGAGCAGGCACAGCCAGAGGAGGTGCGCTGGAAGCTCATCTCTAGGAATGTGTCTCCCCCCCCTCCTCCCCCGCTCCCCGCCCAGCGTGGGGAGGGCAGAGGTGCCAGGTCCTTGGCAAGGAGTGTCATGTACGGAGCAGTAAAGAGACTTGCATTAACTCCATCACAGTCATTTATGAGCTGCAGGACCTTAAGGGCCTAGTTTCTCCATCAAAGACATGAAGGTACGGCAGCTCATACACTTACAGACCTTACTCTAAGCCAAGCACGGCTGCGTGTGCTTTAGAAACACTGACCCGGGTAATCCACACAACAGCCTAGGAGGTACGTGCCATTAGCACCCAGGGCCCCAGGAGGAGAAGGACCTTTCCCTAGATCCCAAGGCTGAGAAGTGTCAGAGCCAGACCTTGAACCCCGGGAGCCAGCATGTTTCCCGCCCCTTCCTGAGCACAGAACCGGACGTGTGAAAAGCCTCAGCATGGTCGCAATCCAGTTACGGAACCGCAGCCGTTTCATCCTGCTTCACCCTGGCGATTTTAAACTGGGGAAGACGGAGGCGGCCAGAGGAACCCTGTTTGCCCTGGTTGCTGGGAACTTTATGCCACTTCTTTACGTCCCCGCCCCCACTCTGTGTTCTGGGCTCAGGCAAGGCCCTGGCTGGAGCACAGTCCAATCAGACCCAGGCCCTGCCTCTGGAAGGTCAGCCAGGGGTCATGGGTCCCCTTCAGCGGGGCGACCCCTGTGAATCCACCCCTGAATGCTGCAGAGATGTGCCTGCCAGTCAGGTCCGCGTGCATTTCCTTTGCCTTGGGGCTGGTACCTCTCCAGGGGGTTCTCCAGGGAAGGATGGGGACTCGCCAGAGCCAGGGTGGCAGTGGCCACACCCCACTGTGTCTTATCCTGGCTCTCAGCACAGTCCTCCTGGTGACCCCCTCGTCCTCTAAGATCCCCAGCCTCTAAGATCCTCACGCCTGGCCCCCTGTTCCCGACTCCACGGGGCTCTTGAGGGAAGGACGAGGGAGATGTGACCGCCTCCCTGTGCCATCAGGTGGGGCTTCAAGCTGCCCAGCTGTCTGGCCCCTATGACCTCCCTCTCGACTCTGTGACAGCCCCTCAGATGCATGAACACAACTTTTACCTCCTCTGTCTTTCCGATCCCTCAGCATAGCATCTAATTTGTCCTGCTAATAAGAGTTCACGCCACTTCTTGGGCATCCGCTGCGTTGGAAGCACGGCCCTGGCACATGGTACCCATCCTTCCAGCTAAGCCTTCTCATGACCTTGCAAGGGTGAGGCATGACCTCCCTTTACCAGCCTCTCTCAGGGAAGCTACTGTGGTTTCCCAAGGCCAGCCAGCTGGTGGAGGGCGGGGCTGGATTGCCGAACCCCAGCTTGCTTAGCTCCCAAGAGCCCCAGGCCACTGTGGCCGGATCTGTCCCACCCCTGGACCCGGGAGGTGACAGAAAGCCAACAGCCTCTGGTGCAGGGCCCCCTGGAGCTTAAGTGGCCGTCGAGGGCAGGGGAGCCACGTGCAGGTTTGGCACTGTGGCACGTAGAGAGGAGGACAAGGACCGGCTCAGACTCCCGCCCTGGCTGCGCGTGCTTTCCAGGCAGCAAGGCCCGGGGGCCCTGGGAAGGGAGGTTCAGCAAAGCTTCCTGTAGGGAAAGAGCACCCCGTCAGCAGCACGGGATTTGGAATTTGAGAAACTCATAGACTTGGACATGGAGGAAAGCTCTGTCACCCCCGGGCTCCCTTGCCTCATCTGTAGAATGAGAACCTGAGTGCCTATGTCATAATATTTTACGAACATTAAATGAGATAATGTATGTAAAGTGCTTGGCACACACAGAACTCACTTCAACAGCAGCCGTTTTACTACCTGCTTCTCCTCCACTGGCTGTTTTCACTGATCCCCTTGCCCCGGAGTTTCCAAGATGCCTAATGCACTGGCACAGGGTCCAGGGGCAAAGGGTAGGCATTTTCTTCCCATTTTATGAAGGGGAGATGGAAGTGAAGTATCCTGGTAAAGCATATCCAGAACAATTCCCCTTTGTAAGTGGCCATCCCCACCCCCTGAGCGAATGGCGCTCTGAAACAAGACTTGTTTCATTCACCAGATGGTTCGATCATTTAGCTGGTCTGTGAGTATAAAACTGGATAGTAAATTTTAATTGTAACCCAATAGGTTAGCATTTAGGAGGCAAAGATAGGTTGAAACCGAGGTGTGTGGTTACCGTTTGCTCTCTGTTTTGAAAGGATTGGTGTGTGACCAGGCCCTGGGCAACCCCTTACCCAAACACCTGGACGGCACCCAGATGGTCACAACAGAGAGTGCTTGGTGACTTACTCTCCAGGACAGGCTGAAGCCAGGGGACCGCAGCTTCTTCTTCTTTTTTTTTTTAAATTTATTAAAAATTATTTATTTATTTCTGTCCTTTCTTTTTTATTTAATTTAAATTTTCTATTGGAGTTGATTTGCAATGATGGGTTAGTTTCAGGGGGTAGAACAACGTGATTGGGTTATATAGCTACACATAGCCACTCTTTTCAGATCCTTTTCCCAGGGAGGTTTTTATGAAATACTGAGTAGAGGTTCCTGTGCTCTACAGCAGGAAGAGAACCCCATCTTCTTCACAGGCACCTACCATCATGCCCGTCCCAGCGCCCGAAAAGCTGGAAGAAACCCAAGAGTCCATTGACAGATGAACAGATGAACAAAATGTGGTTTATCTACACGACAGGCTATTGTTCAGCCTTAAAAGGAAAGGAATTCTGTGACATGCTACGACCTGGATGAATCTTAAAACATTCTGCAAAATGAAATAAACCAGTAATAAAAGGACAAATACTAGGTGATGCCACTTGCACGAGGTACCCAGAATAGCCAAGTTCATAGAGACTGAAAGTAGAAGGGTGGCTGTCAGGGGCTGGGGCGGCAGGGCGGGGGAGAGAAATGGGAGTTACCGTGCATCGGGTGCAGAGTTTCCATGGTTGAAGGTGAAAAAGTTCTAGAGAGGGACGGTAGGGATGGTTGCACAATAATATGAGTGAAGGTAATGCCACTGAAATGAAAAGTGGTTGAAACGGTAGGGCTTCCAGGCTGCGCACCTTGCTGAGGATTAAGGCCAGGAGTTGGGCAGAAGCTTCTGTCAGAAAACTAGCCCCGGGGGAAAGGCCCAGGGTGGTGCCGCTGGGTAGGGGCACTGGCAGCTTTCAGCAAGGAGACCGACAGAGTTCAGAAAGGCAACAGAAGTAAACAGTAAGATTCTGGTCCTGAGTGAACAGGGCTGCCATAGACAGTGAGGCAGGTTGTGCACTGCACAACTCCAAGAAGCGCCACAGATGATTGGTCCCATCTGGAAAAGTGCCAAGTTCAACCTGCACCCCCTGCCCCCAGCATCCAGTGGGAGAATGAGCCCTGTCAAGTCTCCATCACCCTGGGCAGCTCTTGGGAGCCTACCGCACTTGGATGTATGCTATGCCAGTGCCAAGCCAGGTCTGAGAATCTAAACATCCACGGACATGCAAGGGTGCGCAGGAAAGCCGTAAATGGGTTCAAATGAGGAGTAAGACCCTCTGACTGGACGGGGCTTGATGTATCAGCTGGGCCACAGGAATGGTCGGGAAAGTCTGTGTGTCCAGCAAGGGAACCATGTGTGGAGAAGGCTGTCCACCAGCCCGCTCTGAAGTATTCAGGCTGCCCTACAGGGATGCCAGCTTGGAAATGGCCTCAGAAAATCTGATTTAAAAGTTAAACACTTAAAGGGAGTCCACGTGGAATTCTGAGCTAGTGAAAAACAGAGCCTAACTTTATATACTCATCCTAGTTGAATTCTTATTTTGATGATTCTCCATCCTGCACACAGAGGCGTGTGGGGACATTCAAACACAACTCCCCTCCTTGAACCCACCCTAATTCAGACATACATTCATTTATCCAAATGATTCAACACTCCCTGTGTCTCCCTGCGTGCCTACTATGCGCCAAGCACTCTGCTGGAAGCCAGAATGACAAAAACAAGCTATGGGCACAGTCTATACAGAAATATCTCTCTCTCCACACACACATACACACACGCACACATGCACGCACGAATGCGTGCTCACGCACTTCATCCCACAATCAAACTGGAGAAACACGTGTGGGCCCCAAGGGCTGGGGACCGAATTCCTTTCCTGCAGAGGGGCACAGCCTCTTGGGCCCCATGGATGCCCCATGCAGGCATTCCCATGGGGCCCAGTACCTGCTCAGCTGTGCAACTCTGGAGCCACAGGTCTGTTTTTATGTTAGGGACAATAGAAATTTGGAATAGTCTTATTTTCTGTGGGTGCCTGGGCTCAAGATTTTCAATCCATTCAAAGAGGTGTCCAGAGCCGTAAAGCGTGATGCGGACACAGCACCTCAGAAACCACACGCATGACCTTGGGAGTCCACACCCTGGAGTCTAACTGTTGGACTCAAATCCAGGCCCCACTCCCTCCCAGCTGTGTGGCCTTAGTTTTAGCACCTGCGAAATGGGTGGCCCTGCTTCAGAGGGCTCTTGAGAGGTTAAATCAATGCAACCATATAAAGAACAGAAACTCGGACCAGGCCATTGGTCAGCTGTTCACTCAGGGTGATTATTCCTCATGGTTATTATTTCGCCCTGGTTGCCTCATTTATATTTTTTGCTTTTCTCTGTTATTTATCTTTATAAGTCATCCAAAATCCCTTTCAGAACAAAGTGCCATATGAATATATGCATAAGCCAGACACGACGCTAGACAGTAAGCGGGATAAAGTGTTCGAAAGATGAAGATGAGGTCCCTGCTGGTACAAAGGCAGTTCTGTTCTTATCACTCCAGTTCCCACCTCCCTTCTGAGCACAGGACTTCTCTTTTCCACATTTACTTACTGAGCACCAACTAAGTGGTGCCGGCCCTTATTTTGTGGTTTCTTTTATTTTAAAAATTTTTTTTTGTCCTTTTGCCTTTTCTGGGGCCGTTCCCGCGGCATATGGAGGTTTACAGGCTAGGGGTCGAATTGGAGCTGTAGCCACCGGCCTACGCCAGAGCCACAGCAACGCGGGATCCGAGCCGCATCTGCGACCCACACCACAGCTCACGGCAACGCCGGATCGTTAACCCACTGAGCAAGGGCAGGGACCGAACCCCCAACCTCATGGTTTCTAGTTGGATTTGTTAACTGCTGAGCCACGACGGGAACTCCCTATTTTGTGGTTTCTTAACCAAGGGTCTGTGAACTCCCTACACTGTTGGCCAGATTCCCTGTTTCCGTGACTATGGACAGTTTTTCTGGGGAGAGGGTCTTCAGCTTGCATCCAGCTCTCAAGGTATCCATGACCCCCTAAGACCCAAAGCCCTCTGCCCACCTCTGCTCTGAGTTTCCTATCCTCCCTGGGGTCAGGCTGACACCAACAAGTTGGGGTGGGGGGACATCTTGAGAAAGTCTCGTCCCCTCCCTGGCTTCAGCCGACTCTCCTCTGCAGCTGGACGTGGTCACACGTGTCCCTGTCCTAACACTGTGACGTGAAAGGCCTTAGCCCCCGGAACTGCCCCTCACCTCGAGGTCCCGGAGGACCGGGTGGTCTTCAATGCCTGGGAACAGCACCCGCATGGTGTAGGTTCTATAGTCCAGGAAGGGAATCCCGGCTCCGTCCAGGTCACTGGTCAGCTCGTGGATGTCCGTCTGCAGCTCAGCAAAGGCTGGAACAAAGAGAAGCCCACGAGATTGCTGGATGGGGCCAGCCCGAGAGTTACCTGCCTCAACACTCAGAACCCTCTCCCAGGCCCTTGGAGACATGCGCAGTGGACCACAGCAGCGCAGGACTAAGGAGAGGGGTGTTTTAAGTAGCTGAGGTGAAGGATATAAGAATGGGAGAAAAATGGAGTTCCTGTGGTGACTCAGTGGTAACGAACCCAACTCATATCCATGAGGACACAGGTTCGATCCCTAGTCTCGCTCAATGGGGTTAAGGAACCAGCGCTGCCAAGAGCTGTGGTGTAGGCCGAAGATGCTGCTTGGATCCCTCGTTGCTGTGGCTGTGGTGTAGGCTGGCAGCTGTAGCTCTGATTGACACCTAGCCTGGGAACTTCCACATGCCATGGGTGTGGCCCTAAAAAGACAAAAAAAAAAAAAAAAAAAACAAGAAAAAAAAGAATGGAAGAAAGATGCACCACGAGGAAGCTTGTCTTGAGCCAAATTCCTTCCAAAGCATGAACGCGAGGCAGGCTGGCACGGATCTGAGCTGCTGCTAGGACCAGGAGGGCTTCCGCCTCTGAAGAGGAGGGGTTTGATTTGCAAATATGCTGGGGGATTGGTAGAATGCAGGACAGGGCAGTGAAGGTGGGGGGCTCCAGTGATGGAGGGTCTGTTCCGGATTCTGGGCTTCACACTGGGCTTCCTTAAGGGAGTTGAGAACAATTTCTTCGAAGCCCCAGGTCTGGGCCATGCAGCTTACAGGAGCCATCAAACCAGCAAATGGAGCCAGATGAAGGCTCTGCCAAACTGATCTATCCCTCTGGATAAAGATGCAGGGTGGACCTTGGTCCTTCCTTCCTCACGCTGATGCTGCCCAGTGGAGTATGTGATCTGCATATGGGCACTATGCTCTGTGGAGGCAGCCCAGCCTCCGGATGGTCACGGAGCCGCCAGCCCACAGTCCCCAAGGTGGTTCTCCACGTGGCCCCAGGTCATTACATAGCTGTGTGATCTCACTCTGGCCTGGGCACAGCCTTCCTCCAGGGCTGCCCTCCGCCCCGGGAGGTGCCAGAGGTGCTGTGTTTGGCCCTTCCCTCCTTCACCTTTTCCCTCAGCACGTGCACACGTACACACATGCATGCACACACAGCTGAGATGGGTTAACACGCGCCTGCAAAGAACAGTGGATGGTGGTTAAACACTTCTTTCCATTTACAGAGACAGAGACAGGGAAAAAAATACTCAGTGGGCTCAAAAGGGATTCACAAGCCCAATGTGGTTCCAGGGGCCTTGAAAAGCCAGCCCTGTGCCCAGGGGGCTCTGCTAATGACTGGACCACAACACAGCCGCCCCAGGAGCTGTCAGGGAGGCCCCACTGCACCCAGCAGTGCTGACTCCCGGCCTGCAGACCCTGGCTTCCCTGGCCTTGAGGTTATCAACGTTTCTAGTTTGACAGAACAACAGGGGTGCCACCGGGACCCCTGGAGGGGGGGCTGCAGACCCCTCCATGAGGCTCTCTTTATGCACGCCCAGTCATGCTGACATGGGGTGAGGGGGGCTTGTCAAGGAAAGTGACTCTTAAGGAAGAGCAACCTTAACACATCTGAGTGGAACTTCCACCAATATGTGTGCACATGTGTGTGAAAGGGAGTCAGTAAGCCTTCTTTTAGCAGGTACTGTCACCAAAATCCATGATGAGCACTCGTGTGCGTGTGTGTGTGTGAGCAAGTGTGAGAGCATGAGTAACCGCCTGGGTGTGAGTCAGTGAGAGTCTGCAGGTATGTGTGCACACGTCTGTGTGCTTATACATCTACAGGTCAGGGCTGTGAGGGGCCCAGGCTGGGACTCTTCTGAGTTTGCATGTGGGTGGTGGCCTGGCTCACAGTCAAGCCTTCAGGAAGTCACCTCCCCTGGACCCAAGCTGTCCTCTCGATGTTCAGGAGCCAGCCCTGGGCACCCCTGGAAAATCCTTTCAAGGCTAATCCTACATGTCCTTTGCCCTCCATCTCTTTCCTACCCATGCAGACAGCCCTCTCCCAGAGTCCCCAAGTCAGGACTCCCTGTCTGACTGCTAATTCCTCCCTCTCCAGAACATTCCGAGAGGAATCTGGCTCCACGATCCGCCCCGCCGATGCCCGCTCCCAGTTGGGGTGCTCAGCTGGTGGGGAGGAGGCAGAGGGAGTTGGCTTTTTATAGGTCTGCAGCTTTCCTTCAAGTCACTGAGCGCCTCCGACATTCAAAGCCTGGCACACATAAAAGAGATTCTAATCACTACACCTAATTAGAGGGAAGAGTACATTGTGGAGAAAAAAAATTAAGCAGCGTAAATATAATAAAAGGCAGTAATTAACAGTCCCACAAGGCGGATGCTGTGTTGACAGCTGAGGATGTGGAGAGGGGATGCAAGGGACCCGCTTTCCCATCAGAGATCGTGGGCCCTCTGGTGGGAATTCGAGAGCCCCAGGTACAGGCCCGTTGCTCTCCGAGTGGGAACCTGCACAAAGGGCCAGCTGAGACCTTCCCGGGCGACTCGCCGATATTCTCCTGGGGGTCACAAGGCTCTGACTGCTAAGTTTCCTTCTTGGATTTAGTGCGGCGGATTTCACCTCGTGGCGGTGTGGATGATTTTTAAAAATGCAAGCTGCGAAACACTCTTCTTTCTAAATCTCAGGTCTGCCCTCCAGCCTCACCTTCTTTCTGAAGCCAGGGAGCGGGAGACTGCCTGTGTGTGTCACGGCAAGACGCCTCCAGGGCTCCCGGAGCGGGGCGTGCAGAACCCACCTGGCCAGGATCCTGGGCTGGAAACTGCTCTGGTGAGGTCTAAGATGATCCCGGGCTGAGTCGGGGGAAGAGGGGAGGGGACATTTGAAGGAGAAGGAGGGGAGGCCTCAGCCTCAGGTGGCCTTGTCCGAATAGAGCCTGGAGGTGTGGGCTTGGCCTGGGCTCAGGCTCAGAGACCAGAGGTAGAGGTTCTGAAGGCAGGAGAGGCAGGCCCAGCATTGCCCACTGCTGCTTGTATGTGAGATGCACGTGCTTGCATATGCGCGCACACACACACACACACCTGCACACCCACACGCACACATAGCCCAGCCACCCCGTACCTTCTTTGCACTCCAGGGCCACACGGGACTCCAGGTTGTCCATCTGCATCTGCAAGCGCTTCAGCGTGAGGTCGCTTTCTCGGGACTTGCGCTTGTAGGCAATGAGCACGGCCACGATGAAGATGATGAGGAGGCCACCGGCCACAGCGATGCTGACGATGGCGGGCAGGCTGAGCGGGCTGTCCGGGGCGATGTACACCATCCCCGGGGAGTACTCCATGCCACCGACGCGGGCCTGGGGGGGGGTCACACCAGGAGAGAGGGAGCTGGCTGGGGGCTCATAGCATCCCAGGCAACAACCCCAGGCCACTGGTAGGTACCCTGGGGACTGGGGCCGCAGGAAGGAAAGGCACGGGAAGCTCTATTACATCCTGTCTGGGTCAAAACGGTCCTCTCCGGAAGGGCCTCTGGCCTGTGAGAGGTGATTTGGCCCTGAATGCTCTTTCTCCCCGCCCCTACTAGAGCCCCAGGCAGTATGGAGAAAATGACCACAAAGAAGAAAGAAGTCAGAAGCAGGGTGGGGAGAAAGAACTGGGGGTGTTCCTTGGCCAGAACCCCTTTCCCCAAAGCCCTAGTGGCCCAGGATGGCGCCGGACTGCTCACCCTGCAGCATCCCTCGAGCCCGCCCCATCCAGACTTGGGGTCCCGTCGTCCTCACCATCACTTTGTGCCTGCCAATAAGGTTGGGGGACTCGCAGAGCAGCTGCACGTCTGACACCGTCACCGTGCATGGCTTCTCCCCAACCAGCACGGTGTAGTTCAGCTTTACGTTGCCCCCGGCCACGGGTGGGATCAGGTTCTTGCCCTGCATGGACAGGAAAGCCTGAGTTCCCAGCCCACGGTCAGGAGCACAGCTCCAGTCGGCTGCCGGGTCCTCCCACCGCCCCCGCCAGAGGTCCCATCCTTCTGGGGAGTTGGGAGAAAGGCCACCTTCTCTAGTAAGCCTCCTAAATTGGCAACACATACAGTACTAGCTGCCCTTCCTCAGTGGGAAATCAATAATTGAGGCACTCTGTTCAGCTTATTCCAATGCAGCCTGAGACTCCTTCTCAACACAGAGCTGTAGTCACTATCAGTTAATTCACATTGTCATATGGGGCAGGAGTTTTGGTCGCAGCTCAGTGATAACGAATCCAACTAGTATCCGTGAGGACAGGGGTTTGATCCCTGACCTCGCCCAGTGGCTCAGTGGGTTAAGGATCCTGCGTTGCTGTGAGCTGTGGTGTAGGTCGCAGATGCAGCTTGGGTGTGGCATTGCACTGGCTGTGGTGTAGTCCGGCAGCTGTAGCTCCAATTTGACCCTTAGCCTGGAAACTTCCATGAACCGTGGTATGGCCCTAAAAACAAGCAAATGAACAAAAAAATTGTCATATACCATGCTCATGGATTGAAAGAGTTAATATTATCAAAATGACTACACTACCTAAGGCAATCTACAGATTCAATGCAATCCCTATCAAATTACCAAGGACATTTTTCACAGAACTCGAACAAAATATTTTAAAGTTTATTTGGAAGCACAAAAGACCCAGAATAGCCAAAGACATCCTGAAAAAGAAAAATGGAGCTGGAGGAATCAGGCTCCAGGACTTCAGGCTATACTACAAAGCAACAATCATCAAAACTGTGTGGTACTGGCACAAAGACAGAAATATAGATCAGTGGAACAGGAAAGCCCAGAATTCAACCCACACACCTACGGCCAATTCATCTATGACAAAGGAGGCAAGACCATGCAATAGAGAAAGGACAGCTTGTTCAGTAAGTGGTGCTGGGAAAACTGGACAGTCACATGGAAAAGAATGAAATTAGAACACTCCCTAACACTGTACACAAAAATAAACTCCAAATGGATTAAAGACCTAGATATAAGACCAGACACTATAAACCTCTTAGAGGAAAACATAGGCCAAACACTCTCTGACATAAACAACAACATCTTCTCAGATCCACCTCTCAGAGTATTGACAATAAAAACAAAAATAAACAAATGGGACCTACTCAAACTGAAAAGTTTCTGCACAGCAAAGGAAACCCTAAACAACACGAAAAGACAACCCACAGAATGGGAGAAAATCTTTGCAAGTGAATCGACTGAGAAGGGATTAATCTCCAAAATTTACAAACACCTTCTGTAGCTCCATACCAAAAAAACAAACAACCCCATCCAAAAATGGGCAGAAGATCTAAACAGACAGTTCTCCAAAGAAGACATACACGTGGCCAAAAAACACATGAAAAGATGTTCAACATCACTCTTGATTAGAGAAATGCAAATCAAAACCACTGTGAAGTACCACCTTACACCAGCCAGAATGGCCATTATCCAAACGTCTACAAACAATAAGTGCTGGAGAGGGTGTGGAGAAAAAGGAATCCTATTACACTGTTGGTGGGATTGTAAATTGGTGCAACCACTGTGGAAAGCAGTATGGAGATTCCTCAGAAAACTAAACATAGAACTACCATTTGACCCAGCAATCCCACTCCTGGGCATCTACCCAGAGAAAACCATGACTCGAAAAGACACATGTACTCCAATGTTCACTGCAGCACTATTTACAATAGCCAAGACATGGAAACAACCTCAATGTCCATCGACAGAGGAGTGGATCAAGAAGATGTGGTACATATACACAATGGAATATTACTCAGCCATTCAAAAGAATGAAACACCGGCATTTTTAGCAACATGGATGGACCTAGAAATTATCATGCTAAGTGAAGTCAGTCATACAATGAGACACCAACATCTAATGCTTTCACTGACATGTGGAATCTGAAAAAAGGACAGACGAACTTCTTTGCAGAACAGATGCTGACTCACAGACTTTGAAAAACTTATGATCTCTGGAGGAGACAGTATGGGGGGTGGGGGGATGTGCTTGGGCTGTGGGATGGAAATCCTGAGAAATCAGATGGTTATGATCATTATACAACTACAGATGTGAAAAAAAAATGTTAACAACTAAGCAATTAAAAAAAGAAAAGAATGTTAACAGGGGAAAAAAAAAAAAAAGGCGATATCCAGTACCACTTCACGCCAGTCAGAATGGCCATCCTTGAGAACTCTACAAAGGGTAAATGCTGGAGAGCATGGGCAAAAGAGGGCCTCCTCCTACATTGTTGGTGGGCATGTAAACTGATGCAGCCATTATGGAAAACAGTATGGAGGTGCCTTGAAAAACTAAAAAGAGTTGCTGTAAGATCCCTTAATCCCATTCCTGGGCTTATATCCAGAGAAAAATCTGAATCAAAAACATGCATGTTTCATAACAGCACTATTGACAATAGCCAAGAAGACATGGAAGCAGCCTCAACATCCATCACACAGGACTGGATACAGAAGATGTGGTAGAGAGTTCCCACTACAGCCCAGCGGGTTATGAACCCGACTAGTATCCATGAGGATGTGGGTTGGATCCCTGGCCTCGTTCAGTGGGTTGGGTGTCTAGCATTGCTGCAAGCTGTGGCATAGGTTGAAGATGTGGCTTGGATGCAGCATTGCTGTGGCTGTGGCACAGTCTGGCAGCTGCAGTTCTGATGCCACCCCCTCACTTGGAACTTCCATATGCCACAGGTGCAGCCCTAAAAAGCGAAAAAGGGGAAAAAGAAGATGTGGGAGATATACACAATAGAGTATTACTCAGTCATAAAAAAAGAATGAAATAACACCATTTACAGCAACATGGATGAACCTAGAGATTATCATATTAAGTGAAGTAAGTCAGATGAAGACAAATATCATAAAATATCACTTACAGGTGGAATATAAAAAATGATGTAAATGAATTTATTTACAAAACAGAGATAGGGAGTTCCCGTCGTGGCGCAGTGGTTAACGAATCGGACTAGGAACCATGAGGTTGCGGGTTCGGTCCCTGCCCTTGCTCAGTGGGTTAACGATCCGGCGTTGCCGTGAGCTGTGGTGTAGGTTGCAGACGCGGCTCTGGCGTAGGCCGGTGGCTACAGCTCCGATTGGACCCCTAGCCTGGGAATCTCCATATGCTGCGGGAGCGGCCCAAAGAAATAGCAAAAAGACCAAAAAAAAACAAAAACAAAAACAAAAAAACAAAAAAAACAGAGATAGGCCCCCAGACTTAAAAAAACAAACTTATGGTTACCAAATACTGGGGTGAAGGAGATAAATTAAGAGTTTGGGATATAGTTCCCTGTGTTATCCCTACTGTAGCCCTGCTGTATAGCACAGGAAACTATATTCAATATTTTGTAATAACCTATAAGGGAAAAGAATCTGAAAAAGAATATATATATATGTGTGTGTGTGTGTGTGTGTGTGTGTGCATATGTATATGTAAAACTGAATCATTTTGCTGCACTCTTGAAACTACAACATTGTAAATCAACTGTACGTCAATAAAAAAAAATGATTTAAAAAATCAGTAAAAAAAAAAAAAAGAATTAAAATTAATTTGCTATCCATACTCCAAAGAAGCCCTCTAGGGTGGTTTGCAAAGGATTGCTCAGGAGGAAGCAGTATGAGTCTTTGACCTCCCAGGTCCTGGTCTCAGGGGACAATGCTGGGAGTCAGATGGCCTGGGTGGGTCTGGCTGCCCTGAGCGGATCTCTGTGGCCCAGAATGAGCGCATCTCTCAGAACAGACTCAAGGAGAGCAGAGACCAGAGTCCGGGCTCTCAATGCCACCTCTGCTGGCCAGTGATGCCGGTCTTGAGATGTGGCAGAAGCCCAGGACTCCGGGCCCCCTTCTGTGACTCAGAAAGCCCCCCTTGCAGGCAGCAGCCCCCTCCCCCCACCCGACTCTACCTTTAGGATGATGGGTGTGCCGGGCTTGAGCTCCAGGATCCCTGAGGGACCGAAGGCCTCAAACACAGGGTTGGGGTAGTAGGTGAAGTTGGTCTTGTTGAGGATGAGCAGGGACTGGACGTTGTCCAGGATGAAGCCGAACTCCTCGGGCCTCTCTGTCAGGTCGGACTGGTGGTCGGGTCCCAGAGCCAGGGCTGGAGCCTGGCAGGTCATCTCAGTAGCACTCAGAACCTCACAAAGCTGCAGGGAAGGGGAACAGGGAGGCTGTGCAGCAGGGCTCTGCACACGCGCAGCCTCACCCACCCACCGCGTCTCCCTGGGCGCTGCAGGACAGCGTGGTGTGGACATGACGGCTCCGCAGACCAGCTCTACAGCTGGCACCTACCCGGGCTCAGCCCAGAGCGGGTGTGGCAGGGGCTGTGGGACCTCTAAGCTAGGGAGGGGCCCTGGGGGCTGGTCACAAGGATGGAAGAAGGGTCTGAAACCTTAGAAACCCAGAAGCTATGGCTTCTCCATGCCTGTACCCCAGGGTGTGGAAGTGGCCTCGGGCCTGCTCCCTGATCCCGCCATCCCCGTGTCCAGTGGCATCACGCATGGTGGCTCATCGGTGTCTGGGGTGGGCCGGCCCGAGCCCTCGGAGAGCCCGCCCCCTTTAGGGAAGCCCCCCGCCAAGTGGGCAGCCCCGGACTCACATTGATGTGCTCCTTCCCTGCGTGCTTGGCACGGACCTGGGGGTTCTGTATGAGGTCCAGGTGCGTCCCCCACACGGCGATGGGTGTGTTCCCACTGACGAGGAAGAAAGGAGGAGGCATGTAAACACAGGGAGGGGATGAGGATAATCAATCAGGGCTCGCGGCATTGAAGACAATGATAACGGGGGCGCGATAATGTCCGCAGGGACGATGACAAGCTAACTGCATAATAATAAGGGTGAGCTCTCAGCCGCCGAGCAGAAGACAGTGATGACCAGATGTCCGCGGCCACCCTGCGCCGAGCTCATTCAGAGCTTGGACACCCCACGGAGGCGGGGGTCTGCAGCATGGCCCTCTTGGCCACTTGAGGCCCCCTGGCCTGAGCCAGCTGCTTCTCTGCAACCCCTGTGGCATCTCTTTCCCCGCCCTGACCCCCCCCCCGCCCCCCGCCACCAGCCTCGGGGAATTTCCTTCACACTGGCCTTGGCCTGAGAGAAGCCTCACTCCAGATCGTCCTCCACCAGACCCTCCAAAGTCGGAGCCCCCTCCCCAGGACAATCGGACCACAAATTTCCACCTAGAGGTCTCAGCTGGCTGAGACCTGACAGGCTGAGACCCAGACACTGGGGAACCTCCTGTAAGAAGGCAAACAGGCAACGTTCTGGGACCCTCGCCCCCTGGGGTGTCAGCAGGAGGAGTGCTGATGCTGAGTATGAGGAAATTCATCTTTGGGTAGCTTTTCAGTGGAAACCTGGATGCCACTGTCTCATCCTCAGGACCACTGAGAAGCCGATGTGGGATGGCGGCTATTTTCCCTGGTGGGACCAGTCACTTTATCTACAGGCAAGGGAGCATCTTCAAGAGGAATCTAAGACAGCTAAGTGGTCAGAAGCTTGTGGATAAAGCGTCCTTGACCCCCGCATCCTCTCTACCCCTCCGCCCATCTCCCCACCTGTACACGGTGTTACCGTCTTAAATTCCTACGTGACCCAGACAGGCTCTCTGGCCCTGGCAGTGTGGGCAAATGAGCTTCTGGTGTCCGGCCATCTCCTGATCTTCTCAATCATCACTTCACCACATGTGTACCCAGTGTCCCTAGCATCGTGCATCAGTAACCCAGTCTGTCCTGAGCGGGGTAAAGCCACGTGTTCGGCAGAGCCCATCCCATCCCAGACGACACTAACTGCAGTGAAACCACTAGAGCCCCGGCCACCTCGGAACGTGCCTCCAGCCTCGGTGTGCCCATGACTGGGAGCAGCTGTCAAGTGGCAGGAAGGACAACATCGCTACTGCTGTGACAGTGACACGAGGAAGAACGGAATTAAACCAGGCCGTGAACGTCTTCAGGATCCGCAGAGTTTGTCTAAGAATAAGGGGCCGTGCCAACTTCCTGGATTCACCAGGTCCTGGAATAGCTTTTTTTTTGTCTTTTTGCCTTTTCTAGGGCCGCTCCTGCGGCACATGGAGGTTCCCAGGCTAGGGGTCGAATCGGAGCCGTAGCCACCGGCCTACGCCAGAGCCACAGCAACACGGGATCCGAGCCGCGTCTGCAACCTACACCACAGCTCATGGCAACGCTGGATCCTTAACCCACTGAGCAAGGCCAGGGATGGAACCTGCAACCTCATGGTTCCTAGTCAGATTCGTTAGCCACTGAGCCACGACAGGAACTCCAAATCCTGGAATAGCTTTAATGGGCTCTTTGGCCCCCTTGGCACCTTACAGTCCGCTTTCAGACCACAGCTAAAGCTTGGAAGGCTGGAGTCTTAGAGAGTAACTGCCAAGGACAACCAAGGGCATCTCCTAAAGGCTGCCTTTCATTTGGGTGTGAGGCCAGGTGGCGAACTCTTTCTGTAAATGGCCGGAGAGTGAATATTTTAGGCTTCTGGGGCCACGTGGTCTGTCTCGATTACTCGCCTCTGCTGCTGTGGTGAGAAAGAAGCTGCAGACAAAACATATGATGGAGCACGGCTGTGTTCCAATAAAACTTTATTGTTGAAAGCAGGCAGTCAGCCAGATTTGGCCCCCAGGCTGGCGTTCGCTGAACCTGATTTAAAAGATTGTTCTCTGGGAGTTCCCATTGTGGCGCAGCGGAAACAAATCCGACTAGGCTGTGGTGCAGGCTGGCAACTGTACTGATTTGACCTTTAGCCTGGGAACCTCATATGCCGGGGGTGCGGCCCTAAAAAGACCAAAAAAAAAAAGGGAGTTCCCGTCGTGGCGCAGTGGTTAATGAATCCCACTAGGAACCATGAGGTTGCGGGTTCGGTCCCTGCCCTTGCTCATTGGGTTGACGATCCGGCATTGCTGTGAGCTGTGGTGTAGGTTGCAGACGCGGCTCGGATCCCGCGTTGCTGTGGCTCTGGCGTAGGCCGGTGGCTACAGCTCCGATTGGACCCCTAGCCTGGGAACCTCCATATGCCGTGGAAGCGGCCCAAAGAAATAGCAAAAAGACAAAAAGACAAAAAAAAAAGATTGTTCTCTGGACTGGACTCATCTCTGACCCTGTCTCAGCTTGTGGAAACTATATCCTCATGCTCTGCCTCCTCTCCTGACCCCACAGGTCCTCCAGAGCTGACAGAGAGGAGGGCTGGGGACAGGTTAGGGAGGCCAGCAGGGGTTTGGACCTCACGTCATCCTCTCAGTGTCCTGGGAGGGACTTGGCTGGTGAGAAACCCTGGACCCAGGGAGGCTAAACAACCTTTCAGGTCACTTGGCTGCTAAGCAGTGGAGCTGGGCTGCACCCACTCCTGCTGACCCCACGTCCATCCCCTCCATGGCCCCTGATACGGCAGCATCCCAATGGTCACCGGGGCCCTGCCATTAGATGCCCTTGGCAGCACCTTCTGCCTGCCAAGTCAGGGGCTGTTGGCTCTTGCTGGTCAGAGCTTGGCCTGCAAGGGCCGGGTCCTGTCAGAGATGCTCTCTGTGGAAGGAGGGAGCCCCGGCAGGAAGGTCTGAGTTGGGGGGGCCCTCAGAACGCCGCCACCAGGTGCATCAGATCCACAGCAGGACCAGGCCGCAGAACCTCCCTGGGCTTTTGAGAGTTGAAGGGGGGGAACCCCTACCTGACGATGCTCCACTCGGGCTCAATCCGCACGATGGTGGGGTCCTCCACGTACTGGAAGAACAGGTCCTGGTGGATCTTGGCCCTGTCCACCTGCACCATCACCTTCATTTCCAGCACCTCATCTGAGGACGTGGTGTTGCAGACGATGTAGGATGGAGAACGCCTGGAGGCAAGGGAGATGGGGAGCTGGGCTCCTGGGCATCAGTGGTCCCGAGTCAGGGCCCTCCCACGCCCCTCGATGTTCACCAGGCTCCTCAGAGGCAGCGGGTAGTGCTGCCCTGGATATAAAGCCTGACAACTACGGACAAAGACCCCTCCCCCTTGACTGAACTCTAGAGGGTTCCTCTGAGTCCCTTTTGTGACTAGGCTGCTTCCTGCGCCCTGTCTTGGGCTTGCCCAGCCCCATTTTTAGCAAGCATCCTCCTAACTTAGTTTAGCAAGAGTCCCAGCCCCAGCCCCCACCCACACACAACATACACACGCCTTGATATCTGAGGACTTGATATTTCATCCAATTCCTCATCCCTCACTGTTGATCACCCCATCTGCCTGCAGCAAGAGCCTCGTGAAGCCAGTTTAGCCAGAATCCTCCTAACCTCGTTTCCTCTTAGTAATTTCCCATCCACTGCCTCCCTGGCTCTGTGCCTCGGCTGTAAATCCCCAGCTGTCTGCTGTCCTGGGAGTCAAGCCATCTTGTTCCCCGTTGTGACAGTCCTGACACTATTGTGATAGTCCTGAGCACCTTTATCCCTGTGACTTGAGCAAGTGTCAGAACCAGTTTTTTCTTGAACACTCATGCAAGGCCTGGCCTGACTTCACACCTGTCCCTGCCCTCAGCACGGCTGTCTCCCAGGCAAGCGTCCCTCTGCAGAACCTCGAGGCTGCAGAGAGAGCAGCCCCTACATCACAGGATGCTCTGCCGGCCTCCCTCCTTACCCCCAGCCCCGCCCCCAGGTTCCTGGCTCGTGGAAGGCGTGCCCTTCTAGGAATGGATGGTGGAACCGGGGGAGGGAAAGTGGGCTGCCCCTGGAGGTTCAACCTGGGCCAGCACTCAGCAGTCCCCGTAGGCTCTGCAGCAACTGGCCAGGAGCGAACCTGAAGGAAGGGGCCCTAGGTTTCAAAGTGTGCCCTATGGGACCCTAAGGTTTGGCACAGTGGGTAGTTTAAAAGGTTGTTCTCTGGGCTGGACTCATCTCTGACCCTTGTCTCAGCTTGTGGGAACCACATCTTCATGCTCTGCCCCTTCTCTTGAGCTGAGAGGTCCTCCAGAGCTGAAGTTTAACTCGTGTTAAACTGCTAGATGTGGTATATATACACAGGGGACTACAACGCAACCATAAAGAGGGAACAAAATAATGCTATTTGCAGCAACACGGATGGAACTAGGGATTTTCACACTAAGTGAAGTTAGTCCGAAAGAGGACAGATACTGGAGTTCCTATCACAGCTCAGCAGAAACAAATCTGACTAGCATCCATGAGGAAACAGGTTCAATCCCTGGCCTTGCTCAGTGGGTTAAGGATCTGGTGTTGCCGTGAGCTGTGGTGTAGGTCACAGATGTGGCTTGGATCCCGCATTGCTGTGGCTGTGGTGTGGGCCAGTGGCTACAGCTCTGATTCGACCCCTAGCCTGGGAACCATGTGCCGTGGGTGCCACCCTAAAAAGACAAAGAAAGAAAGAAAGAAAGAAAGAGGACAGATACCACATGATATCACTTATATGTGGAATCTAAAATATGGCACGAATGAACCTGTCCCCAGAACAGAGACAGAACATGGACATGGAGACTGGATTGTGGTGGCTGGGGGTAGGGGGGAAGGGGACGGAGTGGGATGGACTGCAAGTTTGGGGTTGGTAGATGCCACCTACTGCATTCGGAGTGGATGGACAATGAGGTCCTGCTTCGTAGCACAGGAACTATGTGGAACATGATGGGGGAGAATGTGAGAAAAAGAATGTGCACATACGGTCACTTTCCATACAGGTCCCGGGCTAAACCCAACATCCACAGCCAAGGAGGGCCAGAGAGCCGTCTCCCAAAGAGAAGGGCCACCTTCTCAGAGCGGAGGATGGTCCTGCGCAGCCCCCGCCCCTGGCCCCTCTGCTGGAACCCTGGAGCGCCCCTAGGGCGAGTTACCTGTGGAAGAGGCAGGGCTGCTTCCCGAACGTCACCACCACGTTGCTGCCCGCGTTCAGGTTGGTGCCTGTGATGGTCACTTGTGTGCCCCCCGACATGGGCCCCCGGCTGGGCTTCAGGTCTGAGAGAGTCAGCGTCTGTGTGGGAAAGAATCTGGCCTGAGGAGGCAGCGCCCCCGTCTAAAAACTGCCTTCTAGAACCCTTAGGCACGGTGGCCTCCCGGAGAGCAGGGGCCGTCTACTGAGGCTTGTGGGGACAGGCTAGCCTTGGCACCTCCATACCAGCAGCGGTCAAAATAACAATAGCTAAACACCTTTTAATGATGGGTTTATACCTTCATCTGTCATGATATATCTATGTCTATATCCATGTCTATATCTATATCTCTCAATCCATTCTACAAGGTAGGCATGATTACCCATCTTACAGAGAAGATTCAGAGATGTTAAGTAAAGTTTCCAAGGTCACACAGCAAAAAAGTGGCCTAAGAGGTGACTCCAGAGCTGGAGTTCTCCACCACCTCTCCAGTCTCCAGGGCTGGCTGCTTTCAGAAAGGTGAGTGGCCCCTTCCACAGGCCTCTCCAAGAGCTGCCCCGAAGCACCAGCAGCCAGAGCCTCGGGGTGGGATGTGTGGGCCCCAGGGAAATAAAGGCAGGGAAAGAGGGTCTGGGGAGGAGCAGGGAAGGAGGGTCGGAAGACTGAGTGAGGAAGCAGACGGGGGATGGAGCGGCGGGGGTGGGCGTGGGGGACCTGTGAGCTGAGGATTTGGAGTCTCAGTTTGTACTTTCATTAGCATTTTAATGGAAAAAACTTTCCTCAGTCCCAGGTGAGAAGCCTGTATCTGCATTTAAATGAAGATTTCTCTTCCCTCAACTCCCTTGAAGAATTCTGTACCGAAAGTTGAACCCACTCAGCTCCTTGGAGCAGGCAGGCAAACTCCCCTTGGAGAGGCCTTGATCGATAACAGGAGGGGAGGAGAAGAGAAGCTCCGGCAAAGCTTGCAACCTGGGTCCCCGCACCACCGGGCATGCGCGCGAGGACACTCAGGGACACCTGCCTACCGCTGCCCCAGGTGTCTGCCCCGCGCAGGCGTGCTCGAGGGGCCTATCCACAGATCTGGAGCCTGGCAGCCCGGTGGCACTCACCAAGATGAGGAGCGGCTTATCCTGGCTCTGGTACTGGCTCATCCCAAGGCCTGCCCAAGGATGGCATGAGGCTGTGGAAAGAGCCTTCCTTTCTCAGCTCTGGCTAGATCATGCTGTGTGACTTGGCACAAATCTCTTACCCTCTCTGATCACAAAAGAATCAAAAAATGGCCCTCAGAGGCACCTGAAGGTTTTCTGGTTCTCACTTCCCAAAGATGCCCTATCGTCTGGAAAGGGAGAGCTTTCAGACCTGGCTCTTGCTGACCTCCCCAGGGAGGTGAGGGAAGGTGCACAAGAGTGTGTGTGTGTGTGTTTGTGTGTGTGTACACACAGGGGCTTCAAGGCAGAGCAGTCTTGGAGATAAAGTCAAAGCCAGGGACTTTAAGGAGTTCCCTTTGTGGCTCATCTGTAAGGAACCTGACTAGTATCCCTGGTTTCAGTCAATGGCTTAATGATCTGGTGTTGCCATGAGCTGTGGTGTAGGTCCCAGAGGCTGCTCTAATCCAGCATTGCTGTGGCTGTGGCATATATAGCCCGTTTGACCCTAGCCTGGGAACTTCAATACACCCTGAGTGCAGTTGTAAAAAAGACTTAAAAAACAAAACAAAACAAAGCAAAACAGTTAAGATACAGATACATACGAGATGGAGGTGGGGCAACGTGAAAAGGAGAACAGGTTCCCTGGGAGCCTGGGGGTGGGGGATCCCAGAGGGGTGAGCAATCCTGCTGGCTTGGCAGTGGCACCCCTCTGTGGGGCTGCTGGGTATGGAGTTATTCTGGGGGCCGCGGGTGGGGGGTGGTAAGGAGACGTGTTTTAAAGTTGTGAGAAACTATTAACTGTTCAAGGCTTGCTTCACGGGTCTGCGTGGGAAACCCAAGTCTGCATTACGTGCCACCACCTCGTCCCCTGGCTCCCTGGATGGAGGCAGAGAGGGAAAAGCGTTCCCTCCACGGAGACCTCTAGGGACAGAACTAGTGACAGTCCCAAGAGTGCTGATCTGGGCTCTATCTACTGGCCTTAGAAGCAGGGTTTTGGGCGAATACACCTCCCCATCAGAATCTGGCCTACATTGTGGAGGGAAACTGAAGCAGATCCCAACCGTGCCCCGACCTCGGCCCTGGGAGGGCCTCCCCAGCATCCCCAGGCCCTGAGAGGCAGCCCTGAAAAGGGGCCCCCCAACATGTCCCAGGTCCCCAAAGGAGCCGGGAAGGGGCTTCCTAGCTGAGTCAGGACTCCAGGGGAGCCAGGGCCTCCTGTGGGGGCGCCCCCCGCAGTGCCGCCTGCAAGCTGTCCCGCCGAGTGGGAAGGCAGCGAGAGATCTGAGGTGCTGGGGGCTTGAGAGAGGGGCTTCTGTCCTTCCTGCCTCCCTGGTGTGGCTCTCAGAGGGGACCTCTGCCCTTCATTCCCGCCCTGAGCCCCTGGGAGCTCGGGGGCGTGTGTGTGGGGGGTGGTGCTCAGAGACCAAGTGCTCAAATGAGAACTGGGGTCTGGGGAGGAGACCAGGGGCGCTGGCAGCATTCCCCCTCCCCGAAGGTCTTCCCAAGCGGACGTGTGTGGCACCAGGACAGGTCCTCAGACAGTAAAACACCACCAGTCTGAATCCCAGGACCTGTTAAACCAATGTTGTGTGTGTGTGTGTATTTTTTTATTTTTTGGTTTTTTAGGGCTGTACCTGCAGCATATGGAGGTTCCCAAGCTAGGGGTCAAATGGGAGCTACAGCTGCCGGCCTACACCACAGCCACAGCAACTCGGGATCCGAGCTGCATCTGCAACCTATACCCCAGCTCACAGCAATGCTGGGTCCTTAACCCACTGAGTAGGGCTGGGAATTGAACCCACGTCCTCATGGATCCACGTCAGGTTCATTTCTGCTGAGCCCCCAGGCCAATGCGTTTTTGTCTTGCGGCAATGCTCACATCTTCTCTGCCCTTCTGCTCCAATCTCTCCTCCTCCCCATCAACCCCCTTCTCTCCACTGCCTTGTACTCCTGTCTTTTGGTGCCTTTCCACGGCGCACCTTATGCCAGGAACAGCCTCCTGCCTCTCCAAATCCATATGGAAAACCATATTCTGCTTTAGATCCTGTCTTTCCTTCTGGTTCGTCCCATGAAGCCTTCCCTTAAAATCCTACATCCAAGTACATCCTGCTCCGGGGTAGAAATGATCATGCAGGCGAGACAGACCTTCCCTGAGAGCAGAAGGAGCTTTGGACTGTCTACCACCTACATGTGTTACGGGAATGCAGCCCAAGAGCAGAGAGCATCAGGCACGTGGTTGCTGCTCAATAAATGGTGTTAGCCCAGGCTGCGGACAGAATGGCCCTGAAAGCTTTGTGTGCCACCTACAGAGTGTGATTTAGCTTTGGGGGGATGGGGGGACAGGCAGAGTATTTTGTTTAAAGCCTCTCGGGAGACAGGTGCCCTGCTGGGGCTAGCAGAGATGATAACGGGGGCTTTATCTCCAAGGATGCACTGGTCTGACAGAGGAGCAGGGGTACCAAGAGGCAACGCCAAGTGCAGTGCGGGAAGATGCTGTGGAATCCCCAGTGAGCGTGAGCAGGGCCACTGTGGGCACTGACTGGGGTGTATTCAGAAAAGGCCGAGGAGTGGGTTGGGGTGGGGAAGAGTGAGGAGGCACCAGCTTGGGGCAACGTGGGGAAGGAGATGGAGAGGGGAAGGGAGTGAGGCCACTCAAAGGCGTGAGGAAGGACTGGATGGGGCGCGGGGCGGGGGGGGTGGCGTGCAGAACAGACCAGGGAACTTGGCAGGGGCTACCCTGGGCTCTTCTTGAGCTGGGCACTGTCAAGAGGAAGATGGCATTCTACAGCGTGGCTGGTTTAGAATGGGCTCAGATCAAAGGCAGGATTTAAGGGGCGCACTGCAGTAGCCAAGGGGATGGGAAAGAAAGACTCTAGGGCATGGCGATGGAGGGACGTACCCAGGAATTAGGGGAAGCCAAGCCACAGGCCACTGAGACTGTGGCCCGGGTGACAGGCCACTGACAGCAATGGGGAAGTGAGGGGGACGCACGGTTTGCAAGAGTTGACAGCTTGGGTGGATCATGGGAGGTAATGGCAGGACATCCAGGGGGCGGCAGCCTTTGAGTGAGTCGCAAAGGCCAGAAGCCCAGCTAGAGACACAGCAGAGACAGCCGAGGCCCCAGGGAAACATCAGCTTCATGAGGCAGCGGCTGTTCCCAGTTCTGTTCACTTTGTCACAGCCAAGAGGCCACAGGATAAAAACGGTTCCAGGTAGTTGACTGGCCAAGGGAGGTCCAGCGCTTGCTTTGGCCATGCAGCAGTGTCCTCCCTTTTGCCCCAGCTGCCAGGTCATTGCAGAGCCAGATTTCATGCACAGTTTTAGCATGCCATGCCACACCTCTCAAACATTGGTCTGCCTCTGTCTCAACCTCTCTCTCCCTCTCATTAGCTCAGCTCTGCTGGAATAACAGTACATGCACATATACATGTATATAGCATACTATATGCATGCACATACCGTGCAAATATGCATAAACTCATCACTAATTGTCTTATGGGGTATCGGGTTGAACTTGCAAGTCGTCCTGCTCTCTCCTAGACTGTGGGTCTCCTGAGGGAGGGGCTGTGTGGGGTCCGATTCACCACTCTAACCCCTGCAAGCCAGGCCCATCCAATTCTATCATATGGTTCCACCAATTAAGCAAATATGTATCAAATAATCTAGGACGAGGTATAGTGCAAGATGATACGGTGGCTATCAGCTGAAGAGAGGAGGAAGAAAGGGGAGGAAGGCAGAGAAAAGAAGAGAGAAGAAGGAAGGAGGGAGGGAAGGAAGGGAGGAAGGGGAAAGGGGGGGCAGGGAAGAGAAAAATGGGCTCCTGTGACACATTTCAGGGCATTTGATGCCCAGGCATAAAATCCATCACTTCAGGCTTCCAGCTTCCAAAAGCAGCCCAGAATCATGAAAAAACCACCCATCACATCTGTCATTAACTTGAGAATGGTAAAACAGTCTGGGAAAGGATGTGATGACGTGGTCCTGTCTCCAGAGTCCCTGTAGTCACAAGGCTGGGAGGGTCCCAAGTCCCCTGCGTGCAGAACCCTTGGCCAGGGGCTGCAGGAACTGGCCAGGCAGCCCGGGGGTGGGGTGGGGGGAGGCGTCCAGGCTGGAGGGATGTGCAGATGGGGGTGAGAACTGCAGAGGCAGAAGGCCTGGGATAGGGAGGGGGATGTCAGGGGAAGGGTGTTGGGGTGGGAGGGGGTGAAAGGGGGCAGAGGAAGGTGGGGTGTGGGTGAAGGTAGGTAAAGAGGTGGGTTAAGGACGGAGTTCCCGTCGTGGCTCAGCGGAAACGAATCTGACTAGCATCCGTGAGGATGTGGGTTGGATCCCTGGCCTCGCTTAGTGGGTTAAGGATCTGGTGTTGCCGTGAGCTGTGGTATAGGTCACAGACGTGGCCTGGATCTGGTGCTGCTGTGGCTGTGATGTAGGCCGGAAGCTGTAGCTCTGATTAGACCCCTAACCTGGCAGCCTCCATATGCCTCAGGTATGGCAAAAAAAAAAAAAAAGGAAAGACAACACAAGAGGTGAGTTAAAAAGATCATGGGATGGGAGAAGGGTGAGTGGGGAAGGTGGGGTGAGTGGGGATGATGGGATGGACACGGTGGGGTGCCCGCGCCCAGGGAAAGGGCAGGCACAGTAGTCATGGTGACAATCCCAGGAATCATAAAACCAATGAAAACTAGAGGCGATACATCTATTTTATCCAATTTTCACAGTACCATGGGGTAGATCCATTATTATCATGCCCAAGCTATAAACGAGACACTGAGGCCCAGAAAGCTCAAACAATTTGCCCACGTTCACCCAGGTAGTAAGTAGCAGACCCAAGGGCTCAAATCCCAGGAGTCCCGATGCACAGCCCACACTTACCCAGTGTGTCACACTGACACAGCCAGAAAGGGACACTGGGGCCCGAGAGCCGAAACAACTCCCCGGAGCCGCAGCCCAGGCGCAGCCCAGTCAGGGTGTGAATCCAGGTCTTCCAGACTCCCGAGGCTGAGCTCTCGGGCAGGTTGGGACGTCATGGCCTTGCCCTGGGTTTGCCCACAGAGGTCCAGCAATCGTGGAAAAGAGGTCTGGGCCGGCCACCGGGGGCCAGGACTCACCATGAAGTAGTAGAGCTGCGAGGACCTGGCCATGAACTCGGGCCGACACACGGCCACGCAGATCTCCACGAAGCCGGCGTGCTGGCTGGGCTTGGCCTCCCCCATCTCACACACGATCCTGCAGGAGGGAGAGCACCGAGCCCGCGGGTCACAGGAGGGCCACCGGCCTCCCTGCCATGACCCCTGCGCCCCACACCTACTCAGGGCCCCTTCCTGCAGCAGGATCCCAGGGACGGGCTGGGCAGGAGGAGGGAAAAGACAACCCTATTCCTGGGGCGCCCCCTGGTTCTCAGGAAACGGGGGCCTGTGACCTACAGGGGTCTCCCTGGCGGGGCCGGGGGAGGGGGTGTGGGGGCAGCCAGACAGCCCCAATTCATGCGCTGTCCACCCAACTGTGAATTAGAGGGCAGGGAAGGTTCCAGCCAAAGAACTTAGGGAATACAGCTGGCAGGGCCCAGAGAGGTATAGTGATTTACCCAAGGGCACACAGCCATCAGACAGGGACCTGAGATTTTCAAATCCTCACCTGGGGGCTTTTTTTCCCCAAGGCAAGGACGGCCTCAGGCAGTGATTTCTGCACCCAGTCCCAGCAGGGGGCCCGGCAGGGGAGGAGGTGGTCAGGCTGGGGGGAGGGGGAGGAGTCCTACATTTTTCCCTTGAAAGACTTTGTGTTCTTTCACTTACAAAACTGGTTTATGTTCTGAAAATGAGATAGAACCGAAGTGTGACTGTAAACACTCAAAGCCCCTTTCTTCACTTTTAATCTTTCTCAAGTTTGGAATATAAATCCTTGCAGACCTTTTTCTAGACCTATGCAAATATATATAAAATATGTATTTATAATATATAAATATATATATCTCTCCATTCACAAATGAACAAACCGAGGCACAGAAAAGTTAGGCAACTTGCCCAAATATATATATTTGCACATATACACACGTCTCTATATATTTATGTCTGACATTATGCACACACATAAACATACACATACACACACACGTAAAGAAACGTACACTTGATTTTATAGTCAAAAGGGAAACTTAACCACCCATTATTTTGAACTGCTCCCTTTTTACTCAACAAAACACAGACGTGCCTGCCTGTTCCAGTGTTCACAGCTCCGCTTTATTCTTTTCAACAGCTTCATGCTATTTCATACCATGCCTGTGTCATCACTTATTTACATCTCTCTGTTGTTAGGCTTTTAACTTACCCGGAGTTTTCTCCTATTCCAAATAATCCTGCAAAAGGAAGCAACCGCACGCATCCTTAAGCAGTGTATACTTATTAAAATAGATGAGAAGGACTGTTTGTGCTTTTAATGTTTGACAGGAGAGGGAAATAATGGTCCAGAAGGTCCTGTGTCTATTTGTCCTTCCATCAATAGCCGCTGAGTGAGATTACTTCACTCTTTGTCCGACACTAGATACTATCAGTCCCTTGAAAGCCTTGTTCTAATATAAGAGGAAAAAATGATCTCATTTTGATTTTTATTTCCCTGATTACTACTGAGGCTGCATGTATGTGTGTGTGTGCGCGCGTGTGTGTTTAAATCTTGGATAGCCTTTCTGTGACTTGTCTGAAGCTCTCTCTTCATTTTGCTGATGGATTGTCTTTCTCTTGGAGCGTCTGGATTACTTTTGTCTGTAATAAATCTTGCAATTATTTTCTCCCAGTTGGTCACCTGTCCTTTGACTTGGTTGATATTGTTTTTGCCACTTGAAAGTTTAAAACTATCTGTGTGGTTCAATGGTTCATTCTCTTACTTTATGACTTCCGGGTTCTGTGTTTATTTACTTATTTGTCTTTTTAGGACAGCACCCATGGCATATGGAGGTTCCCAGGCTAGGGGTCCAATCCGAGATATAGCTGCTGGCCTACGCCACAGCCACAGCAACAGGGGATCCGAGCCACATCTGTGACCTACACCACAGCTCATGGCAACGCTGGATTCTTAACCCACTGAGTGAGGCCAAGGATTGAACCCGTGTCCTCATGGATGCTGGTTGGGTTCATTGACCACTGGACTATGACAGGAACTCCCTTGGTTTTTGTTAGAAAGAACTTCTGAATGAGAGTCTTGCAAAAATATATGCTTTTGGAGTGCCTGTCGTGGCTCAGCGGAAAAGAATCCGACTAGGAACCATGAGGTTGTGGGTTCGATCCCTGGCCTCGCTCAGTGGGTTAAGGATCCGGCGTTGCCATGAGCTGTGTGGTGTGGGTTGCAGATGCGGCTCGGATCCCATGTTGCTGTGGCTCTGGAGTAGGCCGGCAGCTACAGCTCTGATTCGACCCCTAGCCTGGGAACCTCCATATGCCACAGGTGCAGCTCTAAAATGACAAAAGGCAGATATATACATATAGATAGATAGATATAGATATAGATATATAGATAGATATAGATATATATAGATAGATATAGATATATATATGTCTAGATAACATAATTAATACATGTTAATTTTTTTTAAAAAAGTACATAAAAAGCACTTGCCCATACATATACCCTCCCAGCTCAAATGTGCCACCCAGAAATATCCATTGTCAACATCTTGGTGTACATGTTTCCAGTCTTGCTTTTCTTTTCCAAAATCAATGATTAAACTCTGTATTCTGCTTGGTAACCTGTGCTCTCATTTAATATACCTTGAGTTTATGCCTGGTCATGATTCTCTTTCAATATCAAATTTAATGGCTGGGTAGTTTACTGTCCCACATATATACAGTAATTTTTTAAATTTACGATTTCCCTATTTTTAGGCATACAATTTTTCACAGCTACAAATAAGGCCAAAAGTAAGCATCCTTGCAAATAAACATTTGTGCATCCTGTTTATTTAGGGAATGTTCTGGAAGTATTATGGCCAGGCAAAAGACGTTTGACCTACATTTTCCAAATTGCCTTCCAGAAAGGTCATCCCAATTTACCCTCCTGACACGAATATATGAATGTGCTATTTCTTCTGCTTCTCATCTACACTGGGCATTAATTATAAAAAATTGTTCCCTGTTGTTTTCGTTTGCATTTCATTGGTTACTACTGATGTTAAGCATTTTTACATGACTTTAGTTCTTTGTCTTGTGAATTGCACATTCATTCTCTTCGCTCATTTTGCGATATTTGCCTTTTATCTATAGAACCTCTTCACGTGTTAAGGAAAAGCATACTGTAATAGGGCAGAGCCATATTATCAGCTTATCATTCATATTTTTACTTTGCTCATAATGATTTTTGGTGCACAAGTTTGAAGTCTTAAATACTCAAATCTCCCCATCTTTTCCTTTATAATTTTTTCTCTTGCAGTGATACCTAGAACACCTTCCCTTTCTTGACATCAAATAAATTCTCACCTGCATTTTCTTCTAATCCTTCCACAGTTTCATTTTTTACCCTTAACTGTTTAATTCATCTGGAATTTATTTTGGCATATAATGTGAAATAAGGGTCTGACATTATACTTTTTCCAGGGAGTGAAACTGTACCACTTACTGAGCGGACTTTGCTTTTCTTGCTGATTTGAAATGTCCCTTTTATCACGTATTAGATTCTTACGTATCAAGATCCTTTTCTGTGTGTTCTTTCTCATTCCACGGATATAACTAATACCACAATATTTTAATCATATGGCTTTCTAGGGGTTTTTTTCTTGGCTGCATCCACGGAATGTGGGAGTTCCTGGGTCAGGGATTGAACCCGTGCCACAGTTGTGACCTGCACCACAGCTGTGGCAATGCTGGACCCTTAGCGCCCTGCATCACAAAAGAACTTCCTTTATGGCAGTTTTTTTGTTTTTTTTTTTTTTTTAATATTCGGCTCTGAAAGTCCAGAGGAGGGCATTTAAAATTTCCCTATCACAATATATCAGTAGCAGCGTGCTTTGGTTTTGGTTTAGGAAGGACGTGAAAAGTAGAAGGAGCCACAGAAAGGCCTGGGTAAGTAAGCGATGATGCACCAGGATGAATGCCACCGAACCTGGAGACTTCAATCATCTGACCCACTCTGAGCACCCTGGGAAGACCCGGATGGGAGTCAGGAGGAATTCGGGACGGCAGGACTGAGGGTTCCAGAACCATGAAATCCAGGTAAGACACAGCCAGCGCACAAGACCTTATAAAGGGTCAATAACGTATGTGCCCGGGGACAAGTGGAAGGTTTCACTCCAGGTGGGGCAGCGAACAGGGTATACAACATAGATTCTACTGTGCTGGTGAACATTCACTGCATGCTCGTGTTTGCTGGGCTGGAAAACTGTATCCGCTTATTTACAAGGCGGTACATGACTCACAAACCTCCCCTGCCAGGCAGGTTAGAGGTCAAGGTCACTCCCTGAATGGCCCTCTTGGTCGACTTTGCAGGGAGAAAAACAGTGCAGTTGCCACCGGTCTG
Organism: Phacochoerus africanus; assembly: GCF_016906955.1. Taxonomy (NCBI): domain Eukaryota; kingdom Metazoa; phylum Chordata; class Mammalia; order Artiodactyla; family Suidae; genus Phacochoerus; species Phacochoerus africanus. The sequence goes on along the minus strand of NC_062559.1, from coordinate 16,877,150 downwards.
AGAGTGGGTGTGAAGGTTCATTCTACCCCCATAGAGAGTAGCAGAGGATCAGCTTCTTTCCTAATTGGGGTGAGGACAGAAGTAAGGAGTTAGGGACAGGGGAGGGTGTCAAGGTAAAGAATTGACTCACCCTCTTCTGTAGATTTTAACTTTGCTTTGTCTGGCTCCTATTCATATAGCCCGAGGAGGTAAGAATCCCTTTCCCCTTCTCGCCCAGCCATCTCTGCTTCCTCTTTCTGTATTTCTCCCAATATGGCAGTTAGTTAGTTCAGGGGCTGGGGGGTTGTAGGAGTTCCCCCACACCCTAGAACATGTTGCCCAGCGAAGATGAGTCACCACGGACCGTCTGTTTTTATGGACTTCTCTTCCCTGCACCTGCCCATGTCTCAGATGGCCTCTACTTACTGTTCCGCAGGGATGTAGCCGTCCACCAACGGGCTGCACTCCACGCCGGCCACCTTGACATGGGAGGCAATGTCCCGGAATTCCAGGCCCAGGTTCTCCCCTCGGATAGTGACCTTGGTGCCCCCTTCCCGGGGGCCTGTCACGGGGATGATCTGCAAGGGGGAAGCACAGTCATCACACACCAAGACAGAGCCATCACCCGTCTGCTGATGGGGCGAGGAGAGGTGGTGGGCTCCTTCCCGTCTCCACCCCGTTGGCCGAGTGGACCACCACCCCATTTCCACCCCCACCCCCGCCCAGGGCTGGGACTGTCAAAGGCAGGAGCTTCTGGTACAATAGTCTGTGCTTGGATGTGGCTTTTTGGAGTAGGGTCCAAAGCCCCTTGTTCCTCTATCCATTTCACAGAAGAGGAGATAGAAAGTGATCTGCCACGTTACTGGGTAATCCACAGAAAATTGGGATGGAAGCCTTCCATTAATTGCTTGTGTGGGTTCTATTCTCAGAGAAACTGAACCAGCTTCCTATCAACCACAGCCCTGCACATGATGGCACCCACCCACCTTTCAGGAGCCTTGTCAAATATCACGTCCCCATAACCAGATGCTCGCTCTCTCGGTCTCTCTCCATTGAAATTCCAAGACGCCTTCTTTGTGCTCTTTTCATGGCAACATTTGTGTCTGATCCCCCATCCTGCCGCCCGCCCCTCACCCCTCCTCTTCCCACCCTGAGCCTCCGGGAGCAGGGACAGTGGCGCTTTACTGCTCCATGTGGACTTTCCAGGGACAGCACCACGTTTACTTCCTGAGTTGTGACTGTCCTGAAAACCCCAGCTAGCCAAGCATCTTCCTAGAGATGGAGATGCCTTTGTCACAGCCCCTCCGCCTTCATTGTCTGGCTTCGTTTCTAAGGAGATGGGTTTAATTTAGACTTTACCCTTACACATTTGGCCAAAATGACTGGCCTTTCCCCCTAAGACTTTCCTGTTGATGTTAAAAACCCATGATTGGAACATCAGGATCCCACAGCCCAGGGCCTGCTTTGAGGTGGGGGCAGTCTGATTACGATGTCCCACAGTGGTGACCTGAGTGGCAGAAGACCTTCTGCGCCAGCCTCCCTTGGCACTTGACAGACCAGAAAAGGGCCCATATAATTCCTGGCGCCTCGGAACACTGGTGCCTGCACCTTGGTCAACGTCAGTGGGATCCTAACTGGGGGGAAACCAGATAGGCCACCTCTTAATATTTCCTACTCTTTGCATGCTGTCAGGATTACAAGCGGGGATTCCATGCTGGGGCGAGGGTGAAATATGGGGAAGGCAGTGACAGCTTTGCCGGGGAGGCTCTTCACCCACAAAGGTCAAGATACTTCCTGCCTCCTGTGGATGCAGGTGTGCACGTCTGTGAGTAAGCGTGCATGAGTGTAGGGCTTTGCCCGTACACATTCCCATTGCAGTGGAAAAAAAAAAAACAAACAAAAACGCAGGTTCTTTGGAGACACAGGCTGGTTTCTGGGTGAGGGAGGAAGAAAGATAAAGGGGTAGCAGGCACGGGGAGTCCCTGTGTTCGCAGATGCCCACCCAGCTGGTCCCCAGAGCACCACTGGCACCTGGGAGTAGCATCTGCATGACCTTGCAGCCCCAGCTTGTGGTCCTGAAGAAAGAGCTTTATCTCTGGCCCAGGCCTTGGTTTCTCAGAAGCCCCCGAGAGCTCCATGCCAGCATGGAGCCAGTCAATAGGCTCCGTTACATGGAGATGTGTTTAATTTGCCATCTCCTTGTGATTTTCATGGTCTTGGGCCAAGAAGAAAGCAAGTCCCACCATTTTCACCAGAAACACCATTAGCAGTCCTGCTTGGAGCCCCCCGGGGATGGTTTCTTGCTACGGGCTCAGGGTTGGGGGGCAGTTATGGGAAAGGAGGGGAGCATCCAGGTGTGGGGCCAGATAATTCTGCAGGTGAAATGCATGAGCATCTTTCCCCAGTTTGAGGATCACTGTTGAGATTCTCAAGGCAGGAGACTGAACTTGGGGCTGAATGAAACTCCCAACATCTGGAAGACCAGGAATGTGGAGGGCAAAGGGGCTAGAGTAGGGTCGGGGCGGGGGGTGCATCTAGAGGGTCAGATGCAAGAGGCTGCTTTGCTGGTCGAAGCTGTTCACTCACAAGTCAAGCTCCTTCCTGCTGTTCCACACTCCTGGTGTGCTTGCATCATTTGTGAGGAGGAGCGAGGGAAGGTAAGGAGGGGCTGTCTGTGCGGGAGAAGAAAACATCCATCCAGGAGTCAGGAGCCCTGGCTTCAGGGTCCCTCTGATTTACACTTTGGTCAGAGTCAACCTGAGCGTCGGTCTATTGACGCGGGAAAGGGTGATAACAGCTCTGGGCTTGGCAGGCATCGTGGGTCTAATCGTGTCCCCCTAAGTCCATATGCGGAAGCCCTAGACTCCAGTGGCTCAGGATTGTGACCTTCTTTGGAAAAAAGGTCAAGTCAGAGTGAGGTCATTCACGTGGGTCCTAAACCAACATGACGGTGTCCTCATAAAAAGAGGAAATTGCGGAGTTCCCATCATGGCACAGTGGAAAAGAATCTGACTAAGAACCATGATGTTGCAGGTTCGATCCCTGGCTTCGCTCAGTGGGTTAAGGATCTGGCATTGCTGTGGCTGTGGCATAGTATCTCCGATTTGACCCCTAGCCTGGGAACCTCCATATGCTGCAGGTGAGACCCTAAAAAAAAAAAAAAGAAAAAAAAAAGGACATTTTCCCAGAGACACGTACAGAAGGAAGACACAGGAAGAAGACGGCCACCTACAAGCCAAGGGGAGGGGACTGGACCAGACCCTTCCCCCTCAGTCCTTACAGGGAACCAACGTGCAACACCCTGATGTCAACTTCCAGCCTCCAGAACCCAGAGATAACACGCCTTTTTGTTGTTTAAGACACTCTGTTGCAGCAGGCCTAGGAATCCACACAGCAGGGTGTTGTGAGGCCGGATGAAGTGAGGGATATGCAGCTATTTCACAAACTCTAAAGCACCACACAAACATTCAGCCGCTGTTAGGGTTGCAGAGGCGGGGGGTGTGTGCAACTGCACAGAGCTGGAGGCCCAGTCCACGCTCACTGCGGCCGGCAGACGGAGCTTCCTCTCCTCTGCGTGCCCCTGTCCCCCTCTGCGGCCTTATTATCATCAGCACCAGCCACAGCAAAGACGCACTGAGCACCTACTATGTGCTAAGCACTGGGCCACAGGTACAGACATCATCCTGCTGCTGAGACATGCATGTCTCTTACTTACATCTCTTACTTATTTCATGAGAGGAGCAAGGGATTCTAGCCATGGTGGTGGCGGGGGCAGGGGGTACCTTGTCTGTCAGGAGAAGGGAGGTGAAGACACCCGGGCAGTGACGGGCTTAGATGTGTGATTTAACAATGATTTTTTTTTTGCTTTTCAGGGCATATGGAAGTCCCCAGGCTAGGGGTCGAATCGGAGCTGTAGCTGCCAGCCTACATCCCAGCCACAGCAACGAGGGATTTGAACTGGGTCTGTGACCTATACCACAGCTCACAGCCACCTCGGATCCTTAACCCACTGAGCAAGGCCAGGGATCAAACCTGTGTCTTCATGGATACTAGTCGGGTATGCTACTGCTGAGCCACAGCAGGAGCTCCCAGTTTCACAATGATTGGAACAATGTGGATGATGAACGAGGAGGAGGAAGGTGCTGAGACCCTGGGCTGGGGGTACAGCCAAGCGTTTTGCACGGATTCGCTCATATAATCCCTGTACGTCCCCCTGAGGTGGATGCTTAGACCCATGGCACAGGTGAGGAGGCTGAGGCTCAGAGACAGAGAGGAAGTAGCCCCAGGGTGCCCAGCAAGCAGTTGGGATTAGCAAATGGAGCTGGGGTTCAAACGCTGTTCTCCGTGGATGCAGCATCTGCACGTTTAGCTGTGCCCTGCCCTTCCCTGCTCCTGGCTCCACGGCCTGTGCTCCCTCCCTCCTCCCGAATGGTGCTCCAGGTCCCTCTCTGCCATCTTGCAGCTCAGGTCGTGCTTTGTGTGAGCCTGAGGCTCTGTGTTCTTGAGCCCCACCGGGCCTCTGCTCCTGGGTGGCCTGCTTAATGAGGCTGCCACCAATGCAGCTTCATGGCCTTGTCACCGAGACTCCTGGGGACAGGGAAGAGGTGCGAGGACTTGGAGTCCTTTCCGATACAGATCACCCAGAGCCCCCAACAAGGCAGCCGAGCTCTGTCTGCTCTCAACCTCCCTCCGTAAAGGAAGGGCCTCCAAACTGAGCTGACGGCATCTGCGGACTTGCAGGAACATCCAGCTGGGGCACCCGGTGGTCACTGGGGTGACAGACACCATGCCAGGCACGGCTCTCAGGGCCCAGCCCATGGCAGGGCAGGGCTCAGCAGCCCAGAGAGGGCCCAGCGGACCCTGGCTCACCTCTGTGATGCGGGGGTTCGTGCACTTGCTGTTGGCACCTGACAGCTCCAGCCACTGGCTCTCGTGGATGGGGCAGTGCTGCCGCAGGGTGCATTGCCCTTGGCCTTGGCACCAGCCGCACTCGAAGTCCGGATCCGCCTTGAGGCACAGCCCGCAGCTCTCTCGCCTGGCACCGCACTTATAGAGGTGAACTGCAGGCAAAGGGCAAGAGGGGCTTGGGGGTGGGGCCAGCGGGCTGGGAAGGGCCCCCGGGTGTGGACCAGGAGTGCGGTCCCAGTCTCAACAACAGGACACCAAGCAGGTTGTCCCCTCAGTCCTTTGGATGCAGCCAAGGCCTGAGCAGAAGAACTTGCATGGGAGGTAGGGTCCCCCCCAGGCCCAGAGGACAGCCCTGTTCCCTCTGCTGCACGCCTGGGAGCCGCCCGAGCAGCCAGCGGTCACAGAGCAATGGGGATGCTGGAGTGGCGTGGAGGGCGAGATTGGCTTGGGTGGGGGACCGAATGGCCCTGCCCGTAAATGGGAGCTGCCCCCTCCTTCCTCTGCCACCCGAGAGCTCTCTCCTGCTTCACCTTCGTTCTGCGCTGGGTTGTCGATGTTGAAGTGCCCGTTCCACACGACCGTCAGCTCCACCGGCAGGTTGTTGATCTCCATGCCTTCGTAGGAATACTGCAGCCGGGGGAAAGGAGGGAGTGGGCTCGCCGGGATTTCCAGGGAGGGCCCGTGCCTGGCCGGGTGCCCACAAGAGTGCACAGGGCTGAGGCCAGGCCAAGACTGTGTGCGTGTGTCTCACACACAGAGACACACGCACACAGTCTTGGCCTGGCCTCAGCCGTGTGCACTCCGCCCTGTGCATCACTCACACTCACACACACACCCACACACCTCCCTGCAGGTGGACAGGGTGGGGAAGCACATCTCAGGGGACTGGAGCAGAAGGTCAAGAAGCTAAGGCAGGAAGGGGCCGGGCCTGTGGAACACCCACTTTGAATGCAGGGTCATGGAGCAGATGTGAGTAAGTGGCTTGGCCACCTTCTCCAGAGGCCTGTTCTCACCAGCCGGGCTTTCCCCTGGACGTTTCACAGAGGGAGGAGCCTCCCTTCTCCTCGGCTGCCCAGAGGATGGCCAGCCTTTAGGCTCCGCCAGGCCCCCCGTGTGATTTGTGGACTTGAATTTCCACGACATGATAGGGGAAGGTGGGCGCTTTGCCAGAGGTCTGATCAACTCACAGGCAGGGGAGAAACGAAGGGAGTGCACCCTTCAGGGGATGAGTGCCTGCGGGTTAACCGAGAAGAGGACTGGGTGGGGCTCAGAGGTGGGGTGGGAAATCCCGACGTCGTCGTAGGGCACAGACCTGAGAATCTGGGTCAAGACCTCAAAGGCTCCAAGACCGAGGTTTGGCTCCCACAGGGGAGCTGCCTCCAGGCCTCTGGGTCCTGCTCCCCTGCCCAGCTCTCCTCAGAGTCTGATACCCCACTTACACCTGGCTGGGTCTGTCCCACGGGACTGTGATGCTAAGGGGGGCTGCTGAAGTGGGGGGCCACTTGGACCGTCTCCCAGCGTGCCAGCCCCCATCTGCCTTCTGAGAGCAGGTGCTTCTCCATCCCCAGAGATGGAGGGCAGGCGGCAGGAATGCAGAGCCTGCCCTGGGCAGTATTTCTAAGCCCTACCTGGTGATTTTCTCATTATTCTGGATTCTGCCCACCACGGGGGGTGGGTTGGAAGATCAGAGCTGAGACAGGTTTTCTGCAGAGGAGGGGCTGAGGGCGGGCAATTTGCTGGAAGAGTTCAGTGCAGGGCCCTTGGCTGGAAGCTGCGTTTGCAGAGCCAGTGGGCTTTTTAAACAGAGAATTTGTTTGGAGGGCCTAGGCCGTGGGATGCTCGTGGATACTGTGGCAGATGGCTGATGCCCCTCCCTCACAGGAGAAAGGACAGCACAGAAAATGCACCAGCTGGGGAGGGTCCCAGGGCCTCTGCCTCTGTAGCTCATCCATAGTGGCTTCTAAAGGAGATGTTCGCACCCTAACCTGGGAAATGGCCCTGTGTCCCTGAGTGACAGAATGCGCTCCCTGGTGAACATGCCGTGACATGGTCCTCATACAGAAACGTAAGTAGGATGTGTGTCTAGTCTTCTTCACTCCAAAAAAATTTCACCAACTCCCTGGTGATGGCACCCTGGCCATCCCCACTCATACGATCTCCCTCGAGACTAAGGACCCCTCGGCCAGGGCCAGGGTCCAGGCTCAGTAGAATAAAGCAAAGCTCCCTACCCCTGCAGAAACAATATTGGAGAACTTTTTTTTTTTTTTTGGACCACCCACAACTCAGCTGAAGCCTTTTGCCATGTAGCCCAGTAACCAATTCCCCAGAGATTAAGTGGGTCATTCCAAGTCATCCTGTGTTTTCTCAAAAAACCTCTTCTGTTCTAGACTGTGGGTCTCAGCGTGGTCTTTGGACCACCTTCATCAGATCATGGTGGTGGGCAGTTCCCGTCATGGCACAGTGGAAATGAATCCGACTAATAACCATAAGGATGTGGGTTTGCTCCCTGGCTTCATTGCCCGGTGGGTCGGGGATCCAGCATGGTGGTGAGCTGTGGTGTAGGTCAGAGACACGGCTTGGATCCTGCATGGCTGTGGCTGTGGCATAGGCTGGCAGCTGTAGCTCTGATTCAACCTCTAGCCTGGGAACCTCCATATGCCGTGAGTTCGGCCCTAAAAAGCAAAAAAAAAAAAAAAAAATCATGCTGGGGTGGGGGTGGGCATAAGGGATGAGGTCTACTACCTGCAGATTCCAGGGCCCCACCCAGACCTGCTGAATTAGAGTCTCCAGAGACAGGAGCATTTCAACGAGGTGCCCTCGTGAGTCTGGTTGCTGCCGAAGTTAGAGATTCGCTGTTCTTTGCTGTCTGCGAACAGCAGGGAGACAGAGCACCTGCTTGGGGGGGAGTGTGCAGGAGCAGAGGAGAGGGGGAGGGAGAGAACACTTTCCAGACCGTGGCCCCCCCATTTCCTCCTCTAGCCAAGCTCCCACTGTCCACCCACCCCAGTCCTTCCTCAAGGCCCCGGCGAGGCAAAGGGGGTGAGGGTCAATGTCAGGCTTCTCTGGCCTCTAGAAGGGATACTGGCGGTGCCTAAATCACCTGGGTCTGGCCAGGACCCAAAGTGGAAGGAAGAGGCAGCCACCAGGGGTGCGTGGGTCAAAGGTGAATAGAACCTTCAAGCCCCGCTCAGGAAGGACCTGGAATCCCCCAGAGAGCAAGGCCTGTGCATGCACGGGAGGGCTTCGTGCACGAGTGTGTGCAATGGGTGTTGATGTGAGAAGGGGGCTGTGCACACCTCCGCAGTATCTATGCCTTCAGGCATGCGTGTGCACGCGAGCATACACGGGCACGCACGGGTACTGCCATCAAGCGGCTCCGCAGTGACCGGCTGTGCAAACGTGGGCAGACAGTCCAGGTCTCAGAATCCCCGTGTGTCGAGGGGGCAGGACACACAGTGCGCACCTCGAGGGATTGCTGGGAGGGTTCGCGATAACCAGCCGATGCTCTGAGCACGGTGCCTGTCGCAGAGAATGAGCACCCAAATATTATTGTGTATTTGAATCTCTGTGTGTACACTTGGGGATGCTGCACAAAAATACACTTGTGTTCCCTGTGTTTATGTTTATAGGGAATAATAACAGCAGCACGTATTGAGTGTTTATGCGCCAGACACTTGGCGCATATGGAGGTGCACGCGTACGAGAACACTCATGTGTTCAGATGTACATGTGTGTGTCTGCCTGCATTTTCTTCTTGAAGAAAATAAAAATAAAACAGGCTTTAAGGATCACATATGCTGGGCCATGCTTCCTCTTTCTCCTCCCCATTCCCAAGATCTCGATTCTGCAGAAAACATGAACCCCGGGGTTCCCTACCAGCTCCTCGGTCTCTAGGGAAGTCACTCTCCTTTCTGGAAATGCCCTCTCCCCCAATGACCTACATCCTGCAGGAAGAGGGCAGGCGGACAGCTGGGGAGCCTGGACCAGGGGCAGGCTCCCATCCCCCATGCCTCCCCACCTCTGCTCCACTTAGCATTTATATAGCTCTCTGTAATCAGTGGGCAGTTAATCTGCACAAAGCCCAGAGCAGAGGGAAGAGTGTTTCAGGCTCCCAGGGGCCAGGAGGTTAAGTGTCTCAATCAAGGTCTGGTCCATCGGGGCCCAGCTTGTGGAGGATGCAGCGCATCCCCTGTGGAAGTGTAAACTCAGTTTCTCCACTTTCTAAAGCAAAGAGAAGCCCTCTGTATAATTTGGACATTCTTTTCTCCAACCATTCCCTTGTCTGAGCTATTTTGCTGGAAAATTCCATCATTCTCTCCTCCACATAAGAAGCCTGTGTAGGCTGTGTCCTTCTCCTGGACCCCTTCCCAGCAGTGCTCTAGTAAAACAAGAAGGGGGAAAAGGTGGGAGTTCCCTTTGTGGCTCAGTGGTTAAGGAACCCGACTAGGATCCATGAGGATGCGGGTTCGACCCCTGGCTTTGCTCAGTGAGTTAAAGATCCGGCATTGCCGCAGGTGGGCTGCAGCTCCAATTCGACCCCTAGCCTGGAAACCTCCATGTGCCCTCTCGGTGTGGGCCTAAAATGCAAAAAAAAAAAAAAAAAAAAAAAAAAAATTAAAAAAAAAAGAAAAAAGAAGAAGAAGGGGAAAAGGTACCTCCCCCATTGGTCTCCCCATTTTGTTTTGCACCTTTGTAAACTGGGCACCACGAAAAACTGCGAGGTCCCCTAGGTCGGGAGAAGCTGGGCCTTCGCCCCAGGGCTTCACAGTCAGGCCCATGCTGGGGGGCAGCAGCACCTTTCCTTGTTCCACTGGTACCGACCAGGGTGCCAACACCAGGTACCCCGACGGGGTGCCGCAGAAGAGACTCGGCCCCCTCCTGCCCCGCTGTCACCAGAAGTGTCTCCCTCTATTCAACAGTCAGCCGAAGCCCAGCACCCCTGAGGCCCAGTCTTGTGACATCCACACCCCGCTGCTGGCGGAACCCAGAGGCCACAGACTGGGTCCTCCCCCCTGATACCTCTGGGGCCTGGAAACCTGGGGCAGCTTCTCTGAGGAAACGAGGCTGTTTTCTCCAAGGCCCGAAATCCCTACAAGTCTGCTGCTTCGCCTCACTCTCCTCGTGAGACTGCCTTATCTGGGGGAGAATCATTTGAACCAGACCCTGGGGCTGGTCTGCACGGCCTCAGGATTTCCCAGGAAGCAGGAGGTGTTGAATAGCCCTTTTGCTTGCGGGTTTAACCTGGGGAGCTCCAGAAATCTGTACCACAGCCTGGCTGTCCGGGGAGGAGGAAGATGTGTACTTGGGAGAAGTGGGGACACATCTGGGGTTTCAGAGGTTGGGAGGTTCAGCCCCAGTTCAGTTCCTGTAATGCTGAGCAGCCCTGGACTGGTGTGTGAGCCTCTCTGAGCTCCAATTACCCCTAGACTGCTTCCTGCAGGAAGAGTGGGGTGCTCCCAGGACAAGCTTTATCCGGGACCCTCCTGGTCCCACATCATGGCCCCCAACATGGTCACTGCCTATAAGTTACCCATGAGCAATGACAGGGATGAATGGCAGGCAGCCCCAGATCCAGGCCTGGCCCTGCCTGCGTGACCTTGAGCACATCACTCACCCTCTGAGTAAGAGTGGGTTACCCCAAAGCGAGTGGAGCCTCGGGGTCAGTTTCAGGGCACTCTGCACTCACCTGCACAGCCTCTCCTAAGGCCTGCCTCCTGCATATCTCATTTGCACTGATGTACTTTATTCTTTTTTTTTATTTTTGTCTTTTTAGGGCAGCACCCATGGCATGTGGAGGTTCCCAGGCTAGGAGTCGAATCAGAGCTACAGCTGCCAGCCTACACCATAGTCACGGCAATGTGGGATCCAAGCCACGTCTGCGACCTACACCACAGCTCACGGCAACGCTGGATCCTTAACCCACTGAGCAGGGCCAAGGATCAAACCCACGTCGTCATGGATACTAGTCAGGTTTGTTACCACTTAGCCACGACAGGACTCCAGATGTGCTTCATTCTTAAAGAAGGTCCCCTGGTTGTGTAACTCTCAGCCCCACAAACCAAGATCCGCCCTTGCTTCCGGGCCTCCAATTTCTCTTCTGTACCATGAAGAAGAATGTACGGCTTGAAAGTGTTACAAGTCTGTAAGACTCATGTTTGTCCCTGAGCATCTGGGTGTGCAGAAGGCGCCCAGAAAGGGAGAATGGGGGAGAGCAGAGCTGGGAAGGCCAGCAGGGGGAGCAGGCACTTGGTGGTGCACAGTTAGGGGTCAGGCAAAGGCCCCTGGCAGCAGGAGGCCACTGACCCATCATTGGTCCAGCATGGACCGTGCAGATTTCTAAATCCTGGGCAGGGTTTGTATGGATCTACGCAGTTCACCCCCGGCTACCTCCCTCCTGTTCACAGGTGCTGGTCTGTCTCAGAAGCCGCGTGTGCTGGGAAACAGCCTCTGTGTGGGTGTGCAGGCCACGGTGGGCCTTTGAGGTCTCAGGTGAGGCCCTGGAGTCAGCCCTGGTGGGAAGGCAAGGCCCAGGGTTTGCAGAGCTGCTCTGGGTAAGGTGGGTAGGTACACCTTGCAAATATATCTGCTCACGACAGTGCTCGGTGGCCCCACGGCTCGCATCACGGCCCCTGCTGGGTCACCATGACAATGCCACACAACGGGCAGACCCTTGGTGGGCTGAGCTGGCTGGTGAGCTGGGCCGGGGGAAGGGGCTGGCAGGGAGCAGAGCTGCTGGAGGAGGGAGAGCCCTGGGGGGTGCGGGGTGGCACTCACAGAGCTGTTCTGGCACTGCACGCGGGAGCTGTTGAAGCGCAGGGCTGGCACCCTCTGCTCGCTGCCCTGGATGCGGAGGACACACTCGTACCCACGCTGCCCCGACTGCGGCTGCGGGAGGTTCTTGGCCTTCAGGGTGATGGGCTTGATCACCTCCACAGGCACCAGGATCTTGTCCACTCGCAGCAGCTGGGGGCAGTCCTGGGGACAGACAGTGAGGCTCAGGCTGGGGAGCAGGAAGCCGAAGGTGCAGGAGCCCCAGATGTCACCCAGATGTTCACCGGCTCCACCCTCCCAGGGGCTCACCACACGCAGCCTCAGGCACGGCTGCCCACCCCGCCGTCCTGGGGGGAGGAGGGGGACCGAGGAATCCCGGGTCCCGGCATTGCCACCTTGAGGCCACTCTTTGTGGAGGCTGTCCCCTGCCGTCTTCGGCTTCCCTATGGACCAGGAGACCCCCGTGGTCCAGACTCCTGGCAGGTCCCCTCTCAGCACCCCTCCCTCCGACCCCGGAAGACTGACCCCGCTGGCTGGGTGGCCCAGGTCCCACTTTGCACTGACAACCCCTTTGCTTCGGTTCCTGGCTGTCAAGAGCTGAGATGGAGGCTGGGGGTGGGGGGCCCATGCAAGCAGCTCTGCAGGGATGCAAAGCCCTGGGCCAAGGCTCTGGAATGTGAGTCTGGACCATCGCAGGAAGGGAGGGGGAGGACCTTCCACAGGTGGGCTGATCTGGCCCTTGGGAATGTTCTGGAATGAGCCCCAGAGACTTTTTATAGCCAGGATCTTCTGACTGAGCTCTGGGGATAGTCTGACTCTAAGAAAATGCCTCTCAGAGCAGATCCACACGGAGCCCCTCCTGATGGGTTCCTCCCTCAGCCAAGGGGCCCCAAGCACATTTGGGGATGGAGGAAATGAATCACTGGGCTCTTTTTCAATGGGACAATCAGCCCCGTCCAGGGAGGAGTGGCAGGTGAATGAGGTCAAATGAGCATGGTACTCTGCCCAGCTGAGAGGTGGGAGGTGGGGTAGCTGCTGGCTTCTCCGGAGTTAGGAGGAAGCGACCTTGGTCTGGGCAGGAGTGAGGGTCTGGGTCAGGCATGTCCCTCCTCTGGGTTCCTCCCTCTGTGGCACTGTTCGGGGCATGGTGACAGAGACAGATGGCTGCTGGGCAGGCTGGCTGTCCAAAGCATGGATTATACACTCTTTGTGAAGATGCTGCCTTAAGGGCTCACTGCTGACTCTTGGGCCCCCCAGCCCCAGCCTACTAACCCAGCAAAGTAAAGCAGAAAGGAAGCAGAGGGAAGGGCAGGTGGGAGGGGCCCCAGAAAACCAGGCACCTGGCAGCTGTCCCTCCTGGGTCAGAAAATAAGCATGAGCCCGTCTGTCACTGAGAGCTGCCAGATAGGAATCAAGCACCTCACACACACATCCCCTCTTTGAGACGCAACTTTTTATCCATCAGTTGGGTGGGATCTAAATGAGACAGGAGGGAAGAGGGCAGGGCACAGCCCTTAAAGAATGACACAGCCCTGGAGGATACGACAAACACTGGTTGGAACCAACTAGGTCCGAGATGGCGGATGATTAACTTCCCGCGGACCCTGAGCTTCACTAGCCGCTCACTGTGACACCTCGGCCGAATGGCACGCCCACAGGCACCAGGAGGAGCATCAAAGGCCCAGCAATGGGCGGTGGCCCAATTCTTGGAAACCCCCACCCCTTCCCTGAAATAGTTGGAATAATCCTCCCACTCATTAGCCTATGAAATTGCCCAGCCCATGAAAACTCACCACTCCCTATCCTGCAGCCTCTGGACACTCACCGACTGAGAGTGGAGTGTGTTTCTCCCAGGGCCACTCTCGCCTTCTGAGACGGCGCACACTTCGTCTGTCTCTCAAGAAATCTACTTCTTACCTAGCACTTTGCCTCTCGCTGAATCCCTTCCATGCTGAGACATAAAGAACCTGAATTTCAGCCAGACTGGGACCAGGTATGTGATTTGAATAAAAAAAAGACAGTGGGTTCAAGTCCCAGTCTGGGTTTTGGCCAGGTTTGCATCCCAGCCCGTGGGTTCAGGTCCCATTCTGAGTCCTGCCCGGGTTTGAGTCCCAGCAGGTGGATTCGAGTCCCAGTCCGAGGTGTACAGTTTCATAAGGAGGCATTCGGTTCTAACCAGGGCTGATTCCATGATGTGTGTGGTCTCACTTCTGCTCTTCCTGATTATCCCACAGCCTTGTTTTACGGGACCGCTCGAGACCCACTAAACGAATCCCCTTTTCTCTTCTGGGCTGCCTACTCCTTTACCCTGAAGAGCAGCTAGACGAGGAGCAGCAGACCCAGCAATCCCACTTATGGGGCTGCATCCAAAGGAACTGAAAGCAGGGTCTCAAGGAGATCCTTGATGCCCACGCTCATGGCAGCATCCCTCGCAACAGCCAAAAGGCGGAGGCAACCGAGGTACCATCACGGATGGATGGATGGATGGATACGCAAAACATGATCTCTACAGACAATGGAATATGATCCAGCCTTTAAAAAGGAGGGGATTCTAACACACGCTACATCACAGATGAATCTTGAAAATAACGGACTGAAATAAACGCATGTGAAATAAGCCAGTCACTGGAGGACAAACACTGCACAATTCCACCCCCATGAGGTACCTGGGGTTGACAACTTCATCGAGACAGAAGGTGGAAGGCTGATTTCCGGGGGAGTTAGTGTTTAATAGGTACAGAGTTGCAGTTGGGCAAGACGGATTGAGCTCTGGAGGTGGATGGTGGGGATGGTTGTACAACAACACGCAGGTAGGTAACGCCACTAAGCTTACACGTAATTGGCAAAGACGGTAAATGTTATGAGACGTGTCTTTGGCCACAGTTTAAAACAAACAAATAAACAAATAAATAAAACAAAGAGGAGCAGGAGGAGGGGAGAAGGGACAGAGGCCACAGCCTGGACCCTGCCTGTGGCCTGGAGGCTCCAGAGCCCATGGGTCTCCAGGGACCTTGAGGTCCCGCAGGGAGAGAGTCTTAGCGCTCCATCCTGTGCCCTTGCCTTTGCTGCCATCTCAGCCCCCTGCCCGGGCAAGATGGGGGCATGGGTCACAAAGAAGGCAAGAGCGATTTGGTGGAGAGGATGAAGCTCGGGCCGGAGTGGGAGGCACGTGAGGCTGGAGACGCAGGAGAGAAGATCAAGGTCAAGTGCACGGCGGTGAGCCGGAGGGGCCAGGCCAGTCCGCGCTCCACTCCTCCCTCCACCCGAGGCCCTGGCAGCTCTCCTTCTCCTCAGTCTTGCCCGAGCCTGACCCTGCCTACATCCACATCTGCAGCGGGGAGCTGGGGCTAGGGCTGCGTTTAAAGAAAGAATGGATGAGCTGGAATCTCTTATCTCCAAGTCCTACAGGAAAATATGGCAGCTCGTGAATGGTTCCCTGAGAGGGTGTGAATCTGAGAGTCCTCTGAACCAATCTAAGGATCCCTTCTCCTTGGCAAAGGAGAAGGCAAGGCTGGGAGGAGAAAACTAATGGGTCGGTGCCACCAGATGTGCTATCAGCTGGAGAACTCAGATGCCAACCCACCATCTTTCCTGCCCTTAATGAAGGAGGTGAGTTTCTACAGACAGGATGGGATGGTGGGTCAGAAGGGTCTCCCAGAGAGGAGCAGGACCACCCCCCGTGGTGGGCTGGAGCCTTGCCTGGGGGCTGGCCCGGTCTGGCTGGGAATCTGGAAGCGGAGCCCCTCTTCCCCTGTAAGATTCCCACTGAGGCTTGTTACCAGTGAGTTCTCTAATGAATCCTGATTGCCAGTGGCCCCATAAAGGCCTAGTTTGCATATAAAAAGGTTGGTGGCTCTGAGACTAAGTTCATTAATAATAATTGCAGAGGCCCAGGGCTGGGCCGGGCCCATTTTCCTCTGGTGAGGCTGCTGATTGACTCCAGTGTCCCTCCTAATTGAAATGTAAAATGGCAATTTTCCCCTCGGCAACAGGGCATGAAGGGCCCATTGCCACCGTGGGCTGCCTCTGCCTTCCATCCCAGCTCCCTAGACCCTGCCTGGCCTCATGCTGAGATCCCAGGTAGGAAAGCACCTGTGAATGGGATGCTCGTGGGGAATTTCAGAGCAGTGTCCTCATTTCTCTGTGACTCGTGGCTGACGCCGTCTCCCAGCACTTTGGCCGTGGCCCTTACGGCGGCCCTCTCTAAACTGGGAAGAACCTGGTTTAGGAACCCCCTAAGTGTGAGTCTATCTTCCTCCTGCTAATTTCCGTCTTGAACGGGCTCTAAACATTGCTCGGCTTCACTAGAAATGAGATGATTAAAAGCTCGTCCTCCACAGGGTCATTGGCAAGGAGCCCACAAACTACCATGTTATCATGTGCCAGGCGTGGAGGGAGCACACACTCAACTAGTTTGCTCCTGCCTCATCCTTTCAAGGCAGAATAACTGAGGCAGGTGGTGCAGGAGCATGGGCTTCGCTGCGTTTTTTGATATGGCTATTGATTAACACGTGTGGGTTAAGGGCTCCAGGGAGTAACATCCCCACCAGCCCTGTTTATTGCAGGGAGGGTACCTACACCCAGATGGACATTCATCTCTAACCCACTCCTCATCTGATAGAAAAGCAATGAGAGGAATGGTGACTCCGTCTACGGGAAGAGAAGGGCAAGGAAACCATGAGACTTACGGGACACTGCCACCCCTAAACCCCCTATTGGACAAGGACTGATGTAGCCAACTGGGCAAGGCCAATGGGAGAAAACCGCAATTTCTGGACCCCATGTTGGTACCCCGCACCCCCGTCTTTAAGGGATAAAACCCCCTATAGGACAACAGAAGGGGGGACTCTTCTTCCGCCTCCCAGCTGTCCTGGGAGCTGTTCACTTTCCTGTAATAAAGTCTTTGCTTGCTTGTTGCCTGTGTGTTCGAGAAGTTCATTTGGCTCTGTGAACAAGAACCCAGATTCCGGTAGCATCTTGCTGGCATCACTTCCCCCTCAGCTCAGGCTGCATCTGGTCCCTCGATTACTCCCTTTTCCTACCTCTTCTCCCAAGGCTCCATCTCCCCTGCTGCCATCTCTGTGAGCTTTTCCATAAACACACATCACCTCCCACCATCCAGCTTATCCACCCTTCTAGGTCTCAGAGGCTGACAATTTCCACCGCTCTGAGTGCTCCAAACACAAGGGTGACAGGTAGGGAGGTCCTAGTTCTGTCCACTTTTCACCAATCTCCTTTCCTGGAAGGTTCCCTGTGCTCTGAGACGGAACCTCTGCCACCCAACCACATGGCAAGTCCCCAGACCCTCCTCATCCATGAAATGAAAAGGCTGGTTTGGGTTCAGTGAATTTTCTGGCCCCGGTTCTATTATGAACCCAGTAGATGCCCTGGGACATCTCCTTACATAATCTTTCAGAAGCTCGGTTTCCCCGTCTCTAAAACGGGGGTAGCAAATGCCTGCTCAACTAGCTCAAAGCATGGTATGCCAAGTGCCGACTACTACGTGCTGGGGGTGGGCTGGGGTGGGGGACTTTGTGGGGGAGGCTGGTCTCCTGGAAGGGCCATTTACCTACCAGGAGGAAAGCATTTTAATATTTGAATAACTGGCATATTGCAACCTGGTCGAGCCATACAGGCGGGTACGGCTCTGATGAGCAGTGTGTGCCACTTGTTCTAGCTAACACAATGAGCTTGACACGAGGGGGACGAGGATTGAACCCAGTCACATCCCACCACCTCCATCACCTTACACACGTTTGGCCTTGTGCTATCTTGTTTCATGACACAACACATAGGATCACCCCCCCCCCCCCCGCATCCGTGAGAAAGAATTAAGGACATCAGCCGCCTCACTCAGTTCCCACCAGGATGATGGGCAAGACCCTGTCACCATTGTCTTCCGGACTTTGGTCCCCAGATGATGATCTAGCCCGCTTACAGAATTCCTCAAAAACATACTATCTTTCTCCTTTCGAGGAAGATATTTCTCTGAACAATCATTTGAAAGGGCCAGCTCTTGGAGGGTGGAAAACACCTGCATTTGACCAGATTGTTTGGCGACAAATGGACACATAAGAACCAGATCCCCTCGGAGGCTGTTTTGCCCACGGCTACGCTCTGCAGCTGTGAGAAAGGACTGTGGGTGGGGAAAGGGGTGGCTTGAGGTGTGAGAAGATCTTTAACATTTTGGCTTTCAGGAAGGAGCTCCAGCGGGCTCCAGATCCACCATCTAGCCCTGTGCATATTTTGGTTTCCACTGAAATGCCCGCAGAAGTAGAGATGGCACCGCTCAGCCATCTCTGAGCTTACAGGGGGAGCATGAATGCCAAGCCCCCCCATATGGGAGCAAGAAAGATGCCTTTCCATCTACCATGTCCAGCGTGTCAGTGGCTGCTTTATACAGAGGTTTCATTGCATATTTAAATAATTGAACAAGGACATAAAGAATGCTGCCCTGCTGGGAGAGGAAAAGCTACCTTCAGGGCTAGTGTGGCCTGAGGAGGGGGTGGTAGGCTGTGGATTTACAGTCCCCTGGTGTGTTTACAAGATGAGGGCTCTAATTCTCTCTGTTGTTAGACCGGGGGGCAGGGGGAGGTGAAGCTCTGGTGGGGAGCTGGGTGGGGGGCAGCAGAGGGGCAGCTAAGGAATAAGTAATTTGCGGGTCACCCCTCCCCCCCATGTCACCTCAGCCCCCATCAATTCCAAAGACAAGTCAGCCCCAGTCCCAGCGCACCCCCTAAATTTATTTACACTCCCCTTCTCAGACCCATGGTGCCCAATCCAAAAATGCAATGCACCATATATTTTCCTTGCTGTTCCCCAAGTTTATAATGCCATTAGCGTGATCTACGAGGGGCTGGTTTATGGAGAGCGCGAAGTAATAATACAAAGAGGAAATACCCATAACCTTCAGCGGGGGAGGGGCAGAGGAGGTTGCTGGAGAGCGCAGGTGGGTGGAGAAATGGCAGCCCAGTGATGGAATGCCTGCAGTGGGGGTGGCGCATGGCGGAAGCACGTTCTTCAGCTGGGTTTGCCTTTGTTTGCTCCCAGGAGGGTGAAGGGCATGGCAAGGATGCTTTCGCTCCCTGGGGTTGGGTCCCAGGAATGGCTCTTCCGGAAGAAGGGGGGTTGAATGGCTAAGGTGGGCTGGCCTGATCTCCTTCAAGTCCCACTGTGGGGAAATGCCCTTGGCCTGCCCTGTCTCTGGGTGTGGGGCTTATTTCAGCTGCTGCCCAGGGCCTGGACCTTCCCTGCCTTGCCAGCTTTTCAGTCCCGGGGTAGGACTGACCTTGGGATCAGCAGATTTCCTAATACCCATCCTGGCTACGGATTCCTCTCAGGGGTACCGAGGTGGGAAGGGATCTGGGGAGAACCTTTCAAGTAGGTCTAGGGAAATCAAATAGAACTGCTTTGGCCTCTTCTGATCCTACAACTGTTCTCCGAAGTGGACGCTCGGGTTGAACTTCAAGAAGAAAGGGACCTTCTGCAGGAAGCTGAGCCTGTCTGTGGCGGGCCAGATGTGCCTCACCTTCCTGGCAAAGCCCATCCAGGCTAAAGCCTCAAGGATGGAGCTTCAGCGGCAGCTCATTTTGTGTCTCAGTTTATCCTTATTAAAATTAAAAAAATTAAAGTGTAGTCAATTTACAATGTAGGGTGCCAATTTCTGCTGAAGAGCAAAGTGTCTGAGTTACACATACACATACATTCGTTGTAATATTCTTTTCCACCAAGGTCTATCCCAGAAGGTCGGGCTGAGTTCCCTGCGCTACACAATAGCACCTTGCTGTTCATCCTTTCTAAATGTAACAGTTTGTGACTACTAACCCCAAACTCCTGGGGAGGGAGAGGGATGGATTGGGAGGTTGGGGTGGGTAGACAGTAGATGCTTTTCAGTTTAGATGAGAAGTCCCAGTGAAATAGACCACTGAGGATAAATTCTTGCTGGTGGATTTGCTTTACCACGGAAGTTCACCTCTGTTCCCCAAGAATCACTGCTATTGAGTGTGTGGTCTGATGGGGGGCTCAGGCCACCCAGCACAGGAGCGGGGGTTCCAGAGCCACGGGGAGACCAGCGGCCCCTCCCACTTGGTGGAGATGAGGGCAAGGCCATGTTCAGGGCTGCCCTGGTGAAAGGCCATCCCAGTGGGAATCAAGGAGTCCCCACTGATGCTGGGAGGGCAGGATGGAGCAGGAAGACTCTACGGTCCCACTTTAGCTTTCCCTCGCCTTCCTCTCCCTCTTCTCTTTGGTACCCAGGGTCTGGCAGCTGATCTAAAGACCCAGGGTTGGTATCACAATGCCTTCATTAGCTGAAACAAAATCATTCCCTGTAACTGGAATATAGTGACTATAAATGACATATGTTATTGGGCGTTCTATTTCTAATAATTGTAGTTATGTGAGAATACTTGCCATTAATATCATAACAACAATGATCGACCAGTTCTCTGTTCCAGACCAATAACTTCACCTGAATGCACTCTTTGTTCAGAAAAAAAAAAAAAAAAGGTAATTCAACATGCCTGGTGACAGTCAACAAAGCCAGTGTTGAAACTGGAAGACGGATGGATGAAAGCTTTTCTAGGGATACAGGATGCTGCTGGGGTGTTGAGGGGCCACCTGGCAGCCCCCTTCTTGGCTAACAAAAGGCCCCTGTCCACATCCCTACACTCAAAGGTTGAAAGCAAATGAAATTCTTCCAGAAGAGTCACTGGGCCTTTCGTTCCCAGGATGGGTCTGAGCCTGGAAGTCCAGGGCAGCTGCCAGCCTGAGGCTGTATGTGAACCCCCCTGTTGGGCTGAACTGGGGGACCTAGGCCGCCCTTGGACACTCAGCCACTTCATGAGTGTGGATTTCTCTTTGGTGCTTTCCGGATTATTTCCACTGACAGTCACAGAACTTCAGAGGTCATATGGACCAAGGGTCCCATTTCACACGTCTCTAAATACACAGCTACAGATCTCTTATGCACCTTTAAACCTCCCATAATGCCTCACGTGTGGGAAATGCTGGGGAAGTGGGTAACAGGATGAGAGGTGAGCCACAGCAATGCTTCAGAGGGTCTTGCTATGAATGAGCTTTTCCCCTGGCCTGGAGAGGGATGCTTGTGGCTGGGGGTGTCTATAAAACCATCTTTCCCTTTTTTTTTTTTGGTCTTTTTGCATTTTCTTGGGCTGCTCCCATGGCATATGGAGGTTCCCAGGCTAGGGGTCGAATTGGAGCTGTAGCTGCCAGCCTACACCACAGCCACAGCAACTCGGGATCTGAGCTGCGTCTGCAACCTACACGACAACTCACAATCCTTAACCCAGTGAGCAAGGCCAGGGATCGAACCCACAACCTCAAGGTTCCTAGTCGGATTCGTTAACCAGTGTGCCACGACGGGAACTCCGTAAAACCATCTTTCCTTATCAGCCCTTATTCCTGCTACCAGCCCTTTCAGGAAACAAAAGTATAGAAAACAAAACTACATGAAAAAAACCCATCATATTGCCACTAGCAGCCTGGGCTTTTTTTAAAGCTCTGACTTTAATGACCCCCTTCCATGGGCCTAAAAACGGCTGGAATTGGCCAGTAGTCCACAAAATATTTAAATAAATATTTTCTCCCTTGGCACCGTCTCCAGGAAGATGCTGCTACAACAACCACCGTGAGGAGGTCAACTCTGGCCCCTCCTCTGCGTCATGTTCAAAATGGTCCATTACTGAGCTGCAACCTCCAAGCTAGGACCCAAAGCACAGCCTGAAAACTTCCTTCTCTTTGCATGGAAGAGCACCCAAGAAAAGAAAAGGCACAGTGAACTCCATTCAGGGATGTGACGAGGGAGGCACGGGGATTCCGAGTTAGCTGGGAGCCTACCCCTGTGATGGTTTGCCAGGCTCACCATAAAACAGCTCACATAAAATGGAAAGAGCTGGGGCCACAAAGGTGGGTGAGTCCTTTTCCATATGTCACATTCCTCCAGGCTTCTCCCTCTTCCGGGGACCCTGACACCAAATCCTCTGAGGTCCCGTAAGTACCCAGAGACTTTTGCCACCACCAGGTACAGATGGCTGCTTGAAGACGTTACTCTTTCATGAAGACCCCTGAACTGCCCTGGGAAATGCAGTGGGCTCTTGCTTTATTCTTTTCTAGGTTTTTTTTTTTTTTTTCCTTTTTCTGAGCAGCAGATGCCAGCTCCTTTTGTGTATTTAAAAGAAAAAAAAAAAAACTTGGGAAAAAAGGAGCAAATAAGAAAGAAAAAGCAGAAATTTGAAAAGCTCCTTCAAGGTAATTAAATGATTAGGGGACTTTAAAATCCACCAGATACCTCAATTGTCTCTGTTTCCATTTTATTCTTGGGTCTCTCCCCACATGAAATCCCTGCCAGATGCAGCAGCCCTGAAAGTCAGAGAGAGCCTGCAAACCTGTCTGTCTCTGCTCCCATCAAATGACTTGGAGGTTTCCGGATGACAGAAGAAGAGGGGGTTCCCCGGCTCTCAGCACCTGGTTTGGGGGACCAACCAGCCCTACTTCTGCCCTGATCCCACACCCCCACGACAAGGGTCCAGGATTGAGGAGGCCGTACAGTCTTTCATCAGGGGCTTCCTGCCAAAGTGTGTCCCTTGGCTGTCAGACCCGTCTGGCCTATTAGCTTTTAGCTTCTTATTGTCTTAACGAAAAGCAGAGAATTGACACATAGAAATTAGATTCATATTCCGACTTAAAGTCATGAGGGAACCTCTTTTTTTCACTTTCCCTCTGAAGGTCTGGGTCGCTTTTCCACATTCTGAATTCACAGCAGCCATTTCCAGCTGTGGCAGGCCCCGTCGGAAAAGGAGAAGGGCCGTCTCTGGAGACTTCTACGGCCTCTTCTTCTTACTTACGTACTGACTTACATTTATGTATGTATGTACGTATTTGCCACACTACCTACGTACGGAAGTTCCTGGGCCAGGGATTGAATCTGAGCCACGGCTGTGGCAACACCAGATCCTTTAACCCACTGTGCTGGGCCAGGGGTCGAACCCGAGCCTCCCTCTGTAGCAAACAGCTGTGGCAGTTGTATTCTTTTATTTTTCTTTCTTTTCTTAGGGCTGCACCCCGGCATATGGAAGTTCCCAGGTCAAAATGGAGCTGCAGCTCCCAGCCTATGCCATGGCCTCAGCAACGGGGGACCTGAGCCATGTCTGCGACCTACACCCCAGCTCACAGCAATCCCGGATCCTTAACCCACTGAGCAAGGCTAGGGATCGATCCCATGTCTTCATGGAGACTAGTTAGGTTGGTTACCACTGAGCCACGATGGGAACTCTGGCAGCTGGATTCTTAACCCACTGGGCCACAGCGGGAACTCCCACAGCCTCTTCTTGTTCTGGTCTGAAGCCTGCAGGTTACTTGATGGAAGCGGAGAAGAAGTTTGCAGGCTCTCTCCAGCTCCCCGGACTGTGTAATGGGCAGGGGGTTCATGTGTGGAGAGGCCCAAGCATAAAATGCAAGCAGAGACAACTGAGCTGCCTGGTGGATTTCAAAGGCCCCCAATTGTTCCTTACCTTGAAGGAGCTTTTCGGAGTTCTGCTTTTCCGGTCTTGTTTGCTCTATTTGTCCCTCTGTGCAATCGACTCGTTCTCTTCCCTGACAACCTCAGCATCCCTTGCCTTTCCCTCCATGATGACTTGTGCTGCTCACTCTCTGCCTGAAGAACCCCTGCTCAGCCACCAGAGCCTGGAAAAATGGGCTCGGAGGCTCGGGTTTCCTCGACACTGGGCACAATTCAGCCATTTCTCCTGGGTGAGGAGAGCCCCACACAGCAGGTGCTGGTGCGGGGTGTCCGTCACCCCTCCCTTCCAGAGGCAGGACCGCTTCCCTCCTGCCACTGTGGGACTGGCCTAAGTCAGCGTTTTCAGTGGGGTGGGAGTCTAGGGGGCTGGGGCGAACGCACCGTGATGGGCCTCTCTGTTTCCACCACGTCTCTCCTTCCCCCACGCACTCCTTATACACCCGCACCTGGGCAGTTCCTTGCTCTCACGGCGATGGGTTTGCTACATGGTCATGGTTCCTGTGTGGGTGCGTGAAGGGAGCCAGAAGGTACCCTGAGACTCAGGGGTAGGGAGACGTCGGAGCCTAAGTCCACTGCTGGCTGAGAGAGGGCCCTGTCCCCACATGCGGTGGGGTCCCCCCAGCACCATAGAGATATATGTATAGCACCTCCCTATATAAAGCAACCACTCTGTTCAGAACCATTGGCCCAATGGTTAGAGTCCCACAAGCACCGCGCTGTTTGAACAACAGACCTTTCCAAAGTGTTTTTACACCCATTATCCACAGGGTCTTTGCCCACCAACTTAGACTCTCAGAGAGGAAGCAACATAGCCATAGGGTATTTCTATTACCGCGTTGAAGAGTTTTCAAAGATCAGACTAAAGATGAGGAGGGAATAGAAACAGCATCTTAGCCATGGAGCCTGACTCCCCGCAAAATCACACAGTGCTAACTTCACTCTGAGGCTCTCATCTGGCTGGACCAGCGGGAGACCCTGGATCTCTAACAGGTTCCCATGTCATGCTGCTAGTGCTGGTCTGGGGACCACATTTTTAAGAACCACTGCTCTGGCAGGTGAGTGAGTGACCATCCACTCATTTTTTTTTTCTTTTTTTCTCTTTTAGGACTGCACCTGCAGCATATGGAGGTTCCCAGGTGAGGGGCTGAATCAGAGCTGTAGCTGCTGGCCCATACCACAGCCACAGCAACGCTGGATCCACGTGGCATCTGAGAGCTACACCACAGCTCACGGCAACACCGGATCCTTAACCCAATGAGCAAGGTCAGGGATCGAACCTCCGTCCTCATGGATACTAGCCAGGTTCATTACCACTGAGCCACCACAGGAACTCCATACTTTTATTCTTAAACTTCTCTCCCTGTCACTCAACTTGATCTCTTTGGTCTCAGTTCTGCTCTGCAGATGGTGTTCCGAGGGACAGCTGAGGAGTCGCTACACAGTCTATTGTGTGCTTTTGATTATTTCCAGGACGCGTGCGCGCACACACACACACCCCTGATTTCTCTGAAACTGTTCTGGAACTCACCTAGTGTGTGGAGGGTCCTCCAGGCTGGAATGATCTGGAATGCATCTTTGTCTGTAACTGAGCCCCCAGGACTGACTCTGAGAGCAGAGTTCTGCTTGTTTAGTGCTATCTCGAAGTGGTGCCATAAGAGTCAGTGTGGTGAGGAGGGCGTAGTCCTGTGGGATGTGCCCTTGCTGTCTCTCTAAAGGGAAGAAGGCCTACCCCTGGGTCCCATGCTCATGGCAAACAGCACCCACTGCGGGACCTACCTCAGGTAGCTTCACCCGGCCTTCCTGGAAGGAGCAAGTCTTGGGATCGTGGGTGCAGACGTGCCGATATTTACACCAGTGGCAGCGGTATGGGCTCTCCACGCAAGACAGGCACCTGGGCACAGAGGAGGAAGAGACACACTTCATAGAACCTGCATGAACCCAAAGCAGAAAGCCTGACTCTAGGGCCTAGCAAAACACCTTCTTAGTAGGAGGAGCAGATCTTATAAAAATCCACCTCTTTCCTCTCCAAGTCCTCAGGAAGCCAGGAGTCTCTGGCCTCCACCCCTTCACCCAGGAAGTTGACAGCCCCATCCTCCAAATTCTCATCAAACACCCTCCAAGTTTACAGGATGGCGCCCTCTTTTGGGCGCCCTCATTGGGGAAACAATGAGGTCCAGGACAGAGCGGCTCATCCTGAGACCCCACAGCAGTCAGGGAAAGCAGTGAAACTGACTTTTAATTCAAATTGACTCCAGGGTCTTGGCCGACTGGGACCCACTCTGGCAGAGGAAGGTTGCTCCCACAGTGTGATGGGCTCTTGCAGAGTTGGCAACCCAACCTCCCCTCAATATTCCCAGGAAGCGCAGGCAACTTTATAAAAGCTTCTTCTTGCTTAAAACTCAGCATGGGTCCCTTCTTCCAAAAGATCAAACCCACACGCCTTGCCATGCAGGCTAAGCCCTCCACGGCGGCCAGGTGCACTGTTCCCATGGGTGTCTGGTGCTTCGGCCAAGAACAGGCCTTTCTCCCCACATGCTGTCCTTCCACCTGGAGGACACTTTCCTCTATCTTCTTTGGCCAGTGGAGAGTTGGTCTCCTTGGGGCCTTTCTTCCCCCAAACCCCTTGTTTACATCTCTGGGACAGTATGGTTGCATTACAGTTTACTTGTTTACTGTCCTGTTCATCCACTAGTCCACTAGGCCATGATTCTTGGCGGGTAGGAATTGAGTCTTTGCATCTTATTAATTTCTTTTTTTTTTTTTTTGTCTTTTTGCCATTTCTCGGGCTGCTCCCGCGGCATATGGAGGTTCCCAGGCTAGGGGTCCAATCGGAGCTGTAGCTGCCAGCCTACGCCAGAGCCACAGCAACGTGGGAAACAAGCCGCGTCTGCGACCTACACCACAGCTCACGGCAAAGCCGGATCGTTAACCCACTGAGCAAGGGCAGGGATCGAACCCGCAACCTCATGGTTCCTGGTCGGATTCGTTAACCACTGCACCACGACAGGAACTCCCTGCATCTTATTCATTTCTGATCCTCTCTGTCTAATGAGTAACATCCTGTCTTGCACCAAAGATGCCTAAAATCATTTTATGGACTGAACGGAAACGTCGAGCGTGGTTTCATCTACCTGCTCCACTTTCCTAGGGGGCGGAAGGCGGGCGAGGGATTGGCCCACCAAGTGGTAAAGACGTGGGAAGCTCTGTGGGAAGAAGCGGGAGGAGAACTCCAAAGTTGAAGCAATTTGGCTGGGAGGACCGGCTGGCTCTGGACTCCCAGCTGTCATAACCAGACAGAGCGCACTGGCCTGGAGCCCCAAATATCTTTGGTTATGTTCACTAACTTGTCCTATACGGACAGGAGAACAAAGCATTATAGTAAAACAAGCAAAGCTCTTTAAGAGCTATGGTTTTCAAACTGTGCTCTGTGGAACCCTGGGGGTTCCGTGGAGCATCTTTGGAGACTGTGTGGCATGTGAGGGGTTCCAGGTCCCCTTAGCCCTCAAGCATCTCCCACTTCTATCTATTCTGTATATTGGGCTTTCACACCTAAGGGTGGTTGGAGAAAGGTTTCTGTGGTGAACGAAAGGTTTGTGCCGTCTCACTGTGCTCCAAGTCCATCATTTCAGAGAGGAAATAATAATATAATAACAGAAATAGTACAGTGACTAAACTGTGGGCCAGACGTGGCTCTAACTGCTCTCCTTGGTGTGGCTCGTCCGGCCCTCGGAGCCTCCTGTGGGCTGAGCAGGGCTGATGACCAGGGGCAGCAACCAGCGATGTCCCAGCCAATGGACCGTGCCCTTGCCATGGCAGCTGTTAAATATTTGGGCAACAGCCCCAGGAGGCGGACTGCTATTTCCTCATTCACAGAGGACACAGGGGCACAGAATGGCTATGTTCCCTAGCTGGTCTGCCTCCAACACCTGAGCCTCCATCCTCCACACCTTCCCTTGGACGTAGAAGCTTCAGTCAAACAGCGCCAGAGCTGGAGCCAGAGCCCCCCCAGGCTGAAGTCTGCCTCTGCCCCTCGCCAGGCTGAGTCCTGACCCAGCCTCCAGGGGATGGTGCCGGACCGAGTGTTCAGATGACTCTGTGGACCATCTCCCGCCCCGCCCCCCAGATCCCTCCTCTCGCCTGGGGGGCTGGCTGCTCTGCTCTTCAGGTGATAAGCACCCCCTCCTCAACAGATGGTGGAAAGTCAATCAGGTGAGACAGATTTATGCCAGAGAAGAGGTATGGCCGAGGGACTCGGAGCACCCCACCCCACGGGTTCTCACTCTGCTCATTCTGGCCTCTTCCCATTAACCCTGTAGGTGCCAGAGGAGGGCGCCCGTCTCCTTCTGGGCAGGGTCTCTAGATGGTAACTCCTTGGGAACAGGTGTGGGGTCTTCTATCTTGGGATGAACTTTGACCCCAGGAACAGGGAGCTGAATGAGGCTGGGGGGCACTTACGAATTATGGACGCTGCAGTTGTAGAAGACGAAACTGGTGCTGGCAAAGGTCATGCCTGTCTCCTTGGACTTGAGCTGCAGCTGGACGACGTGGTGGTCCCCTGTGGGCAGAGCCAGCCATGAGGTCATGGGGGCCGCCATGGCCCCATGTTGGGGTTCCACTGAAAGAAATGTGCTACAGAGGGGAGCCCACTCCCCAAGGGGTTCTCTCAGTTCTAAAGGGGGTGATTCAGCTGGCCCAAGCCCAGGACAACCTCAAGAACAGAACAGCTGCAGAGGTTCGGGCCTATTGCTCCTTCTGTACCATATACCTGGCACCCACCTCTCATATGCTCACCAGGTCCTCTCATGTCCCCACACACACACACACACACACACACACACTGACAGGTATTCAGAAGTGTGACAACATGCAGGATGTCCATGCTGGCCACAAAGAATTCCAAATACGTTGATTCGCTAGCAGGAGAAACATGTAGACTTTTGGTGATGCCGCCACAAACTACACAAGAGGTTCTGCACACACGTGTGTGTGCACACACCAGCTCATTCCCCATCTCTGTAAGGAGAGATCCTGTGCTGACACCCCCTCCTCCAGTGGGCTTGGGGCTCTGTTCGGGAGGGCGTCCCTGGAATCCTCAGCTGGCGCCAGGGAGGAGCTGGAGCCCATGTTTAATTCACAGCCCTGACCCCAGGCCCCCTGTTCTGTGCCTTCCCCAAGAGCCTCATTAATCAATCAGCTCGGAACAAATGTGACAAGCCCGAATGGGAGGGCCGACATGGAATCAGGCTGCCTAGGAGGCTTGTCCCTCCCTAGCGCTGGGCCTCTGTCCAGCCCATCCTTTCCAGTAAGCTGGCCACAAACGGGCAGCCCTGGGGAGGCAGGGTGGGGGGGGGGTGGAGGGCCGTGATCCAGGGTCAGAGACCAGCAGTGCAGGCAGGGGTTAAAGAGCCAGATGACCCCCGCACCCCATCCTTGCTCCTGACCAGCCTCCCCTCCTCCCGCGCCCCTTCCCACCAGCCCTCCCACGCTCCAGCATGATCTCTGACCTTGACCGGCATGCTCTGATGCTGCGCTGGCCTTTCCCTCTCCCACCCTCTCTGCAGCTGCTGTCCTCACCTAGGGCGAGGCGGACTCCTGGATGCTCACCTGGTTTCAATTTCAAAGGCGGTGGAGGGACCCACCAACACACACCCCCTCCTCCGACCGCGACGCGACCCGACCCTCTGTGTGCTCTCTTGACCCCCGCCCCCCTCCCGCCGCCCCATGTCTGTCCTGAGTTCTCATCATCTAGGCAGCAGGAGGAAGGCCTCGCCACCCAGCTCTGCCTCCGGGGACTGCTCACCGTTCTCCGTGATGATCCGGGGCACCTCCTTGGCTGCTGGGGAGTAGCACTGGATCTGATTGCCTACCACCAGCCCATCCATCTCTGACAGGTCCTCAAAGGTGCAGTTGACGCCCGCTGACAGCTCCGGGACATTGTGTGTCTCCAGGACCAGCTGTGAACAGCCCGGCAGTGGGCGAAGGAGCAGGAGAGCGAAATGGGGAAAAAAGAGGGTATGCAAGAGAGGAAGAACGAGGGAGAGCAAGAGAGATCAGCGAGAAGGAGAAGAGAGAGAAGCATGAAGCCATATGGACACAAAAGAGAGACCCAGTTCATCACGGGAGCAGATGGAGAGGGTGGTGGGACGTTAGGAGACAGAGACGAAAGAGACGAGAATCTGAATGGATTTGGCCCCAGGAAATGGAGTGCTTAGGTAACTGGTGGGTCCATCCCCCACTTTGGAAAATGGCAACGCCAACCACCACCGTGCCCAGCAAGAACACCGAAGCCATCTCCCTTTCCCGCCTCTGCGCGGACAGCGCCTCCATCTCACAGACAAGGACAGGGTTCGCCCTCCCCTGGTCACTCTTCCGGTGGTTTTTGGTGTCTCAGTTTTCCCTGTCTTTCTACCCGTGATGCATAGAGCCTCTCCCCCAATATGCATGCGCAGGTCCCCCTCCTCCTTCTCCAGGGACACCTTCTTCAACACCCCTGCCCTGCTTTGGACCAGAGCGGCTTTGAGGGGTATTGGGCTGTGGCCCTTTTTGGAGGGGAGAGAGCTCTGCCCAGGTCCCAGGATCCCGTCCCACCGCCTTACCAAGACATTGTACTGAGAAACGGAGATGTTGCTTGGATGGACGGTCAGCCGGACGCACTGCTTCATCTCGGAGGCAAACCGGCGGGGCTCCTTGGACCGTTCACAGCGCTCCTTCCGGGTGCACCTGGGAAGGACAGACAGACCGACGAGGGACTCAGGAGAAGGCCGCCAGTCCAGTGAGGGCCCCCGCACCGGGGGGTCAGGCATTGCCAGCAGCTCCTAGGACATGTCCGAACTCAGCATGGCCAGGACTAAGCTTTGAGTTTCCTTCCTCCAGCCTGGTCCTCCCTCATCACGTCCGAATCAGAAGAAGATGATCATTCTAATCACTTGTCCTTGTCACCAATGCAAAACTCAGAGTCATCCTAAAGTGCCCCCAGGGCCTCCTCTTTCAGAAAGAGTTGAAAGTCCTGTCTTTTTCCCCTCCCCACTCCTCCTCAGCCCTTGCCACTCTCCCCTTAGTAACCTAGACTGTTCTTTCCACACGGCTACTCTTTCAGATTTCCTCGGCTTTGCACACGCCAGTTCTTGGGTCTGGACAGCCCACTGGCCACATCACCGCCATCCAACTTCTACCACCCTTCTAGGCGTGCTTCTACTCTGATGCATCTGCTGTGGTGGCCCTCCCCGAGAAACCTGCTTCCACCCCAGGCAAAGTTAAGAGCACAGTGGCATTTCCCACCATCTAGAACTTCTTAGACTATACGACCATCATTAGGTTAGGTGCAGCCATCTCCTGTCTCAAAAGAAGAAACTACATCTGACTTAGTTTGGAATCCCTTACAGACCTCCTGCTCAGCAGACACAAGGTAAATGCAGGAACGAGAGGAGGGAGAGAAGGGAGAGAAGGAGGGAGGGAGGAATCACAGGCGCAGGGTGTAGTGGTTCACTCTGGAGCCAGGCTGCTCTGGATCCAATCCCAGCCCCGTGGCCCAGGGTTACTGCTCTAAAAGCTTTGCTATTAGTGCTCAGTGTTCTGTGCTGTTCAAAAGTGTCCCGTGTCACAGGCGGATCACATCCAGGTGACCTGGGATCTTACAGTTTTAACGGATGGGGGCTTGTGAAAGATGCACAGAAGAGTCATGGTAGTCACCCACGTGTATGCGTCACACGCAGGGACAGGCACTTAAGCTCTTCTCTGGGGCCGGGGCCAGCCCCACCTTCCTGTGGGAGCTTAGTGCTGGGAAGTGTCCAACCTTCAAGAAACAGTATTCAACCCAAGGATGAGCCTTGTGAACATGGAACTTTGCTGAGTGCCCATAACTTGGAATGTCTAGGCTGCTGGTTCTGCCGGGGTCCTCAGAGTGACACATTGAGATGAGATGGGACTGCAGGGAAGTCAGTCCTGAGCACTGATCTCTTCTGGTTACAGGGAAGAGACTCCGCAGAGGAAGGAGGATGTCAGGGGCTGCTGCAGGCAGGAGGGAGCGCCAGGCAAGGAGTAGGGAGTGGAACAGCCAGGGAGGTGGACTCTGCGGGCAGGGGCAGGTGCTGGGAGGGAACTTCTGCCTCCAGAAGCAGATGGGTGAGGGGTGGGATAAAAGTGGAGGGGAGAGAGGCACCTGTGAATCCTGAGCTGCTCTTAGGGTGACTCTTGGGCACAGAGGAAAGCTGTGGGGGCCTCTCCTCCCAGCCTCGGGGAAGAAAGGCATCTTGGCCTCTTTGTAGGAAGGATGACCTAATAGTGGAGGGTCTGGGAGGAGAATTTCGCTGAGAAACCACTGAGGGCATGGACTAAAGGAAGAAAGGGGAGGAATTCCCGCCGTAGCTCCGCAGGTTAAGAACCCGACTAGTATTCTCAAGGATGCACGTTCGATTCCTGGCCTCTCTCAGCCATTAAGGATCCGGTGGAGCTATGGTACACCACAGCTTGTGGTACACCGTGTCAAAGATGTGGCTTGGATTCGGTATTGCTGTGGCTGTGGTGTATGCTGGCAGCTGCAGCTTGGATTTGCCCCCTAGCCTGGAAATTTCTATGTGCCATGGAAGCCAAAAAAAAAAAAAAAAAGGAAGAAAGGGGAGATTGAGACAAGAAGGATGACCTTGGAGTAAACTGGATGTGCAACGCAGAAATAAAACACAGTTCTGAAAAAGATCATCACAGCTGCGAGTCACTGAGCTCTTATTAGGCACTGTGATGGGGGCTTAACCGTTTACGCCGCAGAAGTCTCTCAATGATGCCAAGAGGTAGGTACCACTGTAAACCCCACCTTACAGATCAGGAAACTGCAGAGGCATTCAGTGACTTACTCAAGGTCGCTCGCTCATTAGAGAGAGTCTGTATTTGAACAAAGATGAACTCTGGAGCCGTCATTCTCACCCACTGTACTCTATCTCCCAGAAGCTCCTAGCCTAAACCCATTTTCCTTGCCATCCTGATGTCCCTTGTGTGCTTAGGGCAATTTTAAAATGTCCCCTTAATCTTCTTCTCTAGCCTAATCACCGTGTGGCTGCCACTGGAAGCACTCTGAGTATTACCGAGACTTGTGGATTCTCCAGGACCCTTTTAGGAATCTCATCCCAAGGGTGAAAGGTCAGATATGAGTATGGTTGTCTCCCAGGCACCCCCGGGCTGCTCTAGCAGACCCATGGCAACAAGGGCATCTGCCTAAAAGTCTGGGGAGTTAATTTACCAGGCTAGCTCCTCTGCGAGGACTTCATTACCTCCAGCCATTAAGCTAATGTTATGGACTTTCCCAGGGTGTCTGCACTGACATTGCTATTAATAGTGCTATTACTCCCATTAACAGCAGACCCAGAGAGCTGGTACGGGCTTCAATTATTCACCAACTCCCCAACTTTGAAGTTCTTGTTTCCAAGAGCAATCAGTAGATCTGAAAAATGTCTTTGATTAAATTATGAAGAGGGGGAAAAGGAAGCTGCTTTCAGACCAAACATCACCTGGAATTACCAAATAGAGTCCAGATAGAAAAGAGGTGACTCCCTCTCTCCTCCACGGGGTACAAAGGAACTTGGCTGGGGGACCTCAAGGCAAGTTTGATCTGCATGGGTTGCTGCTTCCGGAGTTCATGAGACGACATCTTTCCATGGCTCCTGAGAGCCCACAGCTAACCTCATGTCCTCTCCCCCCAGATTTAGGTCTCACCAGGGAAGCCACCTAACACTTACAATTACATATATATATATATATATATATATACACACACTCACACACATATGTAAAATCTCCTTTTATTTATTTTTTTTCTTTTTACGGCCGCACCTGCAGCATATGGAAATTCCCAGGCTAGGGGTCAAATTGGAGCTGCAGGTGCCAACCTACACCACAGCCCCAGCAACTCGGGATCTGAGTTGCCTCTGTGACTTACCCTGCAGCTTGCGGCAACGCCTGATCCTTAACTCACTGAGCAAGGTCAGGGATCGAACCAGAATCCTCATGGATACTGGCCGGGTTCTTAACTCACTGAGCCACAACGGGAACTCCATAATGCTTATGGTTTTAAACCTCCCATCTAACTAAATAACCTTGGGCAAATTAGTTAACTGTTGCCTCAGTTTTCTCATCTCTAAAATGGGAGCAAAATAATACTTACCTAATAGGGTTATCATGGGGTTAAAAGAGGATGCAAGCAAATCATTTAGAATAGGGCACAGCTTGTACATAATGAGCCCTCCATAGAAGCTAGTCTTCCTCTCCCATCCCTTCTCTGCCTTCCCCATTCACCCCCCCCCCCTCCAACTGCAGCTGACCCAGGAGCACACATCTCCTCCCAGACTGGCCCATGGGGCAAATCAAAGACAAAAAGGCAGGGATGGCTGCCGTAGTTTTCCTCTTAATGATGGAGCGGGAGCCCCAGAGGGCAGGAGGGAGCAAAGAGGAAAAGAGTGGTCTAAGCTGTAGCTCTGCTTTCTTCCTAGCTGTCAAAGGGTATTGAGAACTTAGCTCTCTTTGTGGCAAGTCAAGTTTCAGGTCAGTGTCAGGGATGTTTTGACATTTCTACTATCCCTCAGGGTCCATGAGGATGGACGCTGCGAATGTCCAAAAGCACAGACGAATGACCTTCGACGTGATAGAAAAATGGAGGGGAGGGATGGATTCCTTCCGAGTTCTGAGAGGGTCTGGCAGGGCAATGGCTCTTGCTCTTCTGAGGCTGTGATTTCCCTTTAGCTCAGGCAAGAGCCAGGAAAGGTGCAAGGGGTTAATTCATGATCCCTGGGGGGTGGGGGGTGGGGGCGGAGGCTGGCTTCGATGGTCCCTTCAAAGGAGCTCCAGGTACTTTCCTAAAGCATTTCCTTCACTTCCACTCTGGGGGCCCCTTGGACATGGAGGAAGACCCTGCTTCCTCCATGCTCCAGGGCTAGGCATGCTATCCAGCGCTGAGTTTCCAGACATTTGTCGCTGCTGCCGCCACTGCCACGCCCTCCGAACCCGGACCTGAGGGTGGCCAGCAGGAAGCAGGCCCCCGGAAGATGCCCCTGCCCTGGAATTGGAGTCTGGCCCTGCTAAGCCCCACTTACTTTCCCGCCTCTCTCCACTTCCTCTGCGGTGGCTGGTCCTCCAGCCCCGGTTTGGAGGTGCTAAGAGCCCTGGGGGACAAAGGCCCTGGCCCCTGGAGGGGTTATTATTCAAGTCAGTGGTTCCAATGAGATTATCCTCTCTAATGAAGCAGCTACCACCGCCTCCCCTAAGCCTGAACTTTCACTGCTGGGAAATTCCCAGCCAAGTGGAAAATTAGAAGGGAGAGGAATGGAGAAGGGAAGGGGGTGCAGGAGAGGGAAAGAGGTGGTGATTAAGTTCTAGAAATTAATTCCTAAATACAGTGAGAGAAATACTAACTCTCGGTGCCGCTGGTCGGGCAAGCACATTTCAGTTTGGAAGTGGGGCTGCCTGTGAGTCCGGCCTGGGTGAGCCTGCAGTGGTGGGGTGGGGGAGTCCCCGCCGGGCCGTCTCCCCAGGCCCTCCAGTGTGGGTCTACCTGCCTTGGATCAGTACTGGCTCTGTGCTTCTCCCCACAGGGGACCCCCAATACTTAACATTTCATATGGGTCATGGCCTGTGCTTGAAATGCAACATTTGGGCAATGTGCCTTTAGAACACGAGGAGGCAGGGGGGAAAATGGCGTTGGGGTGGGGCTCCCCAAAAGAGCTTTATAGGAAAGTTAAGAGGAACCTTAGCCAAATTGGAGATCACGGGGGCTCTCCGATCATTGTCGCCACATCTGGGAACCCTGACGAGGGAAGAGGTTGGGTTTCTAACATCATCACGCTTGCCCTCTTCAGGAAGGGCCAGGGAAACGGGCAGGTGCATGGGGCTTGGAGGAAGGCAGACCAGACGGTAAACGGAACCTTTCTAGGAAGCTGGGTGTGTAAGGGTTTCTTATGTGAACAGCATGGACCAGATGAGTCCTTTCAGTGCCGTGACTCTGGGACCCAGTGGCTGCCCATGGTCTCCTGCAAGTCTAAGCATTTAGGTGTGTTCTTGCATAAACCCTGAGAAAGGAAGATCACGGCTATACTATAATGTTCCCCCACCACCGGTGCTGGCAACTGAACCCATCACCCCTTTACCATCTCTGAAGATGAAAAGCCAACCTGAGCAGCAGATGTTGGATTTACGGTGTCTCCCGGGCCTCACGCAACGGGCGAGGTCAGGAAGCAGGAGGAGAACATGGGACTTAATGGGAACCAGCAGCTACACGAGTCTAGTGGAGGCCCGAGAACATCTCTGGGCTGATGCAGCAGCCACGTGGTCCTGTCCCAGCACGACCGGCTCAAACGCTGGCCCCGCTGCGGGCACTGAGAAGCCACGCTCTGTCCTGGCTCCAAGGCTGGAGTCTTGCCTTGGCTTTCTTTTGGCCCCTCCCCAAAGGAATGACCCAGGTGGCGGTGACAGGGACGAGGAGCGGCTCCCGCTTTCCGAGAAGAGAGGGTACATTGAGCAGTCGCCAACGAGAAGGTGGTGGGGCTGTCTCTCCTGCTCTTCGTCAGTGGGCAGTGCTGTGTGGGGACCAGTTTGTTTCTATGTGGTTGAGGAGAGGTTAGGAAAGAAAACGTGGAGAGAAGAGAAAAGGAAGAGGGCAGGAGGGAGGACAAGAGAAGGAGAAAGAGGAGGAGGAGAGAGCCAGGGCGCATCACTGCAGGCTAATCCCTCCTCTTTCCAATCAAGTCAGTTACAGGAGGAGGCTGGAGACACGTTCAACAATTACTCCAATTGTTTCTAATCGGCCTTCACACTACATGTCATCCAACCTCCTGGAGCTTTCACTTCCGTTAGTGTCACCAGGTCAGCAGGTTTGGTGCGGTGGAGCCACCTGCTTTGTGCAAGCTGGGCCACTCCACACAGAGTGTGCAAATGCCAGTCTATGAGGTGTATGTCTGGATTTCGAGCCTCAGAAGTAGCCCAACAACGCAGGCCTTCCCCAGGAAGCTGAGTCATTGGACTGAGGGGGACATTCAGAGCTTGCATGGACCAAAACTTTTCCTAATTCATATAAGACGCTACTGTGGATTTACCAATGCTGTGCTCATGAAGGCATGTGCTGTACATAGTGTGTATGGAGTGGGTGGGCAGAAGGCAGCGGTTAAGATGAGAAAAAGCAAGTTCCTTAACCCAGCCGACCCTTGAGCAACTTTGGGGTCCACTTATACATGAGCTGTTCTTTTCAATAAATACTACAGCACTATATGACCCAAAGTTAGCTGAGTCTGTAGACCTGGAACCTCAGATACAGTCTGTTGACTATGGCACTTGACATTCACAGATTTTGGTACCTGCCATGGGTCCTGGGACCAATTCCCCCCAGATACCAAGGAACAGCCATATTTGCTGAGATGTGGAGAGAAAAAATTCAAAAACACTAGTATCTCATCTGGGACTCTTTCTTCTGGACTAGAGGCTGATAAACTTTGGGCAGAGTCTGGGAAGACCATAGCATAGACTGCAAAGAGTTTGCTGGGCAGAAGTGGAAACTAACAATTCCTCATTATTGGGTAGACAGCCTGCAAACAGTCCGAGGAGAGACCATCCGCTTAGCACGAGAGTATTCAGTAACTCTTGGGTACAGGTCTAAAAAAAAGTAAAAAATAAAACCAGGCTATGGGATACGCTAAGAAGCAGCACAAAAGGACCTGCACTTGGGAATCAGTTTGCACTGGATTAAGGGGACATTTAGCGTGTCCATGGGACAGACTGCTCTCTTTGCTCTTTCCCAGGTAGCCCTTGGGCAGCCACACACATGGCTGGCGAAGACTCTAAAGGGCATGGCTGGTTGGGTTGCCCAAAGCAGGAAGACTTTCCAGTGGTGGGTTTGTCCCAACCACCCAGCCACAGCCCTCAGTCCTAGGAAGGACAGAAAGGGGAAGGGGACCATGGCAGTGGCTCTGGGCCTGACCCATGGCCTCTGCTTACACAGCCACTGAAGTCAGAGCTACCTCCAGGCCCCCAGGGGGCGGCATGCATATCTGCACAGCCTCTCCCTTAATTTTCTTTTTTTTTAATTATTATTATTATTTTTTTCCCCAGCAGCATCTGTGGCATATGGAAATTCCCAGGCTAGCGGTCGAATGGGAGCTGCAGCTGAGGGCTATGCCACAGCCACAGCAGCACCGGACCCGAGCTGCATCTGCATCTGCGACCTGTGCTTGTGTCAACGCTGGATCCTTAACCCACTGAGCGAGGCCAGGGATCGAACCTGTATCCTCACAGAGACAACATTGGGTCCTTAACCCATTGAGCCACAATGGGAACTCCCCTCTCCCTTAATTTTCCAGGTGAGGCTGTGTGATGGCTCTTTTCACTGCCATTTCATAGCTGAGGAACCTGAGACCAGACCTGGTCTGTCCAGAGACAGGTTCTCAGTTTTAAGCCATCCCTTCTGCTCTGGGTCACTGCATTTTTTTCCTTGCCTCTCCTTCCCTTCTCTTCCTTTCCTTGCTTTTCCTTCTCTCCATCTTGGCAGAAACTATATGAAGTGGATCCTCAACAGTAACCCTTGCCAACCCATCCCAGGGAGGGCATTCTTCCAAGAGAAGAAATCTGCAAAGAGCCAGGGTCCCCAAGGGGAGAAAGAAGAGACTTTATAGAAGCTGATCTTATCTTCCCCTGTCAATGTCCTGGGTTACATGAGCCTCCCAGGAGCGGGGCTGATGACCCTTCTGAAGAAAGGGAACGTCTGGGCCAATCGATGGGGCTGGGTCTGTGGGGGATCCCGTTACCTGCTGGGACCCATAGGCTCCCTGGCCGGGGAGGGGAAGACAGAGTGGGCTAGGGACCTGGTGCTTGGAGGGGTCTTTCCAGGCCCAGGATAGGTGAAGGCAGGCTGGGCTGCAGGTTTCCTTTCCTTCACCCAAGTCAGAACAGGGATTTTCGGGCCCAAGGTGGAGGCCCTGCAAACAGAGGCTTGAGATCATGGACAAAGAAATACCCGCTTTGTGGAAGCTGTCGTTGCCATTAGAAACCAGCAGGCCCGCCTGTGGGCTGGGGCCCGGGGTTGCAAGGGATAGCAACAGGGTGACCCTCCGTGCTCCTGGGTTGGCAGGTCTGTGCTTTGGGACAATTGAGGGTGAGTAACAGGAGGGAGGGTTTCAATTACATGAGCATTTCTTAAACCTGTTCAGTCTGCAACCCACCTGTGCCCTTGCTGGTACAAACAGCCCTTTCAGCCACCTGAGCCACCTGTTCGTGGGGGCCCCCGCCTTGAACTGCATGCACAATCTCCTCTCTTCCCTCCCATGTCTCCTCGACCCCCCCCTTACACACACACACACACACACACACACACACACACACACTACTTCTGTTGTGCTCTTCCTACAAAGCTTCCCACCCTCTGACTCCCTACAACTATGGGAAAAGTCGGCAAAAGTGACAGAGAAATGGGTGTATCCCGACACGACCAGGAACCCTCTGGTTTTCCCGGTCCGGTTGGCTGGCCAGGCAGCACTTAGCACAGGGTCTTGCCCGTGGTGCAAACCTGACAAATGCGCTGATTTGAGTCCAGACTGCAACCCTCATCCCTCCCTGGACCGGAGGTCTGATTCCCAAGAACTTGCTTTAGGCCAGAATGTAGGCCCCTTGTGTGCCCTGAGCCTAGCATGTGCCCGCTACAGCAGTAACCGGAGCCCCAGCAGTGACAACGCCTAGTCCTTAACTGCTAGGCCACCAGGAAACTCCTGGTAAGTGGCTCTGAATCACTAAATGGTCAGTGGATATCTCACTCGTGATTTAGAGGCCCACAGGAGCCTGCGGAAAATAGTCCACAGCCTTTTGCAGGCTGTTTGGCCCTGCAAGGTCGGTCTACAGTCAAATTTCGGGCAGAAATGCCCAGGGGTTGCCCTCCAGCCCTCCAGTGTGGACTCATCCAGGGCGATTCCATTTCCTGACCCAGCATCATTCCCATGCTGACATTTCCATATATGTAGATGGGAATTTGACAAAATGAAGTTGGAACACAAGGAAGGAGGTCAAGATTTGCAAAGGAGCCAGGGAAGGAAGAACAAGAAAAGAGAGCAAGAAAGCAATGGGAAGAAGATGGGAAGAAGATGAGGAGGGAGGGAATAACTGGGGAGGGGGGGGCAGGAGGGAGCTGCCCGTGGTACTCACGTGTTGTGGAGCACACACCAGCCACAGTGCGGATCGCCCGAGCCAAGGCACTCGCCGCAGCTCTCATACTGACCACAGGATTCCACAGGGACTCTGGTGAGCTAGGACAGGATCACAAGGGAGACGGAGGTCAAGATCACGCACAACACCCAGCGCCTCACCAGGCAGCGGAGCTGTCCTGTCAGGTGCATCACCTAAAACCGTGTGGAAGCAGGAAGTGGCCTAGAGCCCCAGAACCAAAAGGGACCCGGAGTGATACTGGAACAGGTGGCCACCTAAACCCCGGGGGAGACAACTAAGACTGTCATTTTCTTAGAAGTCCCTGGGAATAGGCTCCACACAATTCTATCACGTTGTTATCAAAGATATTTCTAACATGTACATTTAAATCTTCCCACCACCACAACCCCCAAGGATCTCTACAAACGTGCAACTCATCCCATATTTGTCTCTTATCAATGTAATAAACCCAAATGTGTCTTCTCTCTCCGTTGTTTCTCTTTCACCTTAAAGGGTTTCACCCCCTTCCCCGTCCTCCTCCATCAGGTTGCATCATTGCGGAGGTGCCAGGGAGCCTCAAACCCCGGTCCAAGACCTTTCTCTTCCTCTTTCATGGGGTGTAATCAACGCGCCTCGTGGCTGTTACGTGCCCACGCTCTCTCTCTCTCATCATGTTGGCCAACTGGCTCGGAAAGTTGTTCACTCTGGTGCTTTCAAAGAGCAGCTGTTGCTATTTCTCTCCCTACCCACACTCTTTTCATGACTAGAAGCTTCCTCTCCAACCCCAAAACTTTATCTTAGCTTTCACCAGCCGCTTGCAAGCGTAAAATGTTCTGCATGACATTTCTGCTTGGCCCAAATGCTTCCATTTCCCACACACTCCTCAAGATCTTTGGAATTTCTTTGTCCTCCGATGTCACTTTGCCCCGATGTCTTTTGACATGATTCCTCACGGTGTGATACACAGAAGGTACTGAATAAGGACACACAGGAGCAAATGGAATTTTAATTTTCCTCCTATAGCCTTGGTCTCTCTTCTCCACTTTTGCCAGTTTCCTCTTTACAATTTTTTTTTTTTGGTCTTTTTTAGGGCTGCACCTGCGGCAGGCTAGAGGTGGAATCAGTTGCAGCTGCCGGCCTAAGCCATAGTCACAGCAATGTGGGATTCGAGCCATGTCAGCAACCTACACCACAGCTCACGGCAACGCTGGATCCTTAACCCCCTGAGCAAGGCCAGGGATCGAACCCACATCCTCATGGACACTAGTCAGGTTCTTTATTGCTGAGCCACAATGGGAACTCCAATTTTTTTTTTAATATTCTTTTCCATTCGAGATACTTTTTTTTTTTTTTCTCTCCAGTGAAAGACTTCTTACTTAATCTTTCAGCTTGAGCTAAGAGAATGTGATGTGGCCGTCCTTTTTAATTTCTTGCCATCACACGATAGACCTGGAGACGTATAAATCACGCTGACCTGCCTGAGCCTCCGTGCTTCATGAGCAAATGCAGAGGCTCTGTTTTCCCTGCTGCTTCATAGGGCATCTGCCTCCATAAAATCATGTACCACTTGGCAGGGGCTACTTGTAACTCGTGCGCACAGGCGAACTGGCACCAGAGTCTGCTCAATTAATCTCAAAACTCTCTTGTGGAATTAATTAATAATTATTTTTTTAAAGCCCACATGATTTCTTTTTTCCTTTCTACTTTAATTTTCTTCTTCCCTTTATGCATCTTTTGGTTGGTTTGTTTTCTCAAGCGTACCTCGAGCAATCTTCATGACCACCCTGCACATCCCCTTCTTCCGAGGTCCCTTTTAGCTTCCTATAGCTTTGCCCTTGGCCTGGGTGGCCCTTTCGCCACTTCCTCAGATGTCTTTTTGCACATTTGGAATTTATCTTTCCTTTTACTACCACTCATGCAATCAGCCTGGGCCATGCCTCGGCTCAGCCTACATACGACCTGCCCATTTTCATAATTGATCCTGCCCATCAGTTTCTTACAAATGACCTTCCTGACTCTACACACAGCCGGGAACCACCTTCCTTCCTGTTGCCTCTTTCATGTCCTTCCTTCACCCTAAACAGGCACAGACACACACGTCACATAAGCATAGGACCAAAGGTGCCCAGCCCAAAGTACCTAGATTCCTAGGAATTCCTGAATGGTAACAAGGCCCATGGCTATTTTCAATGTTTCCAAAAGCCTAATGGAAATTGGATTGTTGCTGGTTTCTGCTTGTGTGCATACTCAATGATGCATTTCCCATATTAAAAATAGGAAATATATTATGACTTAGTAAATGCAGTTTGTTCAGCAGGCAAAAATCTTACAAAATCTGATGCCTAGAGAAGAAAAAAAAGTAATAAAAGGGGCCATAGATGGTGAAAGTTGGTAACATAAGAACATAATACTGTTTTCATAAGTTCCAGCTGCTTGTCTAGCACTCCATATTTTGCATGGGCTTAAAGAGGAAATCATGGCTTGTTCAATCAAAAGCATTTTCTTGGCCTAAACTTAATTAATATCCTCCTCTGTTTCTCCCAGTGACATGTTCATAATCTGTCACTGACTGTGCCATGGGGTTCTGGGGTGTACTACATAAAGAGCCAGCTGCCTTGGCCAAGCCGATCTCCTCCAAAGCCTTTGCATTCACATCTCCAAAAATACCTTGCAATTGGCATTTCATAAGGTCAGTACCTGGAACTATAAGGCCCTTCCTCTCTCCATTTGAGACGAGTCATTTGCCTTGGGTTGGAAAGAGCGTAGGAGTCTTGCAGAGTTAAGGTCAAATTCTGGCTTTGCTGTTTTACTGGCAATGAGATCCTATTGTCTCTGCGTCCCATTTTTCTCATCTTTCAACACGGAGATTAAATCCCCTCCGTCCCCCTCCTACCAACTCAGGGAGTTTCCCAAAGCTCAGATGACCCAAGAAGTATGAAACTGGTAAATGATCAAGTGCATTGCAAGTGACAGTTATTATTGCTGCCATCTTTGTCATGAATACCCATTCTTCACTGTACAGCCGCTTAACCTCTGCCCTTCGTTACCCCAAACTGCTCTGACAGCCTCTCTACTTGGTCAGGAGTTTAATGCCTAGAGGAACTTTTTCTTCTTTAGTGTCTGGATCACATTGTTTCTTCTTTGAACTATGCTGTCTGCCCCTAAACCATTCACGGCTGCATCTTGGTCCAGTTTCCCGGACTTATTCAAGGCTTTTACCACCTCCCATAACAGAAATGTACTTTGCTTTTCACCAGGATGGATCCCTAAGGGACAAGGATATAAATCCCAGGAAGTTATGCTACTCAGCTTCCTTCCATCTTTTCTTATAGGATCTAGCTGTACTTTCAGTCATTCTTTATGACTCTTCTGAACTTTGGCTAGGTTTTCTCCATTCTTTTAAAAGGGGGGATGGGAAAGCTGGGGAGCCACCAGGATTCTGACAGTCCATGTAGAAGGACTGCCGTCATTCGAGAGCTGAGTGTCACCCTTTCCCCTTTCCAGGACTTTCCAAAGAAGGCCAGACCCAGGGAAATGTCCAAAGTGCCACCATCAGGCATAGCCATGCTCTCCCGGACTGACTCCATATCTTCTAATCCACATAACCGCTTTGCCTCATGCCACGTGTAATTCTGGGAAGCATCAGAAATTCTCTGACACTTTATTTATTTATTTATTTATTTAGGGCTACACCTGTAGCATATGGAAGTTCCCAGGCTAGGGGTTGAATTGGAGCTACAGCCGCCGGTCTACACCACAGCAACACAGGATCCCAGCCACATCTGCGATCTACACCACAGCTCACAGCACAGTGGGATCCTTAATCTGCTGAGCAAGGCCAGGGATCAAACCCGCATCCTCATGGATCCTGGTTGGCTTTGCAACTCGCTGAGCCATAATGGGAACTCTCCTCCTGACACTTTGAATCACTTCTGAAAATTAGATTCAGTCCACCATTTATCTGGGTGCAATTCTGTACCCTAATGGCTCTGGCCCCCACCTTGCTAGTAAGCTGCACAGGTGGCCAGATGGCTCGGCCCTATGATTCTCTTTCCCCAGACATCTAGATTCTCCAGCACACCTTACACCAAACAAAGCTGTCCCTCCCAGCCCCCCATCTCCGGCTCCTCTCTTGACCCTGGAACACAAACCACTCCAGATGCAGAGCCACAGGATTAATTAAAACCACCCCACGCTGATTAAAGTCTTC
Organism: Phacochoerus africanus; assembly: GCF_016906955.1. NCBI lineage: Eukaryota > Metazoa > Chordata > Mammalia > Artiodactyla > Suidae > Phacochoerus > Phacochoerus africanus. The sequence continues at coordinate 16,833,585 of NC_062559.1, read as the reverse complement.
AGCTACAATGCCAGGCATGCTAATTAACTGAGTGAGGGAATTCAGACCATAGGAAGAGGTGAAAAAAGAAAGTCACCGAGGTGGCTTCTGCTTAGAGAACAAGTCAGACGTCACGTGACCTACCTGGAGAGGAATGTGTCCTAGTGATGGGTGGTCTCAGAGACCCCAAACAAGTGAGGTCCGTCCCCTGGCTGCTGGCCTCCAGGAGAGGCGCGCATCGGTGTGGCTGCAATAGCTCCCTCACTGCTTTTAGAGGCAGGAGTCCCACCTCTGACCTCCGTGTGCACCTACACTGTGCTGGGGGGCATGGGGCAACTTGGGTGGAGGGATGAGAGTATGGTAGTCTTCTTGGCACATTCTGTCGGTTTTGTACAAAAATCTACTGGGCATTTTGGCAGCGCCTCAAAAAGTTAAACTTAGCATTAACCATATGATCCAGTACTTCCACTTCTGAGTACCTACCCCACAGACCTGGAGGCAGGGACTTGAACTTGTACGCCCAGGCTCATGGCAACATTATTCACAATAACCCAAAGGTACAAGCAACCCAGATGTCCAGGGACAGAGGAGTGGATGAATAAAATATGGGATATGCGTACGATTGAATATTACTCAGCCTTAAAAAGGAGGACGATTCTGGCATGAATGGCCACACGGATGAACCTTGAAAACATCATGCTAAGTGAGATAAGCCAGCATCGAGAAGACAGCCATGGCATGAGTCCACTTGCATGAGATACAGGACAGTCATACTCCTAGAGATAGGAAGTAGAAAGGGGCTGCCGGGAGCTGGGGGAGAGGGAATGGAGAGCTGGTGTTGAAGGGGACAGGGTGTCAGTCTGGGAAGAAGGAAAGCGGTCTCGGGAAGGATGGTGGGATGGTCGCAGCACCGTGTAAGGTACTTAATGCCACTGAACACCTGAAACAACTCCAATGGAAAATCCTATGGTCCGTGGATTTTACCATCATCATCATCATAATGATACAAAAATTACTGGGCAGACGTAGGAACACCTATTCTCTGCTCAGCAGCCTAGGTCAAGGGGGAGGAGCTTTCTGTTGGTAGACTGACAATAAACCCCCGTGTATGAAATATCCTGAGGTCCTCGAGTGAGAAGATAGGCACCGTTACTCTTTTCAGTTTAATCTCAAACGGACAAAAGGGTTGGGGGTGAACGTCTCTCACTGTGTATTGTTATGTAAGTGGATCTGTCACTCTCAAGCTCTGGACCTCCATTCCCTGATTTGGAAAGCGTGGAGTTTGCACGCTTCCTGCAAGGGCAAAGGGCCCCTGGAATCAGATTCACCTATTACTGCTCAGCCTCTGCCTCGGCATTGCTCATCCCCAGTTACGACCAGGAACGCCGGTGTGGCCTTCTCCATCCACCTCTCTCCCCTTCCACTACCTTTCTGGGAACTGCGCTGGTGTGCTTGATCCTTTTGCCACCAAGGCAAACGTCCCTAAACCATACAGTGTAGTTTTGTCTGGTTTTGACCTATTGCCAATAGAATCTTTACCTCTGTTCCCTCACGTGTCCAGCCCCGTAACCAAGACCATGACGTTACAAAACAATGACCTGGGACAGGAAGACGAGGAGCGATGGACCACAGAGAAAAGGAGGCCACATGGGAGGCCTCGCAGTCCTGGTCTTGGCCCTTATAAGCTTCTGCACTTTGACTGACAGAATCCACTCCCTGGAGGGCCTGGATGCATGCACAGCAGCTGGAGGCATGTTCGACGGTTCCTTGGGTCCCGGCCCCGCCTGTCTAGTTTCCCTGATACTCTGAGAGATGCTTTCCTGCGGCAGTAGGGTCCCACTCTACCTGTTGCTGTTAGCATTCCAAAGGGTGTCCGCCGCTCTGCTGATTACATTCAGAAATGTCCCGTAGATGTAGCGTCCAGTCTCTGCGTGTATCTCTAATTTGTTTAAGTATTTGACATTCTGGTCAAAATGCGAGTTATTACTCCATCTCTCCTCTTATAATTGGATGCTAATGCTGCCGTAGATTCACTGAGCCTGATGGTGGCAGTTAATTTAAATGTCCAAAAGGCTTCTTAAGTGCCCAATTTCTTTCAAAATTGTCAAAAAAGAAGAAAGAAAGAGGCAAGATAACGCATTTGGAAACTCCTAGAGGCGGCTGCGGAGCTGTCAAGCTGTGTGGATGCTGTGCCTGGTGCCCACCGTCCTACCCATCTCCTGTCCCCCAGCAAAAGAAGCAGAGTTGGGGAAAGTCAGTCCTAGTCTAGAAAATGATGAACCCGGCAACACACATGGATCTTAGCATCGTGATCTTGAGAAGCCTCTCAAAGCCCCGCCAGGGCCTTTCTTTCCTTAGGTGGCCTCCGGTTGCCTTTCCAGGCCTCATTTCTCCTGACCTGGGGGCCACACAGGGGTTTTGTGGAGCCCTGTCTCCTGTGATGGCCTCTAAGTCCCATGCTGCCAGAACCTGAGCTTGTGGTAGCTGAGTGCTGGTTCAGGAAGCTGTGTTTATTTCACGTCACTCCAGGTACCTGGGACAAGGGCATTCACATCCTCTGCTCAGAGGAGGTGGGTATTCCTGAACTTGGCAGACTGGCAAAAGAGGTTGAGGCCAGAAGGCTGGTCACAGGCTGGGGCAGATTGTAATGAGGCCCAACTCTTCACTACCCTAAAGCAGCCTCTTCCTTTTCCATGGCCATTCCCACCCAGCCTTATGATGAACGGAGAGGTGGAGGGTACCTCCCACACCCCGACCTTGGGCTTGGCCTCAGGACTGGGTCTGGTCCATAGGATGGCAGCAAGCACAGGGCCAAGCTTTAAAATGGGTCTAAGTGCTTGGCCTTGCCCTCTGTACTTCTGCCACTGCACAAAGATAGCTTCCCTAGGTAGCTACTTCCTCTTCAGCCACATGAGCCCATGTGGAACAGACCTGAGCCCAACCCACAGAGAGGAGACGAACCCACTGGTACAGCAGCTTGAAGCAGAACTCTCCCTACACCCACCCAGCCAAGCTTAACCCAGATCAGCTGACACGCAATGGATCTGCAGGTCCACGAGAAGGAGAAGCAATACTTTTTACTATATGCTACTGAGTTGTGAGGTGGTTTGTTACACAGTGTTTTGGGGACAATAGCTTACGAATGCACAGGTCCTGGGCAGAAAGCCATATCTGGGTACAAGGGTCCTGGAAGGGGAAGGAGAGAGGCTGAACGAGGAGGGGTTGGGTTACAGTGGTGAAGTTTCTACACTGAGCCCCAAACAGGTCTAGAAAAACGCTCAGGTTCTATGTATCTGGTACCATGTTGGGGAGACTATGGAAAACTGGGTCTAACCTGACAAATGAACCTTCCTAGTATCTCCCGCGCTGACCAAACGCTCTATGACGATTGATCTCTAGATGTGAGGGAGGCCCAGGCCCTGAGCAAAGTACCAGAAAAGACTCTGGAAAGAGCCTATGGCTCTTCAGATGCAGAGAGCTAACTAGAAACGTAGATGCTCCTGGGATCCTCTGTCTCACCTCCTGGCTGCCCCAGTGCCAGGAACATGATTTTGTCTACTTGGCAGCAACAGAAGCTCCTCAGCAATGATTTGCCTTGAACTTTGCAATTTCTCCTACTTGTGCTCTGGCCAGGGGGCTCATACAGCAGAGGTCTCCCTTGAGAGCAGATTCAAGCACAGGGGCAAGGACAGCAGCAATGCTGTCATCACTGTCCCCACCTTCTGGGGTCAAGCTGGTCGATACTGAACAGCAAGGACAGCAGCTCCAGAGCAGGCGGCTTGGGAAGCTGAAGGTCTGAGCTCTAATCCATTCCGGGGGTCTAGGTGACCTTGAACAGCCCTCTCTCCACCCTAGGCCTCCTCGGACTCCTTTTCAGATTGGAGGACTCAGACCTCCTCTGCCTGGGAGAAATTGATCACAAAATACTACTGATACAAATGGGCTGGGAAGCTCTTCGCAAATAAAAAGGAGCAGATGTTGCGGAGGGCTGCAATTTGCTGCTATTAATAAGTATAAATGCCTAATAGGAAGCCAGTTTTGCTCTGGGAACTCGGACAGCCAAGGAGTGAGCCTGACGCCGGAATCATCAACATATGTTGCTCCTCATTAGCAGGGGGCGGTAGCTGGGCCAGGAGCTCTCAGCGTGATTTCTGCAGCCTGGAGAAACCGCCCCAGCCTCACACCTCCCCGTGTGGGCTTTGCCGCCATGGCCTGCGTTCCAGTCCGCCAGACCCCCTTGCCAAGCAAGGAACAAGCCGCTTCCCTGCTGCACAGATGGAAAAGCCACAACCCAGAGAGACTGAGCAGCTTGCCCAAGGTCACACAGCAGGGCGGTGGCAAAGGTGGAAACTGAAATGAAGCCAGGGCTGCAGCCTGCACATGGGCCAGGGGATTGAGAAACCTCTGGTCCCTCCTCCGAACCCAGGTGCCCGGGCTGAAAATTCCACAGCCTTGGAGGCTGCTTACTGTCAACCAGGAAGGTTTGGCTGAGCTCAGGGGCTGAGAGGGGTCCCTTCAGGGGCCCAAGTGGTCCATCACTGAGTAGAAGCCCTAAGGAGAGGCTGACAGCAGGTGTCAGAGAGCCCTCCTCTTCCAGGGAGACCCCCTGGCTCCCTCAAGCATGGTTGGGTGGCAAAAAGAGTTTGGAACAGTTTCATCTCAGAGTCAGGTAGAAGCAGAGATTTTGGGGGAAAGACTTGGGTTTGAATCCGGGATCTGTGACTTCCTGTGTGACTTGGACAACTTACTTAACCACTCTGGGCCTCCTTTCTGTTATCTAAGGATGACAGTAAGTACCCTGAAGGGTCATTCTGGGGATGCCCTGAGATGGCACAGATGAACGTGTTCATGCAATGCCAAGAACAACTCTTCGTCATTCCAGCATCTTTCTCAGATGAAATGCCCTCCCCGCCCCCATGAGGGGTGGTGTGAAGCCATCTTTATCCCACCATACTTGGCACTCGGCTGAGGCACAGCAAATGGGGATTAATGAGCAAGAGAGTGAATGCTTGCACGAATGAATGAATGAATTTGGTTCCTGCCCAGCTCTTACATATTCCAAGGACCCCGTGGAGATAATCGATTTGACAGTCTTGGCTTTCTCCCCAAATCTATAACTTCTGGATTACTGCCACAAGTTCACTTCTTAGTGTAAAGGTCCCATTTTCTCCTCTCTCTGGGCTCTCGAGACCCTGCAAGGTGGGCATCTGAAAGAGGAGATGGGCAGCCATGGCCACGTCCTGCCCAGAGATCTGGCAGCCCACACGTGACTGAGCAGGAGCCCGGGACAGGAGGACTGTTCTGGCTTTCACAGAGTTAACAGCAGGAAGCGGCCTTGGAAACAACCTGGTGGCCGGATCCCTCATTTTTCAGGATAAGCTCGGCTGCTGCAGGGTCTGTTCAAGGCCACATGGCTACTGACGCTATTCTTTTGATACCTGATCCCTAGTTACAGATTCCTGCCTAAGAAGTCCGCTCGGGACCCAGCCCTAGGGTCAGGGATGAAGGAGGAGGCAGAGCCTGGGGACCCACATCCAAGGGAGATGTGAGCCCTCCCCCAGCCTGAGAGCCCAGGCAGGTGGGAAAGGAGCCTTTGTCCTGGGGATCAAAGAGCTGCTCCCAGTCCAGCCGCTTTTATGGTGCGGCTGACAGACCACGGCCCCATCCAAGCTGGGACTGGGGACCTGCTAGTGTGAGTTTCCCAAACTCAGTCTGCTCAAGGGGGGCCTTTGTTCCAGCAGCCAAGAAGCGGGTGGAGGGGGGGGGCTGGCACAGTGACACCTCTTCCCCGGACCCAGCAGCAGAGCCAAGCCAGTTCCGAGGCATATGCCGAGACCCTCTGGCTTGCTGGCATGGCTCTTTGTGGGAAGTGGCAGGGCTGGTCTTCTCCACCCAGTGCCTTATCTTGGTCCTGACTGCCTCTGTCAAGAGCACTGAGGGCAGTGGCCCCAGCGATGGGCTGACTGTTCAAACCTAAGAGTGCTTGTGTGCAAACAGTGCACGGACATGAATGAGTGCACATTGGCTGGAAGGGGTGTGCCCAGACACGTGTGCCCAGTTACAGGGCTGGCGTCTGCCCATCGATGGGCAGAGGTGCTCTGGGCCATGGGAGCAGGTTTGCCAATCCACATGGCTTTGCTTGCAGACGTCGCTGTCTGGGGGAGGCTCCTTTGGCTGGCAGACAAGCATCTGCCCTCAGAAAGGAACCTAACCCTGGGAAAAAGCATGGTGCCCAAATACACAGAAATCGATATCCCTCCACAGGGAGCCTTCCAGATCCCACCAACACGGGGATCTACAGGCCCCCTTCTCAGGCTGCTGGCTTAGGAAGGAGAGGGACCACGGATGCCCTGAGGAAGCCCACATCCTCTTCCTCCGCCCTCGCCCTCTGCCTCAACGTAGCCAACTAACTCTCCTCTTTGGGGTCAGGGGTCAGCCTGCTGCTGGGGGAAGCGCAGAGGGGTCCTCTGATGCCCGAGTCATGCTTGGATGTGGACCATCTTTGCCCAGACCAGCAAATATGACCTTTTCATTAAGAGATGCTGCCCTGAGGGCGTTTTCCAGAGTTCTTCAAATATGAAAGGACAACAGTGAAAAGGTAGCATTTTAGAAGGTTTTTTAATGCTTTAACCATTGTAGGTGGGGGTTGAGATCGGCACAACCTTTTTGAGGAGTAATTTTGTAGTTATTATTGAAATCTAAAATGACCCAGCACGTCTTCCTCTTAGACTCTTTCTTATAGAAATACCGGCACCTGGGTACAGGTGCTCGGCTGTGGATAATCACTGTCACTTTGTATGTGCTAATGGCTACTTGGAAATAAAGTGCCCATCCTTAGGGAACTGGCTAAATAAATTGTGTGACATCTATACACTGAGATAAAGTATATCTGCATCGGTGACACGGAAAGATATTCACGACCCATTGTTGAGCTAAAAAAGGCAAGTCACATAAACAACGAGGATTTACTATATAGCACAGGGAACTATATTCAGTATCTTATAATAAACGATAATGGAAAAGAATGGAAAAAGAAATATAGACATATACATATACATGCATAACTGAATCACTGTGCTGTATACCTGAAACTAACACACTATTATAAATCAATTATACTTCAATTTTTTTTAAAAAAAGCAAGTTGCCAAAAAAGTATATTGACTCAATTTTTATTTTTTAAAAATCTTTTGAGGGCCGCGCCCACTGCATGTGGAGGTTCCCAGGCGAGGGGTCGAATCAGAGCTGTAGCCACCGGCCTACACCACAGTCACAGCAACGCAGGATCTGAGCTGCATCTGTGACCTACACCACAGCTCACGGCAATGCCGGATCCTTAACCCACTGAGCAAGGCCAGGGACTGAACCTGTGTCCTCATGGATGCTAGTCAGATTCGTTTCCGCTGAGCCACAATGGGAATGCCTCAGTTTTTATGTTTTAAAAGACAACTCTGTAGTTACGTATTCATAATACACAGGCATAATTTTGTGCAAAGAATAACATCCGGAGTGACAGTAAAACTGCTAACAGGGGTCAACTCTGGGGAGCCTGAATTTTTTCACAGACAAGGTATAATTAAAAATAATATTTTTTTTGACTTGGGAAAGTAAAATAATTTTCAAAAGCTGCTTTAAACTTTAGTCCTTTCAACCAAATGAACTAGTCAGTTCCAAATATATTTTAGGGTCAAAGTTTTGAGTTTTCTTTATCCCCTAGTGATTTCTGACATCTGGGAACTGTGAAAAGGATCCACGACGGATCAGTCTGCCCCTTTTGGCTGCCTGGGGATGACCAGCATCCTGGAAGCACTTGTACCCTGAGGCACAGCAGAGCTTCCTGGCCGGAAAGTTCACTAGCCCATATTGAGTGTAGGGAGGCTTTGTTCGAGAAGGTTAACTGATCACACCCACCCAGAAGACCCCACAGGACAACTTCCTCATGCCACCCAGCACAGAGAGGACGCCATCCTTCCACGGGTGTACTGAGCCTTTGCTGGTGTACAGGGCTGGCATCTGCCCATCTATGGGCAGAGGTGCTCTGGGCCATGGGAGCATGATTTGCCAATCAACACAGCTTTCCTTGCAGATGTCGCTGTCTGGAGGGGAGGCTCCTTTGGCTGGCAGACAAACATCTGCCCTCAAAAAGGACCTGGGCCCTCGTCCTAGACCTGCCCCGAACTTACTCCGAGACCATGGCCAAGGGTCCTCATTTCTCAGGCTCTCAGTTTTCAGACATAGCTTGATCTCTATTGTCTTTTCTGGCTGGAAGATTCCAGTGTAATTAACGGTCTAAAGGCTAGAAAAGCCTCCAGGCATTTCTTTCCAGGATTCTCCCCTGTCTTATTTCATCTTGGTAACTTAATCTGTCCGTGTAAGAGGGAGGTTCGGGGCTGCCCCTCCCCTCATTTTGGTGATCTTGAAAAAGTTAGTCCATATCACCCCCAAATATACTTGGAATTATTACAAGAAAGGAAATGACCACAACCTGTGATCATCAACTACAAAACCACCAGTGTTTATTATTATATAGTTCATTATTATATAGTAATAATTAACACTGGGGTGAGCAGGGTGAGCAGGGGACGGCAATGCTCAGGAGTGGTGGCTGCACTGAGCCCAGCCTGACGGGACAGCAAAAGCACAGGCTTTGGAATTCTGTCTTGGGTTCAAATCCTGACTCAGCCACCTGGCAAATGTGTGACTGGAGACCGCTACTTTACACCTTTGTGCACAACGGGAAAAAAAAAAGGTATTTCGCTGTTAGGTGACAAATAGATCTCGGCCCGTAGCAGGTGTTCTGCAATGTCCATCCTTACCAGGCCTCATGCTTTCCAGGCGGCAGAGCCGAGGAGCTAAGGGGGTGGGGGAAGGGTGTCTCCCACTCCCATCTGCCAGGGGCTGACCCCACTGGACGGCAGCCGTGGGTCCGTTGGTTTCCATTAGGAAGTTCATGGTCAAGGGGCGAGTCGGGATGGTGGGAGTAACTCATTCATTTCAGACTGTGTGCAGCTGGGGAATCTGATCTCCATCAGCTAAGACTTGAGGAGATTTCCCCTTCTCAGAAAGCGGCTGCTCAGCCCTATATTTAGATGGGGACTCAGCGAGGTCAGATAAAATTGCCGGCCGGGGACAGGGATAGGGAAGAGGAGGCGTCTGATCCTGGCCCCTGTGTGCCCCATTCTCAGAGGACCTGCGTGGGGTGGCTGGGGGATGGCCAGGGGCCTTAGCTACCCTCTGCTTCTGTTGCGATGCTCAGGTCTCTCTCTGTGACAGCAACCAGCAGCCCCTAACATCAAAAGGTCATTGCCAACGACAGACAAGCTCAGCAGATGGAGAAGCTAGGAGAGCAGTCTCGGGGAAGAGAGGTCAAGGAGGGGGAGGGTCACCAGGGGACACAGTGGCCCTTAGGACCTGGGCTTTTCCAGACGGGCTGCCATTCAGTCTCCAGCTCTGCCACTTAACAGCTAGGTCAGGCACTTAACATTTTCCGCCTCCAAAAGGTTATGCAGATTAAATAGTATAATGCAAGCAAAACACTCCACACAGTTCCTGAAGGCTCCACACCCAAGAAGTGGCAGCTGTTATTACCATGACAAGACAATCACCCGCTGGCCGGTTTGGTTTGCTTCTCCTTCAGGACACAGAACATTCTCCTCAATGAAAAGCTCAGCTTTAATGTAAAGTTCAACATAAAAGTTTCCAGAGGTGACCCCCCCCCCACCTCAGTGCTGGCTGAACACAAATGCCATTGGTTCCTTTATAAGCAGTGCTGGCAAAGGAGTTGGAACTTGGGGAAATGGTGCTGGGGTCTCATGATCTTTCTGATTCCTGATACCCTCCCAAATTCACTGAGTGACCCTCTGGTCCCCAGTCCCACAGCCCCTCCATATTAATATGAGTTTGGTTCTATAGCCAACACAGACTTTTTTTTTTTTGTCTTTTTAGGGCCATACCTGCAGCTTATGGAAGTTCCCAGGCTAAGGGTTGAATCGGAGCTGCAGTTGCCGGCTTACACCACAGCCACAGCAACGCCAGATCTGACACACATCAGCGACCTACACCACAGCTCGCAACAATGCCAGATCCTTAACCCATGGAGCGAGGCCAGGGATGGACCCTGCATCCTCATGCATTACTAGTCAGATTCGTTTCCGCTGAGCCACAATGGGAACTCCCGGCCCAGACTCTTCCAACCAGTTCCCTGCCTCCTCCTCTCCCAGCTCCGGCTTTTCTGACAGCCTTCCCCTGGCCTTTGAATAGCAGAGAGCAGGAAGAGGAGGGAAAGCGCCAGTGAACAAACTTTATTGCCCACAGCATCCAGGAAAGTGAGGCGAAGCCAGGGAGCCATTCTAACCACGAGACGAGAGGGGCAAGGCTCTGCGGCCTGTGTGTGTTCAGCGTCTCCCCCCGACCTCTGCACACCGGCCTCATCAAAACTTGGCTGCAGGTCTGGGACGGGAAAGCGTGCTGGCTCCCGGCCAAACCCAAGCGGCCGTGCTGTGTGCTGGCATGTGGGTACACTGGTTGGCATGGCAGGTCTGGCAGGCCAGGGTCAGGCAGCAAGGCCCAGCGTGGTGGTGTTGGCACAGAGTCCAGCAGCCCCTGCCGTGACAGGGACACGAGGATGCAGCCTCCAGACATGAGCCAACACAGGGCGTTTGCTGAGTTTGCAAACAAACCTGCACGACAGGGGATTGACACAGCAGCAAGGCAACAAAATGTGACAACTTGGGCAGGTAGCACGCCAGAGGCGGAATTCATTTACAAAAGCTTTTCTCCTCTGTTAAGCCTGCCTGGGATGCTGCTGTGAAGATGGCCAGACCTGGACGGGAGTCTGGGGGTGGGTGCCGGGGGCTGCTTTGCACTGTCTGACTCCTTTTGCAAGCCCCTCCACCATGTCACCACTTGCTGAATGCGAACTACTCTCCAGAAAACCCTATAACTCAAGGGGAGAATCAGGGTGCCCAGGAAGTGCTCAGGAAGACGGGCAGGGAGGGAAGTGGAGTCCAGGCCAAGGGGTTCAAACTTAGCTGCACATCAGAATCAACCGTAGAGCTTTAAGAAAATGCTGATGCCCAGGCCACATCCAGACGAGCAAAATCAACATTTCTAGGAGCTGGGCATCTGTATTTTCTCTAAGCACTGTACTCTTCCCCCTTATCCCCCACTGATGACCCTGACGCTGGGCTAGGTTTGGGACAACTAGCTTTGGTCCTGGGAGAAGAGGGGTTGGGACCTAAGGATGCTGTATTTCTACCGTGGAGTCTGAGAGATGCAGAAGGTCAAAGGCAGAGCACAGAGACAGGTGGAACAGGCATCACGTGATACCAGACCCCTGCACCTGGCTTCACAATTCATAAAGCAATTCCACAGCCATGATTGCATGTGACCCCCACCACAACCCGGTGAGGGAGCCAGGGCAGGACTGACAGTCTCCATTTTACAGCCAAGGACCCAGGTTGGAAGAGGTTAAGTCACTTGCTCAAGGTCACGCAGCCAGCGAATGGCAGAGCCAGGCTCTTCTGAGTCCACGACCTCCAATGGCTCCAGGGCTGGTCCAGCTTCCCCTTTCCACAGGAATCCTCTTTCTTGCAGGGACCGAGTGGCCATAACTCCCCCAGTGAAGAGCAGCAGCAACGGTCTGAACCAGCTCCAAACATCATGGAAATTGATGAAGGCAGAATTGGGTTGGAAGGTCTCATTTAAATATCTCTTAGAATCGTTCTTGGGCCAGCTCGTTTCCATGGCAAGATCTGTCTCAACGTACACCACTCACATCTCCAAATAAGGCTTCTATCATCTCAGGCTGGGCAGGATGGGAGAGCATCGTTCAGCATGGTACGATGTCACCCTGGCAGGGGCGGGGAGGGTATGGTGTGCTTGGCTTCAGGAGACTTTACCAAGTATGGAATTGTTTCACTGGCTCCAGGGGCTGCAGGCTTCAGAACTGGCCCGTGTCCTGGGGCAACGGCTCCCCGGGGGCTCAGTTCTGAATCTATGTCCTGTCTTAGGGCCTGAGGGTATGGTCTGGGGGTATGGAGCAGCCTGAGCCCACAGACTGGCCAACACATCCCGACAACTTGAACTTCGTACTGCCCGAAGCATGCTAGGACTGAGTGGGCAGCCCATTCTGACCCAGAGTCACTCTTGGTTGCTCAGCTGAGGCCCTAGAGATCTGAGGGAGTACCATGGACTGGTTTTCCAAGAGGCTGTGCTCTGAGTGGTCTGCCTGGCTGTGCCAAGGAGCAAATCTGGCCCTGCAGGCTTTCTGTAGATGGTGAGGTCTGGGAGGGAGGGTCCATCTGGGCTTCTGTGCTGTTCAGTTGGTCCAGTCAACTCAGCTTCCCCAACAGAGGGCAGACCCAGCAAAACCACAGATACCTGCAGGCATCCTGGCCAGCACAGGCTACATCAGTCCACCTCTTTGGGGTGGAGGATACAGTTGGAGAGGAGGGCGTTTAAGGAAGAAGAGCTGAAGAGAAAGCTCCCCCACGGAGTCCTGCATAGTCTCTGCAAGAGCCCTAGTCCTCACATTCTGCTCACTTAGACTCAACAAAGCCTGGACCCCCCCCACCCTGGTGCTTCTCTGTCCTTGGCTTCTTCAAGGAGTGAAGGGAAAATGCAAACGGTGCAAACCAGCGCGCCACGTCAGAAAAAGGAAGGCGGGGGTGGGGGGGCGGTGGAGGGTTGGCACCAGTAACGCCCCAGGGGCCAAGGGTCAGTTCCTCCCTGTTGGCTCTTCCCACCTTAACACCCCCCACCCCATTTGATTCTCCCTCCTCTTCTCCCTTCCACTTTCAGTGAGTTTCTCAGAAACTCACTCATCCTTGGGCATGAATGAGCTTGCCCTGGTGGTGGCTGCTGAAGGCTTGGTCCTGGGAGCAGAGGGGGCACAGCAGTGAGAGCCCTGTGTTCCAACAACCTCAGGAGCGGGGACCCTGCCTGACCACAGCCTCGAAGGGAACCCACTGTTGTCCTTTTTCTCCCATCTCCTCCTCCCTTCCCCCTGTGACCAGTCTCCTGGTGGCTCTGGTGTGCATGACTTGAAGTTTTGATTTCTTGAGACACTTGCGAACAAGGACCCACACTCTCCCAAAGCACCCAGAGCACTCGCTCCATGGAGAGAAGAGAAGGCTAACCATAAAAGCATGGCTCGGCTGCTCAAACCTAAATCAAGGAGCCAGAGTTCCATCGTTGGGCAAGCCCCTCAGGCCACCTAACCCTGCCTCTACCAGATGCAAGCACTCATCTCAGCCAATTATTCAGTGTGTTTGCCAGTTATACCCAATTCCAAGAGCAAATGACAAGAGTTGTACACATCATTAAATGTAATCAGACGTGACCTCTGAAAGAGTTTGATGCAGCATTCAATGGTGCTTAGCTGCACCCGTGCCCTAATTTGTTGCTCGTGTACTGTGATCATCTACTCATGATTACAAAGGCAAGGGACCGGGAGCATTCTAGACATTAATTGGTGCCTTAGCCTTTTAAAGGGCCCCTCCCTCATCACTAACACACAGACGTTGAGTCCCTCTTGAGTGCAGAGCGCAGGCTGGACACCTGCGGGATGAGGTGAGTTCTCCCAAGGTCCTTCTGCCAACCTGGACTTGCTGAAGTCTTTGCAACCGGGGTCCTGGGTCTTCTGCCTACAGTGGGGCGTCGTCCTGCTGGGCAGATGAAAACCTAGACCTGCCCCATGGATGTTTGCAGCAGCTTTATTCGTAATTGTTGACACTTGGAAACAACCATTCAGTAGGTGAATGGATAAAGAAGCTGTGCCAATCCAGATGATGGACCATTCCGCACTAAAAAGAAATGCGCCATCAAGCCATGAAAAGACATGGAGGAGACTTAAATGTATTTTAAGGGTATTTAAGTACGAGGTGAAAGAAGCCAATCTGAAAAGTCTACATAGGGTCTGAATCCAACTCTCTGGCATTCTGGGAGAGGCAAACTATGGGGGGACTAAAAAGATCAGTAGTTGCCAGGAGTTGGTGAGGGAAGAGGGATGAAGAGCTAGAGCACAGGGCATCTTTAGGGCAATGAAAATACTTTGGATATTATACTGGTGGTTACAGGTCTTTCTACATCTGCCAAAACCTACAGAATGTACGAGAGTGAACCCTAATGTAAACTCTGGAATATGATGTGCTCTGATAATGATGTGCTAATGTAGGTTCCTTGTTAGTGGAGGATGTTGCCAGTGGGGGAGGCTGTCTGGAGGGAGTGGAGAGCAGAAGATATAAGGGAACACTCTGTTCTTTCTGCTCAGTTTTGCTGTGAACTTAGAATTGCTCTAAAAAATAGTCTATTTAAAAAAACATTCAAAGCTAGGAAAAGAGGCAATATACTTCAAATATTGTCTTTTTTTTTTTCTTTTTGGTATTTTCACGGCTACGCCTCTGGTATATGGAAGTTCCCAGGCTAGGGGTCAAATCAGAGCGGTAGCTGCTGGCCTACACCACAGCAATGCCAGATCTGAGCCATGTTTGCGACCTACACCACAGCTCAGGGCAACTCCGGATCCTTAACCCACTAAGTGAGGCCAGGGATGGAACCTGCATCCTCATAGGTACTAGTTGGGTTCATTACTGCTGAGTTACAACGGGAACTCCCAATCTTCTATCATTTTAAAAAGAATATGCCTATATCTAGGTATCTGTCCCCCCCTTGCTCTCTTACATAGGCAAATATGACCTGCCAAGGGGACATGGGAGGGGGGACAGCAGGAGAAGTGCTGCCACCCACCCAAGCCTTGGGGAAGCCACACTGGCTGGGGGACCTGGTACTAAAAGCCAGGGAAGGGGCAGGACTCAGAGTCCTTGACTGGGATGCCCCGTGATGAGCTGGAACAGAAGACCTGTGCTAAATGGACTCTGACAATGGACATGGACTCACCTTCTCCCTCTCAATAGGCTTCACTGCAGGGGGCGGTCAAGAGTGGTGGGCACATGCAGCAATGCCAGCAGTGCCAGCCAAGACTTCCAGATGTGCCAGGTGTGTCTGTTCCTAGAGGCACCAGCCATAAATGAGTTTCTGCCATCCCCAGTGTCCCAAATTCCCTGCTGATGGATTATACTGGGCTGGACACACAGCAGCCCAGTGTGTCTCCACTCTACATCAGGGCCCTTGAGTTTTTCAATAAATAGCCCCAATGCAGCCTCTGGGCACTGGACTGTGAGGTGAGGATCAGGTGGGCACAGCCCCAGAGGATCCAGGCAGCTGCTGGCTGGCAAGAACTGACCCCTAAGGAAGGAGTCGCAGTTGGCACCTCAATGCATCCTCTGGGTAGCAGCAGCCCTGTCCTGGTACAGGAGACACGACTGGCTTTCCATGATTCCATGACAAATACCCTCAGTTATGTGTCCTTGTGCAGTGAACAACCTATATCATGGTGCCTCCTGGTTTGAGAGAGCATGCACAAATAGCCCCAGGAATGTACCTCAGGGATCTAGGACATCCAGGCTGAATCCCAGCTCTGCCTTATCTCACCATCTGAGACCGGCCAAATAGGTCAACCTCCCAGGGCGGCTGTTCTCTCACCTTCAAAAGGAGAGGTTCCTTCCTGTTCTAACAATCTAAGACCGAGGGGAAATTGAGAGCACATTTCCCATCCTCTCCCTAGATTGCTCCCCCGCCCCTTCTCCCCCTTGAACTTGACCGGTTCCTTCCAGACCAGGCTAAAACCAAAAATCAATTTTAATTATAAAAATCTGTTTACTGTACCGATCAATCATCCTGGCCGCGGCTTGGTTGTGGGAAGAAGGTTACACCTGGAACAGGGCTAATAAGTCACTCTCTCCCTCCGCCTCACTGCACCCGGCCGCCCCCCTGTTCCTGCCCCCATATTCATCTCCGTCATTAGGCTGTGGATTATTAATGACGCCCCGGGCCGATGGATGGGAGCTGAGATGCTCTGCAACACATGGTGTTGGTTGTAACTTGATTTCTAGCCAACCCCTGACAGGAGACCCTGATGGGCTTTCTTCCCCTCCCCAGTGGGGGGGGTGATGCATAATGAGGGGTGGGACCATCTTTTGAGGTGGCACCACATCTGGGGTCCAAAGAGGCAATGACATAGACAAAGCGGGAGAGACGGCACAGCGTTGTCTCTATATCAAATTCCCAGGGCCATGAGTCTTTTATATTAATTAACTGATCAATTACTATTGCCGTCAGGGTTATCCCTCATGGGCTTTAAGGAGAGAGGGACCACTTGCTTCAGACGGCCACTTGGGGGCAAGGGAGAGAGCCTCCCACCCCCATCCTGCCAAACTGACATGAACTCTATGACACACCTGAAGAGGAAGGTAAAAAGTTGCTGGGTATAAAGGAGGAGGTCAAAACATCAGGGGGCTGCTGAGCCCTGGAGGTCACTTGTCATCTGTGACTCCCTGGCTAAAGTCAAGGGTTCAAGTCCATATACTTCTCTGTGACACTGCCACCCGAGCTTGGGCAGAGATAGGGAGGGCAGCCAACAAAGAGCAGGTGGCTTTTGGAACCAAGTCCTTTCCGGAGTGGGACCAGAACCTCACTTCCTTCATGGAGAGTGGCTCATCTCCAGCCCCGGGTTCTGAGACTTCCATTCACACAACCTGCACAAGAGAACTGGTGAAAACGGTGTGTCCAGATGGGAGGAGGAGGATCTCCCCTGGGCACCCAGGGCTACTGTGTCCTCCCTGCTATATATCTAGACAATAGAAATATAAAAGAGGTAGCCAGCATGGAAGGGAAGTTCTTGCATCTGACCCACCCTCTGAGGGGCAGAGCCGTGAGAGGTTCTTAGGATGGGATCACAGGACGGACCGGGGCAAATTCACGGCCATTCTGGCACAGGTCCTCTAGGAAGTGGGCACCTATATTGTTTTCAACTGGCCAGGCGAGCAGCCACCCAGCACATCACAGTGAATGGGCTGGAGCTGTTCTACCCACTGCTTACAAGATCTGTGCCCTTGGGAAAGTCCCTTAGTATTTCTGAGTCTCAGTTTCTTCACTGTAAAATGGGGGTTCCAGTCTTTGCCTTGGTTGTTACGAGAGCACTTCACATGGTAGGTCTAGTTTGGAATATTTAATCACCCATCAGCATCTCTTCCTGAAGATGGAAGGAGAGAACACGCAAGACCTACTGAATTGGCCACTTGCTTGCACTGACTTTTGTGGTAGGGAAAATTAAGAGGGACCCCCAAGTGAGGATTTAAAATTGTTTATAGAATCATTGCAGAGGTATGAGATTTAAAATTTTAAATTGGGTTTGAGAGTAACCATGCCACATATCAGCTGTGTGACTTTTGAGAAGTCATTTAACCTTTCTCATCTGTTACGTAAGATAATGATGGCAACTTCAAAGCCGTGCTGGGCAGGTTCAATGAGGTGTTGTGTGGGAAGGCACTTGGGAGGTGGTAAGTACTAAACAGATCCATGATAGCATTTCATTTGCTACCACTGTCCCATTAGCAAAGATAATTTAGAGTTCGCCTGTATCAAGCTTTCTAGGGAGCATAAATGATAGTAACTATTAACTTCGTGATTCAGTTCTTTCACTCCCTTCCATTAAGGCACCAGGAGAGAAGCCATTTTTCTTTTTTCATCCACTCATCATCATTTCAGACATCCTGCTATACCAAGATGCAAGGAGAGGAGACGAGAACATTATAAAAAAGAAAGAACCAAAATGAAAGAAGAAGAAAAAGCAACAAAGCTCAGACATAGATCCCCAAGCTGAAGAACTGGTTAATTAAATGGGAAGCTCTGGTGCTCGTGGTAATTGTTATTAAGGAATCTATATCCCATCAGAAGCTTCTCCCCTGAAATCTGCTTCCTGTACTTTCTATCAATCACTAAAATTGCTTCTATCTTTGGGCGGATGCAGCCACAGAGCCCAGAGATCATTGTGGGGGTGACTGTTTAGTGTGGGGCTTGGGCTGTAGCAGCGAACAACTTTGTCCAAAACTTGACCTGGTCCTTGAATTTCTCTGACTTGGACCTCACTCTTTTCTTCTCTGAAAGGGCAGCATGTGCCCGCTGTCTCTTAGGGCCGGTTATTAGGGACACACAAAGTAGGCAATGCTTGCTTCTACGGCTCTGCTGTCGGCAAGGGGCTTGGGTGCCCAACACCACCCAAACCACTGGCCCTACCGGATTCCTGATGTCCCTAAGCCACTACCAGCAGTTTCTTGGGCACCAGTTGGCTATAAGAAATACCTGGTCTGTCTGTCCCTTTCGATGCCACTACAGCAGCTAGAAGTAAATACAACAGCAACTTTTAAATGATGCTTAAAACACCAAAAAATAAATAACAAGCAATCAGTGGGGGCAGCAGGGGACAGTTTGGTAAAATGGAGAAATCTCTGGAGAATTGGGTTTGGGGCCCAACTATATCATTTCAGCTTTCTAGGTTTATAACTTTGGAAAGCCCTGGGTGTTGATTCTGAATTGTGCTAGGAGTCAGCTGAGTCCTGCCTAATTCAGGCATACATACATATACATGTATATATTCTAAAGCATCTGGATCAAAGTAGATGGCTGATTCCATATACTTAAAATCATATTTTGCCTATTAATTATCAAGCATTTGTTAAGTGTCCATCCCAGGCTAAGTCGTCTGCTATAATTGGTCAGGTCAGGCAAGAAGGCATCTTAAAAGTCAAGGAGAAGACTTTGGAACCATTATTCATTCTTGGATGGTCAACTCATCATGAATTGGACAATTGAGAACTGAGTGGCAATATATAGGGTGCTATGGAGGAAGGATCGAATAGCTGGAAAAGAGCAATAAGCCAGGATTGGGGCCATTTTCCATTTGGAGCAAAGAAGTGACCCAGGCCAGGGCGGATGAGATCCACGTGGTCCTCACTAAGAAGGTATGCACCTCGCACCCCCCAGGGTAAACATCCTGCATGGCTGCAGCAAATGTACACAGGTCCTGGCAGAGAGACACGTGAGCTGGACGGTCCCTGAAGAACAGGACATAGTTCCAAGTGCTGTGCACTGTGCCCCCGACAGGCCACTCACAGGGCCATGAATGTCCTGAGAAGCCATCAAAAGGCAGCGAGTCAGAGCAAGACAGGAGGCCCCAAGAACTTGGGAAATCCATAGCTACAGGCTCATGCCCTTGACAGCGAAGAGCAGGGTACATGGAGATGTAGAGGTGTCATGACTATAGCATGGAAAGGGATGGAGTGAGAATAAGAAAAAAAAAAATTCCTTAGAAAGAGAGGAGTTCTTGAATAGTTCAAAGTTAAGAACGACTTGATTCAGTATCAACATGGGGCTCAGTAGACCTCAAATGCCATGTGGAAGCCCTGCTTCCCAAAGTTCCCTGGGCTGGAACCCAAACTGAATCCAGCTCAAAGAAAAGAGTGTATGGGTGTGTGTATGTGTGTATTGGGGGGTGTGTGGGGGGGGCTAGATGTTTAAATTCCATCACAACCAATTATCACAACTACGTCCATTTTTTCCAGCCTGCCAGACAGGGTTAAAAACCTGTGTGCATTTGATTATCTCCAACCTTTGAAAACATTACCATGAAGTTGAAAGTTTCTGGTGTCTTTTGATTAAACATTGTGCTAGGTAATGACTGTTTTCCTTCTTATTCTTTTCGCCCCTTTAAATGACTGATTGTTGTCTGACATTAGGGCCCCATTTGCTCTTATTAAATTAGCGAGCCTGCAAAACTCTTAATGAATTGAAACCCATCAAATGCTTGGAAATGACTTAAGGTTGTTTTCTTCCGAATGTACCTCTGTGTGAAGCATCTCACTTTTCCCATACACTCACTCAGGTTCAGGCAGCTACATTTAGAGAATCAGGTTCTGATTTTCAGCTCATTTGAAGCAGCAGGGAGTCAGGTGCCCAATGGAAGCACAAGAACTTGTGGGCTTGAGTGGTTCCTCCACTCTGTCCTTCTGTGTAACCACTGGCTTCCTGGCTGCACCAAGTGACTCCTGCTCTCCTTCTGAGGATGCCCTGGGAACTTTGATGTGTTTGAAAAGACTAGGATGCAATCTGTGATGGTCAAATACATTTAATTCCCTTTTTAGGTCGACCTGACTGGTCTGCAAAGGGGTTAAACTTCTATTTGGGCTATGCTGCCTGTTAGCTCATTGTGAACTGATGGGCTAGGGATCCTGGAACCCAGTGTCCCATCTTCTCTGGCCTCTTTTTTTTCTTTTCTGATGCCACCCTCATCTAGAAGCAGAGAGAGGTTCCAATTAAGATCCTCAGCTTTGCAAAGATTCCTGAAACTGTCACAGGGGTCCAGCGAATAGCATAACCCTCAATAAGGGACCATCCAGGGGCAAACTCTGTACTGACTCTTGTCCTACAAGTCAGACAAAATAATCAGATAACTGGGCAATTATGCTCAAATTTCAGTCATCTGGTTTACCTTGGGAAATGGGGCTGCTACATGAGTTCCACGTGTGCCTTTAGGAGGACCCTGAGGAAGGCGAAGGCATAATGAACACAGCCCTCGGGAAACACTTCCCTTTCTGGCCACCAATTACACCCTAGCTAGCCTTGGACCACCACACAGCCTCAAAGCCAGGTATCCCTGGACAGGTATGAATGGGGCAAAGAGGTAGGTCTGACTCACTGAGGCTTTGCCCTGAGAACATCTCTGCTCTTGACTCACTGTGGGTCCCACCTGCTCATGGGTCCATAGACACAACCCAGAATGTCCCTGGCAGAGGCTTTGCAGGTTGTTCTACCTGCAGTTAGGACTACTCAGTGTAGCTAGGAACCCCTTGACAGTTCTGGGGAACACAGCAAGACACTTTGTGCTATTGTTCTATGAGCCGGTCTTCTTACTATTTAGAGCTCTGCCATTGGCTTGTTAAAGGATATAGGCATCTTAGATATCTAATATACAGGATGAGGAGAATGGCTCCTTCTATGTACCTGGAAAACAAATACGCATTGCAGAATAAAAAACACATTAATCCAAAAGGAGGCTGCTACAAATCGTCACTGTAATTGGGCAAAGGAAAGAATCTACAGGGGTTTGTGCCATGTCTGAAAGCTGAATCCTGGTCTCCCTGCTCCTGCCTACTTCTCAGCAGCACGACCCTGACCATCAAGAGTTAACTCCATCTGACTCTAAAGCATGGACTGCCACCCCCAAGAAGGAACTGGCAACGGAGAATCCTGCCAGGACCAGTATTGATCGGCTTGTGTGGTTAGTTGGTTAACTGAATATCACTGCTTTCTAATATAATTAAAACAAGATAAATACTAGGGCTTCGTCCCATAAGCAAGTGCCATTAGTGATCGTAGAGCACACCCTGATTAAAAATGCAATCGACTGAGAGGATAATTTATGAACTTGCCAGCTTCTAGTGCCACTCCATAGCTTGCAGGGCTTCAAGATAGGATGAGGCTGGCATGGACATTCCTAACCTGTTGTAGTTGCCCTGTTCGCTTGGGGAAAAATATGAGATGGTTTCTCCTCGCAGGTAGCACTCCTCGGTTTTTGTCATGAGCTGCGTTGTAAAGCATCAGAGAGGGATACTTACAGCACCATGCGGCAATCATGACCATTTCCCCCTCATTTTCCTCAATCCCAGATACAATCCTGGTTCCCAGGCCGCTCTCCGCAATCTTTTGTTTGATCCTCATCAGGTTCATCATGAGTTTGAAACTATCTGAACATGAAATACTTATGAAAAATTACTTGAAGCAAAGCAAGTGTGGTTAGTGAGAGGGGCACAAGACTTATTTACTTGAGGGCTGAAGGGATCAATCTACAGGCTGCTAAGAGAAGACACTAAATGTATAGAGCTTTGGCTTCATAGGCACAGTACAGGTGCCCAGGGACTAACCCACTCCCAGTGGACGTCTCAGACAGCAGGTGCCTCCAGGAGAAGGCAGGCTGTCAGAACGAGCGGAGCACGGGACTCAGCCTTCATCTCTTGGATGTCACCTGCTGCTTCCTCAGTCGACTGAAGTGTTAAGTTTTGGCATGTCAACTGCCGGCCTGGCTGGCCAATGTGTGGTAGAGGAGGGTCATGTCCCCTTTCCTGAGTCACTCCCGTTGGTATTGCAACTGTCTCTGCTTACCACAAAGGGAGAAACCCTTCACTGAGAGTGGATGGGGCTCTCGGTGAGGTGCAAATGGTAAAGCACGTGGAGTACTCTACAAATACAAGGTGTTGTTATCCCATTAGCTTATGTTCTTAATTTTTGAAATGTGTCCAGATGTGCTGACTGGGGAGCACACATCACAGATTGGAAGGAGTTGAAGAATTCTGCGGTTGATGCCCAGAGCAGAATGGAACATCACCGCAGCTCTGCCTCGGTACTGGGTAGTGTTCTGATGAGGAATTAGATGTGCCTGGAAAAGCCAGGAAGATCTTACAGTGCAGATGCAGCCCTATTGTAGAAATACAAAAAGCTGACCTGGTGACGTGGCTCTGACACCTTTTTTCTTTTTTCCTGTCCCCTTCAAGGCTTCCTCCCCCCAACTATTGTTCTTCCAAAAACATGTCCCTTTAGTGGCTTTATTTTATTTTTATTTTTTCTGAGAGTGGTTTCATCATATTGTCCTTTTCTTCTCCCTGAGATGCTGGCAGGTTTGGATGAACAGGGATGCACTGCTGGGATGTCTAATATTTCTATCACTCGAGAAAAGAGAAAAGAATGAGGCAAATAGGGAGGCCTGCAGAGGGTACTAGGAGCTGACCTTAACACATGATAGGAAGTCAGGGCTGAGCTCCCCACCTTTAATGGGAATCACAAAGAAACGTGCCTGAGGGGTTGACAGGAATAATCCAGAATGTCAGCACGCTCAGAGATCCATTCTGTACACTCTTAGGTTTTTCTAAAAGCTGAAATCATCTTCCTGAATGCTTATTTGGAGAGAAAACACTACACGTAAAGAGATATGTATATACAGAGGAATGAGGACATATCTCTACCTACAGTTTCATTATTACCTTGCTATAAAATAAATGCTTATTAACTTCCACACCACATATGGAGGGAGCTGCCATATGTGAATTTCTTTCGTCAGTAATTGCTGTGCCTGTGACTCCTTAAGTTATATGTATCACAGGGATGGCTTCCAAATAAGAGCCTGGAGAGAGGGACAGATTCACAGATGATAGCAAAAACGTCTAGAAATTATAGACCGATTGAGGTCAGCAAGAAACAAGTTATTCAATATATCCCCTGGGGTTAGAGCCAGACTTTTCCCCATGGCTCCAAAATTGCTTGGCAGTTTCATTAGGGTGAAAGGTAGAACAGCCTCAGAAGTGCAGAGTGGAGGCTGTCACTTCAAATGTAAATGGACTTGTCAACCAAACACTTAGAGGATGGCATTTGGATGGTCTGTTCTTTCCTGCTCATCAAAGAAGTTGCTCAAATTTGTGGCATAGATGAATGGGAATAAGGGGGATTTTAACTGCAATATTTGACTCTGTATATGTCTATATCTATATAAAAATTCAGGAAATCAGTACTACTGAGAAACCTGATGTCCAGGCAGAATCAATTACCATGTGAGGGAGCTGTCCTCAATATCCGGTGCTGAAATATAGACACCAATTTTATCATTTGATGTGCCTCCACGATATGAAGGAGTGTTTCCCCCTGGTTCTGAGTAGAGCTGCTGCTCAGCCAGTCATGACCAATGTAAAGCTAAGAGAGTAGTTTTCCCTTAGCTAGAGGATGACGTTTTAGAGAATATTATGGAAAAATATTCTTTGGACTTTTTTGATGCAGTAGAAATCAGTAGTTCTTCTTTCCTTCCTAGGCACCTAGACAACTGAGCTTTCCAGCTTCCTTGCAGTTATGTGGGCCCATGTGACTAATTCTGGCAAGTGGGGTATGAGTCGAAGTGATATATATACATCTGCTGTGATAAAACAATTAAGGTGTGTAACCATCAAGCTCCCTCTTTCTTCTGCAGCAACAATGATATAGACCTTAACACATGATAGGAAGTGTGTTATCATGTGTGTGTGTATATATATATATATATATAAAATCTGATATAGCTGAGGCAAGATGGAATCAGCCTCAATCCACGAATTTCCATTTGGATGGGATCTTCTCTGGAGAGCTGCTGGCCCCATAGTAAACTTCAAATGAATGAAAAATAAAATGTCATACATCTAATTAAGCCTCTGAAATTCTGAAGCTTATCCTGTTCTACTCTATTCCATCTTAATTGATACAGTTGGTTAATCATTTTGGTGTCTTAAAATCAAGACTGTCACAATAAACTTTATGCTAAGATAGCAAATAAATATACAGAGAAGAAAAGAAGTTTGTTCAGTGGGAAGAAAAATGAGATATACTTGCCAGTGTCCCCACAGTGATGATTTGTATGTTGGTTTGTTTGGGAAAGCTATGAAAAAAAAAATCTCCAAAGACCGAAGTTTCTATTTGGCATAGAAGTATATTTCTGAGCTTCCTTTTAAAATGGTGAAAGAATCTATGTTGGGTTTATGATGGTCAGAGTTCTACAATGTATGAAGAAACCAAGGTCAACACACCACACTGCCATGAAATGATGGATATAATCATCAAGCAGAGATCAAAGAGGATGAGAACTGAACAGAGACCATCAGATTTGGTCAAGAGGTGGTCACAGGCTACCTTTTTAAGAGAGTGGTTTCACTGGAAAAGTCAGATTGCCAAGGGGTGAGAAAAGAGATTGCAGTGACAAAAATGAAAACAGAAAGTCTAAACCACAAACTCAAAGTATTTGGTAGCAAAGGAAGGAAACAGGGCTGTAGTTAAAAAGAGAAAAGCAAACTTGAGTTTGAAGTTGGAGGTACAAGAACAACATGACAGGAAGAAACAGAAGATTAAAAACATGTAAACAGAAAATCCCTTGTATGTTTGAAGAAGGTATGACTCAGAGCACAAGCAGAAGGCTCTTATTACAAAGAAAGGGAAGACATGAGTATTTGGAAAGGTTTTCCTCCTGCATTTCTTTTTTTTTTTTGTCTTTTTGCCTTTTCTAGGGCCGCTCCTGTGGCATATGGAGGTTCCCAGGCTAGGGGTCTAATTGGATCTGCAGCTGCCAGCCTATGCCAGACCCACAGCAATGCCAGATCCGAGCTGCATCTGGACCTACACCACAGCTCACGGCAATGCTGGATCCTTAAGCCACTGAGCAAGGCCAGGCATCGAACCCGCAACCTCATGGTTCCTAGTCAGATTCATTAACCACTGTGCCACGACGGGAACTCCCCTCCTCCTGCATTTCTTATTTCTTATCTGAGTCCATGGCATCATCCTATAACTAGTTTCTGGGAACTAGCTGGTTGAGAACCCCAGGAAGCATCTTAAACTCCTTTATCTCCTTCAGTCTCCCCCACATGCTGTTATTACCAAGGCTGTTTAACTTCCCAAGCATTCCTTAGGAACTATCCTAATCACAGCTTTACCCCTTACTAGCTGGATGTGACCTCAGGTAAATTACAAACCTTTCAATTTCTCATCTGTAAAAGAAAAATAAAAACAACTTCTTTGTAGTACTGATGTGAAGATTAAATTAAATAAATACCTGGCACTGTAATAGCACATGCTTTTTTGTTGGTCTCACTACCTCTGGATCTCCCATTTTTAAACACTTGTTCATGATGTTGCCATCAGAATAACATGTTTAACTTTCAAGTCTGTCACTGTTTCACCTGCTTAGATCATGTCAATGAACCACTACTGTTTATGGGGTAAAATCCAAGTTTATTTGCTTGTGTTTTTTTTTCTTTTTTTTTTTTGGTATGGCACTTAAGATGCAGTATGAGCTCATCCTTGCCCAACTCTTCAGCTTTCATCAATCTCCCATCTCTAATGATGTTCCAATAACATTAAGCTCCTTAAAACCTCCCCTAAGGCATCATAATGTGTCACAGTCTTCCTTGACTTTGCAGTGCTATTCCTTCTGCCTGGGATGTCCTTTTTCTCTCAGCAAATTCCTCTTTAGCATTGAAACCCAGCTCATATATGTCCTCCTTTATCACTCCCTTCCCCACACTCACTCTCTACAATGTAGTCACTTCTGCTGTCACAATTAACTCATCAAATTGTCACTTCTGTGTTTACCTGCTGGCTTGCAATACATCAGGACCTTGGCTGCGGTGGTTTCTCCACTGTCAAGTTACTATTTTCCCCTCTGTAGTTAATAAACATCTGGAAGAAATACCTTCAGACTATGCAACTATGTTGTTTTTCATCCAACTTTTGCCCACTAACTTTTGTATCCAATTGTGGATCTTCTCTGCAACAATGATGACTGTAGTGTAATTAAAATTGTTGTTCTCTTTCTACATACAAAATTTCTGATTTTGCTTTTTAATTCAAATTTTTTTTGGAAATAAATACAAGTTCATGAGAAGTTGCAAAGATAGTACAGAGAGGTCACATGTATCCCTCACCCCGTTTCCCCGGATGATTACATCTTAACAAAACTGGCATATCAAAACCAAGAAAATGACATTGCTGTAAAGTGTGCAAATATTTCTGTCATTTTATCACATGCATAGATTCACATGACCACGTCGGCAAACAGGATACAAACTATTCCCTCACCGCCCTCTAACTGTACACTTGAAAAGGTAATTTTATGTTAATTATTCCTCAATAAAGCTGACAAAATGCAAAGCGCCCCCCCAATACATTAAATAACATTAAATTGTATGTAACTCCTAGCTTTCATTACTGTTGTTGTTTTATCAAAGACCATCTCCAGCCTGTTCTAGAAGATACCCAAGCAAAGGCCAGTCCAGGTAATCAAGAGAGGACAGAAGAGACCTCTCCCTTTTTTGCACAACTCCCTGACTGCTGCTCTACTAGATAAGTCAGATCAAAATTAGTCACGGCCGCCTGGGGCTAGTGCTGCCTCAGCCCTGCTGGAGAGCCCCAAAGTTGTCTCCTACCATCTGCCCCTGTCTTCCCGCTCCATAGTGACTACCTTTCTATTATTTGACTAGGTCAGGTGCATCCTGCTTCAGGTCTTTGCACTTGCTGTTCCCTCTGTCTAGACTGCTCTCCTCAGATATTCTGGGTCCAGCTCACATGGCATCTATTCAGAAAGAGCATCCTGGGCCACCTGGCTGAAACTTGCCCCCATCACTAGTTCCAGCTCTTCTCTATCACATGACTCTGTTTAACTTCCACTGCAGCGCTTATCACTAGAAGAAATCTTCTTGGTTGCTTATTTGCTATCCTGTTCATAGTCTATGCCCATCGCCTCTGGAATGTAAACTACAGAAAAGAATGGGTGTCTCCTGTTTTATCTACCACTGTATCTTTACTATTTGCCAAGTAACTAGGGTCACCCCCGCCCCCACCGGCCCCAGAAGACTTTTCCTGCCGCCTTCCTTCTCATTCTCCTTTCTTCTCTTTCCTTATTTATTTATTTATTTATTTATTTTCATTTTTGCTCTTTAGGGCCACACCCATGGCATATGGAAGTTCCCAGGCTAGGGGATGAATTGAAGCTGTAGCGGCCAGCCGACACCACAGCCACAGCAACACCAGCTCTGAGCCGCATCTGCGACCTACAGCACAGCTCATGGCAACGCTGGATCCTTAACCCTCTGAGCGAGGCCAGGGATTGACCCTGCATCCTCATGGATACAGGTTGGGTTCGTTGCTGCTGAGCCACAACGGGAACTCTTTTTTCTTTCCTTTAATTCTCTTTACGGCCCCTCCCCATTCCAACACATATCCATAGATAAAAATGAAATACAAAGTACGCTATTACGTTAGAGGAATCACAACGCATCCTGCAATGATTTCCTCCAGTCTTTTCTGCAGTGACTCCCTTGTTCCCAACCCTTTTCCTTGGTTCCCTGGCTGTCCTTGATGGATGCTTACAGGAGGAATACCCCGAAAGGAGGACTTTCACTAAATTGTCTCCAGGCTGTTTACTCGTGAACTGCATTTAAGCTAATAAGAAAGGTTTCCCAGGAAATCCGCAGGCTCCTCACCATTTTCACTCTTGCCCTTTGCCCCACTTCAGTCTAGTTAGCTCTGCTATCATTATTTCTGTGGAATGGCATATATCTGTGCCATTAACTCTACATCTTTCTAGGGGAGAAGAGATTGAGAGGAAGAAAAGACTGATTATTTATCAAATAAAAGACATTTCTCCTCCGAGTGGACAGCCAGGAGGATCTTCTGAACTCATTTCTGCCCTGGAAATGGGGTAGCTGCTTCTGAAATGAGTCCCCTGTATTGGGGGTGGGCTCTGTTTTTACGGCCAGTGGATAATAGCATTTCCTGATTTATGAATTGGCATCTAGGGGAGGTGCTGAGCCCCTGGATGGATTCATCATGGGAAGAACAGTCATATAAATAACCCTGTCACATAAAATTATTGTTCTCATTTTGATTTTTTTAAAAAATTCCTTTTGTGTGGTGGTGGGATTTCAAAGACGTTAGTGGAAAAGCAGGAGAGGAATACGTTATTTGGCCCCTTTTTTTCTATACGACAACAACAAAAATATACAAAAGATATTCTCTAGAAACAGTGACTTGTATAGAAGACATTCACCAACATGGATAATTAATAGGGAACCCTTGGCACTTAGCTTAAAGCCAATGCCAAGGTCTTGGTCTGAGATGACATGTAGGGAGTGTCATCTCATGAGTGTGGCTTAGGCCCTACTTGGGATATTTTTAAAAACTGGTAAAGAGAAAATCATTGCATGTAGGTTTCCCTCATCTTCTCCAAATCAGTGTGAGGATTCATCTAAAAGTATCAAATGCTCACTGAACGTCTGCCTGGTACACATCACTGCTCAGGTTCCCTAGCGCTGCAAAGATACACAAGCGGGAGTGTGCAGTCCAGAGGCTGTGCGTGAGAAGGACTCGAAGGAGAATGCAGGCTTTGTTTTGCATGCACACGCTTTCCCTGGTGAGAGGTCACAGGACAGACTGGAGCAGACAGTAGGACCAAAGCAGAGGCCCAGGTGTGAGGACACACATCATTGGCCGAGCAGAAAACCGACAGCCACTCAAGCTTATGCTTCATGGAGAAGATCCTTCTAGCTATGAACTTGTAAAGTCCTTGAGGACAAAGACCCTGAAAGACTTCTGTACCCACCCTCTTATTCCTCCTGACCTTGAGAGTTAACGCATAGCAGCCAGGACAAACCACCCTGTTATCTATAAGAGGCCAGCAGGTCTGTCATATTTCATACTTTGGAGAGGCCATATGGTCTGTCACAACGACACAACTTTCCTGGGGATGGTAAAAGCGGCCATAGATGAGATGCAAATGAATGGGTGTGACTGGGTTCCAATAAAATTTTACTGACAAAAGCAGCAGTTAGGAGTTCCCGTCATGGCTCAGTGGTTAACGAATCCAACTAGGAACCATGAGGTTGCGGGTTCGATCCCTGGCCTTGCTCAGTGGGTTAAGGATCCGGTGTTGCCGTGAGCTGTGGTGTAGGTCGCAGACGCGGCTCGGATCCTGAGTTGCTGTGGCTCTGGTGTAGGCCAGTGGCTACAGCTCCGATTCGACCCCTAGCCTGAGGACCTCCATATGTTGAGGGAGCAGCAGAAGAAATGGCAAAAAGACCAAACCAAACCAAACCAAACAAAAAAGCAGCAGTCGATCAAATTTAAATTGTAGTTTGCCAACTCCTCTAGTAGGCTAATAATAAGTGCTTGTTGAATTGAGTCGAAAGGATATCATTTGATAACATGTGCATCTCACTTTAAAAAAAAAAACTTGAAGTTCCCGTCGTGGCTCAGCAGTTTACAAACCCGACTAGGATCCATGAGGATGTAGGTTTGATCCCTGGCCTCGCTCAGTGGGTTAAGGATCTGGTGTTACTGTGAGCTGTAGTGTAGGTCACAGAGGCAGCTCGGATGGGATCTGGTGTTGCTGTGGCTGTGGTGTCGGCTGGCAGTTGTAGCTCCAGTGGGATGCCTAGCCTGGGAACCTCCATGTGCCGCAGGTGTGGCCCTAAAAAGCAAAACACAAACAATAACCAAAAAACCCTCAAATGTGACCTGACAAAGTAAATAACTGCTGAACATGTTAAAAGAGTTGTTTTCTGTGCAGAAAGATTTCCATGGTTCTCTTAACATACAATCTGTTATAGAAGCATATTTTAAAGAAGGGTCCCTTGCATAAAACCAGAATTTCTGTATCTTCTCCAATAAGCAAGATACTGCAGAGACACCATCTCTTTCCATGGCACCAGCCTCCAGAGGGCACTAAAGGGGACAGAAATCTCTCTCTTCCTTTCACTGGTCTAGAGAAGAAGAGTGCCAGGAATCTGGAGGTGAGAACCAAGAGGACGGGGGGCAGGATTCTTTTGTTGGATGTGGCCTTGGGAGGGGACCAGCAGTGGCTGTTGAGCTGGCTCTAACCAGTGCGTCTAACCATGGGGGCCTCTGTTCATTGCTCTAATTTACTTCTTTGTTTTCATGGCAGAATAAACTCCAAATTCCAGGGGTCAACTAAGCGCCTGCCACTAGCTCATGCGCGGCCAAAAAAAAGCTTGGTGTCATCAGTCAATGCCAACTAGTTAATAATGACCAGCCTCCTTGCTAATGGCCCGAGGCAGGGGTCCTTGGGCAGCAAAGGCTCTAGCAGAGAGACTTACAGGCAGCTGCATGGGAAGAATGGTTTGCAAGAAGCATTTCTGCTGGCCACGTTCAAGGGCGGATCCACTCTGCTCAGCTTTTGAAGAAGGTAGTAATTAGTTTGATTCTCTTCGGTGCACATGGTGAATGCAGCAGAATCTGGCATTTGGAGGGCCACTGGAGGCTGTCCCTGTCCTCTTGACTTGCTTCAGATTTATGTCTATAACTAAGAAATATCAAGACTGCAAGGCATTTCGGGGGGTTGTGTTCCACTTCCCCAGGGAGAAAAGAAACTTTCAAGTGTCAGGACTCCAGACAAAAAGAGGCCCCCGTAGAGGAGAGCTGATAAGAATCCAACTAGCCCTGGATCACACAGTGTCTCTTGCAAACTGCAGGTGGTGAGGACAACCACTAAACAGGAAGCTTCTGGAAGGCATCAATGTCATGCATCTTTGTATGTTCCCAGCATGGGGACATACACACAGAGTTGCAGGGACAAAGATTTCCAGGCCTGTTTGTATATGGTGGGCAGCGTTTCTCAACTGGTTGAAAGCCGACATGCGGTGATGCTGCGGATGGGCCACAGGTGTGCTACCATTGATCCTTTCGGCCCTTGGGGCAGCCGGGAAATGCCTGGAGGAGATGTGCTTCCAGAGCCTGGTCCCCTCTGGTCAAGAAGGGACCTCCATCACCCCAGGGAGCAGAACAAATGCATTCATTTTCCATGTGTGCCTGAACAAAGTAACAAGTGAGAAAGCTTTGATCTGGGACACAAACCAAGAAAACAGCCTCAAAAGTCTAGATCTCACAACAAGCCGAGACTTGACTCCAGTTACTCTGCATCCGGCGTCTCCTCGCCACCATACAGCTATCACACTATATTGTCAACAAACAGCCGCTGAAGCCAAATTGTTGTGATCGAGAAATCACCTGACTGAAAACTAGTAGAGAGTCAGAGGGTGTTGTCAGCACAGCTTGAAAGGTGAGTGGGATGCTCAAAGCTGACGTCACCTTAATGCCAGCAAACATAAGACGTTACCCCTAGAGCAGTGGCGTTCGTTCTGACCAGGACCCGCGGCAGGAGATACGTTTGACAGCGCAACCCAAGGCACACACGTGTGCACATAGATAGTTTCACAGACAGTACTTATCCTTACTGTGTTTGATGGACACTGTTCTATTCGATTTTATTCTGTTCCATTAAAAAAAAAAATCTGGTCATGACCCTTTAAATTGATTTTGTGACCCACTAAATTGATTTCTCGACCCACTAATGTGTCATGACCGGCAGTTTGAAAAACACTGGCCTGACCCCATTCCAGCTCCCTCTCGCTCTGCGGAGAGGGGAACACGGAAGGTGAAGGTGAGATAAAAGAGTGGGATAAAAGCGCAGGGGACAGCGGGAGGAATGCCAAAAAGTGGACCAAGGAGAGAATGGGAGTGGAATGAGACAAAGGAGACATGAATGGGGACTGGGAGACGTGATGAGACAAGGATAACAATGGACTGACAGTTTTATGTCTGTGGAGTGGCTCTCAAGCTCCACAGTCATTCTGGCCATAGTTAGACAAGGAGCTTGCCCACCGGCTTTCATGGCCATAGCTGTGGTTATGCTAGCTGCTGGTCTGAAGATTTTCTCATCTGTCAGCACCATCTCAAATTCCTCACCATTGCTCCCACGGGGAATTTTTCACCTGCTGTTCAGGGATCTGGGCCCCAGAAAGATCTAGAAGCCATTGGGTAAATCACCCAAGAATAAAGAAACTCTCTGCAATGACTCTGCCTCTGCTGATGAACCAACACACAGTGGACTCCATGGGCTTCTGAGCTGGGTCTAAACAAACTCTTGAGGACAAAAGAGGTGGTTTCAGAAAGCATCAGGAAGGTGGAAATCGGAGATAGAAGTGAGAATAATTTATTTATTGATTTGTCTTTTTAGGGCCGCACCCACAGCATATGGAAGGTCCCAGGCTACGGGCTGAATCAGAGCTGTAGCTGCCGGCCTGCACCGCAGCCACAGCACCAGATCTGAACTGCATCTGCCACCTACACCACAGCTCACAGCAACACCGGATCCTTAACCTACTGAGCAAGGCCAGGGATCAAACCTGCATCCTCATGGATGCTGGTCAGATTCGTTTCTGCTGAGCCACGAAGGGAACTCTTGAGATGAGAATAATTTATGAAGCAGCTGCAAATTTGCACACTCCTAAGGCTAGCGGCTCTCTAAATAGTTTTGACTGCACCCCTGGTAGTGAAAACCAGTTTTTGAGCGTGCCCTACAAGCCTCGCATTTGCCAACAAAGAATATATGTGTTCTCCTTATTAACATCACTCCAGGATCAAATATATTCACAGTTAGGAAATAATGAAGATAAAGATAAAATACCATCTTAATTTTTATTTTCTATTATTTTATTATATATTACTTCTATTTTTCATTATTTATTATTTTATTTTCTATTATTCATGAGTGATACAAACATTTTAGTATCACCAAGAAAATTATTATTAATGATGGAGACTGTTGTATTAGGATTGGCTTCATTATTTTTGAAAATTCTTGTTTAGCAGTGAGTGATACGGGGTTCTGAGGCCTAGGGTTCAATTTATTTCAATACTTTGTTTAATGGCTGTCATAACAGGAAAAGACACCTCAGGTAGGCACAGAGAGGCAAAAAGCACATTGTTGGCTATGCTGACTAAATCAAGATATATATATATATATTTGGCTTCATGCACCAATTATGCGAAGATTGTTAAAATTCAGCTAGTAGATTTCCACCTTCTCTGATGTCAATCAGGTGTTCCTTCAACTAATAAGTAGGTGCTGATTTTTTATATTTTTTAACAAATGGGTAAAAACTCTCTGAAACTGTTTATTTGGAAGATTTTTATGCAAGGAGAAGATTCCGTTTCCAAATTTTCACAGTTTTGAGGTATGAGTTTTTGAAGTGTCACATTTCCTTATTATCAAATCACCTAAAAGTGAAAATATTTCCAAACATCCTTTTTTTATTTCCCCAGAATGGTCTTTCCATGTTATAAATTCTCTCTGAAAGTAGTTAGTTTCTAACTCATCATTAATACATTACCTTTATATGGAGGGGGCAGCGGAAGTGTTTAATTTTTCAAAGTTATCAGCAACGTGTCATAGTTCTGACAGCTGCTTGTCAGAACGGAAAAAGTCAGCAAATGAGGAACATTTTGCTTCTTTTTAAAGAAAAATCTTTATGTTCTCATAACCAGAAGACCTCTGTGTTGTACAAAGTTTTTTCATGCTCACTCCCATCTCATTACAAAATATTGTAAAGATTCTATTTAAAGGATTGTTTTTTTAAAGCAATATTGATAATACCAGTTGCACATAGATTGCAGATCTGTTGTTGTAGACTAAAGCTGAATCATCCAGCGAGCCCACTACTGTCTACGACCTGGGGACGTGACCTTTTGCCCATGCCCTTCCTGACACCTAGATGGCTGATGTATAGACCAAGGCAGGAAAACAGTACCCAGTACCCACTGTATAGGAAACATGAGTGGAGCCTAATTTCTTCTTCCTCCCTCCCTTCTCTCTCTCTCTTTCTCTCTCTCTCTTTCTTTCTTTCCTTTGTTCCCTCCCTCCCTTCCTTCTTCCCCACCCCCCCCATCCTTTCTCTTTCTGCTTTTTAGGGCCGCACCTGCAGCACGTGGAGGTTCCCAGGCTAGGGGTCGAATCTGAGCTGCAGCTGCGGGCCTGCACCACAGCCACAGCAACACGGGATCCAAGTCACATCTGCTCCCTACACCACAGTTCACAGCAATGCCAGATCCTTAACCACTGAGTGGGGCCAGGGAACGAAGCCACTTCCTCAGGCTTACTAGTCGAGTTTGCTACCGCTGAACCACAACTGGAACTCTGTAATTTCTTTTTTAAAAAGAAAAAGAAATAGATGTTCTAACCACCTCTTCCCCCGCCCCATCTGATCATTCTTAATGTCAGTTAGTACTAAAAATGCATGTTAGGACCACTGTGCTTGAGAAGCAAAAAAGGGTGCCAAGTGTCTAGAGTTTGTTCTTTGGCGATCTGGAGCAACGTGATACACAAATGAATTGCCTCTTCTAAATCATTGAGCATTTAGGAATACTGGGTTATCAGCATTCATTTAATTGTTGAAGCTAGAGTAATGAAGATCTGAGAATAAACGAGGGTTTCTACATTGAGAATTAACCCGAGCAGATGCAAAGTGCTATAAGCCGTGAATCCCAGGTGAGAACCACACACATCTGAAGTGTGATGGTAGGTGAGAGGCAGAGGTTCGATAATTTTAATGAAATTAGTGACTTTCAGAGAAGGACAATGAATCGTAGATTAAGGCTGGGGCTAAGCTCAGAGCTGAAGAGGGCTCCACGTGCCTAGGAGGGATGAGAGACGGTCCTGGGAGCGAGTAGGAGCTGAGCAAGCCTGAGGGCAGTGAGCTGGAGGGAGAGAACCTTGGCCCCAAAGTCCAGCTGTGACCTTGAGGCTCAGATCAAAAGAACCCTCCTTTCCCCATCTCAGAAGCGTTAAGACCAAGAATTCAGTCTGTGCCTAGAGATGAAACACTAAAGAAGAGACCAGGTTCAGTCTTAGAGCCAGGGAGAGCAGCTCAAGAAAAGGGAGAGAAGCTCAAGAAAAGGGAGAGAAGCTGGAAAAGCTGGCAAAGGATAAAAATGAAGTCTTTCTCAGTGAACATTGTGCTCTGGATGCTCCTGGCACAATGAATTCCATGGTCAAATGAGTCTGGGAGACATGACCTCCTAAATTTGCCACTGCACCCCTAGAGTAATCATAGGTGTTAGTTAGTACACTGATGCTCTAAGAAATGCTGCTCGAGGTAACTGCTTAACTCAGATTTCCATTTCTCCAAGTACATGTGCCCAAAGAAAGCCTTTTTTTTTTTTTTTAAATATCCTGCAAAATTTTGACTCTGAGAATCAGACCTGGCCTAACTGATGTTTAGAATGGTGCCGAGGCATACCAAGTGAGGTAAGTCAGACAGAAAAAGAGAAATATCATGTGATGTCACTTATAGGTGGAATCTAATTTTAAAAATGTTACAATGAACTTATTTACAAAACAGAAAGAGACTCATAGATTTCAAAAACAAATTTATGGTTACCAAAGGGGAAACGTAGGGAGACGGAGGGATAAATTAGGGGTTTGGGATTAACGTACATACTCTGTTCTACGTAAAACAGATAACCGACAAGGACCTACGGCAGAGCACAGGGAACTCTACTCGATATTCCACAATAACCTCTAAGGGAAAAGAATCTGAAAAAGAAAGAATATGTGTACATATAACTGAAACACTTTGCTGTACACCTGAAACGATCACAACAGTGTAAATCAACTACACTCCAACAACTTTTTTTTTTTTAAAGTGCCATGGAGGCAGCAAGGGACACGTGGGCGGACTCGGGTACACGTCACACTTCACATGTGTGCTTTTTGTGTCCAAAGACGTCCTCACCTTAATGAAAGTGAACATTCATCACTACGTCCTGGGGTTTAAAGGGGGCTGCAAAGGAGTGGGGTTTTCCTTGAGGGGGTCTCTCCTTCAACCCCGAAGGTACCTACAGGTGTTCGTGGTGACTCCCTCCCAATGGAGGTATCTCAAGGGAGCGAATTGAGCACAAACAGTCCATTAGGACAGCCTCAGTGACCTTGGACTCAGGCTGGAAGGAGTAGCTGACTAGGGAGTATGGACTGTGGGAGCCGCCTGAGTTTGCTCTTGGCCCCAAATAACAGCCTGCCGGGTGCTGGAGGAGACAAGAGTGAGTGCATGAATGATGGAAGTAAAACTATTGTAGGTGGATTTTTTTTCAATAAAATATAGGCACCCTTTAATAGACCAGCATACTAAAAATAATAAAGATGAACGCTAAGAGTCGTTGAGCCCTTGTTAAGTGCCGGGCACGGCACTGAGAATTGTATATACATTTTCTAACTTACTCATTGTAACCGTTCAGGCAGTCGGCACCAGCCTATCCCCATGTTACTGTTGAGAAAACTTAAGTACTCAGAGGTTAAATAATTTGCTCCAAGTGCTATAGGTTGAAAGTGGCAGAGCCAAGACCAGAAACCAGGGCTGGTGGTTCCGGCTCATGCTGTGAACCCCCTCAAGTCACCCAGCAGATATTGATGCCTTCAGCACCAGCTCTGAGTCCTTTTCGAGGAGGATACACCTATTTCTATACCTGCTTCTCCACTCCTTCATTATTTTGCACAACTTTCTTTAAATATCCAGTCTCCCCCTCCACCAGCATGTACTCCCTTGTAATGATCACATTCTCTCTGAGTCAGTTTCAAATTCATGTCTCCATTGCCTACATGTAATATCTGAGATGCACTTAAAAGACTCAGATCAGATATAATTCTGCCATTTGTAATTTCTACTTTTATACCTACCTTGTGTTTAGCAAAGTCATGTGACATCACTCATACCAACCAGTCATCCTGAACAATGGCACAAATTAACACACATCTATTTACTGCTGAAAACATCTCATCAATATTCAAACTGAGTACACAATTTACTTAAGCATCCAGGATTTGTCCTTTTCTGCACAACCTCAAGCACAAGACAGCCCATGGGACTTAACCACTTCCGTTCAGATGCCATCCCTGAAGGAAGGGGAGAGGGCTGGGATTGTAGGAGTTTAGCTTCTGTCCACACCCACCCTGTGTAAGGGGAT
Source organism: Phacochoerus africanus (assembly GCF_016906955.1). NCBI lineage: Eukaryota > Metazoa > Chordata > Mammalia > Artiodactyla > Suidae > Phacochoerus > Phacochoerus africanus. The sequence continues at coordinate 16,796,334 of NC_062559.1, read as the reverse complement.
GGGAAGCCCACAGAGTTGAGGCTTGTCTTGGGAAGCACCCCAAGAGCTCTGGCCTCTGGACCAGAGTCCTGGCGATACCCACCCCAACCCACGAGGAGACTGTGCCCTTTGGACCAGCATCTGCCTTAATTGCACAAGGAGGTTGGGGTTCCAGGATAATCCCACTCTCTCTTCACTATCTTTAGACTGGAGTTTGCGCCCACCTCACTCCTCCAGCTTCCAGAACTGCCTTCCTCTGCTCTTCTCCATTCTGCACAGTGCTCCGCCCTGTGCTGGCCATACAGTGGGCACTTAATAACCACTCATTGGGAGGGGCCTGAAAGGTAGCAGAGACACAACCCTCCCATCCCTGCCCGCCCTGTGGAGTCTCCTCGTGGGCTGCCATGTGCACTGTTACAGGTGGTTGTCTTTATACAGGTACTTCAAGTGCCATGAAAGTATTGTGAGACCCTGGCACCCAGTGGAGAGGAGATCTGACTGTCAGGGCAACTGTGGGAGACAGAGGCTCAGTGGACTCCGGGTCAGAAAGCTGCCCAGATGTTTCCCTAATCACCTGGCCCTTGGATTTCCTGTCTTTCCTCCCGCTCTTCCCCCGACCACACCCTGCCTTTACATACGAGCTTTTCTTCTCTTGTTCAGGGCACAGAGAAGAACAAGCCATTTTCCCGTTTGCCCTGGAAGTCCTGACAGGTGGGGAGCCAGAAGCTATTCAGGTGCCCGGTCTGTGATAACCTCAAGCCTAAACTAAATTCCTTCCCCAGAGTGGAAGGAGAGCTACAAAGAAACCCCACCAAGCCCTGTAGAGGGGCACACAGCTCTGTCTGACCGGGGTCCAGCCCTTCAGTCTCCTGGACTCAGCGCTAACAGGTATGAACACGCAGCCTTTTCTGGGGGATCTTGAAATGGACTGGGGGTGCCAGGGAATCCTGGGGAGCTGGAGGCCAGAGCTGAACTGGCCCTTAGCCCCCTAACAAACAGTGGTTTGTCCAGGCATCCCCACCCCAGCAGCAATCGCTCCCTACGAGAGGTGGTAGTGAGATAGTAATGATGATGCCGCCTGCACAGGGTCCTTTACATGCACTGCCTTCAATCCTAAAAGCCCTGAGCGCAGGTTATCAGCATTTGCATTTTCCACATGAAGAAACCGAAGCCGCAACTGCCTGAGTGACTTGCTCTAGGAGTCAGAGCTGGTGAGCGCCAAGGGCCGAGATGAAATCCCAAGTTCACGGCCTATTGATGACCATCCTGTGGTCTCCATTCTGCTCACATTTCTGCCTCCCAGTCACTCCCATGATCGTCTGAGAAAAGTCAGGCCACTGTCACTTTTTTTTCCCTCTTTAGGAGGCTCTGAACTCGACCCCATTCAGATGTTAGAAGGGTGCCTCTATGAGTGACCCTTAGAAGTCTGTTGGAGGCGTGTGGGGGTGGTGGGGTGCCTCTCTGCCTATTCCCTTCATGGGGTATCCTGGCTATGCCTGGAGTCCCATGTATCCCAAGATGTTCTAGGACCGAAGGGGGCTCTTGTCCCAACTTGCATCAGGCTGGAACTTAGGAAGAACAAGCAAAGGGCCCTCCTTCATGGGGCAGTGGGGCAATTCTGAATTCTTGTCACCCCGTTCAGCCCAGCCCAGCCCACCCCCATCAAGTCCTTTCCATGCCTAAGGCTCGTTTTTGTGGCGGAGGATTGCGGTACAGACTGTCCTGCTGGGAAGGCGCAGAGATGAAGTGCATCGCTCGGTCCCACGGTCCTCGCTGGAAAAGAGTCTGGAGCAGACCTTGCAGTAGGAGCCGAGCCAGTTCTGACTTGGCTCCTCTGCCAACCTGCTGTGTGACTCTGGACAAGCCAGTTACCTCTCTGGGCTTCAGTCTGCTCATCAGTCGCAGCGGGTAAAAGAGAGCAGGAGAGAGTTGGGCCTGATATGCCTTGAGGACTTTCCGAGCTCTAAGGTCTTTGACGCTATGGAGAACCAGGTTCCAGCACGAAAGTGTGTAGGAAACTGGAGCAGGACCTCTTTCCCCCTATCTGAGTCCCTCCTGGGGACGACCCGCCTCTGTGAGGAGGAAGGGGAAGGGGGACGCCTCTGTCCTGACACCCAGGAACCTTCGGGATCAGCTCCAGACACATGGGAAGGCTCTTGCCTAGGTGAAATTGGGTGAAGCACGGCAACAGCTTTTCTCTCTTTGCGAATGCCTGAGGTGGCTCGTGTGCTGTCATTCATTCTCAGGCCTTCGCTTCAAGTCCCCTCTCCCAGGAGCTATCAGAAACAGCCCCGTCTGGTGCCGAGAGCAAACGTCCAAGTGGGCTTGTCACGGTGTCAGCCATCTGGATGGAAACTGGAACAGACAGCTGGGCTGCAGGCTGCAGGGGCTGCAGGAACGACAGGTGCTCGGGGACCCAGTGCCAAGGGGGTAGAATTGTTCCTACGGGAGCCCAATCCCTTGGGCAGCAGGAACCATCTCCACGACTGCAACTCGAATGAGACCTGTGCCCACGGATCTCTGAGATGGTCAGACCTGACCCTGGTTAACCTCGGAACATCCTGGGAGGCAGGCGGGGCAGGGAGGGACGCTGAGGCACAGAGGAAAAATCTGTCCCCTTATCATATGGAGGGTCCTTGGCAGAGGCACCATCTAGGGGGGAGTCCAAGTTCCCAGGCACGTGAGCCTGTCCGCCTTGAACCCCAATACCACCTTCTCCTGAATTGTGATTCCCCTGAAACTCACAACGTGGTACAAACCACACTCTCAAAGCATCCTCTCCCTAATCCCTCCTACCCACCATGCAGGCTTAGCCACGTCTCCATTTCACAACCCCAGGCAAAGGGCATGCAAAGAATACAAGGGACAAGGAATATGCCTCTTCCGCTCTGTTCAAAATTTCAAGCCTTTTCTCTTTCTTTCTCTTCCTTCCATCCTTCCTTCAAAGGCTGCACTGCGGCATATGGAAGTGCCCAGGCTAGGAGTCAAATCAGAGCCATCGCCACTGGCCTATGCCACAGCCACAGCCACACCAGATCCCAGCCATGTCAGCGACCTACACCACAGCTCAGGGCAACACCAGATCCTTAACCCACTGAGCGAGGCCAGGGATCCTCATGCACACAATGTCGGGTTCTTAACCCACTAAGCCACAACAGGAACTCCCTAAAATTTCAACCCTTTCACCCAGACCAGTTCTCCCAGTCCCCCACTACTGGCTCCATAGCACTTATCACCAGCTAACCTCCTATAGGACTTATTGAGCAGACTGCTCTTCTTGGCTGCTTCCTCTTGCTGAAACTGCAAGCTCCAAAAGCTGAGATATTTATGTTTCTTCACTGTTGAAACCCTAGTGCCTCGGCTGGTGATTGGCACACAGTAGGTGCTTAGTGAATATCTGTTGCATGAATGAATGAATTGGGCCTGGGTGATTCCTTATAAAGTAAAAGGGCCCTCGTTACTCCACTGCCGGATTAGGCTGGAGAGCCAAGCAGAGCTGCCGCTGCCTGGCCCCACTTTCCTCGGTAACGCCCACCACAGGTAGACCCACCTCCTTGGCCTGGGAGAGACCTGTGTCCTGGTTCACAGCTGAGACTAGAGTGCCACTAGCTCATGCAGGGCACGCAAGCTATGACATCCCCAGGTAACTGGGAGCTGAGCCACTTCAACAGGAGTCAGTAAAACATACAGCGCAGGAGAGATGGCTTTGGCCCAGACGCAACGGCAAGCCAATCTCCGAAGCAGGAATTCGTGTTTAAGGCCTCTGGCTCCTAGGCAGGGGGGAGCTGCTGCGTGGGATGCAGGGATGCTGAAAGTCACTGAGAAAGCTGCCACGTGCTCTGGGACCTCTCAAAGAAGAGACTGGCCTTGTGGGAGGAACAGCTGCTTCTCCTACCCCCCGTAGGGGGTCGCTCCAGGGCACCTGAGGATGGCCCAGGCTCTGCCGCCTCATCTCATCTGTCTGCCTCGCTGACATTTCCTCTCACTTCCCTCCCATCAGTTTGGCAGGTTTTTATCACACTGGTTTCAGTGCGTATAAACCTTCCCTTGGGAGAACTGCAGTTGTAGTAAATACACACCACATACACACACGCAGATGCGAACCAAGCAGAGTGGATGGAGACACAGACACAGACAGACACAGGGGAAGGCATGTGACAGTGTATGTGCGTGCTAACACGCACGCATGCATGTGTGTACACACACACACACACACACACACTCCCTAGGGGAGATGTCCAGAGCCATGCAGAGGAAAGGAAAAGACAGAAACATAATCCGGCGCTGCAAGACACAGGCAGACCCTGACGAAATGACACTGATACCTAGCAGGGCGCCCTCAGCCACTCTGCGAAAAAGTGTACATGGGAAGCAAGCCTGCTGGATGAGAAACAGAGAGGAACTCACACAGCCACACCAACAAAAACAATATCCCGCCTAGAGCATTACTCAGCTGGCCAATAATTGTACCATAGCTCCCATGGCTCTTATGACTCAGGACCTTCCTAGGATTGTGGTCGTTCTGTGCCAGAACCGAGGACGAAGGCCAAACATTTATTCTTATTATAAATCACAATATCACACCTAGGGCTATGACACATGACCAGCACATCACATGTATGGTAGTATGAATAAGAGAGGCAAAGTGTGCTCTTTAAAGGTAACCAGAGAGTTTATATATATGAAAACACAAAGCAAAAAAACACTTCAGGACAGGGCGAATGTCACGGTGGTGCCGAACAGATGCCTGACGTTGGGGGAACACTTTCTTTTTGTAGTCTTTTAATTATGTGAGTTCGGACTTGGGAAATTAAGAGAAGCAATACATCGTGTGTATCAGCCTTTCCGATTCCAATTCTGGTTCCGTGAAGACACGGGGGATGCATTCATTCACGCATCAAATGATGACGAAGGGATTTAAGGTGAGGTTGAGGTGGGCAAAGAAGACACAGGGCTGCTGACAGTGTAACTGGAGGACAAGACAAGAAAGTCATCACAACTTGGGCTGAGAAGAGCCACCATAGAGGTGGAAGGAAGAGCTCCCTGAGGAATGTGACAGCAGAGCTAAGCTTTAAGGGAGAAGAAAACATTAGCCAGATGAGAAGGTGCAGTGCCTTTTAGGCAGAGCCAACATCATTGCTGAGCGTGGAGGATGGCAGGGGCTGGTCCTGGGTCTGGTATCTCCACATATATTTACCAGCCAGCTCTTGCCCAGGCAGAACGGCAGGCTGTGGGGTTTTGATTAGCTCTCCACTGGGACCGGATCCCTAAGGAGCCTGCTTCAGCCTTGACCTGGACTCCTGAACGCCACGCAGATAGGTCACCCAGAATCTTGATGCCACCACCTGCCCCACTCCACACGCAGCCAGTTCCAGACACTCCTGTCGCAACGTCATAAGCCTAGGAGCCTCCATTTATCAAGCCCTTGGTCTGTGCCAGGCTTTGGTCATGCCGATTACAAGCATTAGGTCACTGGAGCCTCGGAACAACACTGCTGGATTTTACGATAAACTCCATGGGCCATTTGAGACCAAAGAATCTTAAACAGGTTAGGAGCATCCCAAGATCTCACTTAGTAAGTGGTAGAACCGAGGTTCGTGCTCAGATACCCCGACACTGAGGCCTGTTCGCCTACCCAACATGCCATATCACCACTCCCCACAAAGAACCGGCATCCCCGTGGATGCCCTTGCTCGCCCAGATGTTGGGGCCTGGCACTGTGACTTGGGGGGCCGGCCACCCCTCCTCTGTGAGGAGCAGCCCCACAGCGGGTGAAGGCCCTGACTCTATCCCCTCCTGCCTCCCTCTCGATCCCCATGGGCCCGCAATCCAGGGCTCCCAGCATGCCCACTGCCACGCCGGAGCGGGTCCTGACCACTGATGCTCTCGGGGAGGTGGGACACTGAGGTCAAGGTGCTCGGAATCCCAGCTCAGCTATTACAGGGGCTCCCCGGAGCTTTGATACTTTCCTCTTTGGAAAGTCCCAGCTTCAGAAATTCTGGCTTTCAGGTCTCTTAAGAAATCTTGAAACCTGCAATGCCTGTGGAGGGGTCTTCTCCAAAGGATGCTTTCCACTAAGGAAAGCTGCTTCCCCTCAGCCTCTAGGGCCTTGGAGGTGGGCGGAGGGAATGGGGAGAGGGGGGGCCCCCCTGCAAAGGAATAAGAAATGAAGGCACAGGAGCTGCTTCATTCCAGTCCTGACTCCCGGCATAAATGCCCCCCTCTCGGCCCCACAGCAGGCCGTTCCCAAGTATGGCAGCCTCGACGGGGGTACCACAATGAGGCCCAGTGTGGCCGAATGGGGGGTCCCACCCCACGAGAAGATGTCATCAAGCTCTGGGGAGGGTGGGGCTGCTGCAGGCTGCCAAGACATAATGCACAAGCCCTGTGGGTGGCATAATGTGGTATTTATCTCCCCCACTATGCAGAGAGGGGGACAGGCGGAACAATCCAGACTCTGTCAGCAAGGTCCTCTGGGGAGTTCAGGCCACGCTAATGAAGATGAATAAGACCAGGGAATCTGCCTTGGCTGCTCAGAGCGAACGTATACATATTCATGGGCTGGAGGGACAGCTTCCAGAATGACCCGTCCTTCACAGAGCTGACGGACAGGGGCAGAGGTATGGCAGTGCTAAGCCACGCCTGGGGCGGGGTGTGTCTTGCAGGCTGTGAATAAGGGCACCCCACAAAATACCCTTAAATATATGGAGAGAATGGATGATCAATATTCTGTGATCATCTATGTGGGACAAGAATCTGAGAAAAAGAATGTATATGTGTATGTGCGACTGGGTCACTTTGCTGTACAGTAGAAGATTGACAACACTGTAAACCAACTATCATGGACAAAATAAAAAACATTTTAAAAAAAGAATCTTAAGGAGAACGGACACATGTACACGTATGACCGAGTCACCCTGCGGTACAGTAGCAATGATCTCAACCTTGTAAGTCTATTATACTTCAACAAAACTGAAAAAAATTAGAGAGTTCCTGCTGTGGCTCAGAGGGTTTACGAACCCAGTTAGCATCCATGAGGATGAAGGTTCAAACCCTGGCCTCAGTCAGGTGGTTAAGGATCTGGCGTTGCTGTGAGCTGTGGGGTAGGTTGAAGATGCGGCTCGGATCTGGCACTGCTGTGGCTGTGGCGAAGGCTGGCAGTTGCAGCTCTGATTCGACCCCTAGCCTGGAAACTTCCCTATGCTGCATGTGTGGCCCTAAAACACGAAACAAAAACAAAAACAAAAACATTTTAAATATATGACATTTCCAAGGTGAAATGTTTTCCTTTGCCTGTTGCAAACACAAGTTCTGGTCTGAACTTAGGAGCCCCTAAAGAACTTAGTTCTCAGCTGAGTTCCAGAAGCAAACACAACCTTGCTACCTCCTACTTCACATCGGCTAACAGCAATCCCCACAGCCACCGTCTGGGTTCTGGCTGCCGTCGCCTCGTGGGATTTGCTGGGGGTCCCATGTTAGAGGACACGTGAATTCTCAGGACACACGCTACAGTTTCTCACCTCACGCATGTGGACCCTGTTGTCTTATCTTTTTTTTTTTTTTTTAAAGGCTGCACCCACAGCATATGGAGGTTCCCAGGCTAGGGTTTAAATTGGAGCTATAGCCATTGGCTATACCACAGCCACAGCAACATGGGATCCGAGCCACGTCTGTGACCTACACCACAGTTCACGGCAACACCAGATCCTTAACCCATTGAATGAGCCCAGGAATCACACCTGCGTCCTCATGGATACTAGTCGGGTTCATTACTGCTGAGCCACAGTGGGAACTCCGACACTGTTTTCTGAATTTCCATCCATCTGACTCTTCCTTCAACTAAGTTTTTTAGGCAACAAATCCTTTCCCACCATAGACGTCCAGGGTCTGGGCAGGTGACCTTAGTAGATTACACAGGGCGTAAGAAAATCTGGGCCATGGGCATCTGTACCACGTTTCTTCAAAAGAGCAACTACTGGCCCCACACTAGACACACTGTCATCTGAAGTTAGTGGATTTGTTCTCGGCTCGCAGACCTTTTGCTCTTTGCAATGTTTCCTTCCCCATTTCAGCGGGCTCAGCCTCCGTCCCCAGGCAGCAAATTGGGAAGGATGCACACGGAGCCGAATAAATCACATCCCTTCTCTGCGGCCGGCCTCCCGTAGGTTTCTGGAGCCACTGGCTAGTCTTCGGCTGCAAGACGAAGGTGCAGCAGAACTTGGGGAGCCTTACCTGCCTTTCCGACATGATGTAGAGCTGCTCGTGGTCCTTGGAGAAGGCCATGTCCCGGAGGACTGGGCCGGGCTCCACCACCTGCACCGTCTCATACTGCAGGGCGTTGCCCCTGGGCCCGTCTACTCGGATCTGTAGAGGAGAGGAAGAGGAGAGCCAGGGTGAGTTCAGACGGCGCTCCGCCCACAGTCCCGCTTCAGCCCAGAGCCCTCGCGGTGGGCAAGGGAGAGGCAGCAAGCTCTGCTGCCACAGAGCCCGGACGCCAGGCCCAAAGGAGCAGGGGTGGGACATGCCCACCGTGGGGATGGCAAAGGGGGACGGTGGGGAGACCAAAGCTGGCTGTGCTGAGAATGTGGCGTTCTTCTCCCTGACCCATGGGTGTCTCAGGCTGGCGGCTTTGAGGCCTTGCTTGTACACCTTAGGAGAGGAGGACGGGGCTGATGTCGTGGAGAGGCATCGGGATCAGGAGCAGGGGGTAAGTGGATAAGCCTCAGGTCAGAGCATCGTCTTGTAAGAGCAAGGCCATGTGATCTTATGTGTTGGTCAGCAGAAACGCATCTGGATGTAAGGATGCAGGCTGATTCTCTGAAACCGCAGCCCAGTAAGGCTGCTGCACCTTGGGGGGACTTGTCTAGGATCCAACCCCAGAAATTTCACACCACGTGGGCTTGTTCTGACCACTAACCCACTGGCTTATGTCTCCGATTTTGGCATGGACGTAGGGTCCTCAAACCTCCTAGAATTTCTATTCACGTCCCCAGGGGAAGGGGAGGTGGGTATTTCAGGAAAAGGTGTCTGGGGCATGAGTTATTCTCAGTCTTGCAAGGACACTTAGCAGCCTAGGTCGTCCCTGGGCCATTTATCAGTCCTTCCTTCATAGAACTGCCCGGACAATGTGGAGACATTGTCCACACTCCCCAAGACTGAGGACGTATCTAGAAGAGACGGCGCCTTCCCAGGCCCACGTGATGCTCGTCTGGCCCTGGGGGCTGGCTCATCGCGAGTCTGAGCTAGATTTGCCACGAGCACTGCGCAATGCTAATAACACCGTCCATCCAAGTCAGGCGCAAACATTACCAAGGGTGGAGAGTGAGGGCAACGCCAGAGGGAGACAGAAGGAGGCACAGCCAGGGGGTTGCCAGCCCTGATTGGATGTCAGTGGTATGAATGTCTGTAAGATACTGCAGTGTCATTTTAGCGATTTTAATATCAAAACTAAGGGGAAAAAAGACATATACCAAATATTCCTATTATATACTCATTTTTAATTTTCATATTTATGAGATCAGGGAGAATAGCAGAGTGATTCAGAGGAACTCAGTTATAGAAGGGAAACTGCTTTTTTTTTTTTTTTCTTCTTTTTTTTAGGCCGCACCTGTGGCATATGGAGGTTTCCAGGCTAGGGGTCGAATTGGAGCTTTAGCTGTCGGCCTCCACCACAGCCACAGCAACGCCGGATCTGAGCCGTGTCTGCGACCCACACCACAGCTCATGGCAATGCCAGACCCTTAACCCACTGAGTGAGGCCAGGGATCAAACCCGAATCCTCATACACACTAGTGGGATTTGTTTCCCCTGCTCCACAGCGGGAACTCCCAGGGAGGCCACACTAATGACATGACTTCATCCGGGAAGTCTGCTGCCCCTTGTTTCTGTTGAACTCACCACACTCTGACACCAGGGGAGTCTGTGACTTCTATGTTTGATTTTAGGTTTGTGCCAGCCTGTTTGCTGGCCCTCCTCTTCAGCATGGTTTTGCAGCCCTTCCTAGATGTCAGATACTAGGAGATAATTTTGCACATAATTGCTTATTACCATAGCCCTCTCAATCCTATGGGTTTCAAGTCATTTGTCCTGGCTGGCACGGCTCCTCCAGCACTCATTCCACCCTCTCTCACCTTTTGGGTGGGATTGGACCTACCCTCTGCTTCCTGGGGTGGTCTTCCACAGGCAGAAAGCCAATCAGTTTAATCTCACTTTCTTGAGATTGAGAGCGATGGAGAGAAAGCAGACCCAGAGAAACAGGTAGCTCTAAGAATTGTAGGCAGCCTTCGTGTCATAGGGGGTGAGGTGGGGGAGTGGAGCTGGAGCCACAGAGATGGAAAAACGTTGGTCATTGGTGATGTCCCTGAGCCACGGAATCAAAATAACCCCGAAATCTGCTACGTGTCGGGACTTTCTAGGTACTCAGGATATTTCCTTGTTGTTAAAGCAATAAAAAGGGTTTCTGCAACATCAAAAGCCCTAACTGATAGACTGAGAAACAGATGAGGAAAATGGGATGCAGTACATTAAACAAGAGGCCTGCGCTATAAAATCTGGAGACAGAATGAGAATCCAGCTGACTCTGAAATCCATGTCTTTCCAACCACTCATTACACGAGGGGACCGTGTTCCTTGATGGATTTCATGGCTACCCCTTGGGGGTGCCACCGAAAGGTGGGGGGTGGGGTGGGGGGCTGAGTCGGTGTGTGCAAGCAGCCATTCCTGATTCTGAAGCTGAAACCCTTGAGCTTGACAAATGGTTATTTTAAAAATGAAGAAATAAATCAATGAAGTTCAAACTCTTCTTTGTGGATTTTCCATTAAGCTCCGGAAAACAACAACAGCAACAAAAGGAATTAAAAGGAGATATGTTTAGCCTTGAAAATCAAAATGCCTTGGATTCCAATAGCCCTCCTCCTTCTGTCCCCACCCCCAAGCCACCAGATGTCCACCCTGGCCAGGGCCCTCCTTAATCAGAATGAAACGGCAGCTCATGCAAAAACCAATTGGGACTACCACCCAAGTCTGACCGCGCGGTGATGGCCTTGGCCCCCAGCCCAGCCGGGCTTCATCCCCAGCTGTGAATCACCCCTGGAGCAGCAGCATGAGAGTGATATCATGCAGCCTGGCTGGTTTCCAGCCCCTTAAGGCCACTGGCTGGAGCAGGCACCCCTGGGGAATCCCAGCAGACAGACCCCAATCGGTGCCCCATGGTCTGGTCCCCAGGAGAAACTGCATTCACTGCCTGGATATTCACCTTGATCATTTGGCTCCAATGTCCCTGCTCTTTAGGATGAAGTGATGTGCTGGAGGCAGGTGGACCTCAAAGGAAACTTGGCAAAGTGGGCAGGGACAGAGGAGTGGACCGGGGAGCACCAACAGGGTATGTTTACCCCGGCCGGGGAGGCAGGATGGGGTGATGGCCCCTATCCTGCCCACTCCGCCAGGGCAGGAAATCAGTAACTGAATCAGTAAATGATCACCCTATCCCACCCCAATCCACCACTTGTTCCAGAAAACAGAAAGGAAAGCATCCATTCATCCACCTGCTGAAAGAATCTCACGCAAGACAGAAGGAGCTCGTGGTGGGATATGCTATATGATGGACAGCCATAATGTTGAGGTAGGCTGGACCAGCTTCTGGCTCTCAGACCATCACACAAACAACAGCCACAAGAACTATTAGTGATTGAGTGGCTGCTGTGTGACACTGAGCGGCTGCTATGTGACAGGTGTGATGCTAGACATTCTACATGTATTTGCCTTCTAATTTAAATCTGATAACTCCGTAATATTATCCCATTTACAGGCGAGGCACAGAGAGGTTTAATACCTTGTTCATGGTCACACATCTAGCGATCGGCACGGTCTTGACCCCTACCGGGGTCTGACCACTTCCAGCGTCCGCTCTTCAGTGTACTTACTACATCGGTGCCTGCTGAGCCAGGTCCTACTGGTTATAGAAACCTGCATCTCTTCAAGGAGTGACAGTAGTTAATGTTACACAAGCACCACCCCGGGAGCGCTGGAGGAACCATGTCTCTATCTACCGAGTCCTTCTGGGAAAGAATCATGCATATGAATGAAAAAGATGCTGTTGTAAATTTTCAAAATAACGATCCCTGGTATTTTTGTTTTATACCTTGCTGAGAATGTTATTGTTAAATAACATTGTCTCATCTGATGGCTGTAAAATTTTTATGATGTTGACTGCCAGCGTAATGATTCTCACTTTACCAATGAAAACGCTGAGATAGGAGCTGTTCTGTGCCTCGTCCAAAGTTGCGCGATAAACCAATGACAGGACTAGAACCCAGGTCTGATCCTGAGCTCAGAGCTTGCCGCTATTTAAATTTGCCAAGAAGCTTTTGGACAAGGTTCCACATGAAAAGGTATTAAAAATAATGAGTCTCCATGGGACTTTGGGCAGTTTGGCCATAGACAGAGAGCCAGCTTGGAGACAGAAAAAGACACACTTCTGCATGAAGTGGGAACAGGAGGACTCCCCAGGCACTCATGTTAGGACTAGTCTTATTGAACATTTTTTATAAATGGTCTGGAGGTGGGAGCAGGAACATCTGCAGCTGATTCTAAGCTCTTCAGAACAGCAAGACGACAAACGACGACAAGGAACTACAGAAAGACAGCGCACCCTGTGTGGGGCAGAGAGTAGGAGAGGGGCTATAGGTGGGCAAATAGACCCCCAACTTCAAGTCTATTGGTGGCAGAGTCCATGCCTCTTGCATCCAGTGCTGTAGCCCCAAGGCCTGGCACAGTACCCAAAACATGGTTTGTGCTCCGTAGGTAGTTACCGACAAACGTTGGTGAGCGTATGGAGAAAAGGGACCCCTTGTACGGTACTGGTGGGATGTAAATTGGTACTGCCACGAAGGAAAACAGTAGGGTGGTTTATCCAAACAATTAAAAGTAGAACTGCCGTATGATCTAGCAATTCCATGCCTGGGTGTGGAACCCAAGGAAATAAAATCAGCAGCTCAAAAAGATTTCTGCATTCCCATCTCCATTGCAGCACTATTCGCAATAGCCAAGATATGGAAACAACCTAAATATCGATGGATGAATGGATAAAAAAAAAAGTGAGATATATATAATTCAGCCTTAAAAAAGAAAGAAATCCTGCCATTTTCAACACCATGAATGAATCTGAGAACATTATGCTAATGAAATAAGACAAACACAGAAAGATAAGTACTGCATGATCTCGCTTACATGTGGAATCCAAAACAGTCAAACTCCTAGAAGCAGAGAGTAGAATGGTGGTTTCCAGGGGCCAGCGGGAGGGGAAGAGGGGGCAGATTTTGGTCAAGGGATATAAGGTTATTAGATGAATAAGTCCTAAAGACCTCATGTACAACAATGTGACTATAAAAATAATAACGATACAATACTGTATACTTGAAATTTGCTAAGAGGGCAGATTTCAAGTGTTCTGACCACATATACATGCAAAAAATGAAAATAGTAACTATGTGAGGTGACGGGTATGTGGATTATCTGATTGTAGTGATTATTTCACCACATGCATAAATCAAAATATCAAGCTGTATACCTTAAATATAGATACTTTTTGTCAGTTACACCTCACTCAAGATGGGAAAAGTAAGCACTTCCTAAATATATGATCAACTCTCTCTAGAGAAAACAACCCGCATTCTACCGATCAGATAGCAGACTCAAGGTAAGATCAAGGTAAGAGGCAGGATCAAAAAAAGAGCTTGGTGTCACCATTTACTGCCCCCAATATTCTGCGGCAGCCGGAAAGGCCAACAAAATGCCAGGCAGCATTCAAATGAAATTCCAGGGAAAAACAGGCAAACAGAAGCCACTCTCCCAGCCAAATTCACCTGGACACAGAAAATCACATTCAGTCCACCCCTGATAGAACCACCAGACGCCTGCCACTCGAGGACAGCCAAGAAAGAGTGCCCCAGGCCACAAGGACACAGGTGAGATGAAAGGAGACACGTCGGCCAGTGGCTGTGGTTCAGTCACCATCACAGGGGCCACCCTGAAGCTGGGGAGGTGACAGAACAAACAAGATTGACGATTTTGTACAGCATAGATGATACTTGTGGATCATTGAAGCAGCGAGAAAGAATGAAAGTAGACACCGATTTTTTTTTTTTTAAGGTAGAAAATATAAAGAAGCCCCTAGGTAAATTTGGGTGTTCAGAAAGGTTCCTCCCTGAGGCTGACACTGAGGAGGAAACCCCATCCTAACCCCTTGACACTTCTCACCCCCCCTGCTTTCCTGGGATGCACACGGACTGCTAGGCTCAGAGGTGGCTTCTGGAGAAGAATGGTGAGCCCCAGCCCTGCCCTCCAGGACGCCAGTCTGCTAACGCACTCAGAGTTCACATAAATAAGGCCAAGTGACAAGTGCCACAGCAGAGGCATGTACAAAGGCCTCTTTTCCTTCTTCCCAGGAGGTCTGGCCAACTGACCGGAGTGTAACCAGGGATTATCAGCCCAGGCCAAGCAAGGCTTAGGAAGCATGTATATGCCGCTGAACAAAAGGGCTACTGCATGGGACCTCCCATTGTGGCACAGCGGAAACGAAACCGACCAGTATCCATGAGGATGCAGGTTCGAGCCCTGGCCTTGCTCAATGAGTTGGGGATCCAGTGTTGCCATAAGCGGTGGTGTACGATGCAGACTTGGCTTGGATCCCACGTTGCTGTGGCTGTGCCTGTGGTGACAATGGTGTAGGCTGGCAGCTGTAGCTCCAATTTGACCCCTAGCTGGAACTTCCATATGCCACGGGTATAGCCCCCTCACCCCCAGAAAAGGCTAATGCAGGGCATCACCAGCCATGAGAATTTGATTAACAAAACACATAGTAGGTAATATCAGATGTATTCAAACACCTCCTTCAGAGGCAAAATATCAAGTCAGTAGGAAGACTGATCTGAAGTAGCAAAATGAGTGGCCCCAAGAGATTTTATAAAGCTATGCTGGCAGAAGACGGTAAGAGCTAAAATATGAATAAGGGGGTCAGAAGGGGGAAAAGGTGCTCGTTTTCCTGCAGCACCACGCCAAGGAGGGAGGCCCACTATGTTCTCTGAGACCCGAAGCCTCGCCCTAGGCCCCTTGTAATGTTCTTCTGGACAGCACCGAATTCATTCATTCATTCATTCATTCAATGAAAATAGAATGCTGGCCACAAATGTGGACCACGTGGGCCATTTAAAATTTGGGGGTAGTGATTATATTAAAGAAGAAACAGCTAAAGTTAACTTCAGTCATCTATTTTTACTAAGTCCATGTCCCCCAAATATCAGCATGTTAGCGTGTATATAGTGTGAAAATTGTTCATGAGATAGTGTCTATTTCTTTTGGCACACTGTGTCTTTAAAACCTGATGTGTATTCTACACTTACGGCAGAACTCAGCTTGGAGCAGCCACACTGCAGGTGCCTAAGAGCCCTGTGTGGCCAGCGGCTACCACACCTGGCAGTTCATCTCTAACGTCCAGATTATTGTCATCCTTGCGTTCTGACCCTGCCCTCACCAAGTGACGCCGCTAATAACAATAAGTCGGCTTGGTGACCGTCCTCCTAGGGGAACGGGGGCTCAGTAAATGTTCTGGACTTAATGAAATGTACATGGACGATTTCTGATGTTCTTTCCTCCAATTTGCACCTGTTGAAGAGAGAAGCGGATGGCTTCGTTATGCACCCACTGGGCCCCTCAGTTCTATTCAGTCTCAGCTGAGATCCTGCCCACTGCCTCCCCTGCACAGCACCCTGTGTTGACCAGAACCTTAGATTTATAGCAAAACAAGTGTGCCGTGTCCTCTTCACTTTTTTGGAGCTCACAGGCTGGAAGCTCCAACCAGTTGTGTGGTCCCCGTGGGCCCAAGCAAGTCAAACGTGCAGCTGTGGGAGCCCAAGCTGAGCTGGGCCAGCTCTCAGCAGGCGCATTGGACGTACTCATGCCGACTCTTGGCACACCCAGCCCTCAGGCACTCTCTTGGGTGGCAGGGACCGCCTGCATCCTGGGTGACCGTCAAAACAACTGCTAGATGGGGAGGACCAACCAACCAGAAGAGCCGCTGTGGGGGTCAGGTGGTCTTAGAGGTTCCCACCTACACCAGGTAAGCCCATTGGGGGCGAAGGAGGACCTGATGGTGTGGGGGCTCAGGGGCCTGGGGCACAGCTAACTGCAAATCACAGCGAAGTATTTCAATATTCAAATTTCAATATTGAACAACTGCTGAGTTATTTGCAAGAGCCAAGGCTTGGAAGCACCCTGAATGTCTGTTGACGGCAGCATGGATAAAGAAAATGAGACGTATATATGACATAGTATTATACACACACACACATACACACTGCCTTTACAGATAGATATATACATACAACACACAGCATGGATGAAGCCGGAGGACATCATGCTAAGTGAACGAAGGTGGAAACAGACAAATACTATGTGATCTCATTTAAGTGTGGAATCTAAAATAGTCAAACTTACAGAAACAGAGCTTAGAATGGTGGTTTCAGGAACGGGGGAGGGTGAGGAGCTCGATGGGCACAAAGTTTCAGATGCGCAGGATGAGCGCATCCTGGAGACCTAACGCACAGCAATGTGAGCAGTAATGTACACTTGAAATTTGTGAAGAGGGTAGTGTTATCACACACACACGGGAGAGAGAAAGAACACGGTAACGATGTGAAGCCATGGACACATTAATTAGCTTGACCACAGTGGCTATTTCACAATGTAGCTGTATATCCCAACAAGTCATCCATCTCCAATACATACAGTTTTTATTGGTTAGTGACACCTCAACAGGATGAGAAAAGCAACAACTGGTGAGGTCATGTCAGGACATAACAGTCTAGCAGCAGTCTTGCCTGGACCCCGCGGGACCCTCCGTCACAGTGCCCGGCCTGCAGGGCGCCATCCCCTTCACGGCTTACCTGGCACAGGTACGCAGGTCTCCCTAGACACTAGTCTCCAGCCCGGGGTCATCCTAGGTAGCACAGGCCCCCCTCCCCTCCAGCCCATCCACCAGGCACCACTGCCACCTCTTCCATCCTTGGCACCGTGAGTGCTGGCGCTGCCAGGCAGACTGCTATTAAAACATCAGCAGGGTGGCCTCCACAAAGGTCAGCCATCCAGGGAGCTCCTGGCAGCTGCTTGTTTGTTTATTGGAACATTATCTGGGCCGGGCTGTTTATTTACATCCATTGAAGGATTGAACAATAAATATCGTCTCCCAGTAGCAGGCAGATGCTTGCACTAGAGCGTTCTGGCTGCCGTCTTGCTTGAAATAATCTCCCTAATGAGCAAACAGTGCTATTCATCCTTAAAGATGCAGGCTCCCCCCACCCCACCCCCCCAATTCCCCTTCTCTCCTTTCACATCCTCCCCAACCTTCCTGGTCAAGGTCTACACCGGCCAGACCTCCGGGTCAGTACGAGAAGATGAGAGTGGGTCTCACCGGGCAGGCAGGGACACGGAGCTGGCCCTGGAGAGGCGAGGGGAGCTGACGAAACCTGGAGACCAGTGTCCCAGGACACCCTCAATTCTCCACCTGGACGCTTGCCCCTCCAACCCAGAGGCAAGGGGCCCCAGGCTCTGCTTCTCCCCTCAGGAGCCTACAGCTCACGTCATCGGTGCTTGTAGGTGTCCTGGCCTTGACCTGACTCCCTCAGAGGCAGCAACAGAATAGCACTGAGGATGCCCGGTGGGAAATGAGGACCAGGGTCGCAGAGGCTCTCAGGAGGGAAAAATAATGAACTTTTCGGATCTTAATTATGCGGTTTATTCAGCTGGCTCCCAAAGGCTCGAAATAGTGCAACCCTGGTCACCGTCACTCAGCATCTTGCCACTCAGGTGGGAAGGGGGGAATGAGCACACAGCAGCATGTCTGTCTGCATCAGGTGCATAGTAGGTCTAGCGCCTCAGTTGAATGAATGAATGAATGAATGAATGACTTAAGAAAGTAACTCTGGGAGTTCCCATTGCGGCACAGCGGAAATGAATCTGACCAGTATCTGTGGGTTTGATCCCTGGCCTCGCTCAGCGGGATGGGGATCCAGTGTTGCCATGAGCTGTGGTGTTGGTCGCAGATGTGGCTTGGATCCCACATTGCTGTGGCTGTGGCGTAGGCCTCAGCTGTAGCTCTTCTTAGACCCATGGCCTGGAAACTTCCATATGTCCCATAGCCTGGGAACTTCCGTATGCCTCGGCCCTAAAAAGTAAAACAAACAAACAAACAAAAAAACCGAAAAAGAAACAAAAAGAAAAAAGGAAAAAACCCTAACTCTGGACCTAAGCTGCAGTAGTTGAGCCCTTCCGACCTGCAGACACACTCACAAACACGAACACACACGCTCTCCCTCTCTGAAGATGAGACCACATCGCCACTCAAACACAACCTCTAGAACCTTCCGTTTAAAATTCTACCGCCGAGTGATGGAGGAGGAGGAACTGGAAAGGTATGGTGGCAGCAGGAAAACAGACACAGGTGTGAGGCCTGGGTATCTCGGCCATTTGCTGGTGGGGGGCCAGCTCTCCTTAGGACATGGGAACCTTACGGCCTCTGCGTCCCCGAGGAAGAGCGACCCAGGTCTCAGGGTGGTGGACGGGAGGACCTCTGGGTTTCTGCCAGACTCCCAGGGGCCGCAGGTCTCTCCCCTGCCAAGGGCCGCTCCCTCGGCCCCAGGCGCTCACTTATTTGTCAATATTCCTATAATCCCAAACCAAGGACATCTGAAGCACAACTTACTCACAATGTCACATGAATGGTCCCCAGTGCTTTCATTCTTAAAATCATGCCCCACCCGCTCTTCTCATGCTTTCCCCACGTCTTCTCTTTGTCCATAGCCCTTGTCACCTTCTCACAAACCATACAGCTTATTCCTTTCTGATGCTTATCATTGACCTCCAGGGCTGGAAGGCAAGCTCCGCAGAGCAGAAGGCCTTATCTCTTGTGCTCACCTACATCTCCCAACCCCGGGAAACACGCCCCCTAGCAGGTGCTCAATAAATACCTGTTGACTAAATGAATGAATGGAAACACTCCACTACTCTCCAACATCTTCATTCATCCTCATGGCGCACATTTCTCCCTGATTTTGTGTCAAGGGGACCAAACGGTTGGGGATGTCTTCCCTGGGAAGTTTGGCAGCAGGCGAGGAGCTGGAACCCAGACCCAAGGAGCCCTCGGTGCCCGTTCCGCCAGCAGAGTAGAGTCGGCCACGCGCTGCACCCGCCTCCGTGCCTTGAATCCCAGGCCTTGGAAAACGCCAGCAGAGCCTCAGCTTCTGCCTTCGCCCTGCCTAAGCCTTCCCAGAAGAGCACAGCGAGGGCGCTTTATTTTCCTGATTCCAGCCTGGACAAAGAGCATGCCGAGGGACCTGAGAGGGTGTAAACGGCAATTAATTAGACAGGCCCTGTGTGTGCATGCACCCTCCCCGGGGTGTGGAACTCTGGCCCCTCAGGTCTCTCTTCACACACACAGCACCGAGTGATGAGGTCAGGTTGCCACGAAGCCTTCTTGCCCTGCATGGTCCAAATCAGAGAAGGTGGGAACCTGACTGGGTGGTGACTCAGAGAACAAGATACAACTCCAGGAGGAAAAAAAATGCTGAATCAAAAGGAAAGACACTATGGTTGATATGGAGGAAATACCAGAAAAAGGTTCAATCCAGCATATTTCAAATGCAAAATATTTAAAATCGGCCTATCTTGCTGCATCTTTCCCAAGAGTCTCATTGGCGGGAAGGGCCTGAACGAGTTAGTGGTTCGGAACCTTGGAGTCTCAGCTAGACTGTGACCCTAGAGTAGCCTACACCCCCACATCTGGGACGGCTTTTACCCATGTGCCTCTGGCCACTAAGGCGCCTGGGCAGACGGCTGCTGCTCCTGGAAAAAGAGAAGAGACTGTTGATCTTCGTCTGCCACTTCCTGCCCCGTGCCGATACACCTGCTCGTTCCCTGTCTCAGACCAGAGCGCACTGGCTCCTGGGAGGCAGTGTGCAGGCAGGCGGCCAGGGGCGAGCCGCCGGGCAGACAGCATGAATCCTAGCTCTGCCCTTAGGAACTGGGTGGCCTTGGACAACCTACCAAAATGTTGCACTTTGCTTTCCCCAGAAGAAAAACATTAACGCTAATGACAATACTTGTTTGTTATTCTTTTTTTTTTTTTTTTTGGCCGCACTCTCAGCCTATGGAGGTTCCCAAGCTAGGGGTTGAATTGGAGCTGTAGCTGACGGCCTACACTACAGCCACAGCAACATGGGATCCGAGCTGCATCTGTGACCTACACCACAGCTCATGGCAACGCCAGATGCTTAACCCGCTGACTGAGGCCAGGGATCGAACCTGCATCCCCATGGATACTAGTAGGGTTCATCAACCACTCAGCCACAGTTATTATTCTTGGTTGTTATTCTTATTGTGGGAGTCTGATCATGTCCCAAGCCTGAAAAATACTTAGCAGGGTGAGGGGTCATAGTTAAGTTTCAATACCTGTTCAGTAAGTTTCAGTAATCACACTGATTGCCATGAAGCAGTGAATCGATCCCTGTGATCTCCCCTCATCCCCAAGGGGAGCATCGACCTTATGTGCCACAGAGGGAGGGGTTCGAGATACGACCCAGAGATTGGTCTCCCAGATCCTGACAAGGTCACCCAAGGGCTGGAAAGAGAGGGCTTAGCCCTGGGCCAACTGAGAAGTCTAGAAAATGTGCATCGCTGGACAGAGGGCAGGGAACCAGGCCTAGGGGAGTCTGTGCCCAGGATGCCGGCTAGGATGGGCATCCCGCCATTGTGGTCCAGAGACTGTCACACAGATGCCTGAAGCTGGAGGAACTGTCCAGGAAACCCCAAGCCCGGTTCAACTCAGGCATGATCCACAAAGCCAGCAACTTTATGGAGGAAGATAAAAGCAGCTTCTTGTATATGGTTTGGGCAAGCCACAGGAGGGGAAGTGGGGTACCACAGCCTGCTCACAGAGAGAAGAGCATCTCTGAGGACCTATCAAGGGCAGAAAGCGGAGGCAGGGCCGGCAGGATGCTGAAGAGAGGCAGGGCCCGTTTCCTAAAGATGAAGCAGTGGCCCTACGTGGTATGGGGACAGAGTCACGGACCCAGAATCAGGACCCCGGTTCCTTGTCTACACTCCCCTACTGCCTCTTCCACGACTTCGACAGGTCACTCTTTGCCCTGCTCCCCACTGTATTCCCTGGGGGCAGTGTGCCCTCCTTCCAAATGCGGGGGAGGCTATGCCTTCTCTTCTGGGCCCCCCAAAACTATTGCCATCACCAACAGGTTAATGGAGGGAGGTGTATTGTGATGGCCAGGGGCTGATGCTGTCAGCATTTCTCTCCTGCTGGAAGTCAAGCCTCCTCTGGATGGGATCCAGCAGCTGCTTGAGGCAGCTGGATCCGAACCAGGAGAAAACCCCTGTCCAGCTGGAGCGCCCAAAGAAACCAAAGGGGAGCGAAGGCTGGATGGATGGCCTCTCATGAGCTGTTAGAGGAGTTTCGGGAGTTTCAGGAGGCCTGACTGGTCAGGTCCTAACTCAGAGGATGGGAGTTTCTAGCACAGAGCATGGCCCAGGATAAAGACTCAGTAATTAAGTGTCGAAGAGTGAGGAAAGGGGGCTTTGTCTAGGTTTTCTCCCAGGCTCAGAAGTAGCTGCACCTCCCCCCACGCCTTCATATATCGGATTTCACTGGGCCCTACACGCCTCACTCTTCCAGCTCTGGTCCCAGCCCTCCTCACACCTGGGGCTCAAGACCTGTGGTCCTCTAGCAACTTTCTCTCCTGACCCCAACTGTCTCCATCTTCAGACTGTCCTTTGCATACAGTCATACTGTCATTTTCACCCTAGACCAGCGCCAAAGCCCCCACCCATCACCCTCCCCAACTTTAGGACCACCTCCTCATCTTCCTCCTCGTCACCCAGCAACCAACATCATTGACCGCCCATGGCACTTGTGGGTGCAGCACCCCCTCGTTGCTTTCCAGATCTGGTGCTTTCTTGTTCCCCTGAGGAATCGAGCCCATCCTCTCCCAGAGCCCTGTTCATAGCATTTCCCTCAGTTTCCTCTCTGCCTCCTTTCAACCAACCCACACACATCGATCCCTCTGAATCTAGTCTAGGATGCTCCTCCAAAGGCTTCCTCCGTAGTACCTGCCCCACTGCGATGGCCTCTTCGCACCACATCACCCTTGGCCACAGGTGCACAGCCTCCTAAGCCTGTCTCCTGCTTCAGCCCATGTGGAAGTCTATCTTTCCTTGCTCTCATGCTTTGAGTGTGTTCATTTCACCCATGAGAGTGTCAGCACCTCGAGGGCAGGTCTGCAGCGTCAGGCTTAAGCTCAGGGCTGTGTAGCCAGCTAAGCTGGCATCCTAATTCTGCCCATTCTTAGCATTTGCAACTTCAGACAGAATTTTCAAGATCTGCTTTAACATCCTCAGCTGAATTATGGGGCTTCGAATTCTGAGCTCAAGGTTGCCAGGACTTCATAGGTGGATTAGGAGATGCTCTGACTAAGGTGCCTGGTATGTTGGAAGTCAGGAAGGTGTGTGACTGCTAGTTGTGGGTAGTGAGTACTCACTTGGGCTCAGGGACTGAGTGTGAAGATGGAGATACGCTGGAGTTCCCATGGTGGCTCAGTGGTTAACGAACTTGACTAGCATCCACGAAGATGCAGGTTCGATCCCTGGCCTCGCTCAGTGGGCTAAGGATCTGGTGTTGCGGTGGCTGTGGCTGTGGCCGGCAGCAACAGCTCCGATTTGACCCCTAGCCTGGGCACCTCCATATGCTGTGGGTGCCGCCCTAAAAAAAAAAAAAAAAAAAAGAGAGACAAAAAAAAGCAATAAAAAAAATGCAAGATGGAGATGAGCTAATACCATGATGGCGACGATGCAGCAGGGCACCGCCCCCGGGCCCCCTACAGCTCCGAGAACACCAGAGGTGCTTAATAGATGTTTAGTAAATGAACAAATGAATACATGAGTTCCAAAAACAGGGAAAAAGATCAAAAGGGTCCCAAGCGTCCTCAGAGACTCTCTTGAGTATCCATCTCTTTGACGCCCTGTCTCCAAAGCACCAGCAGTCCTCCGTCTGACAGCGAGGGCGGCACGGCAGCCAGGCCTAGATGGTTGCCCCTTGCCAGACCCCGTTCTGAGCTGTCTGCCAGAAGCCCCTGAGACTGTGTGGCTCAACCCCTAGGCACCATTCGGCAATTTCCTTGGCAAATAAATAACCAGAGACCATCAGACGAGCACATATCACCGCGACATCTGCTCTCTAATGAGCTCCGCTCTGGGTTCCTTCCCTGCAGCCTCACCAGGCTTCTGGGGCATCAGCCCTTTCGCAGGGCACCATCCACGGACCAGCTGTGTGTGTTTTTGTGAGTCTAAGAACAGCCTGTGTTTCTTTAGTGCACAGGGCCAAGGTGCCAGGTTTCTCGAAGTTGGAGAACAGAGCTCCTCGGGCAGGGACTAGCACCCCCATTGCACGCTCACCCCACGAACCACATGCTGCCTCCCCCTGGGAGGCCTGTTGGTCAGTGGCACCACCTGGTTCCCGGCTGAGGCTTCCTCTCAAATGTCAGTGGACTTGAAAAGCCCTGAAACAGGCAGAGATTCAAATTTTGCAGACTTGGGATCCATACCAGGATTTCAAAGCGGTCCCGGCTCCCAGGCCGCCGAGGATTATTCTTATTATTTTTGGGTGTGTGTGTGGTGAAAATGAGGGTCAGAAGTAAGTGTGTTTACTTGAGACTCAGTTCAGCCTCACTCTCCCTGACTTCTCCCCACGGTCGCCCAGGACAGATTCCTTGTGCCCCCTGCTTGTGCTCCTCTGGGCTTGTCTGGACCACAGCCCTTGGAGCATCTCACCATGGACCCATCTTTTCTTTTCACCTGCCTGCGTGCCTCCTGAGCACAGGGCTATGCCTCGTTCATCTTAGCTAAGGTCACAAAGCCAGGGAGTGGAGCCCCGGACTGGAGTTCACATTTCTGGCTCCAGATCTATCCTGGGCAACCACCGACATAAACGCAGGTGTGGCCGTGTGCCACAGCCACAGTCTCATCTCCACCTCGTACAGCATCTCTAGACCCTCTGTCAAGAGCGGACTTGAGCGCACTCTACTGCCTCGCGGACACCGAGTATGGCTGAATGCTCGTCCCCTTGCTCCCCACACATCGCCCCTGCCAGGCACGGTCTGCATTTTACATTTTTTTTTTTTTTTAACAGCAGCTACTCTGCAAATGAAACACTTGGAACTATTTCAGATGAGAACCCAGGAATTCACGAGGCCTGGGTGGGGCCTGTGAACGTGCTGAGTCAGAATGTCGGCTCTCAAAGACGCTGTGGGCAACGGCCGTCCCCAGGCTCAGAATCCTGGAGCAGAGAAGGGCGTCCCTGTGTGAGGGTGACATCAGCGGACAGGGCTGGAATGCACAGATGTGGGGAGCTGAGGGGCCCGGGGCCAGGCGGGTGTGCGGCTGTCCCCTCACAAAGGGTCTTTTGACCACCCTTCATCCCGGGGAAACCACCGAGCCCCTGCTCCAGCCGCCCCCGCCCTCGGTGGAGGGGCCGAAGACACTCTCCTCAAATCCGACGGGTGACCTTTGATCCCCGTGAGGGAGAGCCTGGAAAAGGCAGAGCTGAAGGGTCTCGAAGAACAAAAAAATAATAATAGTCAGTGCCTGTGTGGGATCCACATTCCACCAAAAGCCCATGGAGTTAATTGCAGAGAAATGCATTTTAAAATAAGATATTGGAAAACCATCCTCTCTGTCACCGGCTGCCGTTATTACAATTATTTATACGACATCACCACGGCCCGTGTGTTTCACAGCAATTAAACTATTGATCTCGCGGCTCTGAGGCACCGAGCAAAACCCACGGCCACACTCCTGCTCCCGAGGGGGGTCGTCTGTCCCCATGCTCGGACGGGAAAACTGAGACCAAGGAGAGGGTGGAAGAGTCAGCGGTTGGAATGGTAAGGATCAATATATGGCTATGATGTGCTCATGTTACACTCACATATCAACAGTAATAGGTTCCTGTCTCCATCCGGCCAGTATTGAGTCTGTCATGACATTATTTTCCAGGCTTGCCTGAGAAATTATACAGTGTAGTGACGGGGTGATTCAGTGCATGGGCTCCAGACCCGGCCCAGCCCCACCGTGAGCTACAGAACCCGGGGGAGAGGAGTCAAGGTCTCCAACCTCTAGTGTCCTCCTTGGTAAGGCCTGAATAACGGCACCTACCGCATCCGGCTGATGTGAAGAACACATGAGTTAGGAGATGAAGCACATTTAGGACACCGGCTGGAACACACTCGGGACTGAAGTCGAGTTTCCCGTTATCATCCCAGCAGGCCCCAGGGTGCTCATTCCCTCAGGACACACCTCTCAGCACCCACGTTTCACAGTCTCATCCCTGGCGAGGGACAGAGGGCAGGTTTGGTCTCGACACTGAGACGTGGAGTAAGATGAGTGACCCGCATGCTTTATTAGTATTGCTATTACTTTTTAGATGGTCTTGAGGCAGGAGCTGGACCTGAGCTCCCTTTATGGCCGACCTCCTGGGTGGAGTGGGACCGGTCCTTGGCCTTCCACTCTCCACCCCAGGAACAGGCCGTCGCTTTTCTTCAAGCCTGGAGTCAAGATTAGCTCATGACGGTTACACAAAGTCTTATCTATGAAATGCACTGGATGTATTATTTAATGGATTTTGAAGATTTGTTAGGGGATAAAATATATTGAATGATGGGAGTCTGGGAACACAGGGAATTCACTCCACGGCATAAACCTTCTTGTTACAGGAAGGGGCATGTTCTTGGACCAACATCCCTCATATTGGATGGTGTGCATGTGGAGAGACGAGAAACAGAGTGACGTTCATGCTGGTCCAGCCGCCAGGCCGTGGGAATCAAGGAGAGAGATGACAGGAGGAGATGACAGAGCTTGTGGATCAGTGACAGCTCTGGGTCGTCATGCCTGATGACCAAGGGGACGACGGCAGGACCAAGGGGCAAGTTAGTAGGAAAACCTGGCATGAGTGGGAAGTGAAGAGTAAGTCTGAGATCATTCCCAGAGCCAGAAGTTGGGCCGATTTGCCAGGCTGCGTGTCTCTCACCTTCTCCCTGAGGCTCAAGTCTGGCACACTCCATGGATTACAGCATATAGATTGGCAAGTCAGTGGTGGAAAGGAAAACAAAGGCACACGTCCCACTTCCCTTCTTATTGCCCCCAAACAACCACAATGGGCTCCCTCAGGTGAGCAATGGGAACATTCTCCCACTTCCCAGGCCGGTCACTTCCAGAGGCCCCATGCCTTCACCTACAGATACTTACAAATAAATGGCAGTCACACTGAGGAACACACTGAAAGACACGCCTGCCCCAGCATCTTCTCTACACAGTCACCACATCCTTGTTTTGTTTTTTTGCCATAGGTGCTACATACAGAAGTTCCCAAATTAGAGGTCGAACTGGAACTGCAGCTGCTGGCCTATCCCACAGCCACAGCAACGCCAGATCCCAGCCATGTCTGTGACCTGCCCCGCAGCTCACAGCAATGCTGGGTCCTTAATCCACTGAGTGAGGCCAGGGATCAAACCGGCATCCTCTTGGATCCTACTTGGGTTTGTTTCTGTTAAGCCACAACAGGAACTCCTGCGCCACCAGCCTTGCATTCCAGCCCTGGAGGAATTTTTCTTTGCATGAAGCATCTTTTATGATATAAATATTGTGATGAAGGAGGGGAAGGTACTTTGGGGAGGGGCAGGGGAGGTAAAGGGGAAGGTCCTGGCCTGGAGGGGAGGCCAGGTCTCCCATCCCTAGGGTACCCCCAGCAGGATGGTGAGTTCAGATGCTCTCTGAGGTACAGGTTATGCAATTACATAGGCCACCTAGATATATTTTGTTCTCTCCAATTTTTCTGTGACAGGAGAGAAGGGTGCCCAGTGAAAGGTTAACAAGGGGACAGCATAAACCCAGATGGCTCATCACGGAGAAATGGTGGGTTGTGGCGGGAGGGGGGGCATTTTGGGGGAACTAAAGAGAAATCCCATTTTGTACCACAGTTTTCACAGTTGTGTTTGGGGCTGGTTCAGGAATTCCTCTCCAAAGTCTATGTCATTTTCAAAAGCTGAATTTATCTATCATTACAAAATTAAAAACGCTCATGGTTCACCTTTTGCTCTGATGTAAGACTTGAAACCATGTGAAGTACCCTGAGGGCTGAGCCCTCTCTCCACGGAGACCCTATCCTTTGGTCGCCCTTGGTCCCCTTTGGTCAGCCTCATGCCAGTGCCCTCCAGCAGGGGTCGCTGGCCCCTTCTGCTCCTTGGGGACTTTCTGCTTGTGTCCCAATTAGCAGGGAGGGGAAAGAGAGGCCATGGGAGAGGAGGGGAGGGGTCGGGGACCTGCGGGCTGGGAATTCTCGGGAAAGGAGAAGGAGACCATCCAGGTGTCACTCTCTGGGTCCAAGAGAGGGCCCAGGGACCACCCCCACCTCACAAGGCCCCAGGGGCCTCGATCGGAAGGTCCCAACATCCTGAGTCTCCACACTGGAGTCCAGTGACTGGACTTCTGGTCGTGGTCACTGGGCAGCAAGCTTTATTTCCCATCCCTCTCAAGCTAGACCAGGGAAAAGTGGGATGGAGACAGGGCTTTGTTTCCCATCAGCCAGCAAGACTCTGCGCCGGTCAGCTTGCAGGGTTGCTCCAGCGAAAGAGAAACCGACGGAAGCCAGCAATGAAATGGTCTCCATCACTTAATTTCCTCCTAGATTTCTAAGCAGGCAATTACGTCCTCAGCCTCCAATGGACTTGCAAGCGCTTTGGGGAGACGTTTATAATTATTATTATTATCACAGACACTGCATAAACAAAGGTGTCAGATAATTAAAAATAATCTTCTCCCCCACTCCACCCCCGAGCGTTTCCTTTATCCTGTGGAAACCCAGGCTCTTCCTCCATCGCTTCCCCTCCCTGAGCTTTTCCTTTGGGACCTAAGGTGGCAGCTCAGAGGATTCGGGAGCAGGTGGGAACAGGGGAGATGGTTCTGTGACGGAGGCCTAGGAGACAGAGGACGTGAGCTCTCTCACACTGGCCTGCTAGGTGCGCCCTCTGGGAGTCCCTGGTTCAAGTCTGCTGTGTGATATCCCGCTGCAGAAGACTCAAAGGGAATCTTGCAAAGGAGCCAAAGGGAATCTGGCAGGCTCCCCTCCTCAAGGGCGCCTTGTCAAACAACTAAGAAGCCAAACACAATTTAGAAAGCCATTTCACATTTCGTTTCTGATTTCATTCACGCCGCACAGAGTACGTGCACAAGAAACATTTGTTGATTTAATAAATGAGCTACAGTTCCGGGGAGGTGAGGACAGCAGTTGCTTCAGTCCCATTGCGTGTGTAAATAAACTGACTCAGAGAGGACACAGCTAAAGTCAGAGGGAGCTAACAAGGGGTAGCGTCAGAATCTTCTACCAGCCAACACGACCCCACCTCTCCTGGACACCAAGCCCCTCCTGGGGGAAGTGCATGCCGGGAACAGGCTCTGTGTGGCCATGGAAAGGAGGGGCTGGCCATGCAGGGGAGGGCTCTTCACAGAAGAGTGACAGTTGGAGCTGACTTTTAAAGGAGGAATATGGTTGCAATAGCAGGTGCTGCAAGGAAGCCCATGTCTTGGGTCAGGCTGGCATGAGGGGTGGATGCAAGGGTCAGTGTGTGCGATGGGGAGGGGCCAGCTCTAGCCAGGCCGCGTGACTGCAGAGGACACAGTGGATGCAGGTACAAGAGAAACCTCGAGGGCCCTTCAAAGCACTAGGCTTTCACCTGTAGGCAAAGGGGAAGTGCTGTGTGTTGCAGAGATGGCAACCGATACAAGCTGACTTTCGTAAAATGAAGATAATAAACCTTCCTCCACGTTCCTAACTTGGAGAATCTCTCTTGAAGAGGAGCTTTCTCATTCCTTTAACAAAGGTGAGAACCTACGTATTGTCTAAACAGCTAAATACAAAATCCTCCTCCATCACAACGGGCAGCCTCCGAGGAGCTGGGAGCGGCCTGTGTTGAATCACCCACATCCTCAGCTCGCCTCTGGCCACTTCTCGGGTTCGGGTTAAGGGAACGACGCATTTCTTTACGCCAAGCTCTTTTACTGGGGTTTTGGAAAACTTCAGTATTCTCAGTATAAGCTGAATCAGCCGATGTAGAGGCGCGGAAAGTGGAGGACTTAGTCACAGCACTTCCCCAAGGGCAGAGACCCTGATCCTCCCGGGCCTCCAGGCGACAACTTGACAAAACAGATGCCACTTGTCCATAAAGCAGTTACTCAACTAACAACAGCTTTGGTTCAAACTTTGACAAGGGATTTTGTGACCGTTATTTCCATGCATCCTACATGAGCGCAGTGAGCCGGGCTGGTAGGGTGGACTCAGGCCCCGCCCTCTGACAGATGGGGAGTGAGTGCCCAGGTGGTCCATGGCACTCTAGCTCACAGCGCCAGCGCAATTCCACTGGGTCTCTTCCGTCCTGAGCCCCTTGCCCTCGCCAAGCTGTCCTGGTGTCCACTTCCTTTCAACAATCCTTTGAAAGGATGGAGGGGTGACCAGGAGGGTCCACTGCTTAGGCCCCCACCTCCCCAGTTCCATCAATGCAGAGCAAGATGAGTAAACAGAGACCTATAAAGCCACCTGTTGTTCAGGCTTAGTTATTTTATTGTGTTGTTTTGTGTCATGTTGTGTTGTTTTGTGTCATGTTGTATTGTTTTGTGTCATGTTTTATTGGGTTGCAGTGTGTTGGACTGGATTGCGTTGTGTTCAGTGGTATCGGTTTTATGTATTGTGTTGTGTTCTATTGGGTTGGGTTGTACTGTGTTGTGTTGTATTGCATTGGGTTGTGTTGGTGTTGCGTTGGGTTCTGTTGGGTTTGGGTTGGGTTGGTTGTGTTGTGTTATATACTGTTTTGTGTTGTGTTGGATTAGGTTGTGTTGGATTGGATTGTACTGGGTTGTGTTGGATTGAGTTGGTTGCTTTGTGTTGGTTCTGTTAGGCTGGATTGGGTTGGACTTACTGGTCTGTGATTCAGTGAAACAAGGTCCAAAGTTTGCCCGGATGCACACGACCTGTGGTAAGTGATGTCTCTCTGCTGGCCCTGCCAGGCCACAGTGGCTTCACAACGACCAAGTCCAAAGTCACGCGCAACAGAGCAAAGTGGGCACCACAAGCAGAAGTCAGCAACCACAGCCCGGACACCAGCTCCAGGGGCCTCCCAGCCTGTTCCCTCCTCAGCTGGCCCAGGTGGCAGCCAGCCAGGCAGCTTCAGAAAGGGGTAGGAAGGAAGCCAAGAGCAGGGGTGGAGGACAAGAGCTGGCAGAGCGAAGGCGGGCAGGGCAGAGTGTGCAGCAGAGAGCGTTCTGACTGGGGAGGAGCACAGAAACCTTGACTTCCTGCCAGGGCTGGGATTGGGAGCTCTCTTTTCCCTGAGGGAACCCGGTCAATGAAACGCAACCCGAGTGGTTTTGACATAAGGTCATGGCCCCCAAACAAGGCAAGGTCAGAAGGTCATTCCCAAACACAGGTGGGCCCATCGGTGGTTGGACAGAAGGGCAGGTAGGCAGGGGTCAGCCCTCCTCTGAGTGGTTCCAGGGGTTCGAGAGCCAACCTAGCCATCCTGCCCTTCTGAGCCCTGGAGAGGGTCCGATGGGGCTGGGCTGAGAAGGCAGAGTATATCATTCATGCCGTAAAAGAGGAAACTGAGGGAGAAAAGACCTCAGCGCTGGCCACAGTCAGAGCCCCAGGGAAGGCCGAGTTAGCTGCCTGTGCACACTAGCTCTGGATCCTGGCTCAGTGCTCACAGCCTTTGGGCTCAATCCCTCCCACCCCACCTGCCCTGCCCTTGCCTTGGGCTTGGAGCCTTCCCCTCCCCGACGCCTGCATCTTCCCCTCCTGTGTCCTGGAAAACAGGAAAGAAGAGAAGGAAGTCTTTTCAGAGCCTCTGCTTATCAGCCTGTACTTTCTGTCCTTTTCCCTTCTCTCCCCCTCCAAGCTCACCCATGTCTGAACGGAGAGATCAAATGCGTCTGTACTTATGCCGACAGGTGAACCAACAGATCATGGGCCACCGGGAGCCAGAGGGGCCCTGGTGGGTGGTGTACGAGTGTGTATGTGCGTGTGCTGTATGTGTTTTCTGCAGCTGCTCTTTAACCAGGGTGATCGCTGCGTTGAATTCTGCACCTCCTCTTACAGCCAGTAGGTGGCAGAGCTGCAACAGGCCGGTGTTTCCAGTCCTGTGGCAGCTGGCCCCGCAACACTGGTCAGAACTGGTCCAACTGTGGGAGGAAGTTGTGTCCACTGACACACCAGGATGACCGACGCAGAGGTTCTGGGAAAGATGATTTGGGGCACAGGCTATCTAAAAACGCTTCTGAAACCCTCTCCCCTCCTCTCCTCTCTTGCATTCCTCTGTAGTTCCCCACAATGCCTGTTGACATTGACAAAGAATCTGCAGCAATGTTTTCCAGATTTTGTGGGAGTCTGTGAAAATGCAGGCTCCCCTGTCCACTCAGGATCTGACCCAGAATGGCTGAGGCGGAGCCCACGACTTGCATTTCAAATAGGCACCACTGGTGATTCCTGCGCAGGGGCCAGGGAACCTTAAACTGGGCAACAGAAAACTAGGACACCCCAGTATCGTAAGGAGGCTTCATTCTACGATCTGTTCTCAGGCTCACGTACTTCTTCATTCTTTCCACTTGTTACTTACTCTTCAAACATATTGCTACTGCCCTTCTCCGCCATGAAATTTAAGCGCCACGTTTTTAAGAGACTACTTTTCTTGTTCCTTATGCTAATTTCCTGGTGCTCTAAGACCATGGGACTTCTTGTTCCTTAAGGAGGTTTTCTCGGACCACTTAGCTCTCATCCTAACCTTTCTTTCATTCTGTCTGACGTCCTGGAAAGCCTTGCACCTTCCCCTGCCTCGATGGTCAGGGGCTCTGCTGGTATTTGTAGGACAGCGGCCACACTCCATCCTTCTCCCACTCCACCACCCAATTGGATTTTCCTGGGTGACAGTTCCACTCCTTGGTGTCCTCTGAGCAGGGCTTCCGATCAAGCAACCCGAAGCCGACCAAGGATGTGCTCGAGCAACAGAGCATCTCCCGCAAGTCAGCAGACGGAAGACCCCCGCACCGCCAAAGCGCTCGTGCTCATGCTCCTACGTCAACACACCATCAAACGCTCCAGAGACCCCGTGGAGTCGTTTGCTAGGGCTGCCGTGAGAATTACCGCAAGCTTTTAGCTGAAAGCAGCACCCTTGTTCTCTCACAGTTCTGAGGTTAGACATCTATCAAGGTGTGGGTGGGCCATGCTCTCTCCCAGGACTCTAGCGGGGGATCCTTCTTTGCTTCTTATGGTTGCTGGCAGAGCTTGGCATTCCTTAGCTATGGCAGCATAAGCGCAGTCTCTGCCTCTGACTTCACATGGCACCCTTCCCTGGGTCTCTCTGTCTCTGCATCCAAGTCTCCCACTCCTTTCCCTTATAAAGACACCAGTCATTGGATTTAGGGCCCACCCTCATCCAGCACG
Source organism: Phacochoerus africanus (assembly GCF_016906955.1). Classification (NCBI taxonomy): domain Eukaryota; kingdom Metazoa; phylum Chordata; class Mammalia; order Artiodactyla; family Suidae; genus Phacochoerus; species Phacochoerus africanus. Next base: position 16,763,765 of record NC_062559.1, on the reverse strand, counting down.
ACTTGGGTAACATCTGAACAACTTCATTACGGCTGCGAGGACTCTGTTTCCAAATAAGGTCACATCGCAGGTCCTGGTGTTTAGGACTTCGACGCTTCTTTGGGGGGCATACAGTTCGACCTACCACACCCCCTGCACGGAAAGCGCTCCTTAACACGGCTTACCTTCTGATGGAAAGAGAGCAGGCTTAGGGGTCCAGGGATCCCCCTAGCATCGCACATGTATTTCTTTGGTGGACACCGTATGAAAGCCCAGTGAACACGGCCCTTGTGACTTCCTGGGTTAGAAGCATTTAAAACCTGTCAGCTTTGGGGGTTCCCTGGTGCCATGGTTCTCGGAGTGAGGGGGGACCCCTGACTAGCAGCATCCGGGAGCTTGTTAGGAATGCAAATTCTCCAGCATCCCCACAGGCCTCTGGAATCAGAAACTCTGAGGGCGAGGCCAGCAAACTCTGGGGGATCTTGGTGCTCAGGAAAGGTTGAGAACGAATATGATGACTCAAGCAGAGGGGGCATGTGGCGGCCCCAGGGAGTGCCAGCAACTGGCCATATTGCTTTTGGCCCCAGATGTCCCTGTTCCTCTGCCCTCTGGTTCTTGGCAATGCCCACCCCCGGCCGCCCAGACGCCCCCATCTCCATCCTTGAGCCGTGCTGCAGGATGCCCGCACATCAACTCCTCCACACCCACTGGCCGGCACTTCCCTCCGTGTTTCCCTCTCGCCGTCTCGCCTCCCTGGCTCTCCGGCCGCCCCCTCACATGCACTCATAATGCCCTCACTTCCCTCTGGCTCTTTCTCTTGACAAAGAGAAGAACTTGGCAGGGGTTGGTTAAGTTAACTCTGATCACACACACAACAAACTGTTATTTTTCCATCTGCCAAGCTGCCGAAGACAAGGATGTCAACCCAGGATCTGCGTGAACGTCAGACCTACAGTTACCCCAGTGAGCCTGTGTTCTAGGCAAGCCTTTTCCTTTTTTTTTTTTTTTTAAGAAAAACTATCATGGTCTAATTCCCAGCGAGATACTGGTGACAACCTCTTGGATGTTCACGGCACTGGCTGTGACAGTCACCGTACACATTCCCCGACCCCGGGAAGGAGCAACTCCCATAAACAGCAGTGGTGGGTCATCTCTGACATCTGCTCCCACATTGCTGATGCCTGGTAAGGCTTGTTCAGAGTGACGACGCACAGCTGAGGTGCTCGTGCACCACGCGTGTTTGCTGTGTCGGCCAGCACTAGCAACAGACCTGAAGGCAGGCAGACAGGTGGCGGGGGTTGGGGGGAAGGTGTTGGAGTCTGGCGAGGGTTCAAGATGAGATTTTAAAGATACTTCTGTGGGTTGGGGGTGGGGAGGTACGGAAAGCACCTTGGCGAGAGCCAGGGTGCCAAGTCCAAGGGGAGGCCTGGGTGCAGGTGATCGACCTCCCAGCACAGTCCCGAGTCTCTGGAGAGACTGCCCAGCTGAGCGCCAGGGAGGAAGGGAAGCCAGTGCCGGGGGCGTGGGGGTAAGGAGGATGCCTCAGAGCCTCACCCCAGAAGAGGGTGGCAACCAGCAGAGACTGCTATATGTGCCCGTCTAGCCAAGTGTGTTGATGTCTGGGCAAATTAGCATCCGGTTTCCATGCCTTTTTTTCCCCAAAGAGCCAAACTGGGCACAGTTAGAGTAGAATCGTAGTAAGGGAGAAAAAAAAAAAAAAAATCCATGCCATCAAAATGCATACAGCAAGGGAAAGGGTTTGCAAAAGAAACATGGCAGAGAAATCTGGAAATCTTAGCAGGCAGGACCTCTAAGTGATTGGATATAGTTCCCTGTGCTACACAGCAGGATCTCATTGCTTATCCACTCCAAATACTATAGTTTGCATTTACTGAGACAGAATTTGCATTGAGGCTGGAAACCAGATAAGACCAAGGATTGAGTTCAAATCCCCCCAGTGGCTGCTTTCTTCTTCTTTCTCCTAGATGGAGCAGCAGCATCCAAGAAGCTGTGGCCCCAATCTTTCTGGCCTATGACAAGAAGGCAGCATGGCGGAGTGTCAGGAACCACAGCTCCATCCCCAGCAAGTGAGTCTGATGTGATTTCAACCTTCTGGGGCTGTTCTCCAGCCTCCAACCCCAAATGGTGCCCGGACATTTCCAAGTTGACTGCTGATTATTGCTCATTTAGTTTCAAACACTCCTCCCCTCTTGTTAAGCACATCAATTGTCATATGCATTTTTAAACTATTATGACTTATTTTGCTTTGGGGATTTAGGAGATCACTGTCACTCTTCAAAACAATCAGAGGCATCCAGGAAGAAAGGGATGTCCCAAACTAAGCTTGGTTATCGCCGTCCTGTGGCTCAACTTCCTGTGACTTATAGACGTGCTCAGACTTTGAACAGGACAGTTGATCTGTCACCTCTCGGGGGTCCCCTTTGGACAGTGTAAGCCAGAGGGTCCTTAAGGTGAGAAAGACAAGGGTCAGGGAGGGGGCATATTTATATCCATGAATTCTCCTCTGGGATCGATGAAATATACCGGGTGACATAATGGAAATTCAGGGAGGAAAGAGACCTATGGCAGGAGAGACTCATAACTCAGGTGGCCACTGAGCTGTGATCCCCATGAGTTCACCTTGTCCATCCTGTCTTTCCTCCTGCCCGCACACCTGGCTGTAAATCTCCGGTGTGTGTACACTGCTAAGGGCTGGTGGGTGATGCATGAACCCCAACAGACTGCTTCCCTGGTGGGAACAGGACAGTGAGGGGTGGAGGAGTGCGAGGAGGAGATCCTGGGATTCTTGCACCAGAGTCTGCATGACGCCTGTCCACATGCCTCCATGCCACTGGCTCCAGAGTCTAATGAGCTGTCTTTCCAGGCTCCCGCTGCTGTGCTCAGGTGGCCTAGACTCTTGTTCTTCCAGAAGATGCATTAGCATCTCTTCCCTCTTGCCATCCAACCCTCCTGTCTCTGCCCCCTCCCTGCTCCTGTCTCAACATTTCCTTCTCTCTCATCACTCTGCCCCTGGAGTAAGGAATTACCTTAGAGTACCTATGCTGGAGGAGAAGGGGTTGGTGGTGGAAATAATTCATTCTTCTGCAGACGCAGCACTGAGGGGGTGTATTGACTATAGCAAGAATCACCATGGTACCAAGAGGTCCGCTTAGGTTCTAGCTTTACAAACTGGATTATACCTGTAGCATCTCAGCCCAGCCTCATCATGCTCTGAGGAGTTGCGTATCAGTGGCCTCAAGGTCTATGAGGGGTCAGCAAAAGCAAAGCCTTCACCCAGAGGCCTGACTACATCTGTCCGAAATCTCTTGGGACAATGCCAGGCAGGTCTTTCCTCCAGAGTAGTTCTGTCAGATCCTCCCTTCAGGCAGGGCTCTGCTGGGCGGGGGTCCCTGTACCAGGGACTCCTCTGGGCCATGGCAGGGGTCACTGCTAGGGCACTAAGGCATGGTCCAGCCTCAGCCTCTGCCCAAAGTTCTGAACCCAGGATGGAGGACTGGTCATTGCATGTACAGACATGTCCCTTTTTGGAAGACATGTAGGTTCCTTTTTTTTTTTTTTTTTTTTTTTGCCAGTTCAATATCTGGGTGGCTGTAGGAAAGACATGTCACCTTCCGTGCCTCAGCTCTGTCATGTGGAAGAAAAGGCCTCGTGTCTCTCCGGTTCCTCCAAGCATAAGATGCTGCGATTCTATAAGAGGTGCAAACTAATTCAGCTGCAAATAATCACAACATATGCCTGAGGACTGAGATGGAGCTGGGCTGTGCCGAGCCACTCTGGGACAATCAGAGACAGGCAAATGATGTGCCACGCGGACCCCGGAGAGATTTACGTGCAAAAACCAGGCTCTCCCTCCAAAGTTACTAGGGAGCGGAGGACAAAGGCGTCAACCCGTCCCCACGCCAGGACTCTCAGATCCTCCCACGAGCAGAGTGAAGGAACGGATGGGAAGGGACAAGGGGGAAAAAAGCAGAAAGGAGGGAAAGGAGAATGGGTGAGAAAAAGAGAGACACTTGAAAGATCTGCCAGGGTTGACACTCACATGAAAATGTCCTAGCAGATCTGCATTTCCTGTTAACAATCATTTCTGTTTTTATTTATTCTGGCCCAGTTTGCATGTCATGTAATCACTGTTTTAGTTCATTTCCCTCCAATGATAGATGGTGATAAGTCAAGTTGGTTGTTAATAATGCTACAATTTACCTAACAAATTTTGAGCTTGTAGTACAGCTTCATTAATATGTTTAATTTATCGTTACAATTCCTTCAGGTTAATGGTTTGAGAGTATGTTGGAGTTTAATCTGAGCAGTTATTATAAAGCGCTTGTTTCTCGTTAAAATGTAAAACTGAGATACCCAAGATTTACTTGGGATAAACTGGCCAGAATAAATCTCTTCTTTACACGGGGAAAGGAATGAGCACCGGCTATTAAGTGTTGGGCATTGGAGAGCCCTTCTGATAATTTTAAAGTCATTTTGCAGATTAAGCTGCCTTTTTCCAGGGCTAATGGAAGAGAGGCCCGAACCCGGAATTCATTCCGGCAGGATTCTCTCTGGCTGCTGCAGGGTGGCAGAGGCATCAGAAAACGGATGACAACGGAATTTTGCCCAAACATCAGCACTGTGGATCCCGTGTTCCGGGGCTGGGTGATGGTCACAAGAAACAGAGTCCAACTTCTGAGCTCTTCTTGTGTCCTCAGGAAAAAAGATGACCATCAAGAACGCAAGCCCTCTGCAGAGAACAAAACAGGACGGCAGCCTTCTCGTCGCCAGCTGCCATTCTGCTGGGGTCCTCGGCCTGGCAAGTCGCCCAAAGCGCTGTTTGGGCAGCTCGGACACCTGCCCCACCCACCTTCACGTCCAGGGCTCCCCAAACTCGTCCATGCTTCTGGATGACTTTTAGCTCAGCCCAGGAGAAGGAAAACAAAACAAAACAAAACCATCACTCTGCCTCCTCTCTTTAACCACCAACTTCCCTGAGAAGCTTCTGAGGTCCTAAAATTTGCCCTGGATTTGAGGTGTGGGCAAGGGTGCCCCAGAGCTTCATAAGATGCTGGCCATCCACAGTCAGGGGGCTTGCGGGTGACTGAAAGCTGGCAGTGGAATTCTTGCAGTTTTAATAACCTGGGCCCCTCCGAACATGTCTCTAGCTGCCCTGGAAGCTCAGGAAGACAGACCTGTTATAGGTTGAATTACGTCCTCCCGCAAAGCTACGTGAAGGTCCTGACCCCCAATATCTGTGAATGCGGTTTTATCAGGAGATAGGGGCTGTGCAGAGGTAAGCTAGATAAGACGAGGTTGTGAGCATGGGCCTTAACCCAGTATCACTGGGGTCCGTGGGAGAGAGGAAAATGCCATGGGAAGATGCAGGCAGTGACGGGAGCGAGGCGGCTGCAAGGCAAGAATGAAGGGCCACCAGCAGAAGCTGGGAAGAGGCAACCGGGGGCTCCAGCCAGGGTCTCAGAGAGAGCACGGTGCTGCCGACCCCTTCATTTTAGTTATTTTGATGTTTGATTTTTAATTTTTATAATTTTTTATCATTGTTGATTTACTACGTTCTGTCAGTTTCTGCTGTACAGCAAAGTGACCCCGTCATATATATAAACATACATTCTTTTTCTCACACAATCCTCCATCCTGTGCCATCACAAGTGATTGGATAGAGTTCCCTGTGCTGCGCAGCAGGACCTCCTTGCTTATCCACTGCAAGGACTAGAGTTTGCATCTACGAACCCCGCACTCCCAGTCCGTCCCTCCAACACCTTGATTTTAGACGGCAAGCCTCCAGAACCATGAGACAATGAGTTCTTATTTCAAACGACCCAGTTTGTGGTATTTCATTAGAGCAGCCCCCAGAAATGAAGACAAGTGAGGCCGGATGTTAAAGAGAGCCACAGCGACGGGAGACATGGGTGGGCAGAGCCCCACGGCCTGGGCCCAACTGCCTGGACCTGGCGGCCCTTCCCATCACCCTCCCCAGCCTCTCATCTCATCCACGGACCTTGTATCAAGTCCCCTTACGTGATGTTAACTTTATGAGTCAAGCTGGCTGGGTCACAGGGTCTCCACATGTTTGGTTAACCCTCTGGGTGAGTCTGTGAGGGTGTTACACCAACATCCTGCTGGGAGCCCAGCTTGCTGATGGCAGACCTTGGGCCCCCTCTGGGCCTCTGGGCCTCTGGGAGAATTTCAGGGGCCAGCTTAGGACACCTTAGGAGACAACGGCAGTCAGCCACTCATTCAAAACTCAGCCTTCAGGGGATGCTGGGCTCCAGGTCTCCAGGACACCGTGTGTCTCTGTGCGAGGAAGGTACCATCTTAACTCCGTACGATTTATTCATCAAATTATACTAAATTTAAATCCTTTTCAAATAATGTTCATTAACACATTAACTTTTTTTTTTTTTTTGCGTTTTAGGGCCATACCCATGGCATATGGAGGTTCCCAGGCTGGGGTCAAATCAGAGCTATACCCGCTGGCCTACACGACAGCCACAGCAACGCCAGATCAGAGCCTCGTCTGCAACCTACACCACAGCTCACAGCAACGCTGGATCCTTAACCCACTGAGCGAGGCCAGGGATCAAACCTGTGTCCTCATGGATGCTAGTCAGATTCATTTCCACTACGCCACAAGGGGAATCCCCAAGTTGACAAATATTTAAAAAAAAAAAAAAAAAAAAGATTAGAGCACACGGTCCGTTTTGGCTTGCCTGTAAGGAAGGGACTAAAGTCAGTCCCTGATATGGAGAACCTCCCAGCAAGAGGGTTGCCAGAAGGTGACCAGGCTCCTCACCCACCTGTTGGATGGGGAGGAGGTCCATTCTTCCTGCCAGGCTCTGAGCACAGGGAGACCCGTCCCTGCTGGGGACACAGGTGAGCTGTCTTACCCATCTGGAAGGAAAGCAGCGGTGGGGGCAGAGACTCCCAGTCCCCGGGAAAGGGACAGGGGTGGGCAGATGGCTTCCCAGCCAGGCGCCTGGCCCTGCTGGTTGGGGTTGGGCTTCCCGTCCCCGTCTCCACGTTAAGTGAAGGGTCACTGGGGGCAGGCAGGCGCTGGCTTCTCTTCCTCCTGACAGATCCATAATTAGAAGGAGACAGAGCATTCAAAGAGGAGTGTTTGGCTCCAGGCACATCCTTGTCAGCCTGTCAAGCAGAAGCCTGTTCTCCATGAGCTATTTTGAGCCACCTTCTCAGCTGCCTTTCTGATCCTCTTGGCCCATGACACCCTCTTCCCTCAGTCTCCCTCCCCGCCGAGTCTCTGTCATGACATCACCGAGCCTTGTAGGTCTGGGGGAGGGCCGGACAAAAGGAGCATTTTGTGCAAGACGCCTGAGAACGTGCAGCACTGGGGCGGCCGCCTAGCCCTGCCCCACGCCTTCTACCTCTGGCCCAGTAGGCTGTGCACTGGGACCTTGATCCTGGGAGCAATTGCTCCCAGGAGCCATGAGGTTCAACAGAATCCTGGCCTTGGAGAGAGTAAAGGGTGACAGTTCCTTAGAGAGCACGTCATAGGAGCCAAACCAGGACGAAGAACAAGAGAGGGTGTGTCCTTTGCCCAGAACGGCCCCGTGGAATACCCAAGGATGCATCGTCCCTGAGTCCTCAGCACCTCATCAGCCAAAAGAACACCCCGGAAAAGAACAGCTCCCCTCCTCAGCCCTGAGGGGAAGCTACTCTCTCCTGGGAAGGCTGACGAGTCAGCTTGCAGGAGATGGCCATCAGGTCCCCAGGTATCTGCCACGTGTAGCTCATCAGCGCTGGTCCCCAAATTCCCATCCATGTCACACTCTCGCCAACCTGCACCTCCAGCTCACCCAGTACAGACCACATGGGCCCCCTGCAGGGGCCCTTGGTGTGCACTCCAGGCACTCTGCGAGCAAGCTGTGGGGGAGACAGCGAGCCCCTGAGGCTGGGTTTGGGGAGGGGGTGGCCTGCAGGGATAGGGGAACCAGCTCACAAAGAGGCACGAGCGGAGTTAAGAAGTGAAGGCTGGATGCTGAGCTCCAGGAGCAGCAGCCTCGGCCTTAGCGGGAAGACCCAACCACTTGACAACCACCCGAGTGTGGGATGAATACAGCACTTCACTCTCTTAGTCATCCAGCTGGCAGCAGCTATTGTGGGAAGGGGCCCTCAGCCCCTGCTTTCAGTGTAATAAAGCCCCTGGCGCTGCATCCCCGGGGAAGGAGGGTGCCGGATGGCTGGGGCAGAGGGCACAGCCTCTGGGGCAGAACGGTTTTCCATGGAGGGGATGCTGCCACTCTGAGAGGGCCTGGGTGGAGACACCACCTGCTCTCCTGGGCCACCCACTGCCCATTCTTATGAGATGACTGACTCAAGTGAGGGGAGAAGAGCACGGGTCAGGACTAGGTCTTCTCTGAACACCCAAGTGACCATCTCGAATGGGCCATGCGAGCTGACGCAGGTGATGGTCACGGGAATTACTACCTGCGTGACTTTGTGTCAAGTTCACGGCAACTCTAAGAGGTGGAGACCACTGCAGGGGAGAGGTTGTCTTGTTTTGTTTTGTTTTGCTTTTTAGGGCTGTACCCATGGCCTATGGAGGTTGAATGCGGGATCTGAGCCGCATCTGCGACCTACACTACAGATCACAGCAATGCCGGGTCCTTAACCCATTGAGTGGGGCTGGGATTGAACTTGCGTCCTCACGGATACTAGTGAGGTTCATTACCACTGAGCCATGATGGGAACTCCGAGGAAGGTTGCGTTTAAGCGAGACCCAATCGCAGAGGATGCCACCCTTGGCTGGAGAGTCTCCGGTCTTGTTTCCAGGGGAAGTTTGGTTTGGTTTCTCTAAGGCCATGGTTCTCCATGGGTGGTCCTGGGGCCAGCAGCTTCAGCATCACTTGGTTTATTCAAAATGCAAATTCCTGGGGTCCCCTCCCAACCAGAATCAAAAACTCTGGGGTGGAGCCAGCAAGGAGCTAGGACAAGTCCTCCAGGTGATGCTGAGGCTCACTCAAGTCTGGGAACGTCACTCAAAGGATGCCTTGCTTGTCAACCCATACAAGAAGCCTCCAGGTAGAGTTGAAATGCCCCCCTCTGCCCTCTGTGTAGGTGGAGTCGGTCCCTTGACTCTATCTCCAACCTTACCCTTCTAACACTCACCCTAAACCCACCCTGGGGTCTCCCCTGAAATCTTTGGAAACACCACCACCTTCATTTCCTGACCCCGCGCCTGACACGGACTCGTGGTGTGTTTTGAAGTTTCTGTGTGCTTCCCCTTTTGTACAAGGAAATGGTGAGCTCCTCCTGTTGGCATCCCTACCAGATTCTGCCCAAGGGAGCTCAGCCCCTTGCCTGCCTTCCCCCTGCTGTGGGCCCCATGCCCCAAGGACCCAGTGACTGTCACACACCGCCTTGCCAGAAACCAGGGAGAATGGGTTAAGCACAAGCCTTGATCACGGCCTTACCACCTGGGAGCCTGGAGCCGACTCCAGCCGCTTCACCTGGTTCGCATTCCTGGCCCTCAGCTAGGCGGGGGTTTTTAATTACCAAAATAATGACAATTCAAAATCTTTGCACCAGCCATTCTCAAAGGATGGCAGGACATGGAGATAAACCTGGGGTGGCTCCTGGCCTCTGGATGCACTCTGGAAATCTGCTGGATAGGGACAGATGCGTGGGGTCCCACCCAGGAACCAGATTTCCCAGGTTCCAGTCCTGCTGCCCTTGAATCTTTATTCAGTGACCTTGACCCAGCTGCTCTGAGCCCTGTGATGAAGATTTTCTGTTATCAGAATAGGGAGGAGTCCATCATTCATGGAATAGATGTTTTCTGACCTTATAGGAAGCTGGGAGCTGTCTTGGGCACTGGGTACAAATAACACATAAATGAGACCTAACTAACCCTTTCCAGGAGTGCTTTGCTTTGTGTGTTGAGAGCTATAGAGGAAATCTAGACAGGGGTTACGTGGGGAGGCAAGGGATGGATCACAGAGCAAAAGCCCTGAGCCGATTCTTAAGGAATGAGCAGACCTTCTGCCGATGGAGAGAGGGAACAGTCTAGTTTAGGGAACGGCATATGCAAAGACAAGAGGTGGGAAGGACCTGCAGTGTTTGCGGGACAGTGTAACTGAGCAGGGGATGTTTGAGGGGGTGGTGGAAAAAAAAGGAAGGTGGGGGCAGGGGGAGGTCTCAGCAGTGCTTGCCACCTCCCATGGCGGGGGAGGGCGGGGGGACGCCCGCAGGGATTTAATCAATTGTTTCACAGTGACAGAGTAACCACAAGAATGAAGCTGTCATGACTTTGCAGGAATTGCCACTCAGAGTGAAATAAAACCCGCTTACAGTGAATGCTTCAGAGGGGACAGGAACCGAGAAAGGGGAGAAAGGCCGGCAGTCCTTAAAAATAAAACACGCTGTCTGCACTGTGCAGTCCTGGGTATTTCTACAGCACATGTCCAAACGGCGAAGGTGAGGAAATTGGTAAGCCGGGGAGTCCACTGGGGGTCTTTTCCATTCCAAATTGTGCTCATGTGTGAGTATGAGGTGAGTGGCCCAAACTGTGCCCCTTTAGGTGAAGGACATAGGGGGTCGGGGGGCGAGCCGCTGAGTTGAGCTGTGGATTTGATCTGGGTCACGCAGCCATGGATGGATTTGTCCGAGGCCACGTGGCACCATGAACCCTGGCAGTCACCTTGCCAGAGACCTGGTGCATGAGGCCTCCCGACTCATCAGAAAAACAGCCCAAGACATCTGTCGTAGGGGTTGCAGGTGGTACATAAGACTGTGCGAAAGAAATTTTAAATAAAGGGGAAGGGCAATGAAGGGCAGTGACAGAGCAAAGCTCCCTTTCTTGTGATCCCCTGGACCACAGTCCCTCTGACTTTCAAATCGCTGCCTGGGTCTCAGGATCCGTCAGTCATTTTCCAAGGTTCAAGGCTCCATGCACGTCAAGACGGAGCCGAGATGGGGATGGGATGGGGCGGGGGAGGGGACCAACCCGGGCTGGAGCAGCAACTTCCTGGCCATGTTAATGAGAAGCTTTGTTCTGCATCACCTGGCCGTATAATAACAGCAGGAATTAATGCGGCCACAAATTAATAGCACAGAAGAGCAACCGGGAGACAGAGATACATTCCTAATGGACTCAGCTGAGAGTGCAAAGAAGATGGATATGGCAGCCTCTCCAGGCCCCGGGCCCTGATCTGGCTGCAGGGCCGTAACAACCCGGCACACACCCCCCCTTGGCCCAGGAGGGCGCCTGCTTGCCTCTGCTAAGAGTCCTCAGCTGCGCAGCTTCCTGCTCCCAGCCCTCACCCCTCCCGCTCCGAGTCGAAGGCCCAGGAAGGGACGAGAGGCACTGCTCAGCTGCTCGGGCACCTGGGCCATCCGTGTCCAAGCCCTGCACGTGTCACTCCCCGGAGAAGGTGAGCTCATTCCTTGCAATCACCTTCCCCAGATCCTGCGGTTATGGAGAGCTGTCAGGAGCAATTTTCTATTAGGGCCAAGCGAACTGCTCACTCAGCCATTAAATCTAATAATAACAATGATAAAAGGAATAACCTCGAGTTTACAGTATCTCTCTCATCATAATCATGCAAGACCGTCGCTCACAGGCTCTCCTTCCAAGCCTCCCTTCGGGGGCCCAAAGCACCAGCCCTTGATCCCCTCTGTCCCAGACCGTCAATGGAAGAGGTGATGGCAAAACCAGGAGTCAGCCACGTGCCTCAGACAATGCACGGCAAGGGTCCCATGGGGCCAGGACCATTGCCCACAGGAGAAAGGGCAGTGCCACAAGGGCTGGGAGTGACGGTCAAGGAGCCTTGGGAGAGTGGGAGGAGCTCTGGGTTCCAGACTCTGCTCAGCCCTGGTTTGCAAGGCACTGAACGGCAATGAGCAGTGGTATCTTCTATGTAAATCGACACAGACGATTCGTAACTTCCCTCCAAGTGCTCACATTTTGCTAATGATAATTTTTTTCTTTTTTGTCTTTTCAGGGCTATACCCACGGCGTATAGATGTTCCCAGGCTAAGCGTCAAATCGGAGCTATAACGGCCGGCCTACACCACAGCCACAGCAACTCGGGATCCAAGCTACGTTTGCGACCTACACCACAGCTCACAGCAACACCAGATCCTTAACCCGCTGAGCAAGGCCAGAGATCGAACTTGCTTCCTCATGGATACTAGTCAGGAAAGCCAACAGGAAGGGGAGACATTGTCTACGGTAAGTGTGGCCCATTTCTCACCTGAAGAGCTGAGATTTCCGCACCGGAAGAATTTAGTCACAGATTATTACATGAAGGGCCATCAGATTTCTATAACCAAGTAAGAGGAATGGTGTCCACTTGTATTCAGACAGGACTGCAGGGAAGAACCTGCTAGAAGGGAGATGTGTTCAGGAAAACAGGTCAGGCTTACCGCAGCAGTCAGGTGTTTCCTCACACCAAATCTTTTCACCTGGATGGTTCCCACTGGAGGAAAATCCGAGCCGAAGGGGTGAGGCTAAGCTACCGTTGCCCTTTCTCCAGCTGCTTCTTTGAGACGCCAGGTCCGAAACACATTGCCATCCAGGGCACACGTGCTTACAGACGACGGAAGGAAAAGTTCCATTTATATAACATGCAGGCTGATATCTTCCCGTTTTTAAAAGTAAAATGCTGGCACGACTCACTAAATTGCCTTCATGACACATTAACGGGTAGCTCACCACAACGTAAAAGTCATTGGATTCAATCATCTCAAAAACACAGGACTGGTTTCCACTCCGGGTTCAAAACCAGGAAGGACAGATGTCCTCCTCATCTGCTTGTTCCTCCCGGACCACCTTCCCTGGGCCGCGCATGGCGGGTGGGGGGCCTGTGGGGAGGGGTCTTGTTACGCGGATTCCCGGCCTGATGCTCATTAGCCAATGTGCGTGCAGAGTGCTAATGGGTTCCCCCAGCTCCTCCCCATCCTGCACCTGCTCCCGGCCCAGAGCTGGTCCTCGCCTGGATCCTCAGTGAGGAGGAAGAAGAGGGAAACTGGGGAGGCAGGAAGGTAGCGCCAAGCAGCCGCAGGGTAACATAGGCAAGGGCAGCACCAGGGGAGGCTGTGAAGGGGAGGCGTCCGACACCCCCCCAACTCCGCGCTGGCTCCTGCTGCTAACAGCCCCACAGGGAGAGCAGGTGCGACTGGAGCGGCACTGGGCTGTCTAATTGTGCCTGCTACTCAGCTGCGGGAGGGCCGTGTCTGCGATGGAGGGGGCAGTCCTCGAAGAGGTGTCCAGGCCTGGAGGGGTGCTCCCCACCCCAGGGCGGGACTGCCCAGAAGGGAGAGGCACTGGAGGGGGCGGGGACCCTGGGAGAAAGTGCTCAGCAAAACATAACCATTATGTTTTGATGGTTAATGCTTGGGATGGTTCCTCTAGCAATGCCAAAATCCTGACTGCTTCCAGGTAACTTTTTTTTTTTTTAATGTTATATTCAACGTAGTTTTATTGTAAAGGAAAACTTGTTGCTTCTTTTGAATCTTTTGAAAAGTCATCATCCCTTGCCCCAGATTTGTATTTCAGTGACTCACATATTTCAAAACCCCAACCTTATTCCCTGAGCACAATCTTCGTAAAGAAGCAGTTCTCTCCAGCACCCCCACAGTGACCGTGAGCTTTATCAGCATTTAGGACTGGGGATGACACACACTAGGAATGTTTCCAGTCTGGTGGGAGAACACTGCATAAACAGTGTTCCCATTTCTATAATAAGGGGGTTGGTTTACTGATGGCTAAAATCACCCAAATCTCATTATTCTCGGATGCTGTGACTCAGACGCCTGCATTCTCCTCCGAAGGGTGTTGTTCGCTCCCAAGTCCCAGCCCCCTCTCCCCACGGCCCCAAAGCACTTGAGCTAATTCTCCTTAAATGAGTCAGCCTTATTGGGTGGTTTTCAAATACTTTCATTCTGGGGCTTCCTGGGTCAAAATAGAAACTTTTTTTTTTTTTTTTTAGCATTAAAGCTCAAGGCCACCCTATATTACACTGTAAATTGATGAGTTCTGACAGAATCCATGAAATGATGAGTTTCGACTCAAGAAACAATGATCTCATTGTTCTCCTCTCATCCAAACCATCAGAGAACATGAGTGTGTGGCAGCTCCACGCGCCCAGAGCTTTTCTAAGACAAGACAGGGCAAGGAGGCGTCCAGAAAACACGCTCCCAGAGGGGAGAGACGCAATCAGCGGAGGAAGGAAACTGCTGACCCAGGGAGTTTCTGCTGTGGCTCAGCCGTAATGAACCTGACTAGCATCCATGAGGATGCCGGCTCGATCCCTGGTCTCGCTCCGTGGGTTAAGGATCCAGCGTTGCTGTGAGCTGTGGTGTAAGTCACAGATGCGGCTTGGATCCTGAGTGGCTGTGGCTGTGGTGTAGGCCGGCGGTGGCAGCTCCCATTTGACCCCTAGCCCGGGAACTTCCCTATGCTGCGGGTATGGCCCTGAAAAAACCAAAACGACAACAACAACAACCAGAACAAAAACAAACTGCTGACCCAAACATCAGGATTGGTCAGTCTTTATCTGTGTGGTCTCCTCCTCTCAAGACTTTCCCCTCAATTCTAGGAGGGAGTCAGGGGCTGCTGGTGGCATGTTCTGTGCAGCACATGCTGCTTGGCAAGACCGATGGGAGTTGCCGGGCTCCTGTCTGCTGAGAACAAAGGAGTCACTGGAAGAGAGATAAACAGCCTCCCAGGCTGGGGAAGAAGTTGCCAGACCTTGGAGGAATGAGAGTGGGGCTGGCATATTCTTTGTCATCTGCTTGCCCTACCATTGGTGGCGGGATCCAAGGACCCAGCTGAGAAGAATAACAAGGAAAGCCATATTCTTGTGAAAAGCACTTCTGCTCTCCAAGTTTTCTGGTCCACACCAACTCTGTTTCGGATCTAAGATTTAATTAGCTTCATTAGTAGTATAAATAAGAATGCTAATAGCTTTGCTTCATTCAGAGTGACTGGTGGCATACCTCCCAGTGAGCCAATGGCTTTCGTCATGTTCCCACCCTAGGTGCTCAGCCTCCGATCCAGGCGGCACCTATGTTTGCTGTGGAATGTCCAAAACAATCCTTTCAAAGTTCTCAGGTCGTGTGCTCTGATTTGGGGGTTCGAAGAGCACCGTGTATTCTTAATCCCTTCCCCTTTGGTACTCGGTCTGATTTCAAAACCCCAACGGCGCTGGCTTTCTCTTGTCTCCGGAGATTCTGGAACAGAGAGACTTCCTTAGCAAGAGGGGAGAAGAAGGAACATTTCCTGAGCACCTGCTATGTTCCAGGAGCTCCTGTCCCAGGAACCCCAGAAGGTCACCATTGCTATCCCACTTCTCAGATGAAGAAACTGAGGTCAGAGATGCAGGAGCCAGTAACTGGCAAAGCTGAGAATCGGACATCAAACATTCAGGCTGTAACGCTCTCTTCACCAAAACAGGTTTGCTTTCCATCCAAAGAGTTGAGCTCCTGGTTGTTTTCTTAGTGTTCGGTGAACTCGCCTTTTGATTCCCAGCCCAAGATACATAGTCTTTGAGGGCAGCAGACAAGCCTCTGTTGACCCATTAACTAATTGCAATAAGTTATGAAAGTTAAAAGCCAATTAGAGCAGCCGCTTTGCTTCTGCGAGGACTTGGTTTCCAACCACTGCTAGCTCCCTGCTTTGACTCCCATCACACCCAGGAAATTTGGGATGTTGGCGCCAACAAAAGCTGCCTCTCTCAATCCACTCTGCTGTTGTAATAACAAACCATAAAATTAACTAAATTTCACCACGGTGTAATGTGCAGCATAAAAGCGGTGGCAATGTGTCTGCCGGGCAAGGGAACATTCCATTGAAATCAGCTTCTCTTTACTGCATTGCCAACACTGAACAATTTCTCCCCCCAAAGCAAGGGGAATAGCACGAGCTAGGAGAACGGACGTTGGCGAATGTGCTGCAGATACCTGCATGTGTATGCAGCCGTGGGTGACGTGGAAAGAGAAGCCGACGAGGGTCACGTGCACATGTTCACACATACACACACACACACCACCCACGCACATGCTTTCCATGTCCACACATGTCCCACATGTATGACGGTGCAATGAATACCCAGATGCATGAGGAGAAATACACAGCTGAAACAGGGCACATTCACCTGGGATGTAAACATCCCATGTGCCCAATGCACAGGTACAAGCGGATCGTCATATGCAGAGGGGTGTGTTCTATTCTCTTTTCAAAAGGTCACCAGTCACCACCTTGGAGTGTGCTGCCATCTGCGGCACCCCGGTGGTAGCAAGTTCAGCCCATTCCCGAGTAACAGCGATTAAAAGCTGAAACACTGTCTTCCCTGACCTACTGCTAAGAAAAGACAGCCAAGGCAGCTTCCATGGTTTCAGTAGGCTTGGCTTGATCCAAAATGACACGACCAGAGCTGTTTAGCAAAGAGCAGAAAACAATGAGCCTAGGGGATACAAGCTCTGCTTAGAACGCATTTTCAGGCTGGGTAAACGTGCCTCGCCCACTAAGGGGGCTGCTCTGCTCTCGCACTCTGGGAGAAAAGAGAAAGCACTGCCAGCAGAGGTGTGAGTCGGCGGCTGATAGCATCTGCCTTTGATGAGTTCCCAGAGCCAGAGCCAGGAAGTTCTCCTGACTATCTGCCCTTAAGTCCTTCCTGGAGCAATTTAAGTCCATTTCCTCTCATGAGGAAGGAAAACAGCTGCTCATCACGCTTCCTTTTTTATTATTTTTTGAGGGCCACACCCGCTGCATACGGAAGTTCCCAGGCTAGGGGTCGAATCAGAGCCTACACCACAGCCATACCAATGCCCAATCCTTAACCCACTGAGCAGGGCCAGGGATCGAACCTGCATCCTCATGGATACCGGTCAGGTTTGTTACCTCTGAGCCACAATGGAAACTCCCCTGCTCATCACACTTTTCCACATATACACTGTAGACACCTGTTATTTCTCCATCTCCCAAACGGCGGGGAGTCCTCTCTCAAATTCGCTAACACCGGCCTCCACCCATCTCCCATCCCAGCTGTGCACTGTGGGGAGGGCATGTTCTTCAAACTTCCATTGTCTGCAAAGGCTGCAGGATTGAAGGCCACTGAGTATCTTGAACAAAGAGCACTGGCCTGGGAGTCAGGAAAGCAGGCTCCACGTCAGTTCTGCCACCAGCCCAGGGACCCTGACGGGTTCAAATTCCTCTCAGCCTCTAAATGAGGCAGTGACACTTCAGTGGGTCAGGAAGGCCCTCCACACACTATAATCGCTCCCAAATGTTTTGAAATTCACTTGCGCAAGGCAGATGTCAACCTCTCCTTTATGGAAAAAGAGAAAGAGAGAGAATACCTCCTGATAGTGTCAAAGCCAGCCAGCTATTAAGTCTGGATAAAGTGCAACTGGTGAGAACAACTTGCTCCATGCTTTCAGGACAAAGCGTCTTAAAAATGCTGCCGGTGCAGTAATTACTCAGATATTTACACAGTGATTAACATCTGCACCCTCCGAATCGCACGAGGATGTTCTATAGACAGCCACACATCCTTTGGGTCTAGCTGTGGAATGTCTTATAATGCTCAGCATTCAACAAATAATTCCTTAGTGACCACACTGTAAATAGTGGGGTGCGGGGGCCGGTCAGCCTGGGAACGTAACACGAACAAGATCAGCTCTCAGATGATAACTGTGGAAATTGATGACCCCAGCCACCCACTCCCCTCATCTGACACCCGGTCCCCATCCTCCAGACAAGAAAAGAGTCCTTTTCGTGACTATTTTCTGAGCCCCCGACAGCATCCAAAAGTGACACTTGGATGCTGGGCTGTCCACGTGCCCGATGACAGAGGAAAGACAGCGCCCATCACTGCTCTCCAGATGACACTGACCACACATCGCTGCTTGCCATGCCAGGCCCCTTCAGGGGCGGTGGTGCTTGAAGAGGCAGAATGGAAACCCAGCGATCCTTCCAGGATGAGCTGCGGCTTCTCCCAGAATGTCGAGAAGCCCCGGAAAGAAAAAGGACCCACACGGGCTTTGTTCCGGTGCAGATGATCGCTCAGCTAGTCCGTACAGGGCGAGCGCCATCCTCGCCATTTCACAGACCAGACAAACTGAGACCCAGGGTGAGAAAGCAGTTAACAGCTGGAGTCACAGAACGTTAGCGCTAAATTCTGAGACCAGAGATGTGACGGCATCTCGACTGTCTGATCCCCAACCTGAAGTTTCCTCCCACACCCGCCTCCAAACAACGTGAACACTTAGCTCCTGAGAAACAGTTTGTCAGCTTACAGTTAATACCAGCTCCCAATCATGTTCTCCACAGACCAACTTTCCATGTTTTGTCCCATGAAAAGATTTTTTTTTTTTTTCATCTTTGGCCGCCCCGCAGCATGTGGAACCCCCAGGCCAGGAATCAGATCTGAGGCACACTCTTGACCTAAGCCAAAGCTGCAGCAATGCTGGCTCCTTAACCCAACTGTGCCAGGCTGGGGATTGAACCTGTGTCCCAGCGCCCCCAAGATGCTGCCAATCCTGTTGTGCCACGGTGGGAGCACCAAGATTTGTTGTAATAGAACCACTGAACTAGAGATTCCTTCCATTCTTTCTTTCACACATATTTATTATTTGTGAAATATTATATTGTGTATATATCATATGAGAGGCACTGATACAACTTGTGAAAAGCAGCAGTCATGAATGTATTTGCTCACACATAACGAACTAAACCTTAATAATAAAGCTCTCCTCTGCCCCTCTCTCTCCCCTCCACCCCACCCCCTTTTCAGATACAATAATTGGAATTGATGAGACCTGAGTTTTCCATTTTTTAGGTTAGGACAGAATATTCACGGGCCCCTACACTTGGTTTAGAAGCTAAATATGTATCAGGCTTGCCTTTAGGATCTATTGTGACAAGACTATAGGAAACTAGATTTTTACTGGAAGCTTCTTTGGAAGCATTGAAAAAGCCTCCAACCATTCTTATCTGAAGGGACCTAGAACAGCAGCTGAACCTAATAATAAGGACTTTCACCAACGAGCCTGTAAGGCACATCCACAGCCTATGTGCTAAGTAATACAGATCAGGACTGGAGATACTCAGCTTCTCTGCCTGGCTATCATCACAGGGGAATGGTGACAGAATGGAATTCCGGACTTTGTCACTTTCTAGGTCTGGTCCACAACCTTTGCCCTTAACCAGCCCCACAGTGAGTCTGTAGAATAGCCAAGACTGAGAACTCAGTTGATTCCAATCAGAGCTTTTAGTGGCCTGGTGGAGCTTGAGGCGTTGGGTACCCAAGGAACATCATATCACACGTTGCTCTCTCCTATCCGCCCCTATATGACTAACTCAAAATTAGATAAAAATGAACTTCATGGACTGGTCTGAAGGGAAGCAAGGAGGAGAGGTGATGCTGAGGAGCCCGTGTGGAAAGAGCAGAGGGCCGGGTTGCTAGGCACTCAGCCTGGTCCCCAGACAGGGGTGGGGCTTGTGTCATCAGGATGTAGATGAACCTCAGATAGTTCTGAGCATCCGCTGGTTCTTCTTCACCATCTGTCTCCCTGTCCCTGACCCTGCAAACAGGTGACCCCCTGGCCGACTATGCTCCAAGGACAGCTCTGCTCAATGGAGAGAGGCAGAAAAGGGCATAAAGAAGCTTGAGAGGAATCAGAAGAGTTGGAAGGCACAGAGGAATTGAGACATTGAAAGCAATAAAAGATCACTCCCTTAGCATCACCCCTTCAGTCCAGTGTTCTGCCCAGGTTCTTAACTTGTTCTGCAGAATCCACAGTGGTTGCAGCCAGATCCAGTCCTGGAGGAAGTAGAAGAACTTTTAAGGAGCATGAGGACAATCCATCTGTGCAAGGGATAAGACAGCAGGTGTCTGAGTGTGGGGTGTAAGTCATCTTCGGAACATAACGCACCTTTTCTCAGCAGTTTTGCTGCCTTGCCTGCACTTCTGATTGTCCACGTGTGGCTCTTTGAAGAAAGACAATTCACATCAAGTGGGGACCCAACCCCAGCCAGGGCCCCTCCAACTGAAACAATGGCTGGTAAGAGTTGGGAGGACGCGCATCCTTCATCAGCACTGAATTACATCTGAGCACAATTGGGCATTTATTTACCAGCACTGAACAAGTCCCTGGAATGGAAAGGAAACAATAGCAACACGAAGCTTTCTCCAATCAGGCCTTGGGTCCTGCAGCCTTTATCACAACATATTTCATTTAATCTGAGGCACCAATTGTACAGTACACTATAATTTTGTGTACTACTAAGAAAGGAAAAAAGGCTGGCAATTAACCATGACAACGCATTGATTATAAGATGTATTCGGTTCGGAGATGTTAAAATGGGAAGGAAAATGTAATGTGTGTCTTAGAATTGTTAAAATACAGTAACATCTAAGGCCCTTAAGATGGCATTCAAGCCCTTCCCAGAATGGTCCCCGTCAACAGTCCAGTCCCAGACTCTGCCGCCCTTGGAGGACCAGTGCCCCAGCCACAGCCTCCTTCATTCATTCACGCCCCCGCCCCTGCTGGGCTCTGGGCCCTCTGGAGGCTGCTGCCCTTGCCTGGGAGGCAGCGTCCCCACCCAGCCTCCCTCCCCTCCCTGCCTCACCAGGCTCACACTTAGATTCGCTCTCATCATGGCCTTGACCCCACCCCTCAGAGCAGTTTGTGTATTCCAGGGTCTAGTCCTTTCTGTGGGTTATGAGCTCCCGGAGGAAGATAAACCAACCACGGTTAACATTTACTCCGTATTTCCTATGTGCCAGATCATAGAAGCGCTCACTCTATTTTATATGCAAGTGGGTACCATTGTTATCTAACGAAAGAGACGAGATATAAGCAGTAACTCTGCTAAAAGCGCACAAGCTAGCGACTGAATATATGTCTTAGTCAAAACGGGATTCTGTGAACCCAGATCTAGATGACACCATTGCCCCATTTTTAATCATCTTGGATCTTAATGGTCTAAACACCAGCATCAGGTGAGGCATGAAGTCAACCCTGCAGGAATGTGACGTCGAGGAATGCATCCATTAGCGACTTTTCCCTTGGGCATCAGTGGGGCCTGGAAAACACCAGCCACTCTTTTTTTTTTTTTTTTTTGCTTTTTAGGGCCACACCTGTGGCATATGGACGTTCCCAGGCTAGGTGTCAAATTTACAGCTGCCGGCCTATGCCACAGCCACAGCAACATAGGATCCGAGCAGCATCTGTGAACTAAACCACAGCTCACAGCAACACTGGAGCCCCGACCCACTGAGCGAGGCCGGGGATTGAACCCGCATCCTCAAGGATACTAGTCGGATTCGTTTCCGCTGCGCCACAACGGGAATTCTGAGACCAGCTCGTTGTGCTCTGTCTCTTCCCATCCTTCTTCCCCCAAACACCAGAAAAATTATTCCTGCCATTAAGGAATTTATGATTCTAAATAAAACAAAGCCTTTAAGATGTTCCTGAAAATGGAAGAAAAAGGCAACTCGATAAAAATAATAACATGGATAAAGGTATGAATAACAATGTCGATAATAACAATAGAATTCACAAGCCATCATAATATACTTAGGCAAAGAAAGGTTCTGTGAATATAATGAGTTACAAACAGATTCATTTTGGCTACAAAATAAGAAGCTTCTGTGATTGTTGATGTTATTATAAATTAAGCCGGGCTTTAAAATTCCATGCTACCATAAATGTCTTTTAATACACTTGGAAGCTCAACTCAATCCAAGAGTCCCGCCTCCCGTTTCTTGGGCGCAAGGATTTGGGGGCTCAGATTGAGGCCAGCATTCCTGTCACCTCATACAACCTAGTGCCCAAGACCTGTGACTTCTGTAAGTTGGCTCAAGGAAAGGGGAGCCTGGTTGAGCCTGACTGGTGCAGGCTGTTTTCCGTCAGAGGTTTATGAGAGCATTGAGGGAGCCTGGCCTCACTCAGTGGGTTAAGGATCCGGCGTTGTCACAAGCTGCGGCGTAGGTCACAGATGCGGCTTGGATCCTATATTGCTGTGGCTGTGGTGTAGACCGAAGCTGAAGCTCTGGCTGGACCCCTAACCTGGGAACCTTCATATGCCGAGGGTATGGCCTTTAAAAGGAAAAAAAAAAAACCAAAACGACTCTTTGGAGTCTCAGCTCCTGGACAACAAGGACTGTGCTTTGCCTCCTTTGGGAACCTGGAAATAATCAGCACTGGCCCCAGCGAGTGAGGGTCAGAGGGCAGACCCCTGACCCTCTCTCTCACTGGCGGTCCTTTTTTTCCCCCTCCTTTTTTCTTTCTAGGGTCACACCCATGGCATATGGAGTTTCTCAGGCTAGGGGTCCCATCGGAGCTGCAGCTACTGGCTCACACCTTTGCAGCCACAGCAATACCAGATCTTTAACCCATGGAGGGAGGCCAGGGATCAAACCCGAATCCTCGTGGATCCTAGTTGGGCTCACTAACTGCGGAGCCACCGCGGCAACGCCTCACTGCGGTCTCTAGCGTTCTGCTTCCCCTTCTCCCCTTAATGTCTTCCATCATCTACGTGACGGGTTTGATGCAGATTCCCAACAGCTGTTCATGAGATCCTCTTACGTTTCCACCTCTGTCTTCAACGTGTTGTCACTTTCTGTATTACAACTTAATTATGCTTCAAGGGAGGGTGGAGATGAGAAGAACTCGCTTTTCACTGGAACTCGGGGAGAAGGATTTCTCCAAAGCATGCAAGGATCCTGGTTCTAAATACAAAACACAGTGGGGGGACCCTTCCCCTAATAAGAGAAATGAGGGACACCGTGGACTGCATGTGCCCTCGGAACATCGGACCTCAGCTTTCTCACTGGAAATGCGTGCGTGAGAAATACTTCCCCCAACAGAAGAGGTACCAGCAACGGATAAATGTTGGTGAAATGAACGAATGGAAACGCATACATAGGTTTGGACGGATCTTAGATCTTCAAAATGACTCCTTTTGGAAATGAGTGTAGGTGCGAATGTAGGTAATCCCATGGTTGAGCAGAATGTTTAATAATCAGCAAAATGGGCATTAAAGTCCAGACTCTTAACACATGAAGACTGGTTACTCTGACTAATGTGCGAGTTCTAAGGGCACAAACATTTGGCATTGGTTCAGTAACTTTTCTGCCAGTTCGACACTGAAAGATCATCACTTATCTCTGTAAATGAACAATACCCAAGAGTTATCTGGACAGGAGCTCCCGTCCTGGCGGCTTAGTGGAAACGAATCTGACTAGCATCCATGAGGACACAGGTTCGATCCCTGGCCTCGCTCAGTGGGTTAAGGATCTGGCCATGCCATGAGCTTGTGGTGTAGGCCGCAGATGCGGCTCAGATCTGACATGGCTGTGGCTGTGGTGTAGGCCAGCAGCTGTAGCTCCTATTTGATCCCTAGCCTGGGAACCTCCATATGCCGTGGGTGCAGCCCTAAAAAATATTAAAAAAAAAAAAAAAGAGTTAGACAATAGCGAACTGTAATAATTTGTGCATCCATGGGTGCTTGTTATATAAGCATTACAGATTAATACTTTGCTCGTGCTTATCTCTCGAGGGCAAAAAAGCTCAAATTTACCCAGTATGTTGAGCTGCCCTGTAGAAACACATGCTCGATCTCCAGTGATAACAGCTACCTAGCTTGCTGTTGAATGAAAGAACGAGTGAACGAATGGATGGAGTCAAGAAGAAATCTATCAAAACTCGTGGGGAAGGAAATGATGTAACCCATGCTTCCAACACATGTGAGTTCAGGTCAGCTGGTTGCTCTGAAAACCCCACAGAGTCGTGTCCTGCAAATCTGGGCTCTGCCGGCCCCCTCCATCCGGGAACAGCCCGCCCATAACCATGACTACGCTATGCTCCTGGCAGGGCCCCAGGGACTCCAGTGTCTCACCACAAGACTAACCCTCCAGGCAGTGCCAGAACAGCCCTGGCCTTGCGAAAGAGCCCAGCTGGACCATAAATTGTCGAGACAAAGATAAAGACACACATTTTCTCTGGGCTCAAAGGCCCTCAGCATGGCACACCGCCCTCCCCTCTCCCAGGCCAGCCCGGGTGTTCACGTGGCTTCCTCTACTTTTTCTCCTCCGTACTGTCCCTTTCCCCTCTTTCCCCACAAGCCTCCTCTGCTTCCTGGTCTCTGGAGCTGCATATCATCCCCAAGCTGGTACAGCGGGCTATTTGTTGGGATGACCTTGAAATGACCCTCTCTCTGGGCTGGAGTCTCAGCACTGGTTTAACCTCCTTCCCACAGACAGCTGTGGGCTGATGAAAGGCCCTCACGTTGGCGTCAGCAGATCCTGGTCCAGGCACTGCCGCTCGCTACCTGGGTGACTCTGGGCAAGTCGTCGGATCGCTCTGATCCTTCAACAATAATGCCAGCCTCACAGGTTGGTCCTGAGCACCAAAGGGGGTGTCTCATAGCTTTAATGAAACTTAGCATTTCTAGCACGCCTTAAAGGCAGCAAAGTATCTTCACATCTTCGGATCACCTAGAGGGAGGGAGGGAGGTATTTTAACTCAGTTTTTCAGGGAGAAAAATGTTACAAAAACAGAGTTCAAAAATATTAGGTGACTCGGACAAGTCAACAGTGGAGGAAGCAGGATTAAAACCCAGGTTATCGAGTCCCCCATCCAGTGCTAATCCCACCCTACCCCACCTTTTTTTTGTTGTTTTTTTAGGCCCACACCTGTGGCATATGGAAGTTCCCAGGCTAGGGGCTGAATAGGAGCTGCCAGCCTACACCACAGCCACAGTAACACAGGATCTGAGCCATATCTGTGACCTATACCACAACTCACGGCGATGTTGGATCCTTAACCCACTGAGCAAGGCCAGGGATCAGAACCTGTGTCCTCATGGATTCTAGTCAGGTTCATTCACGGCTTAGCCATGATGGGAACTCCCCCACCCCCTCTCTTTAAAGTGAGCCTTGTGGCGAGAATTTTTGCAGTAGGCCTGTTTTCCAAACACAGCGGCAAGGCTACAGAACAATCAGGAAACCTAGATTGTTTTCCCTTGGGGGTCAACTGGATTTCCACATGGTTTATTCCCTGGACTCTCTGAAAAGACATGCCATCTCTGCTTTACCTTTCGTATGTCAGTTTCCCTCTCCTACTAAAAGGGGTTAGGTTATAGAACGTACTGGCTAAAGTCCTTTGAGATGCTTAGAGATCAGTTCTGGATAAATTACACACACACATACACACTTTACTAGAATATCTGGACCAATCTAAGCTCCTGGTGGAAGTGCCCTTGCAGAGGTGAAGGTAGATATTATTGATGAGCTGTCTATTCAGAACCGTGAATGAGAAGGGGAGGTATTTTTGATGGCGATATCAATAGGTGGCAAGATTTGCTCAGCAGTAAGATGACATTAAGTGAAGGGTCAGAGGAAGAAATGAAGCTGCATCCCTCTGCTGACCTTGCCAAAGATGATAAAATATAGATAACATGGACGTTACTCGGATTCCGTTTTTTGTGTGTGTGTTTTTTTTTTCCTTTTTTTTCTGATCACTGCTTGGGATAATTAGCTAACATAACAAGGCAAATAGAAAACCTCCTGGATTTTTTGCCAGCCGTTGCCCTCTCCCCGGTGGAAAGACTCGGATTAAGTAGCATCAAAGCACTCTCGGCTGAATGCCCTCCCTGCCAAGAAGGAGAAACAGAGGGCAACGCCAGATCTTTCTTTTCTAGCCCAGAAAGGTTGCTGGGAAGAGCTCAAGGGCCGATGTGGGGTGGGAAGCTGGGATGCGTCTCCATGGCAACCACCCAGGCCCAAGGCCAGTTTCATCACCTGGAAACTAAGCAAGATGCAGACAGAGGGAGTATCTGTCAGGAAGTTTGGATTCTCCTAAGCATCAGCCTGTTTGTACTCGGGGCCTGTTTGTACGAGGGCATGTGTGTGTGTGCGAGTGCTGGTGGTGAGCAGCGGGAAGAAGGGGGACAAAAGATTCAAGAGAGGGACTGATAGCAAGATCACTGGGACAAAATCAATGTCAGTCTAGTGAGGAGGTATTTCTGGAGAAAAGTTGATGCCTAAGAAAGAGCCATTGAGGATGGCCAAGCAGGCAGTGCTGGGTGGGTTATGGAAGGGGAGGTGGTCTGAAGGCCTAGTGTTGAGCACGTCACCCAGGGGGCAGGGGGCTCCTAGAAGAGTCTGCCAACCACGTCTGAGTTCCAGAAGGGAAGGCAGCTGCCCAGGATCACACAGGGAGCAGCAAACCCAGACGCCACGCCAAGCTTCCAACTCCCTGGCTGGGGTCGTTTTTTCCATTGGCTTCACCCTCTCCTTCTCCCCCTTTCAGTGTCAGGCAGCATTGGACTTTCCGAGGCACTTCAATGCCATCAATGTGTTCATTTGAACCAGATTTCCCCTGCACAGAAGCGCGGACAGACGACAGACAGACACTATGATTTGGGTGCCTTCCCAGGCGTGGCTCTTCTGGGACAGCCGTGGGAGAAAGCACGACGGGGAAAGAGGTGGAAGTTTCATTTGCCCCATGGTTCTTCCTGCAGCTGGTGCTGGAGAAGTGGTTTCTGGGCAGAAGGTGTCAGCTGTAAACCTGACCTTTCTCCCCTACCTGCCCATCACTCAGCTGGAAAGACGAGGGTGGAAGAGTGAAACTCGGGTCCTGCCACTGCTAACCGAGTCAGCCTGCCCAGGTGACCGCTGTGCCTCAGTTTCCCAATCTTGAGCACAGTCACGATGCCCATGCAGGCCAAAAATGTTCCCACCTGCCCTCCCACCTTTCCTCGCGGGAAGCTCAGCCCGAGGACACAGGTGACAAATCCAGGAGTCCGTGACAGAGGGGATAAAGGAACGCCTGTCTCCTGTTCTCATCCAAAGCTCTCTCTTCAGCAAAGAGTTTCCCAACCTTTTCGCATCATGATGCCTGCAGAAAAGTCATACCTGTCAAATATGTTGAGGTAAGCTGGAGGGCTGCTCACAGGAGCAGGAAGATGGACCAGGGGTTCTGGCTGCCCCAGGCCCCTCCTGGTGGCTCCCAGGGCTCTGTGTGTGTGTGTGTGTCTAGGTGCACTGGGGCCAAGAAAAGGCAAAGAAAGCACGGACCCCCAACTATGGGGGGTGGAGGGATGGAGCCAGGTTGGGAAAAGCCGCCCCCCCCGGGGGGGGGGGAGAATTCTGGGCCTTTATTGGTTTAGGACTATCTGGACCCAACTCTGAGACAAGGCAGATAGTATGACCCTGATAAGCTCAGGCCAGTGGGAGTCCACCTGTGGTCCTGCGGGGTGGGGACAATCCTCCATCTCCTGGTCACTCTGTGGGAGGAAGGCCGGTTGATCACGGTGGAAGCCAGGACTGTGCCGGAATCCTAATGCGAGCAGCACCCAAGGGAGATGTTTCCTCTGTGATCCTAATGCTATGCCTTTCTCAAGATGCACTTTAAAAAAATCTGCCATTTCTCATTTATTAACATGCATGTTTTTGTTTTGTTCTTTTTAGGGCCACACCTGTGGCATATGGAAGTTCCCAGGCTAGGGGTCGAATCAGAACCACAGCTGCTGGCCTATACTACCACCACAGCCAACGCCGGATCTGAGCCACGTCTGTGACCTATGCTGCAGCTCAGGGCAACGCCAGATCCTTAAGCCCCTGAGCGAGGCCAGGGGTCAAACCCGCATCCTCATGGATACTAGTCAGGTTCTTAACCCACTGAGCCCCCACCAGGAACTCCCCAATAGGTACTTTGATTTGCTCATCCTTAAAACAGAAGAAGCTAGCCAAGTTCCCAAACCCAAAAGATCTGCCAACGACAATAGTGGCCACAGTGAGCCATCAATTAAAGGACCAAACATTTGAGCTTGTCTTGAAAGAGTGTGTGTGTGTGTGTGTGTGTGTGTGTGTTTAAATAAAAGGGTTATTTAGCTCTTTTTCTCTCTCTCTCTTAAAAGCACCATTCAACCCAGGAGCTGCCAAAGAAGTTATAAGCTGGGACTATGTATAGAAACCACATCACTCACTACTGAAGCGGAGTGAGCAGCGACTCCCCCGCAATTTAGGGCCAGAGAGCAGGCAGATTCGGCCCAAACAGGGTGGGGGAAGGGGGGAAGGGAGGGAGGGGTGTTGGGGCCAGTGGCAGAAGGCCCTCACAGCACTACCCCTGCATATGGACGGGGAAGGCGACCGAGGGTGGGCGCTGCCAGGAATGGCGGTGCTTTTGTGAGGGAAGGAAGGACCTGCCTCAGGGCATCTCATTCCTGCTCCCCCCCACCCCATGCAGTTTCTCATCCTTGGAAAAGCCTTTGGGACAGGAAATTTGATAAATTCCCATTCCAATGTTTCACGACCCTGACAGCAAAGGCGCTCCTCCTAATAACTAAGCTACAGGCTGCATCGCACAGTTTAAACGCATTTTGCCTTCTGATGGCCTTAGCGGAGATGGAGAACAGCTGGTCACCATTTGCACATAATAACCTCTCTCTTATTGAAGATGGTTATTGTATTACTCCTCACCTCTTGATTCTCCTTGTTAAAAAAAAAAACAAACAAAACAACAAAACCTTCAATTTCTTTAGCTTGGCATCAAACCCTCTTTTTCTTTGTCCCAGCTCAATCCATCATCACCCTCTTTCCCTTTTTAAAGCTACAGTCTTCCTCCTGACCCTGCTGTAAATTTGGTGAATCGTGTCTAAACATCCTGCCCAGGTACCCACATGCGAGTGGACACATCAGTGTCAGGAGTGGGGGAAGGGAAGGAGCAGGTGTTGTGCTTTTTGAAGTTGGCTGCCTCCCCTCATTCTCTGTGAGTGTGTGTGTGTGTTTAAATAAAAGGGTTATTTAGCTCATTCTCTGTGAGTCTTCACGACCTGAGGAGGGACCTGAACCTCAAATTCACGGATCTGGAAGCTGAGATTCAGAGATACCGCTGGCTGTTGGAGATTATCTGGTTAATAAGCACCACAGCTGAGGTTTGCATTCATCACTCAAAGACCAATTTAGACCAAGAGTCCATTAAACCCCTTCAGGAAAATGCAAATCAGAGCCCCGGTGAGCTACCACTTCACCCTTGCTGGGGTGAATGTAATAAAAGACAGGCAAGAACAAGTATTGGCAAGGATGTGGAGAAATTGGAACCCTCATCAATCGCTGGTGGAGATGCTCAGGATGCAGCCACCGTGGAAAACAGGCTGACAGTTCCTTACGTGGATTGCAGAGACTGACTATCCACATCCTGAAATTCCAATCTTAGGTACATATCCAAGAGAAGTGAAGACATATACCCATGCAAAAACCTGGACACACATGTTCACAGCAACATTATTCATAATAGCCAAAGAGTGGAAGCAACCCGAAAGTCCATCACATGAGGAATGGATTAAAAAACAAAAAAACAAAACTCATCTAATGGAATATAATTCAGCCATAAAAAAGGATGAGGAATCGACACATGCTCTAACATGAATGAACCTTATAATAAACACTATGCTGAGTGAAAGAAGTCAGTTGCAAAGGGCTACATATTGGATGATTCCATTTATGGGAAAGGTCTAGAAGAGGCAGATCTGTAGAAATGAAAAGTAGCTGAGGAGTTCCTGTCGTGGCGCAGTGGTTAACGAATCCGACTAGGAACCATGAGGTTGTGGGTTCGATCCCTGACCTTGCTCAGTGGGTTAACGATCCGGCGTTGCCGTGAGCTGTGGTGTAGATTGCAGACGCGGCTCGGATCCCAAGTTGCTGTGGCTCTGGCATAGGCTGGCGGCTACAGCTCCGATTGGACCCCTAGCCTGGGAACCTCCATATGCCGCGGGAGTGGCCCAAGAAATAGCAAAAAAAAAAAAAAAAAAGAAAAGTAGCTGAGAGGTTTTCTAAGGCTGCAGGCATGGGGGTCACGGAGGGTGATGGCTAAGGGTTGTGGAGTTTCTTTTCAGAATAATAAAAATGTTCTAAAATTGATTGTGGCGATGGTTACTCAACTCTGTAATTATACTAAAAGCCGTTGAATTGTGCTTTTTAAATGGGTGAATTGTATGGAATGTGAATTATATCTCATTAAAGCTGTAAAAAAACAACAACAAAAAAAACCATGTACTAAATCCCCAAACTCTGCCTTTTCAATGTTTAGGCATCTTTTGCTTTCCCAAGACCTGCAGCACGCTTCTACAAGGCGGGTCCTTGAATCAATTTCATGAGACGTGTCCGTAGTTACCCACCCCCATCAGTTCCAGCACTGAGGGGGCATGTGAGAATGGCCACTGGCTGTGCTGTCCTGGGAGGGAGACCCCAGGCCTGAGAAAGGAGCGATGGGGCCCCTCTCGTTACTTCGAGGAACCCCGCTTCCATCTCCCCCCCTGCCAATGGAAGGCAGCAAAGCAAAAAAGCAAGCACACCCAGGGCTGAAATGAGTCAAGCCCAGGATGGAGGAGCTGGAGACCCCGCCTGGGACCGGAACCATCTTCCATCAGGAGCAGGACCAGGAGCCTCGTGGCCGGAAGCTCTGATGGGAAGAAGCGCCCACCTCCCCCGGCCCCCGTCTGGCCCCGTCACTCCACAGAGCTCCAGAGAAAGAGAAAGAGGAGACCAAGAAAGAAGGGAAGAAAAGAGCATGCAGAGACCAGTTGGAAAATAAAAAGGGGCCAATTCCCTCTTATTAAGCCTGTTATTAGGCTGCGAATCAAATTAAACCACAGGGCTTTCCACGTACGGAGTGCTATTTTAAGGCTTATTAGACTATATTAGGATTGGCATACATTTCCACTGACATAATATCGGTCTTTAATTGGATTTAAGGGCGAGGAGGCTGCTTTCAGCTGGAGTGGGCCCTGCGAGGAGAAACTTGGCATTCTGCTCACAGCTTCCCCACTTCCCCTGCTGGCGGCCATCCGAGGGCCGAGCGGGCCTGTAACCCATTCAGACCCCAAACACAGCTGTCCCCCTCCTCCTCCGCCGCCCTCTCCTGCTCCTTTGATAAACGGCCCAGAGGCCACCGCAGGCCCCTCTGGTGCAACTCTGTGCCCATCACTGACTGGGCCTCCGGGCGTTTCAGACACGGAGTGAGCCCCAGGGAGGGAGCGGCCTCACCCTTCCCGACTCCAGGCAACCACGGACGCAAAGGCTGACCTGACCGGTGGTGGCAGGTGCTGGGGCGCTTTGTGGGTGCTCACAAAGGGGGGCATTTGGGGCTGGAAGCCATGTTGGCCTTGGTCTTTGAATCTGCCCCAGCCCCTCCCCAGTGGCTATGCTCTGGGAAACAATCTCCCCCCCCCCCCCCGCCCCCCGGTCAAGGTCAATCCTTGGCCGCCCCTCGGGCCGGTGGGCCGGTGCAGCTGGGAAGGGGGGGAAAGTTCAGGAAGATTCACTGGGGCGGGGGGGGGGGGGTCCCCACAGGAACACCTTCTTTTCTCCCCCACAGTTTCCATGAAGAGGTGTATCAAAGTAGTGAATGTCAAGGTCAAGCCCTTGGCTTCTGGAATCAAAGCCCGTCTCTGGCACCTGGCCATGGGGGTGACATCTCTGAGCTGCAGGGTCCTCCTCGGTAAAATGAGGACTGGGAGTGATACGGCTGGAGGAGGCGCAGGGGCTCGTGGAAGTTCAATAGGGGATCACAGATACAGATACCTGGGCGACGCTGGGAGACAGTGCTAAGTTCAAGAAGACCCTCAGAACAAGGCAGCCTTGCTTACCTAGCGGAGAATTGTCTCAGGTCATCAGGTGGGGGCTGGGATGAGGCCTGCATTCAGATTCAGACCAAGGGCAGGAGTCTGAAGACCACCCTGCAGCTGATCTGAATACACAGTTTACCGGATACTAAGGAGGAGCTGCTACTCCCAGAAAGGAAGAGGCGGGCCTTTCCGACCACCCGCGCCTCTTGGATGGTGAAACCGTGGCCCACAGGGTCCTCGGGCAGAGCTTCCTCTCCTGTCCACATGCATCTCTTCCAGGCGTCCCATCCTGATGAATCTGTTTCTCCTCTACCGCTTTGTCTCTGGCTGAATTCCTTCTGCGCGGAGGCATAGAGAACCTAAGTGCAGACACGGGGTGAATAACTAGAATTTAAAACCGTGGGTTCAAGTCCCAATCTGGTTTTTGATTGGGTTCGAGTCCCAGCACGTGGGTTGGAGTCCCAATCTGGGTTCTGGCTGGGTTTGTGTCCTGGCACGTGAGTTCGAGTCCCGGCCTGGGGTTCTGGGTGGGTTCGAGTCCCGGCCTGGGTTCGGGATGTTAGTGCTGCCTGTTACAGAACCTCTTCCCTCTGGTCAGGACTATTTTGAGAAATTAATTGAGACCCTGCAGGTACACAGAGAATAAAAGGCTTAATAACACGATTTTCTTCTCCCCTTTCCTGGGCTTTAAACATTTCAAACTCTTCTACTAAAAGGCATCATAACGGAAACAGACCTCACCAGTCAAGTACGTTACAAAATAACACTGGGAAGAGAAATATCTTGGTACAGGGACAAGTATGTATGAAATACCACTTCCCAAAATATTGCTCAAACATGAAAAAAGAATCCCCAATTCCTTAAGGTTTTCCACTCATACATGTGAACATCTCCTGCTCCCACTTGCCAAGATCCTTCTTGGCTTTACTTTGATGTCTTCGATTTCCACACTTGTTTTCAGCTCTTCTGCCAGAGCCATGTGCTTGTTTATTTTTACTACATTTTTATGACGTTTCTGCTATAGCAATAAGTTTTGCATTATTAGTTTTATCAAATAACAGAATGTCTGGTTGGCTGGCAAAGATGATTGGCCTGGTTTTTATGGCTCCTTCCCAGAATACTTTTTGTGATTCCTTTCGAAGTTGTTCTTAGATCCATTCTTAAACACGTGTTTATGCCCTTATTAATTCACATTTAAGGGCTAATTGTTAGAGCATAAACTTAGCATCAGCGTGATGCCAATTGCTATCATCTTGCTGTTACGACTTAATCACATGTTGGTGTTCTCAATTCTGTGCAAGAAGATGTATGTCAGGAAAGTTGCTTGTAAATCTCAGGGTTACAAACGGAATCTCTTTATATTCATTAGGAAGCTCCCCCCTCTCCCGCATATTATTACACCTTAACATATCTATTTGACAAGCTCAGTGTATGTGGGATATTGAATTTCCTGAAACTGGAGGGTAGCACTATTATAAATAAAGAGAAACAGAGAAGCAGCATCTTATCTCTGCAGTGTGTAGCTTCCTCTACTGTTCTTATTTGACCGAATAAGTCTGTGAGCGGCCTGGCTCTAGCTTTGAGAAGCAGAGAAATCACATACCCCCTCCGCTGATCAAGGGGGGGAAACAGGCAGGAGGACCTGGTCTGGCAGTGGGGTCCCAGCTGTCTTGTTCTCTGTGGGGGAGGCCCTCTGGCCTGGCATTAACCGAGTCTGCTGGGCTTCCTGAGGGCTTTGCACCTCCTGAACGTCTGTGCTCTCTTCACACCAGATCTGTTTCCCTTATGGAGTCCGAGCCCAGGTTTTTTTTTTCTTCTTCTTCTTTTCTCCACCCCAACATATGTCCTTGCTGCTCACTGGCCCCCAGAGAGCTCCACATCATAAGAGAGGGGACCTCCTGGAATGTTCCCCCAAGGGAACATCAAAGGAGCAACTGTCCTGGTGGGATTGGATTAATGGCATCCGAATTATTACAGCCAGAATTGTGCATGCCTGTGAGCTGGCGGCACTGGCAGTGTGTGTGTGTGTGTGTGTGTGTGTGTGTGTGTGCGCATGCGTGTGTATTGTGTACACTGAGCATGTGCTTTAACAAGGGGTTTAAATCAGGGATGAGCTGAAATTCACAAACACCCATGACATGATTGTAACTGCCTGGCCTGCACAATTAAGGCAGAAAGAATTTTTATTTGAAACTCACTGGGACCTCAAATCTTTTTAGGGCTTGGTTATCTGGAGTAGAAGTGCTTTATATTCACATTTTTAAACTGTTGTGCCTTTACGGCGCTTCTTTCCCCATCAGGGAATAGAATATTCTCATTGTGGAGGGTTGGTAGGCTAGTGTCTTTCATAAAGCTAACTTTTATCAGAATACACTGTCATTATCACGAGCGCTCTTTGGCTCTAAGATGTGTAGGTTACTGATGGAGGGGCAGGCTGCTCAGTGCATGGCTCCGTGGGTGTGTTTGTTTGCACACATACGTGCGTGTTCCTAATGCACCCCTGCTCTGCAGATGGTTCTAATTAATCTGGGCAAGGACAGCTCTTGGAGAGGGATTCTTTTCCTTCAAAAAGGAAGATGCTCTAGCTCCTCCCTCTGCTTAGCAACCAGCACGTACAGATGCAGCAAAGGCAGAGAATTAGAAAAATGGTCTCAAGTTCCACAAAGGCCTCCTGGGAGGCAACTTGCTGACAGCCCCAGGAAAATGTGGATAAGATGCCTGAGGAGTTCCTTTTCAGCACTAGTGTGGCTCTAGGGTAAATGAGGCTTTGAGTGGCTTTGATTCCATGATTGGTAAAAGACCAGGTAAATGCTTGCCTTTCTCCACTGGGAAAGTAGTCTAGGATCCAGACAGCCCCTCCTTGTTGAATGCCCCTCCCCTCCATTCAGGGAGGGTTGGTGGCAGGTTAAGACCAAGTGCCTTGGCAGTTGGGGCCCTGGGCTGGTCAACCAGAGTCTTGCTTCCAAGACTTTGGATCTCCAGCAGGCAGTACACAGGAAGGATGGTTAGGGGTTGTTGAGGACGGCAGTGGTGAGTCACGGCAGGGACAGCACATCCTGCAGACTGTTCTTGCTAGAAGGTGGCTGTCACACTTCCAGCAGCCAGAGTGGCCCGATTCTTGCACCTCATCCAAGCCTGCTCCTCCAGCTTCCCATCAATCTGGGAGGCCCTGAGAGCCTTCCCTATAAATTCTCTTTTTGATTAAGATAACCCGAGTCAGTCTCTGTTAGTTGCAACTGAAACATCCTAACTGATAAATCCCTGAGACAGTTGACGTCAGATTTCATTAGCTGAAGGGCGAGTCCCACTGGCTATGAATGAGCAAGAAATGCACCCAACAGCAATCTCCATTTAACATCCAGACAAATGAGACCATCAAGGGCTCGGCAGACTGTTTCATTCATTCATTCAGTTAGCAGTTATCTAGCACGAACCATGTGCCTGGCACTGTTCTAGGCATAAGAGATACAGCAATGAATGAGAGAAAATCTCCGTTGTCATGTGCTTTATATCCTGGTGGCAGGGAAGACAAGCCATCGCAAATAGGCAGATTAATACTTCCCATGTCAGGTGTTCATAAGTGCCGTGAAAAAGCAGCAGACTGGGAAAGGAGGGTAGACCGTTCCAAAGATGGGGGTATGGCTGCTTTACAGAGCAGGGTAAAGTGACAGCAGGACTTAAAGGAGGAAAGGAGCTAGTTAGGTTGCCACGTGGGAGAAAAGAATTCCAGGAAGGAGGAATCAAAGATGCAGAGACTACGGGGTGGGAGTCTCTGGGGGTGCCTTGGAAATAGCAAGGAGGCCCAATGTGGCTGGAGACTCACGAGCAAGGGGGTGAGTTTGGAGAGAGAGCAGGAGGCCAGATGGTGAAGGACCTCAAGGACCACTGAGTTTTACACTGAGCGAGATGGGAAGCCACTGGAAGATTCTGAGCACAGGAGGGACATGATCCACTGATGTTTTAAAAGGTCTCCTCTGGGGGTCATACTGAGAATAGACTTTGGGGACAAAGCAAGGAAGCCAGTGAGGAGACTACTGCAATAGTCTAGCGAGAGAATATTGTGAGTTGGGCTACAGTGCCAACAGTAGAGAGGGTGAGAAGTGGTCAGAGCTGCACATATTTGGAAGACAGATCCAGGAGGCCTTTATAGGCAATTGAATATACAGTGTCAGAGAAAGAGGAGTCAAGGTAGCCCAAGTATGGCCTAA
Source organism: Phacochoerus africanus (assembly GCF_016906955.1). Taxonomy (NCBI): domain Eukaryota; kingdom Metazoa; phylum Chordata; class Mammalia; order Artiodactyla; family Suidae; genus Phacochoerus; species Phacochoerus africanus. The sequence goes on along the minus strand of NC_062559.1, from coordinate 16,727,960 downwards.
GCAACATGAGTGGAATTGCCATAAACTTACTGGAGAAGACTGGGGGCGGGTCAGGATTATACAGAGAAATTGAGAGTTTGACTTGGGGCATGTTAAGTGTGAGATCTTTATTAGGCTTCCAAGCACAAATGCAGAGCAGGCATGCAGGTATATGAGTGGAATTCAAGAGAAAGGTCTGAGACTAGCGATGTGATTTTGTAAATCATCAATGTCTAGATGGTGTTTGCAGGCAAGGAACTCAAGAGACCCCATCTCCCCACCCCAGGTAGTGAGTTAGAGAAAAGAAGAGGTGTAAGGATAATGGGCCATGGCATTCTAGCCAAGGGGTATGAGAAGGAGCAACAGTGAGGCAGACAGGGAGAGAGAGAGGGAGGAAAGGAGAGAAAAAGAGAGAGGAGGAATGGGGGAGGGGGTGCAAGGATGGTTCAACTACAAAAATCAATCAATGAGACACGTCATATTAACAGCATGAAGGATTAAAATCTCAGGATTATCTCAGTAGATTCAGAAAAAGTATGTGACAAAACTCAACATTTTATCATGATAAAAACACTCCACAAACAAGGAATAGGAGGAAATTGACTCAATATAGTAGAGGTCAGTATATGAACAGTCCACAGCTGACACCATATTCAACAATGCAAATCTGAAAGCTTTACTGCTAAGATCGGGAATGAGGCAAGGATGACCACTCCTGCTATTTCTACTCAACATAGTACTAGAAGTTCTACCTAGAACAATTAGGCAAGAAAAGGAAATAAAAGGCACCCAAATTAGAAAGGATGTCAGCAGATGACACCATCTTTTACGTAGAAAACCCTTAAGATGCCACAAAAAAAGGTTTGAACTAGTAAACAAATTGAACAAAGTTGCAGGATACAAATTAATATACCAAAATCACTTGTGTTTCTAGATTCTAAAAACAAACTATCTGGAAAGGAATTGAAGAGAACAATCCCATTTAGAATAGCATCCAAAAAGAATAAAATACTTTGGGATAAATGTAACCAAGGAGGCGAAAGATTTGCAAACTGAAAACTACAAAACAATCTTGGAAGAAATTGTAGAAGACCCAAATAGACAGACATTCGTGCTCATAGGCTGGAAAATTTAATAGTGCTAACATGTCCATACAACCCAAAGTGATCTACAATTTCAGTGCAATCCCTATCAAAATCCCAATGATAATTTTCTTGGAAATAGAAAAATCAATCCTAAAATTCTCATGAAAATACAAAAAACCCCAAATAGCCAAACAAGAACAAAGCTAGAGGCATTATACTGCCCGACTCTTTTTTTTTTTCCCCATTACAAAACAACAGTAGTTTGTAATAACCTATGTGGGGGGGAAAAAGAATGGATATATTTACATGTATGACTGAGTCACTCTGCTGTGCACCTGAAACTAAATTTAAAAAAACTGTATGGGGAGTTCCCGTCGTGGCGCAGTGGTTAATGAATCCGACTAGGAACCATGAGGTTGCGGGTTCGGTCCCTGCCCTTGCTCAGTGGGTTAACGATCCGGCGTTGCCGTGAGCTGTGGTGTAGGTTGCAGACGTGGCTCGGATCCCACGTTGCTGTGGCTCTGGCGTAGGCCGGTGGCTGCAGCTCCGATTGGACCCCTAACCTGGGAACCTCCATATGCCGCGGGTGCGGCCCAAGAAATAGCAACAGCAACAACAACAACAACAACAAAAAAAGACAAAAAAAAAACAAAACAACTGTATGGTACTAGCATATAAACAGACATACAGAACAAAATAAAGATTCCAGAAATAAACCCTTGCATATATGTATATGGTCAAAGGATCTTCAGTGGTGTGCTGCGAGACAGTTCAATGGGAACAGGGCAGTCTCTTAATCAAATGGTGTGGGTGACGCTGGATCTCCACATGCCAAAGGAGAAAACTAGGCCCTTACCTTATACTACATATACAAAAATCAACGAAAAATGGATTAAAGACTTATAGTACCCGAAATTATAAAACTCTAGAAGAAAACATAAGGGAAAATCTCCACTGATGTTGGCAATGATTTCCTGGATATGACACCAAAGCACAGGAAACAAAAGCAAAAATTGACCAGTAGGACCATATCAAACCAAAGGCTTCTGTGCAGCAAAGGAAACAATCAACAAAGTGAAAAGGCAGTCTTATGGTTTGCAAAAACTTTTGTCATATTTATGTCTGATAAGGGATTGATATACAAGGAACTGATACAAAATACACAAGGGACCCAATAACAGAAAAATCCCCAAATAATCCAATTTAAAAATAGGCAAAGGACTTGAATAGAAAATTTCTTTAAAAAAGTACATATAAATGGCCAACCAGCATATGAAAAGATGCTCAACATCACTTGCCATCAGGGAAATGCAAATCAAACCACAATGAGAAAGTCACCTCATACCCGTTAGAAGGGCCACCATAAAATAAACTAAACAGAACAAAATAAAAAAACCCAGAAAATAACAAGTGTTGGTGAATACGTGGAGAAATTGGAACCCTCATGCTATGTTGGTAGGAATGTCAAACAGTGTAGCCACTACTGAAAACAGCATGGAGGTCACACATTAAAAAGAGAGCAACCCTAGAGTTCCCACTGTGGCTCAGTGGAAACGAATCTGACTAGCATCCATGAAGATGCAGGTTCTATCCCCTGGTCTCCCTCAGTGGATTAAGGATCTGGCATTGCCATGAGCTATGGCATAGATCGCAGACACAGCTCTGATCCTGCATTGCTATGGTGTAGGCCAGCAGCTACAACTCAGATTCAACCCCTAGCCTGGGAACCTCCATGTGCCGTGGATGCAGCCCTAAAAAGACCAAAAAAAAAAAAAAAAAAAAGCAACCCTATAATCCTGCAATCCCTCTTCTGGGTGCTTATCCAAAAGAATTAAAAGTAGTATCTTGAGATGTTTTCACTCCCATGTTCACTGCACAATTATTCACAGTTTAGGCAGAAACAACCAAAGAACAGACCTAAATGTCTGTCAATAGATGATAAAGAAAATGTGATGTATACACAGAATGGAATATTCGGCTTAAAAAAAAAAAAGAAGGAAATCCTATGATATGCTACAACATGGATGAAACTTGGGGACATTATGCTAAGTGAAATAAACCAATTACAGGACAAAGGCCGCATGATTCTATGTATATGAGGTAGTGAAACTCATAAAAACAGAAAGCAGAATGGTGGTTGCCGGAAGCAAGGAGGAGGGGAAAATGAGCAGTTGCTGTTCACTGGGCATAGAGTTTGGCGGGGGGGGGCGCGAGGGGGTTCATTTTTTAAAAAATTCTTTTAATTAAAGCGTAGTTAATTTACAATGTTGTGAGGATTTCTGCTACCCAGCATACTGACCCAGGCATACACAGCCATACATTCTTTTTCTCATCCTATCTTCCATCATGTTCTATCCCAAGAGATTGGATCTAGTTCCCTGTGCGGTACAGTAGGACCTCATTGCTCATCCATTCTAAATAGCTTGCCTCTGCTAACCCCAAACTCCCCTTCCATCCAGGCACAGAGTTTCAGTTGTGCCCGATGAAAAAGTTCTAGAGCCCTGCTGGACAACACGGGGCTTATAGTTAACAGCACGGTACTCTACACTTAGAAATTTTCTTAATAGGGTCGATTTCATGGCAGGTCGTTTTTAACACACACAATTTTTTTTAAAAGGAGATAATCGTTGTGTTAAGTGGTAGAAGAGCAGAGGGGGGCACTAGGATAAGAACGGCGAAATGACCAAAACTCAGCAGCAGACAGCTGATGCAGAGGTTGACAGGAGAAGGAAGGCGAGGTTCACGGCTAAGAGAGCACGGAGGGAGGTGTTTGCCATCTGCACTAACAGAACCAGGAGGGCCAGTTCTCAAAGGACTGCCTTAGGAAGTGCAAGCCCCTTCCCCACAGCGAGAGAAGGTATCTGGAGCTGGATCTCCTTAGAAGCCCTGACAGGCAGGTGAGAACCCGGTTTTCCCTTTTCCTTCCTGCCTGTGTCTCCCAGAGGGCCCGCTTTCCTGCCCCGCTGCTCCAGTGTGAACACTGACAGCTCAGAAGCGGCTGTTTGCGTAAATGGTGAAGGTAGGTTTACAGCAATTTAATCAGCAGCATTAATAATGTCACCTAAGCTTAATGATACCAATTACAACCACGGTAAACATTGCCGAACAGCTTATAAACAGTGATATGAAAGATGAACTTCCTGCATTCGGTCACTGCTGTTTTAAAAACACAAAAGTAGAGGGGTTGGCGTTTTAAATATTCCTATATTCTCACTTCTCCTCTGAACCAAGAAAGGACCTAAAGGCTGTTCCTTGCAAGGGAGCAGCCCTGTGCTTTTCCTTATCCCCCAGTGCTGTTTGGGTGGTTTGGCGCAGACAGATCCAAGTCTATCGCTGTTGGCCACCATTGCGGAAGGGAGACCCAGGTGGGGGGATTACAGGACGAGTCCTTCAGGAACAAGGACGTGGCTGGGTGATTATTCTGGCCCAGGAAATATTGGTTTCGTATCCTCAGCAAGTCCTGAGAAGTCCAGAGGCAAGCAGAGGGGATTTTTAAAGGTCAAACTGAGAACCTAACAAAGCTTTAACCCAAACGAAAAATTGGAGGCAGGATTGAAAGGGGACTGCTTTTCTGCACATGAGGCTCTCTGAGGAATGATGGTGACCAACTTAGTTCTTCCTCCGAACGCGTGCTAAAAAGTCAACACTGCCCCAGAGGGAGTCACACTGGAGAGCAAAGAAGAGACTCAGGGAAAGAGTCCCCAGGAGAGGCTGTGCATCCACCTGTTTCCAGGGGTTTCAACACCACAGGTGACATCCCTGCTTACAGGGGATGGGCACAGCCTCCAACTGGACAGACAGGTGGCAGGGAAGGGATATTTCTCAGCCAGAAGCCCCTTCCAGACAGAAGAGCCTTGAAAGTTTACTCGTGTCCAGCCCTCCCCCCATTTTTTTTGGCCGTGTCCTGGAGCATGAGGAAGTTCCCAGGCCAGAGATCAAACCCGAGCCACAGCAGTGACAATACAGGTTCCCTTCCCCAACGCTTTTTGTTTTATGTTTTTTTGTTGTTGTTGTTTTGTTTTCTGGCTGCCCTATAGCATATGGAGTTCCTGGGCCAGGAATCAGATGCTAGCTGCATCTTTCAACTCGTAGGTTGAATCACAGCTGTGGCAATGCCAAATCCTTAACCCACTGTGCAGGACCAGGGATCGAACCTTTGCCTTAGCACTCCAGACACGTCACTGATCCCATGTCCCACAGCAGAAACTCCCCAACCGTTTTTAATACAGCCACAGGAAATGATGATCTTTGCAGAGCCCATGGTGGTACACAGAGGAGGTGGCTGGTGAGCCGGACATGCTGGGCCAAGAGCGCCGTCAGCGAGCCGGTGATCCACCGCGGTGTGCTGGGTGCGAAGCTCATGCCCTGCACCCCTCCTTCTCTTCTCCACATCCTCTCACCTTTGGGATGCCCCGCTGCAAGGGCCTTCCTTCACCTTCTGGTGGTCGGGAGCAGGTGACTCAAGGAGATAGCTCTTATCCAGGATCCTGGCCAAATGGGAGTCCCCCAGGTCACTGTGTGGGACATACCTCTTGGGGACACAAATCATACGTTCTTTGTAAATGACATCCCCAGGACTTGGGTAATTCACATCCACTTTGGGGGAATGTTAAGATACCAAGGCACCAAAAGTCACGTGTGTCTCCTCTGGGTTGCTCTGTGTGTGTGTGTGTGAGATAGTTCATCTCAGGCAGGTGGGGGAGGCTCTGAACATTTCCCAAGAAAGAATTGAGGGCTTCACATCTCCCTCTTCATTCAATTCGTAGAAAGCCGGCCTTCTCTTCGCCTCCAACACAAACCTTTTTAGTCTGAGATCCCCAGTGATGGCAGATTCTTCGAGGGGAGTTTACTGCAGTGTTTGGAAATTGCATGGTGTGTTTTTATAGATGTGTGCATAGGCCCGGTGGTCTTAGAACTCCGCAGGCAACGCCAATAAATAAATAAGCGTGCTGGGCTGAGTTAGAGTGAAGGATTTTGTGAGGAATTACAGGGACATCTCTGCCAGAAAGTAGGAGGCTGGACACATAGCACCATGTACACACACACACACACACACACGTATGTATACATAGAGGACAACTATATATTTATTTTCCCAGTCAGCGCACCTCAGTGCAGATCAAGATTTGTGAATAAGCTTCAAATTCTCCTGCTACACTAACTTATTTTTTAGCTACCCTAACTTATTTTTTAGACTCTGAAACAAAGTCTTTTTGTGGCATCAACCATCTGGAAAGGAATAGAGAATTTTATTTAATTATCCAGATATTCCGAAATACACAAATCCTTTTCTTTTTCCACTTCCAATGTACCCCAGATGTTCATCATCTGTAGAGAGCGTCTGCCACTCAGGTTTCTCATCTGAAAACCAGGAGGGTTTCAAGCCCAGCTGCTCCAAAGGAATGTCCTTTATGGGAACACGTGATCCCGAAGCAAGGTACCCACATGCTTGGGGCAAGAACAAAACTTGAAGAATGGGTACTGTCGGTCTAACTAGATAGAGACGGGGTCTCTAAATACAGTAGCAATTGGCTAAAGAAATTGGAGGAAGAGTGTTGGTGGAGAAGAAAACGGAGTGAGGAAATGATTGCATTTTATTAAATTCTCTGGAAGTAATTAGCTGTACAGGATCTTCAGGGACGGTGATTTCAGAGGTTTCAGGCCATTATTTATTCACAGTTAATTCCTCAACGCACAAGTTCATTCAACAAATATTAATTCGAGGCTTGCTGTGTGACAGGAACTCTGGCAGGTGCTAGAGATAAAGGGGTAAAACAGGTTCCCCTCCCTTTACTTTTGCAAATGAGTTGTTACAACTGTGGCAAGTACTGTGACAAAAACGTGAAAGGAGTTATGACAAGGGGTACTGATGGCATGTCCTCAATTGGTGTGGCTAAGGCAGAGTCCTCCAGGGCACAGCAGGTAAGCCGCAGTGCAAAGAAGGCAGCGGAAGAGGCCAGGAAGGAGTGTTTGGTTTCATCATGCATGTAACTCGAATCCACTGAAGGGTTGAGCATCATACAGAGGACAAAAACACCAGAATCAGAAGAATTGGGCTGTACACTCACTCAGGTCGACACCTTACCTAGCCAGGCAGCCCTGAGAAACTCAGTCCTCGCATCTGTAAAAGGCACTACAAAGAGACTAGAGCTGGAAGGCACCTGAGAGTTTTGTTTTGTGTTAGTCCAGCTCTCTCCTAGTTCAGAAGGGAAAAAAAAGCAAGGCTTCCAAATATCCATTCAGTTGGCTTCATGTGCTTGTGTCAGTGATCAAAAGAAATAATGCCTGTAAATAGCTTTTGTAAAAGAAAGTGTCATATGTACCGAAGGTAATAGGAGTATAAGTTCTGATCTCTTCCCCTCTGGCCACAGATCCACACGTCTCAGCGTCCCTAGGTGTTAAGACAGAGAAAAATGGAGTCACGCCTGCATATGTGTCTGTCTGTGTCTGTGCACCTGTGTCTTTATCTTATTATCTGGATCTAGAGAGAAAGGGCGAGAGAGAATTGGGAGACGACTACAGCTCTGTGGCATTATTTACAGGGAGGGGGGCAATCCTGAAAACCGCCGTGTCCCCTTGAGAGCAGTGACCTAATCAAGATGTATAATTATCTGCCTTATCCAAATGAAAGCATCATTTGAGAAACAGTAATGGGCCTCGGTGTGACTTCAATTGCTATATAGTTCTCAATTGCTATTGAGTTCTCATCTGCCATGGAGTTCAGCTGCTGAAGGGTAATTATAATGTTTAACAAATATATTCCCTTTAGGGACTTGATGTTAAAGACACAACATCCCTTTTCTCATTTTACCGAATTCCGCAGCTCCCAGGACCCCAGAAGCATGGGGGCCTTCTCCTCCTAAGCTCACCTTTCTGCCAGTTCAGCTGCTCAGAACCACAGGGTGTCAGGGGGCAGGAGAGAATCAAGACCAGGACTTCTGGGTGCCTCTGCCCCTCACCTCCAAAGAGCTGTGAGAGCTCCCACTATCCCACAGGCCTTTCTAATGAACTCCAAGAAGGCTTGGAAGATGTTCTGTCAATTCTTTACCCCCCTCCCCCGGGCGCCAGGCACCGTCTCTTCCCCACTACACGAGACCCTGAAGGTCAGAGCAAAGGAGGGGGCTCACCCTAAAAAGACGAGGCAAAGATACCCAGGTACTCTGAGGACTATAATAAGGCCAGAAAAATAAGGGCCCTGATATTTCCTTTCTTTAGCAGGCACAGTGTATATTCTTTTCCCTTCCTTCCTTCTTTGTCTTTTTAGGCCACAGGGGTGGCATATGGAATTTCCCAGGCTAGGGGTCTAATCGGAGCTACAGCCACCAGCCTATGCCACCGCAACAGGGGATCCTTAACCCACTGAGCAAGGCCAGGGATAGAACCCATGTCCTCATGGATACTAGTCGGGTTCTTAATCCATTGAGCCATGATGGGAACTCCCACATTGGATATTCTTCACAGGCTTAGCTTTCAGAGCTGAGCAATGCGCCTCTCGGTAACACATGCACACATGTACACACACACACACGCACATACACACAGAGATCTGGAAGAGGAAACCCAAACCCAGGACTGCTGTGGAGTGGCCAGTGCCTCTGTCCACACTGGAGCTTAGACTGCAGCACAGAGGTCTGCTTAGAGAGCCAGGCAGTGGATGCGGCCCTCCCTGTCTGGCTGATTAGCACTCACAGGCCTGGCCCCCCACCGTGTCCAGCCCCCATGTCAGTCCACTGAAGGCATGCGGCTTGAAGACAGAGGCCACACCTGCCATAGTCACCTTTTATCCCTGGTGGCTGGCCCTGTTCTTAAGCCTGCATAGGTGCTCGGTAAATGTTTGCGGGATGAATGCAAAATGGAGCACAGAGATGAGTAAAAAGTATTACTTCAAGCTGGCTGACAGCCTGTTTCAAGATGCTAGCCTTGGCGTTCACTTGGCTCATCAGGTTAAGGACTCAGCATTGTCTCTATGAGGATGCAGATTCGATCCCTGGCCTGGCCAGTGGGTTCAGGATCCAGCATCACCGCAGAGGCAGACGTGGCTGGGATCTGGCATCGCTGTGGCTGTGGAGTAGGCAGCAGCTGCTCCAATATGACCCCTAGTCTGGGAACTTCCATGTGCTGCAGGTGCGGCCCTAAAAAGACTAAAACAAAAAGGACATTGGTCTTGATATGGATGGTTCTCAATGCCATTCCCTCTCCCCCGGAGTCAGCTGTGAGGAGCCCGGGGGCAGGGACAGGCTGCTGCTACACTAGACGTGAACTCACAGAGCACTTTCCAGGGAAAACTGGGGGGAGCTGGGGGAGAGGGGAGTATCGCAAGCAGGCATGAGGCAGAGAAGACAACCAAGGGGGCCCATGGGGGCCGTTCACTGGGTCCTCATGGGATAGAAACCAGCCCCTCCAAAGGCTCCTGCAGGCCTGAGATGCCTGGTGTGCGACTCACAGCAACTCACTGTGTGGTCACTGTAGGGGCCTCGTGAGCTCCTGGAAAATGATGGATTGATTGATTTGCTTATTGGGCCTTTTATTTATTTTGCCCAGAGTGATGGATGAATTCAGTAGAGAGGGAAGGAGAGAAGGGACAATTGGGTTTGCAGGATGGCCTGTCAGTGCAGAGTGGCTGAGCCAGCAGCCCGTTATTAGTTCGGAAAATAACATTTCTCTCCGGGCCTCACTTAATCCTTCGTTGGAAGAATATTTTTTTCCAACCCACATTAATAAAAAACAATAACGAAAAACGTGGAAGGAGGAAGGGTTAGAGTAGGAAGCGTGAGTGAGGCACGGGATTCGTTTAACGGAATCATTTCTGTGCCCCCTGAACACTTTGATTAAAGCCATGGGACCTAAATCAAAGCCACTGAGAGGAAAAATAAAAAGATGTCTGAGAACAATTTCGTTTGCTGGAATTTTCCCTCCTGTATTTTATTATGATCGGGCGGGGGGTGTAAAAAAAGTTCTATTTGGCCCTCCTTTGATCTTTCAAAGTAAAGAAGAACGTTAGAAAAAGAAGAATAGAAATTGACACCAATCTTGTTTCCTTGCTTTTCTTTACTTGTATTAATAACTCAACTGGATTTGAAGTGAGGCACGACCAGCTATGGAGCCCAGGACAGGCACAAATAAAAACCAGGAGCCTGTAACCAGAGGAAGTTCAAAAAGCCACGAGGTCACCAAGGACCCTGTCTCAATCACAGGTGGTCTTCCCTCGGCTGGTCTCCACATAAGGCAGGAGACAATTTAGACAAGGTCAAGTCAGATCAAGATGAGGCGGGGAGGGGTTAAGAGGCCTTCAATTCATGTTTCTATCCTGAGGGGATTTTCTGCAGAGCCACTTGTAGGAAGGGGTCGCCTCTATGAGACAGGGCTGCTATACCAACCTCGCAGAGGTGATGGAAGGTGGCAACATCCAAATAAGGCAAGGCTTGAAGCACTCGGCTCACTTCTGGGTCAGGAATCTATATAACTAGCCCCATTGTTCTCCAAAGAAGGTCATGCCCCTTCTACACCAGTCTCATGCATCTTTGAAATTTCATGCAGAAATAGTAATAAATCAGGAGCAGCTATACCAAGAAACTGAAGCAAATGCAGAGTGCAGAGAGGCGAAGTAAGCTGCACCTTGCATGCTAACTCTGAATGGTTGATAATGACTACCTGTGTTAAGAATGATTCTGAGGATGTGTTTGAATTTCATCAGAAAAAAGACAGTGATGTCTGCTTTAAGGGTATGAAGAAAGGGACCAAATGTCATGTATGTGCCATATCTGGTAATTAGAAAGAGCACTGGAGATGGAGTCAGAAGACCATGCTCTATGGTCTTAGAAAAGATGAAACGTTTCTGAGTGACAGGTGCCCTATCATTAGGACTAACACTAACGACAGGAAAATTGATATATGTAAATGGACTTTGCAATTTGTGAGACATGTTCATACTTGTTATTTTTTTTTAAGTTGTAAAATTTAAAATAAAAAATGTGTATAATAAAATTGACCATGTTAACAAAAATTTAAGGGTACAGTTCGGTGGCATTAAGTACATTCACACTGATATGCAACCATCCCCACCATTCATCTCTGGAAAATTTTCATCCTCCCAGACTGAAATTTTGCGTACATGAAACAGTAACTCCCCATTCTCCCCTCCTTGGGCCCATGGAGACCACCACTGCACTTTTTCTGTCTCTAGGAATTTGTGGAATCATACAGTATTTAACTCTCCTGTGTCTGACTTATTTCATGTAGCCTGTCTCCAGGGTTCATCCATGTCATCCATGTTGTAGCCGATACCAGATTTTCTTTCTTTTTTCTTCTCTTTTCTTTCCTCTTGCTTGCTTGCTCGATCGCTCACTCACTCGCTTGCCTGCTTTTTAGGACTTCAAGTGTGGCATATGGACGCCCCCAGTCTAGGTGTTGCATCAGAGCTACAGCTGCTGGTCACAGCCACAGCAACTCCAGATCCCAGCCTTGTCTGTGATCTATGCTGCAACTCACGGCTACGCTGGATCCTTAACCCACTGAGCGGGGTGAAGGACTGAACCTGCATCCTCATGGATACTAGTCAGGTTGTTACCACTGAGCCACAAAGGGAACTACCTCTTTTTAAAGGCTGAATAATATTCCATTATCTGTACAGACCACATTTGGTTGATCCATTCCTCTGTCAAGGGACATGCGGATTGTTTCCAAGTTTGGGCTCCTGTGACTAGAGCTGCTGCGAACCTGAGTGAGCAAGTATCTGTTCAAGTCCCTGTTTTAAATTCTTTTGGGCATATATCCCAGAGGAGGAGTTGCTGAATCATATGATAGTTCTATGTGTAATCTTTTGAGGAACCACCCTACTGGTGCCATCTCTTTTTAAATTTCAACTTGTACTGTCTGCTGGGAAAGCTTCATGGAGAAGCTAAAGGATCACAAAGAGATAAAGGTTGATGAGACTCAAACTGAAGTCAGCGTGGGCCTGGCCACGAGCAGGTGGGACCCTCCCTCCTTGGCTGCTGCCCTGGCTGTGGTTGGCTGCCATCTTGCTCCAGCGGGACACCAGGCTGGAGGAGCAACAGCTTGAGCCTGTCTGTCCTGCCACCCGCTGGTGTGCAGGGAGCACATGGTCCCTGGGCCAGGCCCAGCTCTCTCTTGGGAAAGAACATCCACCATGGGAAGCAATGTTTCCCTTGGCAGGGGGACGGCTCAGATGCCGCCTCCTGGAGCGCAGAGCCCTCTGTGGGAGGGGCGGGGGGGAGGGCAAGATGGAGAAGGGTGGACAGCCAGGGTGGGGGAGGCCATTAGCATTTGGGTTGTGACATATTTATGCTCTGGCTTTGTCATGTGGAGCAAATAACAGGCCATTCTGATAGAGGCTCAGCTTTCAAATGACGGGCTGAAAAGAAAGAGATGCACTGGCTTTCTTTGTTCCACAAAGGCCTGGCAGCTGGCAAGATCTGAGCTAGCCTGCCGGGGCACAAAGCTCTGGAGTTCTTGTCCTCCCTATGATGGGGCAGGGGTCTAACGCCAGCTCAGAGCCATTAAGTGGCTGAGCTGCCTGGATGCATCCCATGCCAAGGCACCGTTGGCATCTGGGAGTGGCAACTCGCCCAATGGGCCTTTTCTTTCGCCATGAAGTTGTCTTGGAGTCATTGGACGTGAGAGGGCCCGCAGAGGGTCATTCAGCCCACACTCCTGCCCAGAGTGGACACCAGCAAAACCATTCCAGGAATTTGTCTTGCTACCAAAATTCTTGTTCTGCAGCCTTGCTCTGGGGATGTGGAGAATGGTGGTCCTTTTTCCACCCTGTCTTCACAGTCGAACCCTATAGTTGAACAGAGATCCGACAAACCCAGGCTGACTCCCAGGGCTCACGTTTATCAGTTCATGATTTTGAGGAAATGATTCCAATCCCTACATTGCTCAATCCTGACATTCCTCATTTGTAAACCGGAGATAAACAAGAATGCCTGTGTTATCTCATAGAATGACACACAGTCCCTGGCACCAAGGAGCACAATGTCAGCCATTAGCGCTACCTCCCTCCCCTCGGAGGGGTCCCCCTTGCGGAATATACCCAAAGCCATTTGGGGGATGTCCATCTGCATGGATGCCCTTCCACCAGTGCCCCCAAGAGCTGGATTTGGGCATTTGCAGGATGGCAATGGCTTTCTCGCCAAACTTGAGGGTCTAGGAATCAAACCAGAAGCTTCATCTCACCCGATGTCCACGGAAACAGCAGAGAGAAGGAAGGGCAAAGGGCATCAGCAGGAGCTGAACGGCCACTAGGACCCAGGCCCTTTGACTGAATTGACTTGAGCCCTCACAACAGCCTCAGTCTGTGTCAAGTGAGAAAGCTGACAACTGGAAGGCTGAAGAGCTGGGCCGAGGTCCCCCAGCGGTCAGCAGTGGAACTGCAGTCCCCACCCACATCTGCTGGTCTAAGCCCTCTTCCCACTGGGTCGCCCTTCTCTTAATACCTCCAGACAGAAGAGAGAGATCACGGAAGGGGTGCAGCAAAGAGTTTTCTGTGATCATAGAAAAGACGCACCCAGAGCAAGGAGGGTGGACCAGAAGGGAGGATGCCTTGGAAATGGGCTGTAGGGCGGGGTGTTGACCAGGCATGAGCAAAGGTGGGGTCAGGTCTCCTTGAGAGGCAGCGAGTGGAACAGGAGCATTTTTGACTATCCTATGCTAGGTAGGCTTTTTTTTTTTTTAGTTGAATGTATAAAAACTATTTGATCAATTATTAAGATCTGAGAGAAAAAAGCAGCAAAGAGATAATAGTGTCAGGTGGAAACCATAGAGGGGAGGGGAGGAGGAAGAGACAGGGCGGGGTCCACACAGGCCTCGCTCCCCCATCACTCTCCTTCCTGCCAGCAGCTCTGTGGGCCTGTCAGGCATCCAGAGGAGCAGCTGTGTGAGCCCAAGTCCAGCTGGGAGGACGCCCCACTGACCTGGGGACCAGAGGAAGAGCCAGGGCCCAGCTCTCTCCTGTTGGCCCTGCCCCTGCTCCAGCTGGCACGTGGAGGGGTCCAGGGCTGGACCCTCAGCAGCTCCTGCTCGGCCACAGGGGCAAAGACACCTGTGTACAGGTGTGACTTACCCTGCTTGGCTCAAGGACGGCTCACTCTGCCCTGGGCACCATGCCCAGCTCAGCCACTAGCTGCAGACAAGGCCCAGGCTCGGGGGAGCTGACACACAAGCATCACCGATGCACAGCTCTGAAGGATCTCAGCCCAGCTCCTCAAACAGCACGGTCGCCAGAGTGGAATTTACAGTCAGGCCCTCGAGCCATGTTGGTGACACTGGATTTCAAGCACTGACCTTGGCCCCACCCTCACCCCAGCTCCCATCTGCAGTGGGCGTCCGCATTTACCTCTCATCTGCCCTGCGACTGTCTGCAGCTCACAGCACCACCTGAGGGGCTTTGCGGGCAGTCCACTCCAGGCCCTAATTCAGATCATTCTGCTGCTCCATCCCGAGTCCCCGGCTCCTTATTTGAGTGACCTGGTTGGATCTGCTGGGGCCTGATGATCCCGGCTGCTCAGGGGTGCCTGAAGGCACCCCCCCCCATCCCCGTGCTTTAACATGACGCCAGATCCCCAGTGCCTCCGCCATGTGACCAAGAGAGCCCCTTTCAACTCTGTCTTCCCCTCAGGCAAAATCAGCAGCAAAGACAGCACTAAGCTGAGTGGCCTAAGCCCCTTCCTTTGATTCTCAGGCCCCAAGAGCCACCCAGGCGCCAGCAACCAGCTAAGAAGCAGAACCAGACCCCTTGCCAATATCATACACGCTTTCCCCCTTCTCGGCAAGACTTCCAGCCGGAGGTGAGCAGAGAGCTTCCTGACCTGGTGAGTCCAGAGCAGCTCGGGTCAATGGCCCCAGCTTTGCAGCCGCATCCCGAGGAAGCCGCCAAGGGGCTCGGGCTAATGGGCCCACTGGCTCCGCTACTGGCAGAAGCCCTGGTGGGTGCGACATCCACCACCAAGACAGAGCACCCACGTCAGTGCCGATGGAGAAAAACACACCACCAAAGCCTCAGCCGGAAAGCAGGCACTTCATGTCTGCCCGAAACCATCGCTTTGAACAATGAGCTCATCAAAGAAAGGGAATTTTTATGGACTCCCTGTCAAGGAATGATTTAGTCTGTCTATTGTGGCCCCCTGGGAAGAAAGTACAAAGGGGCTTCTGCAGCATGGCCGGAACAGCAAGTTTGTGGCATGGCTTCCTTGCACGAGAGCCTGGGCTTTTTCATTAAAAAATTTTTTTTATTATTTATTTTTAATGATTTTTATTT